>NC_087134.1:1250000-2500000 GCF_030705265.1 Helicoverpa armigera | reverse complement strand
TATAAGGTTCACTTTTGATGGAGTATTTAGGCGTGCTGGCTTCTGTGATAAATTATCATTTTGCCCTCCATTGGGTGCAATCGAAACATAGTGTTGGTGCAATTTTTCTTTTTTTTTTAAATATCGAGTTGATTTTCCTACTACGAGGGAGTTAAAAATGTTAACACATACCCAATAAAGGAGTTCAAAGTACATATTCACTTCAATTTTATTTTTTCTCTTTAGAACCCGCAACAATTCATCCTGGATCTGCTGAAGTTCATACAAGAGCAGACGCAAGGAGACATGACGACGGAGAGAGTGCAACACGTTACGTACGCGCTCACCGCTCTCGCTAACGTTATTATTAAGAACCCAGGTATGTGAATATGGATCGTTTTCTTAGGAAATTTATATTGGAAGTTAGTTTCGATGTGAATTTATGTAAAAAAAAATCTTATGTAATTTGTTTCCGCACCTAGATAAAAAGCAGCAAAATGTTTTGTGGTGCTTTTATGTACAGACATGTTAGTGCAAGAAGTGTAATCTACACTCTCATCTTTTGAGATAAATAAATAGACCGCGCATCATAAAAGATTTCAGATTTATGATATTATCTTGATTAATTTAGTCAATACTCAGTACACGTACGTTAAAAAAAAATCTATTTTGATCAAAGTTTCTTTTTTTTGATTTTAAAAGTCTATAACATAACTTATTTCATTCCCTCAAACATATTTTTCCATCTTAGGCGCCGAAATCCAATGCATAGGCCAGTTCGGTCTGATCTTCGGCATGCTGTCCGCCCGCCCGCACCCCGCGCTACAAGACGCCGCTCTCCGCAGCGTGCTCGCCGCGGGCGGCAGCAGAGAGTGCGTTGAAGACATCGCTGCCAGCTCCGTGCTGGGTCATCTGCTGGCGTTGCTGGGTGACCGGCCGCCGCGGCCTGATGCGTTAGCGGCTATGGCTGCGTTGTTGGCGAATACTGCGCTGGTTAGAGAGGCGCTTAATAAAGGTTTGTTATAAATATGTAGTATATAAATAGTATTTTGTCAATAGTATTTTGTCAACAGTACTTTGATGACAATATGTAAATATGCAAACTAAGATATTATTCATTTTTTAAAGGCCGTTCAATAAAATACTAGAAAAGTTTCTTATTTTGTTAACGGCCGGTTTAATAATTCACCACTGAAGTGGACTTGTAATAGCGACTGCTCCTAAGGCAAAAGCCAGAAACGACATCTCTCCCATTTAAATTGACATTGACTTGTACAACATAATATATGGCTCCTAGATCCCTTATAATGAAGTCGATAATAAATTGATGTTTCCCTTTTCTCAGGTGCTGTGATATATCTGTTAGATCTGTTCTGCAATAGTAAACTGCCGGAGACGAGGGAAGCGGCTGTCGAACTCCTCGCTAGGATGATGGCCGATAAACTACATGGACCTAAGGTAAAACTATTCAACATTATATAGGTTGTCAACATTTAGAGAAAATTATATATGTGTTATCACTTTTGTGATGGGATATCACTAGTCGAAGAACGCGATCTGCCAATATGGCGTCTTTAACACGAGTCTCTTAGATGTAATAATTCACCTAACACTGTTTACTTAATCATATGTAATTTTTATTACAACATTTTTTAGACAGGTCGATTACAGTGATATGTCAAAAATTTCTAGACATACTAATGAACACCTTTTTTCTTATTATTCTTATTAGTCACGTCGTTTCTCATTTTTTCAAAAAGTGTTTATGACCTAGTCCACAATACTATTTCTAACCCCACAGGTCCGTCTAACAATATCGCGGTACATACCGGGTGTGTTTGCGGAAGCGATGCGCGAGTCCGGCGCGTCCAACGCGGTACACATGTTCGATGCCCAGCACGAACACCCCGAGCTGGTGTGGACTGACGACACCAGGAAACGACTGGCGTCTCATATAGCTCAGCTGAGGGACAGGTATGCACTGCTACCATCCACAAAATAAGATAAAAGATTAAAAAGTCATTTATTCAAAGTAGGTTGAAAATCAGCACTATCTGAAGGTCAAATTTACAAAAGATAGCCCCCCAAAATGCCCGCCCTTCACCACTTCCTATGTGTTTTTGCTGTGAAGAAGAAGTGGTGGCAGAAACTCATAAAACTCAGAAACGTATATTTAACCATATCACGCTCACGGAGGAAGGAAAGATGAACGGAGTCGCCATAAGGCAGGTAGATCAGGCCCCTTCTTGTAGGTCAAGTAACACGACGACGCCTGATCAGTAACGATGGGTTCGGACTCCTTGTCTTATCAAGACGAATCTGTTCAAAAATTGTCATGATTGATTGGCGATTTAGTATTTTAAAAATGAGCGGGGTATAATTAAAATTAAAATCTTAGTATGAATTATGAAAAGACCCTATATTCTCTTGAAAAATTACACACTGACGTGTTATATTTATCTTTGTAGACACCAATCAGACCAGCTCCGCACTCCCAACGCCACATTCGAGGACCGGGAGACTTTAGAACGTGCAGCCGCCGGAGAACAGGCCTGGGCCCCAGCAGGCGAGGTGGTGGTGGACGGCGTGTACCTCAAGCTGTACCTGCAGAACCCGCACTGGAACCTGCGCAGCCCCAAGCGCTTCCTGCAGGAACTGCTCACGGAGACCATCGCCGCGCTCAACAAGGATGCCTCCGAGGTATGTGATGATGTAGTGGCGCTGGGGAACAGGCGTGACGAGAAGGTTCTGGATATTTTTTAATGGATATTCAGTTGTAATACTTTAAAATACGAGCATTGTGATGGCACGATTTTGGAGTTCAATGCATTTTTGTGTCTGTGAAAAGCAAATATATAATCAATATTTTTTGCCAATTTAAAAGTCGAACTAATTACCTTTTCATTAAAAGTTGTAGTGCATAATCATCATCATCCTCCTTCTCTTGTCCTAATTTTATTTGGGAACATGTTTTCTCCTTTGATATCTTCTATTTGCCATCATCTCACAAAAAACATCGACTTTCACAAATCACAAATCCATTCATCGTTCTTCTTTGGTCGTCCTCTTCCCCTATATCCGTCCACGTTCATGTTTAAAACCTCAAAACCAGGTAAAGTACATTAGGTTTTCAATAAATAATAACAGTAATTAAATCTTTAGTGGAACTGCATTTGATATGACATTTTCCGCACCAATTTTTCCGTTATCCCTTGCAATGTTCCTCATGACTTACATTTATCTTATTACCACAGGGCAGTCGCGGTGAAACCTGTGCCCTAGCCCTAAGCGCGGCGCTCCGTGCGCGACCCGCGCTGGGTGAAGTGTGCGCACAGCTGGGCGAGATGCCGCGGTTAGCGCGCTTACTGCCCACTGCGCCTAAGCTGGCCGTACCCGTCATCACTGCGCTTGCTCATACACAGGTAACGTGTCTTTATATGTTGTTGATATGACGTACATGGAGTAAGATTAACCCAACAATGGTTACTAATAGACCTTCTTGTTTTGTACATAATGTCATTTAAAGTTCCAGTTTTTAATCCAAATAATTTATAATTCTAATTTTAATTCTGGTGCGGTAACTTTTAAGTGACTTATATTTGTACGTCTCATCATAGACAGAACATGGCGAACTATACTTATTTTTAAGATATACAGTTTACTTTTACCCATGTTTTACGAATAATAAACACTTTGACTTCAAACTGATGAAAATGTATGGTTATACGGTATGCCTTTCTTATTTCCTTGGTGTGGCTTTGATTCGGGTTTTAAAGAAAGCGACCTCCTATCTGATCTTCTCAACCCAGTTACCTGGGCTACCCAGTACAGTTGTCAACAAATTGTCTATCCTCAACTAATACAATAAAACTGAGTACAAATGCTTTATATGGATGTTCTTTTGACTACCAGTAATTATTGTCAAACTCACAATTGACAGCCTAAACTGACTTAAAGATCATAGCCCACTTACACGACTCTGCTCCTTTCCGGTAAAATAATATATTTTAAATATGTGCTTTAAATATTGCTCTTTAGATATATTTTACATTATCACAAAAAATTAGCAGACAGCTCGGTAATTGATGCCTCGCTGACCGCACGTCGTAGACGAGCGGTTGGAGCACAGTCTTTTAAGCGGGCTATGACCTTATGGCAGCTTTTCGAGAGTTGTTCGTCCATATAAAAGCCCATGAACTTCTATAAAGTAATTTGTTTTATTACAGGCATGCGTAGTAGCGCTGTCTCAGACAGACGTGATGTCGGGGCTGAAGAGCGCGGTGCAGTCGTGTCGGGAGGTCGTCGGCAGCGCGTGTGAGGCGCTCGCGCTTATATTCTCCAGTAACGCTAACACTGACCGGCTGGTGTTGCAGGTTAGTGTTATATTCCAGGAGTGCGTGAATATGTTTACCAACAAAAATCTGCGCACAGGTTACAATTTCCCGATCATTTTTGTACTTGTGTGTGTTACTGTACATCAATCGTGGAATCGGTGGAATCTCGCCTTAACACTTTTCATGCTGTGAATCCGACGTATTTTTTAATCGAATGTATCTAAAGCCCTATTAAATTTTTCACAGGCATTAGAAACCGACCTCATAGGCGAGCTACTCTCGCTCCTCGACACTCGTCTAGACGGGGCTTCAGCGGCCCAGTTAGTTCGAGCATTAAAAGCGATGTCTCGTTCCCCGCTGCACGGCGAGCGCGTGAAGGCAGTGCTGGCTCGCTCGGGCGTGTGGGAGCACTACGCGGCGCAGCGACACGACCTGTTCATTACCGCTGCGCCGCAGAACAACTCGCTCACAGGTATAGTGGCACCAGACTTTATGTCGTGTCGTGTGTTTTTAGGTATCACCGGGTAATGCGGAAGATTAACGGGTATTTTTAGTTGCAGAAGGGTTTCCACGTAATAAGTCCACATCTTGCCCAAATAGCCATGCCACAAAAAAACGACTTTTCAAATAAGGGGTTCGCAATTCTAATGTTGGTACCATTTTTCCTCATAGGGGCTCCACACACAGCGGGCTACCTAACGGCGCCGCCCTCCAGCATTCCCGCGCAGCCGCCGCCCATCGACTGACCGACGCACGTGCACGCGACTAACGCGACTAACACGACACACGCGACAAACGCGATTCGTGCGACAATCGCAACACAAGCGAGCCCTCGAGCCGCCTAACTATACACGGTGCGTTTCTGAAGGCACAGCTAACCAGCTTGAAGGCTTATGTGAGTATTTCATAGAATCTCTTACGAATTAACAACATTTTATCGAAATTTCAACATCGTCTCATTTGTAAATATTCTACTACTCAAGTCACATTTGGCAATGAAAATAAAAGTCAGACATAATAATTCTAAAATGAAACATTTGCCTTACATTTCTAATAAGTATTAACACAATAATTAGATTATTAAAAGTCTATGTCGCGATTTTCCAAGTTCAGTGTTACGCGCTTTCAGAAACGCGCCGTGTTGAGAATTTGCCTTGGCGTACGGCCTACAGATATTATTTCGGTGTAAGATATGCCTCATTCTCATGTATTATAGCAATAATTTAAATTACGCTTAATAATCTGCATGTCTTTGTAAATCATTCGTGAGGTGTAAATTGCCATTTATAAAATGTACTAACAAGGCAAATTCACATTTGTACTTATGTAAAAATAAACTCAAGTTTCTCATGTTATCCTCCTTAGTTTATCGACGTCTCATTGTAAATTTTAAAGTTATTATTTACACGAAATATCGCCAGTGAATGATACGCTCGAAGTATTAACAGCCAAAGTAAGTTTGTGTATTTAGTAGCTCTGTTGTTCTAAAATAGAATTGTAAAAAAGTTTTGATCTCTAACGAAAGGCAAATATTTACGTCATTCCTACACGTTAGCGATATAAGGTTTTTGTATTAGGATTCGCACTTTTTTATGAATTTAGATTAGTCTTTACAGAAAATGTTGCACTTGAGTGCGTTACGAATATTAGTTTGCAAATTAAATATGTAATATTGCAATAAATCTCAGTTGCCCAGTTTGTCATGTACTACTTAACGATTTGATGTGATTTTATGGTAATATTTTCTTAGCAATAACTGTTGGAGTATCTTTATAAGTGACTATATACAGTATATTCTTTTCTTGAACTTCTAACATCGAAAATAAAGACAAACACTTCAGCAATCGTCGGATAAATTGCGTTAAGAATATCCGTGTCAATAATAAATAGAATTGTCACTTTTATATAATATCCTTGATGTGTACGAATAGTCTGCGAGTACATGACATAGTTCGATAGTACAGGTTTGTGTGTTTATCTCTTACATACAAAGGCGTTCTTGCCATATTTAGTTATTGTATTTGAGACTGAAAATCTTTTGGAATACAATTAGTATTTTATTTCGAGTTTTGGCACTAAATGAATTTAAGCATACGAAGCCTTTGAGGCTTCTGTCAAAAAACAATTTGTCGAATATGATTAGTGAAATAGACAATTATTATGGAATAAAATTGTTTAAAAAATAATGATTTAAGAACTTTTTTTACCATGAAATAATTAAAAAGGATTTTTACTGTGTACCATACTTACCATTACATAAAAATATATAAAGCTTTTTTAATAATGTTACTACTTATTTACATCAAAATTATGTGTGATAATATTGTAAAGGAAATTAAAAATTATTATTTGGTTTAGTCATATCATAGAGTTTTAAGGCGTCTATACTTTATGGAAATTATGATGCTCTTATGTTCGCTCATTAATAATTGAGTACGTCCTAATATATATGTATTATAGTTATATTTAGTTAGTGTTAAGTATGTTATAACTACCGTGGTTTATCAGCTGCAGATATAAGCTTGTGTTTTTATTATTTGTTGTGCTTATTGTACAAAGCTGTTTCGTTTATTTTCTTAAGCGCCAGTAGGAATAAATGTCGATAAATTACGGTAGTTGTCACATCACTAGTTACGATAAAATGTAAAGTGATTGGTCGTGATGTTTGTGTTTTTTGTATTTCGTGTATTATTTCGAATTTATAGAAATATCTTTGGCCATATCTTGTTTAAAAAACATGTTTTGATAGACTTACTCAAAATTATCGTCTATTTTTATGTATTTTCTACGTTTTCTATATAGAGCTGTATAGTATTTTCTTAATACAAGAATGCTTACATCACGAATGGATGGTATTTGTCGATTGGCACCATGAAGGAAAAGCGCGGTGTGATTATATGGATATTTTTATATCTAGAGATAAGTTATATTGCTGTAAAATATACGAAGTTAATATATCAATCTAAATAATTGTTTTATTTTCTACTTAAACCTTAAATAAAACACAAAGTATTGCGTTAACACGTTCTTTTAATTTAGTACACTTATTAATCATCACTTAAAATTTATTAAATTTTTACAAAAATACCTATTAGAAAAATACTTTAATCCTATTCTTGTATTTAATATCTTACACATTATAATACCTAAGATAATTTGTTTGGAACTTTACCATCTTTGAAGTAGCATTTTTCAAAAACATTTACTTAATTACAATATATTTAATTAATTTTATAAACACCTGAAATTTTAAATTTACTTTATCGTTTCAATATAGATCAAAATCTTTTCCTTTTATATAAAACATACTAGTCAACTTATTCATTTTTTTATTACATTTTATAAAAAATACCTAATATGTAAGTAATTTATCTAATTTGCTACATTATATTAATTACAGATACGTATCACAGCATAACACAGCAACATAGATACAATATATGTCAATTAAATTCACGTTCAGATATATTTATCACATCATTAGTTTTCTGAGAGCTGTTCTATATCGATATCTTCACATTTCTTTATCGATATATCAGAACTTTTACTCTCGACTCTTTGCAAACCTAAACCATGTAGTATTTAACCGTTTATAAGCCACGTCGCATTCTTATAATTTCTTCATCCGAGGTACCTATTGTGATTTTTGTCGACTCGTGGAAAACCTTCCTCCTTATTTTTCAAATATACATATAAGCAAGTTATATGTTAATCACGCCGTATTGTCATAATTTCTTCATCCGAGGTTTTGTGGTTTGTGACGTCACGCGGGATGCGCGCTGAGTGAGTCTGGTGGCGTGGTGTAGTGGTTAGCATGTGGGGCTTTTAGAGGACGCTCGTATGATTCGCCTCGAGTCCAGCCGCGCTTGCCTCTGTTGAAGAAAACAATGTTATAGAAAGAAATCATTAACTTACTCGTACACCCCTAAATGTCCATAATGAGAAATCGATATTGAAAACTGTGCGGTTTGCTAATTACTATATAAATGATTAAAATACTTTTGAAAATACTGGAGTATCGATTCGTCAGTGACCGTTAAAGGCTTTGGCTCTTTAAGGACGATTGGTCACTGAGCAATTTGGTGTAGATAATGAAGTCTTAACCGACAGCTACAATCAAGACAGAGGAAAGACATTTTACTGTCTAAAACAATCTGTCTAATTTGGCCACTTGAACCTGGTTATGGGGGATTTTAGTTAGGGATTTCCTACAATCCTTACCTCATAAGCATCTTGATATATCGATGATGCTTCGGCGTGGGCGGCGCGTCGTCTGCGTCTATCTCTAGCGAGAGGTACTGGTTGGCGCATGCGCTGTTGAGTAGTTCATCCAGTCGCTGGTGCAGTTCTGCGAACGTCGGCCTGTCGCGAGGATGTGCGCGCCAACAGGATAGCATTATGTCGTAACTGTGGGTAAGAGATAATAATTTATAAGATTTGAAGATAAATAATGTTTGCATCCAAGTAGGTAAGTACATATGTAGATCATAGGTAAATTAGGTTTCTTTAGCTCCTCCTACTCTGAAATAACTAAAAGTTCAAGCATTTTCCTCTGCAAGTATCGTCTAATTTTCGATTTTTTGAAAAGTTAATATCTGCCATTTTTCGAAAGCAGAAGAAGATATAGTTTACAACATACTTTACGTTCAAAAATAGGTGCACCGTTCTGAGTTCTGATTTACATCACTTTGCAAAACGACCAGCCTCTCTTAGCCAGTCTTAAAGTATATACTGTTAAAATTCTACGTACAGAAGAGGACTGCAGTGTGCAGGTCTTGGCAAGCGGTAGCCTCCTCTCAGCAGCCGCGGCAGGCGAGCCCCCGGCACTCCTGCGTATGGAGCACCTCCTAGTGACGCCACCTCCCATGCTACCACGCCGAAAGACCAGCTGTTGAAAGGAGAAAATAATAATTTATATTCTTCTTAATGGAGAGAATGCAAGGGACAAGCATGGATCAGGTAACACAGTTTAAAACATAATATTTTATTGTGTGCTACCGCTACCTACCGCTAAAAATGCTTTTGATTAATATTTTATCATTGATCTATTTATGTGAAGGCAGGCATGTATGCAAGTCTGTAAACTTTCACGTTTAAGCAATTTACGGAATTAACCATTGGTAAAATATAACAAACTTACACATCACTTTGCGTAGTATATATCCTTCTCGTCAACGACTCCAGAGCCATCCACTTAACAGGCATTTTTCCATTACCCTTCTGCTTATACTGGTTCTCTTCATAAACATCCCTCGACAGCCCGAAGTCTGCAATCTTCAGCGTCCTATCAGCTGTCACTAATATATTCCGTGCTGCTAAATCTCTGTGCACGACCCGGTTAGCAGCTAGGAACTCCATTCCCATGGCTATTTGACGGCAGAAAGAAAGAAGATCTAACGCCGTCAGTTCTTTATCGCAAATCTCTTGGAGCTCATACAGTTTGTTCACGACAAGCTTGGAGCTCTCCATCTGCGCTTTGCACTTGAATAAGTCGTTCCTGTAGTCAGAAACGTCTATGTTGTTGTTGTAGTATTTCGCGTTGCGTTTGGATAACATCACATCCCATGTGCATCTGAAAATGAAATACCAGTTTAAGTATACCATTGAGCAGAACACACATTTTGAAATTATAGGACAATTTAAATTGGGAATTTTTTGAACTTTTTACTTTAAGGAAAAAAACGATGCGATAATGACGGGGATACCACAGGGTAAAATACTAGGTCCTGTTATTTTATCAAAATACTGTGGGACATACCGCAAGTAACTGAGCAGATCTCCGCGGCTGCAGTACTCGACGATGATGAGTGGTCTCCTGCCGCTGCAGCAGCCCACCAGGCTCACGAGGTGTGGGTGCACGCCCACGCTCTTCATCAGCTCCATCTCCGAACGGAACGACCTGATCTCGTCGAGCGATGGGAAATCTGTAATACAAGGGGAAGGTGTTAAAAACCTGGGTTCTGTGCAAATACAAACACAGTTTTTATGGTTCACAATATTTCATTTTCTTCTATGTCGTAGATGAGTTCATATAAAAGGAATGCATATTGTCGTATCGCGCCAGGGAACCATTCGCCTATTTAGCCACAAAATGAAATGCTTGCTGCTGCACGTACAAGCACTGTCTCAATCAGCATTCCAAGATGCTCTGCGGCCAATGACAGGCGTAGGAAGCTAAAATTGCAAATCTTCATCGATGACATTATTCCGTTAGCCATTAACCTTCAACCCACCTTTTAGCATCTTAACAGCGACGGGCGTGGAGTGTGGCGCGAGCGTGGCCCTGCGCACGACGCCGAAGGCTCCCTCCCCGATGACCTCGTGCAGCACCAGCTTGTCTGCCCGCACCTCCCACCGGTCCTCCGACTCGCTCCACACTTCGAGCACTTCGGTGTCGCCATCTTTCGAAGGTTTGTCGTCCTATTTCAGTAATGGTTCACATTTTGAAATAAAAGAAAGGCAATGCAAGGAAGTACATGTGCTTGAAAGTAAATAGCAATCGCACGAGTTGACAGACAATTCTCATAGCAAGCTATGGCAAGAAGAGGCCTTTAACAGTCTTTACAGGGTATACAGAGATGTCTGAAATCAGGCTTATGCAGTGTCTCATCGAAGCCAGTTATACCGGCCATACAAGTTACGGTCCACCTGAAAGGTCCACCTGTGCAGGTATGCCTGCGCAGGTAGACCGGAGTGTGCGTGGAAATAGGTCGCTGCGCAGGTTCAAAAAAATGCACAGTCGATCCATACAAAGAATACTCAGTTGCATCTGGATGGACTTGAAGCTGATCCCAACATGCTGCAGTGAATGCTAGGGATATGATAACATACCGGCTTGTAAGGAGGAACAGCCACTCGTTGCCGTCCCCACCGACATCGACACAGCAGCGCCAGAGCGGCTGCGGCCGCGCACGCCGCGCCCAGCGCCGCGCCACTCGCGCCCCCGCCGCCCGCGCCCCGCGCCTCCTTTGTGCCTGGCCACGTGAAACACTATACCACGTTAATCATATTCTAACATCGAAATACTGCATATTCGACATGCTCTATCTTAGAATTCAAAGTCAAAAACATTTCAAAATCAAAATGAAAATTAGTTTATTCAAACTTGGCTGCAAAACAGCACTTTTCGAACGTCAGAAATTTACAAAAGATAGCTCCCAAAACGCTCACCCTTCATTCTTTTTATTTATTGAAAATAGGCTAGTTTTTAGCACTTTTTCACATTAATATATAGAAAAGGACAGCACCCCTTTTCACCACTTTGACGAATAAAGTTTCCAGCAAATTCAATTATTATATTGAATGATAACAAGCAAAAATATCTATGTGCTCCTGAGAACCACCTTTTTGAGAAGTCGGTTAAGACTAGCCTGTGTGTGTGAGTTATGGTTCTATTGCAATTACGTGTAGTAAGAATTCTTGTGTTTTTTGTTATGAGAATCGCAGTTTGTAGGATAGAACTCTGAACTTCTAAAAGCATTATTTATGTCCTCTGGGCACGTTTCCGGAGGACAGTGATGCGGAGGAATACTTCGACGCCTGATCGATGCCCTTTTATATTATGTTTTATGTTTATCTATTTTTTGTAGATAGTATTTTATTTTTAGTTTTGTATAAAGATAAGTAGTTTAAGTTTGTATGTATAGTGTGTACATCGTATAAAATAAATGTTCGTTTCTTCCCAATCTTCAAATCGTTTAAGCCCCAAAAAAAAAAAATTATGTAGATGATTTATACTGGTTAAGAATTAGTATATGTTTGTTATGAGCGATGTGGAGGCCTATTCTATTTGCATTTGGTATGAGTTTGAATTGTTTGTGAAATGTGTTGAAAGGGCAATGAGTGTAACTATAAAAAAATCTGAACAAATTAACAAATCGCTTTAGCTTCTTAGCTGAGAGATCTTCGAACCATGGTTATAATTTTATGGATCATTTTCTGAACTAGTACCTATTATAAGGAGGTAAAGTTTGGGAGGTGGTACTAGGTAATCTTTAGCTCTGCATTCTTATTTCTGTATTTCTATACTTAAATAATTATTAGAAAGCCATGTTATATGTGAGTCTCATGAGAGCTATATTTTATCTTCCTTTAGTACCTCCAATTTTAGAATATATTTTTTTACAACTTTAGAATTTAAAAATAAATGTTTTCGTGGGCTTTAGCTAATTCTTGTTGAGAATAGCGATAACTTTGATTGTTAGTTAGTTTTAAAACACAATAAAACAGCTGGTGCATTAATATGAAAGATTGTTTATTGTATATATTGTCTGTGGGAGAAAGTCTTGTGTGGGGTGAAGAAAAGGCAGATAAAGTGTGGTGTTTAATTTGTTTTATTATTTCAAACTCAGTTTTCTTCTCAGCGTGCCGCAACAAATTACGGTGACAATACTGTAAGAAAATGAAGGAAACTGTGTGTTTTTCAAATGACAAATATAGGGACTTATATGAAAGAAACATGAGGAGAAAGTTAAATGTGTGAAGGTACTGTTAGACCAAGAGCTCATGACGGCTAATTCTTCGTTATTTTTGTATCTTCGAAAGCGGTTAGTAAAACTTTGTAGTGGAATAGAAACACTCTAAGGCAGATGCCAGCTTTTACACATTAACGGAGGTCTGACCGTCGGGAGCTCCTGGGTTATCGACTTATCTTTAGTGAAATATTTTAGGAGTCGTTACGATGAAGATGACAACGTAATGAAAATTGACCAGTGAGTAGTGTCTTTAATAATTGTGTATTGTGTTATTTTTGCTAAATCTATGTCTGTTTTGTACCGCACAATAATATTTTTTATATTATTTCTTTATAATTTTAAGGGTTTTTATGATGTTTTAGGAGCTGGATGCGAGAAGCCGAAAATTGATCTCAGTGGCGTGCACTTGGAGAGGCCTATGTCCAGCAGTGGACTGCGATAGGCTGATGATGATGATGATGTTGATTGACTTACTAGGCAAGGCAGCTCTTCTGCTCGTGTGGCCCTCCCACCTCCCAATCTTGGAGTACATTAGGACTTCATATATTAAACCTTCATCGCCCTCCACGCCTTTGACCACTGTTTCCGTTTCGTTCTGTGTAATATCGAAATTAACATTAATTCCATTACTGTTAGGAAGACTTATTACCTACTTATTACTTCTTGATATTATCATCAAGATCTTCGATTATTCATTGCACTCGTTTTAATTAATGCCTACACGAGTGCCATTTGTATTACGCTGTATCAAATATGGTCATTCTGCAGAGTTTTGACTTCCCCAAACTTTTAAATATTTTCGTACGGCCCATCATGGACCCACCGCTGGCGTGCCGCGGAAAACTGTACTAACGTGTTCATACAATACCTTTTGTTGTGCTCGACTCTCTTTAATTGTCAACAGTGATTTTGTCTTTGGAAAATTCGCTAATATTATTCAACTCACCCCTGGTACGATGACAGTGCGTGTATTTTCTGCGTGCACTGTCACATTGTAATAGTCAGGAAAGAGCTGTGGTTTCTGCCAGAAGACGTACACATCCCAGGTGCCACCGATGTCTTTAATCGCCACGATCGTTATGTTATCAGGAATCTCTGGTTGTATTTCCTCTGCATCTAGAATTAGGTCAAATACTTTATCATCCGCATCAGCCTTGGACTTAAACCTTTCCTAAGTTTAACCATACCTTCCATAATTGTAAAAAATAAGGGGATTACAATAACTGGACCGTTGAAACTTAAGAATTCCAGTATACCTACTGTAATTTATTTTATAATGTAGTTTCAGCTTTGAATAAAAAATGCAGTTATCTAAGTAGGTATACTGTATTTATGATCTCGAATGAAGTCCTATTTCCCCATGTAAAATTTTCAAAAATAAAAATGCTGAAATAAACAGGAAGAAACGCGTTTATAACGTAATGAAATGACTATATATTTTGCAGAACCTATTCCTGACCTGCCTAAATACCAAAAGGGACACCACGCAAACACCTGACGAATAAACGAACATACTCATTTTTACAATTTGATAACTAGGCATTGCTATATTTCCTTTCCTTCAACATAGGGAAAATCGGCGAGGTTACTTCATATGACAGACCAAAATGATATTTAATCCCTAATTAATGACTACCCTTAAGTGTCATGCTATGTGTATGATTCTCAATTTTTGCGTCATTTGTAAACAACATGACTTACTTTGTGAATACTGAGACTTATTCCAGGAAGGAGTGTGGTATTGAAAGTCGGTAGACCCATACAGCCCCGTCACTCTGATACTGCACTCGTCATTCGGCTGCACCTCAAACTCTACCCCTGGGTCACTGTCTCTGCTAATGGGCTGAAATCAAACTTCAATTAGACCCTAAACGATCCAAGAATTTGATAAAATTATGGCTTATTGAAATATTTACCCCGACTTTAGTGGACTGGAATTTGGTTTTTACACAAGAATTCGCGACGTCGAAGCATGCATCGTAATCTAGAACAAGACAAAAATAAGCATTTTAATGAACAACTGCTAAAAGAAAGACTGTAGACATTTTTCTGAACGACTTTCGTGACACTTACCACCAATACTGTTCCAAGAAAAGCGTCCAGTAATAGTGGAGTCCTGCGTCTTAGGAGGAAAGGCTGGTTTGATGTCATATCTTCTGTGTTCCATAGAACTATTGTAGGATGGCGCTTTGTCGCCCCTGAGCCATTCTATCGGAGACCCATCTTTGAGTACTGCGCTCCAAATCGTGTAGTTTCTTTGAGGAGTTGTGCTTATCTGCCCCTGGTGTTGATATGGCTCTATAATACTGTAGTTTATCTGTCAGAAGACAATAAATATTTTAGTTGACAGTTACTTGATGGAGAAAATTTATTCTATGATGAATTTGAACACAGGAACCCGTCCTGCATCTATAATACAATTTCGTCACTGACCTAATTCGAGCTGTGTCGTCGACATTGTTTTTCTAGACCAAAGAATCTCTTTGTTCAAACTTATGAATTAATCGTGTTTTCTAACTCGAAATTATAATTTTTCCGGATGCAATACGCAATGTTCTGTAAAAGTCCTTAGGATTAACATTTGTTATACAGGTATTCGTTAAATGGCGCAAAACAACACCGTATAAGGTCGTGTCACATACGACACTTGTTCTTTTTTCCAGAAGCTTTTGGTTTCTATATTAATGAATGGCTGATTAACTAAACACTTTCCCGCCAGTTCGCTCTTTATCTTTGTTAAAACCCGCATCGTAGCGATTACGGACAAATTGTACGGATGCAGGGGATAACTGAAATGTTGGACTACAATGTATTTACACCAAATGCATTGTTCTGAAGCTACAGTGCCTAAATTTTTTGAGCACATATTTTTTTTTTGGGAAATACCACATTTTCCAAGAAAACTTTACGCCTAATTTATATGACATGAGATTTTATTACATTTAATTAACATTTCGTTTTAAGGAAATTACAATTTTATAGACTTCAGTAGCTCATTCATCGCACTTGTGAACGACAGCAATTACCTATCTATAACATATAAATAATAACGTCTAGTTATAAATATGCAAATGGAATACGCACTACTATACCCTGGGCATATCTCAATGGGTCGTGGATAAACGCTCGAGTTCTATGAACGAGCGTGAGTAACGGTAACATAGTCGAATAATTCGATCACGCGACAGGTGCTAACAGGCTTTGGAAAACTCTGCGTGCCTATCTGTAAGTTATATTAGCATTGCTTGAGAAAAGCCTCCTTAATATTATCGGTGCAAGTACTACTTCTGCGCATGAAATTTCAGGGTCAGACGCAGCCCCAACTCAGTCGTTGACTTCACCCCTATCATGGAAAAATAACAATTTCACAGGAGAGATATGGTTTCCCAATTAAGGTATTCCTCTGCGCAATTTTCACAGAAAATGCGTTTGTCATTGTCTATGAAAATTCGACGTTTCTTTTTTTCAGTTTCGGTGTTAGGGCTTTCCCATATTACCTATAAGTACTCGAAATATTGCAATTAGCCTGTTCAGTATAATAGTGTGGTTTCATTGCGCACTTCTATAGATAAAAAGTGCATGTTGACGAATGTAGACAGGAAAAGTATGTGAGCTATGAGTGATTAATTAGTGCTTCCACACTTTTTCCTTATCAGGGTTGCGGTTTATACCTATGCTGATGACTAATTGCCTCAATTACCTAATCGAATGACCAAAACTTAATTACTAGGTTTCGGTGTTGGTGCGACTGCTGACGGAGGGGAATGGAAGCGAAAAACATATTTCTCCGACCTCAAATAAGTATTTGGGCCCGTCGATTACATGATTAACTGTGCGGAAATAGCCTGAATGTATATTTTTTATACAACTTACTAATAGTTAGGTACTAATGGTAAAGTGGACAAGCCTGTTTCCTAACTGCAGGTACATAGCCAGGGAACTCGGAAGTAAGTTTTAAGTCCCTGTCCTCAAGTAAAGGATTACTTTTCCTTATGGATGGTAGCTTTCTGACTGAACATAATTAAGTCACCGACCACCGTCCTTAAGAAAAACGTAAGCGTAAGTGCTGGAGAGGAGATCATGGACTAGCAAGCGCAGCGTAGGACGTCCACCAACAAGGTGGACAGACGACCTTATAAAGGTCGCCTCCTACAGGCATCTGTGGAGATATATAGGGGGAGGCCTATGTTCATCAGTGGACGTCCTATGGCTGAGATGATGATGATGAATCAAAACGACTCATTTATTATTTCTGCGGCTCGTACTCACATAAGTAATCCCGGAACTGCTATCGTTGTTCAACTGCGGGACGAGGGCGACGAGCTGGTAGTGCTGCGAGGGATCGATGTCGAACCTGATGCTATGTCGCGTGAGGCAGCGCACGCTCACCGATGTCGAGTTTATGGGCTTACTCCAGTCTGGCGCTGAGGATTTTACATTATTTTTAGTCCATGTGCTGGAAAGTAATCCATCCCTATCAGTACTTAACCACTTCACTGTCCACGATACAGACACAATAGTTAAACAATTGGTGTGTATCACATATGGCTCATGGGACAGGGAAGTTATAGGACTGTGTATAAATTATAAAAAGGTATATAGGTATAAAGGTATATAGGTAAAGGTATAACTGTTTATTTGTGATGTGAGGGTAATTTCTAAATCTGAAAGATTTTTCCTCAGACTTTATGTGACTATGCTCCGCGTCTCGTGGGAACTACTGCGTAAAAAGGGTTATTCCCGCTCGGTAACACCCTTTCATCAACACTGTTGACGATCGGGAAAAAAAAGTTTCGTTCGTTCACAGTGTTGACGAACGCTACTCATTATTTTAGTGTAAAATGGTTATTATGCACATGATAAGGCCACTTTTATTTTCTAGTTAATTGTGTTTCAAAAGATCTTACATAATCTATTAAAACATTTTAAAAATCCATGACAAGTCTTTCCATATTTTAAAAATAAAAACCAGCGTTCGTCAACACTGTGAACGAACGAAACTTTTTTTTCCCGATCGTCAACAGTGTTGACGAAAGGGTGTTACCGAGCGGGAATAACCCCGTAAAAATACTGGGTAAAAATATAGCCTTGTTATCGGGGGTTAGTGTAGCGAAAGAAACAGTTGGTAACACTAGAAGCTGCCTGTAACGTGTTTTAATTTAATCTTAATCAGTCACTATCTGTTCAAATAGGTGTGTAGAAACATTACCTAAGTATTTCATATTGTGGTAGTAAATGAAAAGATGGGTACTTACCCCGATAGTTATTCCTACAGGTCTTCGCAGTCTGAAACAATTAAAAATATTGTGATAATTTTCTAGCAATTTTAAGCAAAAAATAGTTGTGCATAACAAGAAGTCTGCGATTTCATAGAGGGCAGAGCCTGGCTATAAATATAAATTAAAGACTTGTGACACGCAGTTTGATAACGCATCTCTGATGTCTAGCTAGTGATTGATTGAAAAAAAATCTTTGGTTCATCAACTCCAATTTCATGTACCTATTTACCTACCTACCATAGGTATCTATAAATCATTGCTGTAATTGAATGCCAAATGGCCAGCACTACGTCTAATCTCATCCTACTCCAGACAAGTAGACTAAAAAAGCCTGGCTGAGTGCCTGCCTAGGCTAGACTGATAAAAAATAAAATGACTCAGCATTCATCGGCTTTTTATATGCTTTGGCTACATCTACCGATGAAATCAATACGCGTTATAGGCTAGAATATATCGCAAAGTCTAACTAACTTCCGGACACGACTGTTCTATTTAATATCCAAAATACACTCTATTTTGTAGTCATTAAGGTCTGTTATTATAGATCAGAGTATCATAGTGGAAGTGCCTTTGTTTGGGACGTAAAGCGACACGTTCCAATATGCGCGATTGAATCATTGGAGCGAAGCATTTTGTCAACAAACACAGAAATACCTCGAACTGCCAACCTGCGGGTCATAAAGGAGGGTCTAATTATAACTAATTAGACGTAATACTGATAGTCGCCCAAATTATTGAGATTTAAACGTTATTTCGACAAATCTTTACCACATCTTTACTTTGCATAGGTTTTAGTCTAGAAACAGTTAAGTATCTACATGCTCTAGGTAACATAATCTAGGTAATATTACCAACACAACACTGCCCTGTAATCAATATTGAGTCTTGCAAAAGACTTGTGAATGAATTTCAGGTTAGGCTCAAATATTATTTAGAAAGCCTTCGTAGTACCTTCCAGTTCAGCTGAACTTAGTGTTTCGGAGTTCAATAGCAAGCTGTTGATAAGATAGGAGAAAATAGGGATAAAAACTGACGTCATCAGCTGCATTTGTTCTAAACGATGTGGGATGCAAATTGAACAGTTATTGGCATACCGCGTGCGTTTCGCTATGACATAATGTTAACTTGCAGAGAAAGTAAAACGTTTGCTGCATTTTCAATCGTTAAAAATGTATTTGTTCACACAGGTCATACCGTTCGCGTTGTGTACACGAGTAAAATGAATGAATGCGTGGAAATCTAATAGGTAAGTACCTATGCTAACTATAATTCATGTATCTAAGTTGTCTGATTGGCTGGCAAAAGGTTTACATTCCATAGAAACCTTGCGATACAATTTAAAAGAAAATATTTGTCCCTAGTTAACAAAGTTCGAAAAAGCTCCAAGTTCATTGTATTTTTAATCTACTAATTACTAATCTGTCAAGCAACATAATAAGAACCTATTAAAAGCAAGTTCAACAAGCACTAAACGTCAATACTTAAGATTGAACTGCAATCAGCGACACGAGTTCGCAAACCAGGACAGCATATCCACTTATCTAGATTACCGCGACTTATTAACCGTTCAATGCGCAGAGTTTAACGACTTGCACCGGAAAGAATGCAGGTGATGCAGTCGAACTATTTCTGAGACGGGACTAAAAAACTTACCCACGACATTCATACGCCTACACTAGTATTCGAATAGCTAGGCAACGCTGAATGACGTTCAACCCATTTAGGTCCAACTGTGATGGATTTTTCTCGGTATGTGATTAAGGGGTATTTTTAATGAATGAGAAACGTTCTGAATTCGATTGGAAAGATTGATGTGACTAGGCAAAACACGTGTAAATATAGAAGTGCGTTCGTGAGTCATCATCATCCTCCGAGCCTTTTCCCAATCATGTTGGGGTCGGCTTCGGCGTTCGTGAGTGTGCTCTTCGAAAGAAGAATCACCTGGTGAACTCGTTCTTCAAATTGAACTCAATCTGAAATGACTGTTAGTCTTGTATATGCTTTGTAGATAGTGGGATTCAAGAGGTACGATTTGTGTACCTATATCTAAAATGCATATTATATTATAGCAAAGGAACACTATCAATTCTAGAGGTAAATTAAACTAATTGGCGTAATCTTAGGCGACAGATCTGCCCGGCGGCACCACCTGCGGTTTCAATGGTTCCCCCAAGTAAGAAACTTGGAGAGAGCAGAGACCATAATGTCGATCATACCTGCTACCTTTTATTTTGGTTGGGGATGGTGGGACTTGCTATCCATGTTTGACGGCTACTACGGCTGGCCGGGTGCACCGTTTGGCAATACGTAGATTTATTTCGCCATGCTTTTTATTAGCATGTACCTCTACTCATTCATTGTGCGCATTAGCGTGCATACCGGTATAAAATTGCGGGAAAAGCCCGGTATTTCTATCTGCGAAAAATTTCAGACGATTGCACTAAATTGGAAAATTATTTTTCTCTTGTGTTTGTCTATCAGGAGAGGATTTATATGACGGAAAATCGATTGAAAAATGTATAGAAAAACAGGTAATGCTTTATGGGGGACGGATTTTTTTCATTTAATAGATATGTCTTTACCTTCTACATAAGAATGGCTCCTAATTTGATCCTTTGTCACTACCTCAGAAAAAGTATATTCTCATTTATTCCGCGGTTTGCCATGTGATAATTCTAAGATGTCTTGTAGCCATTTTACACTTTATTAGGATCTTTTTCAATCTCTTCGTTATCGTTATCCCTATACTACCTATGTGCTATTTCCGATCATCTCTATTATTGAAACACCATATAAACAACACTAACCAGCCTTTTCATTGCCAATGCCGTCTGAGTGCTGTCCGATAAACAATGTATCATACATTATCTGTGGTAGCAATAAGTGGGCACTCAGTGCAGTCAATATTTTGGCTTATTGATTGTGCGTGTCCGACTGATAATAGACAATATAATATCCATGGCTGGCAGCAATCGCTGATAACTCTAACCTTTAGCCTGGGCTGTTTCGTTCGTAAACATCAACAAAAATGTTTTCGTCATGCGTCACTTGCAAAGTGCAAGATTTGCAAATTACGTAAATCATCATAAAGTAGCGTAATTTTTTGCCCCGTTTTACGTTTTGGCCTCTGGTGATAAGATGGAGAGGAAATCGAACGCAACAATAAAAAAAACACGTGCATACACTTAACCAATAGGTATACTTAGCTGCATCTAACATTCCTTATTATAAAGATGAATTTCACATTTCAATAAAATACCAAATGTGTACAACAAAACTGAAAAATAATTCGTCTATTGCTATCATATTATTGTATTTCAGTACCGACGGTATATAGGTAATCTCTACAAACCTAGCCCCACATACTAAAGCTGGTTCGACCTAGAAATCAATCTTTGCTGAAAGAATTTCTTGATATTCATTCAAGAGAATTCTTGATTACCCACTATAATAAGAAGTTATCATCAAATCCAACTAAGTAGGTATTAATTAATCACACGATCATTCAATGCATTTTCCTATTTTTGTAAATGTATAACATTTACAAAAAAATATAAATGGCACGGCAATGGCATGGTATTCGGAAAACATGTGTTTTACAAAATAGTGAAAACCCAATTCAACGGTTAGTGGTCCGTTGTTGCTTTGATTGTCCTTCCCCGTTTGTGAGATAACATTGTTGCATTTTTCAAAGATATGCAGGTTCCTGAAAACCCCAATAAAACTGAAACTTTATAGTTATAAAATTGTACAAAGTTTAATAGTTATAAAGTTTATAAAAATGTAACAATGATGAAAAAAATATCTAAAAATACAACGAAGGTAGATGACAAAAAAGAATCGAACAATTAACTTTTTGTAGGTAAATCACGGACATTATTTTCATTTTAATCTTCACCTAGTTTTCCTCAAAAGAAAATGCTATATAAAATGTGTTTTTCTTTTTACTATTTTACAATTATAATATAATAGTGACAGTGTAAAACTTACCACATTTATAATTAACTCCAAGTCGTTACACACTTCATTTGCTAAATTTTCTAATTGATAGTCCGAAAATAATATATTTTTTTGTCCAAAATCTATCGGCTTAGCACTCACATATAGTGTCATTGTTATTTGTTTTATCAAACTTAATATTAGGTAGTGTTCAAACTTTTTGTAATACATTTTAACTTGTTTATCAACATGTAGTTTATTTTTCAAAATCAATGTTTTAAGATCCTTATAATGCACTGAATATAAATAATCTTGAGTTGGTGAATTTATTTAAAAAATGCATGTTGATGAATTATTTTAAAAAATATTAATTGATAAATTGTTTGCGTTTGCGTGTTCGGTAAAGTACAGTCGCGTGGCGCGGCGCTGCGGTAGTTGTGCCTTCGCGCTGCCCCTCGACTCGTAACTGGGGCGCCGAGCCACTGAGCTTTACAAATAACCGTATTGGCAGGGTGCTCCCAAAGCTCTTTTACTAGAGTGGAACACCTACGTCATCCAATTCATTCAAGCTTTTTGTGTTTGGAAAAACAAGAAAATGGTCCTTCGGATCGCAACAGCGTAAAGGACCAAATCTGTCGGGTTGTTGATTCCGCGTCGTTGTCAAACGAAATAATTTATTTTCATTTTAATTAATAAGTACTTAACTCTTTCCTGGTGTAGGTAACATGCTCTATAGTTGTGTAATATTTCACAACAATTTTATTTACGAGTTCATATTTTTTGTCTACATCCGGACTCATTAAAGAAAATTCATTAAAAAATATATTCAAGAGGCAAGACGGGCTGTCTTTGGGTGCAAAGTCCGAGTAACTACTGCAGACGACAATAGGGTAGTGTCCAGGGTCGAAATAATGAAATAATATTTAGTCCGCTTTTAGATAATCAAAAAATATTGGATACGTATTTTTTCTTTTTTTAATTAAACATAAAATGACAAAGATAATACGCTTTAAAAATTAGGAGTGGGGGCCTTTTACGTCACAGTGTCCTGAAAATTGTAGCAACTTGTGACGTCACACTCAACTTTAACACGCTATATCTTAACAAGTTCTGATCCAATTTAAAAAAGAAAAAATACGTATCGAATATTCAAATCAAATCAAATCAAATCAAATCAAATCATCATTCATTATACATTTGTTAAAAACACGTAGATAATACTTGAAAAGACTTCTACTAAGAAATGCTAATAGAGAATTGAGTACCTATTGAGTATTGACTTCAGATTTTTTTTACAAAAAAAGAAAAAACAAAACGGAAATGCAGGTCTATAGTATGACGTATATAGTTCAGCAGATGTCTAGTATGCACTCAATTTATTCTTAGGGCTTTACGTAGCATTCGATTTGCTATGTTTTTTTCAACTTATTGGCCTGTAAGCCACAAAATCTTACCAAAGGTCTTATCCTTAGATACCTGTGTAACAATTTCATAGACTCACCACACGGCATGTTTCGGGCTAGGATAAATGTTAAAGGAAATGTCACTGGAGAAAAAACATGACTTTTCTTAGGCTAAGTTTCAATCTGTTCAGCGGTTTAACCGCAGCAGCACCTACCTACTTATTTCGCATACGTAAATATATTATTAAGAATAGGTATTATAATAAAGTATTAATTATCCTTATAGATAAACTTATTTATATTTAAGTACCTACAAAATCTTTATTTTTACCTGCATATGAAATGCAGTTTTCGAAACAAAACTATTTAGAATATTTTCAAGGATTGGCCGCTGGTATTCAACAATGACCCATTAACATTTATGATCGAAAAGTCCTATTGTCTCCGGCAATGTGACCACAAGTTTTTTTATAGCCTGTCGCGTCGGGGGATGAAACCCATTCGAGGAACATCACTTTTTATGTCAACCTTGGAATGAGACTTTTGCGACTGAAAAATGCATCGGACAAGTGCGAGTTTTACTCGCGTAGGGTTCTGCACTTCAATTCTGGTCTGTGGTTCAACGCATCAGGGCCGCGATTCTACTAATGTTACTTAAGCGACATGCGATTCACATACTACTGAGATCCAATCACGACTCAATTACGTCTGAAGGCATTCCGCTATTTTTTCTTTTAAATAAATGTTTATATCAATTTCTTTTTTATTAATTTCAATAATGAATCGTATTGTCTGCAAATTATTGACGATTGCAATATGATTGTAAATCGGTATCCTAAATTGATATCCTTGGCAGGGCCGCGCCGACCCCCGGCAGCGCCTGTGTGCGAAACCTATGAAGCGCCTCTTTTTTAACGAATCATCATAAAACGAATTTAATTTTTGAATGAATATTTTTAATTGTTAAATTTGACTGAAATAAATGTTCTCCAGTCAGCGGCGGCCCTAGCCATTGCGAGGCTACGTGCGGCAGGTCTATGCGAGGCCCTTTGTTCTACGTGAAAAGTCTGTTGTGAGCTAGGAGTTATTTTCTTGTTAATAAAAGGACTTACAAGCGGCGCTACCTTCTAGGTTCGGCTAAAAAAGGATTGAAAAAATAAAAGAAGTGGAAAATAAAGCAGAGCGTAGCGAGTGCAAAAAATTTTGAGGTTTGGGTCACTAAAGCGCCTAAACTTGTATATTAAAGAACGGTGCAAGGTGCAGTCGCGAGCGCAGCGAGCGCGAAAATTTTTGAGTTTTGGGACATAAAAGTACTCTAATCATGTTAGAATGAACGGCACCGACAAGCGAACAGCCGCGAGCGCAGCGAGCGCGAAAATTTTTGACTTTTGGGACATAAAAGTACTCTAATCATGTTAGAAAGGACTATATTGACAAGCGAACAGCCGCGAGCGTAGCGAGCGCGAAAATTTTTGAGTTTTGGGTCTTTGGGTTTTAGAATGAACGGTAGGCACTGACAAGTGAACAGCCGCAAGCGTAGCGAGCGCGAATTTTTTAAAATTGTTTGTTAAAGCTAAGCGTCCACTTGTCGGTATCGTACGCAACGGACGTATCGCACGCAACGGATCGTAGTATTATTTATATAGAAACTCAAACAAGTGCGTCCACCTGTCCGCATCGTACGCATCGCTTTCTACCTAATTTTTTATAAGTTTTAATTTAGACAATATATAAACAATTTGACAGCTGTATGCCCTAACATTACAATAGCATTACGAATTATGCTAACTATGCCAGTTACAGTAGCAAGCGCGGAAAGGTCCTTTTCTAAACTAAAACCTATAAAAAATTACCTGCGCTCTACAATGAGTCAGGAAAGATTAACTAATTTAGCAACAATATCCATAGAGGAGGCCATACTACTAGTATTACACACACTTTCAATCAAATGATTGTTCATTTGTTTTGTTTTACCTTAGCTATCTCGTTCGTTAAAATCGAGGAATACCCGTGATCGCATCGGGCTGCGTTCAGAAACTCACTCATAGGCGTCGTCCTAATTGGCAGCGATCGCGCGATGGCGCGATGCGTTTTTCATCTAAGACGTCGTCCCAATTGACAGCGATCGCACGATGACACGATGCGTTCTCGTCGTTCGTTGAGTTTAAACATACAGATTTCACCAGAGTGTCCTATCTGAACCTCGGAACCTCGCAAGTGAGATCGTGAGATGGAAAACGCATCGCGCCATCGCGCGATCGCTGCCAATTAGGACGACGCCATACTCATACAAACTCGGCGCCTCTACGGTTTTAAATAACTAGTACTTTTTCCCTTGTTCAAAGAACTGCCGCCGTTTTAACGTTGAGCTCGTAAGGAATGTAAACTAAAACCCTAAACGTAAAATGAAACCATAAACGTGAATAATAATAAACATTAAATATTGAGAGACTTGTTCAATAAGCGTTATAGATGTTTTGTAGTTTACAAGGCCTATGTTGCGCGTATTGTACCTACTTGTCGATACTCCACTACAAAAAACAATCATATAGGTAACAAAAATAATTTAGGTGGCAGTGGCGGCGCGGCGCCCCTATTGTCTTGGCGCCTGTGTGCGCCGCACACTTCGCACACAGGGGCGGCGCGGCCCTGATCCTTGGAAAGCGGATAAAACCGCTGGCGGAGGCTAGTAAATAATTATCAATGGATGCTTAGATTCTCATATTTCGGTTAAATGCATTCTTGATTTCTGTTGCATTTCTGAAGTAAGAGCTTTGATGTCTGGCAGGGCGTGTTTCATGACATAGCGGCGGTACCGATCACTACTTGTGCCTCAAACCAGAATCAATTAAGCAACACTTCATTTACGTAATGTCGTCAATGAGAAATAACTCTGAAATCCAGGAAAACAACTTCACCCTCAGCTCAGGGTTCCTTTCGCACGGAACCCCAAAAATAAAATGAACCCATAATTACGCCACATTAAACAAGGTTAAGGATAAAGTGATTCATCTTATAATTCGTAGTAAAGCGTCGTGAATGTAGGTATCGGCCGATATGTAACGTGTTGCGAATTCATACCGGATTATTTAGCGAATACATTAAATGCTACGGAAGTTATTGAACTATTGTAATTGCGCAATTGGAGGCTATTTTATGTAAATCTTCAACAAAAAGTAACTACAGATATTTTAAAAATACACATTGAAAATAAATCCTCCTGGCTATTGAATGCATTTTAAGTTACCTTGACGTACATTTAATACCCAAGTTACAAACCTACTTACGATGTAACAATATTAATAATTTTCAGAAGCTTTCCTTGTACCTAGATGTATTCACACGAAGTACATTCCAAGCTTTTGTATCGGAGATCATTATACCTAGGTGACGATAACCACTTGCCTTACAAACTGTCAGATCGTTGCCATTTAATTAAAAATAAAAATAGACAATATAAAAAATAAGTGCGTCAATGCTTCATGAGAATTCGGAACCTACGCTTTGTTACTTTTTTTGTTTTTATGTCAATAAAATATAAATAATTATCGTTTGCAATTATAGCACTGGCTAGGTTATTTACGGAACACCCTTACGAGAAAAGCCTTTACAGTAAATTTTTTCATGAATTAAAAAGTTAATAAATGGTATACTATTACAACAAGATAATAATTTTATTGTGCACTCACCTGTACTTACAACATAATCAACGTTCGGCCTAGTGATTCAATCAAATGTGAAAATGTGAATCCAATGTAGATGGCTGCGACAGATATAAGCAGAATAAAGTACTTAATAGCCGGTATTTGGGATGAATGTAAGTTAATTTGGAAGAAAATCACTAGCTGCACTGCTCCTTTTACCACTTTTGGGAACTGGAAAAATATTTTCGACTCCATCACCATGGATGCAGTTATTCGGAACGCGAAATAAAATCTTCCGTTAGTGTTCAAAACGAGGCCTTTCCCACTCACGTTATTATCATTATTTAATACTTTTTCGCACTCACCTAACTACTTTCGGTTTTAACAAACTTTCGACCACGAGGTTCTTATATAACTTTAATATTTGTTTTTATTTACGACCCTGGTGATTATAGTAAATGGTTTATGATCATCATGATTTATATTCATGCAATTGTTGTGTCGTTGACTGTACATAAGAGTTATTTTTCGTTTTGTATAGTTTATATTTTTTTACGTCGGTTCTTTATTTAATCTATTTCCTAAGATTTTATGTTCAAGAGAGATGTGCATAGTGGAGGTTAAATCGTCCTTTTTTCCATGTGTTATCATAATTGACATATCGCCTCATCAGTACCGCTTTGGACCACCTGCCATCTAAATAATAATAACTTAGACAATAATTTAACGATTAATTTCGTAGATTTTCCGTTCCATTTAAAACTTGTAATTTGCTTAAGGTCGCTGCACAAATTATAATTAAATCAGCCGCGGGCCCCTTCACACTTGGTCAACTAGGATAGAGGTAGAAAGATCGTAGCGGTCACCTTCGAATCGCATTCCACCTTCTAGTATGAAACATTTTGATAATGTCAATAAATCTTCTTGACATTTAGACTGTTTATATAGGTATTATAACATTATTAATTTATATTTCTTTAGGATGGAAGCAGATTAAAAAAACTGGTCCGCTGAGACGTATGTCCTTAATTCCTTGAGTACCTACGTGAGAATTAACTCCCACATCGTCAGAATATTTTACTGTGTGGCATTTGACCTGAAAACTGTAAGAAAAGGACCAATCACTACTTTTAGTGGTTTATCTAAAAATTGCGACACACTTTCCCGATAGGACTTGCAATTTTTTTCATGGTCCTGAATCGTTGGAAGTTGGTGAAGATACTCCCGTGGCACGGAAAGCACGGAAATGTCGATGCTCATCGGACCACGACAATGAGGGAAATGAGAGTGCGTCAGTGATTGCACTCTTACCCTAAGTACCTACCTATACCTATCCTGTGCAGTTCGCTGATCTCCTTGAAGAACAGACTTACAATTAAAAGCTGAAATAAATGAAGTATGTATTTACTTTTTAGGTAAATGTTTTTTTTCATATATCTGAGTCTTCTTACTCAATCTTGGCTCAGGTAAATTTTGTCGTTTCACGCTATATCGTTTCAATGTGAAAGCGCCTTTTGAGCCTTTGACCTCTCTTGACCGACGTACTCACAATTCAATGCCGAACTGCCAGCCCTAACGTAGGAACAGTCACCATAATATTTGAATGAATTTTCATTCAACAGTCACAGAAATAAAGCTTCTTATCTTACAACCCTGCGCTGCGTAAAGTTCCGTACAAATTGTAAAAAGTTGCTAATGATCAATGAACTTTAAAGATTAAACTTATTTAAAGCCCATCGAGCTCGCTGTTGCTATTGAATTTTCCTGAGAAAATCGTTTTTTTTTTTTGTTGAAAACCAATAAAATTCCTATCTGCGTCAACTTAATGAACTTCGAGGCATTTAAGGTCAAAATTTAGTGAACGCCGTGACTCCACTACGACCTCTAGCGGACATTTTCTTGGCTATACATCATGTAGAAGAACTAGATTCTAGATTTAAATGTTTTTTCTAGTAACGCTTTATGTATACGTAGGTGTAAATATTCGCTCCGTCGCAGGCGCCGGGCCCCACAAAAACACTAGATTTTGAAATTATAATGTCCACACGACTCGATACCGGACGAATGAAATTTGACTTTGGTATAGGTCGACGACTTATCTCCTGACAGATAAGTCTCGTATATTTCGAGGTTGTACATCTATTGAATTTAAGGAAAATAAAAGCTATTTGAACCGTAAGTAACGGGTTGCAGTCTACGGTACTGTGTGTTGAGACTACCTATCTAAATAGGAATCAATTGCTTCGTTTCATTTGGTAGATACCTGAGAGTTAACCATGCAGTTTGTGCGATAATTTTTTCGTATTGTCTGGATTGAGGAGGTCAAATAGGCACCCACTTCATCTAAAACACCGGTACCCAATTCCGTTCGGTTAGATTGGAAGCCGAAGCCCAATATGTAGAGATTTTCAGGCATTTTAGATGTACCCAGGTAGGTATTTTCGTTTTTATAGTCGTATCGTCAATCAATTTTAACTCAGGTATAAGGTGTCGATTATGAAAACTTATAGGTTAAGTTTACGTCGAAAAGCTTTGCTTGTAAAACACCAATACACGAAGCATCAAACGTTTACTGCGGAGTTGTAAAGTTTGACGAGAACTGTGTGATGACGTTTTTAATCTGTAGATTTACGTAAGTAATGGCTATGTATCTTGTTGATACATAGCCAGTCTACGTATCAAAGAAAATGTTGAATTAATCCACTGCCTTTAGAGTGCCTGAAATGATGAAACCATACTGTTCAGAAATGAGAATTGATCGAGTATGCATAATATATCAGTGTTTGTCCCTGATAAGGAGATAATATGGAGGAAGATTGATGTGTCTGACGGACATTGCATATATTTTCAATTTTATGGTTACCATGTTGCTACGAAATGTGCCTGCCAAAGTATATTTTACTTTATTCAAATGTTATTAGGTATAGTGGGATTATAATTACAGTAACTAGGTATACCTGTAACCTAACTATGTATAAGAATTTTAGATGATGACGTTAATTAACACAGCGTTACAACGCGCACTGTGTTAATTAACTATGTTATGTGCTATGTTATGTTATGTGTGTATTAATTATGTTTAAAAACATAGTAGTCCCAATTTCCCAAATAGACTTAGGTAATATTGATGATGACAAGTCCTTTTAAGTTGTGCTTTGCTTGACGTCAGTCTAGCCATATTCTCGCAGCTGCCCAAATGCTCACATACCTAAAGAAAACCCAACAAAAGAACGTGTTTTTGCTATCCCAGTTGCGGAGTCCTCAATAAAATGAATACATGTCAAACTTATGTAGGCAATAGTGTGAACAAGCGAGATATTTTCATCAGTCTCTGGGATTAGTTGAAAACTATTTTTTGTAATATACAGATAGGGACATAGGAAGTCGAGTCGCATTTGTGTTGCAAAATATGCTAATTTGCACCCAGGCTTCTCGATCCTGAATGCAATCGTGATGCATGCATGCATTGTAGGTATTTACTGAACCGATTTAAGTAGGTAAATGAAAGGTGATACTACTGACAGTCTAGTAGTGCCTGAAAAAGGATAGGTAGGTATATAGGCAAGGTAGTAGGGATGTTCCTATTCGGTTGCGGAAAGAGTTAAGTAAGTATCTCCGGACGCGGGTGGAACTACGCGGGAAAAAGCTATATATATACATACCTATATTTGCGTCATAAAACTTTTTTTCATCCCACCATCTCGGAAAGAGTAGTTTTACCCTTTGATATCTGAGCGCAAAAGCAGTTTTTATCCTCTAGAGCGGCAAAGTGATTTGAATTTAGAACATCGTGTGCAATACTCCATTTGTGACAATCTTGATAAGACTTTTCAAACAAATACATTTTAAACAAATAAAATACTGCTTAAAATAATTATTCAATTAATTCAGTAATTTTTATTATTGTTTTTACATAGATTTTTAACCTCGTTTCATTTTTAAACTGAGTTTTCAAATAAATGAACTTTAATAGGTACTTCTTTTTAATTTGATACTCATATGTGCGCGCCATTTTGTTTTTTGCATTTAGTAATTTCCTCGATGAGGTGGGATGAAAAGTTACGTGTTGCACTCGAGTGCAAAGATTTTTCACCTTGTGCTTTTGATTCCTCGCTATCGCTCAGGATTCTAATTATTGAAACACTCGCTACGCTCGTGTTTCAATTTTAGAATCCTTCGCTTGCTCGGTTATCAAAATTGAGCCCGCGGTTAAAAAGCAACTTTGCACTCTTGTATAACAAATAACTATTGTTTTTATCTTGTACTTTCAATAAGATTGATTTCTTTACAAATACTCGTTAATTAACATTGACTCCAAACTAGGGGATCCTGTTTCTTGGCCGCTTTATGACACCATCCAAATTATTCGTTCGTACCTAACGGCTTAGTAATTATGCTCCAAAATTGCATCACTCTATTAGATACCCAATTTTTGAGTTCTAAATACCTAGGCCACGTTTTCATATTTTTTGTCTCATTATTTATTATTCCTTACCAACCCAAGTAACTACTTAAATTAACTGGAAGCTTTTGGAATACCTATATATGTTACAGCCAAAGTGATTAAATATATATTATACATAATGACTGGTCATTGTATATAATACCCAAATTGACTAGACAGTGTGATAGATTAATCACTTTATCTGGATCTAATTCATAATAGCTGGTCAAAGTTAGCCAAAGTAATAAATATGGTATAATCGTCTGACTACTTACTAATTCTTAGAAACGGCTCAAGTTATTATCGACTCTTTTTATGATAAAACATCAAATGATTCCTCCCACTATGTGAGAGCAGCGTGAGGGACTCAGAGAGCGTGAGCGTGAGCGTGCAGCATGAGGTCAGACTGTTAGTGGCTTAAACCCACGCGTTGAACAACGAGCGCCGCCAAGACGGGCCCGTGTCTCCCAGGAGACGGAAGGCCGATAAGGCACCCGAACTCATCGCACAGGCTCACGTCTACGGTGGCTGGGAGTCGTCTCTCGACCACACAGAAGGAGACGATGGTATCCCAGTACCTCTCGCCCCTGACCGTGGCTTGAACCAGGGCCGGGTGCGAGAGGTCGCCGCTGCCGACTGCCTCGACGAAGACACGGCGGTGCCCTTCCCGGGCAGGGCACACTCCGGGCCGTCGGTACAGTGGCCCGAGCCACACTTCAAAGAAGAGACTTTTCGCTACTGTTATGTGGTGCACTGTGCTAACCAACCTTTTTCGAATTATATTAAGGTCAGCTACCAGGCACTTTAGTTAGTTAACATGAAATAATGATCTTTACCCACTTGTTTTATTACATTATCTAAGTCTATGGAGATATTATATAAAATTGCTAGTTAATGTGATTAATTCTGTGTCAATTATCACTTTATCCAAATTGAGTAGATATTATAAATAATAGCTAGATGATATGTATAATATGCGGACTTATCACTTTGGCTGTAACATATATATTAATTATTGTGTTGCTTATAAAGTGATGAAATAGGTTAACTAGTGTAAAAAAAATAAGAAAATGTAGTGGGATCCTTAATCGTGGAAAATGGGGACTATAGATAACTCGTTCGTATTGTGAAAATTTCATACCTACAGCTTGCCATAGATGCCTGAGCGATACTTAGCGCCTGGCGCTAGTACCTACTCGTGTCGATATTTAACAGATGATAAGTAAACCCCAAATTAAATAATTGGCATTAGGAAATCAGGGCCCATTCCAGGTAAATTAGTTTGGCGATGTTTAGGAACTGTACCGATGAATCAGACGATGGCGTCAGGACCTTTGAATAGAAGTGTGTATTTTAAATATTCCAAATCGAGTTCACGAACCTCATTTATGGTCATTATCCTAATAAAATTGATACCCTTTAAAACAAATCCTGCATTCTGTTGAGTTCGAAGACCAGGCGGGGGTTGTTGGCCGGCCTTTCGATCTACGTAACCCGCCCAAAAAGAATAAGTTCCTAAATGGTTCAAAAATCTAAACGAGGTCGTGGACCTTTGTAAATCAGTTCCGTAAGCAAAAAATTTTTTTTCTACATATTAAAAGGACTCACGGCGTCATGACTTTACCTTGACGTGATTAAATACAACCTTCGAATATTCGTCACTAAAATAGAAGGTCGTTGAACTTCATTTACTAATGTAATGACGAGAATTGTTTTACAATTAATTTAAATTAATATTTTTAGTAACAAATGTCACGGTATCGGTTGAACACTGCCGACTACCTGTGAGCCGAATGTGACAAACACTTTTTTGCTATTCCATTAAGTTAATTTGAAATAATTTATGTAATCTTTAATTGGATTTAAGTAATTTGCATACAGATTAAATTAAAAATATATTTTATTGAACAGAAAGGTTTTGTTTAGGTTGCTAAATGTTGCACTTTGATAGTAAGGTACTCGGATCGTTACCTGGAAGTTAGGGAGGGTAAATATGCGATGCAATTATAAATGAGCATGCGCACATGGATTACACCCTTTGTTACAGTCTCTCTCTCGTACAAGTGACCTGGCTGTTTATCCAGAGCACTGCATGCAAAACAGCCTTTCATCACATCGTGTATCACTTAGGCTTCACCATTTCCGTGATATTTTTCACCTATTCAGGCCCCTCATAAATAATACGAATTTCAAGAGTAGGTGCCCAGAGACAAACAACGCAACGCAACGTCAAAAAACAAGTCACGCCATTCCTATGTATGTAGAACACATCTGCGTAGAACTACTAATAAATAAAATATTTAATTCTTTATCGATCGTCTTACATACGGCTAGTACATAATGATTAATTGTATTGTAGTTTGGCGCCAAAATTCCTTACAAAAACCAGCCTGAACGGCCGTGACTCTTTGTAGCAAAAAACTGTGAAGGTATTGAGTATTGAACTTGCCGAGATAACTCGATAGATATGGATCTATAAGCTCAAATCTGCCAATAAGTAATAATAATGAGCGTACTGTCCGCTCAACACATAAATAATATTGATCTCGATGCCTTTCAGTAAAGGTCGAAACATGGCAAGGTCTTTGAGGGAAAAAAGCATTTTGCATCAATGTTGTTCTTTTTATAACACGTAATACATTTATTCAGGAACAGGTAAGGACAACACGATAGGTAATTTTGAAAATTTATTCTTTGTAACGTCTCAACACATGAGGAGCAACAAAAAGTATTTAGGTTAACATTAATGAATTATCAAAGCCCACGATTGCTGCGGATGGCGACCTGCAGAAGAGGTTCAGTAGCTATCAACGACAGGTGAGCAGTACATTTTATCGCCGCAAAGCTTTTTCGCTGCAATCTGACGGTCACGTTCACGACGCATTTCCTTTAAGAAACAGAAACAACAATTTTCACGAATGATAAGAGCACACCCTACACATCTCCAAATCATAAAAAAAGTTAAACTCAACTGAAAATAAAATGCCGCTAAAAACGTAGTAATTTATTTGTTAGGATCGAGTGATTTCAGAGAAGCCAAAACTGAAATACCTACTTTCATTAGTTGAGTGACTTTTTCATGAGTGAGTAAAATATGCTACCTACTTTCCTCAAGTACAAGATCGGTGTTTAGACCATTAATAGTTATTTGTTATACAAGAGTGCAAAGTTGCTTTTTAACCGCGAGCTCAATTTTGATGACCGAGCAAGCGAAGGATTCTAAAATTGAAACACGAGCGTAGCGAGTGTTTCAATAATTAGAATCCTGAGCGATAGCGAGGGAATCAAAAGAGCTCAAGGTGAAAAATCTTTGCACTCGAGTGCAACACGTAACTTTTCATCCCACCTCATCGAGGAAATTACTAAATGCAAAAAAACAAAATGGCGCGCACATACGAGTATCAAATTAAAAAGATGTACCTATTAAAGTTCATATATTTGAAAACTCACTTTAAAAATGAAACGACGTTAAAAATCTGTGTAAAAACAATAATAAAAAATACTTAATTAATTGAATAATTATTTTAAGCAGTATTTTATTTGTTTAATATGTATTTGTTTGAAAAGTCTTATCAAGATTGTCACAAATGGAGTATTGCACACGATGTTCTAAATTCAAATCACTTTGCCGCTCTAGAGGATAAAAACGACTTTTGCGCTCAGATATCAAAGGGTAAAACTACTCTTTCCGAGATGGTGGGATGAAAAATATTTTTTTTATATCACGGGTTTTGTTGCGTACGTTTCGCAAGATATCTATAGGAATCCTAAGTCCTAAGTGAAACAGCGTAGGTATATTTGGTTACCTACGTGTTAATGAGCTTTCCCATCTGAAGTTGAGACTAGGACCTACCCAAATTCACCATAAACTTAGCGCCTGTGAAAAACCTAGAAGTACGTAGGGACTTACTTAATGGAAACATTTCGTGCAGGCGCTAAGTTTCAAATCTTAGGTTCCGATAGGTAGGTATAGTTAACAAGTCTGAAATTATGATTTATATGTACCTATTTACTTACATAAAATCTCCTGAACTGCTTCATATGAGTCTGGCATTCCCTAAAGTCGTCGATCAAGTAAGAGCATTTCTTGACTCCTCGGCCAAAGCCGTATGCCTCCAAGCAGTCCAACAATGCCATCTCCTGTTGCGCACAGCGTCCTAACATTTGATGGGAATGTATTCCCCCTGTTATATCCGTGAATGGGGATAGAAAAAAAGGTGACAGAAAGTACAACATCTTTGCAGCTGTAAAATTAACGATATACCAATGTAAAATGCAAGAATAAGATCCTGTGATACGATCCAATTCTTTAATGGGCAGATTTGACAGGATAGCCAAAATTTTTTCATAAAAATATCTATGAGAACCAGTATTTGTCCTGACAATGCTGAGCACTGACCTCTATATTTACCACTGGACAGGCTGTTGTCATCGTGCTTTTGTGCCCGTTTGATAATCGCCATTTTGGCGCTGTTAGACGTAGCGAGTGCCTGTGGTACTAAAATTATTTTTACAGTGAACCAATGAACAAACACGTCTCTCACAGCCATTTGAAATTATACGTCAAAATTAGTTCTGTGGACACTCGCTTAGACGATATTGGCGCTTCAAATGGGCCCAAAAAAATTGCTGTCAAACGTACGGAACAGCCGGTCCAGTGAAAAATATAGAGGTCAGTGATGCTGAGCATGTCAGTGCAAGGAGGTCCAATGCACAAGAATAAAACCACCTTACTGAGATAAAATTTAAAATGAGCGATGCCAACATGCGAGGCGAAATGATGTGGGAACAGTCCCAGAAAAGTAAAAATGCTAAATAGAAATCTTCCCCATTTCAATATCTAAGTGAATTTAACCATATTATGACTTTCCTAGTCGCTGACAGTTCATATTGGGTAAAAATGAATTTGTATTGATGAATTGTAATGAATATTCGTAATTTGCCTACTTTATGATATCTCCGAGCAAGAGCTTTAGATGAAAAATTAATAAAGTATTTTTATAATAATAACATTATTACTTTATTGACTCTATATGAGAAGCTATTTTACCTCTTTCAGATTTACAAGTAGTTTTGTAATGCCCTGTAAATCCCTTTTTAAAATAATTTACCCTTAGCAATAAAATTGCCTAATGTCTATAATAAAATACACTCTATTTTATTTGAATATAGTTTGTAGAAGCATTAAAAATAAATATCCTGATTGTAATATTTTATTTACACAGTATTACAGTTGAGTGGCAGAATAAATTGTAACTATTGAAAGGAGTGCTAAGCATATTTAGAAACTGTCTACTTTAGGTGTTACATATTGGTTGTCTCCCTTCAGTTTTCCTTCAGCTATTTGTCTGTCACGTTCCCTGCGCATTGCCTGTAACCAATAAATATGAGTGATTAATTAATATGCAAAGATTTCTTATATAAACTACAGAACCTATAATTTCTCTATGCACAAAGTCTCAAGTATATTTTCTCTTGTTTCGTGAATATATAGTTCTTATCTTATAAGACATCCACTGCTAATCATACGCTTCCCCCACTGATTAACAAAAAAACAGGTTGGAAGTGACCCGGGTCCTGTACCTTATCAGTATATGTATAAAAGACATGGTCTTTTAAGTTATAGGCCAAAGGTATAGTAAGAACTATTTTAGAAAACAGATTACACCTTGGCACCATAGACACACCATAGCCAGTGAGATTTGTTTTGACAAAACATTATGAAGTTGCTAGAAAACAATAGTTGTAACATACCATAAATCGTTTGTACTGTTTCATAGATGTCTGACACTCATGGAAATCACCAAATAAATGGGAGCACTTGATCTTTCCGCGCTCAAGCCCGTAGGCCTCCAGGCAATCCATGTAGCGACCCTCCTCCTTCTGGCATCGTCCCAGCATTTGATGAGAGTGAATACCTCCCGTCAAATCCGTGAACGGGGAACGTAAGAATGGTGAAATCGACATTGTTGTCGCTGAAAAATCACAAAAAATACCCTGTTTCACCCTGTCTAGGTTACAAAATTACGTAAACAAATGACATCTGATAATTAAATGTTTATGTGTTGCATTTGAATTAATTAATTTCGTACTCCGTGTAAGTTGATGAAAACAATTGAAAATTAACTGCTTTCGTCAGTGGATAATGATTACCTTTATATTTTTCAAAAATCGAATACAATCACTGGAATAGAAATGCCACTAATGCCAGAAGTTTTGACAGACAATGACAGAAAACCAATTGATGACAGACATGTTAACGATCAGGAACTTATCTGCTTACATAAAATAATGTAACGAACACAAGTGCCGTATGTAATGTAAACGCAAATAAACTCTTGGAATGAAATAATCATATCTGATTTAGAATTTAAATGGACACATTGTTTAAGAAAGTAACAATATATTTTTTAACTTGACTGTTGCTGGCTTTGTAAATTGAAAATGTTTTGATTGAAGCATTGAAGCTGTCGGATGACAACTGTCAAAAACAGCTGTCGCCTCGCCAGGCACTAGAACATAAACTTTCCACGTATTTTTTAAATTATTTACATAAAAAGTACCTACATTAGACTACAATAACAATGGATCAGTGGGTCAGTGAAGGATTATCCAAAATTCTAGATTTTCAGATACCAGATGATATGATAAAGTAAGTTCAAATACAGAATCTTAGAAACAACATCTTCACCTTCTACTGTGATTACCTTTTAACTTTTGAATTATGTTTATATATTCCGCCAAACTAACGCATGTCTACTTTAATTAACCATTGCCTTCAATTTCAGATACATTTTATCCATAGAAAGTGAGAAGGATTTAAATGAATACATGAAAACTTTGTTGGACTTCGATAACCCTCAACATAAAGGTTTCTTCTTAGAATTGTGCAAGAAGAAGTTCCCGAGCAGAGGTAAATAAGCAAACAATAGTCTTAATCCTCTATATATTTTTGGTAAAAAAAAAATTAAAACACCTGAAGTAATTTCTATTATTGTGCAATATTATCGCAATCCAAATTGAAAAGCTACCCACCAACTTACTCGTTAACATAGATATAAAAAATCAATTTTATAAAAATTTCACACATCTATACAATCTTCATAAACTTAATATTTTTTTGCCCAACAATTCCAGCATCTCTTCCCAAACAGCAGAAAAAGAAAATATCAAAGAACAAGCAACAGGCTGACTTCATCAGCAATGAGGCACCGATACCACAGCCGGAGCCAGTAGAAACCGACTCCAAGTCTAAGAAGAAGACCAAGTTTGTGAACTTGTACTCCCAAGAGGGGAAGAACGCTCAGGTTGTCATCATAAAAGGTATGTTGGTTATCCTTCATTTGTTTTTTATATGAGTTAGCCAAAGTGTTCTGATGTCTGATTACAGTTTGAATAAGGAATAGGTGAGGTCAGAAGTTATGAAGTGATGTTCTTGTGTTTCAAACTCAAACTAAAAAATGAAATCAGGTAGGCCTAAAGGAAACATTTGAATTCATACAACATGTAGAATCACTATCCCCCTTACTTATAAAATCTCTAATCACCTTCTAAGCAACATTTTAACTAATCACTACTTAAAGTCTTAAGTAGTGATTAAATGTTAGTTAAGACATGCTTAAGCAACGTTTATAAGTAAGAATTTTCTTAAACAGCCCTTAAGTATTACTTATATTTAATTCACGTTTATAAGTTGTAATTTTAAAAATATGAACTTGCAGGGCGACATCACTGTGACTGCCAGGCATCTAAACACGAGCTAGTGAACAACTGTATTCAATGCGGCCGCGTCGTCTGCAAGCAGGAGGGCTCTGGTCCATGCCTGTTCTGTGGCAATCTGGTAATTATACAATTATTATTTTATATAAAAACTGTACACTTCATCTTTTTTTTATATTTGAACTAGCATATTAACCGCTCGTTTTGGCGTTTATACGTCGCGGGTAACAGTCGCGACATTTTTAGGAATTGTCAATTACTGGTTTGAGCAAATGTTCAATACAAGCATGTATAGGCGGTCAAATCTGTTCGAGTGAGAGCAGTCTAATGCCGTGCAAAGTATTCTAAAAGTTTATGAGGGAAGATTTCATTACCACTTTCACGCCACATTTCACGCCACATTTTACCTGTTGAAAACAAGGAAGTAATAATAAGCCCCTATTTAAGAAAGAAAGTATCCCTCATTCTTAATTCAACAATACCTAATTGCCTCTTCCAAATAATGAGTCATTTAATTCATCATGACCACACATTCCAGGTGTGCACTCCAGAAGAGCAGAAAGAGTTGAACACAAAGACTAAAGGTGCTGCTAAACTGATGGAGACGCTGATGGAACGAAGCAGGCCTAAAGGATGGGAAGCTGCTGTCTCACATAGAAACAGATTGCTGGAGTATGATCGTACCAGGTATGAGCAAATGGGTTTAAATTTCAACCTTACCTGGGATTTCGACAGTCTTATTAATAATCATGGATTAAAGTAACTCTCCATCTTTATAGATTTTCACAGGATTTTTAAACATTACGCCGCCACATTTCTGAAGAAAGAAAGAAATAAAGATAATTTATTTTGTTAAAACATGGGTATATGTTTGCAAAACATAGGTATTGTTAAACATGAGGTGTTAAGATTAGGTAGGTTAGAGCCATACATGTTTTGCCTGTAATTGGCATACAATTTTTTTTTACATAACTAGGCAGGTATATTATTTAGCGAATATCAAAAGCGAAGTTAGGCATCATTAAGGTATTCATTAACTGTATAAAAACATTTCGTAATCAGGAACTCTTTTAATTTAAATTTATTTAATGGGAGCTCCTTTATACATTTAGGTATTTTGTTATATAAAACAGGAGCTAGGCAGAATATGCTCTTATGCATCAGTGCAGTGTTGCATGGCACAATGCACAGTTTGTCATTGTCTCTGCGAGTACGACTACTTATATCAGCAAGGCGACTAAATAATTTTGTGTTGCTCTTAACAAATGTAGCTACTTCGTATATAAACAAAGAAGGGACTTTGGTTTCATTCTCAATATACAATGTCAATTGTATCGACTTTATTTTCAGTAACACTGTCATAGTACCACATACAGACTAAAATTAGAGACTTCTTTTGTTTTTTGTATGCTTTTTCAACAATTGCAGTTTTAATTTTTACCGAGACATTGAAGATCAAAGTTAATTTAAAATGAAAGTAAAATGAACTTTTCAATATCGATCCAATATCAAATCACTAATAAGCAACAATCAACTCTATCCCCTCACAATAAGTACCACTTTCCCTACCCCTCTAGCGAGCGTCGCACGCGCGTGACGGACGACGACAGCGACTACTTCAGCGCCAACAGCGTGTGGCTCAACTCCGCCGAGAAGGGCAAGCTGGAGAAGTACCAGCAGTCGCTGCATGAGAAGAAACATGGCTCCAGGCTTAATAAGAAGATGACTTTCGATTTTGCTGGTGAGTTGTATATTTATGTGCATCTGCAGAGAGAATTGCATGAAAATCCAGGGGTTGGATGTGTCCTTATACTAGAGGTATATACATTCTATTTATTTATATACAGCCAATTCTGGTTTCGAGAAATATAAGTCACAAATATCTTATCAATAAACAAACTCTACTCTGGTCCGATTATAACATGGCTGATGTGAGTGAACGGTGAGTTCCAATATGATTTCCAAAAAATAAATCCATGACAATCGTGATTCTAGGGCTTTTGGTTTCCCAAAACAAAACCTTCAAATGACTAAAGTTTTGGCAGCTGAGACTAAATATAACACTAAAACTTATGTTTCCAGGTCGCCAAATAGTAGAAGACAATACAATAGACTACGAGCCTGATGAGGAGCAGATCAGACAGATGACCAGCTCCGGCACCGACAGTGGACGGCAGCAGCAACACGACTTGTTCATAGGAGTGCCCAGTGACAGGGATGTGGCGCCAGGAGTCAACGCGCCACTGCTGCAGGTAACACATACTGATGACGAGCAGACCAGACAGATGACGAAAATCTAAAATCAAATAAATTTATAATATCTAAAATTCAAACTTGGCAACAGCACATTCTGAACGTCAAAAATTAACAAAAGATAGCCCCCAAAACGCCAAGTCTTCGCAACTTCCTAAGTGTTTTTAAATACTCCCATAACTACCAAATCCTCTGAAATCCCCGTGCTTACTCCTTACGATTAGTATATCACATTAATAACTACTTAACATTATCTCCTCCCCAGTTCGACCCATCAGTGGAGACACAAAGCTTCGCCGCGGCCACCGCCGGTCACCCGGGGCAGTACACGCCGCGCGTGCAGGACGCGGCGCTGCAGGAGATGAGCGACACCGCGCGCTGCCTCTCCATGCACCAGCCCTGGGCATCGCTGCTCGTCGAGGGGATCAAGCTGTGAGTAGCAAGTAGACTACACAGGAACTACGCCGGCGCTACGCGAGTGCTACACAAGGACTACGTCGGCGCTATGCTAGAGCTACGCAAGGACTACGCCAGTGCTACGCTGGGGCTACGTTAGGACTACGCTATGACTACGAGAGAGCAACGCTACGGTTACGCAGTGGTCACGTTAGATCTACGCTGAGTCTACGTAGTGACTACGCCATGGCTACGAAAGAGCTACGCTATGGCTACACAGTGGTTACGTTGGGGCTACTGTTAAACGGTACGGTTTAACTACGCGATAACTACGCATGAACTACGTTAAGGCTACGCAAAAACAGAATAGTAGTGTAAAATAAATAAAAGAAAATTCTCCTAAAACACAATTCATTAACTTTGTGCCCTTATAACATTTAGAGCTCTGATCATATTTTTTCTGTAACTTTCAGTCATGAAGGTCGTACATGGTACTCGAGTCATCGCGGCCGGCTCTGGATCGCGTCAACCGTGAAGCCGCCTGATCAAGAGATTGTGAGGGCCATTGAAAACCAGTACCGAGTGTTATATCCAGGTAATTTTAATATTAGTGACTGATCAACGGATTCTATCATCGTCTGCTTAGCCTTTTCCCAATTTGGGTGGCTTCCATCCTAACCGCAAACAGCTGAATACCAGTTTAATATATTGAAGACTGCCAATCTGAACTCCACTTTTTATCCATGTGAGGGAAGTAGTACTTTTGGGAAATAAGTCAAACCGTGAGGGCTAGTAATAGAATATAAACAAAAGCATAATATTGCATTCTAATTCTTCCCTTATTTTTTAAGTACATAGTTTTTTTTATGAAAATGTGTCATTTGTTTCAGAGACTGAAGTAAAGTTTCCATCGTTCTATCCAACTGGGTGCCTGCTCGGGTGTGTCAACGTAGACGACGTATTACCGCAGGAAGAGTATCAGAAAAAGTAAGTTTTAAGCATAAACTTCTGCTAACAATTTTACACCTGTCTATTGAACACTACTTACACATACGGGTAAAAGCCCATAGCCTTCCAAAATAAATGAGCTATCTAACACGAAAGATGTTTTCTAAACAATCCTACAGCTCCTGAGATTATAGCGTTTAAATCTTATCATCATTGGAGTTATTATTTTATCGCTTGACAAAAAAATATTGACAGATGTTTTAATAAATGACTTTGGCTGCTCTATTCGCTTTTTATTTCTTTGAAGTTAATTAATTCTAAAATCGGTCAATATTTCAATTATTTTATTCCATAAAAAGGTAATTACATATTATTCTATTCTATTCTCAGGTACCCGGGCGGTGAGAGTGACAGTCCCTACGTGTTCATATGTTCCAATCCTGTCAGTCTCAGGCTACGGTTCCCGGTCAAAGGAGCTCATAAAATATGTGAGTTATTTCTATTTTCTATTCTATTCTGTATATTACTATTTGTTATAGGTAGATTAGTATTAAAATGCCCTTTCTACGTACTTATTTTTTTCTACATAGGTAAATGGCTCTTGAGACAAGTTTAAGAAAAGCGGGCATTAATATCGATTTTCGTATTGTTTTAGATGCGTTGGATAAGACAATCCACCAGGCGGCAGTTAAATGTATACAGAAGATGTCCAAAATACATTCCAATGCTGCTTTACAGGTCGATATGGCTATCTAATATTTATTTATGTAATATGCATACAATAAAACACACTTTATTTGTAAAGAAAGTTCTTTTATTTACACAATTCATAACTAAAAGTATAAATATTTCATCCTTTTAATATTAACGTTCATTCATCACTCTGTTACACATATTTACTTCCATATTCAAATATACCTACTAACAAATTGCATTTAGATAATTAATTTTACAATAAATGCTTAACAATTTCGAATATAAACGTAAAACAAACATACAGACACATAATACTACATTACAGTTGATATTATGTATGAACAATCATATCACTTATTGTAACACTTATTAACTAAATGAGCACTATAGACGACCAATACTAATTGCAGAAATTATATAAATAAATAGTCTTATCTAGTATCAGTTCTTGCAAAAAATAACTGTGTAAAAAAATCCATTGATTAAGGTACCATTTCTGGATATTTAAAATCTATAAATATCAAATTTTAGCTAAAACTCTAAATGCGTTTCAAAAAGGCTCGAAAAGTTTTCAACATTAACAGCTAATTGCAATAAAACTATGAATTTATACAAAAAATAAATCCACTCAAAAGTTGTTACCGAATTCTCACTGAGAAATAATGATGTCATAAAATCTTACAGTCTACCGTTGTGTACTAAAATGTTATTACTCGTGCAAGTTGCAAGATACCTATAGAGAAGCTTTGGCAGTGAAGAGGATTTGGTTTGTAAACAATAAACATTAAGTTAGGAACGTTACGATTCCTTCTTTTGGTTCAACTGCGGAAAAAACGCTTCAATAGGTAAGATAGGGTCGTCCGTCGCTATCGTAAAGTAATTCGGTATTCGCCTACTGCTCGACGAAATAGTCTTAAACATTCCTGGCTTATTGTAATCCTTGCTAGCTGCTAAAGTTAGATCTGAAACTCTCTTCGAATGTTCAAACAAATGTTCTAAGTGGTCCTGATGCTTTTTGTCAGCGATTTTCATGATAGCACTCTCAGATCGTGTCCTTTCTGATGTAATCTCGTTTCTGTCGTAAACTGTAGTTTCCGTGACTGAAATGTCTTGTACAGATTCGCCTATTTCTGAGTCCTTGATCTTCTTTCTCAGTGGTCTTTTGCTGTGGACTGCGGTTGGTGTAGTCGTCTCAGGTTCTTCGGTGGTTGGTCTCGGTCTACGTTGGCCGTTCCTTATCCTCGCCGATACTCTTATCGTAGTTGCTTCTACTGCTTCTGTAGTCTGCCTCTGCCTATTAGGTTTGTTCACATGTATGTCTTTCTCTGTCGATTCACTGTTCTCACCATTTCCGTTCTTGTATCTCGGGTCTTTAGGCGTGAAGCGTTTGCGTTCAGTTGTGTTCTCACTGTCATTGTTATCGTTGTAAGGCACTCGTCTCTGAGGGAATCGTATCTTGGGTGTGTTTTCAGCAGGTTTTTCTGTAGTGCTCGTGGTAGAACTTAGTCGGTTTCTGTAGTCTTTGACGTTGAATCTCGTCCTGTTGTACTTGTTCCGCAACCTTGGTCGTTGAGCGCGACCTGTAGTTGTGGCGTCTAATCGGGGAGTGGTCGTGTAATCTGTTCCCTCTTCCTTGTAGAATTCAGTTGTAGTCTCCCACGCCTTCACTGGTTCTAGTTTAGCTTCAATAGGTTTCACATCTTTGTGGAATGAAAATTCTTGTTCAGATGCCACAGTGGTCTTCAAAGTGTCTGACAAGCTTACTGCGACATCACTTGTAGGAGTGTCTTTTTCGTCTTGTTTATGTGAGAAATCATTTTTGAAGTCATAACCGTTTAGTTTCGGGAAATGGGGACGATTTGTTATTTTCATTATCTGGGATTCCTGGTTTAAGTCTTCTTTAGTGAATACTGTAGTAGTTTCTGGTCTGTCGGCAGGCGTTGTGACTGGTCGGCGATGAGCCAGCTTCTTCTTAACAATAGTAGGTATGGTCGGAGTGACGGTCGGTAACGCGCTGGTGGTCAAGTCGGTGGTGACGGTCGGAGTCGTCAGGTTCGGCTGGGACTTGGTAGGCCTCACTCTAGGTCTGATCGTGTAAACTTCGTCGGAGTCGGTGGTCGGTGTCGGCTCTGTAGAGGAGATGTATGTGGAGGAGCGGGTACTTAACGTGCTGGTAGTCTCTTCCTTGGTGCGATTGATGTTAGCTAGCGGCGGACGGCGCCTCCTAACCTTATTCCTTTTACGCTCAGGCGTGTTCGGCCGCTTGAAGTGCTTGTTCGGTGGCAACGTAGGAAGGGCTTCCACCTGAATATCCCCGTTATTCTCCTTGTTATTGTTGAACTGAGTAGTCGTCTCTTGTGTCGAAGTATACTTGGCCGTTTCAGTCGGCTTTTTCGTTCGTCTTGACGTGCTGTAGTCATCGTATGAAGGAGTTGACACCTTATAGTAATAGTCTTTAAGCTTGTGCTTGCCGATAGGTTCAACGAAGTCGTCACCTAGAGGCCGCCTGCTTTGAGATTCGACTTTCATGTCGTAGCTCAAAGAGTTGTCATGGCCATTCTCTGCCTCGGTTACGATGGCAAACTCTTCGGGAAGGTCTGGCACGGGTGTAGGCTCGGGCCTGCGGTACGTGTCCGGATAGTCCTGCTGCTTCGCCGACTCTTCAGTAGTTTTCTGGTTGTTGTAGTCATACACTTGAGAGGTCAATGTCCAGGGTGCAGTTGATGAATGGGAGTGAACATCCGACTCCGTAGCTTCAGTAACTTCGTAAGTTTGTCGGTGAGGAGTATTCTGTGCATCTTGTGAGTCTTGAGATTTCAATGGAGCGTTAACGTACTGTTTCGATGGTTGCTGGTTGCCCCCTGCGGCGACGCTGTCATGTATCTTATGCTTCTTTTTCTCGTAACTAAAGTTAACGTTTTGCGGTTCATGGCTGATTTGGCCCTGCTGGTTTTGGTGAGCGGGGAAATTGTAATCGTAGTAGCTGTCAGCTAACGTCGTCGTCGGAACTGTCGGGTTGTACGTTGTCACAGACACTTTGTTGAAGTCACTCTGGTGGTTCTTTGCGAAGGGATCTTGAGGACTTGGTTTGAACGTATCTTTGGCTCCTGCATTTGGATCAATCTTGGGTGGAATATATACCTTCGTTTGCGGTGTGGGCGTAATCTTGAAATCACTGTATGTGGTCGCATAGTGAATTTGATTTGGAGTTGTCGGCAATCTTGGCGTTGTTGAATCGAATATCGTTGCGGTTGTTTTGTAGTTGGGGGAGTAGCTGAACGAGTTAAATATCGTCTGCTTTGTCGGTTGGGGAGGCAAGTAAGTAGTCTTCGTCGTCGGAAGCTGGTACACGGGGTCCCTTCCTTTCACTGATTGGACTCCGAATGTGCCAAACGAACCTGTGAAGAAACGCACGTATTAGTTGACCAAAGTATTAACACAGGCAAAATAGACAGACATTAAAATGAACTTGCCTAATATACTCGGTGGGAAAACAGAATCCTGGAACGAATACTGTTGATAAGGATTGGCGATGTTTGGTATGCCGACCAAGCCTTGCTGTTGCGCTGTCTTCACTTGCTGTTGACTGACTGACTGGGGTGCCGTGTCACTGTCTTGCAGCTTATACAACTCCTGCTTGTAGATCTCTGTACCGCTCGTCTGCTGTTTCTTATTTTCCGTGGGCCTCGCGTAACTCTCAATCGGTTTCCCAAACAAGTCCAAAGGCTTATTCGTCTGGTACTGTCCGAACTGTATCGGTTGTACGTTTGTGAGCTGCTGCAGCATCATGTTCTGAGCGTGATTTTTATTTAACTTACTCGTGTATTTGGAGTAAATGGGCCGTGAGTTGTACGGATTATGAGGGTTCCTCACTAAAACGCTTTCCACTGGATAGTTCTGGACATACTTGTAGTTTGAAAAACCGTTTTGGAAAGCGAATGGGTTGTGGTATGTGTTGATTGGTTGGTTGATTGCTGGCCCAGCAGATGCTGGTACCGTCCTGAGTGTAGTTGGGCGGTACGACTGTGCTATGGAGGTCAGTTTGTTCCCGTCTTTAGTCGCGAGAGGACGTGTCGAAGACTGGTACTGGTATTGGTCGATGACTGGGACGGGGATTTTGTAATGTTGGGCGTGGAGTGGAGCCGTGCCGAACGACCCGTATAGTAGACCTCCAGATCCTACCACTGGTCGCCAGCCACCTTTTGATGCTAGACCCTGGAAAACAGACAATTCTATTGAATCTCTGTTGACTTTTATGGAGAGTTGAGTAACAAGAAGCTCATACTGAAGTATCCTGTAGTAAAGTAGTATGATTACCTGTTGTTGGCCGGCCATAGAGCGGCGATGGTTGCCACAGCTGGCAGGCAGGAGGAGCGCCTGTAGCGTGGCCGCGAGTACCCACACCCGCACAGCTGCAATAAATTAAATGATATGTTTGATTGCAATCATTTTATTTACCGTAGAAATTAATATATGTACTAACAGAAATTATTTTTAACATTCTTTTGTAACAATCAATTTGAGTTAGTTTTTTGATTTAGCCGTTGTTATTCGATAAAATTCGATGAGTTTTTACTTTTCTAATGGGTGATGACCGGTGTCCCAATGGTTTCTCGAATAAGATTGATGGGTAGGTATACACTAACCAGTCGCGTTTTACAAAGCTTAACCTTGATAGATCGTTTGGATTATAAGTATTTCGTTTCAAGTTCCCTGAGATCCACAATACCTTATGTATAGAATTACCTATCACTTTCATTCATGTTCGTGACCTCCAAACGAATCATTGTCAATTCTGAATGGAAGCCCATAATTCTACAGTAGCAAGTCATCGCTTATTGCCACTGTCATCATACTTACTTTGAACTTAAAGTAACTTACACCTCGCTTTTCATTATTTGAAAAGTGTGTCAGTGGAATACATCTTTTGGATGATACTACTTTGTAAAGCTGTCTTCACATTGCCTGTTTTTGAGTAAACAGTAAAAGAGGTCCTTTAAATAACAAGTATTACCTAACTACGCTCATTTATTTTACAATGTCCCTTAAATATAGGATAGTGTGGCTTCCAAACAGTGAAAGATTTTTTTAATTGGTTCAGTAGCTTAAGATACTAACAAACAAACAAAAATATATTAGCATGCAAATTCCAAGCATAACATTGGGAAAAAATACCAAAAATAAACTTTGTTATTTCCAGCACTACAATGTCATATTTATGAACACACCATTTTACAATACAATTCACTAGTCTCACAATAGGCATCCATTTTCATTCATTGTTCAGTAATTTCAATTTAATAATATCTATTATTAAGTAGCCATACTTTCTACTTCCATAGGAGCATTACACTTTCGGCCACAAAAACCTGTCGTATCATTGTCAATTGAGTTGAATTATCTCCTATTACAAGTTGTGGGAAAGTAACCCTAACATTATATGTACGGCTAACATGGGAAATATAACTTGCAATTTACTGTTTTTGTTACTTCATGGCGAAATTATGTGAAATTGTTGGGTCAATCGGCGTACTTTATTTATTTCTAAATCTGTCTCTTAGTTGACTAGATTCTTATGAAACTTTTGGTACTTGTCGCCTGTGCAATGTCGTTTGTTCTCCCTTATTATTATGGCTCATAAGTATGGCCAAGTATGTCGCTTTTAAACCTCATTCGTCTCCAAGCCTACTTTTGTATCTAAAAATCAAAAGTTAAAACTGTGTAGCATAATAATCCTAAAGCTTTTTCTTGCAGACATTTGACGTTACAATCTACGCTGACTCATAATAAAATATCTCCATTACTCAAACAATAAAAGTTACATAAGGACGTGTCCAGAATGTGTGTGCGCATTAAAATTTCAATAAGCGCGTGGAAAACTAGTAGAAAGGCTACTGTAATTGTATGTATGTGTATAGTATCACTTTCTTTGCACGCGGGTGTACGTGACTTTGGTCGACCACTGGGGAGCACGTACTGTTTTCTATCATAACTCGAAAACTGACCACCTGTGCATAACATGGTATGGTGGTAGCCCAAAATGGGAGCCTAACGTAACTTTATGGTGTGAACCTGTCTTGTGTGGAAAATGATTTTACGAAATGGTTGAATTGTCAAGTTACGTTGGTTAATGGGAGAAAAGTAGCCTAAGTATGTGGTATACGGTGTTACATCAGTGGGTTGAATAATAGCCCAAATACTATGAGGTCTTACTAGCTGACAGCAAAGTCAAAGTCAAAATCGTTTATTGAAAATAGGCTAGATTCTAGCACTTTTTCACGTCAAAAAATACAAAATGACAGCACCCCCAAAACGGCCCCCTTTCACCACTTCCTAGTGTTATGGCTGGGAAGAAGAAGTGGTGAAGAACAAACTTCCCAGCAACACAGCTGTCTATTACAATTTAATTATAATTAAATTACAATTATACAATTCAATATTAGTCGCAAAATATATATATATAAAAAAAAACACTTGTTGTCCACTTCAGAGCTGCCATCTGCGTGTATCTGTGAAATAGCAGTTATGAGTTTTACGTTTTTATGTCTCTATGAATATTAAAAACATGTAAAGAGAACAAACAGAGAACAGAACAGAAAGTCCTACATGATAATTTATGAATAGCCGAAAAAGTTCTAAAACCTGCATGTTGTTTATTATAAGCACGCCTAATTTCTCAACATTACTTCGGTAAAATTGATTCCAGGAGATAAAGTAGTGCACTGAAATCAATTTTATTTAATGACTAACAATGATATCAGATTTCAAACAATAAGTACCTACTCGCTCGGTAAAAACAGATACGTAAGGATCTAGACACACGGCAGTGTGTCCGCCAAGTTCGAGCAGAAAAAAGCGACACACCGGCCGTGGGTTATATTACACGAACCATTTCGGGCCAAATTCGACCCCCCTATAACTCAAAATCTATTTTATTTACGCATATCAAATTTCTAGTATCTGTTGAGACCCCCTCACTTATCTAAAATACAAAATTTCATTAATATACCTATTGTAGGTCTTGAGATATTGACGTCAGAAAATCGCTATTTTTACTATACACTCACTGACTGACTCACTCATCAAAAACCTAGACCACTTCCAATGGTCGTATTGACTTGAAATTTGGCATGGAGGTAGGTCTTTATGTCAAGGTAAAGGGAAAAATCTGAAAATGGCCAAGTGTGAGTCGGTTTCAAAATTATTCAGATTATACCCCTAAGGAACTAAAACGAACTAAAATCTATATTTATATAATATATCTTCGAATGGTCGTACCGATCTAAAATTCGTTACAAAGGTTTGTATTTAGTCAAATTAAAGTAAAAATCTGAAAACGGCCAAGTGTGAGTCACTTTCGAAAATAAAGAATGTGTAACTTTGATCCACGAACATAATATATGATAACCATGTCATGTCATTTAGTTGGTAAATCTAGTCCATTTAGTTAATCTAGTTAATTTCTTTGTAACAAGCATAGTGCATATTCAAAAATCTGAAAGATAGTATAAATGAGACATTTCTTTACTTAACTTAATCATAAGAAAGAAATAAAATAAACAACCTTACAAAAATAAATGAAATCCCACCCAAAACAAAAATGTGAAAGGCTGCCAAGTTCGATAATATAGGAATGCTTCGCCTATAAAAGAAGTGAGATCTGAATAAGTACCAAGTTCCATACACATACCTCAGTTAAAAATTGTTACTTTTTGATAATGTTACTTGGCAAGTTTTAATAGAAAATTAAATACTTGATTCATTGCGTTTAGTAGGTTTATAACAAGGTGTGTGAAAACTTGCCAAGTAACATCATCAAAAAGAAACTATTTTTAACTGAGGTATGTGTATGGAACTTGGTACTTATTCAGATCTCACTTCTTTTATAGGCGAAGCATTCCTATATTATCGAACTTGGCAGCCTTTCACATTTTTGTTTTGGGTGGGATTTTCTTTTCTTGTAGCTTTTCTTTCATGAAACAGCATGTATCTTATACTACAACTACCATAGATGCACTTAGTTTAAATCCGTTTCGAGTGGAATTTCCCGTTCCATTCATAGTTTCATGGCGCCCTTTCTTACATCACAGCCATAACACTTCAAGTTATGGTTTTGATATCCCAGTTTATTGCAACACAAGCTTCGTAAACAGACCTCATAATACACGTGAATACTAACGCGGTATTATGAGTTATTGTTATAGTGCGCGTTTATGGAGATAGTGAAAGTAAAGTGTCGCCTGGATGTTATATTGTAACTTATGTAAGGTGCCATTTTTACTAACGAATTAAGTTAGTTGTTTAATAAAGATTTATGAGGTGGACTGTTAGTTGCGGGCATAAAATAATATTCTTTGGTTGCGGGTGATATTTTATTGCTGCGATTTTTGTATACCAGTTCTATTCACTTCAGCTGGACATAGCTAACTGCCAGTGTATAACATGGAGTTATGCTTATCTGACCTCCTCAACACAGAAGGTTTATCTATAAATCTCTGGCATCACGATACCCCTCAGTAAGACAGGTTGCCTTCCGAAACAAGGAAGGCACGTTAAACTTTTATAACCAGCTACTTACTAGGTAACTGGTGTCCCAACTAAACTCCCACCATTCCTTTATAACCACTATAAATGTCACCCTATCTAGAATAACAAAAGAAATTCCCTGCAATTTGTGGCTCGGCAAGACATAATGACTCCATTATCCGAGTCGCTGACAGCTGTGGCAGCCACTTCTTCCGTGTTGCTATCATGTGCTCCAAGGAGTTGAACAATGGAAGACGTCGTAACTATCATCAAGTGGGTATGTGCATGTTGAACGTAAAAATGTAAGTAGGCAGTATCTACTTCAGTATATGCTTGTTGCTTTCGCTTTATGTTTAAAAACTATAGCAATTTATAAAACTTGATTTTCAGAGAATCTTTCGTCTTCGTCACAGCCGATAGAAAAGTCCACTGCTGGACCAATTTGGGAGAATATCGCTCTCGTATATACTCACCGTGCTGGGATTTCCACGGCTGATTTTCACTAACAAACACCAGGCGTGTTTGTTAGTGAAAATCTTTAAGGCCTACTAATTGCTCTTGCTGAGCTGCCTGATAATCCCTAAGCCTCGGGTTGATTAGGGTTTCTATACTGTAAATTTTCGTAGGTAAATGAAATCTGGATTACAAAATTCTGTTCAAAAGATGATAGAAAGAGTTAAATAGAGGGATTCAGGCTTAAAACGGAAAGCATAGCAAATGCTATCTTGTTCAAGAGATATCTTTTAAAAAACCTTAGCGTGGGCTAATTTACAATGCCGCGGAAAATTGCGCATTTGGCGCCTAAGTTAGCTATGGTTCGGTACGTGAGTAGTGAATGGTAAACGGAAATTATTTCTATGGGTGCTTCATCTGACTATGTTACTATAAGAATTTATGGTGACAAATGGTTATCGGATTAGGTACAATGGCATTTCCAATAATATAATGAATTTGCAATTGCAACAGAAAACTAGGATCCGAAAAGAAAACTTTTCTTGGATGATTGATAATATGACACGATATTTGCATGCCTGATTAGAATATGAGTAGACATTCAAAACAATGTTAATTGGCTTTTTCTCGTTAATGCGTCAATTTAATTCTTATAATCATTTTAATCTCAAGTAAAGATATGGTAATTTGGAATGCATGTATTTGCAAGCAGTTAACTTTTGTTAACTTAGTCGTGTGTCCAATTATGCAATAATCGTTTGTTTCGACGTTCAATCCAGTTGTCATAACTTAAGAGTATTGCGTGAAGCAAGTTTTTCACAGAAGAATGAGTGGTTGGCCGGTCTCCACGTGACCATTCGTGCCTGCTCCACGGACCGTGGCCCGTTTCACTACAGCTATTCGACTCGAGAAAACACTACCAACCACATTTTTATGCTTTTATCTCGCTCGAGAGAGCACACCGCATATTCAACCACCGTCTAGGCGGGCACAGATAAAAATCCACTTTACACACGTGAAAATAAAAGTAGTTTTCTTTCAAAGATTCGGGTTAATGCACCCGATATATGCGTCACGTATCGGTCTATGTACACGAAATCTGTATGTAAATAATGTTAATGAAGTTAGATGCCGTTGTTTCGGTTAGAGAGATTATTGGCCTCGTGAAATTATATTAAATTGCACTTTACTGCGATTTATGCGCACATCGCGCGACCACTTATTTGCGTGTTGGACGGACGTGTAATGCATTTCTAATAGATATTTAATGCTATACCTTGTGTTTAAAAAATGTACGCACGTTTTAGTTTCAATTTTGCTTATGTTGGTAAATAAATAGTTAGCAATGTCTTTATTTATTTCTAGGAATAGGCTAAAGTTGATGCCTAGAGAGGACTACGTACAACCAGGTATACAGATGTGATAAATATCACAAAACGTAAACCTTTTAGTTACCCTGATTTAGTGGTCAAGCCCATTAACCTATTTCAGGCCGTCAGGCGGTAAAATTGCATCGTAAAATTCCTGAAGATCAGATTTTTTTCATAAGTAGGTGATTGATTGACTTGTACATTACGATTGATTTATACATCTGCTATAGATTGATTAACATTGATTCTTGGATTCTGATTTGATTTATTAACGTACCGGATTATAGTCACAGTGGCCTCTTAGGTAGGTATAGAAGACAGTACTACTTCTGTAAGACAATCATCCTCCGAGCCTTTTTCCCAATCATGTTGGGGTCGGCTTCCAGTCTAACCGGATTCAGCTGAGTACCAGTGCTTTACAAGAAGCGACTGCCTATCTGACCTCCTCAACCCAGTTACCCGGGCAACCCGATACCTATATACTTCTGTAAGACAAATCCTGTCAAAATTGGTAAGTACTATCCTACTCTTCTTTTTCTAATCTGGGTAAGATGGGTCATCCTTCTTTCATTGCGGGCCATGATTTCAATAGCTGATGTATAAATTTCCAACTTTAAAGCCATAGACCCATAGATAACGTGATGACTAGTTGTCACGTCTGTCCATGGCAAGCCGTCACAATGTTTACCATCAATTATTTCCGGTAAAGCGCGGTTGTGCCACTTTTTCACCACTTTTTTCATTCTCTAGCCATGGACAGTGCGTAAAATTGCCTTATTTATTTAGACGAGTTGTTATTTATACGTTTTTGTTTGAGTTTTTTATGGTGAGAAAATGTTAAGGTTGATTAATCTGATATGGTCCAGCAGTTTTCTTTTTTACTCTCCAAATTGTTAAGAAATAGCAGTTAGGTAGTTAGTTTTTTTTCTAACTTGTGTTTCTCAATATGGGGTCTATTCATTCAATTATCATCCTCAGCCTTTTCCCAACTACGTTGGGGTCGGCTTCCAGTCTAACCGGATTCAGCTGAGTACCAGTGCTTTACAAGAAGCGACTGCGGTCTATTCATTCAATCCTTCATGGAAACCCTTCTTTAAAGTCAAACTTTCAAACTCCGTCTCACTCTATTCAGGCAGACTTAAAACAGTTGATGATTTGACTACTTAACTCGACACATAATGTAGTTAAAAAATTCTTGTCTCTCATAAGAATTCCAAGCACGATCGTAGCAGTTAACTTAAAAAGTGTACTTAAACGCTCTCGAAGGTATTAATGATGTTATTTTATGCGAACAAACAGTGAACTTGGCCGTTTAGAGAGTTCCACGCCCTAGTTGTCTCAACATAGATTAGCTTGCGCAGATTGCTTCAATATTTTACGGTTAGTAGCGAACGCAAGCAAGAGAAATGATACTTATTAAACATGATGATAATATATTTTTTTATGTTTTCACTGAAAGTTGAGTGTTTTTGCATATTGAGTAGGTTTGAAAAGTTCATTGTCCTTTGGCTTTCCTGTAAGAAAATCAAGCAGTATCTGCCGGTCAGACAGCCTTTAGGAAACTGTCAAGAACCAAAATCTTTCTTGAGCACAATGGGACTTCCGAGAGAAAAAAGAAAGAAAATCTTATGTCTAATGACCGGTTTCTTAGCACCTTGATTGGTGGTTTATCTATTAGACTGCTGATTGAGCTCATAGATAACTCGATAGTTTTAGAACTGGGCTCAGAAACCAAATCGAAAAGGTTATGCCAACACTTAATGCAACAATATAATAGATTTAGTAATATGTGTGTGTAAACATTGCTAAAATCCTCATGGTAATAGTGAACTGACATGATATTCAGCTATAACATATTATACGTGTAAATTATGTATGCACTGACACGCATAGCCGATAAAATTTAGACATTTCTATGTAGGTAAAGATCAAGATTAGCAGTTTCAAATGTATTTATAAAAAATTGCTCATTTTAACTTTTTAGGTGATATCAATTTTAGATGTGTAAGAACCCAGTGTTTTGCTGTCCACTTACTTAAAACTTCAGTTCATTTAGAAAAAAAAACTTCACCTGAAAGACAATTTTTTGCAGTCTTATTTCCTTTTTTAATTTCTTTTTGACACATCAAATGGCTTTAAGTAGGTGATTACAAGAATACGGTTCAACGAACAACAAATTACCGTATAATGTAATAATTTCACACGACGTCAACAATTGATTGGATTCACATCGCGACAATGATTTTAAAAAATCACTTTCATTGCCTTAGAAAAAAGTATTACGTTGATTAGTTTGTCTATGTGGGAACGCCCATTGTGGACTTTTCAATGAAAAAGTTTTACAGCATTGTGTAAGGGACGAAATTGTAGTTCTAAGTAATCTAGTGTTATGAATGGCCTTCAAGTTTTTATAAGAGCTTTCGTCCATTTGAGTTTCTTTGAGAAAAGCAGGAAGTTTTATTTATTGCTCCCTGCTTTCTTTTCTAGTAGAATATTATATGACCAAATATATACTTATTTTTGGAACTGTGTTGCGGGGGCCCCGCATAAAATTAAAGATTTTGTCTGAGTGAAAAAACTTAATCTTCTCAAAAAATTTAATAGAAATAAATTGCAAAGTCAAGAAAGTAGGAAATTTTTAATAATATAGAATTCAAAAACAATAAATCTCAAAAGCAACTTTCAACACCAAAAACAAACAAAAATCTATCCTCGATTAAAATGCATTCAGAATTTAACAAAAACAACAAAACACGCCTCATTGTAATGCAGACTTCACGCGTGTCTCAGTTGTCTGTGGTTTCAAGAACGAAGTACGGAGCAGTAATTTCATTACCATTCTCTGGCCGTGACCTTCGGGGTCCTAACGTCACCACTTTCCATGACGACGCGGCCAGCATACTGCACACCCGTTACGGATGTACGATACACTTTCTTTTGTTTTGATTACCAAGGGTCCCGCGTTTCGTAATACGTACTTTTTATGGGGGAATTGAAAAGGAAAAGTGAAATGCTTTGGTGCAGGAAAAAGTTTACGAGGAAACTTTCGTACGGTATTGGTATTGATAATGTCGGAAAATCGATTATAGATAAGTCGATCTATTAGATTACTATAAACAAATGCAATGCAATAGAATTTAGGACGATTTTTTGCATTGGCTGTTGATTGGGCACCAAGTCAAATAATTGAGTCATCTTCGGATTTTTCCTGAATAAGCACTCTATAATGCAAATCACTCTTAAATTTCTACATTTTACCACCACAATGTAGTGAATGTAGGTAAAAGCAAGCCTTCGTGAGGAATCGCATTCATTCATAATTACATATTTTCAGATAGAAATCGTATGTTCGTGTATGACTTACATAAGGGCGGGATTGTGTAAAGTTTGCATGCAAACAATTGTTCATTTCGTGGTTATTATTATAATCAAACATCACAATAGAGTAATGTTCCAGGAAACATTTATTTCGTTAGTAATACCAGCGTAGAATATGCTGCGTGTTTGCTTATGTGCAATAAATATAACTCAATCATTTGTTGTGGGTCACCTATTTGCGCCATGACAGTTACATACATACATACATTAACAATATTGGTTTATGTTGAAATATTTTGTCTGTTTGAGAACAATGAACGCAGGTGTACCATTAGTTATACAAGTATTTCATGATTCTGTACATAACATGACCAGACCATATTTAAAGCAGTGTAGAGAAATTATTATTACCTACCTAAGTAAAAATTTAAAAGCAGCTCCAACATAATCCAAGTTGAAACAAGAACTTGCCAACGTAACTCTTTCTAAGAAAGTTGCTATTCATTGCTAAAGAGAATTAAAAATTATCCACGTGTCATTTCAGTTGACAAGTTACAACAATATGTTAAAATAACTTATGTAAAAGTTACTTTTGCCAAGACTAGTGAAACGGCAAAATTAACGTTAGACCACAGTATTTAGACATAAAAATATAGGTTTTGCAACCTGTCATAATAGTGCCTAGAGAAATTATGACTTGCATGTAAGATATTATTTAAATATTCTTAATGAAGTGCATTCATGTATCTAGCTTCAGAATTCTAGGAATATATCTGAGTGACATAACAGTTAGAAAGCTCCGTCTTTTCCCGTAGAAAATGATAACTCTTTGTGTCCAACAAATTATTTGTGAAAATGATAGTATGAAGTCAGTAAGTATGAATATTAACAAAGTTGTCTCAAAATATAGCATAAAATATCGGACTGAAAAGGCCAAAAGTTAATTTTTAAAACTAAATTTTGGATTAGATATTGGATAACGTAGCTAAATATACAATGAGCTACTAAAAAGTTTCTGTAATACGATTAAGTGCGAAGTGTCCCGGTTTACCGAGCCTCGTCTAGAGGACCCATATAGGTAATCTAAAGCAAGGGCCTTTCTGAGTAACCCATCAACACTTATAGGTTACACTGTAACAGTTTACATCATAGTATCAGTTACTTCACCATTAACTGGTAACACCACGCAACTATTAACACGATTTATTGGGCAACATCAATTTGAGCCCTACGCTTCCTTCAGTGAAAGTTTATTACCTCTACAAAAGGTGCCGTGGGAATCATTAGCAGCTCCATGTTTAGTCTGGATATATTTTATTGCGTTCATAAGCGTTTTCGACTCGAATCTATGGCTGAAATGAACATGTAAATTAACTAGGAACAGTTGCCTGAAGGCACTATGCACTATTTATGTAGGCGCTATGTCTACGTCAATCTGAAAAGAATTTATCTCGAAATAATAATAGTTTCAGATTAACTATTTGCAAATTTTTTTGAAGTTTAGTATTAATTTACATGTTTAAGTAGGTATATTATTAAATATACTTAAAATCAAAAATAAACACATAGGTAAGTGGAGTACTAACACCAATCTCACTTTCATAAACGTTGTCTTAAAATTAACAACAATTTCAGTACGTTTTCACACACAATAATTCTATATTTGTGGTAAAATTATAGAGCGGTTAAGGAAAGTAAATGAGACCCTATTCAGAGTGCGGACAAACGGCCTGGCTGTACGGAAACATTTCCTTTGCCTCTATAATTAGAAAGCATGCGTGAACTTGTTGGACGGAAAGGATTTTTACCTAGAATTAACATAGACGTAATATTCTTACATTTCTCGTTTGTATGATTGAAGGCATTTGCTCTTGGAATACATTAAAAATAATAATCTTGCTTCATCTTCTCATAGTTTTTCACAGATCAATCAGTCCACTTCACAGCTAACTATTCCTAGATGTAGTCCCCGTATGAAAAGACATTGGTTGTTTAGGAAAAATCTTCTGAGTGGAAGTGGAAACCAGGATGCAGACCTACGACGAACTGAGCTCATACCTAATGCATGTGTTTAGTTCAGGTACGTTAACCACCGAGTGGCAACAGTTAGCAAATTACAGTCAGGTACCTACTCCTATTGAAATCGAGCTTGAAGTTTAAATTAGACACCATCTCAAAAATAGTATATTGTTCTTCAATAACTCTTCTGCGCTCTAGTTAACGATGGCATTAGGTCGAGTCGGCCGGTTTAATTTAGGATGTGCCTAGAAGAGTTACTATTAATTGTATTTGTTTAAATCTAACCGCTACTATGCTGGCACAGGTAATCTAGAGGGAAAGTTTTTTTTTCATAAATTAAATTATGTAAGCTGAAAATGTGGAGAAAACGGATTTACGGTAAGACTTTTATATAACTAAGTAGCCTTTCAAAGTCCCAAGTAATTAAGCTTAAGTACGTAACAAATTACCCATCGATCAAGCTAGATCGCTTATAATATACAAAGACTGGTTTTGCGGTCAGTAACCTTCAGTAGTACCTACTGCATGGATATTGTTATAAAAGCTTTACCTCTTTAGAGAAAACGAAATGGTTAAAACAACGGTCGAGTGACCGAGGTCATGGATTCGTGTAGGTTCAGTAATGTCCTATGACTTTGAATATGGATTTACTTCGGAAACTCATATTTTTTATATTTTTTTTTTGTTAAGAAATGAAAACATCTCATCATTTAATTTTATCTCAATGGCTCGAAAAGCTTTTTCTGTTAGGATTTCAGAAATAAATCGTTTAACTACTTTTAGGTAGCTATAATAAAAATGTGCCGCAGATCTCGATCACAAACTGGGAATGGTTAGTTAGATACGTGACAGTTTCCGTCCGGGAATAATTACACATCATGATCAGTAAGTCATCCAATGATTTTATAACGACCACGGTGCTAAATATGTATTTGTCAATAGAATTGTTATGATATCTACTTGTTTATAATAAATAAATAACAATAAATAATTCTGCGATCGCCTTCTGGCGATGTTACCTACCCATATCCGATAGTTTGGTCTATTTGCGGTCAGCAGCTTTTCTATAGCGGATATTGGTACAACGCAGTAGCCCATTTCTTTATTATTAGATTCAATTTCGATCGTTACAAAGAAAGTTTTGTCATTTTGCTCTAGATAATAGAAAGACTCGCCGTTTGTGGGGCTAGTAAGAATGCTTGTGCTGTATTGGTGTGCAGATAATTTGTGTGCATTATCTAGAATTACCGCAAATGCATAACGCGTGGCGATTCCGTTACAGATACTTACTGCAGCAAGCATTCGCGGTATTATAAAACTAGCTAATCATCCAATTAAGATTGATTAAAAGATTGTGAATCAGACTTATGTTGTCAATCTCGTTGCTGACCAGTTTTCTCTCTATTGCTGACTCTTTGAGCTATCAATCTCTATCGCGAAATGCCCCTGTCACATAAATTAATAAACAAGATAGATCGATACATATTTCTTGCGCTGATGTTCCTTAGTTTTTCTTGTGATTATGGAATATCCACTTTGTTGTTTGATGATGTCAGATTAGAGCTTTTTATTATGGTCTAATTACAATTTAAGTTTAATGTCGCTTTCTATAGACAAGTTCACCTACAATACGTTACCTAATGATTGCGGACGGAAAACTAGTTATGACTGGATGCCCAAAAAACTGAAATGTTTTTCCTCGTTTCCTCGCGCACGTTACTTTTTAGCCTTTTTGTTACTTCAGTGAAGTCTAAGGGTGGGTGCACGCTTCATTCCTATCTTCTGCTGCAAACAATGCGCGAATTGAATCTAATTTTGTATAGTTTAGAGAACAATAAAAGTGAAAATAGCTAATCGATCACGACTTGCTTTCTATTTTTCCCAACGGTGACAACAAAAATGTCGAGACAAAGGCATACTGTTCAGTATCTGATAGCTGAGTTAGTATGTGAAATATTTGGACAGATTGTGTGTTTACACCTAATTTGTGATAAGGATTTACGGATGAAGTTCGGCGGGACTTGAAACTGGCATCAAAATCTACAATAGCGGAATAAAAAGTTGCCTTTGCTGCGTTTCCATTTAAAATGCTATTAGAGGAGTAGTTAAGTATATTACTTATGATGAAAATTCATAAGCAGTTTTAGGACTTCTTTTCAATTCTATGATTTTTTTTACTTCAAGGATTATAGGTAGGTATGACTTCAATAGGAAAAGTAAAGAATAATTAAAACAATGTGGAACAAAATTATTCATAAGATTTTGTACCATAATTTAAATCAACTAGTAGGAACGGGAAGTCCAATTACACCATGTCAAAGTCTTTCAATAATAATTTATCTTTGAATTGCGGACGGAAGCTTCAACTCGATAAATAAGCTTTCCTGAGAAAAAGCGCGATATGTCTAAGAAACGTCTACTAGTTGATACAAACCGTTACACGGAGGTTGTCTACCACCGGACTTATTAAATCGATTGGGGCAAAAAATGAGCCCTACTTATCTCGATATGTGCATCCGATCTAGATATGCTTCTGGTTCGTGGGCAACTTGCGCACGCGCTGCCGGCTCTAACGGGCCTTTTCGCATAAAATTATGCACGTTCAGCTTTTCCCATAATACAGTAAATTGCATCCGTTTTCAATAAATTGTTTACATTAGTTGTAGTTGATGACATAAAGACTGTATGGGAACTAAGATTGCAGAACGTTGTTTTATTATTGGTGTAAAATTCTTGACTGCAATTTACGGTTCTCATAACAAATTCTTCATGAGCCACACGCGAAGTTCTCATAAAACTTCACTGGACCAAACAATTATTTACTTAATTTTAATTAAAAATATAGTTAATATACCTACTTATGTTATATTAAAAAATATAGTAGGTTCTTAAATATTTCTTCAATAACAAAATAAAAACATATTTCACATAAAATAAGCGCGCCAAAAATCTTACCATTCATTTTAACACTGCAAAAAGTCCTCAATAAAAACATTTCGATCACTAATATGCACACAGTTGCATCACTGTCACTTCACAAAATATTCAGTAGGCTTCACTAGTGTATTACTATTGAGGTGCGCAGGAGTCGATCGGAGGAAAGTGGCGCTTGCTCAGCGGTTTGCGGTCGACTGCTCCATTCGCTACTGACGACGGGGGAGCAAGCACCACCACCAAAAACTGGTGGTAGGTTTGTGACGTCACTGTTTAGTGGTAGAAGGCATCGTAGTAATTTAAGGTAACTGCGGCTGTAGGTTTTCCCTGAACCGGGTTGTAGTGAGGCAATAGATCAAGTGAGGTTTTGCGGTGTGTAAAACATCAGTTTTATTTTCTTTTATTTATCACAACATCATTGTCAGCTTGGTATTTGATCAGTATTATTCAGTCGATATTATTGTTTCTCTCCTAGCTAGAGGATTTCTCAGCCCGAGAAATTGTGAACACAAAATACTTGTCTTTAACTCTTATCTGGTAGTTACGTTCTATAGTTTTGTTTATGTTTTAATGCAGATATGAAGTTTCTTTAAACTACAAGACTTATGGGATCAAATAGATTGTGGAAATTAATTCTTATTTAGAATTAATAATAATAGCTGTACGGTTTTCGCCTTATTTATAAAAGAACGGAAACGATATAATTTAACTGTAGGTACAGCATTTCCTTATTACATTATGCCACAGTTCAAATGCCAATAAAGCCAAGCTTTCTACAAATAACGAAAGATAAAATTTTATGATTAGTCATCAAAACGAAATTACAAATATGCTTGCAATGGTCGGACGTTTAATCTGAAAAGGTGCAATATCACGATTGGTACCTACGACTACCTCGTCGGTATCTCTTTGAACGGGATCAGAAGCCCTCACATGTAACTTAACTACCAGTTAAAGTAGTTAGCTAACAACATTTCTCTATGCAACTTCACGTTATTGGTCGTTCTGAGAACTAGCGTTAATGTTTCCGTACAAAGAATTTTAGTATTATGGCCGGTGAAATCTTTCATAACTTGTACTAACATAATAGGTAATTTTAGAAAAAGTTGTCACAAACCGGGGATTGTCTTCTGGTACCTACAGTTACTTAGAGTGTATTTATTTCAAGGATCATCTTCAGTTATGTGTTTATTAGATATGTTGTCTCAAAAAGGCTGCGGCAAAGGCCTTTAGAAAATCCGGGATTTTATAGTCCCGTGGTTTTTTACGTACCTATATACATGACCTGTAGTAAAAGTGCATTATCGTCGTACCCATCCTTTCGAACAGCAACGAAAATAAAATAAGGTAAAAAATAATTAAAAACAGCTTCGTAAGTGTAATCTTTAACAGGCTTCAAGGTTGGCATGACAACGGTGCCACTGAATCACAAATAACAATCATTACATACCCTACCTTCGCAGAATTTGCAAGCAACATTAACGCGACACGCTTCAAGCATTTGATCATCTGGGGCTCGATTCTCCTAATTTTACTTAAGCGACCTTCGATTGACGTTCGACTCGATTCGACTGAGATCCAATCCCGACTCGATTACGATTGAAGCATATGTGGCATTCCGCTATTTTTTCTTTGAAATAAACGTTTTTATCCTGTTCTGTCATTCAATAATGAATCATTTTGTCTGCAAATGATTTACGATTGCAAAATGATTGTACAGCAAACTACCGTATAGAACAAAATCATCAAAATAGCAGACCAATCGCACACCAATCAAATGTCAATCGAATACGATTGGTCTTTTATAAGTAGCAGAATGCCCGATATGGTTAAAACTGCTATTACGATCATATTGCGATTCGATTTCTATTCGATTTTGACATTATTAACTTAGGAGAATCGGGGCCCTGCTTTCTAACCTGGCAATACATCAACGACCTATAAATATTTTCCTTAAGTTTAAGGTCTGGTAGTCGACTGCACACAAAATGCGATTTTTTAAAAGTTGTAGTGGATACCTGTTTCTGAAAGAGTCCTCCTAACGAGAGGCTAATGAAGAAAATGGGAAAACGCGTTAAAGATAAAGGAAACGATATTTTATTAAGAAAGCAATAGATGAGTTGCATCAAACTAGAAATCTTGAAAGTTTAACCTATAGGTCGGAAGACTCAATGACGGTGCAAATCTGATCTTTGCAATTAATCTTGTAGGTACCTCTTAGACTAGATAGGTTGCACCCATATGTTCAATTAGCGAACTTAGTTATACATTGATGGAGATTTGGTCTTTTGTGCTACGAACATATCCGACAATGAAACATATTTTCCTAAGCATTCCATAATGAAAGAAGTCTTCATCTGCGGAAACTTAGTCAAATAGAGACTTGGTCCAGTAGCCACGAGGCTAACGAATCATCTGCTTTCGCCAGCTACCGATATGACAAAATGCCATATAAATTGTTCGCATAGAAATACGCGGCCGTTAACTGCATCAATAAATAAATTAATATTTATTGTGTTTGGTTTTCACGCTCATTCCTATTCAATGTGAGTATCAACACCTATGGGCTTGTACGATATATAATTTCTCTCGTCCTTTGGAAAGCGATGCATGGAAAGTGGTTCCGGAATATTTTGGACAATCGTTAAAATAGAAAGTTAATTAGTAATTTTGCATACACGTTACGTTTGAATACAATGTATTTTATAATGCAGCTGTTCCCAAATGGGGTTCCGCGGAACCCTGAGGTTCCGTGACAGGCCCTCAGGGGTTCCGTGGAAAATTCAAGATTTCCATATGGTAAATCGTTTCACTTTTGACAATATTAACTTATTATTAATTTTCAATTAAATTGTTTTAAATATTGCATTCCAAAATTCCATTTAGGCACCATGTAGGTGGGTACCACTCGGGAGTGTAAGTACGAGTTCGCGACAAGTGGCGGGGGAAGGCCACGGCAGCAGATAATTTAATTCCGTTTTTTACAATTATAGAATTATAGTAAAAGTAGTAGAAATTGTAGATTATAGATACTTAATACCTCCAGGTGTTCGGCAATCGGCAAAAGTAGGTAGCGAGTCGGCCAAAAATCACCGCACGTTTTCATATATTTGACAGGACGTGAAATGACACGGCATACGAGTATTTCTAGTGGCTATTTTTACCATGAATCAAAGTGTGACATTATTTCCAATTTTTGCACCTCCGCGAATCCGAAAAATTTCGCGCTCGTGTCGCTCGCGACTTCATGTTACGTGTGATGCTTTTATGTTCGTTTAATTGCTCAAGTATCCAACACCGAAAAAATTTCGCGCTCTTCCGTCGAGGAAAAAGCAATAGCGCTTTCTTCGCTAGCTACTCATTCATTTGCATTTCCTTTTTTGTGTAGATATTGTACTTTTTGAGACCTTATAAATTTACAATGGTTTTGTTTATTTTGTGTAGGTACTTAAACTAAAAAAAATTCGCGCTCGCTTCGCTCGCGATACCGGCTACCACAGGGTGCTTGAAACTTCTTCTTTTAGTTAAAAGAAATCGCGCTCGCACCTTTACAAACCCAATCTATTTCTTTTTGCGTTTACTTTGTCAGTCTTCAAACTGAAAACTATTCACATAATACACAAAGTCAAGGGCGGCTAAATTGTTTTCTGGCCCGTGTGGCCATGCTACGCCCGAGTATAATGAACATGTCTCTTACCATATATAACCATTTGGTGCGCTACCACGCGCTACGAGCCGTACCTAAGTGTATATACGTCTTTAGTTTACTTCTTAAGCTAAGGTTCCGCCGAAAAATGGTGAGACGAAAAGGGTTCCGAAGCCAAAAGAATTCGGGAACCGCTGTTATAATGGTATTCGTAACCGGGGTGTTACTTTCCGTAAGGGCTATTTTGATGCCAAGGATTACACAATCGACTAAATGCCGATGTAAATAGCAATCTAAATACGTCGGAATGTGAAAATTGAAATGTTCTGAAAATAATACTACCTCTGGTTACTCTATAGTTTACTATACATCTATAGCTACTCTGTCTGAACGTTATGTGTAAACATGAACCTGTTTTGTTTATTTTCCGGCTGTGACACAACAACAACAATAACTATTGTTTGTTTGTACTCCTTTCAGTTTGTTTGCGAGTTTTTTATTGTGTATCTAAACTACGCTACTACTATCTAACACATCGCATAGTAGACATTGTAGATAGAACAGCTTCTGGAAAATCCCGCATTTGTTGGTCTGTTAATATTTAATAGCAGCCTCATCCAAAATCTCATCAACTAAACCCAGCACCTTCTGATTCATTTCTTTAAAATCTCCGTCTACCGTCAAATTCTTCTTCATCAACATCATCGTTTTGATCACCAAGCTCTGCTTACAAAGCTGAACCCGATTCATCTCTTGGCACTTCTTTATAGTTATTTTCAATAACGTGAGCCAATTTTGAGTAAATGTTAGGAATTCTGGTGTCAAGTCTTGTGTGAGTTGAAAATGTATGAGTGTGTGAGTCCAAGGTTGGGATGTTAGGGTAGCTATGAGTTTTGTATCGTTCTTTGTGACTATTGCATGTTTGAAGATTGAGCTTAGAGTTTTCCAGCCGGCTGTGGATTGGTTTTTGGAATCCTGTAATGATATATGACATTGTTTAGTAAGGGGCTCTAGTGAATGAAAAATTAATTAAAGAAAATAAACTTTATAGAATTTAATCATGAACCACTTGAGCGAGTTAGAAATGACTTTTTAGGAGATTCTTAATACTGTCACAGTTTTAACTAAACAGTGAGACAACACACCTTTAAATGTCCAACTATTTATTATACGGCGAGGACATCAAAAGCTGTCGTCTGAACCTTAAGAAACCCAAGACAAAATGACATCGTAACTATATCTAGTAATAGAGGAAGTTTCACTCAACCCTATCAATATTATAAATACGAAAGTTTGCATCATAGAAAGCTTGACAGTATTATAGCTTACACATCAGAATAAAGTCCGGGAACCAGAAGTAGTTTCCGTTGGCGGAAGCTAGTAAATAAAAAATTTGCATGATTTAGCAAACTTACCCTACAACACAACATCAGCTGTATCCTGAACATTAACGCTCTCAACGCGTTACATTGCACGTTGACCATCGGCTTATCTTCAACACTATAAGCTAGAGCCAGCGGTGAACTGGCTCCCGTGTTCAACACCATATATACTAGTTGTAGGAGTGAAGCACCCCTTTCGCTGGTGCTGTCGCGTTTAAGAGTCTTTATTATTAAGTGAGTTTGGATTTGCAGTACCGATTTTGGCTGAAATAGTAATGTGACAAAGCCAGATATTTCTAAGGATTAGGAAGATGTTTTTTTAGACATCATCAAAAAACGGTAAAGATAACCTGTAGGAGTGAATGGTATTTTTTGAGATTTCAGGATTCTTAAAGCTGAATGCGTTAGAGAGATCGCATTATGACCACAAAAACAGGCACATTATAATAAAAGTAACAAAAATATATGGTGGTATGTTCTTACCTGATAATTGTTCTTGGTGAAATAATGTATGACGTACGAGAGTAACTGCAGTGCTGCGCAAGCGACTCTCTCATCAGAACTGTCAGCTGCAGCCAACACAGATTGCAGAAATCCAGCGCGATTTGTGTATGTTAAAAGAACTAAAAAAAACATGTACATCAATGAAATAGCTAGAGATGCATTCTTAATTAAAAGTTATTTAATGTCCCATTTATCATCACCTGATCAATAATTTTTTATGTGCCACATTCAAGTTTATCAAGTAAAATATACGTTACCTCTATTATCGTTCTGGTTATTAGCCAAACTAAGCAGATACAAGCCCAGTTTCAAACAGACATATTCGTAATGATGTCTAGTGCTTTCCTCACACTGTTCTGGAAGGTTCTTCGAGTAAATTGCAGTTATTAGCACAGCGGTCTTTAGGCAAATCGTCTGGTCTATTTCTAGAGGTGGTAGTGTTGAAGCTAGGTCTAAGAAGTGACATATATTTGTGTCTGAAAGAAGATTAAAATAATGTAAAACTGGATTTTTATGTACATATTTAGGAAAGTATATAAAAAACAAATCGAGTAGTATGAAGAATGATGGTCCATTGATAATACTAACGAACATAATACAATAGAAGGAAAAAGGAAATCATATGATTGGGGTACGCAAAAATTATACAAATAATAGAAAACAATAAAAAAGAAGAAAGCAAACAATAAAAATACAAAAGAAACAAATTATTTTTTAAACCTATCTGATATTCAGTGTCTATCAAAACTTTAGACAGAACATTAGGCAGCATAGACCAAATCAACTCAGCAAATTCCTGTCTAGCATTATCATCTCCGTCTTCCAAACAAATATGAAGGGCCTCCATACAGTTTCTCACAATGTTTTTGTCTGTACATTGTATCAAAATGTTCAGGAGTAGTTCCCAAACTGTTGGCTGGGTTGTAAGGTCGGCTGGCAAAGAGTCTTCGGATTTAAACCATTGAGATAGCTGAAATAAAACACGAGCTTAAGACCTTATCTTTAATAGATGCTAGAAAGATCCCTCTCCAGTCGTGTCGGATTGTCGTCCCATCGGGCTATGAGAGTGAAGGAATAGTGAGTGCACCTGTGTCCAAGCAAGCATGTGCGCTATAAAATGTATGTCCTGCGCAGTTGGCTGTATAATCTCCTTACATGAGAACAGCTGCCGTAGCCGTTAATCGGCTAGGAAGACATCATCAATATGAAAAAGCTTGAAAAAACAGCTTCTAAATCAAGTGCAAGAAAAATGAATTCCTGAAATTACAAAACTGCTTATGTAGGTTACAATGCAGCTTGCAGATAAATATTCCACTTTAGTACTTACCACGTGTAACCTAACAAAATTAGAAATTCTCTGGGAGGTAAATGCCCACAACAGTATGGCTGGATTATGGGTGTAAAACACCGATGGATCGGGGTTCAACATTGCCACTAAACGATCCGTCGCCTTCTCGAGGTAAACTCGTTCGCCCAGGGAACGGTTCGGTTCTAGTGAACCGTTTGATATTGTTGACATCTGTGTAGAACTATTTATTAGTAAATAATTAATTAAGTAAGATTTTAGGTAAAATATTTTAGGTTTAATAAAATAAATAATGACACAAAAGGATAAAAGGTAAAGGAGACTAATATAAGCGAGAGGTCGCTTTATCTCAATATTTTTTGCCGTGAGTGGTTAATATACTTGGATAAGTAGATATTTTGTCTTTTTGCAGAAGCACCATCGAAATCAGGGACTGCGAGGTAATAACTAAAATATATTTTATACAGTTCTATATTTACAGCAAATACAAGCCACAGAGCTTTTATGATATACGCAGGTGGCTTGAATGTCTTGGGTAATTTTAGTATGTGTTCCACTAGGTAAGGTAAAAGGGGCGCTGTTGCTTCTTCAGGGCTGAAATAAATTAAATTGATTGTTTCAAAAATAACAGATTACAATGGGTTAGCTAGACAAGTAGATCATGTAGAGGTAAAAAATTACGATGTCTATAAAAGAAAATAAGTTATAAAAACCATACTTTTCAGAAGACTGGCAATAGAAGTACATATAAATGAGCAAACTGTAAGGCTGGTTCTTCTGCAGTTGCGAGCCGATACGGTGAGGTTTCTCTATGCCGTACTGTAATTCTACGAGACCCATCTGCAATGGATAGATTTATAAATAAGACGCTATATATATTTATTGTCAGTTACATCATTCCATTCTAGCTTTATCTACTATATAAGTACTACCACAGATTATATAATAGTTACTACGTAACAGATAAATCACTCCATACAAAAAAGTCCATACCTACTGTTATAAGCACCTACAAGTTCCCCAACTACCTACAAATTCCTAGCTGCGTTATAAAATGAACCTTAAAAACTCGAGCGCTTGATTGTTATTCCAATGCGATAGCGCACAGTTCAGTGACCGCAACCGTGCCGTGGCCGTGCTTAGGGTTGCTTCTTACAATTTATTAATATTTAAGTTGGAAAACAAAGTTACGCTTGTTTTTAAATAAAAAGTAATATCAAGAATATTTAGTTAACTATTGTATTGCCTACTAAAATGGAGTAAGTATGGGTACATATGACTAAATATTACCTAATACGTAAGCATAGGTAAGTACTTAAGTAAAGCTTTGGTCAAAATCAAAGGCGGTTTCCAACTATTTTTCGAGCACAAGTGCCATACCCCATATATATGGTACAACTCCGTCGAGTGTTGATACATACCTACCTAAAATTGGTTTCTGCGTAGCGACACGCGTAATGTTCCGAATCGTCATTAGTTGGACCAGAACTATACCTACTTACACTCGAGATCAATACAGTTCATACAACTAAGTAGGTATCTAAAGTAAAATAAGTACCTAATGATCTCTGTTGTTAAAATCATAAAGTAGATAAGTATTAATTTATTAAAAAAAAATAGAATTACTAGATAAGTTCATACATATAAAATGTTTCTAAATCTTACAATAGTCACATATAAACCAACACAACTCAAAATAATCCATCAGTTTGTGAGGTAGCTTAAAAAACCTAATAAAAACCAACAGCATAACATGCCTCGAAATAAAAATAATAATATGTGACTGTTGTGCGCCCTGAGCCGCGTGGGGCTACCGGTAACCCAGCGAGCGGTAGGCATTTATCGCGCGCAAGTACAGAGAGTGACAGAGGCCTGGTACTACTCTCCAGCCTCAGTCTCAGCGAATCTTTCTCTCAGAGCGGGTCCTTGCCTCATCACTATAATAAAGTTACTGGCCATCAAAAAGCCAGATTTTTTCTAGTTTCCTACTACAAATTGAGTTTGTGTTTCGCCATAAAACTTACATGAATATCTTTAGCACATGTGTCATTATCTTGTACAGCGTTCACATTAAGATATTTCTCAGCCAGGACTTTTAGCATCTCACCCAGAACTAGGGTGCTTACTTTACGGACAGAGACATCGTTCCTGAAAACAGTTTCATATAAAAGCATTAGGTTTTGAGAGAATATTTCAAGGCGTTCCACAAGGGCCGATATTTGGACCAATCCTAAAATTACTGCCAAATTAAACTGATTGAAGATGAAGCTGAGAATTCCACTTGCCTTGTTATTTGTACTTGAGGCAGCATCATAAGATATCCTTTCGAAAAGAGCATGTCACAGAAATCTGGTAGACATTCGTTGTTAGTGTTAGAATAGAAATATGTCAACAGCAGCTTTAGAAATACGTTGTATTCTTCCGTGGGTATTGATGATTGATGTTCCTATAAATATGCACAAAACATTAGAGACAATTGACCCCGAGCACTTGGATCGATCTCAAATCGATCTCAGTGGCGTGCACTTGGAGAGGCCTATGTCCAGCAGTCGACTGCGATAGGCTGAGGATGATGATGATGATGATGACCCCGAGCAGGGATGGATAACTGGATGCCATTCTTAATTTTTTTTTTTATGGTAAGGTGTGTAAGGTGGTCCATCCGATAAGGTTGAAAATTCACGTACTTACATTCACATTCATCGAAATCAGGTACATAGGAATGCACATAGGAAGAGTACACAAGGGAGTGTATAAGGGCAGTACGTAGAGGTAGTACATAAGGGGGCATGATAAGGCAGTAATTAGTAAGTATATATGTAATGTGTAACTGACCATCGTAAATCCAACTACTTCTAGTTCTACTGACCTTCGTAAATCCAACTAGTTCAGCTACAACTAATCTGACAGCCTCTTCCATCTGCCTAGCGCACTGCTTCAGAGCATTCACTTCATGATCATCACTCAATATCGACTGGACGAAATCCGCTTTCTGAACGCGACCAACCAGTTTTATTAATCTAGAAAATTGTTACAGGTCACTTCTTGTGTCTAGATTGAAATCCGGAATTACATGATTACCTAGATTCCTTATCTAGGTACCTATCTGTAGCTGTGGGCTGCGGGATTAATCGAAATAGTTGCTGCGGCCCAGGTAGGTAGTACATAAAGGGCTTGACATTCCCTCACGCTGCACCCACAGCTGGAGGGGTCATTTCATGCTTTTCTATAAAAAAAGGGTCATATGCCATGTCTCTCTCCATCTTAACCCATTGCTATTTAAACTTAACTAAAAATATGTAAAGTCACATACCCAAAAACATCCAATCCAATCTGGCAAAGAACGACGTAGAACATTCCAGAAATTCCATCATCTCCTACCAACATTGCATGATTCAAGGTGCCCATCAGTAGACCGAACCATTTCTTCAGCACTTCAAGCAAAGAGTTCGCAGTATTAACGCTTATAGTTAAGTTCTCTGGTTGGTATGAAATCAGCGCGTGCAGCACTAAAGCGCTGGATAGAATCGTGTTTGGGTTCGTGCTGATGTGGGGAGCTAGTGCGTTCAGACAAGCTAACAACTGAACAGCGCTGTAAGCACTTTGGTGGGAGAGTGCTGGTGTGGTCTTGTTGGCGGAAACACTGAAATGGTTAGAACTTACGTTTATAACATAAAGAATATGATGTATTGAGTACCTACTTGTTACAAATTACCAGGGATAGATTAAATGCAAATCAAAATGTCTATGCCTTGGCTTGTAAAACTGTAAGCCTTTATGTGCGAAGTTCGCGGAGCTCTGGGGCCCGATTCTCCTAATTTTACTTAAGCGACCATACGATTGACGTTCGACTCGATTCGACTGAGATCCGATACCGACTCGATTACGATTGAAGCGTATGTGGCATTCCGCTATTTTTTCTTTGAAATGAACGTTTTTATCCTTTTCTGTCATTCAATAATGAATCATTTTGTCTGCAAATGATTTACGATTGCAAAATGATTGTACAGCAAACTACCGTATAGACCAAAATCACCAAAATAGCAGACCAATCGCACACCAATCAAATGTCAATCGAATACGATTGGTTTATTTATTAGTAGCAGAATGCCCGTTAAGGTTAAAACTGCTATTGCGATCGTATTGCGATTCGATTTATATTCGATTTTGACATTATTAACTTAGGAGAATCGGGCCCCTGAGGTGCTAAGGAAATGCTATTTATCTATCGAATCGCTTTCGATTTGGAGAGTCGGCTCGACCCCGTCTTGCCTAAGCAATCAAGTCATCTACAAAGAATTAATAAAATAAAGACCATTATCAACTTACCCATTCAATAAATCACACAAGAAATGCAAGCAGGCGTCTACAGGCGGCTTGGAGCCGCTGCCGGCGTAGTGCGCGAGAGCACGTAGCACCGCTGTCATCGCGTGCGCAGCGTGCTCCTCCGAGAAGAATTCCCGTGACCGCCACAGAAGACGCAGACATGATAAGATGGATCTGAAGATAAGTTTGTGATTGTAGGTACTTTGGTAAGAGAAGCAAAAAGACAAACACGGAATTAAAAAAACTGAGGACTTTCTGCATTAGACTATATACATTCAAATCTAGCTAGACCAATTTATGTAAGTATGTTCTAAATGAATGCCTAATATAAAATATCAAAGTAGGTACCTACTATTTATATTTAATGTAAGTTACGTACCTTTTAGTGGTTGCGATCACTTAAGATGCGAAAAAAAATGCAAGTAAGCTTGTTTTTATGTAAGCGATAACTAATTATAGTTAATTAATTCAACTGCGGTAGGTACATATCTGAAAATCTAAGTTGTAACAGATATACTTAAAATATTTTTAAAATTATTGTCTACTTAGGTATGTACCTACTTACTTTCACAGAATTATATAACAAAAATGCATATTTACCTAAAAAGTGTGAAATCTAAGTTTGAAGTGGCTTCGCACAAAAATACAGTGATATCATTTTCGAGTAAATATTCCACCATACGAGCTCCTTCATCCGATTTCTTATTGTATCGGCTAATCACTTCGATCAAATATCCGCACGCTTTATTTTGTGCAGCTGTGTCTCGCGATGTAAGCAGTTTTTTGATATCTGATAAAGCATTCTGCCTTCCACTTGGATTATACGTTCTATTAAAATTAGAATTAATTAAACTATACATAACGAATATTATGAAAAGTTTTGTGTACTATCTCGTAAGATTCTAATAGTCAAGAAGAAAAACTGATTCCCTATTTGAAATTTGAAATTCCCGCTTTGATATTTTTTTTTCAGTGCATTATTACATAAGGCAACATTATACATACTTATTGCTTCTCGATGTTCTTGGTTGACAATAAAAAATAAAATTAATTAGAGAAATTGTTTAATTATATGTGGAAATACGCTTTCAATATTTATTCATATTTTTCTTCATCCCCATCTAAATAACATTGCTCTCGAATAATAAACAAATTGTTTTCATTTGTATTTTTAGCAACTGGCAACTCGATTTTATCTGTCATTCTCATCTGGTTGCTCGTGTAAGCGATCGTTGGGGATTTTATTTTTGATTATTTTGGCTTTATTGTTTGATTTATCAAATTGTTGATTGTTAAGTAACAAGCTCTGACCATATCATTATAGGAATACTATGGTGAGTGCAAGACTGCGTTCATATAACGGGCCAAAAGTGATAGTATCGCGCACCATGCTTGGGCCTTGATGTTGTGCCTTTCGATAAATTGTTTGATTGAATTCATGAATTGTGATATTTCGGCAGTCGGTGATGGAGTTTCTCAAGGATCTACCGTCGTACGACGAGCACAACTTCACATTATTCAATACGGATCATGGAATTAGAAATTGTTCTAAAAGACCGTCGATTTATTTACCAACTAAGGATATACCATCTGAACAAAGTTGAGTATGCGATCTTACTACTTCTTTCTAATCATAGCTAGTAGTTTTGGTTAATGTAAATAGTAATTAAGCAGGTCATTAGTCAAAAGTAAAAAACATAACCTAAATATGAGTTTACAAATTATTGATTATTCTTCACTTGTGTTTGTTAAAGTGAACAATTCCCGTTTTCGTTTTTGCAATAATGCAATTAATTATTTTTTCTGTTTTCAGTAATTGTAACAGAAAAAACAAATATACTGTTAAGATATCTACACCAGCAATGGGAGAAAAAGGTAATTATAATTTAATTAATTCATAATTAGATCTCCAAGTTTGGGCATGAGCCAATATATTCACAATTTAACTTGTTTTTATGCACACTTGCATGGGGCTAATGGTAGATTACAAATGCAATGACTAGTGTTAAATGAAAATCAATTCTTCAGTTCTGATCAACAAAACATTTAATTTGAATTATCATCTCATTATAAACCAATCACAAATACCTAATTTACTTGAGGTTCTATACTAATTGCAATAATTCAGATAATAGTTGATACATTTCTGTTGTTTTTTAATCAATTTGAAATATAATTTCAGAACAACAACTCACCAAAGAAGCGTGACCAGAGCCACATTGAACAGAATGGCGAGGAGAGCCGACCTCGCAAGAGGCCGTGTCTCAACTCCCCGCTCAACTGAAGCCCTGCCAGCGAGCCAGCAGTTAGTTTGTGCTTCAGTTATAGACTTTACAGAGTGTACTGCATTTTTGTATCGAGATTTGTATTCCACATTTTTAGGTCAAATTATACATTGATTCTCGAAACGCATTGGTCTCATGTTTTTTGGGAAGAATAACACTATCACAGTCAAGTGCCATTACATAGGAATCTTTGAATAAGTTCTCATAATGTGTGGCTGTAAGTTATTATTATATTTCAGTGGAAAATTGATAATCAAAGTATGAATTATATTCATTCCATGTTTTATAATTAAGTTTTTTTATTCAACATAAACCTCTTTGGAGATTTCATGTGTTTTTGTAAACACCTGATAATATGAATATCAATATCATAACATTTAACATCTAAATTAAGAATGTGTTCATAATTTAAGTGCTGCAGCAATAATCTTGAGTTTTGCAATATTTGATAAAGGCTTAGTGAAACCTTGTTTTGTATAGCATCATACTCTTTTAAAGTTTATTTACATAGTTTGGAATAGTAAAATGTGTTGTATTGTTTAAATTGGTATATTCTATAAGCAGAAAGAATAGAAAGAAATATTTTGGTACAAAGGATACAAAACTGGTTCACCATCTTTTCCAATAGGAAATTCTCTTCAGTCAGGCACTTGGAAGGATAGAATGTCACTATAATAAGGGATGTGTACAAGATTTTGCCATGCCTTAGACAAGAGGAACTGCAATGAAAATGCTTATTGTTAGGATAAATATATTTAATTTCTTGGCTTGATTTAGGTATTACTTGTATGGGCAGCGGATGTGATTAATCTGATTAAATTCTCAGAGCAGCAACATTTTAACTGAAGATCCATTTATTAGACTGCAGGAAGTAAAATGTAAATTACATATTTTCTGAGTTCAATCTCTTATTTTATAATGTTTACTTTAGTAACTTTGTGATTTTTATATTTAGAACACCTATCATTTAAAAAATAATGATGAATGAGCACATCCTGGTTCAAATTGATTTAAAATGTTTGATTGTGTAACTAAGAGGATGCTTGTGGAGTAGAGTAGTAGTATATCTTGAACCATTTGTCTTCTAAATTTTATAATTAAAATCCCCAATATGCAAGCTATTAAGTATGTCTGCTAATTATAACGTAATTCTTGTCATGTGATTTCTTCAGCCTTGAATTATCGATTTAAAATTAGCTACTGCCAACCTTTTAGTAATGTATCTCTAAAATATGTTCATAATTAAATATTAGGTATTGTAAATGAAACAGGTTGGTTTTGCTGTAAATTGTCTTTGGAGCCTGGCTTGTGGAAAGATGATAGCTGAATTCCTTGTTTTCCTAGACACTGGTGAATAAAGTTTTAAATATTGTAAGAAGTGATTTCATTGCTACTGGTTAGACATGAAACTTTTGCACTTCCTATGGAGTTTATGTTCTCCCTTGAATTTATTTTTAGTTCCAAAAGGTCACAGCAGAATGTGAGTGACCTATTCTTCACTCAGAAGGGCAAATATTTTTAGTTGAAAAAAATACAACCAACTGTGTGCTTTGTCCTTTTTTTACATTACAAGCTCTTGTTAGTGAAAAGGTACTCTTAGAAAATAAAACTGCATGTTGACTGAAAAATAACTTTATTCTAATAATTATACTTATCTCACAATTTGCAGAAACATTCCACAAGCTGCAAACAAATAGGTTATGTGTACCTAATGGAATTATTCTCTTATTTCAATTATGATACCTTATCTATAATTATAAACACCAAAATAGTCACTAGATTGAGTTTCCTAAAAGCTTTCTTACATATATTTAACCCTCTTGCTGTCTTTGATGGGTTAACTCTCCAATCAGAATTGCCTGCAGTTAAAACTTGTAATCTGACAAGAAAACATTGGAAACCAAAGATCAAACTAAAATACTTAAAACCAAGTTATACATAATAAATTCAAAATAAAATTTTTAAATTTATCCAGTTCTCATGAAGTCATAGTAAGAGATATAAAACTTGTAACTGTCTCAAATTGAACATAATTTAATCCTTAGCGGGCACTTCAATGACTCGGGGCTTGTCAATGATGCGTGCAGTGCGGTTGCCCTTCTCAACAATACCAATGATCCAAGCCTGGTAGCCTTCTTGCTTCTCAATGTCTTTGCAGTATGCAGCAGCCTGTTCACGTGGCAAGCAAATCAACAGTCCTCCGGAAGTCTCAGAGGCATGTCCTTGTAACAATTGGAACATGTTTCCACATGCTTTAGCCACTGCTGCCATCTTAGCAATCACTGGCAGATTATGAATCACAAAGGAGACTTCATTCTTCTGATGAGATGCCAAGTTCTGTGCATGACCAAGTAAGCCAAACCCAGTAACATCAGTAGAACCATGGGCATTATATTTATGCATCAGGCGTGCTGCAATACGGTTCAATCGGCTCATAGAGTCCATAGCACGATGATAAGCTTTGCGCACATCTTCTTCAGATACCACCAACTTGATACGGTTCCAGCGTTCAGGTTGATCCAGCCACTGATGAGCGTTCACAGCCACTTGGGTGCCCAGGGGTTTGGTAAGTACAAGCACGTCGCCCATCACAGCATTATCAGGAACAATATATTCATTAGGTTGACAAATTGTTGTAGCAACCCCACCAATAGCGCACCAGGGGTTAATAACTGTCTGTCCTCCAGTGACGGAGGTGCCTGCCTCCAGGGCAGAGTCCTTGAATCCACGCATTATTAGAGGAATGACAACGTCACGTTCTTTCTCAGTCATCTTTGTTGACACGCCGAGCAGCATCAGCATGTTGTCACATTCAGTAACACCCATCGCGTATAAGTCGCTTAGTACATTAGCACACGCAATCTTGCCCATCATATAGGGATCATCCACTAATGGGTAGAAGAAGTCAGTAGTCTGAACCAAACAAAGTCCTCCATGCCTGAGTGGCGTTACCGAGCAATCCAAGCCAATGCCAATGCGCGGGATCGCCACATGCATGAACTGATCTTCTTGCTGGGAGTAGTCCTGCTGTAGTGATTCCACCAATTTTCCCAAAACATCTTGCGGGACCTTGCAGCTTCTTCCTTTTAGGTCAGCGAATCGGGTCAAACGAAAACTCGCTTCCAAGTCGTGAGCCACCGGGTCGAATGGCCGACGCAACGCCAATGCATTGGGGTTACCGGTCATCTCCAACTGTGCCGCAGCTAAAGAGTCCTGCGCTACACTTGATTGATACGACATATTACACGAAACAAAACAATATTATGATTTTAATAAGGGTATTTCGGGTCAAAATGCGGAAACCCGACACGCCGCCAAGTGACGCTTGCAAAATGGCGTCTCCGTTACAAAGAGAAAATGGTAGAAAAAATTACATTTGCGGAGCGTTCTCTGATTGGCAGTTAGATCACGTAAACAAAGATGCGTGTTGTGTGATTGGTAGAGAAATCATAACATTTCGTTTTTGTCAATGAGAACAGGCTAATGTCATCAAACCGTGTTACGTTTTACGCTAATAACATTATTTTAGCTTCAGCATTAAAGCGTATGGTATATTTTTTAAATATACAAATAAAAATGAAATAATGTAAACTTTGCTAAGACTAAATCAAATTTAAAATTTCTGGAATCAGAAGATTAATTAATTCATTGACAGGGAATTGTTCTTGCTCGGAATATCATTATGTCAAAACATCCAACCAATGCGAACTGTGCTTTCGTTTGTATTAACCAATGAAATACTCCGTAACTGTTACGCTTTACTTTTATTGGCTATAATAGTGAGGATTAAAACTTAACATCACTTTACAGCAGAAATAAATAGTATAACTTTTTGAATAATATATGACGGTTATAGGACGTAGATTGTGTTAAATAATATTTTAATTGGAATTGCACTTAATTTTTTTTAATTAAAATGTTTAAGTGAAAATAATCATTAGATATGTCTGTGAATAATTGGAAAAAGGTGGAAAATGAGGCGGGATATCCGTGTTACATCGAGTACGTATAACTTTCACCGACACAGGTGCTTTTGTGTACGAGAAGTGAAGTTTTTGAAAACTTTGTTTTAGCGAGGCGGCAGGAAAGCAACAATATGATCATCCCGAATTTAGAAAGATTATGGAATCTCTTCAGGAGTATGATGGGATCAAACAAGGCACCTATCGAGTCGCTTTTAAAATTTACTCCCTACAAAAACACCTGAGAGGTAAGTTCTACCTGTTGACATTTTTGCAACTATTTATAGCAAAGTATCAAGTTTCACTTAATCAATTTTAATTATTAAGTGTTCTATAAGTTTCATGTGCTTAAATCTTACGTCAGTTGTGCTCAGTTACCTTTTGTGGGCATAAAATATTATAAAATCTCTGAGCTATCGAATATTTGCGCATAGGTCCAAAAGTCCTCATAGAATAGGTACTCCTTGTATTCATTTTTGCAGATTTCAGCATTTAATTGTCTGGCTGATAAAGTATTTATTTCAGCAGTTCTTAAAAAGTACATCAAAGTCTTCAAGTGTTTATAATATGCATTGTGATATATAAGACAATAGGAATTCTTGTTTCTACTGTAATTGAAGAAAAGTTTGAAGAGTTATGCATTCCTTTTGTGTAAACAAACAACCTATTCACTGTAAACAATTGTCTTGAGACATACTTGTATTCTCTTATTTGGATTTCAGACTGTACAAATGCTTAGTAGATGAACGAAAATTATATTTATTTGAAAAAAAAAAGAACCAACTATCTATGATAATGAGTATTATTCTAAATAATTAAGGGCTTAAACTTGACTAAATAAACTTCTTGTCCAAATTTTTAATCCTGATCCTTGATGAAAACGTTTATTCAAAATAGGCTGATAAATAAGAACTTTTTTCATACCCCAAAACTTTTCACTTCCTATATGTCTTTATCTTAGGGTGAGTTGCACTTTTTAACTAAAGCGATACTGAACCATCTCAAATAGCGATTGCCCATTGATAAAATAAAATCGGTAATTTGAAATAGTTCATGTATTGTCATAGTTACATGGTGCAACTCACCGATAGACTTGGAAAGTATAGGAACCAGGCATAGGTATTAGACTGTTACAGCCTTTTTTTATCTCCCATTGCTGGGCACAGGCCTCCTCTCACAAGGACTCCCATAAGATAAAATTACATTCTTCTTTCTTCTACAGTACCTCCTCTTCGAATAAGTTCAGGAGTATTTGCAAGACACCGGCTTAGCTTATCAGAAAGCAGCTTGTCTCTGGACACTGTAGAGTTAGAGTCTGTTCTTGCTGACATTTACTTTGCTGCTGAGAAAGAAGGTTTGTTTACTGGAGACATAGACCTCGCTGTGGACTTACTGATCAACCTGTTGCTCAATATTTATGATAGGTAAGTTTTGGAATATGTTTCATGTGTAAAAAAGAAGTAGATTTTTTTTATGGAACTGAAATAATGTTTGGTAATCAAGCACTGCAGCCAAATACTTATTTCCCTGTTAATGAGATTTTGCCAATAAATTTGGCCTTCTGCATTAAATATCTCTTTTCTCTAGTGAAAGAAAAGAACCAATCAGAGTGCTAGCAGCGAAGACACTCCTCATAATCTTAAGTGAGGAGTCAGCTGCTGACAAATGGTCATCGTTAGCGAACTGCTGTATGGACCATAATGGCTGTGTGTCGCCCAAAAGACTGGCCGCCCTGTTGGCCCAGGTGACTGCACTGTCTGCATACCTTGGGGTGATCAGTGACCATGCCGAAGCTGATGTCGAGGCATGTTTTGGTAAGGTAAGGGATATTTCATGAAACTTTTAGGGATTTTTATAATAATGTTATACCCAGTCTGGTTTGTTTATTTATTTATCTTCATCGGCACACCAACAGCATAACAAACGTTAACAAAGTAAAATAAAATTTCTCATATGCTATGCTTGTATGATGTGTATTGTGTACACCTCGTGTATAATAACAATTACATAACATTAATGATAACAACAAACAACGAATATAAACAGGACTGTAGTTAGTTTTTCTGACTACATTTTGCGAAAATCTTTCTCCTCTGATGTCACAATATTTAGGCAATGGGTTCTTAAAAATTTTGCTTGCAAAATATTGCAACATAAAGCTTAATTTTCCTAATAACTTTCTTTAAAAAGTTATAACCACATAGTTATGTTGGTTATACGGATGCGTCTATACTATGAAGAGTATTAGGCCGTTTGTCCACTGCCGCCATCACCGGACCGTCACCGAGAACGAGATTTTAATATCGGCGGCCAGATGACGGCGCTCGGGTGGCGGGCGTGCGGTGGACACACGGCCATAGTAAATGAATGTATCACTAAATCGGCGCCGTCATCGCGTTGTCGGTGACAGTCCGGTGACGGCGGATCTGGACAAGCGGCGTAACAACTATGATTGACTATGTCCCAGAGTGCTGGCATGCTGGGCGCCCACGCGCGCGCTGTGGCGGAGTGGGGCGTGCAGCACTGCAGCAGCGCGCGCTGGCTGCCGCTCGTGCAGCGCGTGGTCGCCAGCAGGAACAGTGCTGACGTCACCGCCTGCTGTGCCCTGTGTGTGCAGCCCCTCATACAGGTGAGTACATGCTGGGAGCGGTGGCGGAGTGGGGCGTGCAGCACTGCAGCAGCGCGCGCTGGCTGCCGCTCGTGCAGCGCGTGGTCGCCAGCAGGAACAGTGCTGACGTCACCGCCTGCTGTGCCCTGTGTGCAGCCCCTCATACAGGTGAGTACATGCTGGGAGCGGTGGCGGAGTGGGGCGTGCAGCACTGCAGCAGCGCGCGCTGGCTGCCGCTCGTGCAGCGCGTGGTCGCCAGCAGGAACAGTGCTGACGTCACCGCCTGCTGTGCCCTGTGTGCAGCCCTCATACAGGTGAGTACATGCTGGGAGCGGTGGCGGAGTGGGGCGTGCAGCACTGCAGCAGCGCGCGCTGGCTGCCGCTCGTGCAGCGCGTGGTCGCCAGCAGGAACAGTGCTGACGTCACCGCCTGCTGTGCCCTGTGTGTGCAGCCCCTCATACAGGTGAGTACATGCTGGGAGCGGTGGCGGAGTGGGGCGTGCAGCACTGCAGCAGCGCGCGCTGGCTGCCGCTCGTGCAGCGCGTGGTCGCCAGCAGGAACAGTGCTGACGTCACCGCCTGCTGTGCCCTGTGTGTGCAGCCCCTCATACAGGTGAGTACATGCTGGGAGCGGTGGCGGAGTGGGGCGTGCAGCACTGCAGCAGCGCGCGCTGGCTGCCGCTCGTGCAGCGCGTGGTCGCCAGCAGGAACAGTGCTGACGTCACCGCCTGCTGTGCCCTGTGTGTGCAGCCCCTCATACAGGTGAGTACATGCTGGCGGACATGCCACCGGCTTAAACAAGCTGACCGGCAGCAAGGATTACACGTCGCCAGCAGGCCAGTAATACTGATATTGAAGTCGGCACTTTAATACCCCAGGCATCTTACAGAGTCATAAAAAAATTAAGAGAAGACTACTTTTGAACCGAAAAACAGCGATAAAGACCAAACTGATTGATCATTAATTAGATCAGGCACATAGTCTAAAACAGATCCTCAGTCTAACCAACAAAGTGGCAAATGACTGGTGACAATGAATAATAGCATTTAACTCGCTAAATCATACCCCAAAAGCCCAACAAAAACTTACAAAAATACAATAAAAAATACCCATACAAAATTAACAGTTCCATACTACACTACCTACCTGTTACCCACCTACTTGCTACCCACTTGTAACTACCTGACGTTGTTTATGCTCCACGGAGGTTTTACCTGACGCCGGCGCCTCGTCTCACTTTCATGATGAATAGCATAGTGGGAGTACAAAGAGTACTGTTAGTTGGCTATTGTAGTTTGTAAGTATGGGGGTGGTGGTAGGTAGTAAATATCGACTGCAAAATCCATTATACATATGTATTTTGTAAGTTGTTAAGTGATATGAATCGGGTATAATTGCAACTTTTAGGGTGAGTTGCACCATTAAACTTACATATAGCTAAACTATGATAGCCGCCGTGACCTATGGGCGTCAATTTCACGGGTTATAATTCGGTTATCGTTATATTTAAATAGTGAAAAATGCCATTAGGTAAACTATGTGTTAAGTAATATATAAGATATATGGCCGGTTTTCATTTGAAAAATATTTGAGTGTACATTTCTCTGTTTCTGTAGTAAAAGATTTGTGAATTTAAATTTTTTAAATTAATGTTTTCAGGTGCTGAAATTCAAATGCGCAAAATGCAGTGATGTGTACTTCTGTGAGAAATGTTACTTATATGACAAAAACTTGACGAATGTTAGCGGACACAAGAAGACTCACTTGATATATGAGATCATGGAAGGACAAGTAAGTTCAAGCAGATACTAGCTTCTATCTATCTTTTACCCTTCTCCCATCGGGAGCTACTTCGCGCAGTCGAATAAAATGTAAATAAAGTCCCGCGTTAAATGGGCTATCTAACACTGAAATAATTTTTCAAATCGGACCAGTAGTTCAAACAAAAGTAACAAACTTTTCAACTTTTAATATAAATTCTTAAAATAAAAACATTCCAGCCAAAATCATCAGAATACATGAACTTCTTAAAGGGCATGAGACGTCTATTCTTCTGCACTAAGACCAAGAAGAAAGGGCCAGGGTCTAAGAAGGGGTCTAAGAAGAGTATAGACAGGCCAGAAGGGTCCGATCGGCGTAGGAATGGACCCGTGATATTTACGTCCACCGTTGGTAAGGCTTCGGGAAATAATGCGAGTAATCCTGCTGTGATGTTGCAGGATATTATTACGCAGTTGGAAACACAGCAAAAGTAAGTTATATTTTCTCATAGTCAAAATTAAAGATTTCAATAGAGACCTATCACAGGCTCTCAGGAGAAGTTAAAAGTTAGATGCATGGTTTCAAGGTCTTGTGAAGAAGTACTGAAAATCCAAACATAAAACCTAGCATAGCTTTTACACAGTCAATATAATATGTATATTTAAAAATATATTTCTTCTGAATTGACTCATAGGTTTCTAAATTTGATCTATGTGTGTCATCAAGTGACCCCATAACTTGGTAGGACATTGAAAATAGGTATAGAATGCTTGCAGTATGGGTAATTGGCACCGTTTCTCTTGTATATGTAAATTAACATATTCCTTACAGATCCCTTCAAGAGGTATCAAACCGGATTCAGAAAGTTTATGGACCGATTGACAACGATACGAAAAAGGAGGTGGAAAATAACGACCTTCTAACAAAGTTAGAAGCGCACTGGACTCATGTAACGACACAGATTAATCGACTGAAGATTTTAAAGGTGATCTATCCTTTTATCACTATAGAAAATCATTGACTGTCAAAGTTTACGTTGGTCGAAACAAAAGTGTTGCTATTGACACTATGTATTTTTATAATTGAACTAGCGACCCCCGGCTTCGCAAGGTGTAACAGTATTTCCCCACTATTTAAAGTAACACACAAAAAAAACGCATGAAAATCGGTTGCGTATTTTTGAAAAATTTAAGCGTACAACGGGACGCGGAGGCAGAAAAAGCGACTTTGTTTTATACTATGTAGTAATAAGCGGGATTTCGAATTGAATAATGTTGAATATGCTGAAATTAGAATACATTGATTCTACAAATAACGAAAGGTATCTTTTAATCGAGCTTTAAACATAACTACATAAAATGATTACAGGAAAATCTATCATCAAGTCAGCCAACACTACCTTCAGAGAATCCTTCAAAATCCGACAAGAACGACCGGCCACAGGCTTTTGACTTATTCAGTCCAATACCGATCTTAGAAACAGAAAAACAGTCTAAAGTGACTGATGTTAAGAACCCACCCAGGGTACTGAGTTTGGACTCTGGGAATTTCTCCGCAGCATCCAAGAGAGACAGTCAGAATCTATTGACCATGTCCGGAGATGCGTTGAAACCTGTGGTCGTACATGCTACCTCTGATAGCATATCTACTGTGTCCATGAATGATATTAGCAGCTGGCATAATGGTGAGTTATTTTTTACATTTTAGTAATTGTATGTAGCTAAATTGGTTTTTACCAAATTTTATTATTGTGAATTGTAAACACTGGTTGTTTCAGTATTGAAATTACATTATCACACATACTTTATTTTTTGTTCAATTCCTCTTGAAAAAGGATACACATTTTACCATTACCTTTAAAAATCTGAATAAATAAATCATTGACCAATTACATAATCGCGATTGCGAAATCAAATATTTATTTATTTTATGTATGTTTAGATTTTGTTTAAATAACTAAATCAATTTAGAAGAATTATACCATATTGATATGGCTTGAAGATTGGGGAAGCTGGGTTTTGGAGGGATAGTTATTATTAAGTTATCCAGATAAATGAAGACCAGGCTCTTTCTCTTATTCAACCAAAACATCCAATGAAAACAGATATAATTCAGCGTAATTACTATATAACATTTCATATTTCACAGAAACAGACACAGCTTCGTCAAGACGGGGTCGTACATCACTTCGTCACGAGAACTCTACGATCCGGTCACTGGCAGCCGCCGAAAGGAAGTTCGCGGCCGACATACGCTGCGTCGAAAACTCCAACGATAAGATGAGAGAACTTAATGCTGATCTGGATACCGTGCTCGACAGGCTGCAGCAGATATTGACCAATAACTTTGCTATGGATGGTAAGTTCTATCTATATCGTTCTATATATATATATGCTACAATTTTTTTGGTGCATGCTTGGAACAGTAACGCACGACAGAGTAGTAAATATCTCGTTATTTTATCAAAACAAGTTTTGTATCCCAGAGTCTTAAAATTTTGGGTACCATGTTTTTATGTTTTTTCGTCTACAGACAATATGTGAATTATGATAGAAAAATTGTTTTTTTGTTAATTTATATAAGAGATAATTTCTTTATTTTTCAGATTCATGTTTCGACAACACGCAACTGCGTGAGACTGCGACCGAAATGGAAGGATTACTCGGCACCCTAATACGCGGAGTCGAACAGCGGGCCACACTCAACGCTACTAAAGGATTAGTATAAAATACTCAACACTTACCTATCAATATAATCGGGTTTATATAGAATCAGAATAATTTGTAAAAAGCTGAGGCTACATGACTAACTTTCTGCGTTCCTCAAAGCTAGCCGCGGAAAGTACGTGTAACGAAAATTTAGCGGCTCATTTTGAGTGACACGACATACATTTTTAAAGTTCCAGTGATTGTAAATTAATAACAATAAAATCATGTTTGTATATGAAAATATTTATAGATTAGATTTACGCACTGTTTTTGTTTGTGTGATTTGCACTGATTTGGTTTTGCTCATCTCAAGACTGGTTACGTCAATAACTTGAATTGACGTGTTGATAAAGGAACGTTAACTTTGTCGACTTGTAATAAAGTCGAAAATAAAAAGTTAACACAGGTTTGCGTAAAAAACAAGTAAGGATGTTCACTGATTTGACGAGATTAGGTACTGTGGAATACTGAAACGCCACTCAATTTTTAAGGACTGCTCAAACATCATGTTGTATAATCATCGGCTAATAATCATCAAATAATCATCGGATTTATTGGTTTATTGCCATAAGTGTACGGTGTGCAAAGCGATCCCCACTCTTCCGCCGATAGCTCATTATCCGTCCCGATAACTATACCGTAAGTTGCGACAGAAATACTTTTCGTAGAACTTGAAAGATAAGTGACTTTTGAGTATTTTGTTAGTAATTTTAGTAAATTGACTGGTGGGAAAGTTCTCAAAATAATTTGTTCTATATGACGAGTTTTTAGAATAAACTTTTTAAATGGAGTACTTAATTAATATTGTGCTATTTCAAGAATGCGGGCCATGTGAGAACTAGTTTTTTTATATAAATAACATCGAAAATTACCTGCTTGTGACTATAAAATTGGTTGTGAACATTTATTAATGTTTTAAGACTAACAAAATAAAATATAATTCTTATGAATCTCTTACACGAATCTCTGTAATGTTTTAATTTATATTGTTTTTGTGTTTTATGACTGAACTTTTTGTTTTGTGTCTGTTTTAGTATTTTAGATAGTGATACTTGCATCTTTCTACACCTTCTGATTTTTTTTGACTGTACTAGTTTTTGACATTTTTATAACCAGATATAATCATAAAACTCTTGATATTGCATAGATACTGTGCCTAAGCTTAAATTGTGAACAAATCTAGATAGTATTTTATAGCTTCAAAAAATGGTTAGATATCAGGTAGGTATAATATTTTGTATAATTTTAAGAAAACTTTGCCGTCCCTCCTAATTTGGTGCTCAATTTAATAACTTTAAGATCTGATAATACAATAAAACATACATTTAGAAAAGTAACATGCCATATATTTTATATAAAAAATTTACATACATTTTTCGTGTTTATTAAATAGAAAAAAATAATAATATTGTCATATAAATTAAACATATTGTTAAAACTATTCTAGGTTTTAAGTAATAATAAATTGCTACATTTCATTTGTGCGTTTAACAGGTAAATAAAAAATATATTAATAAAATAGAGCAATCTATTTTTAATTCACATTATCAGTAAGCGTATATCACCGTCTTAGATTCAAGAAAAAAAACTGGAATTATCAAGACCAGGCCAAAACCCTGTAAAAAAAAAAACTGTGCCTTGGAAAGTTGCAGGACCAATGGCTCAAAGAATCAATTCCATTTTTTTTTTCGTCAAATACTACTTGTTCCATGTATTGGTCTTGACAATCCTGTTTATAATAGTTAGGAAGAAAAAGTAAGAGCCACTCTGACAAGCAAGTGTAATAAAAAAGTAACATTATAGTTCGTAAGTGGAAAATGTAAAACGACGATGACAATAAATCTGCCACAGCAGATAACATGTATCTCAAAAACGCTCAATCTTTATACAAAATTATTATAAAAATATATTTAAAAAAACGTACAAAAAAGCAATTAAATTGCTTCGGCACAACCTTATTCCGTACTTAAATTAATTAAATTCAAATAATATCGAATCATTTACAGTTAATAATGTTTATGTATAAATGTTAGCATAATCTATAATTAATATAATAAATGTTTTATATCAGCGGACGGATTTTATTTCTATTCTATTACGTATCTACATTTGGGTAAAGATTCATATAAAATAGCTTATATGCAACATAATTGTTGTAATATAATGTTTACAAGTTACCTCATTTTCCACAACCTATCTTTTTGAGTATATTGCATTGTAACTTTATGTAATTGACATAATGTATGTGTTTACATTATAGAAAAATATATTTTATATTATTGCGTAATTTTCTGTGTATTTCATCCATGAATATAAAGGCTTTTTCATTTACTTTATGTAACTAGTTCTCTCTAAAATCATACGTAAATAAATGGTTGTGACAATCGTAAGTCTAAATACTATTATTGCATTGTTTCTGCTACTGAACACTTGATAAAGGCATTCTTACAGACAACTTATACCTAATTATGAAGTGGTGCCTACTGATGTCTCAGAGATATGACAAAAGCGTACCTACGGACCTATGAAAAATCTGTCAGGCCATACGGTGCAAATCCAAACTATCATTTTTTAATACTTTGAATTTCTTTACAGCTGATTAACATTATGATAGCCTGCAAATAAAAAAAAATGTCCCCATTTATACAAATAGCCGGGCAAAAAAGAGTTCTAATAGTTTTTACCAACCATAAATGGAGTTTTTATTACTGTTATTCCAAATTCAAATATCGAATTTCGAACAGTCCAGAGAGCGTTATAAAAATAAAACAGGTCAAATAACCGAGGAGGTTCGTTGTGGCACACCAGCAAGCACCAGGTATGTATGTGTATGTACTCTAGTTCCTCTTGCTGCTGTTGATGAGGTACTTGCAGCAGTGCGTGAGGAGGTGCTTCTCCTTCTCCGTGGAGCCGTTTTGGTGGATAGCTGTGGGGCCGCCGCGCTCGCGCGTGTAGATGTCGAGACCGTACTGTCCTGTGGAGTAAGAAATATTGCTTTATTATTTAAAAAAAAACATCCAAAAAAACGTTTGTAAAATACGTAGGGCAGTTCATAAAGTGTACATAAGGAATTACATAGGGGAGTTCACAGAGCGTGCATAAGGAAATCAATACATAGGGGAGTTCGTAGAGTGTACATAGAGACAATATATAGGTACTCGAAAGTTGTCTATAAAGTCATACAGAACGTTATGCCAAAAAGCGAGAAGAGTCAAAATATGATGACTCGTTACATTAACACATCACAAAAGTATGAAAGTAGAATTCCGTGGATAGCGGCTACGACAGCCGCGCGCGGCTTACGACAGTCGTCGGCCGCGCGCGACAATAGTCAACCTATGAAAATGTATGGCACCGCTGCCGAGGCTCGCGACAGTCGCGCGCGGCCGACGAATTTCGTGAGCCGCGCGCGGCCGTATGCATCTCAACATGGTCTAGCGCTTAGTAACATCTATATAATTTTAGTAAAACCAGAATTGAATTGTTTTTTATTTAGTCGGCAAAAGTTCCTTTTGTTTCCATTACAATACAAATGCTTTTGAATCAGTATTGGGTAGTATCCTTCATCATTTCTACTTTTTAAAAATAGGGTCGATTGGTAATCTATTTTCATAATACAGCCACAGCAATACGTCATCCTCTTCTTCTTCAAGGATATCAATTAGCACTTCGACTAGAGGGAACGGACGAACAAAATCTACTAATTTCAACACAATGCCGCGCGCGGCTTACGAAATTCGTCGGCCGCGCGCGACTGTCGCGAGCCTCGGCAGCGGTGCCATACATTTTCATAGGTTGACTATTGTCGCGCGCGGCCGACGACTGTCGTAAGCCGCGCGCGGCTGCGTAAGCCGCGACCCACGGAATTCTACCTTGAGAGAAAGATAGATGCAGTTGAATATCTTATAAAATGATTCTACTGGACAGATTCTCAGACTAAACAAGAATAAACTGAAACTAATAAATCAAAATCAAGAGTAATTTCTTCAAAGTAGGCTGAAAATCAGCAATCCTTTTTGGAAGTCAAATTTATAAAAGACAGCCCCCAAAACGTCCGCCCTTTCACCACTTCCTATGTTCTTTTGCTGGAAAGAAGAAGTGGTGGAACAAACTCCCCAGCAACAATTCTGTCTGTATGGTTTGAAGAACCGTATACAAGTATGAACATGTAAGTTAGGTACCTACCTTTTTATAGTAAATACTATAAATCGTAATCGTTAAGTACATACCTTCTTCAGGGAAAGTGATATAGAAAGACACTATATCATCGGACACGTTTTGCTGCACGTATTTAGAGAGGCGCTTCTCGTCGACGCCGTTCTTGTGCAGCGTGGCCATGAAGTCCGCGAGCGGCCGCGACATGCGGAACTGGATTTCTAGTTCACGACCCGCGAATACTAACGCCTCCTGAAATAGGGGGGAGATAGTTAGAATTAAATATCTGATGTTGAGAAATGGGTAAGTTGTATAGGCAAGGAGGTAAGACATAAACTATCATCATTTTTCACATGGCACTTTAGTTTTATCGCTGGTACATTTCGGTCCAAACAAACAAGTATGATTAAAGGTACCCACTACTGGAAACGGGGTAGGGGGATTTAGAAACATAAATGAGCTCTTACGGCTCTACTTTAAAGTCAAATGAAATCACAGAAATAATCATGTGTATCTATGGGTACTAAGGAGCTAATGAAGGTGTGCCTTTTCGTCATAGATTTCAAGAACCTACTACCAATGACTGAAAACACTATTTTGGGAGCTAATAATGTTCATAATCATACCTGATGCGTGATAGGTACGAGTCCGAAGAGTCGTGTAGCCTTGGTGGGTCCCCACTCGCCGCTCGCGCAGTCCGGCAGCGGCACCATCACTGTCTGTAGCTCTGCGCAACATATCTGCAAGAACGAGGTTTGTTTACTCTCGGAACTAAGGAACATGTTTGAAGAGTTTTTCAGTGAGTTGCATCATTTAAATTTAACGATAATAGCAGACCAGACCAATGGGCGGCAAGTATATCAACGGCTGGTTATGGTGTGGTTATCTAAATAGTTGAATGGTGCAACTGGATTTTCGTATAAAAGTCCAATTTGCTGACCTTTGATTTAACTCATCTTTGAGATCGAATCACATACTTAGTATTCGGCTGTTGCTTTTGCAGTAATGCTTCAGCCTACCCCACTATTTTTCCTTCTTGCATGTATTTAATTACACATCCCCTATTTTTCTCATATGTTATGTCTTATTTCTTAGTCTAATTTTACTTGCATTGTACTGGTTCTCATTTAATATCTTTTTCAAATGTGCAAAGTAACTAAGTAGTAACTGGTTACCTTAAACTTGCAGACACTCTTGAACTTCATGGGCTCGCCGGTGAGGTACTCGCGCGGCGTGACGGCGTTGGCGAAGATGTCCAGCAGGAACGCACCGCTGCACGGCGCGTGCACGCGGAACGACACCACGTTACCCACCACCGACTGGAGAATATCAAGTTTTAGACATTAGCAACATTTTGATTGGGTCTTAGTTCTAAGCTGTGTCCCAAAGTAGACTAATTTCAAACGTGCTCAATGATCACAAGAATTCAACTTGAGCACCACCAGCAACCAGATCCCTATTCCGCGCGGCTGTGCCCCTATCCAAAATTGCTCTAAGGGTGTCGACCTCCGGTAGCAAATGGCAAAATAAGAAGATTATTTTTTTTGCAAGGAGTCGCTCTTTATGGCGAGCACAACCTCTTTATTAATTTGAGTTAACATAAGATAAGAATTAACTGAAACTGGGACAGTTAAATAGTGTACGTTTGGAAATGTTCTAAAGCATTTTTTTCTCTTTCCATACCTGCATAACAAATCTCTTGAGACTGACGCCGTCGAAGCCGTCTCCCTCGGTGTCGTAGAACTTGAGGTTGTAGTGGAAGATCAGCGAGCTCTGCATGTGTGCCGGCATGGCTATGCGCATAGTCGCCGCACCTGCAATGGTGCACAATATAATATCAGCTTTACACGGCTGTTGCATAGCTTTGCTAGTTTGCTTATGGCTAGAATTACTAAGAATCTTCTTTGCTTGCATATCGCTGCTTTGGTTTCGTTTATAATGGAAGAAATTCACTGCTTCTTTTCGCTTTCGGGAGACACATATAAATATTGATTACAATATGCATCTAATTTACCCATATATTTAAATTTTTACATAAGTAGCTCAAAATCTAAGAATCCTAAGGGCTTTGGTATCAAATACATCAAAAATGTCCAGTCACACTCACCAGTCGAATCAGTAAACATAACAGCCTTCGTATTCGGATCACTGAAGTACAGCCCATATCTAAAGAACAGCGATCTCACGAAGGGCAGTTCCTCGAAGTCATGCAAGGTGATGGGCGTCTTCAGCAGCTGCCAGTCAGGCTGTAGCGGGAAGAACTCGTAGATGAACTCCCGAGGGTCCGTCAGGAAGTAGTGGTCATCGTACTCGTACCTGGGACAGTAGTTGGAATTTTTGGAGGAAGTCCTATGTGGTAACAGAAAGAGCAGGGTTTGAAGAGCGTTGAGAGGTATTTACAAAGGAATGAAGCAAGCATTGAAAAAATGGTAGTCTCCAAAAGTAAGGTTTACTGAAACTAAAGTATTTAAGTCTTCTTAGCCCCGTCTGGATAGAAAGTAGGAAATAGTAGAAAAAGCATTGAGTGTAGACATAACATTTACAAAAGAAAGAAATCTGAAGGTAGGATATAAAAAGGCCCCATTGAATATGCAGCTTCTTTCATATATATCTTTGTCTGGTTAATCTAAGTTTGATTAACTTAAATTTATTTATCTTCATGTCATTATTTCGGACAAGAACACCATATACCTAAGTTGATTTATAACAAGCCATCTCTCCATTCTCTGATCGAATATATAAAAAAACTCCAAAAACCAACTAACCTCAAGCTATCACTCTTCCCTCTATTGCCGGGCTTCGGCGCATCCTTAGCATTGACCAGATGTCTGGCTCCCCAATTACACTGCACGAAGCGCCACGCGCCCGCCACGAACACTGCGTTCCAGGAGTTACGGAACCTGTTGTCTTCGAAGCGGACTCCTGGTTGGTAGCCCGCGGATTTGCTGTACCCTTTGATTACTACGCAGTGAAGACCCGCGTAGCTGAAAGAAGATTTGTATTTGGTTAGAGAGGTTATAGGGGAAAATTTTCGACAGAATCGCAGATTTTGTGAAGGGTAGCCATATTTTCTTCTGAGGTCTTGATTTCCGTTTGCTTTTCCCAGGGCCCTAATTTACTTAGGTTACTGTTGTGACGTCCTTGTGTCTTAGGTAATGTACGTACACTAATGCTTTTCAAAAGTTTCTTAGATTTTGAAGATGTGATGAAAACATGCTGCACCAACCCCAAATAAAATTGGGATAAGGACAGGAGGATGATGATGTTAAAAGAACTTTATATTTTCAATTGATCTTACCTGCACAATCTCTTAAACAGTACGTGGTAACTTTCAGTTCCATGTTTGATGCCTCTAAGCAGACCTAAAGGAGAATCTCCTCTCAAGTTGTCGTCAAACTGAATGTTGTTCAGGTTCTTGACGGTGATCCAGCGAAATATGGTCCTCGCCTTCTCAACGTCGCTTGCGCATCTACCTACTAGCTGTCGGACTAGATCCGTAAAGGTTTTTTGGTCTTCTTGTGCCACCTGCAATTAGAGTTGGAAAAGATTGAAAAACTGCGACTTAATCAGATTGATGAGGTCTTTAGTATGCTTTAATAGAGAAGTTTTTAATCAAACTGGTACGTGATCATGAGCTGAGCCCACGACTCTTGCGTTTAGAGGATTGTACTATATGAGCAAGCTAAATGCCTTATAATCCTCCTCTTTATTTATTCTAGTGATCTTTCTAAATGCTTTCCAAAAGAGAAAAGTATGTACTGGAAAGTGACTTACCGAAATAGCTATTTTATCAACATCAGCGAATTCGGCGGGGTCTGTGTAGATGTGGAACTTGGAGACGAGCGGTGGTTGAGGGGGTGGCGCGCGGGCGGGGTAGGGCGGGGCTTCTTCCCCGTCCACGAAGAGTGAGGAAGCTGCCATGTACTCCGACCGACGCTCCTGTATGAGCTCCATCATCTCGTGACTTTGCTTTTCTACTAAAGCTGCTGTCGCTGCCCTGAAAAGTAAAAATAATGGTTATGGTAGATATTTACTTAAACCAATAAGATCACATATTTACAATGCGTATAGTTTTCAATTTATGATCTTTTGTAAACAGTGCTTGAACGTAATTTCTCTTTATTACGTTAAAGCACTGTTTTTTTTGTTTCTTTGTTTGGTCGTTCCCGAAAGGCTCCGAAACTAGTGAACCGATTTGAGAAATTGCGCATGGGACGCGCCTGAAACCGCGGGAAAACGACTAATCCGATATAAAGGGAGTATACCTCTCATGTTCCAACATCTTCCTAGTCAAGCTCTCCTTCTTCTTGTCCCTCCTTAGCGTCATATTCTTCTCCAAGTCTGCTCTCTCCTGCTGGTGACGTAACGTGAGGGCACCGATCTCGGAGTCTGGTCTTCTTTTCTTTACTTGCATCTCTTGTTGGAATCTGTTCGTCAGCCTTTCTAGTTCGCGTTCCCATTCATCCTGGAAGTTTGAAAGGAGTTTGTTAGTAGTCTGGTCTATGGGATTGTTTTTACTGATTTGCTTTTACTTTTGATGATTTTTAAAAGCTACTCAATCAAGGGTATTTTGAATATTCTTGAATGTTGTTGGTTGGTTGACTCTATCTGACTATATTCAGCAGTGGAAGGATACTGCTGATGTAATGATTATTATTTAATTTCCTATGTAACTGGACTAAAATGCTTTATCATGAACTTCTTGTTATATGCACATAGCATACCTAATATACGAAATGAGGTCATATTGATGAAATGAATGTTTATGAAATGAATCTAGCATGTTTTCAAAAGAGGTGTATCCTGTACCTGTATTTCTTCTCGTATTCTTCTGTTTTCTTCTTCACGATGTTTGGAGAATTTTCTGTACAAGTCGTCTTCTTCCTGTCTATGTTTCATTTCTAGTTTGGTTTGTTCATCGCGATCCTGGGAGCAAACAATAAATATGGAGTTAAATGATTTTCTTGGTAGGTGGAAAGCTGGAAAATCTGGCATCTTTCAGAATACAGGGATTCTTATGTTACTACCATTTGAAAAGGTAGTAGTTAAATATGTGTTTAAAGCAATAGGAGTTTCTTTTGATACAGATTATGCGTGTACATTGTTAGGTAACTTGTACTATCGATATCGATAAAAACTATAAAGTTTATTAACAGTAACTTTTTATTTAACCAATAAGACTTTTCATTGGTACATTGACCTAACTCTTTATCGGCCATTACAGCATAAAGCGACCACTTTCCAACATTTACGATGTTAAAAAGATAGTGGAAGCACTGGAAGCCTACCCATAATTACCGCCATATTTATCTCAGTTATAAATCAAACTATAGCATATCTAATTGAATCTAATTCAGCTTAGCAATATGTCAGCAGAGATTAGCGGCAAGACGAGCCATTAGATCGTCACGATGGAAAGTGTCGCCACCTGGCGGCCGCCGTGGAAAGTGAAACGATTGTGTCGTTCACCTGCGCGGGCGCAAGGTAGCGATTAGGTCATAGAGTAAGAAGGTTCAGAATGCCGGCTTAGATGAAGCAGTAGTAGATTAAATTGCTGATATTCTATCGACGTATTATTGGTAATTTTAGGGCAGTAAAACAGTCACTGCCCATAATAGTCAGATTATTTCAATCATAGTGTTGATCGCTGTGTTTACCTCAATAAAAAAAAACAATACCAGGGTGCTATTTGCGTTTAATGGAGTTCATATTATGATTCACACCTCTTAATCGTAGGAAAACCAACCACCAACTCATAATTTCTTATTTTTCGAATATTTTCATTTAATGCAATCGAGGTTTACTCAGGGTTTATGTCCATTATGATTGGCCCGCAGCAATGCAAACTGAATAAAAGAAATTGTAGGCAGATTTCGTGCGATAAGTCGGTGTGACGGATCTTATCTTTCTCCTGTCGCATCTACTCTATGATTAGACGATCGTACTCGCTCATTTATTGATAGATCGCCTACAGGTTTATCACGGTGCTCACGGCAATTTTCTGTCTTTTAATAGTGTTTTTGCGGTAGCGTGAATGCCGGAAGACTTCATAAATTGTTCAAAGCATCGTAAATCGGAAAGTGTTTAGCAATTTCCTAGTGTATTCTAGACAAAGTAAGATTACTTTCTACACTATAAATAGGTACCTATAATTTGTGTCTATTATAAATGATGTGTTCATCAATGAAGAGTTATTCTCTTTAATCCAAAGCAATTGAAATATATTTTATAGGGTTTCAATAATATTTATGACTGCCATTATACATTTGGTATATAAGCTCGTCTTTGTCGAAACCGTTGGAAAGGAAATTTTCTTATGAAGGCCGCTATTGATTTGCTTTCTCATGGCGTTCAAGATATTCAAATATTAACTTAGTCTCAAGCGCAAAGATATGATAGAACCCATGTTCTGTCTTGTATGAAACATTCATTCAATAACCAAAGAAAGATAAATACTATAAGCGGTAGGTAATAGTAGCAATAATATTCGTAGACAAGCAAGCAGGTCTAAGCTCAGTGACATACATTCTATTTACAGCCAAAAACTTGTTGACAACCATTTTAAGACACATTAGCATTTTCAACAGCAAAAAGTCTGCAGTTAATATATCTGTGAAGTGTATAAAAATGTCCAAAGATATTAAAAGGCAATTATATGTAGCTACATCATCTGTAGCGCCAACTGTAATGGTATGCCCCAGTGAGTGTGCAGTCCATTCCGATGAGATTTTTTGCTCTATATAACAGTAACTATTATCGGTAACAACGAAGCCCGTCGCCGATTTTAATGATCCTCTTTTTTGATATTATAGAATGGAAATATAATTGAGTAACCGTTGTCAATCATAGGCGTGAATATTTTAAGTTTTTGTGCGCCAAAGCCAAAGGTAGGCCAGTTGCGAATTTGGACAGGTTTTTATGTAGGTACACATAGATTTGCGGTTTACAGTAATGTATTATGACTATAAGGTTTTATGAAGATTTGATTAATTTGTACGATTTTTTTAGAAGGCACAATATATCTGGTAAGATGCCAATGGCATCGAGGAAAAAGGAGCACATTTGAAAGTCCAAATGTTTTTGAAGTGTCTAGAATTATGCCTGGAATGCCAAAAGCAGAGTTCATGGTAATAACAAACGAGGATCTAGAATTCAATATCCTGGTCATTCAAATGCTTGAGGCGTTGAACTGGATTGCCGGCACTTATGTATTTAAACGCCTAGTGCATTATTACGTTTGGCTCAATTGTTATTCTCATATAGTATTGTTGCTGTTATAACGTTTACTTATAGTACTGTTTACAGAAAATACACACAAAATGAAACAAACGTGAAAACTGCATCATCTTACAGATTCAGTAGATATCTTAAAGATAAGAAATGCGACCGACTAAAATGAGTCAGCCATTAACGGATTAACCAACAGATGTGAAAAGGAAATAAACAAAGTTTAAGCACTCATTCAAGGTGTTCAAGGTTGGCTTCACACAACATAAAGTTATTGCAAGTAGGTCATGACACGATCATTGAATCATTCAATAAATATCCATTCACACTGAGACAGACTGCAATATTACAGGCATTTAGTTTAAGTACGAATGAATGAACCTAGGCAGAGCGTCTTAACTACATGTAAATATTACGTAAATGTTCGCTGAGTAACAATGGCAACACATTATCATTTCATACATAATGCGAGTTTTTATCATGCTGCGGGAGGGCGAGCGAGCGAGGAATTTGTTTTTGTACAAGTTAATCGTGTAGATAACGGTACTATATTATCGGCAGTAGCGCGACAGCGACTCGCCGACCGGTCGTGTTTCATTCTGCACTTAATATACGTTAAAAATGCTCAAACTAGTCAGAGGGATACGGCGGTTGAACCAATGCCGGCACAATCACGCTGCCGTCATCGGCACGGAGCCGAACCGAACAGATCCTTACTACCAAGAGAATAAGGCCAGAATGGACGAGCTGGTCGACGAATTACGGCAGAAAACCGGTGACGCCATCAAAGGCGGCCCGGAGGAGGCCGTAAAGAGGCACACGGCGAGAGGAAAACTGCTCGTCAGGGACAGGATTAACCGGTTGGTAGACGAGGGAAGCGACGTTTTAGAACTGAGCACGCTGGCCGCCACCGACATGTATAAAGGGCAAGTGCCGAGCGCCGGCATCGTCACCGCTATTGGCAAAGTTCACGGTCGCGACTGCATGATTGTGGCGAATGACGCTACTGTTAAAGGAGGCACTTATTTCCCTATGACGGTGAAGAAACATCTGCGTGCCCAAGCGGTGGCGCAAGAGTGTCGTCTTCCGTGCATTTATCTCGTAGACTCCGGAGGCGCGCACTTACCTGATCAAGCTGAAGTCTTCCCGGACAAGGAACACTTCGGAAGGATATTCTACAATCAAGCTAATATGTCTGCGGAAGGAATTCCTCAGATCTCAGTAGTGATGGGCTCATGCACTGCTGGAGGAGCGTACATTCCCAGCATGTCAGATGAAAGTATCATAATTAAAAATCAAGGAACCATTTTCTTGGCTGGTCCACCTTTAGTGAAGGCGGCTACAGGAGAATCAGTGTCTGCTGAAGACTTGGGAGGTGCTGACTTGCATTGCCGTCAGTCAGGTGTGACAGATCACTACGCTCAGGACGATGAGCATGCACTGCATTTAGCTAGGAATGTTGTTGCCAATTTAAATTGGAATAATGAACAGCGTACTAGAATTCACACGCCAAAAGTTGACGACCCCGTCCATGACATTAATGATCTTCACGGCATCGTCGGAGCGAATATTCAAAGACCATTTGACATTCGCGAAGTAGTCGCTAGAGTAGTTGACGGAAGTAGATTCCATGAATTTAAACAGCTTTATGGAGAGACATTGGTATGTGGTTTTGCATCCATCTATGGACATCCTGTCGGAGTGATCGGTAACAATGGTGTGTTGCATTCCGAGTCAGCTTTGAAGGGATCTCATTTCATTCAGCTTTGTGCAGCCAGGAAGATTCCTTTACTCTTCCTTCAGAACATAACTGGTTTCATGGTTGGCAAGGATGCAGAGGCCGGAGGAATCGCTAAGAACGGTGCCAAGATGGTGACAGCAGTCAGTTGTTTCAAGGGTCCCAAGATCACAGTCTTGGTTGGTGGTAGTTTTGGTGCAGGAAACTACGGCATGTGTGGTCGTGCGTATTCGCCAAGTTTCCTTTACATGTGGCCTAACGCGAGAATATCAGTGATGGGTGGACCACAAGCTGCTACAGTTCTTTCTTTAGTAGCCAAAGAGAAGGCTTTAAGAGATGGAAAGCCATGGACTGATGAAGATGAGAAGAAGGTAAGAGCACCTATGGAAGCCATGTTTGAGAAGGAAGGAAAGCCTTACTACAGTACTGCAAGACTTTGGGACGATGGTGTGATTGCTCCGAAAGACACAAGAAAAGTGATTGGACTTAGTTTATCTGCAGCCTTGAACGCACCATTTAGAGACAGTAAATTCGGTGTATTCAGAATGTGAAGTGATAAGACAGAGTGTATGACGAAATATCTCGTTATCAGTAATTAAGTAGGCGTGAACGATACTCTGATTTTGTTATTTTGAGTTTTACTAACTTTGTGATTGTGATAATATTCGCCTTAGTATTTGATAATTTCGGGTAAATTGTTTGTGTGCTGTATCATCTTTGACTAATCGTTTCTGATAGGGTTTCTAACCGTTGATAGGGCTTGTAATCGTTGTGATTAGAATAATTGGACAGCATAACAGATTTATTTGAACATTGACATTACTTTTATCTTCGATGTTATTTACTTTGTTATACACGCCTCCGTCTAATGCATACGTAACAAACATGTTTGTTTGACATAAGGAATGTAACTAATATTTAGAATAATATTATGTACCTATTTTTGCACGACTTTTCAACATTAGGTAACTTATATAACAAAGTCATTATGTTAAATTTAAATCATACGAAAATGCAATTGAAACCAGATGCGAAGTTACATAAAAATGTTTTAAAATGACTTTGTACATTCTGTTTTATCTTATTTGTTATTGTGGAATAATAACAATCATGAGATAATATCGGTACCTACAAATTGAGACATTCGTTGCTTTTAAAGGACATGATTGAAGTCGGCAGATGTTGTATAAATGTTATTCATTGTTTTTGATAATCATGTCAATGAAAGTATTTGTTCCAATCTTTTTGAATGAATTTAGTGGGCATGACGTTGGCAATCCCTTTTATATTTTTGAAGGTTGAAATTGTAAATTTTTGTGTATTTCAAGAGGACACTACTGAATATTATCACAGATGTTTTTTCAATGGCAGCATTTATGTAAATACAAGACATAGTATTTATTTTTGTATTAAATATACCTTTTATAATTGGTTTTGTTTTAGTTATTGATACTCTCCTTATCACGATAGCTCTTATCTTTACGATATTATTATTAAAACAAATGAATCAGCATTTTTAGAAATTGAAAAACATTTAAAAGCTAAATATTTCATGCGAAATTAATTGTCCGTGTCGAAATAATGATTAAAGACCAAAAATATATTCGCAAAACAGTGTGTAATGTTTGCTCTGACTAAATCATAGGAAGTCTAATTAGACGGAACAATAGCAATAATAAAAAGAGACCGTTGGGTTATTAACATATGCAAATGTAATACAATGACCCCACGCCATTATTTAAGTTCAAGTTTAACAATAGAGTATCAGCCACTCACTTTTAACATCTAGTCTAGTTTGTAGATGACAAGGCCGGTATTAAACCTACTTGCACCGATAAATAAGTACAGTGCTTAGGTAGGCTAGTACTTTTTTCAAAATGGCCGCTCTCACAAGGTTGACGGAGAAATAAATGGCGGGAACTAAGTTAACCTTTCACGAATTATTTTGAGTTCATTTCGTATTGACAATAGGATAATATTTTTGGCCGTTTTAACGTTTAAATATTGAAACATTTTATTAGACTGTGATAAGAAAAACATATTATTAGGATCTCTTTTTTTTAATGCAAATGAAACTTTACAGAACAGCTAAGGTTTTTTAAAATATGTTATTTATGGTTCATGTGCCGTTATTATAATGTGGGTTACAATCACGTCTGTATATCCGTCTCTTCGCCTTACATTCACAAGCACAAGCTAAATTGGCTTTATAGAATACAATTTCACTGTAAATCATAATAATAAACAATTGATTGGTAACAATATGTCCGCGCTTACGATCGAGGCTCGCCATTTTACGCTTTCCAGTCGCAACGGTCGACGCGTGCGTGATTTTTTTCTAACTGGAATTCTTCACAAGAAAATCTATCCGGAGCAGTAGTCTATTAACAGAGTTAATTGCCTATTTATATGGCTAGTACACGGCGTTGGCCTCATTTTCAAAACGTTTTTCTTCCTCAAATATCTCCATATTTAAATAAGGTACGTTTTCATTACGTTGCTTGCAATTACCTGCGGCAGTCCAAGGAAATACCTTTGCTATAAAAACAAGATTAGATTCTCGTTGGAATAAAGTCAGTGATAGTCGAGAGTTGCCATTAAAGAAATTTATGTTTTATTAAAGTTTAGTGCGGTTGTAAATTATCCAAATAATGTGCTTGCATAAACAATCCGAGCTGCTGCATTTGTGTTATTAAATCAATTTTAATCATCAATCAAAATTTTCTTAAGTCGCTCTCGTTGAAATTCTTACACGTATGTAACGTAAGGTTTTATTCCAAACAATTGTTAATATAGCTGGTTACTTTTGAACAATACATCATAACTTGTTATGCTAGCAATAAGGTTCGTTGGCAGGTGCCGGTAAATTCTAAGAAGCGTGCTCCCAACGCTGTGGTTTTATGAATAAGAAACGGAGTCACGGGGAATTACGACCTTTTCGACTTTTATTTCTCCAGCCTATGTTACTTTTTTTTGTAATGTTAAATGTGGTTTCTAGCTCTTTATGGCTTTTAGTCCTGCATGGAACTTACTGCAAATATTTTCTAAGAAACAAGAAATTAATCTGAAATAGATCATGCGACTGCAAAACAAAACAATTATTAATTAATGTTAGGGTTGCCAATCACAATAATTAGCTCAACGTCTTATTGTGCCTGTCAATCTTCATACTCGTGCCGACATTTATGCACAAAGTGCAACAATGTCACAATGTTAACTAGTTTCCCTGAAATGCGATCTCTTGCAATGAATCGCTGCTCATTGTTCCTCGTGGTATGCTGTTTCTTGGCTTAACAGATTGATATTTATGTGAAAATGCAATTGTGCAATTGCGTTCAATGTTCTTTTATATGGTAAGGACTTAAGGACATTGTGCCCGATCTGGTTGTTTAAATTGATTAGGTCATTTGTAACTATTTTTAGATATTTTTAAGATAAGAAAATGATGTATTTTAAATTTCAATTAAGGTATCCTTACGGGAGAGGTGCCTATATCATCATGTGATGTTCGGTGAAATAAGTAGGTACCTGCCATCGTCATTAACATATATTTATATCTGAGCACATAAGTACCTACAATTTGAAAATCCTTTACTTCAAATAAATTATATTACGTTGATCTAACACAGACCTATGAATAAGTAAAAAAAAGCATCTGAATAAATACTCAAAACTCTATGATCATTACGTCATCACACAAAAGAAAAATGACGTGTCCACTTTCTTCGGCAAAGGCATTTCCCTGTTCAGCCACATGGTTGATCTGTTGCGTTCGGTTACACAATCGGCCGCCAATCAGACGCGTTCTTAATTAACAACTTTCTATCTGCGAGTCAACGAACGAGCCCGTAGGTTGGAATGACGTTGACTTATAGATTAAAAAATATAATTAAAAATGTGTGTTATGTGTCTATTCATTTTTTATTAATTATTTTTTGCCGACAAGTTAGCTGTATAGACAAGTTCCTCCAACTAAGACTTTTAAGTCTAGATATTAATCAGAGAATATTTTACGAATATATAGTTATTTTCATGTCAATGGCAGAAGATTACAGGGCCTTTCGTTCACTGATCTAAGTAATAACTATTTATTCAAGTAATAGCTTACGGTCTGGAATGTAGAACGTTATTCTTGCTGACCACAGATAAAACTAATGTCCCACATTTATTCCGCAAAGTTATCCGTCTACAATTTCTTGTTTTGGGACGCAATATACGAATTGATCGAAAATGTAATATTATCCTTAGTCTTACAGTGATTTTTTATTGTCTTTGCTTTTAAAATAACTTTTACTCATAGCGTATGCCAAACCCTGATTTGATCAATGGTCAGCAATTTCATGGCTGGTTATGGTTTTTTATCGTCATAGGTACCTAAATGGTGAAACTCTGCCTTAGTCGTATTCTATGAAAAACATAATTCTAGTGCCTAACCATTATAAAAGCCTACACTTCACTAAGAAAACTATTCTTCAATAAATGAACATATACGGCAACCTCTCCGTTGAAGCAGGACAGCAGTTCCCAAATTAGGAAAAATGACGTAACTTGGTCACAAACCTTGTATTCGCCTTACGAGTGAGAGAATGGTACAAGTCTGTGTTGCCAGCAAAAAATAGATCACGTTTGAATGGATTCTGATCAATGATTGATTTCTCAGAAAATTATATTAACCGGTAACCGTTGAATGACATAATACAGTTACTTATTTGAATTAGGTCATGCAGGATTGGTATTCATGAGTCATTTATAAGCCACAGAACACGCAGAAAAAATATACCTATTCAGTAAAAATATAGACTTTTAAAGTGTACCTATATCTGTAAATAAAAATACACTGATAGTTCTAAATTACGCATTTCTATGAAAATTAAGAAACTTATGAGTGTATATCAAAAATAGGTTGCATTTCCTTCTCTTCCATGCCAATATATGTAGACATCGATACGTATCTAGTTGGAAACACCAAAAGACCTAAGAAGAAAACATTAATACCAAAACCACGAATTACGACTGGCAGTACTTAAAAACAATAGAACATCAATGAGCCCAGTTTCCCAAGGGACAGTTATGAAGTAGCATGGTACATGGCTGACGGGTGTGCGTTCGCGCAGCGGAATGTTGTTGAATTTAAAGATTTTAATTATGCAGATAATTAGTGTAAGACGTCCTATAATTGTGTATGGTAAATAAAAATTTGTGTATGCAGTCATTGTGGAGAAATTCACCAAAAACAGATTCCGCTGGGCGAACGTTGGCGAACGTTGTCCTGGCGGAACTTTTTTTAATCCATAGACTTTAGAAGAAAAGAGATGTGTCCGAAAATTAGTGTGTATTTGTGTATAATTGATTATGTATGAATGAAATCAGTGCATGCATAAACTTCGGAGAAATTCAAGTTTCCGCTACGCGAACGTTTGGCCATTAGCTAGTTTTCATATAAAGCGCTTACATAGAGAGCTGTAGATTTTTACATACGTTGTTTTGAATTTGTTTATATTTGTTTAAAAAACAGATTTAGAAAAAGTCGTTGGGTTTAAAAGATAAAAATATAAACGTAAAATACACTTATTAGGTCTTAGTTCTTAAAGTATGCAGTTTAGGGTCTAGATTTTCACGTTTACACAAACCTTGTAAGTGTCTCCAACATGTTGCCAAGTATCAATGATGTTCCTTTAGTAATTAAAAAGTTATAGGATATTTTACCATGAACAGATCACTGTTCACAAATAATGTCGAATATCACGACGTTCTAAAGGAATTGCATGGTAAAATGTATGCCAATAATTAGTTTAATCATTCAACTATTCACTTGCAAAATTTCATGTCATTAAATTCAGTAATTAAAGAAAGACAATTATAATACTGACGGAGCATCGAAACCCTACATAATCCGACCAAGTTCGGATAGCTACAAAAAAGCGGCCGTGCCATATGTCTAAGCAACGTTCTTAACTTGGAAGGTTAGTATATTTATTAATATAGTACAGTTGCGTACACAAGCGTTAGGAAAAAATAAAACAATTGCATTTCTTGAATGAAAAATATTTTTTTAATAATAATGCCACTATCTACGACATTTTAGTTAAAATACGTAACGTTTATTAACGTTACTTTTAAACACGTAGTCAAGTAATTTATGTAAGTAATGATAATAAAAATATTTTTGTACACGGATATTTAAATAGAGAAGTACTTGTTAATTGAAGATTTATTTTTATCGTAGATAGTGGCATCATTATTAAAAAAATATTTTTCAATCAAGAAATACAATTGTTTTATTTTTCCTAACGCTTGTGTACGCAACTGTACCATATTAATAAATACTAACCTACCAAGTTAAGAACGTTGCTTAGACATATGGCACGGCCGCTTTTTTGTAGCTATCCGAAGTTTATGCATGCACTGATTTCATTCATACCTACATAATCAATTATACACAAATACACACTAATTTTCGGACACATCTCTTTTCTTCTAAAGTCTATGGATTAAAAAAAGTTCCGCCAGGACAACGTTCGCCAACGTTCGCCCAGCGGAATCTGTTTTTGGTGAATTTCTCCACAATGGCTGCATACACAAATTTTTATTTACCATACACAATTATAGGACGTCTTACACTAATTATCTGCATAATTAAAATCTTTAAATTCAACAACATTCCGCTGCGCGAACGCACACGGCTGACGGTGTTGTGTCGCTTCGGACGCAATCAGCGGATCGACATGCCTCGCGAGTGTTTCTTACCGCGTTTGTAGTATTTTTGCGGAGACTATGTATGTTTGGGATTGTAGACAGTCTTCATGCGAAGTTTTAGAAACGATGATAATTACCATACCGTACCTACATTGTATTACTTTTTGAAGTTTAACTTGGGACATAATTACCGCGTTGATTAAATATAAGTACTTACTATAATAATTTGGATTTAATAAATATCCAGGTAATATGATGATGATAATTTTGGACGACAACTCGGCACCTCAATCCCCAACTTGATTGACCCTTGACTAATTAATTACGTGACTACGTAACAAAATAAATGCTAAATAAACAATAAGGGATATTCCTTCAAAACACCTGAATACTGCACACCCTACTCACCCGTATTTAATAGCAGATGCAAATTACACACTACCATACACAGTAAGTAATGTTAGTTTTTGTGTTCAACGCTTGTTCTTGTTTAGAAATCTTATTTGGTTCACGATGTCTTTGGGCCTTTAATTACGGACTATGGATATATGGGAGTTTATGTCCCGTGAAATGTAAACACCATGGTATTACGCAAATTATGTGATTGTATTAGATTTTGGTCAGCAGGGAAGCATGATAGTTTAGATATAACATATTGTTTTATTTGCAAAGGGTTGCAAGTCTCTATACGTTTCAGTAAGATCATGTAAAATTCTTATTTCTATTATATTATATCTTACGGTTCCCGACTTATTATGACTCTTGTGTTGCCCGGCGATGCTACTTTCTACAACGAGGTCAGGGAATGGATCTGCCAAAATTCCTACTATGTTTTTTATTCGTTTTAAGTACAAGACTTATTAAAAGATTCTTAGGTTTTCAATTAAAAAGGAGTGTTTTAAAGTTTTTAATCACAGAACATTCCGGATTGCACCTATCTTCTAAGTACATATATCAAATAGCAATGGAAATCAAAAAGGCAGACATTACGTAATACAATTAAGTTACACCATAACAAGACAGTAATTTATGTATTCTAATTTGGAATTTTAATCCTCTTTAAAAGTCAAACTGGTCAGCCTACGATGCTTAAGTATCAATGAGAATCTATGGCGGTGTGTTATCGCCATGTTTACATTTTAAACTTTTTCAAAATTTAATATTAATGAAAACCTTTAGATTCAGTTATTTTAGCAATAAGTATGGTGCCCGGTGGCTATCCGTGAAAACCTGTAATTAAAACTACTTAGGTAGATACTGTTTGCATAAAGAAAAATCGGGAAATTATCCATCTAACCAAAAAGTCAACAAAGTCATTTCTATTAATATTGCTGTCTGTAGAAGAGAGAAAATAATGTAGGATGACCACATTAGGAAATTCATATAATTTAAAGCATTCTGGTATACATCAAGTTGGCAAAAGAAACTATGTAACTTATTTTATAAGTAGTGCAAATGTTGAGTGGGATTTGATGGACTTGTGTGGGCTTCATTCTAGCTTAATAATACGAAATGACATGATTTTGCATTTTTCTGTCATTTAAGCATTTGATTTATTGTCCTAATAATAACATATGTGAATCCATAAACATTTTTGAGACAAGCCATTGATAGTTTTTGTCTCTTCAAAGTAATATTTTTCGTAAAACTAAGCGTTGTTATTAGCTTTTTAACGGTTATACATTTCACGGTTTTCCAAAAAGTAAATAAAAAGTGAGTCACTAAATATGACAGAATGTCGCGTAAGTATAAAGAACAAACAAACGAAGAGAAAGAAAATGTGAATGAACATTATTTTGACCCGGATTTAGAAGAACACAAATGAATTTTGATATTCTACAGTAACGTGGGAAACTGGTCAAAAAGCGTACTTTTTCGTCGTTTTTAAGCGTAGAAGAAAAAATATATTTATTGTGTACATATCAAGAAGTATACACATACTTCTTTAGTTGCTATATTATTTGTAAAATATCTGGCTTTAAATTAAAACATTTTGTACTGAAAATCTGCTTTCTTCTTTAGTTGCACAACCCAGCAACTTCCCATATACTTAACTGATTTTTTGTTTAAAAGTCACCGCTCAAAGCTGCGGAAACAGCGCTGTTAATTTAACAGTTATTATTTATTCCCACGGCTAAGTGAGGTGCACTGTGCACTGTCTGCACTCTCGCTAGGTTCATAACCCACGTTTACTTTAGAACTATAGACTCATTCACTATCCATGTCTACTCCATCCATGTACACTCTCAGGAATGATACCAATTTGGAACTGATAAAAATACTTCGGTTTTTGATGATTATTTAACCAGAGCAGCAGTTTTCGCCAAACTTGATCACACACAAGTAATTTCCGTACACACAAGTAACCTTAAGTATGCACATGTGGCCCATACGCTCGTACACCTCCGCCCGCCGGTTGACATCATAAAATAGTTTCTAAACAAGCAACTCGTGCCATGTGTCGAGTTTGGCTAGAACTATGTATTTTTTTTAAATTATTTGTACCTTTATTAGGCAACTTAACTTTTGACCATTACGAGCCGTGCAAAAGGAAAAATGTACCATAGACAGTACATAGGATAAGTGAAACTGCAGAGCAAGCCTAGTAGTTGGCAGAATGACGAAATGATTTATTGTCTGAATCGCTTTGAACTTGTGGGAACCCGCAGGTTGCTACCATGTATTTGTCTTTATGTAATTGTAAAGCGGCTTGTGATTATAGTTGTTAGTTTTTGAGCTTTTGTTAATGGTATAGCTTCTAGTCACGATAAGACCTTGGAAATTATATCTCGAATTCTTCGGGAGAATCTGTGAGAATGCAGTTTCTCGTCAAGGTTTCTCATTTTCTTTAATGAGTGGGTTACCTACTTGCCAAAATGCCTGAAAATTGACAAAAATGGCGAACATTCTATGAGAACTTGGAATAGAAGTCAAAACATTTGTATAAAAAGATTTCATCTGTCATTGACACTGTTTATGGCACCAGTTGAACTTAGGTAAGCTTATATATCTACCAAAACAATATATTAACTGGTCGTTAGTTATACCTATGTTGGTCGCCATAATGCCAAGTACATACCAAGTAGGATCTCGTTGGAATGAAGCAACAGTCGTTGGAACTAACGTACCATTGTATACAGTAGCCATTACGACAGTCCCTTGATTTATTATGTTTGCCAACTACCTATATTACCATTCCACTTTGATATCTAAACTACTAAGTACCTATATATAGTGCTTTTTGCGATACTTGATAAATAAAGTGGTAGCTACAATTAATTTAAGTCAAGCAAAGGAACATTCCGTTCAGCCTAAGATTGGGCAATCATAATCTGTATTAAGAGTCGATTGCAGATAATGTCATAATTTAAATTGGTTTGTGATGGTGATTAGTTCAATTCTGCAGCTTTGATATCAGTGAATGAAATTGATTATTTTGCTTAGTTTGAATAATGTTTGAAACCTTAATTTTAATGGTTCTGTGGAAGTTAAAAGAGCCATTATGTTATGACAGATTCTGTATTTATTGTTTCCGTTCTTTAGTAAAAATGTAACATCCGATATACAAATACGGTGTTTTAATTTATGGTTAACCACAAGAATGAGTTCCGGTTTTTACAATAAAATGGCAGATTACAAGATCTATTAAAGCTAAAGATGAAATTCTGAGATAAAATAATACATTTCTATTTCTCAGTGTGAATTAAGTAAAGCTTATCTCGACGACCTAAAACTTAATCATTGTGTTGAATAATGTTACGGTATTTTTAATATACACAGACGTGAGAACTGGCGGTCCGAAAGGTCACCGGGTCACCAGCCTTTTCAAAAGATTCAAGTTTTTGGCAGCATTTTCCCAGACGGTCTTAGTACACGTTAATTGATGTTCTAATTAGAGCTAGCAGTCCAACTTTAAAACACTGTAATTAAATACCTAGTCGAATTAAAACAACACAATTTGTAAACATTCTACCTTTTTGGATAAAAGTTTCGATTATATTTTATCTGTGGTCGTGATTAATGTGAAATTGTGAACATCTGTCAATATTTTGGCGCGAATTAACGGTGAGTTGCCGGGTCACTTATTGTTACAAGTTAATTATTGATGATGCTAATTTATGACTACATTTTGTATTTTTATAATACAACACACATATTTGGGTATTAAAGTAGGATTCACAAAACGGCATAATAAATCTTGTACAAAGATGTCTGACAACTTGATCAAATAGAGTGGACAGTTCAAATTGTTCGTGACAAATGGCGTCTGGCGATCCTTTTAATTTAAATGTATCATAAATATCTTGATTGTAGTCTCGCACAATTAATTGTCCATTAAGTGTGTATGATGTGTTCTCATGCAATCACTGAGATATATGAACAGCATACATAAATGTATGATTTGTTATGAATGATCACTAATTTCTAATACTTTTACTGGCATAAGCTTTCACTTGTCCATCTGGTCTAATTTAATGGCGTTTGTAATTTCAGTCGCGTGAGCTGATCGTCTTCAAACAGTTTAAAATAAAATTACGTTTCATTACGCTAATGATTTATACTCCTATTCTTGAGGTTTATTGGAATGACATCTCACTTTTATTGCCTATCATAATATTGCTTATTTCAAAGTGGTAAAAAGTAACTTTTTAATCCTGATAGGTACAAGTTTCCCAAATAAACTGCGCTAATAATCCCAAAAAGCCACTTAACAACAATATAATATAAAACACGTAAAAACTTTAATGGAGTGTTTAAAATTAACAAACGTATCAGTTACATAATAAAACAACAAGTAATACACCAGTTAACAAGATGACAATTAAGATAAACTCTGTACTGAACAATCAAATTGTACTTAGACCCTTTTAATAGCCTTTCTCTTTGCAAGAAAGAAATAATGTATGTTGTCTATGATGACTACACATCTTGCAACACATACCTGTCATCTAGGCTTGCAACTTTATAATCTGTGACGTTATACAACTATCCCATTGTTGCCTTTTCTTCCTTACGATAAAACCTCCTTCCGCACTGACAATCAAGATCCGTTATCTCTTTCTCACAATTCAGAGCTTTCATAAGGGGAAATGGGACGGAAATAGGGTATTTAAGTGACGCTGCAAAATTAAGTTTGAAAGTAAAAGTGTTACCAAACAGTTGGGCCTCGTTAGTTGTTATTTTTTAAGTGTTATGTTGTCGTTTTGAACAATTTATTTGATTACGAAAGTTTGTTATGTTTGCTTGTTTATGGTTGCAGTCATTGGCCATTTACCTACATGATTGGTGGGTGAATCGAGTTCATTAACACTAGAAAGACCGAAATTTTGAACTACCTACAAAGACCAAGTGGGGTCAAATGACCCATTCATGGGTTGTAATGTTTTATTCGTGTATTATGGTTTTAATTTGTATTGATTAACATCTAATAGAAAATAAAAGACCTTAATAGTAATTAAACATCCATTTTTTTATATAAAAATAAAAAAAAATGGCACATTTTTGATGTTTTAGCTCCTTGTTTACATTACAAGAACCACACAAAGGCTTTTTACAACTAATACAAGATTCGTTGGTTTTGTCTGCATTTTTGCACGTAACAATGACGTGACACCGTTTTTTTTTTGGCTACGTTCTTCTTCAGGGTCTGGGGTATGCTATTATTGGGCTGTGAAGAACCTAGATGGCGTGATCAGGGAGTGGGTATCTCGGGCGATAAACTCCCTTGCCAAGTCAAGAATGACCTTTTTTCTCGGATTTTTGTACAAAATCCAAGAATTGGTTGCTGCCAAATTCATAATATCATGAAACACTTGTAAGGGCCAACGAGCAGAAGGTGCTTTGACACTATATTTCTTGGTCATTTGATCAATAACGTCCAGGTACTCCAAATTTGGTAGCATTGTAAAACTTCACCGTGTTCGGCTTCTTTTTTGCTTCTTTTGGATCAACAAATACATAAGAGTGAACTAAGAATCATAACTGATTTTGAAGGTTTTCCTTGATAAACTGTAAGTGCGCAGGTTTCAGAGTTGTGAATATGTGTTTCATATAAACTGAGGGTTGCATTTTTTTATAGTAGCTAGAATATCTCTTCGTATTTTGTTTACCGTACCAACTATTGATGTACGTTTTTCAATTAGCTTTTTGATAAACTTACACTGGTAAAAAAAATATCAGTTGTTATATTTCGACCACTATTCAAGTATGAGTCCATTAGTCAACAAGAATTCAGTAAGAGTTAAGATTGAAAACCAATCCGACTATTATAAATTACATAAATATATATTGCAAAAAAAGTGCAGTCAAAATAGCTTTGTTGTGAACTTATCTTCGTAGGTCCATTTTCCCTGACAACCTAAACTTTTGTTTTTCTTAAAATACGTGCTTGAAAAATTGAACGTGAAAAGTCGTAGTAAACCGTTGTCTTAAGAAAACTGACGATCTTGTCGGTGAACTTGGGTCTTAAACCATCAATTATTGTTGTAACTTAACATACCACTTATGTACATACCTACATATTTCATTATCTACAAACAATACAGTATCAATACTCTATAATGTCCGGTTTTCACCAGCTCAGGCCAAAGGAAAGGACTCGGCCTCGATCACTGCTCATCCGTGCTGTGGGTCATATGATGTTTTATTCAGCACGTAACGCCAACTCATTGTACGCTTGCCGAGTCCATAATATGGAGACTGGATTGACATCTTAAAATATGAGCTTCTCCAAAAATAAGAGTGAAAGCAATTGTTGGTTTATTGGTTACTCGCTACTTTTCGTGGTTCTATCCGGATAGAATATGGCCTATTTCATCTGGGGATAGTGTAGCTTCCCAATTGTGAAAGAATTTTTGGAATCGGTTTAGTTTTGACGCCTATTGAGTATTTTTTTATCATGGGTTATAGATATAAATAAGTTGTTTTTTTTTTCCTTTCTGCTTGGTCAATTACTCAATTACTTTACAGTGCGTAAAGACATGTAGGTTTAGATAACACAGATGTATGAAGGGCGACATTACTTTATGAAGGTGTGAATCAAACTGAGCCTTATGAAGCTCGAGTAAGGCTAAGCCTAAATAACGTTAATTATATTAGCTGTTAGCCGTGACACAAGCAATTAACGCTACAAACCACACAAAATCCAAACAAAATGAATCACTTAAACATGAAACAACCTCGTGTAAGGGAAAACTTATGAATGATATTCACATAAACCTGCCCAGATTCATTCATGGGAAAGATTCGCTTACTACGTAATTTCTAGATACAATTACTCGTTTTTGCTAGCAAAAGAACTGGGTCTACCATCGTCTCCCACTCCTCGGTAACAGTACATTGATTACGTAACTAAGAAAATCTTCCCACATGCTTGACAAAGGTGGTCGTGCCACCATGTATGGTGGGTCCCCATTGGCGTTCGGATTCAGTAATGACCATATATGATTGACGTGTGAGCCATAGCACCAATTTTATTGCTGTTTTGTTCGCTGACTGCTTTTGGTAGGAATCGGTACCTGAATAGAATATAGTCATCGCTCCTAAATAAAGAACTATTAACTGTTTCATTACTGTTTGTTAAACATGAGGTTGATTCGTCAACCTTACCTTCTCTGTACTTTTTAGACTTATGTCTGTCTAAATAACGTTACCGCTTAACAGCCGGGACTCACCAATTTAACGTGCCTTCCGAAACACTAATGGCCTTACTACAAAAACTTTAAACCCTGTTTTACACTTGTCTAATAAAAATTTGGCTGCAAAATGAACCATATGTCAACGTCATAATTTGACATTTTTTTAGACAAGGCATAAACTGACGTTTAAAAGTTTTTGTGGTAAGACGGTATAGATTTAAAAATATTAGCCGGACTTTGCTAGAAGATACCTAGGTACTTGTATGAAGTCTCATATGAAGGTAAAAGTGAAAGCCCTTGAACAGGTCAGTACTAATCATGTAAAACCCATTAGGATATCCCACCCATAAAGTTAATAAAGGAAAGGGTGTATTTACCCGTGGGTGGACAACGTTATAAACCATGATTATGATACTGAAACTTAAGCTAATATTCATCATAAACTGTTCATAATTATTGTAGGCCTGTAATGTGATCGTGAGAAAATATTGCAGAACTCTAGTTAAGCTTGATAGAATTTAATTAGGTTTAGATAATATGGAGCTACGCCTACACGTTAGGGTGCGTTTGAATGTGCTTGTTCTCTCAAATTATTTCAAGACCCAGGGCATTCTTTTATTGTTCTCTAAGCGTTTTCAAATTTAAATTAATTTTTTAAAGATTCTGCACCTAGTAGGTACTAAAAGATCAAGTAAGAATGATCTTGTTCTAGCTTAATTTCTATAATAATTGTTTGGTCTTAAAGCATCCTTATTGAAAGCTATTGGCATTCTGAAAATAGACTATAAACTAAAAAGATTTTCGCTTGGGCTTGAACAGATTCACGTCTCGCTTCCGAAAGATTCCAAGAAAGGCCCAAGTAGGGCGAGAGATTTTTCATCCGGGTGAATAAACTATGATAAAGTAATTTCCTAGGCATGCAAGTGAAACCAAGAGCAACACATATAGTATAGAATACAAAACGATCTGAGACATTTAAGGCGGTTGCTGATAGAAATGACATTCGGTGAGTCAGACTAGGTAGAAAGGAGGTGCGAGTGGGTGTCATAATATGGCTTGACCGGCGAAAAACTCATATTATGAGGGTTATGTAAAAACTAGTTTTGTTGCTTAGTAATTTCACACAGTGATGAGTCATTATTTTAATATCAATTAATATAAGAATGCGAAAATAAGACCGTCGCTTTTACGCCCAAACTACTGAACTACTGAACGGATAGTCTCAAGTCTGAGAAAGGCTCCTTTTTATCTAGATGTGGGTAGTACTTTCCTCAGGATGCAGGAGGAACCGCGGGGAGCACTGGTATTCCCACTGGCGACTAAAAAACTGAATACCTTCCTCAAGAGCTGCAAAGAAATGCTGCAGAAACACTTAGTTTTATTTGAAGAGCAAGCTTACAGTAAGTTAAATGACAAGGGTGCCTTAGATATACTGTTTACAATCCAATTACATTAATCAACATGAGTAACATAAAGAACTATTTGAATAACCTATATTGAAACAGACCTATTCAAACAGCGATACCCTGAGTTGATTGATTCAAATGTCACCTCTATCGTCATTCCGCATAGTCTACGTACGTATCTCAACTTCAACAAACGTCTTCATTAAAGCACGTAGTATACTGGTATACAATGGCCAGCATTGGCCATCATGTGAAGAGGCACTGTGGAGCCAGCACGGTACAATAATTCCTTTGTCTCATCAAGTATTATCTGCGATGATCATTCGTACGTAATCGCCGAGTCACGGCAGATTTCTCGATGCTAAATGATGACTGCCGATTCGAGAGAGTAGCTTTGTTGTGGTACAAGTTATGAAAAATGGCGGATGGAACTTGTTTTTGACAGTTTGTTGACATAATTCATGCCCTTTTTCTAACTATGAATCTTTATTAATATTGTTTTTACTTGAACACGCTAGTCTCAAAAAATATTGCAGTGTTACATAGCTCGCTAATTGAGGGAGGCTGTAGTAAATATACTATAAGATATAGTTTTGATAAACAAACCTTTTTGACGAAAAAATATATTAAACTGTGTAGAAGGACAGGTAAAGAGACAAGTTACTAAGGGCCCAATTTCACTTTATATTTTTACGCTATAAGATTAATTCAATTTAAATTGATTAATGTAAAATACAAAAGACATGGCTGCTGTTTCGTGACAAGCATTTTCCACTTAATTCACACGCATTTTGATCATTAAGTGCGTGCGTTTCGTTAGAGAAATACGCAATAGACACACAATTTGTATTGCGTTAGATGTATTTGTAACAGATTGCGTGCAACAATCGAAATAATTGAATGATTGAGAACGCGTATTAATGGACTTGTTTTTACATAATGTGTATTTACGTGATTTATTTTGTCACGCATGAAAACAATATTTTAAGCGCAATTACATAGTAGCTGTCCTGGTTTCACTCTCTTGTAATGTCAATTACAAAGACGTATTTTGTTTTCTCTGTAAATCTGATAATTAGCTTAATTGATTTAGATCTAAAAAAACATTGGAAATAGAATGACAACTGAATTCTTTAACACATTATCAATGAGTTGTATACTTTAATTCATGTAGGTAAACCTACATGAACAACATACAAGATACATACATACATGATACAAGTATACAACTCATTTATACATATAGGTATCAATTAAACTGCAAAAATAGAAGCAGATAAGTATATACCATACAAAAAAGAGAGTGTAAGAAATATTTTCTCGTGTCTTTATCTCACCGAGTGACAAAATTTTAAAATTACACCTAAATACGAAGTCCTGCTAACCCGCCACCATTTCTCACTTGGGCCACCCCCCACAAGCGCACATTCCGCGAACACACGCGATATGTTCTAGCCCAGGGCACAGGAATGCGAGGCAGATGCGCCGATATTGCACCGCAAGCCAGGAAAATACACCTTAATACATAATTGGCGAGCAAAAACCATTCGATTGTTGAAGACGAAGGTAATCAACACTGCTGTAAAACTGTTACAGCGAATACACGGAACTACACTCTTTTGCAAAAAAAACGGGCACCTATGCGAAATCTTAGTTTTAAGGACTTTACGTGTATTTCAAAGGGTTTTAATGATTGTAGTATGTTTCTAGCATCAAAAGAATTAGCCGAGCATGCGTGAGAGTGTATTCTAAATTTGAATTTTGTACAATTGCTAAGAAATTGGTTAAACTTTGTTTTGGACTAATTGCTGGCAGAAAGTTCGTCGGTGTTTTGAAAAGTTTTTGAAGTGATTTTCAGGAAAATGATAATGCAGTAATTTAATTAATGATTAATGTATTTTTTTATTAGATCAAAACATTTTTGAAAAACTGTGCGTATTTGATAAAATTATCACCTGCTCTAAATGGGCTATACTGATGATTGATGGCAATGTTAAGAGTTTCGGTATTTTAGTGTAAAGCGTTTCTACTGTTTAGATATTGTACCCACGTGTTTTAAAATATCGCTTTTTCATAAATAAACACTATTTAGAAGAGTATCAGTACCTTTGGCTGCGATAAAACCAATTTAAAGTAAGCAGTGCCCATCACAACTCGTCTCCTATAGGACTTTGACATTTTTAAAAGTCTTGAAATTCTACAAAATACAGAAAATAGCGCATAGACTGTGAGCACGAGGTCTTAAGGTCTCGTAATCACTGATTTTTAAACAACCTCGTCTCTTGGGAAACTCCGTAGACCTCTGAAGATCTCTGAGTCTGAACGTTCAAATAGCGTGTTTTCATCACACGGATATTTTATTAAATAAACTTGCCTACACCGAGATTTTCTGGCATCTGCAGCACTTTCCTGCTTAAATCATAACAATAATTGGCTAGCTGCTCATTTCTTAAGAAACATACGTTTGGCCAATAATTTTGAATTCTTGACTCCCTTTCAGCTAAATCATTGTTTAGTAACCCGATACCTACGGAGTTATCGAGAGCTTCAATGAGGCAATAATTTGACTTTTTAGATAGCTTTAACCCTCCTCATCATTTTTCATGTGGTTAATTTTAACATTTATCACAAAATTTGGTATTTTTTGAATGTCAAAGTCCGATAGGAGACGGGTTGTGATCGGCACTGCTTACTTTAATATTGTTTTGTCGCAGCCAAAGGTACTGATACTCTTCTAAATAGTGTTTATTTATGAAAAAGCGATATTTTAAAACACGTGGGTACAACATCTAAACAGTAGAAACGCTTTACACTAAAATACCGAAACTCTTAACATTGCCATCAATCATCAGTATAGCCCATTTAGAGCAGGTGATAATTTTATTAAATACGCATAGTTTTTCAAAAATGTTTTGATCTAACAAAAAAGTACATTAATCATTTATTAAAACTGCATTATCATTTTCCTGAAAATCACTTCAAAAACTTTTCAAAACACCGACGAACTTTCTGCCCCAGCAATTAGTCCAAAACAAGGTTTAACCAATTTCTTAGCAATTGTAGAAAATTCAAATTTAGAATACACTCTCACTCATTCTCGGCTGACTCTTTTGATGCTAGAAACATACTACAATCATTAAATCCCTTTGAAATACACATAAAGTCCTTAAAACTAAGATTTCGCATAGGTGCCCGTTTTTTTTGCAAAAGAGTTTATTTGCTTTGAATTGTTTTGGTATTTGTTGAGACAGGTAATGATACAATTAGAAAATAATGAGAGATTCCGCCAGTTTTGGTTTGCACGAACATTCAACGCAAATGTTCTATCATTTGAAGTCTATGATTCAGTTCACGCTAAAAATGGAATTCTGAAGTTTACTAGAAGCTTTTTCTGAAGTAGTATTGACTTCACAGTAGTCAAATTTTTTTTTGTCGCGATCTATGTAAAAGGTAAGAGCATTCGTATCATTCCCTAACTTATTTTTAATTAATTACTCGTGGACTACTAATAAGTCGCGGTAGTAAGACGCAATCATCCAAAGAAAGGTGCGATTTTGAAACAAAAGTTATCTTTACTTTTTTGCTACCAATCAGTTGACTGCATTTACAAAACAACAACAGCATAACAAGCCCTTTCGGTAATCGCCTACAAAAACGACTGTTTTTGTTTACACCAAATTGTCTGATTATCCAATTATAAAATACAATAGTTTCGTAAAACCACAAATCGATGATTTAGCAAGCAGTTGTTATAACAAGTTACAAAAGATCTATTGTAGCGTGGACAATTTTATCGATCCCGTCATGCGATGCTTAAACGCATTGCGATAGATCTGTATGCAATCATATTAGATTGATTTACTTTGACAACACGATTGATAAATGAGCTATATTATTTATTGTCTTTGTTTGTTTTTATTGGAGTGCTAAGACCTAAGAAATCTTGAAAATTACTCCTAATGTTTCATGCAATAAAAGTACCTAAGACAATGTTCAATTCAAAGTACTGTCTTTTCTCTAAAAATATCTTTCTACAATTTAAACATGTAGGTATTAAAGTCTGATGATACTTTAAACAATGACAATAAAATTGTTCTTGAATGACTCCACTTCTCTACCAATTTCTTTAAAGAAAAATTACACCTATCATACATATCATTCTAATCCTATCAATTATCACAAAACGCGAAAGAAACCAGATCTGCAAAGCGGTACCAAAACGGCTCATCACAAGGCGACTAACATTCAAAGCTAACTGCTCATTCATTAAGTAAACATATTCCCACAACCGGTATAGGTACAAATAGCAGTCAGCTTAGGCATAACGGTGGATTATGACCTTGTGACCGCCGGGTGAGGCCAGCGAGATTCTCCACTTCTAACGCCCAAGTTCACCGACAACGTAACGTCAGCTTTCTTAAAAGAAATTATTGTTTAAAAACCATTAGAAAGACATGTTTTTGTAAATGGTTGTAAAACTCATTACAAGACTTTTCTAATAAGTTCAAACTACTAGGTACTTATCGTACGAAGTTCGATCATGAAGTCCCAGTTCATATTTTCCGACTCTATAATCAGACAAGTTCGATAGTACCATATTATTGTATTGTCATCAGAACTAAACCCAGCTGCCAATTTTCATGACACTACGATACTTGAAAGTCGGGTAAATTAGTTACCTTATATTTCATTAACAAGTTACACATAGGTCGACGTAATAAAAGCATGTTAACAACTATGAATTTTCCCGTTGGAACTTAAAAGTTAAACAGTAGTTTTAAGAAAAAAACGGACGTTTATGTTGTCGGTGAATTTGGGCTTAAGTTATGAAATTAGTGTCACAGGTGTTTTATGTCCTGTCGAAACAGTAGCTAATTCAATGATTGCTGTCTTATTTGTAATGATTACTAGATTATACATTGGCATCCTAACTAATGAAAATGATGTCTATCAAAATGATAGCTTTAAGCCACGTATTCACTGGGAAACAATTGTTTATAAACACTGTTTCAGAAACAAAATCTACGTGTTTCTGAAACAAATAATTTTGTTTCTGTAAACACTACGTGTTTATCGAATGTTTCTGTGCTCCCCAACCGTGGCGGGGAGCACAGGGCCTGCAGTCTCGACAAAGATAGCGATCGCTTAACGACAAAATTCGGTCGATAAGTCCTAACGATCCGATCGTAACGATTTTTGGTAGTCTCTACTGCCAAAACTATCGAGTGTCATCGCAAAGTTACCGAATATTTTCGGTAAGATAACGATTTATCGTTATGTCATAGAATTTCCTTGCGACAGTTTTTGACAGCCCGCTAAGTGATAGCTACTATCGATATCGTTCCTATATTTGTTTATTTTACGTCAGAAAATATTAAATAAATAGTAATTTAATAAATAATGGCTTCTGAATATTTAGCATGGGACTTAGTTGTGCTCGAGCACAGACGCGATGTGCTTATGGGTCGACAAATAGCACGAAACAAGCGAAACGATGAAAATCCCTTGGATTTGGAGGATGGCCAATTTCTTCAAATGTATAGAATTTCAAAGGAAATGTTTCACAGGCTACTAAGTGAACTGCGTCCATCTCTCCAAAGACGACGGCCTTACGGACTTTCTGTGGAGTCCCAAGTAAGTGTCTTTGCGACCTACCGTGCATAAATAATATTTCTATAATATATTTTTCTTATAACTAAGGTTGAACTTTTTTAAATTTTCTTCTTATTAGATACTGACGGCACTCCGATTTTACGCATGTGGGTGCTACCAACAACCTGTTGGCTTGCAGTGGGTTGTAGCATGAGCCAAAATCTGTTAGCCGAGTCATCCGGGCTGTAACTTCGGCAATAAATGAAAACTTTTAAGAAAATATATTAAATTTCCAATGACTCAAGGAGAACGCCATGCGGCAAAACAGAAATTTAGAAATGCCCCACAGCCATTCCCAGGGTAATTGGAGCCATTGATTGCACCCATATAAAAATTTTAGCTCCTAAGACCAATGAGGAGTCTTATGTGAGTGGTCACCATGAGGGCCATTCATTAAATGTGCAAGCTGTAAGTTGACCTTCAGTTCTATAATATCTAAAAATATTGTTTGAAAAATATGTACTTACATATTTAATATATTACAGGTGTGTGACCCTGATCTTATTATTTTAAATATTAATGCTCGATGGCCAGGAGCGAGACATGATGCTCACATATGGGCAAATTCACCGGTGCGCTCAACAATGAAGCGACATTTTGAAAATGGGGACCGCCGTGCTTGGCTGCTTGGTAAATAAATGAACATTATAAATCTGCCTCGAAGAGGTTGCCCATTCGACTTCTGAAATTACTTTGTATTTTTAATCTTTTAGGTGATGATGGATATCCTCTGGAACCGTGGTTAATGACTCCCATAAAACATCAACAGCCTGGCACACCGAATATAAATATACCGAAGCACACTGCTCAGCTAGGAACATCATAGAAAGATGCTTCGTGTGCTAAAATCTGTGTTTAGATGTCTATCACACCAACGCCAGTTAATGTACGAACCCTATATGGCTGGCCTAATAATTAACGCATGTGCAGTGCTCCACAATATGCGGATAACATATAAATTACCGGAACCAGAGTCCACCACATCCATGCAGCTGGTGGATAATAGTAGATTCCATGATGATATGTTAGAAGTTACAGGTAACTTATGAACTGATTTTTTATTTTACTATGTATGTATACCTAACACCAATACATTTTATTTTTGTTATGCAGGTTCTGGGCGAGCTGTTGCAGAGCGCATAAGAAGAAGGCTAATTAACACTAGTTTCACATAATTATTATACTTTTTTTCATTTATGTACTGTTTCAAATAAAAAACATTTTATATCATTTATTATTTTTATTTATGTAATTATTTATTGCGTCAGCTATTTTGTTTCCGACTTTTACCAATTGCAGCGTCGCCTCGGCTTGTACCTTGGCTGCCTCAGCCTGCATCTTGGCAGCATCTGCTTGCGCTTGAGCAGCAGTTGCCAGCATCTAAAAAACGTTGGATTTACTGAATGTGTCTTAATGTTCTCTAGCATGCTAGTGTGTATAATAATTAAGAGGAAATTTACACTATAACACACCTTCATTGTAGCAGCATTTGCTTCTGCAACTGCTAGAAATTCTCGTCGAGCTGCACTATATTGCTCAGAAACACTTTGGCGAGGATTCAGATCTGAAAATACCCAAAATTATTGGTATTGTAGGAATTATTGGCTGACCCACCTGCAGAACTAATGTTTTTATTATAAATAAAATTTAAGCTTACTCCTCTTTCTTCTGGGTCTCTGTCGCAGTGGTGGTGTTGATGATGCAACAGTTTCTGTCCTTCTGCCACGTACTGCTGGAATTATCAATTATAACACATTAAATAAAAATCAATGAAAATAAACATAGGTGAGCAAAATAACTGCAACTTACTCATTTGTAGTACTGGCGACTGAGGGGCATCTTGCACTTGTTCTTGGATGGGTGGTGGTGAAGAACCAGCCGTTGCTCTGCTGTCATTGATTGCTAAAATATTTTGTTAATTAATATTTTGGTAACATTAGTGTACAGATGTATACACATAATAAAATATATTATAGCAGTAACCAACTAGTTACTAAAACTCCAACTTACTTGTTTCAGTCGGTAACAATTCCACAAAATCTCTAGCTGTAATAAAATAAATAGTAACATTAAAATTAAAATAATTATATTTTGAATTGAGTACCTATTAATTTAAAACTTACCCTGAGAATGAGGTAAGGTGAGAACCTCAGAGATTACCACCCCAGCCTCCATCTCATGTTGTAATAACTGTAAATAACAATAAAAGTATTTTTAGTGTTATCAACATTCAAAGATTGAGAATATTAAATTGTATTGAATACAATAATCACAACTTACATCTTCCTCTGGCATAGCGTCCGGGCAGTCTGTCCCAAAGGAATAATCTGCCCCAACTATTGAAATTATCCGCTCTCGGCCTCGGTCAGGGAGCAGTGCTGACGCCTCGGTTGCTACGTTTTGCTTTTTAATTTTGCCGCCTTAAACCTACAATCCAAACCAAGTTAATAATTAACTGACGTGGCATGGCATAATTAAAACCAATTCAATCTTTGAAAAGACTTACCGTCATCCACTGCTCTGGTGTCTTTCTAGACCCGTTAGGAGATTATTGAGCTCCTCGGCAACCTCCCTCCAGCCCGTTTCGAAATTTTCCCGGCCCTGCAAGCCGGTAAATTTCCGCGTGTGCAAATATGGACGCGCTTCTAATATTGATAGTAGTGCATCAATTTGAGCGGGTGTAACACGAGGGCTACGCAGACGCTTACGCCTGAAACATTAAAGTAGTCATTATGTAAACACAGAATACTTCGGATGTATACAAAGTATTCAATTTAGTAAGTACCAAGAATAGGAATAAAAAATTCTCGTTGTAGATGTACTTACCTGACGCTCAAGCTGCTGGCACCCGGCAGGCCTGCGCCTGTTTCAATGACTTCACCGTCCATGAATAGTAATGAATACACCGTTCTCCTTTATTATTATTATAAATCAAACCAATGTTCAAGTGCACAAACAAACTTGACATTGACAGTTTGTTTATGTTCTATGTCTGTATTGCAAGTACGCAAACTATTAAGATCTTTAATATGTGTTTTCTTAAAAAACGGTATGTTTTACTTACACGGTTCGATGCAAAAAGTTTTAATATGATAAGGTTCATCTATTTTCTTTATAATTGTCAAAGGAAACAAAATTGGTTGTGCAAATCTTGTCTACCATTTCTCCCTATAATACAAGGATTTTTTTTACATGCAACATTTTAATACAAATTCACCGCACTATGAATACGGTTTTCGCTATCGTACCGACACGAATATGTCATGATAATTAGCGATGTTGCCCGCTATCTCGGCTGTCGAGACTTGCGTTTATCGTTACTGTCGTTATGGCAAGCGAATATTTTCGTTAATATTTAGCGACTGTCAGTTTGCGATCGAATCGCTATCTTATGTCGAGACTGCAGGCCCAGAAACAAATCAGTTGCGCAACATGTGCATACAAGTGTGGACGCGTGTTTCATTTGTTTATAAACGCCAAATAAACATATTGTAAACATCTGACGGTGTGGACGGCAGTTTCCGAAACATTGTTGCTGTAAACATCTACGTGATGTTTCAGAAACTGTGTATCTGAAACATTGTTTCCCAGTGAATACGTGGCTTTAAATTCCTAACATTTCAACTCTGCCGTCATCATCCGCAGTTTATTCTAGTTTTACAGATATGTCCCAATTTTCAATTGTTTCTACTTCGAGTTAGGAAAATATTGTTTCCGTAGCTAAGGTGAAGTAGGTAATGTTGCACTTTTTCATGAATGGAACATAGATTTGGATCAGACCAATCGTTCTCGAAAAATCCGTGAAAAATCCTTAAAATTAAAACTCACCAAATAACAATCAATGGGCTTCTCCCTGGGTCTATGGTACGCCTTCTGCAATTCCGTCTGTTTGAGCGCATGCGCGATGTGGAGTGCGCTCGCGTCGAACCGCCCGTACTGATAGTCGGGCGTGTCGCGCGACAACTCACGCGCGGGCGACGCGTGCGCGCTGCCGCCATTTGTCGTGCGTGTCGGGGATACTGCTGACAAGACTGGAACAAAGGAATTAGTGTTATTTTCCGAAGTTTTAGGGTTGATATTTAGATAGAAATGATGAGAATAAAATAAGTAAGTTTGTAAAAGGTTGACCTAATAGCCAAAAACTGGGGCTTTCTAGGGTCATTTTGGGAATCAAAGCTGTCAGTCATATGAATAGTTAGAACGCTGGCATGTAATGTAAACTATTAGGGTTTATATTGCAGTCCGAAAAGAAAGGGCTGTCCCTCCTGGACACGATAATCGTGACGTTTTCAAAGTCAGAAATTCAAATTCATCCTCTGACTAACGGCATAACAAACTCGCTATAATATTCAGTAGTAAACTGCGCAAGCTATGCAAAACATTAATACACCTGCATCTTAGACTGCAAGACGACACGAACAGCACGAAGCTGGTTAGTCTAATGACAAGTTTCTTCAGAATACATATCATTTGCACTAAACGGCATTGAAACAAGACTCTCTTCAGAAGAATCTCGATTCATAAAATGAAGACCAATCAAAGCTAAGGCTACACTAACGGAAAATGCAATAAACGAGTGATTAGCGATCGTACGCACAGCCGCCCGTGTGTATCGGACCGCAGGCCTGTAGTTAAATTAACTGGATTTTGTGTACAACCCGTAATAACGTGGTAGAACTGGACATTGGTAGTTAGCTTATCTTGTAATCAAAGAAATATGTTGGTGTTAGCGTAGAAGAATGAAGAAAAACATGAAGATTATTATAACATGGAGATATTTTAATCGGTTCATTACACAGCGAGATCCGATAAAGGTGTAAACTGTAAGTACCCATAGGTCAAAAAAGTTACCATGAACTGGAAATCTGCGTACATCTAACTTATCTATACTATATTGTAAAGCTGAAGAGTTTGTATGCTTGCTTGCTTGAACACGCTTATCTCATTTCAGGTCAGTTTGAAAAATTCTTCAGTGTAACATGGAGGAGACTACTTTTTATTCGGGTGCAGAACCCAAGTATTTTTTTACAAAATATTTTTCTTCATAGTACTTTACTCAAGAGATAGAAAAGCTGCGATGAAAAAATATGCACAATATGATAAGGATCTAAGCAATTAAAATAAAGATGATATCATCAGTTTTGTAACTGTTCTGTCTAGAAACTGCGTGTCCTTGCGTGCAGTTGGCAATTTGCCAACCTAATAATTATGTGCATTTGTGATCTTTACACCTCATATTAAGTATATTACACCTTATTATCATAGTTATTTTACATGCCACATATGCGTGATGCTTGTAATTTTATTAGTCGCTAGCATAAGAATTGCATGTAATTTACTGTTCTCAGATAAACTACCACACTTGTGGTAGTGGGCGAATTTCATGCATATTTAATTTATGATATTTATCAATTTTGATATCGTGCACACTGCACATACATATGTAGGTACTTATTTAATTTATACTTCATCCACAAAAACTCTAGATATGCAAAAAGTTTCAAAAGGAGATCATTTATTTTTTATACAGTCACGAATGAAATGGTCTTTCACTCTATTTGTAGTGTAGTTTAATTTACTTTTACTTTATTCTAAATTCGCAGTTAACATATCGATACTTAAGATATAAAATAGGTCAACAAAGTAACAACACATACACAGCCTATTTTACAAAAGGACCTACCTACTTTCTCCTCCCCATACTCCTCTAACCAAACACTTCATCGACAGCTACACAAACCATTACATATCCTACATAATAAGATAAACAAAATAACAGCAAGTACAGTTGTTATTTCATCACTAATTGATAGTAATTAGCATATTATTATATTCTCAAGGTGGACTGCAGCAGCATTCTTGTACGTTCATAAAGTTTAGTTAATAAACATATAAATAATGACGTGGGTGGTGCGTGGTGCATGCGAAATGTGCATTGATTGGGTTTGGTACTGTTAAGTTTGCCGACTATGAGATACGTGGTATTAATTTTAAGTGTCGTTGTATTATTAGGTACCTAGGGACCTATTTATGTACTGCTGGTTAAAGATGTAAGGGCTTGATAATCATGAGTTTTCCAATTCTTTTACAGATTCAACTAATCACTTTTCGAGTCAAAAGTTCTACTTTAAAATAAGCCTTTCAGGCCCTTATGAACAATCTAACACCAATTGCACTAAAAGTATGTCTTAACAACGCCTTTACAAACCCGTGAAACTTCTTACACGTTGATTCTTGGCAGTTTTCTACTTAGTTTTGTATTCATCAATAAATAAAAGGTATATCAATGACCTACATAAATAATTAAATCATGGACGATAACTTGTGAATCTTCGAGAAAATAAGATTTCATATTTTTTACAGTTTAAGAAATTATAAGAAAACATACTTCTCAGACCTCAAAAATCATTTAATTTACTACCATATCAAAATCCATATACTCGTAAATCGCAGTTATGTAACGAGAAAACTCAATGAAAAACCCACCTTACCACTTTTAAGATAAAGTAGGAAATCCAAGCATATAAGTTACGTCGGAATGGTGTCAATGACCTGCCTTACTCCATAAGTTACACACTATTTGGCGAGCTGAAGTGTAGGTACATGTTTAACGGAGTTAACAAAAAACTAGGTAAAACGTTATTTTGTGAGTAAAACTAAAATATAGTAACATATGTTACGAAGCGTAGTATGTATTGTAATTTGTAATTAATTAGTGGTCTGCCTTTAGTGCTGGTTTTAAGAGCTCTTGGCTAAGTCAAAGCCGCGCGGTCCGTGAATGGACGATAAACTGTGGGTCCTGGGTGTCAATGAACATCCTTGGTAGTCGTAACGGGAAGTCAGAAGCCAGTAAGTCTGACAACCAGTCATATAGATAGACAGGCAGTCGCTCCTTGTACAACACTGGTACTCAGCTTCATCTGGTTAGATATATTATGAAGCCGACCCTAACATAGTCGGGAAAAGGCTAGGCAGAAAATGATGTTTACTGCTGGTTTTAACTGAACGGACAGTTTTCAAGATGTTTCGAACGAGGATCTTACAAGGAAAGTTTCAGTGTAAGTTGAGTCAGCTAAAAGGATCACTGCGTGAGAAAATAGAGCCTAAATGACGCCATAATATATGACGAAGAAAGTGCAATAAAATGTCTGTCTGTGCTTACTGCATGAACATTAGAAATTCACACACGTAAAATGACAAATTCATCTTACATTTTGTGTTCTAAGAAAAACCCGGAATTTTTAAAATATTTTTTTAATTTAAAATAAGACTTTCGTGTCCAGGAGTTTTCAATCATCTATCATGTCCAATCTTCTTTCATGATGGATTACCTGAAAGATGACATGAATAGGAAGGGAGTGAGTGTCAGTATGACGAGTGACAGGGAAAATGGAAGACGATGACATATTGCGCCGACCCCAAATAAAATTGGGTACAGGTCAGGAGGAAGAAAAGTGTCCAGGAGTTTTCTAGGAAAAGAGAAGAAGTGGCCAACCACGACACACTTTAACTATACACACTGTACCTTTAGTTTGAAGCAATAGTAATTTACCTAATTATTTAGCACCTTAAAAGTCTGTGTTAAAGTCTGGGCCGATTTAAGGTGGCACAAAATTCAAGGTCGTCACGGCTATTTAGGCACAATGTATTGTTTTTCTTTGGGAAACCTTTGTGTTTAATTTGTCTCTGTCCTGATAAGAGTTTTGGGTTGTAATGACAGACATTTCAATATCCTATTAATGGATTTTGTACTATAACAATTTTATCATGTTTTAAGAAGGCCCTATTGTTTGTCATAAGTGTGACTAACAGTACTTACAACTAGAATATTTTTTAATCCAAAGTATAAAGTTAATTCTCTCAAAACCCACGAAGGCTAGTTCTTACTAAAGCCCAATTACCTAATACTTCCTTACCCAACATTATAACATAACCTGCATAAATTCCCCAGGATAATAAAACGATGTATTCCGAGCAAACGCGTGCCTTTCTCAGGCATTGCGTTATGCAGAACGTAACAGCAATGCATGGTGCAACAGAGCAGCAATTTTGTGTCGCGTTTATCCCTAAATATGGCAGTGGTGCGAATATGGGTATACTGCGGAAAGCGATTAGACTGTGGCAAGATTTATGGCATTTGGAAGTGGACTCGTTATTGGTCAGGTATATTATATGGGTCATTTTGGATCTGAAATCACAGTTATGTATTGGTACTTATATTCTTGTTAAACGATGGGAACTACATACTTTCAAGACAATATTAGAGGGAGAGTGACTTAAGAGACTTTTTGAATGAATTTTGCTGATATTCAAGGACAATATCAACGTCTGTTTTTCCTAAAAAAAATCATAGTTAACAGATGAGTTAAGAAAACTGACGTAACTTGGGAATAACTCGGAATGGGCTGAAGGCGCTTTAATATCTTCTCAGGAAAAAACGGAAATAGGGGGACCACATTAGGTAAGCAGTATCTAAATAGCAGTAATTTCTATCATTTAAACTACACGACCATAATAGAAAACCCAACAACCTCTTAAGTAACACCCAGCTAAAAAGACATCCTACAAAGCGTACATAGTCATGTGCTATAAATTTCTCAAGTTCCTTACAAGTTACAACTGACAGCGACGCACGATTCGGGAGCTGCGCGTGAGTTGCGAAACTGTCGCCGCGTGACGTCACAACCGACCTTCTTAATGTCGTTTACTTGGAACGTTTAGATTAGGAACGTAGGCCTATATGCGTTTTATTGCTTATTGAAGGAGGTTTTATGTGGTAAGTGGGTTTAATGGTGGTAGTGGAGGAGAACAAATGTAGTGAGACTTTGGTTCGGTTATAGATCATATTACTGGGGTTCTTGATTTGATAATTGAGCTATATAGGTACTATAACTGCCATATTTAGAGACTAAAGAAGGCAGCAAGTTATAGTGGCTTCCAGACCGAACGGAGTTGGTTCTATCCAAGGAGATCAGTCAGCTGTGGAGAACAAGAGAACTCGTGAACACTTCCTATTCCTTCACTCTCATAGCCCGATGGAACGCCAATCTGACACGTCCGGAGAGAGATACTCGACCCATATTTACATGCTCTGCGAGGATTGGGTTCATATCAACGAATTGTTCGAATATTCGTTGCAACATCCATCATTCGATAAAAATATCAAAGGAACTAGAAATATTCTTATATTTATTGGCATATCTGTTTCAAAGAATTAAATATGTGCCGTAAAGGTCCAGCCTGTTCATTAAAAACGTCAGATTTCCTTCGGCAAAGTCTGAATTCGGACAATTAATTATGGTTTCTGTTTTTGTGACACAAACCTCTTTTTGCGTTCATTACGAACGTTACAAACTTTTTGCGTAGTTGCTTTAGTTAATTTAATAAATGGTCTCTAATTTGGCCTTACTTAGTTACCGGCCTAGTGGAGACCTAAGTTACTTTTAAATTAAAAAAGCTTAAGGTAATTTGCCCTTGTCTTTTAAAACATTTTGATTCAAGGAACATAATTTTGAGTAGGCTACGTGATTAAGAAGCCATAAAAAATATAAATACGTTACAAAAAGAAAAGCTACTGAACGACAGCGAAAATATTGTCGTTACCTTAAACTAATTCTAAAACGAAAAGTCTTCTAATTAAAAAAATGCAGTCAAAAAAAAAAGAAACAAGAATTTAAAACATTTCCCGGAAAACATTCCACATTTGAAACAGGCTAAAAAACCAGCCAGCTTCACCGTTTATGTAGTTCCACATTCAAACGGAAAATGTAGTAACAGCTGTCATTTATGGAATTCCTGTATCGCCTACAACGCGACAGTTGAAATAAACCAAGTTACTGGGCCTGCAGTCTCGACATAAGATAGCGATTCGATCGCAAACTGACAGTCGCTAAATATTAACGAAAATATTCGCTTGCCATAACGACAGTAACGATAAACGCAAGTCTCGACAGCCGAGATAGCGGGCAACATCGCTAATTATCATGACATATTCGTGTCGGTACGATAGCGAAAACCGTATTCATAGTGCGGTGAATTTGTATTAAAATGTTGCATGTAAAAAAAATCCTTGTATTATAGGGAGAAATGGTAGACAAGATTTGCACAACCAATTTTGTTTCCTTTGACAATTATAAAGAAAATAGATGAACCTTATCATATTAAAACTTTTTGCATCGAACCGTGTAAGTAAAACATACCGTTTTTTAAGAAAACACATATTAAAGATCTTAATAGTTTGCGTACTTGCAATACAGACATAGAACATAAACAAACTGTCAATGTCAAGTTTGTTTGTGCACTTGAACATTGGTTTGATTTATAATAATAATAAAGGAGAACGGTGTATTCATTACTATTCATGGACGGTGAAGTCATTGAAACAGGCGCAGGCCTGCCGGGTGCCAGCAGCTTGAGCGTCAGGTAAGTACATCTACAACGAGAATTTTTTATTCCTATTCTTGGTACTTACTAAATTGAATACTTTGTATACATCCGAAGTATTCTGTGTTTACATAATGACTACTTTAATGTTTCAGGCGTAAGCGTCTGCGTAGCCCTCGTGTTACACCCGCTCAAATTGATGCACTACTATCAATATTAGAAGCGCGTCCATATTTGCACGCGGAAATTTACCGGCTTGCAGGGCCGGGAAAATTTCGAAACGGGCTGGAGGGAGGTTGCCGAGGAGCTCAATAATCTCCTAACGGGTCTAGAAAGACACCAGAGCAGTGGATGACGGTAAGTCTTTTCAAAGATTGAATTGGTTTTAATTATAAGCATGTACATGCCACGTCAGTTTTTTATTATTTACTTGAGTTAATTATTCTAATTGTAGGTTTGGAGAGACTTAAAAGCCGCGCTTGCAGTAAGGCGGCAAAATTAAAAAGAACAAAACGTACCGGCAACCGAGGCGTCAGCACTGCTCCCTGACCGAGGCCGAGAGCCGGATAATTTCAATAGTTGGGGCAGATTATTCCTTTGGGACAGACTGCCCGACGCTATGCCAGAGGAAGATGTAAGTTGTGATTATTGTATTCAATACAATTTAATATTCTCAATCTTTGAATGTTGATAACACTAAAAATACTTTTATTGTTATTTACAGTTATTACAACATGAGATGGAGGCTGGGGTGGTAATCTCTGAGGTTCTCACCTTACCTCATTCTCAGGGTAAGTTTTTAAATTAATAGGTACTCAATTCAAAATATAATTATTTTAATTTTAATGTTACTATTTATTTTATTACAGCTAGAGATTTTGTGGAATTGTTACCGACTGAAACAAGTAAGTTGGAGTTTTAGTAACTAGTTGGTTACTGCTATAATATATTTTATTATGTGTATACATCTGTACACTAATGTTACCAAAATATTAATTAACAAAATATTTTAGCAATCAATGACAGCAGAGCAACGGCTGGTTCTTCACCACCACCCATCCAAGAACAAGTGCAAGATGCCCCTCAGTCGCCAGTACTACAAATGAGTAAGTTGCAGTTATTTTGCTCACCTATGTTTATTTTCATTGATTTTTATTTAATGTGTTATAATTGATAATTCCAGCAGTACGTGGCAGAAGGACAGAAACTGTTGCATCATCAACACCACCACTGCGACAGAGACCCAGAAGAAAGAGGAGTAAGCTTAAATTTTATTTATAATAAAACATTAGTTCTGCAGGTGGGTCAGCCAATAATTCCTACAATACCAATAATTTTGGGTATTTTCAGATCTGAATCCTCGCCAAAGTGTTTCTGAGCAATATAGTGCAGCTCGACGAGAATTTCTAGCAGTTGCAGAAGCAAATGCTGCTACAATGAAGGTGTGTTATAGTGTAAATTTCCTCTTAATTATTATACACACTAGCATGCTAGAGAACATTAAGACACATTCAGTAAATCCAACGTTTTTTAGATGCTGGCAACTGCTGCTCAAGCGCAAGCAGATGCTGCCAAGATGCAGGCTGAGGCAGCCAAGGTACAAGCCGAGGCGACGCTGCAATTGGTAAAAGTCGGAAACAAAATAGCTGACGCAATAAATAATTACATAAATAAAAATAATAAATGATATAAAATGTTTTTATTTGAAACAGTACATAAATGAAAAAAGTATAATAATTATGTGAAACTAGTGTTAATTAGCCTTCTTCTTATGCGCTCTGCAACAGCTCGCCCAGAACCTGCATAACAAAAATAAAATGTATTGGTGTTAGGTATACATACATAGTAAAATAAAAAATCAGTTCATAAGTTACCTGTAACTTCTAACATATCATCATGGAATCTACTATTATCCACCAGCTGCATGGATGTGGTGGACTCTGGTTCCGTAATTTATATGTTATCCGCATATTGTGGAGCACTGCACATGCGTTAATTATTAGGCCAGCCATATAGGGTTCGTACATTAACTGGCGTTGGTGTGATAGACATCTAAACACAGATTTTAGCACACCGAAGCATCTTTCTATGATGTTCCTAGCTGAGCAGTGTGCTTCGGTATATTTATATTCGGTGTGCCAGGCTGTTGATGTTTTATGGGAGTCATTAACCACGGTTCCAGAGGATATCCATCATCACCTAAAAGATTAAAAATACAAAGTAATTTCAGAAGTCGAATGGGCAACCTCTTCGAGGCAGATTTATAATGTTCATTTATTTACCAAGCAGCCAAGCACGGCGGTCCCCATTTTCAAAATGTCGCTTCATTGTTGAGCGCACCGGTGAATTTGCCCATATGTGAGCATCATGTCTCGCTCCTGGCCATCGAGCATTAATATTTAAAATAATAAGATCAGGGTCACACACCTGTAATATATTAAATATGTAAGTACATATTTTTCAAACAATATTTTTAGATATTATAGAACTGAAGGTCAACTTACAGCTTGCACATTTAATGAATGGCCCTCATGGTGACCACTCACATAAGACTCCTCATTGGTCTTAGGAGCTAAAATTTTTATATGGGTGCAATCAATGGCTCCAATTACCCCTGGGAATGGCTGTGGGGCATTTCTAAATTTCTGTTTTGCCGCATGGCGTTCTCCTTGAGTCATTGGAAATTTAATATATTTTCTTAAAAGTTTTCATTTATTGCCGAAGTTACAGCCCGGATGACTCGGCTAACAGATTTTTGGCTCATGCTACAACCCCACTGCAAGCCAACAGGTTGTTGGTAGCACCCACATGCGTAAAATCGGAGTGCCGTCAGTATCTAATAAGAAGAAAATTTAAAAAAAGTTCAACCTTAGTTATAAGAAAAATATATTATAGAAATATTATTTATGCACGGTAGGTCGCAAAGACACTTACTTGGGACTCCACAGAAAGTCCGTAAGGCCGTCGTCTTTGGAGAGATGGACGCAGTTCACTTAGTAGCCTGTGAAACATTTCCTTTGAAATTCTATACATTTGAAGAAATTGGCCATCCTCCAAATCCAAGGGATTTTCATCGTTTCGCTTGTTTCGTGCTATTTGTCGACCCATAAGCACATCGCGTCTGTGCTCGAGCACAACTAAGTCCCATGCTAAATATTCAGAAGCCATTATTTATTAAATTACTATTTATTTAATATTTTCTGACGTAAAATAAACAAATATAGGAACGATATCGATAGTAGCTATCACTTAGCGGGCTGTCAAAAACTGTCGCAAGGAAATTCTATGACATAACGATAAATCGTTATCTTACCGAAAATATTCGGTAACTTTGCGATGACACTCGATAGTTTTGGCAGTAGAGACTACCAAAAATCGTTACGATCGGATCGTTAGGACTTATCGACCGAATTTTGTCGTTAAGCGATCGCTATCTTTGTCGAGACTGCAGGCCCTGGTGACTGAATATTTTAGAATTAACTAACGAACGGTTACGTCCGTCGATTGAAATATAGAACTGGATTAATGAAACGTACCTAGGTATTAAAATTACTAGATTGACTTTAAAGACTTAAAGGCTCAATGGTTTTAGCTTGGTAAATATGCAAACTTTTTGGTGTATTTTTTTAAGTTTAGAATAAGACCTCGTCCTTTCATATTGATCAAATGACCATTCATATTTGAATGCTTAGATATACTTAATGGATTAAAAAATCTGGAATCCGTACATGTTATGAACAAAAATAGATAAGTATCTTCGATTATCATTTATTAATCAAAATCTTAGATAAATTTTAGACATAGTAACATCAGATTACCGTTTCGTCATACGCACCAAAGTTGGAAGATGACATTTACAGATTATAATGCTATAATAAGATTTTCCTAAAATATCTAGATCCGGTATATTGATATGTAAATTGCTTACAAAATATAAACACCAATAACGCCACATTTTGACAGCTGCATAAAATATTTTCAATTTCGTAAGAAACAGTAGTTTATGCTGAAGTAAATTGGCTTATTGTAACTGGGTAAATATTTGCTTAGCCTTTTCTCAATTATGTTAGGGTCGGCTTTCAGTCTAACCAGATGCAGCTGGGTATCAGTTTTTTCTATGAACTGACTGTCTAGCTGACTTCCTCAACCCAGTTACTTGGGTACACGATACTTCTTGATAAGACTTGCTATCAGACTATGGCTTCTGACTACCAGAAACGACTGCTTAAGATGTCCTAAAGACAGCCGATAGACACCTATTTAACGTGCCTTCCAAAACACGGAGGAACTCATTAAGTTTGTCATAAATGGTCACCCATCATCGGATGCTGTAAGTTAGCCACGAGCACCTTCAAACCATGATGCAACTAATTAACATAAATTCTTGGCGCTCATCATTATATAACTTGAATTACGTCAGCTTCGACATATTGATGCATTTGTGATTTAAGGGAAATAAGGACGATGACCTTTTAATTGTCAATACTGGTTGAAGGATCCTGTTATACTCGAAGATATACTATAGGACATTGGAAATATTGTGCATACAAGTACTTCTGCGGATTACCGATATAGACGTGTTTTGCGATTAGAGATTGAATTTTGAACTTCATATAAATTACTAAATGTTTTTCTGCGATTTCACCCGCGTTCTTGTGGGAACTATTACCCGTACCGAGCCAAAATATAAGTAGCTTATGTTCCTCGGGAAGAGTGTAGCTATCCAACAGTGAAAGTGAATTTTTCAAATCGGTTTCGGAGTAGTTTCGAAAAACAAAAAAATAGTTTCCTGTTTATTTAAATTAGTAACATAAATGTACTTAGATCTGTTATCGAAAAACATCCGATGGATCGGTTATTACAACTCGCAGTTAACGTAAGTTCACTTCACATAAGGTCCATAGGTCCAAACACTAAAGCTTTAGGTCACTGGGCTGCCGCGCGGAATGTGGCCGGCTGTTTTGCAACAAGTTCTCCTATCCCTTTCACACATACTACCTCTCGCTCTACCACCCGAAGTAGCCCGAACTGTGCCGAAGTTCAAGAGCTTTCGTACCGTGCCTTCTTCGGAAGTACGACTGGATTCTTGCAGGTTTTGTTTGTTATTTATGCCTTTTTGATGCGGATTTGTGATAGACATTTTAGTTTGTTAAATAACGGAATCTTAAACGGTTGGTTTTAGCACATTCCTGTTTAAATTCTTTGGTCGTTTACGCTGTGAAGGGTAATCAATTTGCTGGTTATGTGATTTTGATGTTTTAAAAGCGAAATAAATGGTAATATGTGCCTGCTTTACTCAATATTTACATCGGTTTTAATATCTACTTCACAATTTATTTATCTTTAGTTATTATGCTTTATTTATTTATTAAACTGTAATTTGTCTTTTTGCATACTTACTATAAATTAATAATTATGTTTGGTACGTTCTTTCTATGCCAACGAAACTGGCCCGAAGTGTATTTTGTTGAGCGAAGTTTTCAGATACATAAATGATATTTTAATTATAATAAAAGTTATTAGTGTTCTGCCATCATTTGACCATAAAAACATTTAACGTACTTCCCTAAAAAAGCATTATCTCACACACAATCAAAGGTGTAAAAAGGTTACAATCATAAAACTTTGGCCAGCTGGTCATCAATGAGAGATACATTGAATACAAGTGACACTATTTGACGACGATGACGTCACAGACGCATGCGCAGCGCGTTACTGCTTCATTCAAATTTTATGTCACGCTGGCTCAACTTTTGTGGTTTGAATTTCCTTGTACAATTTCAATAGTTCGTTCTGGATTTTCTTTTAGAACAAAAAAAAATCTTTTTAGTTACTGTCCCACCTCAATTCTATTAATTTGTGTACAATTATTGTGACCTATGAAGATATCAGTGCTTGGTGCAGGTGGCACAAGTAATACTAAATAAGCACTATAATTAACAATACCCAACGTGAATAATTACTTTAATAACTGCAAATGCATAATTAGTACCTAGTTGTTTAAAAAATCTTGCAAGAAAATGACTTTGGTATGTAGGTACTACATCTCTGTGCCAGAGAACTTTGTTTATTAGGGCGTGCTGTCCAAAAGAGTTCTCATGAAGGTCTCCTTAACGAAGTAAGATCAAAGTAAATGCTATATAGTAATTTAAAGCACCGCTGTTAAGGGCTTTATCAATTTAGGACTAATGTGATAAATAGGTAACCTCATGTGTTATAGAGTAAATAAAGTAAGAACATTACACACTTATTTAGATAAATAAGTGTGTAATGTATAACTACTTATTTATCTACATATTAACAAACCAACTAAAGCGATTGAACAACGATTGAATGATTGGCAGCTAGTGATTCGGACTATTGTCTGATTGATATCCGACTGCACTTAAACAATGGATGCCCTTGCACGATGGCATTGTCCTGGTTTGTTGACCACTGTGCGCTTTTTTTGTTTTTAAATGTATTTTGTTGTTTGTTTGTTTTGTTTTGTTTTTAAGAATGTTGTAAATAGATTGGGGTTTTAGCTAGATTTGAACGAGGGTCAAATACCTAAGGCCATAAGTTTTTCATATTTGATTTGGTGTTTTCTGCCAAGTTGTGTTTTTCCGTATTATTTAATATTGGTCTAGTCTTTTGTCCTCCGTGATATTGGTGAATATAAAATTCAGAACAATCACCTGATACGAAGATCACGAATTTCCAGCAAAAAGCCTTTAGTCTTCATCTATAAATGGGCTATCTATAGCTGATAGAATTTTACAAATCGTACCTAGTGGATCTGAGTTAGCGTGTTCAGGCGAACAAACAAACTCTCCAGCTTCATTATTTTATGCCGTATATTATTGTAGCTATAAAGCTTGTTTTGGGTAAATAGACCGTCCCAAAACATATCTAACTACAAATGGCATAGTAAAGGGGAAAAAGACCAAGGGCGATATGTAGCTGAAAAGAAAGTAATTCCTATTTACTACAAATAATACTTACATTCATTATCATGACTGTTCCGCGCCAATCCTCTGATCTGCTCGTTAACATAGTTATTACTCTTGGGCACGTTCAGCGCGCTTCTGATGCCCACTGAGGAGTTATCCAGGTGGCCTGGCCCGATCTTCGGCACGTGGCTCGAGCAGTACACCTCTTTGTCTTCTGTCCAGTGCTGGTTGTTGTAGTATGTCTGGGGAGGGAGAAATTGGGGGTTGAAAAGGTCATCATCATAGAAGAAATCAAGAATGCAGTAGACTTTTTAAGAACATTTTAGAAAATAATTGGTCCACTGTGCATCCTTTGCGTTAACTTAAGGTTAAGATTCGATTTATCTCGAAATTTCGCCTCAAAGATAGCTCAAATATACTCTATCACAAGGCATAAAGACTTAGGTAAAACAAAATTAATAAATAAAAGCTAAATTATTAAAGTTTTGAATATTTCAGTTATTATTTAACCATTTTGTAATGTCTACATTAATAGCCCTTTCCGTAAACGATTTTAAAACGTTTAATTCAAAAACTCCAATTCTCATTCATGCATAAAAATATAGGTAGCTATTCAAAACCCGAATACAAATAAAATGTCAAATTACGTAGCCTTTTTATTCTTTTATCGGTGTAGCTGATTCATTTTACACAAATTATAGGTAATACAATAGAAGATGACCAATATAAAATGACCCCTAGTAGTTGTGGCTATAAAACAAATGAAGGGTCAAGATAAAATGGTGATTTTACAAAAGATTTCACAGACAGAGCGATATGGACAGTTAATTTGTGACAAAGTGAATGTTTTCATTGAATTATACGTTGTATATAAGTATATAATAGATCTGTATTGTCAGTTTAATGTATGATTTTCTAGTGTTTTGTTGTTACTAGTATTATTAATTCAAGTTTGAAATGTCTCTGTTTACATCTATCTGCGCCATTGTAGGTATCTCTTGAACTTATAAGCTGATTTTGATTTTGTTTGTTTAAAAAGTGGATTCAAATTAAAACTTTGGGCTTTGGCACGCACCCTAATTCTCTGATCTGCTTGATTGCTGATTTTTTCTCAAGATTATTTTTAAAATAATTTAAGAAATAGCTTTATAAGTTTTCATCTCTACTGTGAGTCAATAAATTATATTCTACAGTAAGTATCACACTGTCATACATATAAAGCTCACCCAGTTTTACCACAAAAGCGCCTACAAACAATAATTCCCATAACAAAGTGTAACTAACTGTTAATTATCGCTTACACATCAAACTGTTGCATTAACTGAACAGTTACAAACGTGTGTTAGGTACTAAAGACTAACTCGACCGAATAAGGGCGTATATGATTGTAACGGAATCCTTTATCTTATGATGAAAAGTGAGTTTATTATGATTTCATGTTAAAGGGTACGCAACTGATCTGTTGTGGATGCAAAAATTAATGGACATAGGTCGTAAAAACCTCAAAGAAAGCAGGCAAAACTTTGGAACTGATTTGAAAAATTAGCTATGTGGGGATCTGTAGCTATAATCCCTGAGTTGCGTTGGCTACATTTTATACAGATACGGAAAGAAATATTCATGGGCGGCGGATTAAACTGTGGAAAACATCTTAAATATTACAGATTATGGTAATTATGGGACCTAACTAAACTATCTACTTATATAAGTCAAGCAGACGCAATAACAGACGAAATCCAGAAAGGACATAATGATATATTACGACCATAATATACTCCTAGAGTAGTCTAGCCATGGCGTTCATTCACACATAACTTTTAATGAGTTCCTTTAAATGGTTACAATAAAAACTAACTACAGGATATAAGCTGTCGTTATGGAGATTCGACAGACAGGTATAGATAGGGTCATAAATAAATTACGTCATAAGGGGGAGAGAAAATAATTGTTATACTGTCTGGTCTGACAAGGACACTGCGTACGCATTTTGTGTTATGAATGAATTCACTTTTAAAACAAGCGAGGGAAAATGTCACAATATTTTTAAATGGTTAAATGCATGCCTTTTTTTAAAGTGTTTCTTATTTCGATCTCAGGAAGTAGGTACAGATATAACGTACATTATTTCAAGTGATGTATCGATGTAGTTTGTGAATTATATTTTTATTTACAGCTTTTAAAACGGGCTAAACTACTTTGTTAAAAAATCTTAAAAATATGGCATTGCTTAGTTATTTTCCCATCCTTCTTTTTAAATAATTACATACGTAAGTAGATCGATGTTATATTTTTCCCCTTCTCAACCATCTGTACACTATTACGAAAATTAATGAATTATTAAAATGAAAAACATCGTATCTGCTTTGTCATTACAAGTACCATTACAATATTAACGGAATAAGGTCGTATGTATGACGCATTTTAACACATCCCCAGTGTTTATAATGAGTATAATGAGTCATTATTTGTTTACAAATAATTTATAGTCGTACAACTGCGTGAGCAAATATGTATTTATTACATGAACTTTGTTTTAATTCCCTTGACCTTGTGTAAAAATTGTTGAGTTACTTCTTAAGACTTTATACCTACCTGCTTATTTACTTACAGCGTGAGAAAATACTGGCGTTTTAATTTTTATGTGGTTTTGTGTTTTTTATTAGTTTTATCTTTAGGAAGTTATCGTTGAGTATTTAAGAAACACGATACTCAAGATATACACAAAAATCTACATATTATTCGTAGACGAGAACAAAAATATATTCCATGCAACATTCTTTAGGATAATGTGACCATAGACCCTATAATTTATTTTATCTATGAAGTCAAACTCATTCGATATTTGAATTCCAAATACGGCCTCAACGTGCAAACCTCTTTAGTTGCTACAAAGTTGCAAACGAGGTAGCAAGCAGGAAATAAAGAAAGACATAAAGTATTAAAGCTAGGAATTATAGCTAGATTGTAATCTGTCTGCATGCCTAAGTGGTCTGTGACGCAAGAGGAAAATAACTTTCATAAAGCTGGTCAGGAATTAATAAGACATTACGGCTTATTATATTGTAAAGTTATATTCAAGTGTATACATAGACAAAACAGCTATGTATTTTTTTTATAATAAAAGGTAAGTGGATGAACAGATTGGGTGTTTTATACGAAAATAATATACCTACATATATAAATAGCTCGTCTGCTCGATTTAGCACTGATTATTTGCATGATTAATTTAATTATTGTCTGCACTTAAGTGCAGAAAAAAATTCTACAGAGCCTATACGCAGATCAAAGAAACGACTTCTAAAGGCACAAAAATAAAAAGAAAAGCCTTTTAAAAGGGCGTATTTTTCTCTTGCAGCTATATTTTTTCTCCACCGACTTCGAATGGGGAAAACAAACATCCAAATTGACCACCCACTTTTGGAGAAGCCGGTAAAAAAGAAAAACTATTTAATAACAAACTTACTAGAGAGTAGAAACTTGAAATGAGGTGAAATAGTTTAAAGGCCAGGCTCCCCGCATTCTAGTGTTAAACTATCACCGATTTAAATAGCGATTGCTTGTAAAACAGTTAATTAGGATAGTGGCTGAACCTCATGTCTATTCTACGACATTTTTCTGCTAAATACGTTTTGCATATTCAGCTTGAGCGGTTAATTTTATTGACGTACAACGGATCTTGAGTGTAGGCCACATTTCTTTCTTAAACTTATGTACTTATGTATTGTTTGTGTTCTACTTTGGGATGAAAATCTCTTTAATAGCTTTTATCGGTAGGTAACCAAAACAACTACATATCACCAAATTTGGACGATAAGCCACAATGTGATAATAGACTTATGTGTATTTGCAACATTTTTTGGACCCAGTGGGTAAATTATGTAATTTAACTTATACTTATATTAGACACGACTTAATTTTAAAAAAAAGGAAATACTACTTTTTCAATAATATAAACTTCTCGAAACTTTATCAACAGAAGATAAAATAAAAACATCATCACCTAATTTGATAACCTAATAAGAAAATTTTACGACTATTCCCTTAAATCAGAGCTAAAAAATTAGCATATCCATTAAGAACTCCAAAAAAAGCAAAACAATAGAAAAGATACCTTATTAAATTATACATAGAGAAGATTTTACAAATGTCTTTTTATGGACAGTGGTACAAAAAAGTTGGAAGATGTTGCAAGGTCAGGCAAATGCCAACTGGTGTTGAAGGTTGAGGCTGCCTGGGAGCTAGGAAATAACGTCATTGTAGTCCAACTATTAATATAATATTACGGTAAACAGGTTTCTTTGGTAAAACCGTTTTGTTTACACGGTGGCTTGTGGATTATTTTAGTCTCAATTCAATTTGGCTACGAAGACTAAGAGATTATATTTGGCTCAAATATAAATATCATTTAATAGTAGACTGTCTACTGATCAAATGGCACTATTATCAGAATTGAACAGATGATTTTCTTTTTATAGAATTTCCCTATAAATATTTTCTTTCCTGATGTCACTTCCCTGATTTTTTATCTAAACCCACCCTATGTTCCGAACATACTTTTGTAATGAATTTGAAATGATAGAATTAGACTTTCGCAATAGCGTTCTTCCTCTATGGTATAAACACACCTTAAGATTAAGATCAGTACTTATTGATCCTAATCTGTACTTACACTAAGTATATAAAAAGTATAAATTAAAAGAAAACTCACCTTCAAAGTCAACTTAGTACCACAGACAGCGCATTTAAAACAACCACTGTGGAAGAAGGTGAAATCCTTCAGCGGGCCAACTCGGTCCACTTGGTACACAATCTCATTACATCTAAAGCACGTGCTCTCATAGAAATTCGGCCGATACATGCTGGCTGATGTCCTCTCACGTCATATTAACTACACAGAACACATGTCACTAGTTTGACACTATTTTGACACTTCACTGACACTTAAACACTCATTAGGAAGCCTGTAAACAATTTTTATCATTATTTTCAGATCACTTTTGATAGGGAAACAAGATTCGTTCAAGGGAAATTGTGTTGAAATTCTTTGGAAATAAAGTCGGATTTGAAATGAAATAATTCTCTAATTACGTCTGTTTTCGTAAAATTGGAATTAAAAATGATTATCCTTGTAATTTTATAACCTAAAGCGGTCAGTGGGCGTTTGATTTGACAGTTAATCGTTTTTTAATTGTTTTTTTATGGCGTTCGCAATTTGAATGAACAATCGAATGAGGTTTATGTCTAAAAGGGTTATACGCATTAAGTATGAACAATATAGTCTGTGTTTATTGGTTTGTCGTAAGCAAACTAGTAGAGAATTATACAAACTATCTGTCATCTCTTTCCCAAAAATTTAATTTGTAGTAAATTATATTTGTGGATGTCTAGAAACAATAAGTTGGAAAATTCGCAGGAAAGGAGTGCGATATTTAAGAATCATTTATAGAAATACCATGTATTGTCCACCATATAAATACTTCTGCACTTTGTGGATCAATACGAATTGTTCGTTTACTGCATGATTCACAGTTACATGCGTATTCAAATACGTAGTTACATGCGTAGGTATTTAAATACACCGACCCTTGAGTGGGCACGCGACTTTATTGATCCAGGACCACCCTCACTAATGTCCAGCCGCGGACGTTGACCTTATATTTTTAAACTCCATACGAAATTATTTACTTCCTTAACTGCTACGTTACTTTAACTTAGATTGAGGAAAAACACAGGGGATAAGTATGTCTAAGTAATTTTTAAAGACCAGGATATTATTTTAAAAGTTTAAATCAGTTATCAATAAGTAAAATCAAAGTAGCTGCTTAATTTTATGAAAATAATCGCAAAAATTCACGTGGAACATAACTTGTATAGGAGAGAACAGCTAAAATTCTATCTCTTGTAAGCAAAACACTTTTTTTTAATTCCGCAGTTACCTAGTTATTCTAAAACCTTGACCTATTCGAGCATTGACACCTAAAATCTTCTACCTCAAGTGCATGAACCAAGTTTTGAACATCGACCTGGTCTATTAATCTAAATACTTCTAGCATGCAACAACGTCATTGGCGTTGCATCAGTGCAGTTGTAAACTTGTAAATTTTGTAACGTTAACGCCTTATGAACGAGGTTCTACAATGTTCTGTTCTTTATAATCTGCCTCTGGGTTTGTGGGGGGCCAAGTGTTAGGATTTAGGGATTTGGTTCTTGTAAATTAAGCTTACAAAAGACAACAAATACATACAAACAATACCTATCACATTATAATTTACCGTATTTAAGGTTTTTGCAAAAAAAATAAAATAATGTAGGTGCACAGGTAAAATTTTGTAGATGTTTTTTTAAATAGATTCAGTAGTTTTTAAGTATTTCAATAACAATCATTTTTAAACATGTTCAATTGTTCAATATCTTTATTCTTTACGCTATTTATTATATCTACGTTTAATGTCTTTGCTATTCAGTAGACATTAGTGTAATAAATAAATATTGATTGAGACTCAGCTATAATAGATTTAGAGTAAGTACTTTTTTAAGATGGCATGTGAAAGGCAGTGTACTTATGTACTTTAATAAGGTAGCATATTATGTAGTTCACCTTCACTCGCTCATCTCTTCTAACTTGCACCACACATCAAACACAGCGGCAAAGTATTGGAACGTGCCGGTGTAATGATACCTTGGCAACTATTCATGTGCTCCATACGATTAAATGGCGGCAAAAACTGAGCCAATTATGAAAACTATACGAGTTGTACTGCTAGTCGGTAACGATGTGTGTGTCACGATATTCGTACAAATAATCGAATATTATGTTTTGGTACTTAGCTTGTTTAGTGAGGTTAAGTATAGCTTCTACTGTTCAGTCAATTTCTCTTTATCACTCGACTATGGAATGGGATGTACATGCTTTTGAAGGGTGCCTCCAATTTTTATTTCACCTAAGTTATATAGATATATGCTAAATATTTTATTTTACTTGAAATGTTATTAAAATACTCTGTCTTTTAAACTCTTGCTTGAGTAGGATTTTTGTCTATTTAGGTTTGGTATTGCTCTTTACATAAAAATATTTACTAGTATTTTAAATGAGTTAGTTGTCTAAGGTAACAATGTTCTTATACACCTTTATGGTTTTCATTTATGGTTGTTTACACACACATAAGTTAACGCGTCATCTTTATCGATTCATAAACGCAATAATTCGGCGATTTTCTGGTTTATGTAAAACAAATGTCATGTGAAATTCGTTACCTTTCGAAATCAAAACTATGTAACATTATGTAAACTTCAACAAAATGTTGTAATATTAAACTGACACTATACTGTACTATACTATACACTATCATGTTAAAGGTAGGTTTGATTGTCATACAAAATCCTATTAAATAAGATTGGTAATGGATCAGTAGGTTGTATATAGCATTAATCAGGGACAAATTAATAAAATATTTTACGTTCATTAGCTCTAGTAGTACTACAACTATAAAATAGAGGAAAAATAAAGCCGCTCTTCTAAAAATTTGTTTTGAATTATTTAAATAATAATCAGATTAATAAGATAATTTAAAATCTGTTGATATTACTACGTTAAAAGCGTCGTAGCCATCGCTTGTAATTTTATTAATTTGCATCAATCAACTCTACCAATAACCATTAAAGTTTAATTTAAATAATTGATCTTGAAACACTTAAATACACATTACAAAAAAAAAAACGTAGTAAAATTAGATTTAATTTTGATAAAAAAATATTTCACCATTTAAAAAATGATCAATGGAGGTTGAATCTCGCTCTTAAAATATAAATTTCGCAAAAATATTAAATTATTTTTCTATTTTAAATTAAAATATTTATTTTTCTACAGAACCCACTAAAAAATATCTCTTCTTAAAATTGATCGAAATTGATTATGAAAGCGACAATAAACTTCGACAATCGTAGGTGATGTTTTTGGCCAGCGTTGGTCAACGTTCGATGGCCACTCGTAGGCGCTGCGTGGGCGCACATCAATGATCTTAAGAACTACTTTTACTTTAGATTTCTTAATGCAATAGTATTGTACGAGAACAGGTGTCTTGTATTGGTGAATTTTATTGGTGAGAAATGGCTTGAGGCTGTTTTGGGTTTGTGGGAAATTGTGAATGAAAGGTCTATGTTTTAGGGTTGTTACGTATCTATCGATATTTAAAAGTTTTTTTTGTATCTTTGATCATAAAATAGTTGAAAAGATCGACACCTGTATGACATAAGGGGCAAATCCAAGGTTTACAAGAGACCAAAAATATGTTTTTTTTCCTCCTTATCCATCTCCTTACTTGTTTTTTTCTAAGCAAGGAAGTCGTACGCAAACATAACCGATTGAACGTATAGAATTCCCGATAGAAATGCATAGTTGCATGTGCTTATCAGTACAAGCCTATACTTCAGAAACTATTTAGACCAACCAACGCCAACAATTTCGAACTAAACTAGGGTAACCATGTGTTTAGTGGGCCAGAGGACTTATAAGCGTATGTGTCCGTCAAACCACAAATGTGTGGTCATGATCCTCGTGTATATTCATGAAGCATGTTTGGCTTATCGCGGGGTATTTGCATAGTCGCTGTCACATGGTGATCTCGTTTTGTTTTAGTGATGTGACTTGTGAAATGACGTTTGCTGGTTTGTTTTTACATATCCTTGTTTCACTTTTTTATCCCTTCAGTTAGCTGCGATAATTTCGAAGATGAGTTAAACATAGCCCTGGTTATTTTTAGATCTCTATGACTATAAGCAGAACAAAAAATCTGAGTAGTTTTGCTTTTATTATGTATTTATCAAGTTCTAAATAACTTACCTACTAGAAATCGTAATTGAATTCCAATAAGTTCCTCATTAGATATTTTCATATGTCAAACAGTTACATTGACCAAATTAAAGTTTGCGGTTTTGACACTGAATTCGAATTATTCTATAGTATCGATATCTTTTAAAAATAATGCAAGCAAAGCTGGCCATCAACTATAGCTGTAGTTGTAGTAAGTTAAAAAAAAATAGTATCTCTCGATATAATTTTGAATGTAGAACACCGTCGGTTTCGCATCACTACGTGTTGCGCGCACGCAAGTAGTTGCCATTGTGGTGGCATGCAGTTTGCCCACATCTCGGTTATAAGGCGAAGGTAACCGCCGGCTTGAGCCAAATGTTGCACATTCTCACAGATCCCTTAACTTGATTGCTATCTTAATATGTTTATTAAAATTATAGGCTTAAAATTCCAAAACAAACACGAACAAATTAGAAAATTTACGTGTTCTTGATAGAGCTGCGTTTTGGGGATACTTTTATGTTTTTAGTACGTGTATACTTATTTATAGCTTCGTGAAAATAGTCTACCTCTAGTTATTAATTTAATGAACGAATGACGAAAGACGTTCACTGCTGGAGAAAGGCTTTTCCTAAGCTACTTGCATTTGTGCATACTCTTTACGCTGGGCATGCGAGTTGCTGATAAATGAATATGTGTACATTTTTTGTTGTGATGATAATGTAGGTACATACATATTTATATTAGTAGTGAGAGCAAAATAAAGCTATACAATGTATGTAACATCCCTTTTTCGCAACGGAATTTATCCTTCTTAACACATCTTAATGCGAAAAAAATATATAAAACCGGTAGTGTTTCATAAAATGTTAAATTCTGAATTGATTAAGTTATAATTTTGCATAATATTTGGACAATATCCGGCATAATATTGATCGTAAAATAATTTATTATCGACAAAAGACCCTGACATTTTTTGTTATTGCTCAATGCACTGGCTGGTTAGTTTCATTCACAATTTGAGTCTATTTGTTTATTGCTTACAAAATATTACATGTTTATTTATTTAGTTTTCATTTAAATGAAGGTCGATTCGATTTTCAGTCAAGTAGTCAAAATTAATCTCTAAGAATATAATGTTTGTAGTATGTATGTATGTATGTATGTTTAATGATTTTTGCAATGTATTTGAAACTTATTAAATACTTCTGAAGCATCATAATATAATAAATAATATAGGTTTACATTTTTAATACCACAAAGAATTTTCTTAAGGATAATATTATCTTAACAAAAAGGATTTATTTCCAACTTAATATAAACAAATTATAGACCGTTACTTGTTTTAACATAATTTGACCTACAATTTTGCTAAATTATTTCTTAACCTTCTCCAATGTTTTCAATTTCTCATTAAAACTTCAGTGACATTTAACGCTTTTGATTAGGTATGTACTCATTTAACGTACCTAAACGTACATAATGAATGTACTTAATAATTATGCGGGTGTTCGATAAGAGTTTTATTACTATTTCATGGTTCCTATGCTGAAATTTTCAAGGTCGGTTATTGCTCTAGACCCAACTCGTAAAAGAGTTCCAATTTTTGTATACCTAGACAATGTATGGTGCTTTCGTGCAAAAACTACTGTATAGATTTTGATAAAATTTGACACACTTATGGTTTTAAATCTTCATAACATTCAGGATACTTTTGACCCCGGTTTCTAGTACGACATTACTACAATTTTATATTTTCTTTCAATAACACCAGACGAAATAGTTTTATATTGTGCCTTTGGAAGAACTCCTAAGCTCCTTGGATTAATCTTTGATTGAATGATTACAGGTTCAATTCGATCTCGTTACATTATTTGGGTCAGTCAAATTTTAAGTCGGAAGCTTACGAAAGAGATCTTCATATAAAAGGTAGTTAATCTAAAAACATATTTTCGAAAAATTACTTTGTACAGGTTTTGCTGTATTATGAAATACATACGTAACAACTGTTGCAAGTATTTGCAACGAGACACAGATACACTCGGCTCAACCTTGTAAGGACGTCTTGCTTATAACTTTAGTATTAAACTATACAACTTTATCTAAAACTATTCATAAGCTGCTAATTTAAAAAAAAAAGTTTATAAATAATATTTACTAAAATAACCAAAAGAAATACTACTGGCACAGGTCAAAAGTAACACATCCAAACCTCTTCCATACAGCCAGAAACGTCAAACAAACGTCAAAAAAAAAGTATACACGCGAGATGCGAACTAAAACCTTTTTCCACGACAACAGTTCATTCGATCTTTGAATCTCACAGCACAATACACACGGTTAACGGCAACACAACAACGGTACTTGATAAAAAAAAGAAAATGTGAGAAAAATTTGGATTTGAAAAAAGAAGGAACGAATCTTGTTTCTTTTTTTTTGTTTTCGATATTTGAATTTGTATCACAGACACCTGTTGGGTCATTTATGGTGTAAAGAGCGCGCGGCTCACGCGGGAGGCGGGCGAGAACTGGTCGCAAATGTTTACTGTGGTTCGTCGTCGACTATACAAAGAACCTTTTTAGAGGAGTGCTCGTTTGTGGGTAAGTTTGTGAAGCCTCTGTGCGGGAGTTGAGTATTTGTCTAAATAGTTTATGGTTTTTTGTGGCATTTAAAGATGTATAATACTTAATATCAAAGTTGTTATTTAAAAATGGAAACGCTAATCAAATATCGTTTAAATTAATACCAGTAATGAACCAAGTATGCTTTCTTGAGGAACACCTTATTTTGATCGTATTATTTAATTGGAATTATTAGGTATTATTTAGAATAAAATAAGTTAAAATGAGTAGGTATTTTAAGAGATGATTGTTTTGGAATTAAGTAATATTTTTTTCTGACTTCTTATCTATTGCTATGTTTTTTAGGTAATCGAATGCTTACGTTTGGACGCTTACGTTTGAATTTAATGTGTCTATTTCAGTATTATGGATTCATAGAACGTTATGTTTTATTAAGTTTTATTGTATTTTCTTAGTTATTATAACATGTTGCAAACCAATGATAATTGTATTCATTTATCAACGAAAATATTTTTAACGAAACCTTTAAATAAAATCATCAACTTCAATTTCTATGATTACTGAAAACGTTCCCTAAAACCTAAGTACATGCACATAAAATACCTACATCCCCCTCTGCACATACCTAATCTATGTGAGCCGGTAGACACGGCACCGTGGCTAGTCGGCACATCGGGCATTCCGACCAACATCGCCCGTCGGCGAAAGTAAACCTTACCAATCTTAGCTAAGCCTCTTCACACGACACCTGCAAACTAAACCACACCTTATCTTCTAAGCTATAGAGTCCACTTTTCCATGACAGATTTTCTACCTCTCTTTTAGCACAAGGAATATTAATTTGAACTGTATGACGTAAGAAATAAGGTTGGTTTTGCAATGGGTGTTTGAACAGGTATTGTAATATGATGGTCAGCGTATGGTGGTCGGTGAAATAATGCCCCATAAGGCCTAGGGATTCGTTTCTTATTGTGTTTAATTGTATGTTAATAATGGAGCGATGGCCCCGGACTTTCTGATAGAAATGTTGTTTTATGATATGTAGGGTTAAAATAGTATCGTTACATACTATGTAATTATAAAAGTACTATTTTAGGTATTCTTTCACGACGTTGAATAATCTGGTATATATTATAATATTATATGTAAAGGTGCTATCGAGATTCCTTTGCGAAAAAAGATTACAATTATATATCTTGGTTAGTCTGCAAATGGCATGAGAGCATTTGGTCTGCCAATGTTTTAAACGTTAAATTAGGCTCTTGAATGTAGGGTGAATATGAAACATGTAAAAATTCACAAAAATAATTGTAATTCTTTGCGAAAACCCTCTAAAAACATTATTTTTAAGTTCCAATACAAAAGACATCAACGACTCGATGAGCCGGTAAAACAGTTTTCCTTTTAAAGATCATAAAACTGTCTTCTTTAATTTACTTCATTAATGATTAAAAAATCTGAAGGTACATACCATTTTGGAGAGCACTAACCACTCTATTGTTTTTAAGTTTATTTTAATTAAATAATTATTTCAATAAACTACGGTTGTGAAAATGAAAATTCTTCCGCAGCCTATTGGTCCGTCTATGGATGTCGAGTAATCGGTATCTCTACCATGACTTTTGGAGCACTCTCCCAACTTTTAGTCGGCCGATAGGAAATAAAGCTTTTCTTTAACAAATCTTGATACCAATCAAAGTTTTTACTCGTTCTGATACCGACTAAATGCCTGAAATTTGCAATGTGCGTACTAGGTGCCATTCATATATATATCGGCTAACTAAAAGTTTGAATTGTGCGGGTACTTCTAAACGTATGGTCGAGGTCTATAGGTAAAGTCAGAAAGTTGGTATAGTAGCCACCAGTTACACGTCAACGCATTGCTATAAAAGTTTTTGCAGGCACAACTTAAGATTGGAAAATCCTATATGTAGAGTGAGCTATATGTTTAATCACCTAACAAGCCCAGATCAGGACCAGAGTATTGTCAAATCTGCATGACAGCCTCGCGGAAATGTTACAACGACTGCTGCTGAGTAGCAGTCGGAGACGCCGGCGCTACATGCCCTTCCAGGTACGGGGGTGTAACACCGCCAACTTCCAGACTCTGGGCTTCTTCTGGCTGGTGAAAGTGCGTAAATCGCACAAAGGAATTTAGGACGACCCCCACCCACGTCTCACAAACACAAAAACTTACCTGTTACTAAGATAATAAGGTACACAATTTTTATTTAATAAGTTAGGTATACGACACATACAATCATTTGGTTATTTATATTATTACAGCTACATCTATCGACAAGTTACTGGTATATCTGGCAGCTATTCATGACTGATATCGCCCGACTGAATACTGTTGCGTTGTTTAATAGCAACGCTATAGATGGCGCTGTTAATTGTAAACATGTATATGCAAGAAGTACTTCCTCCTTTATGGCATACTGAATTTTGACATTATTTTATTTGCTTAAAATTGGCTTATACACATCATTGGTTGATAATGACCCCATGGATATGAAGTTGAGATAAGGACAAACTAGAACTTTTCAACAACGGTTTAAACTAGTCTATACGTTATTCCGATGTTTAAGCTGTATTACAGCTGTATATCATGAAAATCCGTTTATTCATTTGGGTTTGAAGGAACGCTTGACAAATATACACATACCCATATAAACGCTCACAAACTTCAGATTCTTTTTTATATTAGTTTAAAAATGTGAAAAATTATTTCTGCTCGACGAATGGAAAGAAATTGAAAAAAGAAGAACCCAAACATGTATAATTATGAGATTTTATTAAATATCATTCATCAATTAACTTAAAAATAATAATATATCACATTAAATATTCAATTTCTAACAAACTAGACGTTGATACAACGTAAAGTACACAGCCTTCTTAAATTAAATAACAAGTTATTAACAGAACTAATGACTATATCTTCACGCTTGTTGCCTTACAGTGGAAAGTCAAATTGGATAAATTCGATATCTGAATAGATTAAAGATAAAAGTAGTGAGGAAATCTTAGTTAAATTGATAATATTCCTCTTCAGAATTTCATCATTTTAATATATTCAGACAGACACAATAACATTCACATACAAGATTTTACGATTTCACGATTTGCAACAATCGTGAAAAATATTTTGTCATAAAAAGATCATTTTTAAAAACAAAAGTAATGCGTTTTTTTCTGTAAATGTTAATGAGATATACTTAGTTATATTTATTCTTATGTCGTGTAAAATTCGTTATACACTTTTCTTGTTACCAGAAACAAATACCACTTTTATGACTAACCCGATTGTTGTCAATTTTTTTTTAAGAAAATCTTGATTTCAACCAGTGTTTTTAGTCGGTCTGATACAGACTGATCTTTGAAATAATCTACTAGGTATTCATTTTCATACTAGGTACACATTAGTGAGCCCAAATATTGGCCAAAAGATTGCAGCTTGCTGTTCTCTAAGGCAACAAAGTCATGAAGACACAGCCTATAACTTAGTTAAGTAAAACTGTTATTCAATGCTGTGTGGGCACCGCCTGGCTGGTGACCGTCTCGAAAGGCAACGAGCTGCTGTTCTTCTTCTTCAGAACGACATCCGTGCCCCACCGCCACTGTAATACAAAGAAATATAGGTTTAGTACAGAAGAATTAATAAGTAGGTACCTAAAGGTCGTCAAAAGATTGGCTATTGAAGGAGATAGTTATAATCGCACCAACGTTGGGATTCGATTCTAATGCAAACATGAATCTACACTTCTTTGTTAATATAATAAAAAGGAAACATTTTTTTGTTTGTTTATTTGTTTGTAGTCGTGGTGGCCTAGTGGGTAAAGGACCAACCTCAAGTATGAGGGCGCGGGGTCGATCCCAGGTCAGGCAAGTACCAATGCAACTTTTCTAAGTTTGTATGTACTTTCTAAGTATATCTTAGACACCATTGACTGTGTTTCGGATGGCACGTTAAACTGTAGGTCCCGGCTGTCAGTGAACATCCTTGGCAGTCGTTACGGGTAGTCAGAAGCCAGAAAGTCTGACACCAGTCTAACCAAGGGGTATCGGGTTGCCCGGGTTACTGGGTTGAGGAGGTCAGATAGGCAGTCGCTTCTTGTAAAGCACTGGTACTCAGCTGAATCCGGTTAGACTGGAAGCCGACCCCAACGTGATTGGGAAAAGGCTCGGAGGATGATGGATGATGATTTGTTTGTACCCTAATGGTTCCGAAACCACTTCAACGATTTTAAAAATTATTTCTCTGTTGGGAAGACTCTTACTGAGTAACATAGGCTATATTTTATTCCGGTAAGGGCAGTAGATCCCATGGACCGCGAGTTAAATTACTTTATTAAATGATCTTTTAGATTTATATTCCTGTTTACTTTTATTTTAAACTCTTCTGGTGTTATGAGACAGTCGTTCGCATTCATTCATAATTATCTTAAATACATATCAAAAGACTGTTTAACTTTTCAAGTCATAACACCAATTCTTGAATCGAATTTAGAATAAATAAATGAGTCTGTTAACATATTTATCGATAAATTCCTGGAGCATTAATAAACACCTCCAATTATAGAACAAAAAACAAAAATAATCGCATTTCAATCTCTACAGGTGAATAATATCATTATTGAAAAACACTAATTGGTATAAAAATATTTAGATTATTTTATTTTTAAAATAAGTAAACATGAAATGAGACAGTCAATGCACTCGAATGCATCTTAAATATGCGATAGTAAAAACAAAAGAATTTGGTATGTGAGATCACTTTTGGTTTGCATTGAATTTTTAATCGAACACAAACGTAGGTAGACTATACCTATAACGATAATGAACTGGGAATTTAGGTAAAATAATAATGAAGTTAAAAAATAATCAAGTAGGTACGATAAAGTGTTTTGCATAGGTACTTGCTCTTTTGTGGTTATCGATAAACCAAATGTAAGTTTGTTTTCTGGGTATTTCAGAAGTATTTATGGAGGAAATTAAACTAATTGATAAGATTAAATACTGGGTTTTCCAAAAGCCGTCAGTTAGTGGACGACATTTCAGCTGACGATTTCTTTTTGTTTATAGAGGTATGATGTGACCTCATACGATAACATCATAAAAAAATACAATCTAGCTTTAATGTTAATAAGTAATTCAATTTTGTCTTAAATTGCTAGAAAAGTATGGGCTGACGATTATGAAATAAATGTAGTTTTAAAGTCCACGTATACTGCACACTTTTAGTCGCTCCATAGTTTTATCGCGCTCATAAAACACTAAGGAGATGAACAATAGTGTGGATCGTCAGGTGTCCGGCTATCAGACCGACACAGTTCTTTCAAAATAAATTGCTAGCCAACCAACTATTGAAAGTTTAGTCTGCAGTTTGTAGGGACTTTTAGGGGCAATTTATAAAAAATCGGAGAACCTTCTCTCTATCATCATCTGCCTAACCTCTTCCAAAATGTTGGCGTAAACTTCCAATCTCACTAGGTAGAGAAACTAGTGAGATTGGAAGTTTACACCAACAAAAAGTGCCAACTTTATAAACTTCTACTAACCATAACAACAGCAAATACGCTTCCCAAGAAGTATCCAGCGAGCACATCGCTCCAATGATGCTTAAAGTCTGTGACCCTGGATAGTGCAGTGAACCAGCTCAGCAGGAATGCTCCGAACTGTAGAGCGTGGCGCAGAGTGCGGGTACCCGACCACGTCATGCGCCCTTCTAGGTATAGCTGCGGAGATGATCTTTGGTTTATTGGGTGAACGATTACTCATATTCATATTCATATTATTTATTTGCATTCCACAATGTATAAAATAGGTGTAACAATATGGCTTAGAGCTAGGTACAATTGTGGACCCTGTAGGGCACAGCAAAATAAAATTAAAATTAAACTTACAACTAACATAATAATTAATAAATCTATAGAGAGAAAAAAAAAATATATAAAAATCCAACAATTGAGCTTATTATTAAACATAAAAAAAATTGTGTAGGAACAAGCATAAGACTAGACAACTAAACTATAAAACTATAGGCTATAAACAATTAGATAACAAGTATTCACTAAAAATACCAAACAACAAAATACTGCAAGATCGGAAAGTGTGATGTGTTATGTACTGTGTTGTGTGTAGACAATATTGTTATCGTTCATGTATTCGTTTATTGAGTAGTAGGCTTTGTTAGTAAGGATGTTTTTGAGTGCGTGTATGAATTTATTATGGCTTGTTTCATTTTTTAAAGATTCTGGTAATTTATTGTATATTTTGATAGACATTACATAAGGGCTATTGGTGTGAAGTGTCATGTGTATTATATTACGGTAAGTGATCGTTTTTGGATTAGAGATTTGTCATAATTTATATGAAGCTAATGTCAAGATTCTATCTCCAATCCAAAAGCAACAGATGGATCGGTTTTTGTTATCCGCAGTTAGAAGGAGAAGAGAGGTGAGTGAGAGGTTATATTGAGTGATCTGAGTGTCGTTAGAAGCAGAGCGGTGATTAATATGTAGGCAATGTAGGTAATGAAAGTATCAGGACCTCGACATGAAAACGGGGATTTTTTGTGGCGTTTTTACGATTTTTCAATGAAAAACAAATTGAATGCTCTAGGCAGTTGCCTACTTTCTCCAGTGGTAATCCGGGCTCAGGGTGGAAGCAAACGGTTTAGACAAAAATTTTCTAATTAGGTATATTTAGTTAGATTGTTCATAAGTTGGGGTACTTAACTGATATTCAATGTAAAAAAAAGAGAAAAAGTATTGTTTTAGATATCTAAAAAGATGAGAAAATACTCACAGCTAAATAAATCATGCAGTAAGCCGCCCAAGCGGAGTGTCCACTGAGGAAACTCTTGCGCATGTCCTCAAACCTGTCGGTCTGTGGGCCGTTGCAAGTGTAGTCAGTGGACTGGATGTACTTGTTCTGCCACTCTGCTGAATTGCAGTCTATTGAGGGCTGGCATACCTGGAAACAAGATGGCGGATTGAACAATAAGAAATCATATAGAAAACAAGCAACATATTGGCCACGTTCTCAGTCCTCCTCAGTTGGATTATATACGAAATCGTACCCTCAGATTATTTTGTGTCTGGAGTTAAAATATAATAAGCCATCCTGAATTGCGATCTTTTTCTGTACCTGGTTAAAATTGGAAACTGTAATTTATCAATAAAACACAAAGGGATAGGACAATTTCGTCAAATGCTTCTTATTATAGGTTCTTATTATATGAAAATTGAGAATAATTCAAGGATTTATAATGTAATTAAATTACTTAACGTAATCAGCAATTAGTTTTGCTCTATTCACTAACCGTTGATATCAATACATATACCTACCTATGTATTTCTACTATGTATAAGATACTTCTTATATGGAAATTAACAATAATCTACTTGACAACTAAATAACGTTGTTAGTTTACGATTTGTACTTATAATTGTTATTACAGGAAATATTGATATCAATTTATATGAATAACGTACTATCTATTAAATAGATACGGATCCTGGTTATCTGTACTACTAGAGTTAATTCAATTACTTCTGGTTTGTAATGTAATAAACTAAAATGTTTCATACTTATCATACTTAATACTTATCACATTATATATGTCGTCAAGACGGTTAAGCTATTTAACCGACCAATAAATGAAAAGTCAGTTTGTTTGTTGTGTTTCACCATTTAGGGTTGAACCAATTTAGATGTCTTTTAGTTTTAGATAAGGTAACCCATTTCACTAAGAAGGCTATACTTTAGGCCACTTTTTATCCGGGTGCGCGGAGCAACATTCAATGGATACGGGTGAGACCTCTTACTACTAAAATATAAGTATTATAAACACTACAAAAACCACTTACATCCAAGAAATGAGGTCTCGGTCTTCCAATGATGTTCTTGGAGAAGTTCACAGCAATCTCCACGAAGCAAGCCCCGATGCCGAAAGAAGCCAGGCTACAGTAGAAGCCTTGGACCCAGGCCGGTATGCGCACGCCCAAGCATCGGTCACTGCTGTCAATCTTGCGCAGGAGTCCCCACTCGCATACTAGGAACTGGGGACAAAGGAATCATCAGCTGTAGTAGGTTGTTAAAATAATAATGATAGTGGGTTGTTGATTTGATAATATGAATGTCTTTTTTATGGTGAACCTTATTACTTAGACTTCGCTGTATGTCTGACACAAGATATTACGAGTATTTTTAATTTTAAGTACTTAGTCAGAAACCTACTGCTTGGTTCCAAGTACCTAACCGGGAATTTATGGATCATTAAAATTAAAAAAAATATAGATAATTTCCTCAATGCTTAAATAGCCGAAATCTGGAGACTTTAATAACATAAAATAAACGAGTTTTTGATGACCAAATGTTTTCTTATCTCTGAATACGTTAATTGAATGTTTAATTAAAATAAATATTACATGTCTTATTCAGTATGTTTATATAACTTGGAGATGAATTGTATTGAATTAATTTTGTGTGTAGTAATAAAACCTAAATAGTATAATTATATAACAATATTGAATGATATTGTAAGGTCTTACATTTAAATCATTGTTAAATACATACATGGTTAAAGGATTAAATATTTTATAACATACTCGTATCGTGTTTATGGCTCAAAGATTAAAACTATCTTATTTGTTATCCTTGTGTATGTTTGCACATAGAGCTATAATTTGTCATATGTACACTAAAATATATAATATTCATTGGATTTTATACAAGTTGCTAACTATAAATAAACAGCTAGGTAATAATAAATAGGTACACGATGCAAAATATATTTTCTATAGTAACACTTTCATTTTTTCATGCTGATAATAATTAGCAATGACGATAAATCGTAATTTCAGTACAAATGTCCTTGACTTGATAACTGTTATCATTAACCATATTATTTTCCATTTTATTATTTAATAATTAAGTTAACCATTCAAGCGTCACCGTTAATAATTTAAGAAATTAACTCAATGCCTATATCAATTTAGACTAGCTACTTACCGATAAATTAGTAGGTCTAAACAAGATTTTTTTCTTAATATCAGACTGACATGATTACAACTATAATTTATATTAGACTAGCTTTTCTAGCGGTTTCACCCAACTGAGGGAACTATTTCCCGCATCTGAATAAAAAGTAGTTTTCTTCAATAAATAGGCCAGAAGCTACTAACGAATAAATGATCCACCAAAAAAAAAAAATCGGATAAATTCAAGAGACCGAAAATATTTTCGCAGGTGCAAGTCATTTCGACAAATGTATTTCTTATCAGTGTCCATACCTATACACAATCAATAGCCTTCGATAGATAGCGTGTATGCACGTGTGCACAATGGTTTTAAGTTCATACAAATGAACAGAATGACGTCACCGTCATTCAGACGGACTTACAATAGGCAATCGGTTATCATTTCAGTGCCAATGTTAAGGTAATACAAAATCGTATTGGCAAAGAGCATTGATTGAATCTAGGATTGATTTTTTGATTAACTCTGGTCCGAATTTCTTTGCAATTCAAGTTCATTAATCTGGGATTTTTTAATGAATCGATTATTAAAGTAAATAGTAGATTTTTGTTCATTTGTTAGTCAGCCGTTTTGTTGATTTCAGATAGCTAGGAGTCCCTCTTATCGTAATTGTGACCTATGCAGTAGTAGACCGCACCTTTAACAAACATTAATAAATTATTTACAGATAAGCGGCAATTCCCGTCGGGGCTGCGGGATTGTTCGATAGAGTTAAAGCGGCCCTGGTACATAAAAGAATACGATGGATTTTTAGTCAGTAAAAGTCTGACACTCCCTCACTGCTGCTAACCCACAGCGGGATCATTTGATGATTTTTGCCATCGATAAAAAAAGCGGCAATTTATCTTTATGAACTAGTTTGTTTACATTTAATTGATTTCGATCAAACGTATTGGTATTCTAAGCTGCATTTTATCCTGTTGCACACAGGTCCCTTGAGACGTCGAAAACAACAAGTTACTTACAAAAATATCCTTATTATTCCACGGTATTTTCCTCCATCAATTTACCATTCATATCATTGTCCTGTTAATAGGGTAAGTGCATACAATACGGATGTATTTAGAGCACAATGCCAATGGAAGTGTACTACGTACAACGGAAGACGAGCAGACCGGAGTTAAGACTATTTCTGTCAATTGGTTTGATGTAAGTGTGCACTATTGCTTATGTAGAACTAGTGTAATTTCTCAAGGAATGTTGAACATGACTTTGAAATAAGAATTTATCAAGATGCATGGTGACTTTGTGAAGATATTTTATCAAGATTTAAAATAAAAATATCCGCAATTGAATTTATAATCTCATCTCTCATCCTCTCTGTATTCGGTCTAAAGTAAATATCTTAGTCTAAATATATATCATTAAAACTTAACCTGTCGTAATTTTGGCACCTATAAGAGATAGAAAATCAATTATGCCTCGCGTATATTTGTGTACCAAAATATTACGGGTCTTACTGACTAAAAACCGTCGTGTTCTGTCGTAGGCCTTTTATGTACCAGGGCCGCGGTAACTCTTTCGAACAATCCCGCAGCCCCGGCATACTGTGGGACTTTATTTTAAAAAACGTTTTCCGTTAATATAGTTGGGACTGGTTAGGTTTATGACCTCGTTTTGTAATGTAATTATAATCATCAACTTTATTATATTTATTTAGCTTCGCTTATGAAAATATTATGTAACGGTAATCATACGGATTTAGTGTAAGCACACAAGAGGTATATAAATATTTATGTACTTAATGCAGTAATTTCATCATTAAGTGTTAAATTATATTTATACAACGCAGGTAAATAAATATTATGTCTGCGAGAATAAACGCCGGATGTCTGAGATTAAGTATGTATGTTCCGATACACACCTAAGTTACTCGGAACGGTTATCTATTTAAATACCTCATAGATTTACACAAAATTGATAAAACATTATCTCCATAGTTTCAGAGGATATACATAACTGATAAAAAAATATATCAATCGTTTCAAAGAAAAACAAAACGGATATTTGTATAGATAAATTGAAAATTTGTATGTCAATAAAATACTATCTGTAAGCAAAACTAATCGATTCTTGACTATAAAAACACTGCATTATTCTTTAAAATTGATTTGTTAATATAAAAACTGCTTGTTAAAATAAGTGCAATAAAGTAAACCTATATTTTGTCTAATAAGATCCTGCTTTGTTTTTTACTACACATAAATACTTGGGCCCAAGTACACCGACAAATACAAGTCATTGCTTCTTAAAACCACTGTTTAATTTGAAAATTGAACATGAAAATCCGTAATAATCAGAGGTTTTAAGAAACCTGACGTTTATGTGGTCGGTGAACTTGGGCTTGGCAGTCTATAAAACTGACGTAAGTATAAGTTATGTGACTTGCATAAAGCATTTAGTTTGAGTCATACTGAAATTACCGAAAACTCACTATTTGTTTCTATTTGTTTTCCTTTTAAAATTAATGAGTAATGAATAGGTTTGCACTACTCAGTTATAAGTATTTGTTTAAGGACACAGTGCCGGTACAAAATCAACAGTGTAAGACAAACAGACAACCAGATATTTTGGTTGTGGTTTTAAGTCTCGATAAATATAAAATTTTCCAAGAGATGTGACTTCTAGACAAGACAAGATAATATAAAAGTGTCAGTAAAAGTGTCAACTTATCTTTTGCACATGACACTTGCATAACATATTTTAATCTCTACCATGGGATGCAACATTAAGTATACATAACATTACATTTAGTCATTTTTACTTTAACGCATCTCCGAAGTTAAAGATATCCCATTGCGCTCACCAACACGCATGCCAAGGGTAGTCAGTTTGGGCAAATCCCCCAGCTTTGGGGAGGCTTTTGCACAGCAGTGGACGTTTTAGGCTGATTGAAATATTTCAGTGACAGATAGTCCACTTCTTTTCTTTTTTTCTTGGTGGGAAATAATCAAATAACCACTCGTGCTGTACGCAGACGGATCAGACTTGAGTGTCAGTCTCTTGTTGACCAGTTCCTTCTTCTCCAAGGAAGGCTATAGGCTTTATCCGGTTGTAAAAAGTAGTTCCTTATAAAAATTACATAAGCTAGTTCATTATAAAGACTATATTTATCTTATATTCCTTGTTATATCTGAAATATCTAGATGAAAAGTTGCAAACAAAACTGCAGTAAAAGTCCAGACTACGGAAACAGCACTATACCTAACTACCTACTTTGTATATTAACAATCTAGTGCACATTCTTACTTAATTAACTCTGAATCTAATTAGAAATGCGAGTGTTATGAACGTGCTAGTTATTATCATTTAGTAGTCACGTGTTGGACATTTCATCAGCTCGAACTACTAATTGAATTCTTGACCATTACGATTATGGACCTAGGTAATGTAGTTCGGAAAGTTTATATCAGTAGTAAACTACATATGTATATGTTATCGATGTATGACTGGGTTTGTTATCTGGCCGTCATTTTCAGCTATTTTCAGATCTGATGATGACTTTCGTTTTCGTGTCCTGTCGCTCATGTATTATCTATTTTGTGTAGCTATGATTCAATGTGTGTGCGTCTATATTCACTATACACACACATAATAAAGAAAGAAGACAGGTAAGAAAGAACATATTCGCGAATAAGTAAAAAAAACTTCTAAAACATAATTATTCCCCGCGGTTTTCAAAATAAGGTACCTACTATTCTACTTCTACGCGTGAGGATGTTTTCAGCATGTTTCCGCGGGCCTAGCTTTTTTCATGATAGTGAACTCACAATGGGGGTCTCAGAATTTTACTGTCCAAAAACTACCAATGCTCCTTCTAGAGCCCTTTGCGTAGCAGGGCCACGGTAACTTTTGCCGCTGCTAATTTAATCGTATTGTAAAGTCATCAGGAAGTAAATAGCGCTTTTTCCTCTATTTGTTTGCGAGATGATCATTTCCGATTATCATAATTTTACACAGATAGCATACAGATATATGATTTTTCCTGTTAAGATAGGTTTACAATGCTAATACCCCGAGTGCCTGATACTTAACATGTAGTGTCCTATAATTCGGCCTTCATAACTACCGGCTAATATCTTTATCCTAGTGAGAACTTATTACAAATCAAAGCAGGTAATACCTACGTCAATATTAGCTTTAACAGTTTATTTTCCTGCTTAATGTCAACAGGGTTGGCCTACGTTATATTATATCGTAAACTATAAGGATAATTAATTGCGACGTGGGATAAACTTAAGTATACAAAGTCAGCGTGCGAATTGCGTGTATGTCATTATTCTCTTATAGAAGTGATGGCATTCGTGGTTCGGCTGTCATTGAACATCCTTAGCAGTTGCTACGGGTAGTCAGAAGCCAGTAAGTCTGAGACCAGTCTAGCCAAGGGGTATTGCGTTGCCCGGGTAACCGGGTTGAGGTGGTCAGATAGGCAGTCACTCCTTGTAAAACTCTGGTACTCAGCTGCGTCCGGTTAGACTGGAAGCCGACTCCAATATACTTGGGAAAACGCTCGGGAGATAAGTATTTATGGCGATCCCATCTTCCTATCCATTGTGTAATTTTGGACCCCGGTCTACATAAACCGCACGTTATCGTATATGCCTGCTATCGTCAATTGTCAATTTCTTGTTTACATAGATCAATCAAAACTTTGTCCCCGGGGGCAGCGTTTTGATGGTTTTTGTGCATACTTCTTATGTACTTTGTAAAGTAAACCTTAGATGGTAGAGTATAAGGTGCAAATTTTCTTGGAAGGTGATTAGGTACTTACGGCTAATATAGGCAGGCCCAATCCGACGAGCCTCAGCATGGGTACCGTGACAGTATCATGCTTGTAAGGGTACATGAGGCTCTGGTCTCCGCAGAAGAAGCCTCGTTCAAACGGCTGCCAGAGTAGGGAAGTCGCAAATATGCCTAGTGTTACTGAAACAAATGAAATTAAATCGTTTATTTTGTAAGTTGGATTACAAACATACAAGAATATTATTATGGTACAGGAAAATATTATAAAGCTGAAGAATTTGTTTGCTACAGAACTGTTTTAGGTCAGATAGGCAGACGCTCTTTGTAAAACACTGGTACTCAGCTGCATCCCGTTAGACTGGAAACCGATCTCAACATAGTCGGGTAAAGGTTAGACGACTGATGAGTTTGTTTGCTAATATCAGGAACTACAGGTCTGATTTTAAATTTATTTCAGTGTTAGATAGCAAAATTGAGGAAGGTTAGGTATATGCTATATTTTTATGGGTGCGTTGAGTAGTTCCTATGAAATACCCGTGAAACTACTTTTACTACTTACTACTACTTCTTTTACTACTACTACTAGATTTAATAGTGGAATCTAGTAAAAAATATGTCTCCCTAGATATAAGGAAGTTTATTTACTACTCCTTTATTTTCTCGGCCCTTTAACTCTGACTTCCAAATTCTAATAGGTAATGTTGTTAATTTCTGTCGGATTGGTAGCAGTTCCCAGAACCTATATAGAACTCAAGCTTATATTTTTATTAATCTTTCCAGTCATTTATATTTTTACAAATGTAACAGTGACTTTTCTGCCAGATATAAAATGTATGCATTTATTACTGGGGGTATTGTGTTTGATAATTAAAAATTAAATTACTTATTAACAAGTGTTCAATATATTGTGATCTGAGTTTAAGGAAAATTATGTAAATTCTATAATTAGCTCGTAATATTACGTTCCTATTAATTTTCGCAATGAGAGATGTGTTTATTTAAAAGCATGACAACATTTAAGCAAATATGTAAGTTAACGACTTAATATTAGACTTAGGCACTACAGAACTGGTTATTTTTTTATATGCAAATTCCGATAGGTTTTTAAACTTTTAAGTTTTTGAATTCTCGATAAGTCAAATTGGATTTTTATTTTAATTAGACACTTATAAATGGGAGAACTAGTTTGAGTTTTTTTTTTGTGATTTGAACTGTATAAGGATATGTACTACAGTTCAAGATCGCTGTTTTTACTAGTGTATTTATTTAGTAAGTACTAGCTGGTGCCCGCGACTTTGTCTGCGCAGGTTTAGTATTTCGAACAATATGTTTACAAATTGTAGCCTATGTGTTATTCTGATGTATAAGCTATATTATTGTAAAGTTTCATTAAAATCCATTCAGTAGTTTTTGCGTGAAAGAGTAACAAACATCCATACATCCATACATCCATACATACAAACTTTCGCGTTTATAATATTAGTAGGATGTAATGATGATGATAAACTTTTAATAATATGTATGTACCAACTATTGGCACCAGTAAAAAACAGCGGTCTTCGACCTGCAGAAGACGTTGTACGTTGTTAAATATGTGCTGATGTCATTTATATTTAGTGCACACTCTAAACTAAACAGTCGGCCAATAGTTGGCCCCATGGTCTTTTTTTTAAAATCGTGTATTCAATCAAAGTTTTTAGACGGTATGGTACAGGCCAAATACCTGATCGTTATGATGTGCGTTTATTTCATACTCAGACTGATTTATGAGCTCGAATAAACTGTTGGCCGACTAAAAGTCTGCAGTCTGTGGGCGCTCTAAGTTTAGGCTCATTTAATGATATGATAGACTTTTAACGGTTATTTATCTTATACATACTAGGGTTCTTTAACCACGTCTGAGATTTCTATTTGATTAATGACAGTCGAATAGAAATAATTTACTTGCTAAAACTATATTTACAAATAGGATGGACATTTTTTATAGTGTCTCAAAACATTTCACCTTAAGGCACACATAGTATTTTGTTTCCTTTTTACATTTTTGGAAGTTGGTTAAAATACCCAAAAAATACACAAATGATTTAAATCAATCAGCAAAGCTAAACCTGATGATGAACTCCGTAACTCCTCAGATTGAACCGAGTTTAACGCGAATCGTAATTTAAGTTTTATGGTCACAATCAGATAGTCTAGTTTAAATGCAGTTAAGATAACTACAATAGAATGATTTCCAGTAATTGTGGGATATTTAAACTTGTCACTAATTCACGCATTGTTGGTTCCGAAGATTGCTGCAATTATCGGCTGTGACGTGTAGTTAAACCATTAACGATGGTTTAAGCCCAGTTAACTGGTAAACGGTTGGTTATTTTTAGAATTTGAAATACAGCCTTCGAACAAATAACAGATTTTACTCTTGTGATTTCTTAATCTGTACTAAGATAATAAAGATGAAAAAGATACCCTAATGGCTCCTTAACTACTTGATTTTATTTTTATTTTTTCTGAACCGATTTGAACAAAATCATTCACTAGGTACAGCAAAGCTACGCTCTTCCCGCTAGTAGACAGTAATTTTTTATATTTTTATTAGCCTATGTTTTCCCACTGCTGGGCAAAATATGAAGGCTATGGGGGAAGCCTTTGCCCAGCAGTGGGACAGTACATAAAATAAAAAAAGCCATTTTTTATATGAGTGAGTCTAAGTTAAAAAAATCCTAAAAATATGCAAAAAAAGGTACTTACGGCCAATAGCAATGAAGCAGTCGATGACAAACTTCCTCAGGATGGGGATTGAACTCTCTTCTTTTGTCATGATGATGATTTTCAGATGTTTTCACGACCCGAAGATATTTTGTAAAACCGCTGCAACCGCGACCAGAATAACCCAAAAATATTTACGTATTTATCCCGAAAAATCCGCAAAAAATATATAAAAATTTTCTTAATTTTTTTTCGTGTATATTTTTTTTTTCGCGATGTACGCGTCGTAAAAGGATTGTGCTTGCGACAACCGTCCGTGCGATCGGCAGCGTGTCGGCAGACTAATGTAGATTACCGACCGACTCGATCTTAAATACCCCTATCAACGCGCCCATTGATATCGTTTAGTTTATAAACGTAATTAAAAATATACGTTTAGTTTATGTGTTTAGGTAAATGAGGGTGATTTGGTTTTGATTATTTTTCTTTCGTAGGTAAACAATAATGTTTATTTGACTATACTGAAGAGCATTTTCAGTGCTGAATATTTGTATTAGAATGAGGTAGGTAAGGTTGGTAAGAGCTGGAGATAATTTATGAAATTTTAAAATTAATTGATAATAGCCTGAAAAGAAATATATTTCGTTTTATCTGCAGGGGTTTTGATTTATTAATAGATAATTTACACATTAAAAAAACTGCCATGCTAGTTCTAAATTATGGGTCACACAAAGTATAATGACTTAAGCTCTTTAGCAGTTTTTTTAAACATTTTTTGAGAAGATATTCCGGAAAAGTTAGTATGTTTATTTAATACATTGAAGGCCATTCAGAGTTACTTTTTACAAACTAGATACACGAAAACACATGATACATGATTTGTTTAAAAAATCACGACCATAGTCTTAACAGACTTATTTTATGTTTCTGATATCCACGTGTCTCTGAGTTAACAATGTAGATTAAACAATTAAGATTCCTCCTGTTTTTTCTTATATTTTTCCTATGACTCTTTGATGGAAGTCATTATTTTTTCCTGTTATTGATATTATGTCGCTAGCCATTTTTCCGTTACCCGTGCACCGTGGGAACTGCTGACCGTACTGTAATAAAATATAGCGAAGAGTGTAGCTTTCCAACAGTGAAAGAATGTTTCAAATCGCTTCAGTAGTTTCGGCACAAATATACAAATGAAATTGTTTTCTTATTATATTAGTATAGATTGACATGCTATAATGGCGTGCTTCAAATCAAATTGAGGATAAGAAAAATATCCATTGACGTTGACAGAAATTGTTTTTATTCATTTTTAATTATCTAATTATTTCAGCCATATAAACAATACTATATACTATAAATATGGTGGCGACCTATATATTTTTAAGGCTTTCAATCTTCGTAATCATCATATTTAATAAATTATGAGAGCATCTTTACTCTATCCAAGATAAGGTACTTCGGTTAATTCTTGATAGTTTCCGATTTCTACTTTCGTCGCTTATATTCATTCTGACCCCGACTTCCCGATTCATACTGACATTCTTATATTGATTTATTTCAGGACCCCGTGAAGCTAACCTCGGTATTTCATTATCTATTGCGTTTGCGCAGTAATGTACTTAAGTTATGTGTATGCGTCATCCCAATATGGACTCAAGATAACTTTACAAATTATGTAATAACAATTTATTTTTGTCTCATCATATGGTTTTTTTTAATTTTTCCTAAATGAATAATGATATTATGACATATGTATTATCAGTGTATTAGTTGATAGTTTTTTTTCTGTCAGTGTTTATAAGCTTGCCATATGTATTGCGCTGAAAACACTGTCTAAAAGATTTAACAGTATGGGGGTAACCGCACCTCGCACTTTTTTATATGGGAAACCATTGACCCTCTATAGGAGCAATGGGAGAAGTGTCAGACTTTGACTGACTAAAACCCAACTTTGTTCGTTCTGCAGGTCTTTGTGTAACTCTTTGGAACTATCCGCAGATCCCGTAGGCTGAGGCCTTAAACTCCCGCAGAATTGAGCTACTGAAAAACTGATTTCAAAACAAATGTTTGTAAGCATAGGTTTTGACTTATACTTTGTAATTTTTATTTGATTTTACGATTAGGTAGACCCGTCATGTTTCTTCTCCATATGATTAATAATAATGCCTGTGTGTCCGATCTTTACTTCTAAGCCGAACTTTATACATAATAATATCTATTTTATAATAATAGACTACTAATTAACAACTGTCTGCAGATTAAAATATGCTTACTGTAATACATAAAGATACAATGGGTCACCATGAAGTGATCGCGTGTCTGTATTACGTTCGGAAGATAACTGTTAACCCCTGTTTTGATTGTCATATATTTTGCTTATTAGGCGTTTAAAAAATTATGTTAAAATTTTAATGATGTGGATAATATATTTTATCTTTGTTTTTTATATTTTTTTTGGATGCGACTTTCGAGATAATATTGCAGTTTTACCTATACATAATTATATCTACAAAAATATTTTTAGCACTTAAAAAAGAAAAAAAAACTTATTAACATTTAATGCAAACCATTTAATTTTAAAATTGGTGTAGGTATTTTTATAACTTAAGAGTAGGCGCACACTATACAAAGTTTTCAGTCGGTCGCCAGTTTGACCGGGCGCTTGAAAAGTAAGAAAATGTATAGGTAAGCCCGACCAAACTTTCGAAGGACTGTAGTGTGTGCGCACTAACTCAACGTCTTCTTTTTCTAAAAGTACATTTCATTTTGTCAAGTATACTCTTCACTGTTTTGCCTTTAAATAATAAATGCTGCTCACCTTCCTGAGCATTATCTGTAATCCACCTCTTACGTCTTATCTAAACAGTTTGTCTTTGAAACTGAAGCATCTGTAATCACAATGTAATCTGTTAGCACTTATCAGTTGTAGAGTGTATTTATTAGCTTCCGGAGGTATTTGAAGGTTCCAACACGGTAATAATATCTAGTCCATTTTCAGCGAGAGGAATCGATATAAGTGAGAGTACCTTAGAGCAGCTGTTCCCGAATTCTTTTGGCTTCGGAACCCTTTTCGTTTCACCATTTTTCGACGGAACCTTAGCTTAAGTAAGAAGTAAACTAAAGACGTAAATACACTTAGGTACGGCGGTGGCGCGTGGTAGCGCACCAAATGGTTATATATATGGTTAGAGACATATTCAGTATACTCAGGCGTAGCATGGCTATCGGCCACACGGGCCAGAAAACAATTTAGCCGCCCTTGACTTTGTGTGTTATGTGAATAGTTTTCAGTTTGAAGACTGATAAAGTAAACGCAAAAATAAATAGATTGGGTTTGTTCAGGTGCGAGCCGAGCGAGCGTGATTTTTTTAACTAAAAGAAGAAGTTTCAAGCACCCGCTAGCATTGAAAGACATTCAGCGGTAGCCGGTATCGCGAGCGAAGCGAGCGCGAATTTTTTTTAGTTTAAGTACCTACACAAAATAAACAAATCCACTATAAATTAATAAGGTCTCAAAAAGTACAATATCCACACAAAAAAGCAAATGTAAATGATTAAGCAGCTTGCGAAGAAAGCGCTATTGCTTTTTCTGAACCAGAGGAATAAAAAATAAATATCAAAGGAAACCTCGACGGCAGAGCGCGAAATTTTTTCGGTGTTGGATACTTGAGCAATTAAACGAACATAAAAGCATCACAACATGGAGTCGCGAGCGAAGCGAGCGCGAAATTTTCGTATTCGCGGAGGTGCAAAAATTGGAAATAATGTCACACTTTGATTCATGGTAAAATAGCCACTGGAAATACTCGTATGCCGTGTCATTTCACGTCTTGTCAAATGTATGAAAACGTTTAATCCTGGCGATGAAATAAGCCCAAAAAATGCGGTGATTTTTGGCCGACTCGCTATCTACTTTTGCCGATTGCCGAAGATCTGGAGGTATAAGTCTACAATTTGTAAAAACCGGAATTAAATTACCTGCTGCCGTGGCCTTCCCGAGTGGTACCCATCTACATGGTGCCTAAATGGAATGGATGTTTTGGAATGCAATATTTAAATCAATCTAATTGAAAATGAATAATAATTAAATATTGACAATATTTGTGAAACGATTTACCATATGGAAATCTTGAATTTTCCACGGAACCCCTGAGGGCCTGTCACGGAACACCAGGGTTCCGCGGAACCCCATTTGGGAACGGCTGCCTTAGAGACTAAACGATCGGCCGATGTTTGAAAGAAAATTTTGATTTCAGTCAGTCTGATAGCGGCTAGATACCTGATCTTTGTAACGTGTGTACTACCATTCATTTTGTATGACAGCGTTGTTAAAAATGTACGTATTCTTTTTAGAGTGTTAAAAATAAATTAAAAAATCACAATTTAAACCAGTCTTCATTGGATGCAAACCGTGTGATGCGATGTCTATTTTATGTCAGGTTCATAAATTAACTTTGCTCATTAAATGCAAAAAAAAACTTTCCTTACTAAAGAGTTCAACTACACAGTCTATAAATATCCGTCTATAAATATTCCCAGTTGTTTGTCCGTTTATATAATGAAGCCTTATCTTAGTGACACACATGAATGGAAGAATCGTCCCGGGGGGTCATCTGTAACTGTTTATCGGAAAGAAATAAGATCACGGGATGAGGGAGTGTACCTATTCCCTTTTATTAGGGTTCCGTAGCCAAAATGGCAAAAACGGAACCCTTATAGTTTCGTCATGTCCGTCTGTCCGTCTGTCCGTCTGTCCGTCTGTCCGTCTGTCACAGCCGATTTACTCGGAAACTATAAGTACTACAGTGATGAAATTTGATGGGAATATGTGTTGTATGAACCGCTACAAAAATATGACACTAAATAGTAAAAAAAAGAATTGGGGGTGGGGCCCCCCATACATGTAACTGAGGGATGAAATTTTTTTTTTCGATGTACATACCCGTGTGGGGTATCAATGGAAAGGTCTTTTAAAATGATATAAAGTTTTCTAAAAAACATTTTTCTTAAAGTGAACGGTTTTTGAGATATCAGCTCTCAAAGTCGTAAAAAGTATGTCCCCCCCCCTCTATTTTTATAACTACGGGGTATAAAATTCTAAAAAAAATAGAGGTGATGCATGCTAATTAACTCTTTCAACGATTTTTGGTTTGATCAAAGTATCTCTTATAGTTTTTGAGATAGGTTGATTTAACTGTAATTTACGGAACCCTTCGTGCACGAGTCCGACTCGCACTTGGCCGGTTTTTTAAGAACTAGCTGCCCGCGGATCCATTCGTGCCTTGGTAACTGCTGGAACTGGAAACAAACAAACAAAAATGCAATTTCGTCATCTTTATATTAATTATAGTAAAGTATAGACTACTTTCGGTCGGCGGTTTCACCCGCGTCCACATATTGTGGGAAGTTCGTTGGTTTTCTTACCAGCAAAATCAATTAAGAAGTGGTGAAGGGTGGGCGTTTTTGAGGAACTTTAAGGACCCTGATGAAAAGTAGCAACCATTTATATACATACACGCTAAAGTGACTTAGTAGGCGCTTCTGTTAAGTTCAACCTTTGTTAACAGGGGTCCAAGAGATAATAAAAAGGCACAAGTGATAATGTGTTTTTAAAGATTATAAAGAGGTGTGTCATGATTTATATCATCATGTTATTGCGTGGTATTAACGCTATAACCAATACCCAATACATGTAGAACGAGAGGAAATTAATGTTTTAATTTTTTAATTAAGTTAATTATCTATTAGTCCCCAATTATTTACATAGTAGTTTCGCCCGCACGGCTGTCGTTTAAGGCGAGGAATTGGTCAACAATAATTCCATAACCGGCACGCGCATCTAAGGCGCCAAAAGGTGTCGGAGCGTCTGAGCGGGGCGAGGATAACAATACGCGCGCTAGCTTATAACTAAAAGTCGTAAGCGACAAAATGGTTTTGTAATTTTATTATTTAGAAATGATAATTTGATAAAAATTCCTTCTACAATTTTAAAGAGTATGTATATACTCAACTACTAAAAAAGTTAAGAGGCTTAAATCGGTCCCGTTTGCCCATAATATGTGAATCTCTTTTTAAAAAGAGGTATGTTTGATAAATTTTTTTCTGTTATAAAAGTTACCTAATCATGTTTCTACGTCTAACAAAATAACGTTTATATCATGAACTTTCAGGTAATCAAGTTGTATTTTGATCCGTTTTGTATTTACTGAGAAAAATTTACATCCTTGGCGCCAAAAATTCCAATTCGTCCTCTTAACATCCTTGGCAGTCGTTACGGGTAGTCAGAAGCCAGTAAGTCTGACACCAGTCTTACCAAAGGGTATGGGGTTGCCCGGGTAGCTGAGTTGAGGAGGTCAGATATGCAGTCGTTTCTTGTAAAAATTGGTACTCAGCCTCATCCGGTTAGACTGGAAGACGACCCCAAAATAGTTGGGAAAAGGCTCGGAAAATTAATAGTTACATAGTAGTTTTCGATAAATTGACCATCTAACGCTGAACACGCTGTAACACTGAAATATTTTTTCATTGGGTAATCAGTATTTTATGAGATTAGCGTGAACCAAACAAACTCGCTAAACACGTTTGTGATTGTTTTAACAAATTAATTAGCCGGCATGATTTATGTTCCTTACACAATTTTTTAACTTATGTGTAAATTTTCTGGTCTTTTCCAATGGTTAATCTTTGATCAGATACTATTTTGTAAAGATTATTCTGGATGTAAAACTAACTTGTTTTTCTGTTATTAAATAAAAGATTAATAATAATTGAGAATCTATCTTGTTTTGCTCGTAGTTTTTAGTGATGGTCTAGTTTTTAGTTATAAGATAATTGATAAAATTAAATATTCCTAATGTTTTTATCGCAACTCTGGATAATACAGACGATATTTTCAAATAGGATGTTAATATAGTTTTTATATCATATGCTTGCTTGTGTGCAAAATGGAGTAAGTATATATCTATTTATATGTATATGTACGTAAAAATCTATGTTTATGGTGGCACTTAATTTTTAAGGGAAAATGCAAAATAAATCCTACTTAACACATAAATGCGAAAGTATAAAATTATTTATGTACGGATATTTTAGTCTCTTTCAGGCAATAACTGCTTTACGGATTTTGATTAAACTTGGCAGTAATATAGCCTTATGCATAACACAGCCTTATACAGAATAATATATATGCTACTTTGTATCCCGGGTGCTTGGGAAGCGGGTGAAACTACTGGAGGAAACCACTTACTTCGTCATTATTTACCTTTTATTAATTGAGAAACGGGTGAAACCGCTGACAGGAGCTAGTTAAGCACATGTATGTATGTTCACTTATCCACTTCCCTGCCACGCCCACCGCACGCTTCAATCACAACTCTGAACGCCAGTGACGCAGACGATAACTAGCTATTTATGTCACCACACTTGTTTTGATAAACTATAAGTGATAAGTAAGTATCTTAACGGTTATCGAGAGTGCCCCCCAGTGCCGGGTTTAGGTGATGCAACTTTTAAGAGATGGTTCACTGGGAACCGTTGCTTTTTTTGTATTTTTTAAGATTGATTCGATGGTAGAAAATAATTGCACTATGCACTATTTGCTGAATGTAACCAAAGAGGGTAAATGGTCTGCTTAAACATTACTAAACTGTTCGAGTCTGATTCCAGTCTAAAAATATTCCATAATCTGTTCAGACATTGCCCAGCTATGTTGGGGTTGGTTTCAGCCTAATCGGATGCAGCTAATAGTGTTATGTTACGTGTATTTTTGTGACTATTCTTTAAATTTTCATACATCGTATCAACTACAAAATAGTGACGCAGAGAAATTAACCATGACTGCACATAGGTATTCCTCCAAAAATGGCTAAACTCTAAATGGAAAGAGTACATGTGGGCATGGATGAACAAACAGGCAAAAATATGGACGTCACTGAATTAAGGTAAGGGAAAACGTTATTAGGAAAATGTTATTAGGAAATTAATGATAGGTGCATGATCAATTGATTGGTCATAGGCACTTGAAAGAGACCTAATATGTTTTTCCCAAAAATAATGGACGCAAACAAATGCACGTAGGCACATCAAAGCGATAATTTCGCTGTAGTAATTACACTCGTATGTACCTACAATAATACATAAAGTTTTATTACATACAAATCTTAAATTTATATACATAAAAATGCACATAGGTTTTACCCAGATTCGCTGAAAAACAATCTTGGAACGCAAGTGTACCTAACCAAGCGATATGGCTTATATTTTATTATCTCCTATACTGTTAATTGCTTGTAATTATTTTGTACCAACAGATTACCTATATTATTATCATGCAGGCATGGGTGCCATAGCTCTCTGACCTTACTGGATTATCACATCACATTTAATGCTCTGACGGTGGACAGTGTCAATTACTTGTGAAAATATATAGAACTGAGAGTAGGTACAGTTTTCAAAAATCATTAAACATCTTGGCAGTAGTTATGGGTAGGCAGAAGCCAGTAGGACTGCCAGACTTACCAAGAAGTATTGGGTTGCCTGGGTAACTGGGTTGAGGAGGTCAGACAAGCAGTCACTCCTTGTAAAACACTGGTACTCAGCTGCATCCGGTTAGACTGGAAGCCGACCCTAACATAGTTGAGAAAAGGCTAGATCATGAGTTTTCGCTAGGCAATCTACTAAGTTTAATTTGATTAAACTTACAATGTTTCAATCTCATTGAAATGCTTGTTTTTTAGAATAGATCCTAGTCAATGTTTTATAAATATAGAGCGATCGTCTTCATTGAAATTGGACATAGGTTTACAAAGAAGATGTAAGTAGGTATCAAACATCGCATGCATGAAAGAAAGTAACAATTCTATCTAAGTAAGTGGGTAAATATTTACAATAAAACTTACGATTTAAAAATAGTATCACACCACTCATTCAAGTTTTTGAACATGTAATAAAAATAGAGTAATTAAACTTTGACACTAAAAGTACGCAGATATAGACTGATTGTTATTTATTTAAGCATATATGAATATTTTTTATGTGTAAGATAGGTTGATATCATTTTAGATGTTTGTCTTTATTGTGATATCGAAAACAAAATCATTAAATATGAGGTGATTGGCTTTGTAACCTAGAAACTTTTTTGTAATTTACATGTACACTTACACAGGTATTATCTACGAAATCAAGAGCATAGAGCATATAAAAATATAGACAGGTCAAGACAAAAGATGGTTGTATTATATGATAGATACACCAGCAGTCATATTTTGTACCTGGCTTGAGGTCCTAGAAATAATAGGTATCAACATAACCTCGGCTTTTTCCTACCAATAAAGATCGCCAAAATAATCGAAACAATGATCATTTTTAATTATTCCAAGTTGACTCATAATACGAGTGTTTGATTCACGTGGCAACATACGTACATAGGTACTAAAAGTTATTGACGTATTCAAGCTATAACTGGCGGATTGAGAATGTGAAACGGCATGAAGAACAAAATAACTAGAGGTGCCATAACGGAAAATCGCCTAAGAAATTAAGACGCCAAAATGCGGCTGAGCGGGGGACGAGGAACCATCATCCTCCGAGCCTTTTCCCATTTTTTGTAATACCAAAAATCGTTGACACATGCCACAAAGAACCCGAACGCTTCGTAAGTTCGCTCGTAACTGCTTTCGTAAGTTCGTTTTCGTAAGAATTTGACCTAGAAAAAGGCCTACCCGCATTATAGCATGTCCGCTCATCTTTTCTTACTCCGTGGAATGTGGTATCGCTTGCATGCCGTGACATAGTGTTTAAGAGCAATTAAGATGCTCGATGCATGCATGCAAATAGGCAGTTCCTAGTAAAGTTATAGATCAATAAATATAGGTGATTTGTTGTGTTAAGATTTTTCCCTAAGGATATAACATCAAGGAGTCAGCACCAGCGCCAATGCCTGCCGAGGCTGTGGGGTTGTTCGAAAGCGTAACCGCGGACCCGGTACATAAAAGGCCTAAGATATAACATGATGAGTTTTAGGATATAACTGACTTAAAGGAAAATAGTTAGGTAGTCATATAAATCTTTAAAATCAAGAGAATTTTATCGGTGCTTTTTACGTAACAATAAAATTGGGCAGCACCCCAAAACATCCATCTTTCGTCGCTTTCTTTACGACTTGACAAAAAGAAGAGACAGTCTACTTTTCTAGTTCCAGATTGATGTGTATAAGCAGAAATTATTTATTTACACCTATTAATTATTGTATCAAAACATAAACACTGCTATCTATATCTTAGACTTTGATCACATCTTAGAGATCTAATATAATCTCTTGTACTTTGAGCCTACAGAAAGTTGCATTCTGAACTTTAGACCATAATATTATTAAGTCGCAAATAGCTTTTTGTGATAAACTTAAGATCAAGGGTTGTCTGGGCTTACGCTTAGTCATTACACGTTTCTAACACTATGGTAACCATGATTTTTTAGGACAACTCGGATGGACAATGTATGTCTCCAACTTTTCTTCAAGTGCTAATATATAGATATTTTTATAGATACTTATCGATAACCATTTTCCCGCTGTTTAAAAGTAGAATTACTTTCAGTCGTGAGTTGTTTGGTGATTCAACCGCTAACACACAATAGTATATTTTACTCTGGCTTGGATGGAGGGCACGCCAAGAATCCGGTCTTATACCTGATCTCTGGTCCTGAATCGTATCTCCAAAAGATTATAGAGTAAGATCATACTGCAAACTTTTAGTCGGCTGACATTAGTGTCTGTCTGTCTGTCGTATGCAAACGCTCTAGCATTATTAGGTATATGGTTTAACTTAGATCCCTACTTAAATATACAAACGCAACAATTTAAAATAAAAGAATGCAATAAAAATATCTTATTTCTTTATTTATTTTAACATTCATCATACAAAACTGACATAGGTAACTTCAAAAAATATGCTTCATTGTACAAAATAAATAATTCTACTTAAATTCTACATTGTGACCTACATTTAAGAAAATAGTGTTTCTGTTGTGACTGGAATGTTATTTTTTTTCCTTAATATATTTCCCTGTAATTTATTTTTTTCTAAATAGGTAAGTACATCTCACTCGTTTCAGTCAAAAAGCGATTTTATTTACTGCCACATAAGACTCATTTTATCTTTGATAAATAATATTTTTAACCTATTTTAGCTCATACTTATGAATACTTTTTTAACATTTTTTTGGCTCGCAATTGTTAGAAAAAATAATTAATCTACATTGTTTATTTATAGAATCCTGAAAAGTACATTTTACGTAAATGAAGAGTGCCATTATTGCTAAAACTGTATTATTTTAGTAACAAATTGTTTTTTCCTAATTTGTACTTACTTAAATATAGTTAATGTTTTTAAGTGATCCACACTCTTACCAAAAAGCTGCCATAAAGCTGTTTTTTTTCAGCTATTTAATTAATGAAATAAACTCAAACCGAACCGAGACCAAACCGAGCTTTTTTACTTTTAATAACAATAAGTTTCTTCTATGCTTTACAAAAACAATTTTATTTCCATAGCTTCAATTCTTATTGCACTATTGGAGGGAATAAGAAAAAAATCTTATTTACAATAGCAACATTTTTCTTAAATCACTGCACTAGCTTCTGTCGGCGGTTTTATCTCAGAACTACTCTGCACCGCCAGTTACAAAACTTAACCTTTCCTTATTAAATAGGCCATCTAATACTGAAAGAATTTTACAATGCAATCCAGTAGTTCTTTAGAAAGACAAACAAACGAACTCAGCAGCTGCATAATAGGTATTACTATAGATTACAATTTAGTTAAGCTATATTGTTCAGAAGGCTTCTGGTCATCGCGCGAGAACAGCCCTGGGCAGCGTGTTGGTGGGCACTTGGGGCTCGTCCCAGGATACCGGCAGACCATACTTCTTTGGTTTCAGCACGTAGACGAACTGGAAATGGAAAAGGTTTACTTTATAATATGATTAGTATGTAGTTAGTGTGTATCACGTGGTCAGGTGCATAGATGGATGGTAACTTAAATCTAATTTAGTGAAGTTTATATAGCGGCTATGTGGATAGAATCGATCATAATTATGTGAATCTAAAGATCCAGGATTACGTTTACTTTTAAATGTAATTTGTCTCCACACCACTCGATCTATCGAGTGTTCCCGATCACGGTTGTAACCATCCAGGTCATCCGGCCACTTCTTCCGAGGCCGATCCAATCTGTGGTGGCCATTTTGGAGTATCTACTGGATGATGCCACGCGCTGAGCACCATTTGTCTAACATTACAGCTAGCTTTTACTCACCACTATACAAGCATAGACAGCGCCGATAAGGAAGCCGACGGCGACGTCGCTCCAGTGATGCATGTGGTCGACGACGCGCGTCAGCCCCACGTACCACGCGCCGAGCACCACCGCGTACTGTACACCGTGGCGCAGCAGCTTTGAGCCCCGCCATTTGCCTTTCACTTGCACGTAGAACTGAAATAAAGGAGTTTGGATTAGATCTGTTTATTGTCAGGAATTATTGTGAGAATTTGACGAATGTGGTTGTAAAGATAATCCTCGACAACTGTGCTAAACAAATAAATACTGAAGATTAGTCTGCAAAGATCATTAACCTACCCGCAATTTAGAATCTGACTCATATTTTGAGGATTAGTCTTAATACGATATACTTAATACCATATTTGAACAATTTTTAGAATGGTATTAACAGCCTTTTAAGCTGGTGGACGAGTCTTGATTAATTTCTCTTTTTTCTGACCCGAACTGTCTCTCCGCTTGGCAAATGCCTCCCCATTTTGTCTCCACAGCTCTCGATCCTTCGATTGCTTCCACCAATCTGGTTTGAATTTTCCTCTTTACGCGGGCAGAGAATTAAAAACTAAGAACCAAGGGCCTATCTATCAGATACTCACAACGAAGAATATGGCGCAATACATAGCGAAGCTGGCGTGGGAGCTGGGGAAGGAGAGACGCGCCTCCTTGATCTTGGCTTCATCAGATCCCGTGCATGTGTAGACTTGGATGTAGCCGAGAGCGTTCAGGTTGAACGACGGAGCTATTGCCTATCGGATACTTACAACGAAGAATATGGCACAATACATAGCGAAGCTGGCGTGGGAGCTGGGGAAGGAGAGACGCGCCTCCTTGATCTTGGCGTCATCAGTCCCCGTGCATGTGTAGACTTGGATATAGCCGAGAGCGTTCGCTGTGGCGTTCAGGTTGAAGGATGGGTTGCACACCTGAAAAAATTACGTTTATATGTACATAGCAAATAGTGGTAAGTGATTGAACAATAAATAAGATTGATGGCTAATTTTCGAGGTCCTAAACTAGGTACGTTGACCTGTATCTTAGGAGTTGGAATGGGTAGTGTTTTGGATTATAGTAGTGCAGAGATTTGAGAGGAGGAAGATTTACTTTAACAGCTTCTAGCTTCTGTCTGGGGTGACAGCACAATTTCTCATCTTGTGAACAAGCGATTTGAGCCTGGCAGTTAAGTAGGTACTCTTCTACTATACTAGTTAATTCACAAAACTACCAATTTCCGACTATATAAAGTTTATCTTAATGATGTTGAACCTTACCTCATAAAAATGCGGTCTCAGTCTTCCAATGACGTACTTAGCCAGGTCCGAGGTGAGCTGCTGGCAGGCTGCTCCGAAGGTGAAGACCCCTATAGCGTGGTAGCTCTCCCACACCCAGCCTGGCACCACGCAGCCGGAGAGGAACTTCTCCCCAATACCCTTGCCTTGTCTGTCGCGGACTATCTCGATAATGAGGATCTGAAATTGATGGAAATGTAAAAGTTAGTTGTTGGGAATCTTCTATGATTATGAGAGGGATTCAAGGAATGGTCAGGAATTATGAAAAAGTAGACGTTAGTTATTGGGCGTTTCTGAACGTAGAGGGTCTAATAATGGCCAAGAATTATCAGCTACATTGAGACTTCTAAAGAGACTTTTTGGTGGCAAATCATCAAATGTATGTATTTGATTATCCATTGTGAGTAAAGCGTGAGGGAGTGTCAAATTCACTGATCAAAATCTACCATTTTCCTTTAGACCTTTGTGTACCAGGGTCGTGGCAATTCTTCAGAAATATTCCGCAGGCCCGGCAGGCTTTTAAAGAGACAGTTAAACTTCAATAATTGTTGAAGACATATGTAATTAGGTATCACCCGTTTCAAGGAGCTAATCCTTGGAACGGCTCAAAAAGTGGCTCAGATTATAATCTGCGCCTAGGTAAACGATCTTTACTGTTTATTTGGTTAGAAAGTTCTCATTACAAACTAGGTTTTATAGCTACAGGATAATCTTTATAGCTGTTTGTGTCGAATTAGTGTATTCAACATGTTTGTAAACGTAAAATATGACGGCTCATTTCAGTAAAACGTCTATTTACTGTGGGTAAATTAGTGTGAATTTAAATAAACAGTCTGTTTGTCTAGCGAAATGTATAAAAACGTGTTTAAATAGGATTAGGATTACAATTACTAATAATTGTTGGTGTGAAATACGGCAGAAAGAGAATTATATTTTTACTGTAGAAATTCATATTTACAAGAGACATTAGGTACTTTTGTCAGGTAAGTACCTATCTCTGACACAATGATTAAGAAGGGTAAATAACAAAAGTAGTAAACGTAAAAAAGATATACAATACATACTTAATTTGCGTAAATGATATAGAACTTACCGTAGCCACCATGAAAGCAAAGCCGATTCCCGCGAGAGTCCCCACGGAGATCATCTGCTCCTTATACGGCAGTCTGATGGAAGGGTCCGTGATGAAGAAGCCGCGCTGGAACGGCGTCACCCATAGGATCAGCGCTAGCAGCGGGAACGATGCTGGAACATTAAAAGAGAAAATCATCAGTAGTGTTTTATTTGGGGTGATTTACCAAGGGATATTGGGTTGCCCGGGTAAGGTTGTTGAGGTGGTCAGATAGGCAGTCGCTCTTTGTAAAACACTGGCACTCAGCGACATCCCGTTAGACTGGAAGCCGACCCTAACATAGTTGGGAAAAGACACGGTACCAAAATTATTTATAGTGTAATTCGGTAGCATCATACTCAAACGAGTACGGTCTAAATAAAGGCTTTTTTCGTGGAATGGAAGTTTATTCGTTAAAATTTTTACTGTTGCCATATTATTATCTATTCAAAAGTGTGTTTGTCATATTAACACATTCTAAATATGTTATTCATACATAACTCACGAATAGGTACTTATAGATTAGATATCCACTATATTTGTAGTGCGTGCGTATTTGAGAAAAGGTTGAGATGTACCTAAATTTAAATTTCACGATATTTTTATCCTTTATCAAGCAGGTGAAATATAAATGACTCATGTGTGGATTTGGAAAGACTAAGCCGGATAGGATTTTGATAATCGCTTAAACATTTATCACTTGGGTATTTTGATGTCACTCGGGGATAGTGTAGTCATCGTACCAATGCAGTTAAATATTTTTTTAAATCGTTTAAGTAGTTTCGAAGCTTTAAAAGCTTACAGTACAGACAAAACAAAATCATCCTTCTATCATTACATTAGTATAAAAGATAGATACAGAAGCATAGTAGATTAGTAAATGCTTCATTTATCATTTTAACGCCAGGTGTTTTAAAATCAGCATGCATTTCAAAGTAATAAAATGAATAATAATATTGGCATTACTTAGTCATTTCAAGCAGTAATCAATTTTAGTGGTATCACCAACATTGACTCAGCTTATCACTGTTATCTACTTGCATGATAACAAGTTCTATACATATAGGAGATAGATACATGTTTGAACAGTTTATCACAAAGGGGTATCGGTTTGGGTCTCACGGTGGAACCTGATTTCCAGGTTGGGGGGTGATGACCTTTCTCCATATTTTAGCAACTATAATATGCCGATAGCATCACAAGAATGTTCATCTTCATCCTCCGAGCCTTTTCAACTATGTTGGGGTCGGCTTCCAGTCTAACCGGATGCAGCTGAGTACCAGTGCTTTACAAGGCGCGACTGCCCTATCTGACACCCTTCAAAAGAAAAGACCGAGTCCTGAAAGACTTGGATGGAGTTCGCGACGAACAGGACAAATAAACAAACTTTTGTTATCATAGTAAAAATAAATGTAGGTACACATACATTAGTTTTATCTATAAGCAATGTATTTTGATCTTCAAATGTATATCAAGTTTCTAGTGGCACTTATGCAGGGTACGTTACTATGAATAAATAGGTCGATACCTACATACAAAGAGAATTTATATCTAGTTAGGTGCAAAAAAAAACAGATAAGTAGGTATGTACCTATTTACATTTTACAAAAGTACTGTTTCCGGATGTTCTACTGACGCTTTTGGGGAAATTAACCGCAAAAATTATTGTAGCCAAAAGGTACGTACCTCTTTGATATAATACGAACCTATTCACTTGTTATCAATGTAGATAACGTAATCCATAGTATTGATTATTATATTGCATTCCATTGCCATAATGTGGTCTAATTATAGCGCCTTTAAGACTAATTACCTACTTTATTTAAAGTAATTGATTTTCCTTCCTTCTTCTTTGTGAATCGTGAAGCAGGATAAATATTGCATTGAGTGCATTTGCAAGTAGGTACTAAGTCATTAATGATTACTGAATTTATACTGCCATTCAACGGGGCAATGCAGCCAGCCTTTTGGGAACACTGCCGGGTGACAGCGATGAGGAACAATTTTTCGACGCCCTTTATTAGTTTTAAGTTTTTTTTATTGCAAATATACTTAGTCTATTTTAAATAATAAAATATAATGTACAGGTTAAATAGTACTAGGTTAATAATATCATTTTTTCAAGGAAGGTTACTTTTTATCCTATATTTATAGCAAAGCCTAGGTTATAACTGAGTACATACTTTAATTTAAGTTGATGGTCGATTAGCCTTAATTGATAGTGAACCAATTTGTACGAGTAGTATTAGACTATACTTATCTACAATATTATGACATGTTATGTTATATAGCCATTCAATTAATTACTTTGATATTAAACTTTAACAAAAAACTTGTGGTATTGTTTTATTTATTTATTCCAATTATTTCAGGCAACTAGGACCCATAAAAATTATCTTAAACCATGGTCCATTTGAAAGAAAGAAAGAAAATCCATTTATTTCAGCACACAAATGACGCAAAAAACAACATTTAAAGAGTAGCTATTTGTTTTATGTATGTTATGTTACAATTGATATGTATAACTACTTTGTAGGAACATAGAAGGATGGATAAAAGAAGGACCACTTTCATATTCACAATACTAGTAGGACGATGATAATACAGAAACAGGATTTAGCACCGTCATAAACCCAATCTCTTATCAGTATGAATCATTCTTATCGAATCATGTCAAAAGCTAATAAAAAAGATAAATATTTTGCTATCATATAAGGATATCAAGGATATTTTATCTATCTAATTCCGGAGGATAATGAAGCTTATATGTAATTTCCTATTTAATAAAGGAATTAAATGGCGCTAACTTGTCATACAAACAAACAAAAGTCAGAAGCCTGTTGCTAAGCAACCAAACGATTGTCATGTCTACCTACACATATTATTCCTCTTTCCTTCTATATATTTTTTTAAGATTAAAAAGATCCCGAAAAATTGAGCACCTCCTTTTTGGGTAGTCGGTTAAAAATACTGATGAATAAGTCCTGTCATGCAGCAGGAAAACAATAATATTTTATTTAGAATGCCTCAAGTTCATGGCAAGGAATTTTAAAACGATTTTCCTTTTCAACCAAAGAGTTTTAGCGCATTCGATAAAACTTAGCCACTTTGCAGACGTTTCGTGCCTTAGTTCGTTTAGAAAATGAAATGACCTCTTAGGTCAAGAGTTGATGAACGCTCCTTATCGTAAAGCATTGAAGTAAATCAAGACCTAGATCTCCTTGTGTCTCAGTAAGTGGGTTGGTACGTTAGACATACCCATGCTTTTGTGGTATGTACCTATCAAGGAAAATAATTATAGTCAGATAAAAAGGCAGTTTATAAATAAAATTGAAACCTCGTCAGATTCATAGATTTCTTTATCAGAAAACATTCACTTTATCTTTTATCTTGATACGTACAGACATAACAGATGAGCAAATTCTATAGAAAAATGTTCGTCTCATTTTTTCTCTGTGACATCACAAAGCTATGACAAAGTCACTGGCCACAAATAGAATGCACTAACCAAAAACTAAATGAATTTACATTTAAAAATGGAACTCAGACGTTGGCGTTCGCAGACACATGAAAAATGCATCGTCATTCATATTACGGTGCGTTCAAAATACTGTAGTTTTGAAAGTGAAAACTTTTCCGTTTGCTTGTATGTTACCGTTTAAGTTTATTGTTAAAACACAGAAACAAGTTAAGTATATGGAATCTGGCACACATTTAAGGCGGAGATAAAATGACGTTTGCGAAGGAAATCCAAGAAATGCAAAAGACATTTTTATTCCGGTGCATGAGTGGTTTCTTTGGAATGCAATACAAAATCGTTTGGGAGCGGCTTATTAATCATCCTTCTTTTATCCGTATTCTATTGATATAATTATAATTATGACAAAGATTTTTTTCGAATTCAGGATTTACTGAACCAATATTGAAAATTCTCTTACCAGTAGAAAGCCTCTCTTTTTGGAAGGGATTGCCTCGGGAGGCGGGTGAATCCGCGGGAATCAGTTAGACATCCATGTACCATTTGCAAGTGTGGACAAAAAAGGCCGTTTCAGACAGAATATTTTGCAGAGTTCTCAAGTTCGTCACACAGGTTTTGCTCAGCTGAACGATCTAATTACATCCTGGTTTCAAACACTGCACACGTTAAGGAAGTTGGTACTGATTATGCTGTAATGGGGGTTTCGGTTATTAGGTAGGAGATGACTTCGACTGACCTACTCTAAGTCTTCTTAATTAATATTAAAATTAGTATCATTAAATCGATAGTCTTCTGGGATTCTTGATGTTATTAAAGCAAATCAATAATTATTATTTGTTTAATATTTTTTCAGGATTTAATTATTTTTCAAGAGGTTTTACTAACAGCCATTGCATATTTCCTGGTTATAAGTTCATCCTATTCAATTTAGCGTCACCGCACACATCGTTCAAAGAATGGTTTATTTACACACCTATTATATTATTTTTAGAGACCAAACTATTCTAGATATATTAAAACAATGACCTTCATTTTTTTAAACCGAGTCCAAGTTTATGACCAATCTACCTCTAAGCAAAATGCACTCACGAAGTCTAAACACGCAAACGTGAGAAACTGCCGATAATTACAAACGATTAAAAAACAATCGCACATCTTGTAATTTCATTTGCATGTGTGTGTGACTTTGTTGACGAATGCATTCAAATTACGGAGTAAGGAAAAACGAGCGGAGATGCCATAAGGAAGGTAGGTCAGGCGCCTATTCGTAGGTCAACTAACGTACGGTAGACTGCACATCAGTGGTAACTGTCATGCACCTTAACACAATAGTAATAAGTACGATTTTCCTATAAAACTGTTACCACTGACCTGGAGTTGACTGTACGGTAGGCGTGATCAGTTGCTAGAACTGATGAGACGACAGGGTTTCTTTTAACATTAAAGCCAATCTGTCCCAAATTGGTTTTGATTGATTAGTGTAATGGGCGGGTTCCATAAAAAGGTGTGTAGGTAAGGGCGGATTTGGTAACGTTCCTCGTCGCCAACACCTGTATTTTGGTGTGCTACTTTCTTAGGACATTTTGCCTTATGACATCTCCGCAAGTCATTTTGTTCTCCTTGTGACGAATGCATCCAAATATTTATGAATTTACATTCTGTGAACGTTAGGAGCGTTATACTCATTTACGATGGCTTATGACCTCATCGGTGTAACCTGCTTGAACTCGCCTGCTCTAAATGCAATTCCGATAAATCGATTCGACACTATCGTGGTATGAACTGTACTCGAATGTTACAATCGATCATTCAAGTATTGATTATTATTTACTAAAATGTTGAGGTTGAGTATCTGCTGATATTTTGCTGAGATAGCGAAATTTCAATGTGATCATTCTTTCTTGTTAAAAAAAGGAATCAATTTTTATTTAGAAAGTTGTGACAAATGTATTGTGTAAGAGATGTTCAGTTGTTTCTTTGATGATTTCAGTCATGCAATATGCAACTGACATACCTACTTACTTACAAAAGAGTTGGGAGTTCCCTAATAAAGAGATAAGGTGGGTTCTTGGTGATATCATCGCTGTACAGTGAGTAAGTCTAAGTACCAATTAAGGTAGGTACTTAAAAATGCATCCTTGATGGTAATCTTATTGAAAGAAACAGAGCTGGCGCTACCCATATCGGGAGAGAGTAATTTACACAGTATCTACTTTGAGTCTTGCTTAAGGAAATTCTTTTTAATACCTAATTTTTAAAAAAGACAGACATAAAAATTTGTTTAGAAAAACCAATTCAACGTTCCACGAATACTTCCTTAAACGTAAGCGACCACCTGTCAGTCTAGGCCATTTCTACTATCTAGTAGCGCAATGCGGCAAAAAAATATTTATTTATAATACCTATGTAGTGTTTGGGCCTACCGCATTGTGTTTCACTACTTATTCTCATAAGTTATCGATTAACGATTCTAATGCAGGCCAGTCGCTTACAAAACAATTGCCGACCGCTGCATTGAGCGATGTCCTTTACCGTTAAATGTATACTTATATTATAAAGCTGAAGAGTTTGTTCGAAGACGCTAATCTCAGGAACTACTGGTCCGATTTGAAAAAATAGTTCAGTGTTAGATGGCCCATTTATCGACGAAGGCCATAGGCTATTTTTCTCCGGGTTCGTGCAGAGGTTCTCACGGGATGCGGGTGAACCAATTATCTTGAAGGCTTTTTTATTTGTTTTTTTAATCGTGATAAAACATGCAAACTAGAATATTCGAGGTCATTGTTATGTTTAGTTAAAAATATTTTTAATTACGAGGTTTAAATATATGTTTTTGTCTGGCAACAAACTAATTTAAGGAGCAGGTTATCTCGGTTTTAATAAAAAAAGTAATTGGCGGTAGACTAACTAAAATTATTACTTAAGTAGCACCATAAAACATAAAAAAACACAGAAAATATTATTTTCACTATCCGAATTTTCCGACAGAGGAAAAACAAGGAAAACAAAATCAGAACCCATTATCTGGCCATTGATTAACACTGTAATCTAAATTCATACATCGGAAGGCAACAAGTCAGCGTTAAAATCGAAACATATGGTCTACAAAACCACATTCTCATTTCTTCAGTACTCACCGCATGCTAAAACGAAGAAGTCCAGTATAATCTTCCATATTAACCTGTCCACAGCCATTGTTACACTACAAAAACATTATATTTACGTAAAAATGTTCGTTCACAACCGCGGAACACACCGTGACGCGATAACTACTGGTACAATACTGATAAAAAACCAGCCATCTGTGGGTAACTTGTAGGCGGTGTTAGTCATTGTCAAACATTGCAAAAAGCACCGTTACCGAGGTCCTTGCTCTGTTATATTTCATCTTGTTAGCGATAACGACTGTTTACCCACCTAGTTAACAGACTGTAAATATTTATAATTGTGGCTGTGAATAATTTGGTATTGATATTAAACCTCTTTTGTATAGTCTGAGGATAGCGCCATCTTTTGCTTACGTTCGGCATCATATGAAATGCGGTTGCATTTTATTACCATCACAAAATAACAGATGGCGCTGTAAGCAATCGTAGTAAAAACAGTAGGGTAACCAGTTTCTGCGAAAATAACAACAAGAAAAACTTTATACAGATTTATTATTATGCTTCATAAACTTTTAACCACGTTTAAAAATAAGTAAATAAATAGCTGCCTCAAAGCTACAATACATCAAGAAATCTAAAGGCAGTGCATTTTAAGTTTCTATTATACATAAAAAAAAAACATACAAACAAGTAATTTTACTTAAATATTAAAAAAAAACTGTAGACATCTTGACATCTTTGTGTCACAATGAGTAAAAATAGGTATTTTAAAAACTATATTACACTTATCTAGCACCTAATTGGACCTAAAACTAATTTTCTATTGGGTATTTGTAATAGAGACGTATTGAATATATAATTAGTCGTTTACTAATAATTGGATTATATTATATTTTATATTTAGGATAATAATTGACAAAAGCACAGCGGGACAATTGGAATTCCCACAGATTACAAAATAATTTAACCGACTTAACAAAAAGGAGGTTCTCAATAATCGACTAATTATCTTTTCAAACATCTCAGATCATTTATTCCGTGTTTTTAAAAGCCTATATCACAGTATAAAAAAATACGTTTACAGCTGTCTTCGAGACTTCAGATTACGTTTTTCTATGACTAACATAAATATGTAGCTGTGTTCAATATTTCTTTTTGAAAAAACTACAAGTTCTTATACAACGATTTTTGACGATGCTTAAAATGTTAGAACATATGACATACTATAAACTAATAATTGAATTAAATGCAATTTGATTAGCTCCATATCGCTTTAAAAAGTCTGAATAAAAACAAAACATAGGGTAATAGTTCTAGTTAAAATAATTGTACCCCTCTGAAGTTAGCTGTTTGTTTTGTTCGGACATTTTGACTAACGTGCAGACATAGATGGCTAACTTCGTAGTGGCAAAGTTACATGACGAGAATTATAGAGTTAAGAGTAAAACTACTTTGCGTATTTTACCCTACAGTAATTAGTATGAGATTATTTTGCTTTCAAATATTTTAGACCAATATGGAGCAAAATCCCAGCTTGAAAAATTCTTAAAAATTTCGACGAAACAACTACATGTGATATATCTATAAATAGCTTATAATAAATTGTACTATAATTATAAAATGTGCAACTAATATATTTTACATTGTAATTTTAAGTGTAAATCTTTCAATATTTATTTGCATTAATTTGCGGATTTAAGTAGATTTGAAAGTTTCCAGATTTCGCACTGGTTGTTATTTATTTTAAGTATTTTTGTTATATTTCTGTCAATTTAGGATGTTTCACCCTTTTGAGGTTACCCAAAATTTTTCGAACAATAATGATAAATAGAATATCCAGCTTTGATCCAATTAATTCGGTAAAATAAAATCGTTACTTTTAATAAAAAAAGAATATCTTTTGCTGCAGAATAAAAATAGTTCATAATTTTTAGAAGTATAAAAGTGCACCCACTATAAATTGTTCTGTTTTTAAAAATACATTATGTACATTATCTTTGTTTAATTTCCACTGTTTCTCAACTTATTTATTTCAATTTCTATGTAGGATCTACATTTTTTTTAAATAAGGTACTAGGAGTACCTTTTAGAAACTAAGTTGAGAAACAATGGATCACTTTGAACACCTAATTTAGCTTATAATTACAAAATATACTCCTATGATATAAATTATCTGAAATATTCAACACTAATCATAAATTACGATTCAAACAAGTGTGACTCACTCATTTTTATGTGAACCGTTTTTATTGATATTCAATTTAATTGAAAACAATAGATAACTTTTTTTACAAAACCTCTTTCGAAGCAGTCAACACTGGCAGTTAGGTCATTGCCACAGATAAAAAACACTAACGTCAGAAAATCCAAAATGGCGCCCATATTGTAACTTTTTGTCTCTAATTTTAAACAAATAAAGCAGTGTACTTTTCAATTCTGTTAATTCGCATTTTAACTGACCCAACTGCCCAGTTTCTAATAACACGATTCCTTAATAGCCTTTCTTAAAAGTCGGTCAAATCCAGCTTATGTAAATTAGCTGCCTCTAGCCAGTTGCAACCGACTTCAATAAATATAAATACAGTAATATCTTAACACAAACTTTTACGAGCACTGTTAGTAATACTTCTAGTACCCGGTAGTAGTTAAATATATACATATATCTGTTATCAACTCCTATATAACATTGCACAATCCTCAAAATATCTTGTATTATTATGCTTTTCTTGTAAACACTTGACTTTTAATTATATTGGTAACAGTATAAGGAAAACATATTTTTTTTTTGTGATATGACAATAATTCATAAGATACAATCTTCTTCGCAAAATAAATGTGATGAAGAAATAAGCTAAGTCACTTCATATTGACTTAACTACTGAAACTTTAATTCGTTCAATGCATTTTAACTTTTACCTAGTCGCATAAATCAGTAGCTAAAAACATAATCGGAAACCAAAATAGGCATTCAGCAACCTCAGTCAAGTGTACGCAATAAAATACCACGAAACTGCAATCTACCACACATCCAAAAAATAAGCGTTACTAAGCGAAACTCGAAAATAAATACACGGAGTCCTAACATAGACAATCTATGTCAAAAAGTATTCAACAGCAACAAACAAATGACTATCAAAGTTGCAAAAATCAGCTGCAATTTTCCCGCCCTAAACACCGCTGCAGCGCTTTAGAAGAAGTCTACTTACAGCGGGTAAAACATCCAGCGCTTTAAAGCGACGCGTTCGAAGTAGTCTCAAACACACTCACTAATAAACATTTGTGCTCACTGAATGTCACTGTTCTGCCTGCAGGCATCGATGTACTCGTGGGAGATCCACGAGACGGTTGGTTGTTCGTATCAAAGTTCTTCAGCGTCGCTTTCGCATCGGGAGCTGGTGGGAGATGACTGTCAGACTTGCACTCGCGTGTTGCCGTTGGTGACTCGCAGCTCGGCTTCGTGGCTGTGTTGCCGGGAGCGAGGTGACTTGCGGAGGTTTGATACGAAGGAGAACTGGAAGAGGGAAAAAGTAACTTATTAAAAACTTACAAAAAGTAAAACTTTAGATGATGGAAATAAAAGAATAGAAAAGTAGCTTTGGTTGTAGATTAGACTATCAATATCGTCTGATAATTCTTATAGAAGTTTATAGTTGTGTTTATCACTTCAAATCCATTGAAGGAATTCACAGCCAAAATTATCTTTGATGACCTACATGATACTGATGTAAGAATTACCAATGTAGGTTAGATTATAAAATATACTACGAAAAGAGATAATAATACCGATCTAGTTGATGCTAGTGTAATTTAAGAGTTGTAGCAAAGTAAATAAAATGCTGAGGAAGAAGTACAAAACATATTAGAAGACAATACTCACAATAACGATAGCATAAAGCAGTCCAATGCTGAAGCCAGCCAGCACATCGCTCCAGTGATGCTTGTAGTCAGACACGCGCGTCATGATCGTGTACCACGCGAACAGCATAAGGATGAACTGGATCCCGTGGCGGATCAGCTTCGAGCCGCGCCATGTGAAGCGTCTTTGAAGGTACATCTGTTGGAATAAAATATAAGGATTAAGGTAAATACTGACGAATTATTTATTGACTTAAAAATATGTAGGTCAACTGTGATCCTACCTCTAGAAGAGTGGATTGAAAACAATGTGCATAATTATATACTAGCAAGGCCAGTTACCATTGAACCAGTGGCAAGTGGCCTTCTTATCTATGTAATCCTATTATTTACAACTATACTATTTTTTATTATTTTGAAAAGGATAGTCCTTTTCCTGAATTGTTAATAGTATGTTCTTCTATCTGTTCAGAATAAAAGTACGTCGCACAGATCACCTGGTTGTCACAACCTTATAAGTAACACCGGCAATCTAAGTTTAGACTAGATGTCTCACTGCGCTCTACCTTTAAGGACGGACTAAGATAGATTTACGCTTAGACATTCGCGGTGAATGATTGCATAATGTGTTCTCCGAAGTACGGATTGAACAGTGACATCTCATCAATGTGTCAAGTATGGCTCGACGGTAGTTAAACTTTAGCATAAGATGGATCACCACCACTGTTATTTATACCGGGAAGTATTAACTGAACCTTTGCCGTTGGTTTAGTGGCCACAAAAACGACCGCTGTGCACTGGATCCCATTCGATTTCTGGGTCGGATCGAAATCACTTTGTGGTTTGTTAGAAGCTTTCACAAAGCAATGAGATGTCTAGGAATTGGTGGTGTTAAACTTCTGTTTGGGTATCTAAATCCAGAGTCTCTGACAATGACATAAAAGCAGCTGTTTTTCAAATGTCAAGTCTGAGGCTATCAGGCGGATTAAGAAAGCCTCTACAGCTGACTCAATAAAAAGAAGATATGAATGTACGGTTAAACTTACACAGAAATACAGCATGGTATATCCAGAGAAAGATGAATGGCCGCTGGGGAAGGACAGCCTCATCTCCTTCTTAAGTTTCTCGTTGTCACCGAGGCAGGTGAACACTTCGATGTAACGCCATTTGTTGGCCGGTGAGGAACAATCTATATCTGGTCTGCATACCTGGAAAGATGGGAGAAGACTGTTAGCAAATTGTGTACTGTAAGATGAGATTAGAACAGATGGGTCCTAACGAAGAAGTCTTAAATCTACTAACACTATAGTCCCATTACGATGAAACAAGTTCTATGCTCGAGTATCACTTAATGTAAGGAATCTTGCATTGTTAGCTCAAGAAACTACTACCAGAAGTGAAGAGGAATAAGTGTTGTTATGTATATTTACCACGCTAAGCAAGCATGTCCCATTACGTTTCTACTGATGACGCAAATGTCTTCTTAGACCAGACTTGTAGCAGTCCGTCAACAGAAAGATGTTTTAACTCATTCAGCCAATAAAACTGTGATCGATTTATTGTTTTGGCATAAACACAAAAATAATTAAACAGTTACGCAAAGTCGATAGTCAAATGTTTTATTTTCGATAAAACTTGGCAACACAGTGTCCATCTGTTTATTGACGTTCGGAAACAAATAATGCTGAATGTCCAAGGTTGAGAGATATTATCGATTTGTAAAAAAATACGATATGTGAACATCTGCATATATGACAAGATGTGGGGAATCCCAATTCTCAACAAAATTTCCACGAAACGAAAATCAAGCGCAGAAATCCCTAAGAACAGTTTATCCCCTTATCCATTATTAACAAAGATCTTACGCACTTTTTCGACTGAAAGAGTAAGACCTATAAATAAAACTTGTGCATCAAGCGATTTCATCAGTATATTTTCGCCAGCCTCATCGATGTTCAGCTGTTCACTTTTTTATGAAAAAGTGATGCAATATTTAGATGTCCTAAAAATTGGATACGAATGCTCATTTGTTTTTAAGTGGTATGTCCCACTTCCACGACCAAATATTAGGGGTTAAAGTATGAAATTGCCGTTTTATTCTAGTAGGTTTTTGAATTTTTGAATTAGTCTTCATGGTTTGAGGTTTTCGAATGGAACTTTTTTCACGTGGTTTCTGTGATGTTTTTCTTTTAAAAAATGTGAAACATTTGATTATCGATGTTCAATTGTTTTTGTTATTCAACTTAAACAAGAAAGATGGATACTGCGAAAATTTGAGTAATTTTTGAATATGAGTTCCGACGCGGGATTGAACTGCAGAAACAGCCCGCAATATCAATGCTGCATTTGAAGAGGTGTCTGCTAAAGAACGCGCCGTGCGATTTTGGATTAAACGCTTTCGTGGTGGAAACTTCGACTTGAAGAACGAGCCATGAGAAAGACCGCCTGACAGGTGATTAACGAGAAATTAAGAGAGACGGTGAACGCCGATCCTAGTCAAACTACCCAGATACCCAGCCGAACACCGAATAATGTTGAAAAAATTAGCAGTAAAACAGCCACGACTCATGAATCGACCTTCACCGCTATTGCTCCATGACAACGCGAGGCCTCATACAGCAAAATAAACCGTTTTAACTCTTCAGGAACTGCAGTTGGAAACTATTCGTCTTCCTCCATATTCGCCAGACCTTGCTCTAACGGACGACCATTTTTTTTTGTGATTTGGACAATTATCTACGTCACAAGAAGTTTCTTCCCAGGAGGCAGAACAAAATTCTTTCACACTGTTTGTGCAGTCTAGATCCTCAGAGTTCTATCGTAAAGGCATAAATGACCTTCTTATTAGATGACCGCAATGTATAGATAATAATGGCAACTATTTTGATTAAATAAGTTTGTTAAAAATTAAAAAAAAATACAATTTAGGTTTTCAGTACAAATCGGCAATTTCATACTTTAACCCCTATTATTTCTACTAAATTGGTGTCACTTTCAGGCCAGTTAGTAATGTCAGAAGCCTTTTATTGTTGAGCACTTTTTGTACCTGACACCTCGTCACTTCTACCTTTTAGTACAGACAATAGTTTTAAGGTCGTGCATACTTTCACTTAATTTTTTAACGAGACTAAATGCTATTGTTGTAGTTAAATGTATGGTGAGTAGTAAAACTTATGTTAATATAATTTTTACCGCCCAGCAGTCATTTAAATAATTGTAACAATTTATTTAAATAATTTTGAGAAATTAGTATGCATTAGATACGCGTTTTGGTTTTCACTAATTAAAAAACGTTTGGTTAAGTTATCGGATAATTAATAGGACGCATAAATTCAAACAAGTCATTTCCTACAAGATAACTCAAGACATTAACGATACAGTTATCGCTTAATTTGGATAGGATATACTTCCTAAAGAACCTGTTTCAAATAATAAATTGATATAAAACACCAAGTCTTAAAAGCACCGGATAATTGGTATACAAACAAAACTTATAACGGAATAACTTGACCTGCTCGTTTCTTTTAAACTTGAATAAATACACACTTAGAATAAAGGTAGAAAATGCTGTGATTAAGGGAATATATCTCCGATTCTTAACATTAAAAAAACAATAACAGATAATCTTAATAACGTTTGAAAAACCATATTTATTCAGTGTTTATCTTTCACGCGCGTCGAACAAGTCAATTAAGTAGAAACGGCTAACTACAGCACTTGCAAGCTTAGCCGCTTATCGATAAAGTATCGATACTTATGTGCATTGCGATATTCTAATGCGAAACTTGTTTGATACGTGATTTCACGCTTTTCTGTGCCTAGAATTAACTGTGATTGCGGTAAAAGAAAACAAGCTCTCGAAGTAGTGAATAACTTACTATTTTAAATAATAAAAGTTCTTAATGGTTCCAAAAGGAAGTGTTTAATTCATAATTCTTTAAAAATTTAATAGCAAAATATGGATGACATTTAAAACTTAAAATTAAACTTCCAAAATAAGTTGTGAAGCATGTCATCCAAATATAACAAACAAACTATTTTGTATTATATTCATTTAAATTACATATCTTCTTACACCAAGTCTAATTACACTAACAACATTTGATAATCATCCTTACACCAAGCCATAAAAACATCAACAACATAACAACAATCCACGCAAATGACCATCCTATAACCACTTGATGGAAAGCCGTGCGAAGTTCCAATTACTGCCCCACGTCAGTCTTTCGCGAAACGTTGTAAATAACCCAACAATTAATATTATTCTGCTCTTAAACCACTACGTGATTGACGTCTACCTCCCGGGCATATTCTTAACTTACTTTTGCTCAGTACTTAAGTATATTTTAAACTGTATTTATTTCTGCTTTTATTTTTGTGTAAGTCTAAGTGTAATTTAATAGTTTAATGGCGAATTATTGGTCTGTTCTGTGAGTCTATTCATGTTTCTAATGGTAGTTTATTAACAGTCTGATTCAAAAGCTTTAAGGTTCGTATTGCATGTCTGATTAATTCGTATTTTATGCGTGAACATTCGCTTGAAATGTCCGATTCGAATCCGTTATGTATTTTATGACATCTACGTATATTGTAACGAAATACAACGCAAATAAATAACTAGGTACTATAAATCACTATTATTCTTATTTACGAGTCTATAAAGTTAGTAATAGTTCTTTTGTTTCATGGATAAATCTATCTTAGTTTATTCTAGCGTTTTGCTACATTCCGTTGGTATATTTATATCAACGCATTTTCTAAATTATAAAGCTTGATAGATGAGCAATAAATCATACATTTTTTCGAGATAACGTGATAAATTCTATTCTGCTCTGAAAAACACGAAAACAATGGTATTATGTTTATTCATTTTGATATTGTTATGCCAAAAACAAGCAGGCACTAAACTTTTACTGCTTGCGCGTGAATGTTATCCGTGGATCTAACACATTTTTGTTTGAATCGACCTCTATTCAAATATTTTAAGAAGCCATAATTTTTAAGCTCTTTAAAATTTCTATTTGGATTAGCATACAGTTTTTCCACAAAAATATGGCCGTGTTCATAATCCAACTATGCCGTAACATCAAATACATCATTTGGTTGCTAAGAGTGCATTGTTTAAACCTCTAATTTCTAGTCGCCTAAAATAACACAAAGCAAAAGTGGGTGAATGGTATGCAAAAACGTTACGTCTAAATTCCAGAACACGTATAGACAAACACGGTTAAAAGTGAGCATTGTTACCGGTCATCAGCTGCCAAGAATGTTGTCATCAAAGTCCACAATACATCTTTCATAACTTCAAGTCTGCACCTAAACTAGCCAAAGACCTACGTTTTAACGTCTTTAATATTGCAACGCCACTTAAGCATATTGATTTTGCAGAACCAAGAGGTTTTATTGCTACAGGTTAGCGCATAATAAAATGTCGGAAATTTATAATTCTGTTTACAATCTCGATAACATGTTGTTAAGTGCTTTTATGTGGTTTTTTCGCCATTTATGGGCGAGTCAATCATCCAATCAAGTGGGCCCTTCTCTGGCCTAAAAACTCGTTCCTCAGTTGGAAGTAAACTGATGGTTGTTTTTCTTTCTTTTTATGGCAATTTTTCCCTTACTAGGTGAACTGCTCCAGGCTGTCGATGAGAATGAAAATAAAGGTAAACGCTACTGGCTATAATTGTATGGAAAGTTATGCAGTGAATTTGCAGGCTAGACATGTCAGCTAATATTTACCTTATGATTTATTGAACAACTTACACGCTCATATTTATTTAATAAAGCAATTCTATTTTAGGAAACTTATTGGAAGCTTGGATGAAGTTATCATAAGTTGGTGTCAAAGTAAATGGCAAGTAATGCTAAATTATTTAACTCTAAATAAAATCTTTAAAGCTCATAACTTTTCACAAAGGCAGTCAATTATAACAGGACAGTTTAAGCAATCCATTGTACCGACTTATGTGCAGTTGGCTACCAAACAAACAATTCACTTTTCCTCAGCTCTTTATTTAAGGAATGGCCTCAGTAAACATATCACTAGCGTGATTCCTAAGCTGTGATGCGATCACGTGACTTACGGCTTGCCACCCCCAGCACTCAGCGCTAATTGGCATTGAGTGGTCACAAGCCTTATTTTACAGAGGAAGGCATATAGAAGAGTTTAGTTAGAAGCAAATCAAATCAATTGGTCGTTTACTCTTTATACAGCGGATTATTTTCTTAGTTGTCTTTCTAGGTATTGTTAGAAGGGCTGCGGAATTAATGGAAAGAGTAACTGCGGCCCTGGTACACAAGGGCCTCCAGAAGGAACATAGGTAGGTTGTAAGTCAGTAAAAGCCTGACACACCCCTTCCTGTACTAATGGGGGGATCATTACATTACTTCTCACAAAACGGCATATTGACATTTGTATATCTTCTGACAAAACTTAAGAAGTACCTAAAAATAACACCTTTTAAATCCAGTTACTAATTAGTTAAAGTACTTTCATACGCTGTACCACATATTCAATTCACCATATAATTGTCCATAACAACTTCACCTTAACAAGGGCATTATACGGAATATCACAAAATTGGTGGTTTAAAAACGTGCTTTTCATAAACGGCTAAAGTATTTATTTTTCGTGTTTCGCATATCTAAAGTTGTGCAGTAATTTAGTGATTACCAACGAGGGTGGAGCCGCGGGCTCGCGGTAACCGTGCCTGCGTGAGAAACACGATATATGGAAATAGGTTGTTGGAGAAAATTGATTTTTTGTTGCTGTTATTTTTGATTGGTAGGTTCAGTTTTGGTACATTTGGTTGGTAGAAATGAGTTTATCTGAAGTGCTTTCTATATGCTATCAACGAAAGGAAGCCTTCCTTTTGTTGAGTCTAAAGACTAATCTATCTGTCTAAAGGGCCTCTTCTTTAATTTTTTATCGGGTCTTATTTCTTCCGGACTTATTTACATTCAACCCCGCTTGCTACCGATCAAAATCAAAGGTAACTTCTGATTAAGTAATTACCTAATAATACAGTCAAATTCTGGACCATCCTCATAACAGCTCAATCAAACATTAACAACAACACCATACAAATTAATAACCGATGCAAAATTTATGGCTCCCACAATCGCTAACTCAGCGAACGTGAAAACGTTAATGTCGGACATTATGGCGATTTTATGCGCAAGCGCCGATGGGACTTTCGCTCTCATCGAACTAACAATTTTATCATTACCTCCTCGAGTTATCGCTGCATGAATTAACGAGATAAACGTATGGAAAACTGTGGCTTTTATAGTTTTCTATGCAAATTAAGCCTGCCCACACACTGCAGACTAAATAGTCGGCCGTTGCTAGAAAAAGCATTTTTTGGAACCGTGCAAATAGTGTGACGTTTCATAGGTGCCTGCAAAGGCCTATGTGAAATAAAAAGATTTTGTGTGATGTGAAAGAAAATGAATTCAATCACAGTTTTTAGTCGGTCTGATGCTGAACAAATACCTAATCGTTGTTACGTGTGTACTTCCATTCATCTTCATACCGATTTATGAGCAAAAATCAACTATCGGCCGACTTAATATTTGTAGTGTGCGCGCGCTCTAGGACCAACATGAAGCTAGGATAAGAGAATTTGTGATTAGAGCTGGTAATACAGATTAAGGTTGGTACAATGTTAGGAAGGCAATTATCTAGAGTGCATTTTGATGTTCTTGTTTCAATGATGCTGATATGGTTACGTGGGTGGCGCTTTGAAGCAGGCATATTGAGGAAATGGATATTATAAAGTGATAGTGCGGTATAATTTCGTGTAATGATACAAAGCTGTGCTATAAAGGAAACTCGAATGCAAAATTTTCATTTTGAACTAAACGCCTTTATGATTCAATCTATCTTTGTGCCTATTCCATAGGTAAATTCCATAATAAAACTACCTATTAATTGAACAAAAATATATTGGGACATGAGCAAGAACATGATAAAAAAATTGTCAACTTAAACCAACACCGGGACACTGAAACCACTTAACTCGAAATTTAATCGACCAACAATCGAGACAGGCCATCAATATCGTATGAAAAATTACAGCTACCTGTCCACGACCAGGTCATCATTCGTGAGGACGGAAACCAAGTACGACAAATTACCATTTTTATCGCAGAATACATTGACACAGTTGAGGAACACGTTTCGCTTGTAAGTGAATTAACTTCGTGAATATTCACGTGTAAGGGAACGGTGAATATGCAGTGAGAATCACTTCGGTTGGACGACATCGTGACCGTGTGTGCAGAGACGGAATTTAGACTTGTAACTTGTTTTATAAGTCAATTTTAGGAGAAATATATACCTAAAAGTGATGGTAATAACCTACAGCAACGGTGATGACCATTATTTAAACATTAACAAAACATGTATCAAAAAATTATGCTGCTTAAACGTCAATTTATTAACGCAACAAAAACTTATCGTAACTTAAACTAATTACAGCATGTTCATGCTGGCAGCTCATTAACTTAACATATCCGATTATAAGCAGTTTGCATGAAATAACACTACATCATTGAATTCTAACGGTGAGGTGAAAGAAACACCGTGACCAAACGCGTACAAGCATAATAAAGTTTAACGTATGGATGCCTTGAGGCACGAAGATAGTGAAGATACGAAGGTTACACCATGTTCGTGGACATGCAAAGCTAATTTGGCGTTATGGAGATAATTGATGATTGCCACACAAATAGAAGAAGAAAGTATACATAATCGCATTTAATAAAATGTTTATAAAAGCTTAAACAACAAATGAGCGTTTGGGAGTCATAAATAATATAAATTATCAAGAAGGACATAAAGTCCACAGTAAAGAAAGGTATTCATAACAATGATAAATATGGTAAAGACTAGACAGATTGAGGATAAGAGATTCATACTCTTGTGGCAGAAAAGATGTCTCAACCCTTGGAACGATAGATTTTGAAAATCCAAGAGAACTAACTAACAAAATTCGGAGCATCAACTGCCACTCTGGCCACCTACATAGACGACGTAAAATCAGGAGCGAGTCAATTATCGGAAACAATCGTGTTTGCTTGCGTGATCACGTACAAAGGCTTATTGATCTCTGGTCACGACGTGATGGCACGAGGGTTGAATATCGTCCAATATCGTCACATCAGTGAGAGTGTATAACGTAGAAAGATAAAGAAGGTCTGAATCTACGTCCCTGATAGATATTTAGGGAATAAAATCATAGAATGTCGTCCCAGTCATATGGGTTAGTATTTACGATTCAGCATTAACCTATTCAATAAGTGTCAAGTAAATCTTTGCCATTTTAGAAACTGGCATCGACAGATAATGCAATGAGTTTCTGCAGTTGTCAAACTTTTAAAAGTGCCCGACGCCTGGCAATCGGGTACAGACAAAAATCTGTATTCTAGTCAAAGAAGAATCTGCTTTACTGCAAAGATGACTCGAAAGATTTGGTTTATCTGTTCAGTGTATGCGTGCATTTTATGCAGTAAGCGATATCTTCTGCAACTGATCTATTCCATGTTGTTCAGATAAAAATAAAGCATTGTTTTCAACCGCGTGTATTACTTTAGCCTGACCAAGAATACTGAGTAGTGTCTGACGGCAAATTGGTGCATGCAAAGTTGACATTTCAATTAATGGTGAGAAAATTGGTTCTATAAACAAGTTTAGGGCAGATTTCGGAAGCAATTGAGTGTTATAGTTAATCAAAAAGATAAGGTAACCATTAAATGGTAACAAGCTCTTCAAACAGGAATACCAGATACGGTCAATTAAAACATAAGTAACATCTTGATTGACGCCATTCCATTAAAAGTTGTACTCGAAGAACGACTTAAAAATCTATTTTTATTAAAACTGCACTTATAAAAGGCAAGCTGTCATAACCAACACAACAGGAATTTAATCAGCAAGTTATCTAAGCGGAAGGAAAGATTTTATCGATAAGCGTCTATGAGGCTTTGCGTGTAAATTGCACGGCCTTATCGGGCGGTGTTGGACCGCGACGCATAATGCCATGTTGAATTGATTCACGCGCTTGCGCAGCGTGGCGGATTTCAATATTAATCAGCGGACCGATTGTGTGGAGAGACAGCTTCGGGGTAGTTTGGATTAACTGCGTCTGTGACTGTGCATTTGGCTGCTTTATAATTTTTACTTTTTAATGCTAAGGGATCAAGGCAGTTAAAAAAGTTAAAGGAAGGCAGTTAAATATTCTATCAGAATCCTTGTAAATGCTTTTCTTTGCTATATAAGGGTCAAAGACTGCTATTGCCTTGCCTCTAACACAGAATATGTAATATAAGCACACATTAGATCCAGAGCAACGTAATGTACCAAAGTTACGTAACCTCCTGTTCACGCCAGGAAAAATCCTAAACACCAATTTCACCAAAGTTCGCTCATTCCAAATATAGAGTAGTCTTGTTAGAAATTCAGAGAATGTCTGTAGGTATGTCCATTGCTTTAAACACGCGGAATTGAAGGCGAAGCCGTTCCCCGGAGGCGTAAGATTAAGATCACGTCATGACACGAGTATTAGACGAGCTGTAACTAAACGCAGCCGAGATATGCTTGGAGAAATGTTTAGATTTGAAGTGGATTAAGGTCTGACAGACTCTGAGGATCTTTACTGTACGAGCACCTACAACAAGCATAATATATAATAACTAAAGGACGAGTTTTTTAGGTACTAGATGACTTTCGGATTTAGACATGCCAACTTCAAATTAATCTAATCGGAAAATAAGTGCTACTTAGATTCTTGATAGATCAAGTGCTATGTATCTGTGCTAAAAAGCTGCCAAAATTGCTTTAGGGGGCAACCAAAGAGCAGCTTGCCTTAGAGATTTAAGACAGACACATTGTTATGCCAGTCACATTTCAATTTGGTTTTCGACATACCAAAAATGGCATAAACTTAAATGGTTCTTGTTATCCTCAAGCTGGTATAAACAGCTTAGCAAGTGAAGCACGCTTCATGAATTTACAAATACTTTGTAACTGTGCTAGGTCTGATGATGTCATAGGATTAAGATGTGAATGGAGCAATGACGACCTAAAGGTACATAAAAAATAAGTGGTCCTAGGCCCTGAAAAGGCCAGGTAACTTAAGGTCATTCAGTAAAATGAAAGTGATGACGTGAGTTTAAAGTTAGATATTACTAAAACAGTGGCTTCAGACAAATTAAGCTCGCAGCCATTACTTTTAATATGACATATCTTTATATTAGCTTCAGAAAACGTATCAAAGTCCAAACCAAAAATTATTTGAAAGTCAAAACCGCCACTTAAGACATATCGAAAAAGAAACTCAAACCATTTGTGGCTTTCCAAATGCAATCCATAATTCTATATCATTACCTAAATCGATGGCGAATATCGAATTGAAATAGCAACACAAATAAGACAAAACGATCAACGGTCACTCGGTGACTGTGTCGCATGCTAATGCCGGGTTCCGTACACTTAAAATTCTGATCTTATCCAGATTTGAGTTTGATAGCATTGTTTTTGAAGAACAATGTAATTTATTAACCGCACTGGCTGAATTAATTGAATTATTTTTAAGAGACGAAATAAGTTTGAATGGTTTCTAGATAAATATTGCGTATTTATGTAGGAATGCTTATTTGCTAGCGTGCTTTCAATCTTAACTACCCACTATATATTAGCCATACTGCCTGGGGCCAAGTATTTAACGTCTTTGGCTAGCAAAAACTAAGTATTATAAATAGCAAATCATTACTTAATTACGAGCTATCCGCACACATAACCACGCCGTGTATTTCGATCTTGAACTAGCTTCGCAGCTGCACCTAGATAATAACTATCTCTTTAATAAAATAAATTCTAAGATAGCCATTTTAATAAACACTCTAAGCGAACGCCCTCTTTACAGTACACTTTAATAACTGGATAGCGTGTACCCTGTACCAAGCCCATTTCCTTTGACACCTCGACAGAATTACAGCCCAGAAAAGGCCGTACCTTCATATTTGTGATATTGACTTGCGGAACTCTAAAATGGTCGGGAATGGTTCCATTACGAGTCGTGAGTGTGAAAATATTATGGCAGCCATGATGCAGCGTATTATATCGCTTACAAATGTGCTGGGGGCTGACAGGACCGGTATGAAATGGTAGGTCTAAGAAGCAATTATAGGCATGTTAGGTTTAAATCCGCTGTCTATTAGTTGGTCTAGCATCATGTGAAGTAATGTACATATGAATAAGTATGAAGTAAATGATTTCAGTTTTGGTGTACACAGTAAAAGGATATTAAGCAACTTATAACTCTGTTTATGAAAACTGGAAAATGGATAAAAGGCTTCCATGTAGGGGTTGTTGGCCAGAATAAGTTTGGAATATATGCAGATTGAATTTCAATTGCTTACGACACAATGTTTTTGCACCGACACGATACGTCCAATTTAAAGTAACCCTATAAAACATACTGAATACTTTGTCTAAAAATTCTTCTGATCTGTATTTAATCTGTATCTGTCGTAATACACATTAAACTCGCTTACAATCAGTGGCTCATTAAACAGTGTGAAATGAACATAAATACGACTTTTTTATCGCACTTACATCAGACCAGTCACATAACTTTGCCACTATAACGAGACTACGTAAATTGTCATGACCCACAGGTCAAGATCACTTCAATACGTTTTTGGGTAAAACATTTTAAAGTTCCGTACGCAATCGTAAAAACTTAAATAACTATGGCAATGATGTTCTATAAAAATGCCATAATAGATATAATGAGAATATTTGGAGTGTATACGACTTCAAAAATAACATCAGAAGATGGTTTTATTGTTGTCTTGAGAGCATCAAAAGAATCATAATGGTCTCAAACTTGAATGAAATATAAAAAATATATGTTTGTTTTATTATAATGTTCTATGAATACTGTCGTATTCTAAAACGTGAATTAAATTGCAGTTTATATGTATTTAAATCTCATTTGAATTGAAAATTCTTGTATTCTTTCTAAGATGAGTTTTACCAGCTTGATACCTGTTCTTGAACAGTTTCAACGAATTTAGAAATTGCTTAGATAAATTGTAATTAATTGTTTTAGTCATGTATTAGCTTCTTAATATTAAGTACTTCAACTTTACTGTCTCTAACGAAGCATATTAATACTTGAATGTTATGTACAGGAATAATTGGACTTCAGATTTATGTACTGTATGCTAACTATTGTTTTTTTCTTGATTGTCTTAACCTGTAGTCTGTCACTGTACTTATTAAATAAATAAATAAATACCAAGCCAAACATGACACTTCACTCAGACCATAAAAAGACGTTTATTTCCCAAGCAAACGATTCCATTTTTGAATCCCTAATTGATTATCCAAAAAATTTAAATAAAGAACACACAAAACCAAAAGCAGCACGTGCCAACCTAACAACATAATCAAAAAATAATAAAAAAGTCCGTATATCAACTATTAGCATAAACCTGCAATATCCAGTCGATGGCACTAGAATGACAGCTGTGACGCAATCCGACACAATGGTAGCATTGATGCGGACGATTGAGACCTCAATGGACGATCAACACGAAGATGGATCGTATTATACGTAATTAGGTGGCAAATGGGCTGTGGAATGTGTTGGAGGTGAGATTAGAGGTGTTCGCGAGATGGAAAGTTTAGTTGATGACGATATTCATATTTCAGAATATGATTAGATGTCTAAATTGATTGATCTTAGTGAAATTGATCGTCAACTCCACTCTTCTTTGATGTATAAGAAGGTTGGGCTACAGTGTCGCATTTCGAAATACAAGGGGCTGTCAATTATGATGAAAAGAAGTGTAGATTAACTACTTCTTTTAGGGATCATGGATAGGATTAAAAAGAGGTGCTGTAAAAAGCAGGAAAATAAGATACCTATTATGTCATCTTCTTATGAAAATATTTTTACTCCCACTACAGCTTCTGCACAATTATTTAAATAAACCGCAACAAAAAGCTGTTGACTAGACAATCAGCGACTGGCAGTGACATTGAGACACGCAATGTGGGCGCTAATTATTCCAAGGTAAATAGGAGAAAAACTAAAACACAATCAGAGTAGGATTGTGTCATAGAACTGAACTGTAAGCTATCATTTGATGGCAGTTTGAAAATGAGGCTACCAGCAAACTCGATGAAGAGTTGTGGATGATTGGAAACCATAAGCAGTAATTCCCTTTGCCCCAGACAAAATTACTTAATGAACTTTTGCACTCTTGGTGATCACGATTCAAAGTCACGAGTTCTTAACAAAAAGAAAAAGGTAGGCAATTCAAAACTGTTGGCGCCTCTATACAATGGCCGTACCTAATAAATATTGGCGTGACTATCGTCCGTACACATTAAAATGACCCATTTCCTTCATTAAATAGCATAACTTTCAATTTGTTTCAAGTGGAACAATCTGTGATAATGACCATAGTGATTCGCCGATGACTGTATGAAATCTCGTTTAGCAAAGGGCTCAACAATTAGTTAATGTTTGAAATGATCCTATAAATGTTCTATTATGAAGTCCTTTTTAATAGCTCAGAATTCCAGAAGCTTTACATCAATACATGATACTTTTAAATGACATTTGATACTTTGTTGCCTACATCGTATACAAACATTTGGTATATGAATCACAGCAAGCTTAAGAAACAAAACATAATCCACAAAGGAAACTTCTAATTAGAACGTAATAACAACAGTTTGTTTAACAAAACTTCATAGTACTAAATCCATAAAACAATATTGAAGACGTGTCTATAAGCTAAACATGCGCTTACGCGTGTAGGAGGACTATAGACTACACAATAGATTTGGCAACAGTAGACGATATTGATCTTTTTGCAAACGATGTGGGAGTCAAGTGTCTAAGATCATGTGAGATATGTAAATAAGTTGAGGATAATCGGAATCTGTCGATCAAATTATGATGAACTGAAGAGTTTATACTTTAAATCGATCTAGGTGGGCAAAATAGGGTGATAATTTTTGTTGTTGATACTGGAATATTTTGGAATGACGTAGATTTTTGTTTATGGCACAGAACATGGAGGTCAAGAAGGATTTTAGAATTTGATTTACTCATTCATCATGAGCACAAAACATAGATTGTTTAAGATTTTATTATACTGAAGTCTTAAATTCTAAGCAGAGTCCCCATTAGACTTTCAAACGTCTCTAAGCTGAGGACATAAAAACATAATTTCCTTTTTCTAGACAGCACGTGTCTCTGCATTTATCGCAAACACACGTGTAGGTATGTAGGTTGTAAAGCTTTCCATAGATTTCGAAAGCAATATAAATCTAATAGCCATCCAAGCTGAGGTAGACAGCTGTCCGTCAGACAGAATGGTCCATAAAACAAACGCTTAGCTTGACAGTACAGAGAAATGTTTGCGAGCTTCGAGGAATCGCGTGGCTAATATTTGTTTGTGTTGGGGACTAATATTTGTAGCTATTGGATGATTGGATTAGAGAATAGAATTCGATTCGTGTGTGACAACGTGCTTAGGAAAAGTATCTATTGTTTTCTAGAAACCTTATTAGGAAAATTATGACTGATTCCTATTTTTGTCATCACAACATTTTGATAGTCAAAAATACTTCTACAATCAATTGAATACAGCAATTGTTATAGTATGTGCCTAAATAGCTTTAAATTAGACCACATCAATACTCTTCATCTCTATTTACACACGAAATCTCAGCAGTCATCTCGGAGTCAATCAAACTGTTTATCTACTATTAAATTCCCTTCAATTGTTAGGCAAACATAACCCAAATCTTTGTGAACCCGTTGGTAAATGTCATGACGTCATTTCACCGTCAATTAGTGCCGAAGCTAACAACGACAACAGTAATTGAGGACTCTTAGCAGAAACAACAGAATGTTATGAACATAGAGTGTTAGCTGAAGAAATTACTCGTGATGTTTGTACTGTGTTCGGTTAAGCTGTTTGGAAAGACTTGAATATTTGAGAACCTATAAGATTGTGTGAATTGCAAGACTTCTTGACGATCATAGTACTATAACGAATAATGTTAAGAGTATGAACAATGAAAGGCGCATGGCGAAACAACGGTGCAATTTAAAAAATGAAGCAAGTTTAATTTCACCACTATCCCATCAATAGTCTTAAAAGAAATTGCAACCAAGACACGCTTTTTGACTTAGTCAATAGTGCATCAATACGACAAGCAGTACATTTCAATAAACATCTTTGACTTGAACCCTTACATCGCATTCATTGCTTCACAATGCGTCTACGCAGTCTTGGGTTTTTTATTCGCATCGGTCGAACCATTAACAGCAGTTCCCCTTTTGTTTACTAATCACAACCAATTGTTAGTAATAAAAGTGCAGCATCAACAATCACTCAATCAGCTGCAAGGGGCACATGAATGTCGACCCTTTTGTTTTAGCCGTTAGCGTGTTGGATTTCAAGAGGTTCCTTATTGAGATTGGGGCTTCTCAATAAGATCTTAAGGACGAATTGAGAGGTCATTAACATTTTGTGCTGCTGTAAAATTTATCAAATAAAAAAACTTGCGAGGCAAAAAGATACACAATAGACTCAAAAGCAAAAATCTGCAACACAGATGCAAGGATACCGCCCATCCTAACATCAGGTGTGAACAAAAAAATAAAAGGAATGATACAGGTAACTGGTACAATGCACAAAACACACGACAATCTTCAACTATTTGATAAAGCAAAAGGGAAGAATAATAAAATAGGACAATTTCACGGTGATTCCACTAATCCCTAAGGCAACCATGACTGTGACACCACAAAAGGTGCAAGAGAGACGGACATGAATTCATTCAAGCCGACAGACATTGTGTGTACAAAACCAAAATCCATAGAACCCCTAAATGCATATGGTGTTAAAGATAACGAATAAAATACAATAGGTCACAATAAAATGGATGGTATAGGTCATGCGAAGGGGGAACGTTAACAAATCAACGCTTATACAATAGAAGCGCTATATTTTCGTAGGGGCAACATTGATGCGTCATAACTTTTAATTAAAATGGAACATTAATATGGGGCGACTGGCAAAATAGGTCCAAGTGTGAATGAGACAACATCCATGGACATTGACGTGTAATTGTGAGGAAAGGTGATGGGAAGATTGGGCTATAATAAATTGTATGGGATGATATTGAAAACGTTGTCACGCGTGATTCTGAAAGGGATCCCGGTGACAGCTCCCTTTGTGTTGCCTACGATAATGATGTACGTACATTATACGGTTATAAATTACTTATAATATTGAGAAACAATCTACTTTGTAGTACAAACGGACTAGAGAGTCGAAAACAAATGCTATTCATCTTAACTTTGTTGAATATTTTATAAACTCCTGCGATAGCATTTTCCTGTACCTAATACAAATTAAGGAGTATTATTAAAATATATCAGGTTTCACTTACACATTAAAATATGTACGTTCCGTTATGCTACGAATAGTTCAAACTATAACTGCGCTCACCATATACGAAATCCGATTACCCACAAAACCAATATCTTACGTTACTTAAAAAACCGATTCCTAATACCCAATAACAGCTACTTACAGAACACCATAATATATCCAATTATTTTAAATATATTGGTTACAGGCGGGATACATATGGCCCATAATCCATTTGGAACGACATTATGGAACATAGAGGCACATTGAAATCATAAAGAAGAATGATCTCGTTTACTGTGAACTAATGTCTTAGATATCGGTAAGGCTTTAGACAGGTTTATTTAAAATACGACTAAATCCCCCACACTCAGAGAAATTTAATGATTACATTGATTACTTAAGTCACTCCTTAGTGACAGATTCTCATAGAAAATCTGTACTAAGGAACGGCTTAAGTAACCATTAAATGTCTCTGAGTGTGTCCATAAGAGAGCTTTTTATATGTAGACGATAAAATACAGAAGTCGAAGGTATAAAACGAAAGGTAATTTATGGGTTTTCGTTGTCTAGTTTAGTGGTGGAGAAAGTATTCATGAGGTTGTTTATTTTTTATGAGAATAAATATAAAAAAGAACAGTAGTAAACACCTAATACCATTTCTTCTAGGATGTGGTTGAACGATAAAGTTAGCTACATGATCAGTAAATTGTAATAAAGTGAAAAAGGAATTTAGAATATTTCTTAACAGCTTCATCTAATGTTGCATTTTATATAAATGTGGTCTGAAAACGAATGGTATCTTCCTAAATTCTGCTAGGATGTATATTGCCACGGGACGCCATTAGAATACCCGAGCAATTTATTGAAAACTATTTCTCATAGGTGCGGATGGAATAATTTAAGTTCAGTATCGATAAAAATATTTTACTTCAATGGTTTATTGAGCCACAGAAATGTACAGTAATAATACAGGGATGTTGAATATTTTTACCCAAGTATGTTATTAGTTCCCTAAGGACACGAGCAAAACTATGAGAATTACATACATCATCATCATCTGCCTAGCCTTTTCCCAACTATGTTGGGGTCGGCTTCCAGTCAAACCGGATGCAGCTGAGTACCAGGGCTTTACAAGGAGCGACTGCCTATCTGACCTCCTCAACCCAGTTACCTGGGCAACCCAATACCCCTTGGTAAGACTGGTTGTCAGACTTTCTGGCTTCTGACTACCCGTAACGACTACCAAAGATGTTTAAATGGCAGCCGGGACCTACAGTTTATCGTGCCATCCGAAACACGGAAGAACTCGTTATGACAAGATGGTCACCCATCCACGGACCGACCGCGCCAAGCGTTGCTTAACCTTATAATCGATCGATCCGCGCGGCTTTGACTTAGCCACGAGCTCTTCCTTTGACTTAGCCACGAGCTCTTCCATACATATGTAGTTTAATATAAGATTATCCTTAAACAATGCAAATAATCTGTTAATAACTTAAACATTTGAATAGTTCGGTGCTAAATTTGACTGCAAACATCACACATTATACAGCCTATACATGATCAAATAATCGTGACTTTTTGTCGTTTGTTTGATTCATGTCTACCAATTTACTATTTGCTATTCTCAAGAAAAACCTTTGGTAGAAATTAATTATAGTACCTAGCATATAAATAAACCGTTTTAACGTTAGTAAGTTCAGTGAGACAGCGAAAGAGAAATATAATGAGACTTATCATAACCAATTTTGACAGTCAATTGTTTTATGTTGATGATGCAATTTTTGTTTCATACACCGAATCATACTCAAATGGCTTCAACCACATGGTGGAAGTAGAAAGTAAGACCAGTATGGCTTAGAAGGGCACTTGAAACAATGTATGTTCTCGTGCATTTATGGAAAACAAAGACACATAAATTGTGACATAAAATAATGCAGCCAGGAAGCAGGGGTAGGCGTTAATAAAAAGAAATGGCTCTCACTGCAACGACAATAAACATGTTTATGGGATCAGCCCATTGAATTAGCGGGGTAAGGATAAAGTAAATTATTTGAATTTGCTGTTACTTGTACTACTCTCTACATACAAACAAATCAATTTAATAATGTAGAAGTAACTTTATTTAATTGAATTGTTTGTGGTACAGCAAACAAATTGTTCCAATGTTAATTTGATAACACAATAAGAATTAATTGTTATTTAGATACCTATGCTTTTAGAATAAACTGCGCCGAAGAGTTACTTAAATAACGATGTTGAAAAACACGTACCTATTACACGTATTCACGTATTGAAATAAGAATATATGAATTAGTCACTTGTAAAAGTCCTAACTTAATTTCCAGCATAATTTCATTAGACTATATATATGTTGTATTGAAATGTCAACAACGATTAGAAACCGCCCATTTCGTAGCCATAACATATCGAAATGAGACCGTTGACCTATTTAACTTAAGGCACACACATCATACCCGCTGGCTTACAGGCCGCACTCGGAACTAAATGGAAAATTGACATTTAAACACTTGAAATTATACATTTGTTTATTCAGAAGACAAAGATCATAATAACGGTACCTAATTAAAGGATTAAGTTTCATTGTTGTTTTTTAACAGATGCTAGGAATAATGAGCTATAGCTAACTTTTAAGTGTCGTTAAAACCAAATAAGACATTTCAAGCTCCATCTACGAAAGGTGAACAAAAGAACGGCAAAAAACTGCGTAAATCGCTATCATCAAACTACGTATAGAAACAGAATACAATCATAAAATAATATGCAAAGCAAATATCAAAATGATTGTGCTAGAGGTCAAAGACAGCGAGTAGGATACACAAAAAAATCATTTAACCCAATAATCGGCCACTCATCCTTCTATCAAAGATTCTTATCAAAACATTCATCATCCGAATCGGAAGATCAGTTAATTCTAAATTCAAATAATTGATCTCTACATCATAATTAAATTGTCTATGGATCCATAGAGCAATAAACTTGTTTGCAAACCCCAATCCTCTAACATCCGTGGGCGGATTATGAATAGCGGGTTTTAAGATAAAGGTCACGATTTGATTGGGTAAAATCATTTCATGATTGACCTTTTCAGATTAAATCAAAGACATGAAGACTTATTAAAACCGACGAGGTATTTATTTTATTAGATTCTCCAAACAAGAATATTTGATGTGAGAAAACTTACAACCTGGACCTATAAAGCTTTCGCTTCGTACTCACAATGCGCCTATAAGAACATTAGTTAATGTGGATAAAATGGTGTCTACAGAGCACTTAAAGAAAACTTATAAAAGTAAATAAACAACTATAGGGTACTTCGCTGTAGGCTGCTACACATCTGTCTAGACCTACTTGGGTAGAATACCTAAGCTTGAGACCGGGACAGGTTTTCAACCACGAAGTCAACTGTCAATGCGATGCTGCAGATTATCTTCATCAAGCACGTTACATGAGCTTGCTAATTACTCCTTATCTTAGTACATGTTTCAAATAGCTAGCCACTTATGCAATCCCACATACATACTTGACATAGGATTGGTTTCCTGCCGTCATTTCTGCTTGCTTAACCAGGAAAAGGGCAGGCTTTACGTGTGTTAGGAAGCGGTAGATTAGCTTAGCATAATGCACTAACACTCCGTTAATCAAGAATATAATTAGGGTTTCTAACACTCAAATGCGGAAAGGTCAAAGATAGGTTGGAAGGTGCGAAAACATGAATATAACGTGAAATGAAGACTGTTTTCTCCCAAAAGGGTAAGGGTTAAATTAAGAATGGTTTGTTTTCTCCTAAAGGTTTGAGTAAAACTAATAATGGGTGTGAAATTGCATCCAGTTGTGCTCCAGCCTTGCTTATATGCCAGTTCTAAAATAAGTGCTTATTCAGGATTCCTGTCTTTTTTGTAGGAGATGAAGCTGAACGAATAGAATACAGGGGTTTTCATTTATTTTGACTCTTAATTTTATGGGAGGATAATAAAATATCATTATGGATTAATAACTGATTTTCATTGTACCTACTCGAGCGTATAATATAAACAACGACGATAACCAACAGGGTTTTAACAGAAATAATAATTATTAAAATGTAGGTACTACTTACAAGTACCTTCAACATCAATGAAAACAACTTAATCAAATTAATTCGATGACTCCTCAGATTCTAACTAATCACGCGATTCCTATTCGCCGTACGATCACAACACGTATTTTATTGAACAGTACCATAGAATATAAATAGCTTGGTCATACCCCATGGTTCCATAGACCATTTTGTGGGAAACCTCAAGAATCGATCCGAGATCCATTTTAATGGTGCTTAAGTTACCTACGCACTTTTATTATGCACTAGCCGTTTGCCCGCGGTTTCACCAGCGTCCCGGTGGAAACTACTGCCCGTACAGGGATAAAATACAGCCTAAGTTACTCGGGAAGAGTGTAGCTTTCTGACAGTGAAAGAATTTTTCGAGACGGTTCTGTAGTATCGGAGCTTTTAGGGTATTTACAACAATCAAAAAGTATCCTATTTATTATGTTATAGTTATGCATAACTTGTGGTCTTCTAGAAATTGAGAAACGAAGAAATATAGTTACTTGCTAGTTTTTTTCTGTTTTACTTGAATGCATTAATTATGTGTAGGGATCAGAATATAAATGGAGTACTTATATTGATAAACGTGAGACTATTGGATGGTTTATGTCTTCGTTTACGTTTGAATATTCAGAAGCTTAAGTAGATATGTAATCGTATACACTGATTAAATTAAAACATTTATATGTTTAATGGATCTCCAGTTTTCAAACCAGAATAGAGTTATAGCTGTTAGAAGCTAATATTTATTTAAAAAACAGTTATTTTTTAAACAGCTTTATCTTTCTTTAAACTTGATAGCACTTGTGTATTTTAAATCTAAATCATAAAAACGAGCTTTGATTTATTTAATACAGACATTTATATGCAAATTAGACAAAAACACCCATCTCTCAGAAATATAGAAGCTGTATTTTGATACGTCAAACGGGAGCTTTCTTTGATCTCTTTACAAATATATCTTCATTCAACTGTCCAAGTAAAAAATAAGGCAAAAATCACCCAGGAAATGTGACAGCGAATGTGATTCGTGGACGTATTTACACTGAACATTGTTCCAACATAAGCGTGGGACGAAATGGCCCATAAAACGCCCTCCAACGAGCCACTCCACGCGATATTACTAGTACCAACTTAGAAGCGACAATCATGAAGCAAATATCATTCAAATTTCAACCTTTTGCCTTTGTTATAGAAGTCAAAGGTTCTGGAAGCGAGTGCAGGTGATGCTGTGTAGATACCAGACAGATGGAACGAGGCTTATTGACAGATTGTCAAGCTCTCGAACGTGAATAGAGATTAAGGCATCTATTCCTATCAGAGGAGAAAATTGTACAGATATTTCAGAGATTATGTAAGTAGAAAAGTTAATTTTCTTTCTCTATAAATTGTGCTGCACGATAGAACTTGTCAATGATCGTGATAATTTTAGATAGTGATATTTTATGTTCTCGATAAAAACACACCATCTTTTTTCCTCATTTTTACAGATTTTGTAAACAAAAGATGTGAGTCTGTGCTAAAGCTAAGAAAAATAGACATTTAAATAGCACAAAAAATACTCCCAATACGTAGGTATTTCCTATTCATTTTAATAGCATGATAGGCATGTACGTTTAATTGATGATGTCATGTTGTTATTAATTAAAACACTTACAAAATGCATTTTGCATAATGATTCTACGCCTACTAATTCCGATCTTAAATATTCAACTACTTTTTAATACATGGGTGGTCCGATAAGACTACAAAGTTTTAATCCATTTACTACGCACATTACATATGATTATTTGTTATTGCAATTTAACTGATTGTAGTGTAATCTGTAACTAGCTTTATTTATTCTTGAGAATCTTCAATATTTACAATATACTTTAGTTGAAATAGAGTGGTTCAATACTGGCCACCAAATAAATTTTTAAGGTCTTCAAATAGAAGAACCCATCTCTATACATGCACATTCAGTTCTTTTGGAGATGTGCGCTAACAAAGATGCCTGCAGCCGTTAAATTTTGAATGTGTCAAAAAATCTATAAATACTAAAACATACCTACACAAAAACACTTAACTTTTGACCTACAAAAACATATTTTTTCTAAAAGCCCTTTCGACACGGTTGACATAAGTAACCGAATCTGGTACGAGTTAAGACAAAGTGGTACGGCTTTACATTTGTTACCGATTCGATTCAATTACAAACTCATGTTACTAAACAAATCCAATTAACTTGTTGGAGGGGACGAGTGATGAGCGACTAGCGATTTAGTGTTTTACTCCTTGGTCATCCGTGTGTAAGCAAAGGAGACTGTAGTACGCGTCACCAGAATTTTAGAACAAATCTTGAATATCGACACTAACAAGTATGTTAAGTATATACTTATATATATGGTTATTTAAAAAATATAATAATTTACGTGAATAACAAACAAGCAAGTCAATGGGAGTTACAAATTAATTACAGATAGCGAGTTACCATTCAATTTTTTTTTTGTCAAAAATCACAGTACAGCACTATAGGCACTTTTATAAATTATTAAAAAAAATATCAGGAAAATTACAGCTTCAAATTACAGCTTAAAAAAAAAACAACAACGCGGTCCTCCCATAACTTGTACCACACGTAAATTCAGATGGCGTTTCAATCGTCGGCGGCTAGATAGAGCTAATTGATCGTTTGAGACGCGCCGCTAATGTAAAGCTCGCGCAATCTATGTACGGAACGTTGACCGGAGGGTTCAGATTTAAATCAAGGGATTATGTTTGATATTGGGTAATTTATAAAAAAAATATTAATTAAGTTATTTAAAAAAATCAAAGAGGTGCTAAATTCATAATTTAGCACCTCTTTGATTTTTTATAAAATATATCGATAAATTGATCAACTTTAACAAGACCTTGCAACTCGGCATGATTTTGCAAATACCAGCAAATATAAATAAAAAGAAAAAATACGTTTTTGACACAAAAAGAAAGTACCTATACATTCAAGGCAAAATTATTTAGCAGTCTCCAAGGCAAGCTGATGAATCTTCAAAAATATACAACCAACCAGGCAAATGATATCCCAGTTACCACACACACAGTCAAATGTTTATCATTATTGAGAATCATAACAATACTAAATAAGGACGTGACACATGACCTATGGAACATAAAAATATCGAGCGAGCGTAAAATGAACCGTGGTTCAAGATTACCGACCGATTCGATAAGGCACTTGCGAATCGATACAAATAACTATGGTATCGATTTAGATCAATTTATGGATAACCCGTAATACTTCTATAACTTTTATCACATGAGATAAATAAGGATAACAGAAGAATAGTTAAACAATTAGAAATAGTTAAACAATTGGAAATCAGGTAAGTGAAAGGTGATACCTAGAGGAAAATAACAGGTCACACTTATATGAAAGCAGAAACTAATTAAGTTTTCAATAAACATTAAAAAGCTATTAAACACAACTGTGGGAAAACAAAGAGAAATACATAATAACGTATTTCTATAATACACACTGACATTTACGACCTAACGTGATAAAGTGCAGAGAAAATTATGAAATAAACTCCCATTTCATGAATATAGTAAATTGATTGTCATGCTCAAATATGTTACAGTCACCAAGGTCGATAGACGTTCGTGATTTATTAAAAACGATATCGAATATGTAGATACGGACGGAATAACAATTACAAATGCTTATTGTGATCAAATACGAATAAAACATACCATCCACGTTGTTAAAACTTAATTTTATTTGCGATGCTATCGTATTACTCAGAGAAAATAAACCAACGGCTGATATTTATAATATCTATTTCAACGATGAAGATTCGTGTTTATATTATATTCTTCGATCAATAAATACGCTGTCGAAAGTTTCTTAAACTTGCATGAAACCAGCAGAAGTATATTTTTATGCACACTGCATCTCAATTAACGAAAACAAATTATAAGTACATCAATTCCTAATTAATCAAGGATTCACTAATGAATTTAAACAGAATGGGGTTCTTGATGGATTTATCGCCATAACCAAACTTATAGCGAACGAAAATAAAATATGGGAGGGCAATAAATCTTGAACCTCCAACAATTTGTATAGCACGCGTCCAAGAATATCTTATAATAAACTAAAACAGGACGATGCGCAGGATTGCCAGACGCCGCAGACATTTGTCAAGGAGTAAAGAGTTAAAACAAAATGAGTTTTTATAGTCGCGAGGTAAATGATACAAGAGATCTGAGGGAATGAATTGATGCGAAAGGGAAACGGAATGAAAGATTTGTGGTCCGCGAATAATTTGTGATTTAAAAATAAAAAATAATTTAAGTAAAGGAGATGTCTGGTCTGGTTTATTTCGGAGGAAAGCTGTATATACACCAGTTTATGAAAAAATAAAATAAGTTCGAACTAGAAAAATAACTAAAATATTGATCTTCTAAACTATTAAGGAATTTAATAATAAAAAAAATTAAGCATTAAATTAGAAGCCAACTGCCAACAATAAAGCTACAACACATTCCTATACTGTATAGCCAGCCAAAGCCATAAATTTTGATATTAATACAACAAAAATTCGACTAAATCACGTCACATCGTACCTCTAACATAACAAACACTTTCGCAAATCATTGTCATTTGATGTGACAGAAAAAACAAACAATATAAATGACACGACACATTTAAACGATGCACGATACCTAAATACACATCAAAGTGAAGCCGAAACAGAGACTGACAAACGGATTCAGGAAATAAATGTTATTGTAGATGACGATGGACATTTACCAACAGGAGGCACAAAAGACACTACGACAAACAAAACTGTAATTGACAATACCAACGTTCCAAGTGCTACGTCTGATAGACAAGGTGTTCAAAATAAATAAGTCTAAAGAATCGTTTTATTTGAAAGCACTCGCAAGCCCATATGGCAGCCATTTACGCTTGGCGTGTTAGGGGAACGTGACATTATATTAAAAATAAATTCTATGATAGAATTTAATAACAAAGGTATTACCGCCAAATAGTTTCCGATCACGTTGGCAATTTTAATACAAAAAGAGTATTGAGATGGTAATGCAAACGTGAGTCTGTTGCGATATTCGAAATAAATATTTTTTCATGGCACGCTTTATGCAAAACGAAACGCACTTTATTCTCGCTTGGTGTGAGTATGCAAAAATGTTTGTAAGTGAATTTTACGACTTTGCTTGAAGAGATAAAATCTCCATGATATAAACATAATTCAATGAATGAAAGGAGAAACCCAAACAATACAAAAAGGAACCGCCATAACAGTCATTCTCAATTAAAATCAAATCCAGACTAAAAATAACAGCTCGTCACATCAGACATGTCGTTTTGCCTGCGCCGGCGCAGTGTCACACGTCATCGGCCAAGCGTGAACCGTTTCAAACGCACCCTTGTTTGTATTAACCCTTTTTGCCGTTACTAATACGGTTTCTTGGTATCTTTTTATTGGGTTCCGAATTGGTATCTAATGTGGTTCATGGGGCGAAATTAATAGCTTCAGACTGATTTGTTATTTCTTTATTATGATATGTTAAATTGTAGTTAGGTTCTTTAACATCGTCAATTGATTGGATTGACTTCTCTGCATTTATGCTGTGGGTGTAACTGCATATGAAATAGTTTCATTTACATTAATCAAGGCTGGACATGGTCAAACCCTACATATTTATCAAAACATACTAGAATCAAGTTATATCGACTTCCCATTACCTATCCTATATTACTAAACTGACACCATAATTCATAACCTGCCCACATCCAAAGATTTATAAACCCATTAAAATGATAGAGGGAATAAACTTTTAACTAATATGATTGAAGGCAATTAATCTTTGTGAAGACTTGAATCTCCATTAAATCTGTCGTTCGTGATAGATATATTGATGAAGCTTGTTTAATTGTAGGCGTGAAGGCTTTGGCTAAAGCGTTCTGACCGAACGGTAAAGACTGACAGCCGAACGGAAACGGTAATGAACTTTGATATTGAACGATGATGTGTGAGGATATTAACATTTTGGAGTACTTTCAACCCGTATTTTATGACTGTTTTATTATGATGCGTTTAAGTAATCATTGGTGCGAGTGTGAGACCACTATAATAAGTTTTTATAAACACTTCCCGTAACAACATAAATGAAGTTAGTCATAGAAAGTGACGCTGACTATCATTGTAATATGTGACGAAGAAAAGCTTTATAAATAATTCGCTAACCCTATTTAACGCATCCGTGCAGAATAATCAGGAAGAGCATAAACTGATGACAGTGACAATGACAATGCTAAAGCAGCTGAAGGTGACTAAAACACTAGGAACGAAGATAGTACTCTGTCTGAGCTGAAGCAATAAGTCAAAATCACATGGTCGCAGGCGGCGAAGCGAGTAGCACAAGTATTATTTATACCAACAGCTACTTAGATCGGGAAACATACTGAACATGGATGGAGCGTGCCCGCTGTCACACTTTGCATCCTCATTTGGATATAACATTAATCTTTCGGAAGACGATCTTTGTGATGGTGGTAGTAGAATAATCATTATGGTAGACAAGATTATACACAGTGCAAATTAATCTTAAACTTCTCAATAAAGTCTTTGAAATATTAGCCAACGCATACGTACTGCTAATATTTTGCCAGATAATAAATTACTGATGTAAATGAAAAATGCAGTTATAAAACGGCTACCATTTATAATGAATTTGAATGAATTCGTGAATTAACAACGATAAATGCAAATATTGGCACTCAAATCAATCTCAGTCTTTAACACCAATTAAGGTAATCAATTAATGACTTCGTTTACCTACCAATCAAAAACATTAAGAGCGCTATTACAAAATCGAATCGCTCAGGTTTAGGTAAATTAGACGATAGCCGGCAGCACTTGCGCGCGTGTGCGTCTAGTGAAATACGCAACGCACACCTGCGGACCGCCACGCGGCACAAACAAACTTGAGACTTTGCCACTTTTATTTTCGAAATAGTTTATTGGTTTTATAGTTTATGAAATATTATTTGTACCGATGAATTTTATAACCTAGAATAGCTCGATTGAGTTACAATAAACAAATAATCGTTTACAATTTTTAAATTATTTAATCGACAACCAAACTTTTCACCATGTTTATCAATTAGGTATATGTAATTGATTTATAAAAAAACTAAAATCTATAATTCGTCTTCCATGTATTGTATCTTTATTTTCCTGCAACAATAAAAACTAGGAATGTAAATAGTTCATTAAAACAAATATGTCTGTTGCGAGTGACAAAAAATACTTACCATATTATTTGTACTGGTATCCGATTGAGTCTGATAATCTGAATTAAATATGCTTTCATTATCCTGCAAGAATCAAAGATATCCAATAATATTATTATGCAACAGCGAAACTAACGACGATGACATTTACGTACATATTTCTATATAACCAACATCAAAAAAAAGAGAACCCAATCTATAACATTTTCGCATTAGAATATCATGGGTTAATACTTGTGTATATTACATTTCAATCAGATCATTATAACTAAAAAATAAAATAAAAACTCACTAGTATCAAAACGAGTTCGTTGCGCAGGTTGCGCTATATTTTTCGAGCTCGGGCGAGTTTGCGCGGCGCAACAGCGAGCGATACGTCCTCCCTCGATAAGCGCTTGGCGCTGACTAAAGTTGAACACCGCGCGTCACAAGATTTATATTGATTTTTGCATTGCAAACAAAAATTATTTTAAAATATTGTTTTACTTTTAAATAGACCAATTTTTTTTTTCAAGCTTTATAACAATACCACCTTAATTATTAAATATGTTTTATTTGAATTTGGATTATACTTTCATAGATAAAAAATATAGTTTTGTACGGAAAATTGTCAGTAACTCTCAGTTTTATAGAATTATTTTTGGTGTATTACTGTATGTATTGTAATAAATTGGTGTAAGCAAGCACAAGTACAAGATATAGTTGTATCTTGAACATTTTTATAAATGGTTAAATTGCTATATCCTCGTAGTACTGAAGCATCAAAAGATTCCCAAAAGCAACATTTTATGAAACATCCTTTGCAGGGACAAAGATTTTACTGATGTACATGGACAAATTAAAATATTTATTGAAAACAGCCCCAAGATAAATGATCAAACTTTCTTAATCTTATTTTTGTTATTTTTTTTTGTGACTATATCCAAAGCATAATGACGCATCAAAACTCGTATAAAACTCGAAAATTTGTGATAGCCCTCTTAACAAGCTTCGTAGAACTGATAAGGTATTTATGCAACTAATTTACGTAAGCGTGCGAAAAGGAAAATAGAGAAAAATATTGACAAAGAAATGTGAGTCCTAGGAACAGTAGCAGGTAAATATGATTTTAGACAGAAAGCCTTAGTAAACATAGTAATTTTGCAACAATAGTTCCTCACAGAAAGTGATAAGTTGCAATGTAATGTGAACGGTGAATGCATAAGAAATTAAAATCAATGCATAAAAAACAGCTGGCTGTTCAAGGAGCGACGGGAAAAACGCCTTCAACTGCAAAATCTGAATCAAAATCCAAGAATTCAAAAGTTAAGGAGCCGATACCAACGAAAACCAGCATACTAACAGAAGGAGTGACGGTCACGCCCAAACAACATCCCTGTATTTCTGCAAGCTTATTTACGAGAACCACCCAGACTACAAAACGTCATAAGAGAGTATACGGTAAATATAGAGTGGACATCGCCAAGCTTAACTTGGAATAATTTAGATGACGCTCCGGATTTGTGGCAAGATACGTTAACTAAGTTATTGGGCTTTCTTAAGTCCAAGCTTATGCTGGAATCTGAATTTAAGGTGTTATTTAAGTGAATATTACGTTCGAGTTTATTAGATAGGGACCGTTTGAAACGTTTTATAGAGGATATATTATTGGTTGTTCAGCTGTTCAGAATTTAACCGTATCTGGCACGGGTATTAAGGAACTAAACTTACATCGACTTCCGAGTTTAAACATTAGAAAAAAAATCATTTAAAAAGTAAACTGGAGACTTCACAGTTAAATTCGGATAGTAAAACCGACGTTGAAACAAAACCGTTAGACCAATAAGCGGCAAGAGACAAAATAACGTCTTATCAATTACATCATCGAAGCAATAAAACGGACATGTAGCGATAAATATAGACGTGAGGACATAAGATCTATGACCTGACTGTACCCGCGAGAAACTACATAACATAAATTTAACAATTAAAAAATACGACGTCTGGGCTGCAAAAGTATATTTACAAAACTTTTCAATACAGTGAACGGCTCTGTGTGTTCACTATTTACAATGTGTTTCGAACCCTTCACTACATCATCACTTGTTTCAAAATTGCAAATGAGGTCATGGTTTTGCTGGTCCCCTGCAGTAGCTACACTCCCGTCATTCTTTTGTTTTAAATCGAAGCTACATTTATCATAACTAGTATCCCATCCCAGATTAATGCGAGCATTTCTGCCAGCTGTCTCAAGCCACATCTCTATTCGCGAGGCAATTCGCAAGTTGATATGTCGATTCAAGTGGTTCTAATTAGATAAACTGAGGTCAAACGAATTATACAAAGTGCATGGATGCTTATTGCCTTGGTTACTCGTAATGTGCATCGGAGTCTGCGTTTTGAGATCAGCAGTGTAATTGGTCGGTAATTGAATGATAAGTGTGAGATCTGGGAATTCGGAGGATGAGAAAATTGCTTGTTTATGTACTATGTACAACGTCTTGGTAATATGTGAATAACACTCGTGTTCTTAGAATTGGTAAAGGATGAAGTCATTTCTAGACTTATATTACACGAAAGGGCTTGAGAAGAAGAGAAAGAAGTATATCATGACATGGATCTACAGCAAAAAAATTGTAGAACACTAGGGTCGAGGAGAAACAATATAAAGAAAAGACACACATGAAATCCAAACCACTTATTAATACTACACCTTCTACCTACTTAAACCAAGCTGATATCGATATACCATTAAACCTTCTAAATAGCAATAGTCATCACATTACCAGAGCATAAACCAATCCAAGAATTAACACTTAACCAGGATAAACAGTTTACGATGCAATATAGGGCCGTTTAGATAGCGTGGCTTCTAGTTACGGGCATTCTGTACTTAAATGTTGGTTTATAGTTGAAATAGTAGCAATTTGCTAGTTCGCTGCTTACGACTCCGTGTAATGAGCCGTTTCCTCAATTCAATTGCAACTTGTGTGGGATTCGTGCAGATCGAATTTTATGCGTGTGTTGCTGTATTGTGTGTAGTGTTTATTTGGTCTTGTTGTATTATTTTTGGTATGGCAGCAGTTTTCTTTTCGTAGTTGTGTTCTTTCGTTGACTAGGTATCTTTCTTGAATAATAAGGATAACGACATCTAATGGTAATAGTGAATCGATGTTTTGATTTATATCTTGTGTATTTTCTGTCGTGAGAAATACCACTTTAGGTACATCACGCAGTCATATGTCCGTTTATTTTTTTATTAAGGTGAAGAATAATATAACATTAAATATTGACAGTTTTATAGAATTAACAAATAACACACACGTCAAACATAGTACGCAAACCTTATAAAAAGCAACGAGCCATTAAAAACACAATACCCAAAAAAGTAAACAGATTAAGAAAAAATGCTCTCCTATTATTAAGCACGTGTTTTCGAGAAGTAGGTTTAGTATAACGATGTTACGGTTTTTGACCACAGCCATTAAGAAAACCGTCATCACTGCAGACGTAAATATCCATTCTCTAAACATTTAACGAGCATTTGTAATTATTTTACGAGTGGATAAAAATATGAACATTAGAGACTATACAGACGGCGTTTTTCAACGCTCTGTCGACGCACGTTTCTGTCCATGCAGTCCATGCATATATGTATGTACGTATAAGATCAGAATAATACGAAGATCGTAGAAGAGTCAGATGCATCTTGTACGCCTGTTGTAGAATGAAAGCGCGCGTTTCAAAAACGCGGTGTGCATACACCCTTAGCGTTTTCATAACTTCGAGGAAAAGCCATAAATTAATCTAGCACAGCGGGTTAGTGATAAAAATATTTTAGTTTAGCTAGGTTAAAAAGTTAGATCAATTTTACATAGAAAATGAAGAACATAGAATAAGCATGCTCGTTTGTTGAGCTTGTCATTTCTTATACAGATGTAAGTATGTTATTAGTTTGGACAAGCAATATAGGGAATATATATTGATAATCATCACATACTGGGAGAAACGGATAGGAGACGCTCACTTATCAAATCAATAAACACTCGATTTACTTAATAAAAAAAAGAAGAATAGAAATTGCATATGGCATATCAATCTAGAAAATATCTCAATGAAATTATTCTGAAATATCAGGTCAGTCATAAAATCCAAATTACAAATTGCGTGCCAAACAAACCACAGACAAACTTAACGGTATGTTCACACATATTAGAAAATTCAGTGTAACATATTATTTATGTTTTACGACTGACCAATAATTACGCTGCGGTCGCTAAAGCTGAACGTAAATATTTTGGTTCCTAGCACTTCAAAGAAATCGTGAGTAAGGGGAAACAATTGTGTATTGAATTTATCTTACATAGAGAAAGTCACATTTAAAAGATCTTTAGGTAAAACAAAGCTACAACTTGACTGCAATATTCAATCAAAATGAAGCAAAATATAAAACAGTTGGTCAGGTAATAGAAAATTACAATGGGAAATTAAAAGCAAAAGAAACACAATACAAACATAAGCGATAATGGAAATTAACAATGGAAAAAATAACAGATTCCGAAGTTGACTACAGGAAAAGCAACCATAGTGACTCCTACGTGCACTCTAATCGAATCAAGCAAAATAAGAAAGAGTTTGATTTAACCATGTTAGTTCTAGAAAATACGTTACATCTTAGGACCGAAGAAAGCGACGTGAAGGTGTCCTTTAAGTAGAAAAATCTTACCTCAAACAATAATTATCTCCTCTTCAATGAAATACACAATTATATTTGTTTAGAGGCAGGCATACGTGAAAACTGGCACGTTCGCCTACTACACGTGCCATAATCGCGGAAAACAATGAAAATACAATATTACCCTTGTCGCGACGGCTCAATGTTATAACATGCGCAAGATTACGTTTACTTAAGGAGAAATTTGCCTTTTGATAAGAGTGAAATTATGGAAAGACCACACAACTTGATTAACCTGAAGACCCGGTACTGTGGAAACCAGAATTGACCTAAATAATGAAATGGACAATCCATCATACACCTCTTTAGGATGCATTATGACTAAGACTGTCAACATATTTAAGTAAGGCAGAAAACAATACACAGACATTTTACGTCTCAATGATCCATCAAAATAAACCGCTTAATTTCTAACAGCTGTATCATGTATGTTACAAAATGAATTAATTTAAAACATAATGTAGCATTCATATTTACTCGAACAAGAGCACAATGCGTTTGCGCCGCCCACACGCTACCGCTGTGTCATCAAGGATTACGTTCCGTCTGATTTCATTTTAAACCCTGCCAAATAAATGAGAAACTTTGTTGTATGTAAAGAGAAGGATAGCAAAAATTTAGAGATCAGTCATACCACTTACGAACCTCACAAAGGACATATAGTAATATTTCCAGAGGAGACAAATTATATCCTTTGACCAAATAACATTATGCTCAACACGTTGACAGAACATGTTAAAAGTAATACAACCCCATTGAACGTACGTGTGTTGAACAAACTAACAATAATTCGTAATCTACAAAACAAGTCGTCAACTAAATTGAATTTGTATTGAGAATTTAAATCTATGATTTTCTTGAACAGTTCTCGGAATCAGCATAACAAAGTCTCCATCAATTCTGATTTAGTTTAGTCTAGTGAAGCCTCGTTTGCATTCGATAAGCCTTCTAGAACATTCCAGGCTGGCTTTACTCCTGGTAGTATCTATTCCGTGATATCTTTCAGCTTCAATACAAAGCTCTTGTCTGGAGGAGCTCGAAATCCCCATTTTGTAGAATTAAAATAAATATAACTTACATCAAAGAAATGCGGCCTCAGTCTTCCTATAGTGTACTTGGCCACGTCGGTGGTGAGCTGTTGGCAAGCGCAGCCGAAGAGGAATACTCCGATCACGTGGTAGGCCTCCCAGACCCAGGCTGGGATCTCCCGGCCTAGGACCTTACGGGATCTCCCACCAACGTAGTCGCGCAGTCTTATCCATTCTGTGAGCGACATCTGTGGAAGGAAGGAGAGATTAATTAAAATTTCGAAAGATCCAAAGGTCTTAGGTAGTCAATTAAAAATTTTTATAACAAGACTTTAATACAAAACATTTGACAAAACAATTGAAATCCTAGAAACAAACATGACTCTGACAGCACTGAGTTATTAAGATGTCCACAAAATTAATCGCTACAATATTTCAACAGCATCATTCTAATAAAACATAGAAGCTACACACGAAAATATCATGTCTGACAAAAACGTTGAAATACAAAAAAGCGACGACACACTTAATACATGGGAAGTCGACTACCAATACACGCATGTGTCAATATTGGCGATAAGCCAACATCATTAATTAATTACTAACTAATCACTGGGAGGCGGTCTGCATACGAATGAGGCAGAAGGCGTCGAAGCGTGACCTAGCTTAGCTGAACACAAGTCATTACTTCTCACGTGAAATCATAATTACCTACGATAGAAATGCAACACGAGACTCGAAGACTTTATAATAAGAAGATGCGTCATCCTATATTCTAATGAATATTTTTTGCACGTTCGACTTTGTCAAAATAAGTATGACGCAAGCCAAGAAAGGCTTCAATAAAATAATTTACAATGCGTTCATATCCTGTGGTTCTAGCTACATCAATATTTTAGCTTCCTTTGTCAATATTGAGGAAAATGAGGAAATGACATGGTTCCAAAGAAATGTGTCACACCCCTAACCTTACATTGCGTGCCCATTATATCTGAACAAAAAATCTCTTAAAAACCCAAACAAGGTCTTTGGCAGTTCCCCAAAATATTTTATTTGGAGCATTTCCTTCGCGTAATTACATAGTATTACAATTCGCGTCTGTTGCAACTAACCTTGTGCTGCATACGACTAAGGTCAGGTCACACGCGCATGGAATTTCATACCATATAAGTACTGTTGCCAATTTATCTGATTCGTTACCATATTGATTACAGAACTGCATGGAATCTAGTAGGTTATCTAAGGGAAACCGTACGTAACTGTCTCATGGTCTATCAAAATTAAGTATCCAAAATGTCAGATCAATGTTTGAGAATCCATAAATCATCATCGTCGCGGTCTTTCCAACTAGCATCACCTTTTTTGAGATTCGTGTTAGTTCCACCTTAGCGATCTAATCTGATGCAGTTGAGAATCGCAGTGTCTTGGGGCATTGCAGTTATCATGTCATACCAGGTTCAAGGCTTAGTCAATTGCCACTGAATATATTTGAACTATTTCAGTTCTACAATCTGAGCTTTCGTGACCGATATAAATGGTTATGTATGAACACTGTTCGCGATGTCGCCGAGGAAAACTAGTAGGCACCAATAAAAGTTTTGGCAACAAATACGACTTTAACTGCCTCGCTAGACTTTTTTACTCGCCTGTTTTTTATTTTATTAATGGTCTTATTTGTCTTATATTCGTCGTCAACTTTGGGAGTTTTCCAACATTCCCTTATAGCTAGTATATGGGCAATTAGAAGTAGTGGTCTTCTATGTGCACATCTTCCGATGATAGTAGGTGTCAAATGCTAGTTCCTACCTACGAAAGCCTAGACCATCATAACCCTAAATTCACGAGCTACGATCCATTACCATATATTTCGCATATCCGCAAATCTAATAGGTCACCACCCACATAGTACCCGTTACTAGGTTTCATGTCAATTTCGCATATGTTATCACCGAGCCAGGAAACTTGATAGCTAGAATAGTCCTAGATTCAGTACAATTCTATAATTGTGTATGTAAGATTTATGTCATTTCTAGTGCAAGAGAAATCCAGGACAAAGTTTCATTGAAGGTTCTTCACTATCTTTATAAATTGTTAGGTAAATAGTTGTTCAGATTGTGCTAATAAACTGTTGAAACACGATAGCAAATATATTGCAGTACATATTTACTTCGTAATCAACGGAAATTGGGTCAAGTTGGTTCTTTGGCACCGCGTATAAGTTTGCTTACTTCTATTACAATAGTGAGGTACATCAACACGCACAAACTTAGATAATTTCTACCAATATAGAATGCATCAAGAAGTCGCAAATGATGAAGCAGGCTTTCTAGAATCCCGTGATTATATAATAGCTCCATAATATCAAAACCATCCAACAGGATATTAAGACCCTATTTATTGTTCCAAGCTTGCAGGAGCCTTAATTGTGAGTTCCACCACTAATATTAGTGATTAGTATTCTGAGCTGGAAAAGCCATACAAGAAAGCAGATGATATAAAACTTTTTTTAATTCTACACACTTTTGACACGCACACCAAAGATGACAAACGCCAATGATTAACTTTTGACTAGACTAGACAACGTCTAGAAGAGATTGATATAAGTCTTCATAAAGATGTAAATAAGTGTTGGTGAAATCCATGTACAGCACACTTACAAGGTGCAAAAACCTTGTTTATACAACAGAAAGTCATAAGTGTTGTACCAGTACATAATAGAAAACTGTTATTACTAATGCACTATTTCACAGTAATTAACCCTAGGCATTGTTTGCATACCATTGTTTTGATCAGCGTTAATAACACTGCTTTTGTTCGGAAACTAATTTACTAAGAAATAATGCAAAACTTCATTGAATTATTAATTGAGTTGTTGAACGCTGTGCAAACGTTTGTGAATACACTTTGATTATTAACTTTTCATTTAATCAATGCTTTTGAAAGTTCTTATGATACTTGATAGCATGTAAAAAAATTGCAATATCAGCAGTCATAGCAAGTCTATCAAACACCAACCCTTGTAAGGCCCTTGTCAATATTTTTAACACAACATATGCGTACAGCTGGTGTAAATATACGAATACTTATTATTTACCAAAAAGGTCAACAAAGAAACTATTACTACAAGTCAAGACTGTCCAATCATTAATAAAACGATGACAAATAAGGTATTAAAAACCACAACAGACATACAACAAATATTACATAAGAAGCAGACGATCTTGCATCTGATGGTCAAGGACATAAAACATAAACAATGATTCATAGTAAACATCTACTAATAGTAAAGGGCTTTAACCGTTTGAGTATAGAGCAAAAATACTTAAATAAGCTTCCGATAACAAATATCAAAGTAATGGCCAAAAATGCGGAAGGGGTACATAAAGGGTCCTTTTCACTTAAACTTGCTGCGACAGATTTATTGTCAAGAAACATTACTTTCCTTTCTTAACCTTTCAAATCAGCAAGTTTTGACCGGTTGTTAGGCAAAAAAGTGACAGCTTAAGGCAAATGGTACTTTACCGACATTCCTTGCCGAAATTATCTAAATGTAAGCCATTTGGTAAAGCACAGTCACTTTCAGTTTTTTGGCAGATTGCCTATTTAGGGTTTTTTGGATACACGTCCATAGAAAGCTAAGGCAGCTATATCACTAAGTTTTCCTGGGAACCTAGGTCGAGCAGTCATGCTTGTAGCCTCTAGACTTCAAACATCGAATCAGCTTGCGAAAATACTTTCAAAGCTAAATGGACCCGTAAGCATTCTAATACTAAAAGGTGTTCACCTTAAGATGTTGTCCGCAAAAGAAAGAGAAAGATAAGGTGTGTAAATGGGTGCTAATGGGGTGCTAATGGTTGCCAGATAACATATGCAAACAAGATTCCGTAGTGTTTAGCGTAGACAGTGCTGAACAAGTTGGTCTTTGAAGCTTTAAGAACAATAGAATATGTTTATAAGTACTAAGAACATGAAAATAATTTGAAAGTTGGTAGAATCTTAAAATTGAATGCGACCAGCAGCTAAAGAATTAAGATAAATAAATAACAACAAAAACAAATAATAAAACAAACACGTTAAAGCTTTAGAAGATTATTTTACTAGTGCAACAAGACGGCCAGTGATTCATTTGCACTCAGCAAACTCTTCATTACTATCCCCCCAAATTATCTCTTCATTTCTTTCGAAGACAGTCTCATAATTTGCTTTGAAAGAATGTCTACTATCACAGCAAGTCTCTTTTAATTAGAGTTAGATGCTCGTATTTCCCTCCATTGCTCACCAATTACTTGATTCACAGTACTTTATGATTCTTAGTAACGATACACATCTACATCGCTCTGATAACCGTGGAATCGCACTCGTAGATCTATCATACGACATGGATATTTATTAGTTTTCACAATACAGAAGAAACTTTCTCTACTACGTTTTAGCTATACATTAGTAGTATGGAACTACGAGATTTGATAGAATTGGAATTCAGCTATCAAGTCTAACATGGCTTCAATCTTTCATTGATGTTCAATTTCCCATACTCGTCGCTGTTGCCCTTCGGTAGTCAGCTTTCATTGCGTTTAATCAAGAACCAACTGTTTTAAGAGGTTAAATAAAATCCCGGAAAACATTTTGCAACATTTCCCGGAAAATAGCGATAAAAGTATTTTAATGAACGTCGGGAATGAGCAGTTGAGTCGGCATCCAATTAAATCATACTGCGAACATCTATCCGTTAGCTTGGCTTGCACCTAAAATAATTACTACAAGGTTTTAACTTGCTTTCATACAAACAGAACATGCCTCAAGCAAAATAAGAACGTACTAAACAGTCGGCTACTATAAAAATGAAAAAGTAAACAAAACAAACAATAGTCAATTACATAAACGAACACACACGGGAGCAATTACTGAAGAAAACGAAACGCACCAAGAAACCATTGATGATATACAATCATAATTTAAAACTGTGTCTGGTAAAGATGAATATATTAGCAGCACGCTAAGTACGCTAATTTTAGCTAGCTATTTTCATGCCAATTAGCCTATATGTGAGTGGGCAATTGTAATTATCGCAGTGGTTACATAAACCTGTCGTGTAGGAACCCAAACTGGGCCTGCATAGAGTGCTACAACCTGCAAATTTCACAGAAAAGTATGAAGCAAGATATGCACCTACAAAGTGGCGAATATATGAAGCTGGAATGGATGGAATTCCTATGAAACGAAAAGCGAACCAAATGGCATAATTGCGATTGAAATTCATCATGGTTGAAGAGAAGATTGATTTTAAAGCTATAATAAGCATATTGGTGCGTACATCGTCACCTTAGCTACGACCATGTCTTACATAAGCTAAACTGAAGTATTCAAGCATACTATTTAACTATTATTATTTAAATAGACTATTATTATATAAACTATTAACTATTTAATTTATGTTTCCTAACGTGATGCGAGGTGCATAATTAATAGATTGTTAAAAAAAATCCCTATAAGATTCACGTAGATATACATTTGCACTCAGCTATTATCACCCAATAATAAAATATAAACACAATATAATTTATTAATAGAGGTTGTTTATTTATAAATGCCGTGCTAAAATAGCGTGCAGGCACGATTAATTATGTTCATGCAAAAGACGAGGGAGAGAATCGCATGAATTCACATGTAATATTCATTGATGCATCGACCCGAGATAATGTTTTTGCGCGACATACCGAAGAAGCAATGGAGCACGTTGAACGAACGTAAGATAAAAGATACGCTTTCCTCACGATACGGATACTGCAATCATCTTGATTTAAATGTATCGGTCTGACTCTAATGTTTACGATATGAGTAAATATGAGTAGGCTGGGAAAGATAGATGATTAGCGTTTACTACAATGTCAGTTTTATTGAAAACAATTGTGCGTATGAGTGCTTTCCAACATGCTAAGCGTAGGCAAAACTACTCAATTTTATCGTGGTAGTATTCTGCAAGACTAACAGTAGATACATAGTTCCTTAATCGATCTATATCTAGAATATTATCATTTACACAGACGTTTCCACTAAACAGTTCCATTATTTAAGCAGAGATTTCGAAAACCTTTCCAAAAGATTAGGACTTATCTTTTATTTCTTGCTCTGGTATTTACTTCGGAGCAATATTGTTATCTTGACAACACAGTTTACGGCTTGTTCAAGAATTCCTGTTGCTTAGTACGAAACCAGAAAGGATTATTGACAAAATAGCTGTAGTAACCGTAGTTTAGGATTAACACGCTATTTCTGTGGAAAGACCAGCACATGGTAACGTTCAAGATGACAATTCACATGATTCTAGAGATTTGGGTGTAAAAATAAATATTATTGATTAGAATAATTTGAATCTTTAAACAAGAGTAAAGTTTTCATAGAATCGATTCCCATAGCAAAAGGATTATCACCTAATTTTCATTGAAATGCCGATCTTATAGGCATTTGAAGACATCTACATATTCAGGGAGAGTATCCACTGTGTCATGAATATAAAGTTGATGGACGAATCATAACACAAGACTATAATGTCAAGGACTCGCCTTGGCATCTGATAATGTTCGAATTACTTACTCACCTACATAAAATAGGGCCTGGGGATCACTATGCCAAGTTGTCCGTGAATTATGTTCTCTGCATAGAATCGTAATATTATTGTCTGGTTTGTTTGCGATCATAAAACCATATGTATTTAACATTTAGATAGAACTTAGTAAAATAAGATTCCCTATCATAAAGGAGTATCTTTATATTCAAATTAAGTAGGTGCCTATTAAGTTTTAATGCATTATGAAATCACCGTTGATAGAATCAGTATTAAAATAACAATTTGCAGCACAAACATAACAGATAAGTTTAAAACGCTTTACATGTTTGTTGAAATTCTAAGACTCGTTTACGATCAAGATAGAAATCACAAAAACAATGCATGCTGAAGTTGTATGCATGCGATTTATTTGCTCATAAACCGATGAGGCATGTCAATGACATTGCACACTGCGTATTCTGCCGACTATTCTTACTGCAAATTGCGAAACTGCAGCTGAAACTATTTAGACTCCACACAATACATGTAACTGTACAGCTAATGCTGCTGATGGTCCAAGATTATAAATAAAGACCGTCTTTTATATATTTAAGCTATTCTACTTTACGTCTCGTTTGTTCGTCTTTACATTGGCATCTTCTATCAAGAACTTTTATTAACGACTAGCATGAGCACATATAAAATCCTTCAATTTTATAGACGTCAGAATCTGTGTGTTAAAAATCCATGACACGCCAAGACCATGCCAACAAAAACAGCTCTGGACGCCTTAGTTTATGGGACTCTCAAAACAAAACGACAAATGCCAGCAGACCAAACAAACAATGAAGAACTCTATAAAAATCTATTTACGATCAGCAACGTAAAAAAAATCGGACATAGTACCCGCATGCTAAATTTAGAATTCAATGCCGTCACAACATAGTTTGGAGTAGGTAACAATTTCCTAGTTGCAGTATACATTAATGACTGTACTATCGCTGTTACATAGTATAGAAATGGAGCCGATAACCGTTTTCCCATTGGTTTACTATACAATCTAAGCACATTTCCATGTTGACATTGTTAGAACAATAGCTTTTGACCCAGAAATAACGTAAGCTGAAAATCATAGTGCACATAACCAGTTTGCAGAAATACAAGTAAAAATTAACTTTGAAAGAGTTGTTGTTAGCTGAGATTTGCATCACTGCGAATGATTTGACAATTTTATTTTCTAAAGGTACGTTTTATTGATTTCTATATACGGATGGACTCTAAAATTGTGTATATTTCCAGTTAAGGGTTCTTGAACAAACTGTCATTTCTATGTAGCTATTCCAAGTAAAATGATAACATTTACAGTCTGCCAAGTTAATGCCTAAGGAACAAATAATACTAAATATTTGTGGAGAGATTTCCTAGACTGAAATATTTTAAGGAATTCCGTAAATACGGAAATATTTGTTTCAGGGTTTATTAACCCAGAACAGAAGCAATAAAATAATTTAACGTTACAATTCGTTTATTATATGAATAGCTTAATTACTGTCTCAAGGTTACTGAAGACAGATATGAAGATTTTCGACAATCTTTCTTGAGTATTTGAGGAAGTTATTTTCTATGATGAACTAAATTAAAAAAATAAGATTTCTTGAAGAGCAGTTAATAGCTATAAACATGTGGCAGCTATTGTTTTTGGCACTGATGCTCACGCTGCCGGCTGCGACCAGGAATGCCCTCAATCCAGCGTTGTGAAATGAATGGCACGAGTCCGAATTAACTTTGAGTGACTTCTTAGACTGACAGACTCCATTCAGTAAGACCTACTTCTGAGATAGTTTGTGTTTGATCAAATGTATCACGTAGTACTACAACCGAAAGATAAAATCAAGAAATACAACGTGGTTGAAAAAAAAGACTAGCAAAAAAAAATATGTACCAAATGTACTTTGATACTATTCAAAAATTTTAAATAGGTACACCTAGTTGACAAAGAACTTTGTTTATGCTAAAGCAGGAACTAGGAATAGGTAATGTTTAATTGTGAATGACCTGATGACATACAGAGCATAAAACGTATGAAAATCTAAATATATTTTATTAGATTATTTCTTCTGAAATACGACAAACGTGGTGCATCATAAGCAAAGACACTGAATAAAACTTTAAGGCTTTTGAGTTAGATTGTATTGTCAGTACCTAAATTGGAACAAAAACTAGATTCAAAGAAGTAATAAGTTTAAATCTTAGGAAACGTTTTACAAAAACACAACCACATGTCATTATAAACACGCAATAACCATAAAACTATAGTTTCACACATGGCACATTAAGACTTAAATTATAGAGCTATCTACTTCGCAACAACTATTTATCTTATTTTAAAGCACTTGGCGACCCACACCAATTATTTTTATTATCCCACCATTAATTATCGCAGTGTGTGGTCTGCACATTACCGCACTTCGTATCAAAAATTCAATTAAATTCGACGAAAAACAAAATTAGCTGGGTTAAATAAATAGATAAGATAGTTACAAGGTGTATCAAATAGCACACGTTGAATGTACGCAAATATTTGTTGTTAGTTGTTGATATGAACAAGGACAAAAAGACTATAATGCGAAATCAAATATTGCTGATAGATTCATAGTTAAAACAGATGGCACAAGTGAGCGTCAAGTGTTTTTCCACAATAAAACGCCCGCTTTATTTAGTTCTTAATAGCCAGAACAGATCTACTGGTCGTTGATACCAGTGCCTACGTGGTTTGTATCACGCACGAGGATTTTTTATCCAACCTCAGACTTAAAAGCATCCATCAAATTAGAATGATGAATAAGTGTAAAACCAGTTAGAGATTTGAAGAATACTCAGAACTACAATTGCCGAATGGTTAGATCAAACATAAAACAACGTAGATTAGGCAAACCTGACTGTATTAGTTTTCATGTTCAAGAGATCAAAAATAACACATTACCAAGACCTGTTTACAGTCATGGAAAATACAATGACAGACGTGCATATATTGTAAATTCTGGAAATGCAAATGACGAAAGGATTACAAATCCTGATAACGTGGCTAAAAATAGCAGAAGAGAAATCCATTTCCAAATAGTAGGAAATAACCTTGACAATATTGATTTGAATGAAAATTTAGCACCCACATCATGTGGAGTTTTGCCAGTTGGTTACTATTGTATGCCATTGTAGTCATGGTCTTTGTGTCTGAATGGTACACCATCATGTCTCCATTCTTGGTCTTCTTATGCAGTTGCTGCTGAATTATTTTTATCAATGGGTTTTCCTTTTGAACAGGTGACATCAGTCAACTTACGGACATCAGTATTTAATTCGGTATCGATCATAGCAGGAGCAAATAATGTTTCTTTGCAATGTTGTGTAGGAAGCTTTAAAAGTCAATTACATGCTCCACATCATAAATGAAAAAAATAACTTATTTTCTAAAGCCGTTACTCCTTGCATTTCCATGCATTGATTGCGTAGTTACATACTACTGAAACAACAATACTCTATTTACAGTTAGAAATATTTAAAAATAAACTGTATTGCAAAAAAAAAACATCAACATTTTTGCGACATTCGTGGGTGGCACGGTAGGAAAATATACAAGTGACATTGGACTAGTGAAACAGTTTTCAAAAATACTCCGTTGACGTATTATCGGAGTTAATAAACACCAAATCTCACTAGATATATTTTTCATGCTTCCAGATTTGTATTACAATAAGTGACTAATAGTCTCTAAGCATGATCACAAGGTCATCAAATGAAGATATCTAAGCAGAAACGTATAAGTACCACCACAAAGTATTTAGTTTTACAAAAGTTCATTTTTTATTTTACAGGAAAATTGTCACACGAATCAGCATGTCAGCAAGATCACACACCAACACCGAGGAACAAAACGTAAAATGAAAATAAACTCGCCTTTAAAGCAATGGAAAATTACAAAAAACAATCTCATTATAAGACATAATTAGGTAGTCATTTAAATAACAATCCTGAAGTAGCGGTTAACAGAAATAAAAACAATGCCAGCGACTTGGGTGGTATTATAATATGATACGCAAATGACCTACAGTATATTTTCGATGATAAAAATTAAAATACTTGGGTGTCAACGCTCAATGACGAAAATACCATTAGTCTAGATAACATTTGGCTTACAGTTTCAAGAATAGCAGATTTGGCAGTTAATTAAATTTTATTGCATTCAGTTGAAAAATATTGTTCAATTTAATAGTAGATATAAATTAAGGAAAAAATATGGAGCAGACATTGCACGTGATTGATAGGCTGTATCTACGTGCATTTTGTAAAGACTGCGCGTGATATCGCTGAATGCTGGGAAGCGTGTGCTTTATTTTTTTATGTCTTTATTTCTGGTTAAACTTAGTGAGAAACGAATTCTACGAAAAATAGTATTATCTTTTATACATTCTTCTGAGACTTCAAACGCAGCGTCACAATGTGTCTCACGAATTCCTTTTCCCTTTTACCAAACATTGAATCTAACATTAACAGACTCTTCTTCAAAAGCAAATACATCATCAACATAAACACAGACACTGTTATCATCAGTATGGTCAATATCCTCATACTTAAAGCTTATAAAACTATATAAGACGCATAATCGAGTATCGACTGGCATCGTGCCAAGTACCGCCATCTTAGCGGTCAAGGCTAATGGAACGGTGTGGTCCAAATAAATACAAGTGACAGCCTTATGAAGTGTTTGTGTGAAATATTTTGTGAATCAGAAGCTAAGAGTAAACTGTCAGACATATTGCAAAAAGTAAGACTTATCGAAAACAAGGATGGGACTTTAGATGATTAATTTTGGTTGATTTTGGAGGAAGATGACTTCATATGAGCTTATTTTGTATCAATAGTGCATTATCAAGAGGCGTTTTCCGTATAAATCATGAAAGAAATGCTTTCTTGTAATTGCATAAACATAAACTTCAAAGCCTTTCACATAAATTACCACCTTATTGGTTCATATACGGAGTTATTTAATGAAAACCGTAAAACGTTGAAAATATTGGCTAATATTTATTGGCATGTAAGCGTAAATGTAGCTAGTAACCACATTGTAGGTTTGTTACGAACTCGCCTGTCGTGCATCGGCCAGTAAAAGTCCTCGTATCTTAAAGTAAAGGCTGACCAGTTACATGCAGTACTAAAATTTAATGTCATTATTTAACGCAGCCGTTTACCATGGTGAAAACATTAATATTTATATGCCCATTCACACGCAAAGCCTTTTAACACTAGCTTAAGTTATGTGAGGGGTCAGTCGTACTTAAAATTTAGATAGATAGTTTAGCATAAGGCCGACCACAAACCACTATGTTTATGCATTTATTGATAAAAGCAGCAAGCTAAAGAACATTATAACAAACTAAACAAAAGATCCTAAAACAAAAGCCAACACGATAGACCACGCACTAACTTATAAAATCAATTTAGCTATAAAGACAGTCTATATTTTCGCCATCACTCAAAAGCCAGACATGAAAGCAATAAGTTGATTCGCCCATAAAATTGGCTGCACGATGAACAAACGTCGGCTTGCCATGAAGTACTCACGCCTGGTTTCAAAAGCTATGTTATGATAAGTAAAGATTTTTCCTAGCGTTTGTTAGCAGCATTCTATTTCCCAAAATCATATTTAGACCACCTTTAGATAGGTGGCTACACAGGACTACATACGCATCTGTGTATGATACTAAGGTGACTGGACTATACAGAAAATAACATACTAGGTATAAAATACGGGAGTTGACAAGCCCACGTTTGAAAAGGTCAAAGTCACGGGTAAAATATTGGTCTCAACGGATCACCGGGCAAACCTTCACGGTACGATAAGTGGAGTATGTCATCATCGTTATTGTGTCAACTAAATGTGTCATTTAGGAGATGTTAAAGCAACAGACGCTTTATATGGATGACTTCATATACGTTTTAGTGTATGTGAACATTTTTAGGGTGTCTTTTTATGAAACACATACGTCTGATTAGTCTACAAATTCAACAGGTAAACACTTGGATTTATAATAATAACTAGTTGAAAACATGCTTTTGTAAAATTACTTGAACAAAGTCATAAAATGCATTAATTTATAAGACTGTTACGATTTTACTGCGGCACAATACGTCGAAATTATTCAAACATTCGTAATAACCTTAAACTATTGTTTTATTGCAAGTTGTTAAGCAATTTCCATTGAGAGTGATAACGTGACACAAAATAATGGCTTTAATTAACTTTAAGAACTTTAGAACGTACACAATTTCTAAGTTTTGCCATAGATTAATTAATTGCATTTAAATCATTGTCGCATAAAATGGGAAAGTAGGAAATCTAGCACCAAGAAGATAATATCAAATATAATTAAAATATTACAATAATTAAGTAGAAATGCACAAGACTGCATAATTATAAATAATCGCGTTCCCTGCAATTTATACACAACATGCGCTGATTAACCAATTAAACTATGCAACCATGGTGACAGTCTAATTTCTAATGAAGACAAAAGAATGAAAGCGTGAAATCGTTGCTTTGATTCCGGGAATTTCTTTCATATCGCCATTCTAGTCTAGTAACAACGAAAACAATAGAATGGACTAAACTTAACTAAACATTCACAGAAAAGCTCAATGCAATCAAAATTACAGTACTAAGTGCTTTGGTTACAGGGGCAATCACATAACGAGTACTATCTAAAATAAAAATGTCTTTAACGATTACGAGAGTAACAATCTCGTTAAAAATCGTTCATTACTATTAAGTGACACCAGTAAACATAGCAGACGTAGTAATACAATTTTAATCTCTATAACTTAAACCCAGCTCTAAAATGTACTACCAAAATCACTTGAGTTAAAAAACAAATCAAATTCATTAAAAATAACACTACAGCTAAGTTTTTACAACGCCCAGTTATTAAAACCAACATTCTTCTGATAAATTTCTTAATAAACGAAAATAGCAAAATTAAAATAATTAACGTATCCGTTGTAAATAAAGAACATGCAAAAGGCGTGCGTTTACGCAAGCCTATCCTTACAAAGTAACCGCCCATTGCAGAATAAAAAAACAACACTAAACTTGTAGTACTACGCAGTTAATTTGAAATGCAAAATGGTAGAACATTTAGAGTAGACCAGGTTTCTTAGATAAACACATGATGCATACAAATAGATCGCGTCAGGATTTCTAAATGCTTCACACTGATGCTAGGAATCCAATAAACGGTATTACAAAACACAAATCACTTGAACAAACATTCGGCCCGTTTGGTATCAAAGGCGGAATCTAAATCAGCATAGTACAGACATTAGACATTGCTGCTAGGACACTCAGTGGTGCAGTGTAAATAAACGACGTGTCAGCAAGTTAGCAACCATGTAATGCTGGTAAATCTACTTCTCATTCATTCATTTTATTTACAGCTTTAAAGCCTGATAAATACAGTAACAAATTACAGCCACCACACCTTTATGGTGGCAAGATTTAATGTACTACCAGCCACATCGAAATAAAATTTAAAGCATATTCATTTCTTCGTTACAATTTAATTTCATCCCAATTATAAGATAAAAAACGGTCCCACAAAAACTATCATTGATCTACATAAACGACACTTCGATACGTGAGAGGCAATTTTTAACCCTGCCATTAACGATGAATTTTAAACAGTTAGTCACGATAAACATATCATAAACGCTGATGTTGATAATTAACCGCGTAATTTCGGTACGAAACTTAAAAAGAGGAAACTTAATAGTGCCCATAATGATAGTAAGCTGAAACGAATAGCTGTAATAGTAGACGAAGTAGTATTTGATTGCCATCAAGCTATTAAATCCATAATTCAGGTCAATGGAAACAATCGTAATATAATTAATGGGATTCAAACGTGATTGGTACATGGTGAAAGTAAAGGGCTAAATCGTGCAGAAAGACTCAATCATCGAGTTAGATCGTGCTGGTACTTAATTATATGGAAACCATGCACTTAAACATAATGGAAAGGGCAAAGGTAATAATTGTGATCCAATTGATATGTTCAAGTCGGAAATTGATCAGGTCTCTCACCACAATTTTCCTGTTGATGCCAATTTTCTCTTGGTTATAGAAACGTATTTACAGACATGTGCACGTGCTTGATAAATTCAGGTCAATTACCTGCCAGAATTTGATGTTAAAAAATGATTTTAGCTTTAGCAAAACATCAATACAGTTTTAGTTCTTTTACTCTACTTTTAAGTGCAATCATCTCACGCGGTTCGCCGCAATTCTATTTTTCTTTACCACGTCCGCTCGCCGCCACTTTTTACATTACTTCATCCACATCAACAAAAACTTGAGCAAATTGCTAAACGCCTTCATATTTTTTCCACATACGTCAGACTTCAATTAAATGGATCTAGCGATCGAATCTTTCAAATGAAATGTTCACTCAACGATACATTTATCTGTTATTCGATATATTATGATCTATCGAACTAGCTATAAATATTGAAGGTGAGCAAAGAACCAACCTCTCGAGTATGAGGGCGCGGGTTCGATTCCAGGTCAGGCAAGTACCAATGCAACTTTTCTAAGTTTGTATGTACTTTCTAAGTATATCTTAGACACCAATGACTGTGTTTCGGATGGCACGTTAAACTGTAGGTCCCGGCTGTCATTGAACATCCTTGGCAGTCGTTACGGGTAGTCAGAAGCCAGTAAGTCTGACACCAGTCTAACCAAGGGGTATTGGGTTGCCCGGGTAACTGGGTTGAGGGGGTCAGATAGGGCAGTCGCTCCTTGTAAAAGCACTGGTACTCAGCTACATCCGGTTAGACTGGAAGCCGACCCCAACGTAGTTTGGGAAAAAGGGTCGGAGGATGAGTCAAGACGTGTTTATAAAAATAAGGACTTGAGAATTCTATAATTTATTCCATAATAAAGTGGTTGTTAGAAATATTTCAGTAATTATTATTTATTTATTGACCAACGATAATTATAATTTATACTTCAATGCCTTATTGTATACCTATGTAAAGATTTCACGAATTACTAGTAAAAAAGAATAATGCTTTATGTATTCCAATCTGTAGCCAAATTGAATATTTTTTGTCTCGAACAACGCAACCGAAGTCGGGAGTAAAACCATGCCGGTAATAAACGAATAAAAAAATCTAATCGAACACCGGATGGTCTGGCAAATAAATAACACGAGTACATTAACGGACTTGTATGCCAGGCGATTGATCTCAATGTCTTGTTTGCATCGACAAAAAAACTCGGCAATAAAGCAATTTACTGTTTAAAGATTGTTGATTTTAATGTCACAAAATAGGCAGCCACAGAACTAGATAATAACAAGATCCCATCACGAACTGATCTAGTTCACGATAATGATACGTTCCAGTAATTACGGAGATCAATCTTTTTGTGCGCATAGATATGTTAACATGTGTGCTATAAGCAGATATTATGTTACTCCGACTTAAAGATTGCTTTCAACAGGGTATTTGATACCGAAATTGAGCTTCACATATATTATATGACAGTTATAATTAATGAGAATTATCTTTGCGAAATGGTTGTCACAAGGTTTTTAAATACAGTGTGACATTGTACAGATGTCTGTGATTACGTTTAAAATAAAAAGGCACTTAGCATTGGACCGTCCATTAATACCAAATCTGTTTCAGATGAGGCCACCAACGTAGCAATAACGTTCAGGGATGACATAAAAGTAAATGAAAAGGGAAAAATGGTATCAGGTACCAAATACAAGAAGAGGAAAACATGCAATCTTTCCCGAATAAAGGACAAATCGGATCTATAATTAACAAGTCAAGGCCGATCTTCAATGTCCGATCGTTATTTATAGCTATTTAAGTGGGTGCAATCGATAACAACGTGGGAATCGAACCCACTTGTCCTGTTCAACGTATCGTTTTCGAATGCGATGGACGAGAACGATTGGAAGGGATCGATTCTGACGTCGATAACACTGTATTGGACTATGTAACGGTTTGTTTTGAATAAATTAACGAAAACGGTGTTAGAAGAGACACTAAAATTAAATTTATTGAAACAAAAACGCATTTACATTAAACAAGAATCCCAAATGCAAAACAGGTAATTCGAGAACCTTTAAAAAATCGAATGTTTATTCCAGAATCAGAAAATATATAATATTATTAGGTCTATTTCACAATACCAAAGACACTGATATAATTATAACAATTATTCAATTTAGTGATTGTAAACCTGTTGAAACCTAAGCCTAATCTCATAACAGAAACTCGTTAAAATATTCCTAATCTTGATCTCTAACCTGAAGTTAAGGCTTTAATTATAGTGGCCTTTAACTAAAGCTAACAATCACCAGCTAATGAGGCGGTGTAGATAATAAGATTGACAATCTAGCACTGAATTATTGAACAGCTGGTCCTGAATAAATTAATACAAATAGTGTTAATGAAAACACTGTAAGATAAAATATCCCTTGTAGGGTATGGAAAGATATGGTTAATGACAGCCCGTGGTTGATGCTTCGCATTCTATATTGTCCACTTTGCATAGTTAATTGATGATCGACTAGACAGGTGCCGTAAGCACTGATAGGTGAAGCGATTACACGTGTGGTGAATACGTCCTTCCATAGGTCCTTTGTGAAGAAAATTATAATGGAGATCATAGCAGATTTCCTGCAGAATTTAAAGGCTTTAAGAAAGTTAAATTGTTTACCATAGTAGATAGCAAAACTACTCCTACTTCATACTTGCTCCTACTGATCGAGAATAAATCAGAAGTCCTAGTTATTTATAACTCCAAGATGAATTAATCACCTCTATAGCTATACTCCCACGTGGAAAGTTGTTTCTAAAGATACAAGAACAGAAAGATATCATAGATGAAGATTTACAACCAGTAGCAATATTTCAAGAGCTTGCAAAATACCGGTAAACATTAGAATTAAGTACATTGGCAAATATCATTATATCAAAATCACGACAGTCGCATATTTGTCAGAACTATATAATTTATGGGTTTGCTAATATATAGTAATGGCGTTATGTAAATGATTTAAGTAGTACTTGGATTTAGAATTTGTAATAAACTGTAGAAATAATTGAGATAGAAGGAAATATGTTGACAGATAGGATAATAGATCCGGTAGCAATAAGTAGAATACAAAACAAGAAATAGCGTTGACAAAGCAATTGTGCTAAATATAATCGATGTAAACAAAGTTCTTAAGATATAAAATCAGATTAGGAAACTTACTTAAGAGTCTTATAGCATCGTTGTGAAATCGCTTTAGATCCAAAATAAATAAGCCAATGCTCTTTAATGGCTCGTGTGGGAAGATAACTTACTGATACAAATCCTATCTAACTACGAAGCGACATTAGGTAATATGCTAAAGTTACTCAATACCGTGGGAGAGCAGTCGAACAAAAAAGTATTAATACAAATGTAACAAGAAAAGAGCTATCAATTTAGATGTGCGAAATATACAGAGACCTAAGTCTAAATATCACTTTCGAATTGTCCGAGAGTTGGACTTAAAAGTAACATAATCGAAGTTCAAACTTTTGGTTCTTTATCAGGCTAAAGAGTTTGACCAAACATTGGTCATATTTGTCATTCGAATTCTAATCGACCCAAAATGTGTTATACCAAACATGTTGGACCAATATTGGACCGATAAGTGTATGGACATAGAAATTATGAGCAAACAATGATCGATGGCCCACTACGGCTGTATGTTAACAGAAGACGGTAAATAGAAAGAAAATAACATTTCACAGGTTGGAGATCTAGTTTAGTGTGGAAGTGTTACGGTTTTTGACCATAAGAAAGAATAAATGCCACATATTTACTGTTTTGTCAATAAAAGAAAATTCAACTTACCGTAACGACTGGAAGACCAAGCCCAACAATGTACAGCATGACATTGGTGACGGTGGACTCTTTGTACGGGTGCTTAAGGGACTCATCGTCGCAGAAGAAACCCCTTTTGTAGGGGGTGCCCCAGAGGTAGAAGACTAAGATCAGGAATCCAACTGTAACAATAACAAAAATATTATTAGCCAATCATCTTGAAATCAAGAACTCACAAAATACAAAAGTGCAAAGAATAAACGTTGTTTTTCTGGATTTAACAGAAAAATATAAAACAATCAAGGAGTTAAACACCTGGCTAAACGAAAAAAGATAGAAAAGATAGTCAAAACACACTATAAATAAAGCAGTAGAATTTAAACAGTCGAAATTCCCTAAGCTGCCAGCAAAACGGCACGGATCACGCCCTGCAATTTATTAATATGTATCTTTTATTGGGTTACGAACGCCGCTTAAAATCTTCACTCTTAAATTGTAGTCGCTGCTATAACTCTTTCATGGCTTGCATTAACTATGGCAGATAGTCCCTTTACACAACTAGACACTTCCTATCTAAACTAAACATAAATCTTGGTATTTGATAAATCATCTTTGTTCGGTTGTAGTTTATCATGTTCTAAGCCTTGTCTACTTGTCTTCGCCGGAGAGTTTACAACTGTTGATCTCTTTATGGGTGACACCAACAGCTACTAGGATGGCAACACTTAATAAATCATCTTCCAATTTCAGTGCTCTTAAATTATAGGTACTATCTATGTTTGTTGCAACATTTTGTTTTATTGTTCAGTTAATTAAAGACTACATTTTCGTAATACAGGACCGATAGAAAATACACATTTGATTAAATATTCTGTGTGAGAAAATAATTATGTTTATATGATTGGAATGGAGCAGAATTTAAAGATAGTATAAATGTAGTAAAGAATAACCGTCTTACCACAAAAACTTTTAAACGTCTCAGTTTAAGACTTGTCTAAAAAAATGACAAATTATGACGTTGACATATGGTTCATTTTGGAGCCACATTTTTTTTAGACAAGTGTAAAACAGGTGTTTAAGTTTTTGTAGTAAGGCCATAAATATTCAATATTTTTCAAAATACCACGAAAATAAGAAAACAGTCGAGCATCCACATGATTTATCTTCAAACTAGGCACGCCTTACTACTACCGAATGCGTGAAGTAAAACAGTAGGCAGAAGCATGAACAATCAGAGGCGAGCCTCCATAAATCATATAAGTATAGATTTAACGTTCGCGCAGGCGAGAAGTGAATATAGTCTATTTATAGGCTCCCGATTAACTCAGATTAATGTCGCGGACAACGAGACCATTGATTAATGAGCTTATTTATACGACAAGTCAAACAAGGCGAAAACTTATTAGGACTGCATACAGACAGGAATGTGTAACAGACAAACGGTGAATAGATTTATATTGCTAACCCAGAATTTGGTTGTTACAATAATAAGATGGTAATTTATAGGCTTTGCAATTATCGGATTGCAAATGCCGTTCTAACTTTGGCAGTGTTAAACAGGTTAATATTAAAGCTCGTCTTAATGCCAGATAAAATGACTTAAAACGAAGAATTGACAAACAACGCGCCAACTAGTCATTATCAAGCAAAATGAGATTTAGGAATAAAACGCTAGCAAATTGTAGTTATCGCGTTTTTATTAGCTTTATGTTATTTACCCAGCTGTTGTAATCTATGGTTGTAAAGATACAACAGTTAAAGAAATACTTTTCATTAATGAAACTTTTCCATTACTTCATCTTCATACTTGAAAATACGAATGATATCTTATGTTCATCAATTCTTATTCCTGGCGAAGATAATCTAATTCACGATTGGTTAAACTTGGACTATCAACCATGCTACCAACATCAATTATTTGTTACTGCAAAAGTATTGCCCTTTCTCCAGTGGGCTATATTTTTTAACAAGAACTATTGCTAACGTCGATACTTAAGATGAAAGAAAATCTTAATATAGGACGCTTGAAATATTGCTAACAAGTTTACAAACTACCGAAGGTGTTAAGAGTTAACCATACTGCAACAGTTGGTTCCCATCTATGGGATAAAGATTTAAGCCCGTGGGAGACGCACTACACTAATGGAGTATCCATATTCCGTCACGAATACCAATACGGACCCAATACATTATTGGTATGCTAAGGGGATTCTAATACTGTACTAATTGCTACTACTGACCATATACAAAAACGTGGGAGATTCAAAGCTTGGGAAAACTCCAATATAGTGAAAGATAAAATGAATATTAATGTAATGAAGAATTTGAAGTAGATATCTAAGAAGCGATTGAGTAAAGAAACGGATAACAACCAGTCTAAGATAAAAAATAAATAAACTCGTAGGTCATGAAAACAACACGTAACAAGATACGAGAATTATTTTAGTTTCATTTATTGTTTTAACTGTCCTTGTACTAATCTCGGAAGAAAAACAAAAGAAACGTGACGACCACGCAATATAAAACAATTAAAATAACACGCTCCATTTTATAGGAGAACAAATATTTTCATCGACAACACCTCATAAATCCCAGAAGATGGTGTTCTAGCAATAAATCTTAAAAAGCAATTAACGTTCTCAAAAATAAGAAAAAACGTTCAAAATTGACTGACTGTTGTCAGAGCGGAATTTAAATTGGTAGAAACTTACCCTATTGGTACAAAATTAACTATTGTTTCACGGATTGTTGGCTGTCCAAACATTTGTAAGGCTGGACAAAAAACAGCAGGTACCACAAATGGGGTGGCCCTAGAGATAGATCGATGGAAACGTCACGATTATTTCAAAATAACAGGTTTTTGTGTAGCCTTAATGACGTAAATAGTGGTTGGTTTAATTCTTTTTTAGGCAGGTGTCAATTTAAAGAGCAATCTTTGATATCTTTAAAATTGGATAGGCATAATGTTCCTTGAACCTTTTTTTCGTAACCTCTGCCTTAATCACAGTCCACACATAATGAATATTAATTTTGGGGCGAACAATCCTCATATGCATTTATTTTACTAGATTATAATAGTTTGAACAACACAGCCCTTAAAATACCCAAAATATGTAAGAAACCTAAACCCAAAATTATTCGGTCATCTTATTTTAAAACACTTCCAGCAAGTTTACAGAATGCTAAAAGGACTCGGGTTTGTTATTGATCTGGTTAAAATAACAAACACCGTTTTATGGCTACTATTATCGAGTTACAGCCGTTTCTATAAACAAGTGAGTGGACTAGTCTTGCCAGCTGGTTCCATAGATTTGACGATGAGAATCTTGTCAATGAAACAAAGAGAGACATTTTAAGACCCATAAAATTATGCATAAATGTCATTTAATAGTTGTAGCTACTTTAACAATAAAACCAGTAAATACGGAGATCCCATGAAAACGACACAAAGCAAATAAAATAAAATTTAGAGTTTACTGTAATTAGTTTTTAAGGTAGGGCTTATAATGCCAAACAACTTTCTAAAACACATGATATACATTCAATGAGGGTGTGTCACATTCCGTTAACACCCGCCAAACGCCACTAAGGCAATAAAGTTTAAGAAAACTATTTGGAAGACGAATATAAAATCAAAATAAACAAAAAACGTCATTACTCTGAATCTGCACGAAAATCTAACGACCATATCAAAGAAACAAACGTAAGACTGCCAATTAAAAGTAATTGCAAACAAACTATAAAAAATGAAAATTATGTCAGAATTACGAGTAGGTACAAACGCGATACGGTTTGTTAGAAATAACAATGAAATGGTTGTACTCAAATCGATCATACATCAAATCTTTATGTTTTTGAATTGGGTCAATAGGAATGCTGCTGTGTGGGTGATGGAAGAAATGAAATATTGGAAATATAAAAGACTAGGTGTTGAAAAAATGGACAAGGACTACGTCATTTTATCAGCAACTGCAAAGAATTGCAGACATCCTTGCAATGGCGTCATACCATGTAGGATGGGTAACAATGTGACAACAATTTACATACATACATTAGTGCTGCTTTACATTTCAATAAGGTGCTATCATAAACCTGTCGTTACCGTCATATGACTCAATTTCTAAGACACCAACAAAGCTGAATCTCATTAAGTGAGATTAATGCGACAAATAAAAAATACACGACAGAGGACGCACATGCAGTGCATGAAAAGCAAATTAAGGACACAAAATAATCTTGCCAAACTCTAAACAGCAGCCAATGATAAACGTTAATTATCTTCGCCTACAACTGCCTCTTCCTAGAAACACTTTTGCTTTACTACCCTACGTCACTCGTCATCAGACATCCGATAGCCACAGAGTCAGCCACGCGTGGCAACCTTGCATCAACCTACAGTTAGCTAACAAGATAACTCACTAATTCTCGTAACTACATTAGAAGTAGTTAATGTTTTAACTGCTACTGGTTAATGCCAGTCTAAAGTAACTGTTAATATGTTGTGAAGGCCGAAGTTGATTACTACGCTAAAAAGGTTTCGTTAACTCAAAGAAATGTCATTGTATAGAGATGGTTTCCATTCAAATTAAAGTATAAATAAGTAGAAAATAAAATCTTATATAAAAATAATTGTAGATTTTATAAACCCCGGGTTCGTCAGAAATCTAAACTAAAATTGACTCAAAGGAATATTGAAGATAAAAGACGTATTCATCCGATAGAACAGGATATGATGATACACAATATTTATAGGCATCAATTCTCTACGTTCTGGGATATCCCCAAGTTGCCATCGAAATATTACTGGATGCCACGTCACTTGTTCTGAAGTCCAAGAAGCAACGTGTTGGAATTCAAACAGATCTTGATTGAATAATGATACTGGTGTAACTTACACACGTTCGTAATAAAATTCTAATGATACCTGACCGATTAGCAAGTCTTAAGTGCAAGGAGTAAAGGAGTTACTTGAAACCTTTGGCGTGAAGACTGAGGATTAAAACTTGATCCAATTGTGGTTTGCTGTGACGGGTAAGCAACTTTCCAAGTCTTAGACAGATTTCAAAGATTAAGGACTGCTTGTTTTTATTTACTACTATATTAATACTTATATTATTTAGGCTGAAGACATGACAGGTATTGAAGAAGAACTTCTATCAAAATGTTAACTTTATAACGGCATATACCACCGATTAACCTACCCTTGCAATATCATAACCTAGACAATCCGAGTTATTTAACAAGACGAGTTCCGCAAGAAATCAGAAGAAACAACATACCATGAAGATCATAAGCAACGATTTTGTGCTGAGAACGAACGTACATTGAATGACAATTGAATGAATGAATTATTCACTATAGAAGCCTTCCAATGTCAATCCCATTATGTAAGTGACATCGCTACAAACGTTAAGTGTGGCGTTACCTGATATATTAATTGTACAAAGATGTGCTCAGAATACGTTGACGTTCCGAGTCTAAAATATTGCGTAGATATCCCACAGCCAACATGGTTGCGAACAAATTATGACTTATATCTCATCTACAGTCCAATCCTTACACGCGGATTTCCTGCGACGTCGCCATTAGAAATACAAATCAGAGATAAATTTCTAGTCACTGGGATATGATTTACAACCTGTATAATACACCAATCAAGACTGGATATGGATAGAAAATGATTGGGAATAGGGAGATGATACCAATGAAGATTTACATGATATCTTCAATGGAAGGTTGCATCTCCGATTAAAAATTTTTCGAAGTAGAATCTACTTAAATGTTGAGTTTGCTTTGCGAATATCAACAATCTCTTTTTACATTTCATCATCATATGTTACTTTGTTTAGCAAGACTTTACAAACGAACTATGCTAGCCTTCAACTTAAGTTATTGCACTATTAAACTTACTACTCATACAATCTCATTCGAGTGCTGTCTTAATGTTCAAACCGTAATGTTCACATCTGTCGTATCCTTGAAGGGTCTATAGAAATAGCATGATTTAGCACGTATTTGCTAAAGCCTATTCAAGAGTAATTTACATTCACATCAGCAACACAGGTAATCCTCAATTATACAAGCTCAGAGATATTTAGCACCAGCTGTCACCTCTGGCATGAGCTACCGGTGTTTCGTGGTGCCAAGTCAACGGCCAACACATTAAGAAATAATCGCTTATCTATGGCTGTCCTGCGAAAGATATTAGAATGTTGAACTGTTGCGTCATTGAAGTTACCACTAGGAAGTTTTAAAGACCCACATCCATGTAGTGTTATTAACTAAAATACTAGCAGTGCTGTCTGATTAAAAATTATCAATGGACTTGCACGTAATTTCAAGTTTCAAGGTTACAATAACAACACTTCCGAAGAAATCCACGGGTCACCGTATTGCTTTACACATATGAATAAAATCTTGACTTTCCGTTGACCTCTCATGGCTTTTGGGGGATTCCTCACGACAGCGAAAAACCTGACAGACTAGTTTTTACTTTTTTTCTAAAGGCCGTCGACGCAAAACATCCTCATTAATAAATTAAACTGTCTTTGGCTTTATACTCGTAATAATATAAAGGCATTGTACCTACATTGCTAGGACCGGTCTAAGGTTGATTTATTATTTTGTATTATCTTCTGATCCCTCGAGAGAATTTGACCTGACGAGCCCTATGCATATGCAAATATCCTTGAAAAGTACAAGCGCAGCAAATATTTCTGAAGGCACGGCTTATTTTATATGCACATGAACTATTCAAGTAAGAGGAATACAGGTCACGACTTAATAAGTTTAGATTTTTGAGATGTTTACAATATTTTAGGTGGACGATAGTAAGGTAGGTAGGATCGTGAATATATTTTGAAGAAATAGTGTAACAAGAACCGAAGCTATAATGAGAATTACTACAAAACACACATCCACAATGCAAACGCTAATACTGACAACAAAATACAACACCTTGCAAAATGAGACACTAAATTAACTTCAGATAATAATCCCCACACTTCATTCACTCCACAGTCTATCAAAAGTTCTAAACATCCTATTCGTTCTAGTAAGGCCATAAAACCGCAGTGAGTCACCGGCGGTCTCGGCAGTCTACAAATTGGGCCGATGACCTCTCCGTTGCATAATGACACCGTAATCTAAGATTATGGGTGAAACAAACCACACGTGGGTATCGCTATGTTAACATTTGCAGAGAACTTGGCTCGTTTTTTTTTATGTTTACGCCTTTTTTGTTTGGTTTTATAGCGGTCTGTTATTGATTTACCATTCATAATCTTTATGGGGTTATGTGAAAAAATATTGCTTAAAGACCGTATCATTGAAAACCTCTTTTTCTGGTTGCTATCGATACACTTGGATTTACTTCAAGTCCGTGTAATGTTATCACGTTTGTAGTTAACAATGATTTTCATACAAATTCAGCTAGCGTATACTTATAATAGTAAAGTCAACAAGGAAAACAAAATATTCCGACTAATGATCTAAATATAACAAACAAGTTTATTCATAAAACCCAAATGAGAACAATTTGATGAACGTGTAAGGACTTTCCGCATACTTCAAAGATATAGGCCATCCTAAACTACAACAAAATTGTTTTGTAGGTAATATCATCAAATGAATCCGAATGAATGAATCAGAGTGAGTGTCCTAGGGCTGTGGTAACTCTTTCGAACAATCCTGCAGGCAGGCTTTGGCCCTAGTAGGCCTCACTGGGGTTTGTTTCCTCTTTTAGAGAAAAATTTACCCATTCCTGTTATCGAACCTGGCAAACATGTGATCTTACTGCTACCTACAGTCTTTCATAGATCGTCACATTTTACGGTAGGTATCTCCTACACGCTTGCCTATTAAATCTCCACTCAAAACTGGTTTACAACAACAGTAGTTACAAGCCAGCTATCAGAACACTAATTTACTATGACATATTCAGGCAAAAGCGATCAAATTACATGATATAATTATGTCTCTTTACGTTTTATGGTAGCACAATTTGCAAAGGGCAGTAACAATAATATGTCCAATTTAAGATATTGAAAACTGATAGTTAATCCTTTATGGGATTACGCATTTAAATGGAACCATGACTTTAATTTATTTGTTAGTCATCTATGTCAATTTTACGATTGTTCAATTCCAAATTTCTTTGAAATAACAGAATTGGAACCTTATTACGGTAAGGATAAGCCTGTGGGTAAAAACTCCTGAACTTCGTTTTCAAAATACTAATAATTTTAAGCTTAGCTTTTCCAAACTCTTAAAGTAGGTATTTCAAACGTTAATTACTTATTTTTAACAGATTTTATAAACGATTCTCAAAGAACAATTTCCTTTCATGTTCACAGCTCTCAATCAGACAAACAAATTAATTACTATCTTCAAATGATTAACCATCTCCCGTCCAACATGAAAAGATTAGAACGGAACTTAAACAACCAAACTAAACTGATGCATTTAAAAACTTACTGTTTCTAAGACAAGATCAAAATATTATAACACGTATCAATTAAGAAAGAACGAACACTTCAAAAACAGGAAATAATCTTCAAAGTGCACTTTCATAAAAAAATCATTTTTGTTTAAATCACTGATAGATAGAAGATACCTACAGTATTGATCATCAGATATGTTTTTATGTGCGCATAAAATATCAATGCAGCAATTACATAATTGTTAATTGCTTGTACTGATTAGGGAATTTCGTAAATTCCTCATAAGTTTAATGAGAGGCTATTTAAAGTTATAGAAATGCTTTCGGTGTGCTTTATTTCGGTATTTAAGCTTAACGAAGGTTTCGGTTAAAAAAACCTTTAGTTTCGTAAAAGCTGTTTCATTTATGTGTTGTACCTAGTATTTAATCTACATTGCTTATAATTCGAGAACATCACTCGTATTCCAGAATGTAAACGTGAAAGTGTATCTAGCCTTACAGAAACTTTACCGTAACGAGACCATCATCATTAAAGAGCAAAAGTTCTGCCGTGTAACCAGGACATATTCATAAATCCCACTTTAGACGCAAAATGAGCAAAAATTCGCACAGCCCAGAAATAGGGATTGGTACACCGCATAACCGCAGTATAATTATATTGAAACACCTTTATAATTGCAAGATCAAATTACCATATTGAATATCGTCGCACAATATTATCTATATTCAGTACAATGTCCGTCACACCCATAGTTAATAGAATTTAACGCGCCCGCCTAAGGCGTGCCATATGATCCCAATAGTTCATTATTGAAACAATGCTAAAATTTAAGTCCTATTTCCATGCTTAATCTTACCACTAATAGTGTCAAAAATAGAAATTAGGAATTGCTAGAAAAACTTATAGTTGCTCCTTACGGATTGGTCACTCACTATTATTAATTACTTACGTCCAGATTTCAGACAGACCCTGCTTTCACTTAAACCATTTATATCTTTCCAAACGACATTTTCAACATCAATATGGAGTTGTACTTAAAAAGCTCGAGCTTCTTATTCTGAAACCGTTGTTAAAGCTTGCCGGAGCTAAGATATGCCTCATTAAATAACATTGCTGATAACACCGCTGAACATCAAAGTACAAATGCACCTTCATTAGCACCTCTTCGCATTAGATCAAGTCAAACATAACAAGCTGAACTACCCTGATCTACTCGCTGATAAGAGCGCACATTAACGCCACTTCAAACAGGTAATCTAGGTCAGAGCAATGACATCACGACACGTTCAGCGCACACTTACGTTTTTTAGTTGACACCCAATTATGTCAGGCACGGGAGCTTGCTAACAGAAGCATAAAGCAGACAGTTTAAGATGACGTTGACGATGTTAAGCTTCAAGTATTTGAAGTCCTCTTGAAACATGACTTGGTTGCTTGCAGTGACAAATGAGTATCAACTTGTCAAACGTCTATCCATTCATAACACACGTTATCCGTTAGACGGCTCGTGTACGATTCCAGTTCTGATGAAATGGATTCGTGAACTGAATACGAGACACAAACGCACGTTTTGCATTATTGATGACATTTATTGATTCTGTTTCGTAAGTAACTTTATCGTAGTAACAATCTTATCGTGTGCGCTAATCCTTAAACGCAGTTCCGAAACTTATCTTAAGGAAGAAATCTAGTAAAAACAAAACATACTACCAAGTAGTAAATTTTGACTTGTCCAAAAAAAGCTGTTGCGAAACGGGTCATTGACTGCAATCTGTATCGACCTTAATGGTTCTTTCATATAAGTAAGCATGTGTATGGTCAAACCACCTATTCAAGAAACCGGTTTCAAGGATGTCTTTGGATAGCCGCGATGAAGATATAAATAAAGATAAACTTACATAAATGAATTCGCGTATATGAATGTTTAGACGAAAAGGGACCAACGCAAATGTAGCCTTATGCTCTTTTCGTATCAATTCATAGTTGATTGAATGCCTATTGTTAACCAGGTGCGCCTACAAAGCCTTAAGATTCGACACAGTTCTATTCAAGGTCTCTCCTTATCTAGACAATGTTGTATGGGAATCCATTCAGACTGCTTTTCCTATAAGGCAGATAAAGCAATCAGTAATAGGCTACAATTTCTGAAGAGATTTATGCAGAAAGCTGACTTACTTGAATAATGTCTTGCGTAAACATAAAGTACATAACCTAAACTAAACAGTATTAGCCTTGCTCCTGACTCTTACAGCAAACATAAATAGGTCGTGTCATTTGAATTTTATAATCGTCAAACCAGTTCTCATTCTCATGATCTTTACACCTACGATAACAACAAACGCATTTTCCTCAAATCAATTCAAGGAACTACAATACATAGGTATAGTCGCTGTATCAGAGGAAGTATTGATCATAATAAGCTTTATATCTCAGTGGCGTGCACTTAGAGAGGCCTATGTCCAGCAGTGGACTGCGATAGGCTGATGATGATGATGATGAAGCTTTATATTTATTTAGATACGAGAATACCTATTGTATACAGAATGAACCCGTATGACCTTACAAAAAACATCGTGGTAACTATATTTCCCTATAGATCTAATGACATCACATAGGGGCCAGGCTTACCAAAATTTTCCACAAAAATGTGTAATTTCGCGACAGTGTCTCAATTCAAACATATGTACTTTTACAAGTGTTTTTAAACAAAAGAATAATTGTATACCTACAAGGCCAGAATGTTTATTTGCGTAACATAATTACGCGACCTCGACGTTTGAAAAGGTAAAATATCGTATTATTTTCATTCCGGTATGTATGTCATTTACCTGAATATGATAATGTTACACATTTATTTTGACCTCATTATATAAAAGGCTGAAACTTGAATTAATCATCATTTATAGGACTGTGCCCAAAACAGTACCCTGGAGAACTCCATTACCTTATATTGTAAAAATCTGAAATTAGTATTTTATTTATGATGTATAGATAAATTATTTTACTGCCCATTTAATTTCCCTACAACAAAACAAACACATACTAATTTGTAAATAATAGCCGAACATTCCCATTCTACCTTAGCCAACGGTATCAAATGCTTCTTATACAACCAAGACTCGCGTTAACAGCCGTATTGACAAAACTTCAATATTCACAAAAGAACAGTTGTCTAAACAGGTGCTGATCAAATAGAATACGACCACACAGCATCAGAGTATACAGAAGCATATCTTAAGCATTCCATGTTTCGTAATACTGAAGAAACGTTGCATTCTATTATGCTTGCTGAGATGTTTGATAACATGATTTTTGAATCGTTGAGAAGTTCCGAGTGGTCTTTAAATGGCTTCTTTTCAAAATGAGTGGTTTTATAAATATTTCTTTTTGAGTGCGCTCATATTTTTATAGGGTGATAAAAATAACGTTTTATTTTTCAGAGTTATATATTTCTACTTTTGATTTGCCTCTAGCAAAAGCTTTCAATAATGAAAGTTCTCCAACACCTGGTAGGCTCTATCTATAATAACACTATTATTCATTTAATGTTCAACCATAAACTGAAGCATTGTGTAGCTAAACATGGTTGTACTGCGAATATTTCAAAATACAAATACTAATTATGCCTGTAGCACATTTAAAACAATACCCATTTGTTGCTATACAGTTGGATACTAAAGTTATATCGAAACATTAAGCTTAGGCTACACAATTGAGGTGTCCTGTTTCAGAGGCGATATATGGGTAATTCTATTTAATATGTTGTGTGGCAGCGTTCAAATAAAAACATTGCTGGATGAATGGTCCCGCTGTTTTCTTCGAACGGCCTTATTACGTATTGAGATGGTAATACAAGTCTGTTCCTTTCTGAATATCTCAAATCACGTGTTTGGCCTCTAAAAATTCCTGATGATGAAGAGGATGAGGTGCTGAAAACCCCACTGAATACACAAGAAAATTCTTATGAATCTGCCTAATCTTTAACAAAAAATAAATTAGTTTAACGATAATTTATAAGATAGCATGTACACTCATAGCTTGCTCAATGATTCAAAAAAATTCAGTGTCATCGCACTAGGATACATGTATTTACCGAAATTGTTTATTCACTACCACGTATAATGAATCACCCCTTTTTTATCGATCTATTGATTGATCGGTATGTGCGTAAGATATGACAGTATTTTCAATGCTAGATAAGCAAGTACTAATCACCCTAAATCAAAGTTTCATTGATAATTCTAAAATAATTCAAGAATTTTTTGAGGAAATAAGTCATCAATAGCAGTATTTTTGTCTGATTTATTTTGATTGTTGCGCCTCTGCTAAGATTAACTTTGATTTTCGTGTTTTTCTAATCGTTTTTAATTAAACTTTTGCAAAGGAATATAAAACCCACAACAATGACTTACATAAACGTAAAAATATTGCACATTCTATCTGATTCACACAAAAAGCCATTACAATAACTACCCAGACTCAGTATACATAATAAAGTTTACTTCCCAGAACACTATTAATATCAGCCAGTTTAATAGCCATCAAAACACGCCACGTAATAGGGACGCTGGTCATTCAATGTAGTCGATCGCGCAATGACCCCGCCTCTGCGCCCGCGCCGGGAAGCCGCACCATTTGTTTTTGGGATATAATCGACCAATAACTGTGCGAGTCGATGACTTGCGTTTGGAGGGTTGGGGAATGGAGCTGTTGTTAATTAAAAATGTAGTAAAATTTCGGTTAAATTTAGCTTTTTAAGTGGCTCTAATTTTTTTACATGTTCCGCGTCTAGCATCCTTATATATTTGTTTTGATGATCTTAATAATTAAACAAAATATCTCAGTTCTTTTTGCTATCAATTTATTGCCGAATGTTCTTTTGATATTTAAATCTCTTCATATTAGATTTCAAAGATACGGGAACATGAAGAGGACGTCGAATGTATCGTCAAGTAGTAGATTTCAAAAGACATGTCGGCGCGATCAAAAGTATCGCTAACCCTATCGATTTTTGGATAAAGGCCCTCTCATTAGATAATAACTCTTCATTTTGATGACCAGTAGTGGCAGGGTTGTGAATTAAAGTTGTTATAAATGAACGATGACTTAGGGGTTTATCATGTAGACGCCATGATATTGAAGCTAAAATAGTATAAAAGTTTGAAGAGTTGAAAGACTTGGTAGAAGTAGGTGTAAAGATAGACGAAGTTAGCATAGGGTTTCAAGCATAAAATTATAATGGGAATACCATAAACGCAGACTTATACAAATGTGTTAGCGTGGGGACACAATATTTGATAATAATGCAAATGTAAACTAGGATGCAATGCACGTAGGATCATTCATTTCTAGACTTATTACCAGACCTGTTTCTAAAATTAGTGAAGGATATAAATGTCTCATAGTTAGTTAATTGTAAATACAACATAGAATAAGACAGGTGTCATATTTTTGTCAAGTAAATTACTTCATTCATAGTCCACAGACTCGTGTGAACTCATTAATGCAAATTCATCTATAAAGTTTAAAAAATTCTGAAAAGTGAAGCCTGTTACTTGAAAATCTCTTCTAAATGATAATCTGAAAAAAATCTGAACGACACACCCAAACGGAATAATCCTCCAAACTTAATACTTGCAAATGAATCGGTGCACAAAACTTATAACAACAACACAAACGAACAATTTAACATAAATTACAATAACAATGCATTGTAAGCAAACAGATTTCTACAAACAACTGTTGTTCTTGTTACAGAGATTCTGTTGAATATTTTAAAAGTTGGGGCGCTTGTTTTATTTTTAGATTTAACTGTACAAGTTTTGACGCCCACGAAAGTGTCGGGGAGCCAAGTACGAGTCATGGGGTAAGGTTACAGGTTAAGATTTTAGCATTGAAATCGGAGATAAGGTTTAACCAAAGATACAATCAAAATAAAAGTGAGAAAACAAAACAATAGATGGGAGACCATAAGGTACGTAACGTAGGAGTCGCTGAAGGAGGAATGAAAAATCGAGACAATGACCTAACCTAACTCACTGGCTATTTCTGGTCATATTATCACGCCCGAGTTATTTTTACCAAAACAAAACAAAAATAAAAGGCCAAGAAACTGGCTCCATGTTCGCTATAATTGGTCTATTAAAACGAGCAATTAATCAAACTTATAGCACAATTGCACCGACAGCATACAAGCAATGACCATTGATCTTAATAACGGCACGAAGTTATGTCAGTTTTGATACAAAAATAACCGTGTTTGTTCAACAGTTGTTTCTAATGCAAATAGTGTGAAATTCTGCAAGTGAAATGGCGTGGAAGAAATGGACGATGATTTACTAAATATTTGATGAACAAGCGAACGTAAAGAGACGTACGTAGTGTCTAAGTCATAGTTTCGCATCCCATTCCATCATCGAACGTAGATATTACTGAACGCACTGGTTTCAATGAGGTAGTAACATCGAAAGAATTTTTACTTCTATTTATAATTTCTTAGAAAATCCAAAAGACAAACAAGTGGTCATACTAAGAATCTATTTTCCAGTTAGACACCCTGAATTATATACGCACACTACATGAATACTAATCTAACAAAAGCCTTGTTAGAAGTCCAAGAATTTGATATTTTTTTCCACATTTATTCAAATTGACCACCAACAGCTTCGGTTATAGATGACACTTACGTTTAGCATATCAATAAGCAAGAAGATGAATATATTTGAAATCAAAATAGCAACTATCACGTAGGTCCACTACAGCCTAATGCAGTATAAAATTACGATAAATACAAACTAGCCTTTTTTGAATATCAATAGAAGCTCATTAATACATCATCATAGCAACATTAGCCGAGTAATAAGCAATTGGTATTGCAACATTTGGCAGTCAAATTTTAAAATTCAATACATAGCCAAAAGCAGAAGTGATTGTATTGTGTGTTGCAAATTGATAGACTATAGAATCATCGTCCTTTCATAGGATATGTAATAAATCAGCCTAAAATGTAGCCGTTGAGACCTGAATAACAATATTAAAACGCAATACTGTAAGATATTAGAATGCGTTTCGTGCATTTTAACGAAGTGTTCATTTTTGGACGGACGTGCAAAATTTTAATGAATCGATTTGACTATTTAATTAAGTCAACGCTTGTGTTCTGGCTCTTCTTTACGCAAATGCCAATGCGAGTAATAAAAATGGAATAAAAAGATAAAACGTGAAACTTGTACTAAGTGCTATAATAAAAAAATCTAAGAATTCTGTTTTAAGAAGTCTGACAAATCAAATGAAAACCGAACAAAAGAATTTATTTTACGCATTTTCTCCTATTCATATCGAGAAAGCTGTTTCGCAGTCAAAACATGACAAAACTCATAAAGCAATATCTAAACGGAAATTACTTGGATTTCTCTTGTTAGCAAGCGACACACAATCAGTTCCTGCGCTCACGCCTCTATAGGATTACAGGCACCATTGCCTTACCCCTCATTCATCTTTGATCATCTATAAAACTTTCTCGAATATATATCATTCAGTTTCCGACTATAAATATCGGAATATATCACAGTGGTCTTAATTCACGTTTCTATTCACACCATAATAAAATAGTCGTTAAAATACACCGCCTTTATGTCCCCCCCCTTGTGGGTAGTTGTAAACGGACCACAAGGAACATTAAAGTGGAGAGTTTGTTCGGTGAAGGGAAACGAATCACTGACACCTACGTAAAGGACGTCATTTGTTTGATTCTACGAGATGATAACGAAGTTATAGATGGGTTTGCAACAATAGCGAAAATTGTTAGCTAAAGGATTATTGAAAGTGGGAAGGTAAACTTAGTTCCCGGTGACGGGTGGGAGTTATAAGCTGCACACAGAGTAGGGAATGGAAATACAAATATTGCACAAAAACTTTAACATCCTTATTGCGTTTCCGATGATGGAAATGAAATATCAATGTAAGTAATGAAAAGGTGAAAACATAAGTGAGCCAATTTATTCTACTGCAAGCGTGCTTATGTATGCTATCCTATCAGTTTTAATCAAAACGGCACAAACTTCCGCCTCTATCAATACCTAAAGGTCTGCACATAAAGTAACATTATAAATATAAACTGCAACCAGTATTAATAGTCCAATGCCACGTGCAGCAATATAATGTTCTGGATTAACAGATCACAATATTGTAGAGATTTGTTGCTCCTTTATGTTCAGGAGCACTTAGATGACTCATGCTGGACGTGACAAGGGCTGGGACCAGGTTGGTATTGAAATTATTGTAAATGGAACCAATAACCTACACTTTCTCTATAACTATCAAAGTAGTACTACAGTGGATGTTGGAATACAGCGCATAAAAAACGATGTCCCTGATACTAATAGTTCAGACTATATTATTCAATCCATTGGTGAGGCAAAAATGTAACTATCGTCGATGTTGGTCTGATTGTTAAATAAACAATCAATACCAATGATAACTAAAGCCATTATGAAAAAAATTGTGGCCACTAACGAGACGTTAAAAACCGACAAAACAAACAAGACACGGAAGATCAAAGTAAAAGCATTAATTAACATACAAACACAAATCAACGTATACTTAATACACGTAACTTTAATTACGAGCGGTAGGTAAAATAACATTGACATTGGTAGTTCTAATGAGTCAAACGATGCGCTCTTAGATTTTAGAGCAAACATCCACTGGGGCGCAACTCGCAACGGCGTAACACGTTCGAGTAGCTGGCAGCATCGGTGAAAGGCCAATAACATGAGTAGCATGAATTTTATGAAGAGAGTATAAAAGAGTATTTGTGTGAAAGGAAAATGTTGCTAAATGTAGGTATTTTAGATGCCTAGGTACATTGTACAGTGAACAGAAAAATAAGGTGACTTCCTTATTTTTTAGGTGGTTAACCCTAATTGGTAGAATTGTAGCAATTTACCTGCCTCACTATTTTGGTGCACTTAATATCGGATTTTTCGACTGGAAATTCCTGTTTAAAAAGTATTATGTACCTATTTTGATAATATTTCTAATTACATAAATACATATGGCAGCTATGAGGAAATGTTTTAGATGCCTATGTACAGTGAACAGAAAAATAAGCTTACTTCCTTATTGTTAAATTTTCCACTAAATGCTGGAATTAGAAGTTTCCCTGCCTAACTGTTATTTTTGGTGCACTTAATATCGCCTATTTAGGCAGGAAATTCCTTTTTAAAAAGTATTTTTATGTTAATATTACCACAAACGGCATTTAACATTTGGTAATTATGAGGAAAAAAATACTACATAAATAGTACTCTAATACCTAAAACAGTGTGATGATTAAATAAAATAGGGCACATGAATAGGTCACTCTTTAGGTTAGAGATCATATAACAATTTTAACATTGCATACTTAAAAATAAATAGTTCGTGAAAAGCTCGCCTTGGTCGACAGTTAGCTTTATAAGGTTCGAAAATGCCATGCGTGTAACCAGGTAATTTGCCGTCGATAAAAACATGGAAAACGATGTTATCACTTAATTCAAATCCCTAATCATTGTCATTATCAGTCAGGTTGTTTTTACGATCAATTACTCTCTTTTAATGGATTTTTACTTTATTGTCTTCCGCTGCATCGTAATTTAAACCATAATTTATGTTTCTATTTAGATCTTGTTTTCTATCTTCCATAAACTTTTTTACGAAACTTAAGTGTCTGATAAGGCTATTTACATAACCATTAAAATGTGCTATTAAATGAAACCGGCCAGGTAATTATTTTATTCGTCCACGCTTTTTCGAGTAAGTTACGCGTAAGTGCCGATGGATCGTCTTGATAGCACTCCTCAAAGTGCAGGATAAGATCTAAATGCATCGCTTTCACATCAAAAAGATCATCTTTATCGTCATGCATTCCAATTTAATTCATATTGATTTCAAAAGTAAATACTTTTAATTCTATTAATTTCTACTCGAGATTCAGATCACAATTTTACAACCATTCAATAGTGTTCATATTTCACATTGCTGCATTATAATCTACAAGTCGTAGAGGCGGCCCAGGCGTGTCTGTGTCGGCCCCATCATTAATAATCCGAGTCATACTGCAGATATCATCAGGGCCTACACCAATTGTTTGTGTGTACTCCTTTATTTTACTAGAACTGTAGGCCACTACGGTACTGTCACACATACCAATTTAAAACAATGCGTTGGAGACAATGCTTGGAATAATCTGATTCAAAAATATTTTGTTGCCGAACCGCTTTAGGGTATTAATAGATCAACAGTAAACAACGAGGGAATAATAAATATTCTTTAATCAAGTTTTACAGTTCGAAACTTTAATGAGCCCTCGAATAGAACGTAGCAGCTTTCAAGTAACAACAATAAATAACTTTAATTGCGAAATTTGTCTCTGCCCCAGTGTATTCATTGTAAAATTAATCAAAATTTACAAATGGTCCATTCCTGACATTAACAAAACATTGTAAACGCGTTCCACACTCATTCATTTTGTCGTCGGCCGCAAATCGTATTTCATGGCGTCTGAGCTAAACACCTTAAATTATGCAATCATTTTATTTTCGTCCTAACCCTTATTAACAGGCAACAGAGTCGAGTTATGCGGTAAAAGATCCTCGACACTTTGGTCCTATAGTACCTGTAAAGATATTGCGATAAGGGTGAGTTCGAATCGCGTGGGTGTAGCATTAAGAAATCATAAATCTTATGCAGGGCATTAATTATTTCACATCTCGGAAGACGAAGCTCAAAAGAGTTTTATTTCATTAGACAGTGAGATAAGACCCAATGTTGATTTATTGATGTTGATCGGATCTTTGTCGTAATATTACTGGACACTTCCTGCTAAAGGATTTAGAATCTCTTGGTCCTTTTTTGGTCCTTTCGTGAAGCGTACAGTTTTGAGGTTTCCTTTTATTTTGAACAACTTACTCTAATAACATCAGGTTTGAGAGATTAAGACACATGTACGATGTCGAAGGCACAATAGGTCTACCTCAGGAATTTGATAATCGTCACAATTAACAATGTATACTTTTTTTGGTCCTGGTTTCCGTTGAGGCTTTATTGAGCGGTTGGCGTGATAACTTGGGGATTTTAGATGAAATTGTTTACAACTTACAACCTCAATAGACTTTCAGAGTAACTGGCTAACGTTGAACAGACTACAATTGTAGGGAAACCTAATGTTCCGTGAAATTGTGTTTGTTTGACAAAGATTTAAACCAAAATCTAAACGGTCCCGAAATAGGTGTCCTACTTCAGTATTTGCCAGAAACCGTCCAAATTAAATTTATGTTACTCTCAATCCACTCATTTCTAAAATGCTTTTAGCGTGACACAATTTAGATATTATAGCTCATCAAACTTTATTACTGGCTTCCTCTTTGGCGCCTTTCTCATTCCGTGTACTATGACAATTAGATGTGCGGATGTGATCATTTCGTAACATCCTCAAGAGTGGCAAATATGGTACTATTAAGGGCAATATAGCGTTGTGAATTGTAGCGAAAACTGAGATAGCTGGGCTTAAGTAGTGAGTGTTGTAGTGCGGATTACGCTAATGCAGTACCAACCTTGTTTACGGCTGACCAGTAATTCAATGCTAAAGGCAACTTAATGAAAGAGTGATGTGCTAGAAGTTTTTCCAATTCAATTATAGAGAAGGTACTTTTAATAACAGTCTAGTTAAACTTGATTACGGAGATATTAAAACAGCGATAAAATGCAATTAATGCAGTGATGGTAATCAAGATTTAAATGAAGATATACTGTGTAGATTACACGTAGATACGTGGGAAATATTTAGATAATTAGAATATTATGTGTAAAATTATTGAAGTACAATTTTCACTCGATCTTCTGAAGTGTGGACAACACGGAAGTAAATTCGATAAACCAAAGCAGTTTATCGGAAATATGTTTGTATGCTTTCAAATGTTTATCTAAGTGTTACAATGAGATTACAGAATATGATGCAACTGTTAACACTTAAGTAAAATCCATTGACACAAATGTTTTTGACCTAAATACTTTGTATTTAAATTCTGTAGAAAATCTCTTCTAAGCAATTACTTCTACAATAGCTGTTATGCCATAACTTGATAAGGAACTGTCACTTTTATCAACAATATGGAATGAGAAAGGTATTTACTTGCGCAAGATTCTTTTACAGACTATAATCGTAATGGTCGTTCTAAAATCTACTGATTATTGGTTTAGTTAGACAGTGCAGTTTGACTCTGACCGAGCATTGAATTGCGGTCTATCACGAAAAGCTTTTGTAACTAGTAAAACCGGCAGAATGCAGATGCCTAAAAGTTTATTTAAATTCGTTAATTTCAGGAACCACTTGTCCCATTCGGAAAATCATTTTAGTGTTATAGATATGCATTTCTCATTCATCGAGGAAAGCTTACTTATGATCCGGATGCGAGAAGTTCTTTCCACGGGAGGCGTGTAAAAACACTGACAGAATGTAGTGTAAGTATCTAATTCCATCGAGATCATTTGGAAAACCTCAAAAGGAAGACCACATAACTAGACAAGTCCAAAAAATGGGTCATCCAATACAACCCTTTTTCCCTTCCACTCCCAATTGTCGCTAAGGATATTTAATTTCCTCCCAGCCTATCATTAAATTGATTGAGTTCAGCATGTAATTTCACCCTGGCTTCAGCCCACTCAGGAAGGTATCGTTTAGGAGTTACACCATCAATTGGGGACAGACACTGAATTGTAGGGAATTGATTACTGTAAATAAGGATACGATTGTTGCTGATGATGGAGATGGATTGGGGTTATGTAACAGGAGTTCTACAAACACCATATTGATGGGATGACGATGATCATGAAGGCAGATGGTATCGTGCAGATTTAGACAATTGATAGCGAAATAGCCGATACGGGAATCAGTTCTCTCAAGGAAGGAAGGAGATGGGAGAAAGTGGGTAGCCTGAGGACTATAAGGAGCAGCAGAATGAAAATGTGTGTCAGATATTTTTATTATTTTCGTACTACACCGTGGCACGCACAATACAAGCGGTTATACATAAAACATGGCCACTCAATCTAGATGATACCAACTTAAATGAAGCTACAAATATCCTTTCACTAGATAAAGTGAAATACAACAGATTAACTTTAGTGAACAGTTGTAGTACGGTACGGATATCGCAGGTGATAATGCAGGTAGATACAAATATTGATAAAGGGCACTCCACGTGGGAACTATATACTCAACTACCATGCGCGGACAAAGAGTAAGCAATATACGGAGATGCGGCGATAGGCATAATACGGAACGCACGGAGATATTGAAAAAAAAATGCAGACGTGATGTGACATTGCAAATATGACGAAATAATAGCACAAGGCAAAGCTTACTAAGCCAAGAAATAATATTGTTTGTTTCTATGTCATTGATAAATACTAAGCAATCTTACTGCCTTATCGCAAGCAGAGGTCAACAAAGACATTAAAATTTGTCTCGTTATTAGCGTCAATCAATATAATTTACACCCTCATAATTACTATTACATGAAGATTAACACGCTTACCATTATGTACTTATCGTGTAACGACACGACACGTGCCATTTAAGTCTTTACATAAGGTAAATTCTAATTAGAAGGCAAATACCTAAAGTATAAATTATACTGCGTAAGTATTCTGCCGATCAACAGTTTAATTACGTAAAAATATAAACCGAAACCATTGGAACCTTAGGAAATTGAAATATTAATCAATTTTGTTTTTTTTTTAATTTTTCCTTCTGAAACCAATCGACAGGAAAAGCATGCAATCAAGCTGAAATTATGATTGTTGATAGGTTATTTTAAGGAGTTAATGAAAACGTATTCATTAATTAGCTGCAGGCGTGCAAAGTTTAAGCCATGTATTCACTGGGAAACAATGTTTCAGATACACAGTTTCTGAAACATCACGTAGATGTTTACAGCAACAATGTTTCGGATACTCTGCCATCCACATCGTCCACAGAAACAAAATTGAATGTTTCAGAAACACGTAGATATTGTTTCTGTAGCAGTGTTTATAAACAATTGTTTCTCAGTGAATACATGGCTTTAATGTGCTGTGTAAGGATTCAGTAAAGGTTTCTGACGCCTCAGGCAGCCTATAAACTAAATGGAATCCCATTGGTCAAAGGTAATTGAAAAATGAGAGTAAACGAACACACTGCCAACCACAAGTGTAGCAACATTAATCAGAAAAATATATGGGAGAAAAGTAATTAAATTATCTTTACCAACTTTAACCTCTTCTCAATACAAGGCAAAAACAAGATTTTCTACTTCAGTAGATATATCGAAATCAATATTTTTGTCGTCTGCATTTAGATTTATTCATCATTTTGTACGGAATTTACATAATTGAATATGATTAATAATTGCATTCTTACCTACTGGCCTAACTGGCTAGGGAATACCTACTCTTTGTGATATAACACACATAATCCCAAGTTAACGCATCAATTAATTATCAATTACATAGTCACATAACTTTCACCGTTACACAATTATTGTCCAATGAAGCACAAACACAAAATACATAGGTACAGAAGTCAATCATTGTATGTACTTCACTTTTCATGCCTAAACTCGGCGGTCGCGCTAGGGTTGTCAACTTTTTTATGCGCATAAAACTAACGTGGTAGTGGTACCTACTCGTATCTAATTATTTATTTATTGTTGAAAATAAAACAGGAAAAATGAAATATAAACCAATAATAATAAAATATTTGATGTGGCATACAAGAGGTTAATAAACACTTTCAACGGAAATTAGTTTGAACGACACACCGAACTTTTTCAGAAACAATTATTTTGTTATTCATACATATATACCATAAAACACCATGTAAAACAAAGTACCTCTTGCGAATTTTTTTTTTGTACCTATACATACAAAAAAAAAATTGGTTGGTAAAGTCCCCGATCTAAGCTTGCTTCTACCTACAGAAACCTTGATGTGCGAGTCCGACTCACACTTGACCGGTTTTATTTCGTCTACCTTACAACATACTCTCGCCATCATCACAAAAATGTATCAACTCCTACTACCTAGTAATAATCTTTGAGGGTAGGCAGGTTCGCCTGGGTCGACACTCATCATCATCATCATCAGCCTATCGGGGCGCTTACCTACCCACCTAATTGTACCTACTGCGTTTATTAAACGAACCATCGAAATATAAGAAAATAAGTAGGTACATTACATACCTACTATAGGTACTTACCTCTCTGATTTAACCGGCAGGCTAAAAAACGACAGTTCACTGTTTATTGTTGTATTAAAACAACCGTCCACTGAACAATTATAATACTACTTTTTTTGTTGCTCCATTATTACTTTTTCTTTTGTTATTAAAATTAAAAATATTACAGTCAAATTACAGTTAGGTATCACAACGCGTGCACATTTATCTACCTTGTGTGTGACGCGCGTATCTCAAGAAAACGGCAGCCGCGCTCGCACTGTTTTGAGTTGTTTTGAGACGGCGCGTCTGTGAACACGCACACATAGACACCTATGTCTGCGTGACTCGAACGCGCTTTGTATGTAGATTGACTTCTGTACCTATTTATTTTGTGGCACAAACTATAAGAAAACTAATTATAGACCTAAGAAGATAATGAGCAAGCGATTAATGAAAAAACTTATTAAATATTCCTAATGTATTCATGCAAGTGAATTAATAAGACTGCACTCTCGTGTCAGGTTTTTGTTTTACCATCATGAATAATAAGTTTAAGTAATAATTCATAATAAGCCTGATGTTAAGGATCAGCATCATAAAATTAAGGATTACAACAATTAATTTTCTTGCACATCCAAAACGATTAGAATAGTCGTAACTATAAGCTAAATTAACTGCATAGGACTGCACTTAAAAGCACATTATTCATTAAGATCATTAGCTAAGTTTATTAATAAACTCAATTACTAGAATGTCCAATTATCATTTACAATTGTTACTACACATTGTGCCTAGTTATAAACGGGAGAACTAAATGGGACATCTAATGACGTCATAGACATGCAGAACATCAATCTAATGGACGATAATGTACTTTAATTTAATGAACAATAATTCTTTTGTAGTATCGTAATTTTCAATATGAACACAGACATGATTTAAGGACAACTTAATCATTCTCTCTGCTACACAAATTGATATGACCGCACGAAGTCGCGCAAGATGTAGGCATAATACCCATAATACAGCAGGTGTCTTATCTACAAGTATTTTTCTTGGTCTTTGGCCGTCGGCATCGTCAAGCCATACCGACTAATTATTGTAAATGTTTGAGTGAAATACCGCAAAGCTGGTTGCAATACAACCACTTAGACGTGTTAAGCAAGTGCTTAAGTTTTTAAGTACGACTTAACTGTACATTAGTTGCGTTTCGGAGAAATTCTCTGATATACCGTGCTTAATTACAAACAGGTGTGGGAGATAATTTTTAAAAGCTCTTTTTTGCTGTTTTTCAAAGTCGGAGTAGGTACCTACACACTTTATATCTGTAAAGGGTACCATATGGGTAGAAGAATTAATATAGGTTCTTGAAGCGCTGATTTTAGTTATGTGTATTGACCTCCAGCTAGCTATTCTTATAGGTCCCACATCAAGAAAAGAGTTAATATTGCATGTATTCCGTAGAGTACCTGTAGCAATTATACTGAAACGGCTTTATAATAGTTGGCCATTAACTATTAAATAAAATTATCGTTTCTAGGAGAAATTGTGTTGATGTGTTCTCCGTATTTATTGACTGTATGGTGGGGAAAAGTTTATTTATACATCAAACCTTTCGACTTGATTGATTAGCTTGAAAGTTGTAATTACATATTATTGAAATCAGTTGCTATGAAAAAACAAGACATAGCCATTCTTGTCAGTCGGGTAAAAATCGAACTCAAATGTATGAAATTATAATTTTTGGCAATTTTCCTATTTTTTAGTAGTTTGGTCTTTTTCTACAGACATGATGCTTAGAATACAAACTTAGGAGCATAATAGGCGGAAAGGTAAATTAGACTAGATATGCCCTATAATCTACCCACAGTCGAAAGTATACGTCTGAGGACTTCCCTCGAGGGTACGCCAGCAAGAATATCGAAAGGTCAGCTACTTCTCAATACAGAGAAAGCTCGAATCTCAAAATGTCAGCCAGATAAAGCTGATTTACGTTGACAGTCCAACCTAATTTAAATTTAGAAAAGGAATTTGAAATCAGAACCAATTTACTGTAAGATTTCCCGCGCAACAAAATAAAAGCGCGAGATTCAAAAATTAAAATTGGAACGCTTTTATTTTTTCTCTTCGCACGGCACGGCATCCTGTCATACACGAGCCTACTTAACGGATACGTTTAATCTGACAGGTCGTATGCGTCGGATGTTTTGACAGGCGGCCAATTACCTGCCAGTTTGTTTGGCGGGCTCTGAACATCCTGCGATTGCTGCGAACCTGGGATGTAAGCTGGGGAGAGGTTCCCTTGATAGGTAGATAGACTGTGGTTTTAACTGTGAGGATTGACTGGTTACTATGATTATGTGGATTGAATGGGTCAATGGAATGAATCTGGTATCTTTTCCTTATTTTTTCCAGTTTCCTTGAATTGATTTCAATTCAAATTCGAATCCTTACTATCCCTACTAACGTTTAAACGCCTGAACCTATTAAGGCCCATTTTCAAAGTAAGTAGTAGTAAACAGTTGTTTTAAGAAAACTGAAGTCTATATTAGTCTATATTGTCGGTGGACTCTAGCCTTTTTTTTTCCGACGTCAAAAATCATCAAATGACCCCTCCCGCTGTGGGTTAGCAGCGGTGAGGGAGTGTCAGACTCTTACTGACTAAAAACCGTCGTGTTCCGTCATAGGCCTTTTATGTACCAGGGCCGCGGTATCTCTTTCGAACAACCCGCAGCCCCGGCAGGCCTTGGCCCTGCTGGGCCCCGCTGGGGTATGTTGGGCCCCGCTGGGGTGTGGACTCTAGCCTAAGATGGACATGGAAATAAGTGGAATCTTGGAGAATAACCTACGCAACTTCTTAACCGGATGCGGGGAAACAACCTCAGGAAACAGACGAAGGCGATCGTGAAATCTAGAAAGTGATAAATAGGTAATTACCTAATCACTTCCAAATATTTCAGTAAGTCAATAAGCACGACATAAATGAAAGCACTGCGTTATTTACATAAAATGCCTTCGATTATATGTTTTCATAAAACTCAGATATTGTACGCGTGGGAATGGCAGTGAATGGTAGTGCTAAATAGCGAGTTAGCTTAAACACGCGATCTCGTTCGCGTATAGCTTTGTTGAGGCCGGTTACATGTGTTAATGTTTATCGAACATGCATAGTACTATAAATGGAGATAAATTATTTTGATTTTAATGCTTTATTTAATGAGAAATTCTCGATATCCAGCGGATTTCAATAATAATGCTTTTCCCGAAACAAAGAATAGATCGGTTATTGTAAGGTAATGGTCTATTTTCGTACTTTCCAATAAGTAAATACCGAATTACCATACCTACGTAGTTAGGTACAGTATATTAATACACAGTTATATTATTTAACCGATTTCCCTAAAAGGAGGACGTTCCCAATTCGGATGTTTGTATTATTATTCTGTTTTATTTTACAGAGTAGCATATAGCTATCAGTGAGATAGGAACCTACTTTCTTAATGATCCAGTTAAAAACCCGAGGAAATTGTCAATTGTTGGAATTACCAAGAACAATCACTAAAAGTTCAAAAAGTTAAATGGATTCTGGTTAGATACCTATTTACAAGCTTTTATTTAACAACATATAAGGGCATTTTTCCTCATTAATTAGTTAATTATCTGCTAATTAAGATTCTCCTCTCTCTATCATCATTACAATTAGATTATCGACAATTCTTCAAGAAGTAATAAAAAAACAGGATAAAATAACATCTAGACTTCAAAATAAAACCTATTTACAATCTAAAAATAGCCGCATCAAGCAACAATATAACAAAATGGAATATTTCCAAGTACAGCGTTTGAATGGGAATGTGACAGGTCAATCAATGGGGCTACTGTGCTGTGAGACAGTGCAATGCAACCATTGGTTTAACATGTTAATATGTCAGTAAACTCTGTTATGTCAGTCGTTATTTAGTATTTACTGAGGAAAAAAACGTTAACACTACTCGGTAGTTGGGTAAAAAGTTTGCATTTGAAGCGATCAAACTTTTTGGTTAGAATGCTTAAATTAGAACTGGCCAGTTAGAATTCAAATTGTTTCTAGTTTATGCTGTTTTGTTTTCTGTTGTCAAGTGCATTCAAGTGCTATTAGTTATTTTTAAACAATTTTAGGTAATTTATTTTAAGGAAAGTATTTCCCATATCTTTTTCCTTATTATACAATACTATTACATATTCAAAATGTTGGCTACATCAATCACTTTTGGACATATTTTACTGACAAAATGATGATAGAATGAGGTTTCTTTCTATACTCCATACATATGTGTTAAACAATTTTTATTAAAGACCAAGTTAGATCCAAAGACTGAGTTGGGACATTTGTGTAACAAGAGGGCAAAACATAGACAAAATAAAAATGATAAGTACAGTTTAAAAACATAAACAACTTGTTAAAATTATTCCATGCGAATAAATGTTGATAGTGCATTCTTTTGTATAAAATGTATCATTACCTCAGTGCAAAGTACATGGCCACTTGCTTATTTTTATTTATGTTTTAAAAAAGTTTGGTTCAAAACATCTCGCACTTTTACTTCAAATCAGCTGAAAGATAATTTTAGTTTATCATACATTTATTTGTTTTATCAATATGTAATAACTCATATACCGCTACATGATTAATTAATAATAAGTACTACATAATGGATAAAGTTTATGAATGAACTATGACTGTCATATTTAATTTCTTGTTAGTATAAGCTAATTTAGGTAATCTAATGTCTAATTGACATTCAAAATGAGTTCATTGACTTAAATTCTTAAATAAGTTATTATTATTATTACTAAATATAGTTTAGGTACTTAAGTATGACTGGTAACCTAGTAACAGCAATTAATATATCCACAAATAATATTCCTCATAGTTATAAAACCATTACATCACTATTGTTTACATATTTCAAGTTTGTTTTGTATACCTACACACTGATAAAAGTTACAATACGTTCTCATGTTTATTCATACTTTATAGGTAGTAAGTAGTTTTTTGAATAATTTTGGTTGCTAAGTACGCCGAATATTTAAGCCCTACATTTATTAGGGTTTTGAAAAGATTGTCGAATTTCGCAAACGAATGATGAATTATATTATTTTATAGTAGTAGTCAGTGTATAAACAGTGTTGATAAATGATAAATTAATCTTTGTACGCAAGTTGTGTTTGATAATACTTCACTACAATCGCCGGTTTCGATTAAAACAAGTTAAGTGCGTGAATTCCCATATTTTCCCTGCAAATAACACAGTGCCATTCATAAATAATCAATCAACTAAAGTAAAAACTCACCACAAAATAGAATGGCGAAATCCAAAATAATTTTTCGCAATATAAACTTAGAATCTCGGTCTATTGTGATTGTATGATTACGAGAGTTCGTTTTCCGGTCATTTCTTTCCATTTTAACTTAATTTTATACTAAACTACTGTAAGAAAATAATATAAACACTATCACTGCGAAGATTTTTACGAAATACCTAACGTCAAAAATGTGAAGTGAAAATTTCACAATAGTCACACGTCAAACGCCGGGCGCATGCGCTCGCAAACTGGCGAGCGTTGCGTTCGGAAACAGTGCCCGGCGCGTTCGTAGAGCTCGCTACTATATTCACGTCGTTTATTTATTGTTGTTGGTGTTGACAGCCGGCAACTGGCTGCTGTTTGAATTATATCTGTTATCACGGAATCACGGCGATAATGCGGCTATTTAATTAAGTTGTTTTATTATTATCTACAAAACTAAATTAATAACGTACGAATTTCCCTTAATTTCCTCTAATCCTGTGACTACAATTTATTATTTTAGCATTATGTACCCTCTTTCATTGAACTGAAGTTCGAAAACTCGACGAAACATTAACTAATCCATTGATATAAACTGATACATAGGATGAAGCCATAAAAATATTAATTTACGATACCAAATTGATTAAATTTCACGCTCATGATACTCTGAACATAATAACGCATGACTTATTTTCCTAGCTTCACAATTCCCGGACGAACCGTGAAAGATTGGATGCGACAAAGACCCTTCTAATCCTTTTTTTTTAGATAGTTATTTAACAACAACAAAAAATAACTGAGGAATGCCGCTGATCGGTAGCCATTCAGATGACACCTGTGGGTATTTATTTTTATTTATTTATTGCCTTTTGAACCGTGTTTCATAATATCCACCTACCTATTTAGTTGTCTCTCCCATGTCCAACCAATCTGGATAAAAAAAAATACTTGGGGGATGGGGCTTCTGTAGGTTAATTTTGTTTTCAATACGAAGAAATTAATGGTACAATCGTCACTAATATTATTTAATAATAAGTAGTTTTAAGGGTCAATTCCCACTGAAAGAACAGCGGCCGGCAGCGGCCGTAAGAGCACGGAAAATGTAAGAGCGCGGCGCCGCGCGGCCCGCCGCGCTCGCGCTCAATCCCTTGCATTTACGGCCGCTGCCGGCCGCTGCCGACCGCTGCTCTTCCAGTGGGGATTGACCCTAAACGTCTTTAAACTCGGCAAAACGAAAAGTGCGCGCCGAATTTGTCGATAATATAAAAAAACCGGCCAAGTGCGAGTCGGACTCGCGCACGAGCAAAAAAAAGACGTTTGTTGTATGGGAGCCCCCCAAAATATTTATTTTATTCTAGTTTTCAGTATTTTTGTAATAGCGGCGACAAAAATACATCGTCTGTGAAAATTTCAACTCTAACTATCACGGTTCATGAGATACAGCCTGATGACAGATGGACGGGCGGAGACAGACAGAGGAACGAAATCAATAGGGTCCGGTTTTACCCTTGGGTACGGAACCTTAAAAACTATTACACAGACTTTCATGCGGTTCACACCATTACCACGGCCATTACAGTGTTTCATAGAGTCCTACTTGTGCACAAAGATATAATATTGCAGGGTGACCTTTATTTATGTTTGAGATTTTGACTGCACTTTCTTCTTCCTGCATAATTATAGGTACATAATAGGTACGTAGATTCCATCTTAGGTAGGCACACCTCCCAACAGCGGCGGCCCTAGCCATTGCGAGGCTACGTGCGGCAGGTCTATGCGAGGCCCTTTATCCTACGTGAAAAGTATGTGTTGCGCGAGAGTAGGCTGGTGTTTTGATTTAGCTAATCTTCATGTTTGTGGAGAAATGCTCAAGTTAAACAAATTAGTAAAATTTTATTTTTAATACAGCTTATATTTAAAGAATCACAAAATTAACAAATATTAAAATGATCTGATGCTTGCGACTTTTCTTAAGACTAAAATCTTTAATTAAAGCAGAATAATCGAATGAATGAGCAACGTCATTTTCGATCGAAAGAATAGCAAGGGCTGAAAGTCGATCTTGTGTCATCGAATTCCTTAAACATGTTTTAATAATTTTAAGCCTCGAAAAACTGCTTTTTCTTTGCTCAAGACTATTTCGGTAGTGGGATAAAATTTCAGTTAAATTATTTTATAAATATATTTTAGCACCGAGATAATATTCAGCTCTTCGCATAACTGATTCAGGGCCGTCTCTACCTCATGTAGCGCCCGGGTGCAATCATGACCCAAGCGCCCCCCATGTATTGAAAGATTGTGACTTGAGTAGTTCGAACGTCCTAAATAAGAAAGTTCATACGGAAACTAGGAGTTATTTTCTTTTTAATAAAAGGACTCAAAAGCGGCGCTACCTTCTAGGTTCGGCTAAAAAAGGATGAAAAATACAAAACAAGTGGGAAGTAAAGCAAGCGCGAGCGAAGCGAGCGCAAAAAAATTTTGTGCTTTGGGTCACTAAAGCACCTAAACTTTATAATAAACAACAGTACAAGGTGAAGTCGCGAGCGCAGCGAGCGCGAAAATTTTTGAGTTTTGGGACATAAAAGCACTCTCAGTAAATCAAGTTAGTAGGAAAGTGAACAGCCGCGAGCGTAGCGAGCGCGATTTTGTTTAAATTGTTTGTTTAAGGACTCTCAATTAATTAAACTCGGAATTAAGCACAAATAAAAAGAATCCGTGACTAGATCGAGAGCCACTTGTTTTTGTTACTTTGGTACGTGTTCCAACTTTTTGTTAAATTGAGGACTCAAAAAGTAAACGCAGAATGAATCCTTACTATATATATAATATTATAAATCGGAAAGTGAGTTTGTTTGTTTGTTTGTTCCGCTTTCACGCCGTAACTACTGAACCGATTGCTTTGAAATTTTGCAGACGTAAAGTTAGAAGTCCGGATTAAATAATAGGGTACTTTTTATCCCGAAAAAAATAGATATTCCCGAGGGAAAACAAAAATATTGTTTGCTTGATGGATGGATTGTAGATGGCGCTGTGTGTCGTTTAAAACAAGGTAATATATTGCAAACGAATATAAACATGTTTTAGAAGCTAAATGATACGATAATGAATCCCCGAAAATGAGGAATTCCCGAGGGATGATGTACAATTTGTTTAATCGTCTAAACTGTTTTTTTTACATCTACTTATATATTGCAAACGAATATGAACATATAAATTTAGAAGCTAAATGATACGATAATGAATCCTCGAAAATGAGGAATTCCCGAGGGATGACGTACAATTTGTTTTATCGTCTTAACTGTTTTGTTTACATCTACTTATCCTGAAATAACTATAATTCAACGAATTACTAATTGGTATAAGTTAAGTTATTTAGTTCTTGAGGTATGCGATAGATGGCGCTGGGTGTTTTTATAACGTGGTAACGATGTGTTTTTAAAATACGTAAGAAGTGGAATGATAGCTTTTTAAAACGTGGTGACGTTGTTTTTTTTAAGATACGTAAGAAGTGCAACTGGCGCAGCAAAGGGTGAAAGTGTACCTACTCATTCCTCGGATTCCGATTATTCCAACAGACCTCCCATTTCAATTTAAAAGACTACAATTTCCTATAAGAGTTTCATTTGCAATGGCCATTAATAAAGCACAAGGCCAAACTCTAAGGGTTGCTGGAGTACACTTAGAAAAACATTGTTTTTCGCATGGTCAGGTCTATGTAGCGTGTTCCCGGGTTTCCAGTGCCCAAAATCTGCATGTTTTTGCTCCACAAGGGAAAACGTATAATATAGTGTACCATTCAGTTTTGGTTTAACAACTAATTGTATCCAGCGTTACATCGCGCTTCTTTGATTTTTCCGTGGGAATGAGAAGTTTTCTTATTGTTGTGATTTATACCGCAATATAACCGAATTCCACGCGGGCGAAGCCGCGGGCGGAAAGCTAGTTAGAAATAAAGAAAAAATGCTCATTTTTTTTCTTGGACCAGATATACATATATTTTTTAATTAGAATTTTTTTATATTAGTTTGGGTCGTAGCGCGAGGCCCCTCCAAGCGCGAGGCCCTGTGCGATGGCACAGTTCGCACACCCCTAGGACCGCCACTGCCTCCCAATATTAGATATTTTATTATTAACTAGCCGTTTTCCCGCAGTTAGGTACAGCTGTGCTCGTGGCAACTACCACAGTTACCACAGTTTACCGTGCAACCACTGCTCGTATATACCGGGGTAAAAGGACCTATGTCAAGTACTCGGAAATAGTGCAGCTTTCCAACAGTGAAAGAATTTTTCAAATCGGTTCTGTAGTTTCGGAACCTTTAGGGTACAAACAAACAAAAAATGATTTCTCTCTATTATAACAGTAGGTACCTATAGGAGAATAGATGATGAAACTATATGTTATGAAGTGGAGAAAATACAATTTTCCCAGCATCCTAGGCGTAGGAAAACAAACGTGGGAACTACGAAATGTTTACTTTTATACATGTGGCGAAGGTATCGTTATTAAGTTAATAGGTAAACTAAGGTACTTAGTGGTAGACCTACAACGCCAACTTACCTACAAAATAGTAGGAACCTAGTGTTCCCACTTACTAACTGTAAAGTAAGTACCTACCAAGAATCACTGACTCATAGTAGGTAAGTGTCCTATACTACCTTCATAATTAATTAGGGACCTTCCTACTAATTTGTGCCTACTTAGCTAATTTTATTGTGAGGTACATAAATAGAAAAAGGAACATTAAATAAGTATGTGTCATAGTTTAATAGACCATTTTAAATTAGTAGGTTAGGTACTTAAACGATGATAAAATTAACAACTTTCTTGCACAAATGATGTAACGTTAAGGTGTCTACACACCAAAGCCGCTGATGCCGGCGGCACAGCCCGGCGGCCCAACCCGCCGGCCGTATTTTGTACAATCATGCCGCCGGCTTTCATAGAGTATTTGACAATTACTAGAACACCACATGCCGCGGCAGTCGTGCCGCCGGGCTGTGCCGCCGGGTCAGCGGCTTTGGTGTGTAGATCCCTTTAGGCGTTCCTGAGACCTTCAATAACTTCGTGCAACATTACAAGAAATGATTGAAACTTTGCTCTTTAGTTAGAATTACATATGTGCAATCTTCATAATATTAACTATGAACGCACTGTAAGCACATAATATTGCGCAATTTAATTAACAGTTTAGCGAGCGCCTTAGGCACAAGTTAGCCCACAACACATAAACATCAGTTTTATTAAAATAAATGTTTAGGTTTACTGGTTTTTCACGTACATGTTTCAAAGTTAACAGTTGTTTTAAGAAAATTGAGGGCCTTACTACAAAAACTTTAAACCCTGTTTTACACTTGTCTAATAAAATTTTGGCTGCAAAATGAACCATATGTCAACGTCATAATTTGACGTTTTTTTAGACAAGGCATAAACTGACGTTAAAAAGTTTTTGTGGTAAGACGGATGTTTATGTTGTTGGTGAACTTAGGCCTTAGACACTTAAAAATTTTTGCATATTTGAGTAAATTATCTAAACTTCAAAATAGCGCCATCTGTCCATTATTACCTGAACTACTTAGCACGCCATCTAGCGGTACACTACTAAACTATTTAATGTGAGGCTTGACTACTAGTAAAAATAGTTCTCTGTTATAACAGTAGATGGTGCTTGCGCTTGTACTAAAGTTTGTCTTAAAATTAATAGATGGCGCCACTCAAAAAGTAATTGTTGAAGGGCACATGGAGATGATTGCCTATCTTTTCGGCGTTTCGTTTCATAAAACCGCAGTGAATTTGATTAATTAATCCGTCTATACTAGCTACCATATTAAGAGTGAGATTTAGAATTTATTCTCATCATAGGCTTTACTCAAAACGTTAAGAAAGAGAGATGAAACTGAAGTTGGTAAATAGTTTGTTGCCTTTTTAAAAGAGGACTAGGTACCTAAGCTCTTATCTCCTTTTCTATAGAAATTAATAAAATGACTATTTGGCGGTATAAGTACCTATAATTTATACATATTTCTTTTCTTTAAAAAATAAGAACACAAAAATATCTAGATACTTAGTGGCCTTTAAACTTTCAGTTTCCCACTTTCAACTAATCTGGTTTTTCATTTAAGTACCTACTTACCATTTAATTTGCTTTTCAAAAATAAACTATCGAAAAGTCCTCAGAACGTAAACGTGACGTAGGTAAGTAAAAACCAACAAAATACCTACTTACAGATATTCCTAAATCCACTCGATACACAGACTTCACTGGACGTTGGATCTTAAAATATTAAGCCAAGCAAAGTTTGCTTGCTAACGTGGCCGCGGTAATCCAGCTCGAAGCTCAGCTAAGCTAGGCTAAGCTGGACTGAAGTCTTCAGTAGCTACTGAAATGTTTGCTCTTCAACGACAAAGATGGATTACCTACGTTCACGGACCCATGTTTACTTTGTGAGAAGGACGTATGTATTCTGTGGGAAAATATTTAAATAAGTAGCTAGCTAGGTAGGTTCTTTGTGGGTTTAAAGTTGTAAGACCTTTCTTGGTGTTTATTCACAGATTTTTATCGTCCCACTGCTGGGCTGCGGCCTCCTCTCACACGGAGAAGGATTGAGCGTTAATCACCACGCTTGCTCAATGCGGGATGGTGATTTCAGACTTTATAGTCCAGGTTTCCTCAAGACGCTTTCACTTATTATAAAGTCTACATTTCAGGTAATTTTGAGCATCAGTTTCAGTCGTTAGCTTGCTTATCATAATTATTGTTGTTTCCATATTCCGCATTAGTTGTTCCGCGTTTCGAAGGGCACGATATATTGGTTGGGGTACCGTTTGTCATTTTTTAAACATCTTTCGCAGTCTTTGCTTGCAGTCGTGTTGACCAACAAACGTGTGAAACAACGTCTTAAGTATGAGTGTGGGTTCGATTAAGGGTCACAAACTTGTCGTATAATTCTCACCGTCAGTTGCAGAAAGGTCCATTAAAATTAACGCTTCATTATCTTGTTGACAAAGAAATAGTCAGCAATAGATTTAAAGAAGCTTTAACTTTAATGTAAGTAGCTGTCTGCATCTGACGGTAAGTATATCTATTTATCTTAATAAACTCATTCCTATATTTCAAAATGAAAACGAAAAATCTTAGCCGTAACTTTGATCCGCGCCAAGCGTTGCAAGCTGTTTTAATTAGCTGACCAACTCCTTACAAATTAATTAATCTCCCGATTTAGCTACACGAATGTCGTCACTAGCATTAGGTACAGGAGCCCTTTGTATCATGCATAAGTAACTAATATCAATATTAACAAAACTGCTGTCAACCCGGAAGAGTTCTACCGACGGCATCTTATAAAAATTACGGACTGGGTTCAACTTATATTCATCAATACTTACCACAGTTTCAAAGTAATTTAACTGGCTACTGATAATACAGGCTAGTTCTGGTTCATTAGATAGAATCGTCATCTCCCAAGAGGATGATGATCCTTGAGCTCGGGAGATGCTGATGATGAAAAAAAAAAAATTGTGCTAATTTTGTTTTTTCAATAGGACCATCTTGACTGGTGACTACCTACTTACCTATCAAACTTCTTAGATCGGAACTCCTTTTCAACAAAAATCATCTCATTCAATTCTAACATTAAGTATCCTATCATCTTCGAGATTTCACTGAACAAACCTACAAAAAAACATAGGTAAACCTACTAAGCCACTTAGCTCCTTTATTTCTTCAAATAATTAGTAAAAACTAAAAAAAGGGGCAATAATTGCTATGAAAATGGCCTTGATTTTCATACCCCATTTTAAAGCTCCTTGTGACCCAGTAGCAACACCCTCACACTATTCTTAAAGAAATCGTTACCATCAGAATAAATCGTTTAAGTACTTTAAGAAATACGATAGTGATTCTCCTACTGTTATAGTTTTTACCTATACATTATATATAGGTATGAGGACTCCAACAATATTTAATTAAGTAAGTAGGTACATCATCATCATCCTTCGAGCCTTTTCCCAACTATGTTGGGGTCGGCTTCCAGTCTAACCGGATTCAGCTGAGTACCAGTGCTTTACAAGAAGCGACTGCCTATCTGACCTCTTCAACCCAGTTGCCCGGGCAACCCAATACCCCTTGGTTAGACTGGTGTCAGACTTACTGGCTTCTGACTACCCGTAACGACTGTCAAGGATGTTCAATGACAGCCGGGACCTACAGTCATTGGTGTCTAAGATATAGGTACTTAGAAAGTATCTACATACAAACTTAGAAAAGTTGCATTGGTACTTGCCTGACCTGGAATCGAACCCACGCCCTCATACTTAAGAGGTTGGTTCTTTACCCACTAGGCCGCCATGACTTTTTTTAACTATTGTGCTAATTTTGTTTTTTCAATAGGACCATCTAGGTGACTGGTGACGTCTTAGATCGGAATTCCTTTCCAACAAAAATCATCTCATTCAGTTCTAATATCATCCTATCACCTTCGAGATTTCAAAGAACACCTCTACAAAAAACATACTTAGCCACATCCAAATTGAGAAGCTCCTTTATTTCTTCAAATAAGAAAAACTAAAAAAAAAGTCAATACCTACCTAAGTGCAATGAGAATGGCTTTGAATTTCATACCCCTTTTTGAAGCTCCACGTGACCCAGTAGCAACACCCTCACATAATTCTTAACAAAATCGTTACGTTATTTTTATGTAGGTACTTACTTTAAGAAAAGCGATAGTGATTCTCTGTTTTTACCTATATTAGAGAACTCGAACGGGTTGTTGTACATTCGTCATAAAGTAAATTCGTCACGAAAAAAAGTATGTGTTTTGCCACAATTCTAATTTATACAATAAATTTCCAATATATTAATTTTGTTTATTGTAAATTCGTCACACTGGTTTTATTTGCACCGATAGCACAAAAAATAAACAAGAAGTAGAATAAAATGTAATATATTTATCAGAATCACATCAAGGTCCAAGGTTATTGATTTACCTTACATTTACATATAAATAATCACAGTTCTCGAGTGAACGATTTACCTTACCAATAATAAGATAAACAATAGAAAGACATTAAAACACAGCCATGAACATCTTTTTTTAGTTTAACATAACATTTATAAAGAATCACAGTTCTCGACTTGCTGACTTGCCAACAACAATATATTTAAATATAATAACCTAACATCTACGTAAAAATCATAGTTCTCAAGTGGCTGGTATGCCCGTGACATTTCGAATAATAAGAAAAACAGCTAAAGTCTGTCATTAACCTAAAAACAACATAAAAATCACAGATTTTTAGTGGCTTATTTACGAACAACATTAGATACAATTGTAAGAAAAATAATTACATCACAGTTATAATCACTTTTTTTTCTTAACCTAAGTAAAAATCACAGTTCTGAGTGGCTGACTTGTCTATAACAATACAAAAATAATAAATAATACTTGTAAGTGTATAAATTATGCCAAACAATTAAATGTTACACCTTTTTAAAATGCTGCAAAACAGAAAGTTTTTTAAGAACTTCAGCCAAAGACATTTTATCGTAATTGTCCAAAATAGTTTTCAATTCTTTATCATAGGCTATGGATCGACGTGTTCTCATCTTTAAGGATATATCAAATTTGAAATTCTTTAATTTCCAATCGATATATTCAGCCTCCTTTTTTAGTAGGTATCAAAGTGATTTTTTTATTGTAAACAATTAATACATCCTGCATATTAAAATGTCTTTCTACAACATTATTACAAAAACTGGAGAAAAAATATATAACGAGATTCATAGAAATGAACACTACAAACTTGCAAAGATTTCTGGCCTTTAAAATTTCAGTTTTTACTATATTTGGTTGACACGTGTGGGCCGATTCATGCAAAATTCTGATGTCATGATTCTCCGAAATTTTAATAGTTGCACTACATGAACGATTAGTGCATCTCCATACAGGGCCAATCTTAGTTTCACGGTGGAAATGTTGTAGAAAGACATTTTAATATGCAGGATGTATTAATTGTTTACAATAAAAAAATCACTTTGATACCTACTAAAATAAAGCATGACTAAACTTCTAAGTCTATTGATATAATCGTCTAATACTATTGTAGTGGGTCACCATTTTTTGTGTTAGTGACAGTTGCACCTGTCATGTTGTATTATCATCGTACTATAGATGCGTTTGACAGATACTGTTAGAAAGGGATGTAGGTATGCAGAGAACGAGCGAGCACGATACGACAGCGAGTGCAGGAGTATATTTAATTTCGAACTCAAACTCAAACTTATTATATTTATTAATTTATATATCGAGCCCTAAAATCTTGCTTGCTATCGCTACTGAAGCAATAAAAAATGAAAATTGAGGATTTGTGACAAATTTACAACAACCCTTATGAAACTATAACGAGTTTACACATATTTTTTATACATGTGACGAATTTACTTTCAATGTATGGATTTTTCAGAATATGGCAAATTTACTTTGTGACGAATGTACAATAACCCACTCGAACAATATTTATTTAAGTAGTACCTACCTAAGTAAGAACATCATAACGTTTTACTTTGAGGTGGGAAATCGTCGCTGCCCACAGTGACTTGCACCGGTAATAGCATCGACATAAGAAAATTAAGCCTTCATATTCCTCATACACAATCCACAGCTAAACGCACACCCCACTAGTGAGCGCAAACCCTCCCGGTCTGGATCAGCCCGCATCTTTACACTGCCCGCCACCTTATTCAAAATGTCGATTATGCAGTTAGACGTCCTATACTACAATATGATTCTCGTGAATTAACTTTGCCCCTCTGAATACAGCCATTTTGCCTAGCGCATGCGCGGCCCTACTAGAAGAAGAACTATCTTGAAGCAAACTTCAGGACGGCAATGTGTACTTATTGGCTTCAAGCAATCTTCAATCCTAAATCGATCGTCTGACGGTCGGCACACTTTCTATTGCAATTTTTTTTTGAAAATGGTCCAGCAGTTTTAGAGATTATGCATTACTTACTGACAAACTTACGTACAAACTTTTCTCATAAATGAAAACATATCTACGATCATTAGAATTGACAATATTCTGGGTGCCGACCCCAACATGATTGGGAAAAGGCTAAGCAGGTGAAGATACTATTCAGTATTCATAAAACACAATAAAATTAAATAAGTACCTAAATACCAACCTACATACAATAGGTAGTTACGTGATACAAACAAGTAGAGTCGGGATAGCAGCCAACAATCCCGAAGCCGCGATAAAATAAATAACGCTCTAACCAAAAGCGCTGAACGACTGAACACAAATAAGCAAAAATATTCACCAAATCCTAACTTTGTATCACAAATTCTGTACAACGGAATCCCGCGAAAATTCGTTCATTAAAGCCAACAATGCCTTCAGACGGGTACATACAAATAACCGACCGAGTCCAATTTAAATAACAGGCTCGCAAAGCTGAAAAACAAGCCTTAACCGAAGTTGGGAATAAATTAGCAACCCCCCTTGAACACCCCCTTACCCCAATGTGTACATTGTGCAAAATATTATTTGCCTTGCCAGACAATAATAGGATCTAATGCCACGCCCTGACATGTTAGCTTTTGGGAGCTCCGCCCATCGAAATCTGTTCGGTCATTGGTCTAGGATTAGCTGCGTCTCTGTCGCCGGCGCGCGGGCTCTCGCTCGCTCGTGTAGCTTTTCCCTCAACGCCCGAGGGGTAAATGTTATGGTAGGAAACATATACGAGGGTTTTCTAGTACCGCGCTCGCATTGTCGTGCCGCATTCACGAATATTTTTTACGCAACTTTTATTTGAAGATATCTACCTGAATGGAGTACTAGAATTCGTTTTATGAGATTTTTTTTCAATACGCGAGTCTTTTAACGGATTACGGGATGAGGATGTCTTTGTAAACAGTTTTTATTTGTAACGTGTAGGATTTTATTTTTATCCGCCTTTGAGTTTGGGTACTTTGTCTCTTTTGGTTCTTTATTTCATGTAGGAGATTTTTATTGCTTTATTGATGTTGCGTATGATAAAAGACATGTTAAGTATGTAGGGATGAACGTCTGATTTCAGAACTGATAATGAGATCTTTAGGAATATAATGACTAAGAAAATCCCAACTAACTATTCCAGAGAACTTTAAAAAAGTAAACTAAATATCAATCAAAGAAAGCCAATTCAGACAGTCTAAGAATCATCAACAAAAACTACCAAAACTGTAGAAAAACAAAAAACTCTTTCACGAAACTAAAAATACTTAAATACCACAACAAAGTGGAATCGATAAGCGCAAAGCGGCCTAATAATTATTAGTCGACGGCCTGAAATTCATGCACAAAGCTCCGACCCGCAGTAATAATAACGACAATTGTTGTGTTTAGTGGAACGTAAACGCGGCCCGGGGCGGGGCGGGGGGAGCGCCCGTGGGCGGAGCCGCCGGGGGCAGAGCCTCCGCGCTCGGGGGCGAAGCCGCAGTCCGCGCCGCGACACGCGACACAACGCACCTCTGACATGTGACCGAGAGCATGGAAGATTGTGATCTTGCCCAATACCGCGATATGATCATCGAGGGCGAACTGCCGCTGGACCTGCGGCCGCCGCCGCGCCTCTACCTGCCGCACTACCTGCGCGACGAGCGCGACCAGGAGTACCCGCCGGACGACACCTACGTCTCCGTGGACGAGGACACCCCCGAGCCGCCGCCGGCGTCCAGCGACTCCGAGCGATACGACGCCTCCAGCCCAACTGAGTCCAAACCCTCCACACCAAAGAAGCCGAAACAGAAGTCTTCATCACAACTCATCAAGCCGCCTTACTCCTACATCGCACTCATCACGATGGCCATCCTTCAATCTCCACACAAGAAACTAACGTTGAGTGGGATCTGTGAGTTCATCATGACGAGGTTCCCGTACTACAGGGAAAAGTTTCCCGCCTGGCAGAACTCCATCAGGCATAACTTGAGTTTGAACGATTGTTTTATAAAAATCCCGCGGGAGCCGGGAAATCCGGGAAAGGGGAACTACTGGACGTTGGATCCTTTGGCAGAGGATATGTTTGATAACGGTAGCTTCTTGAGGAGGAGGAAGCGGTACAAGCGGCCGGCGCCGTCGCTGCAGCACGCGCACGCCGTGGTGGCGATGCTGGCGCGCGAGGCGTACGCGCCGCTGCTGCCGCTGCCGTGCTACCTGCCGCCGGCGCCGCTGCTGTCGCTGCCGCGCCCGCCGCCCGCCACGCTGCGGCCCGTGCCGCTGCCGCCGCGCGTCTCCGAGACCACCGAGCCACGAAGTAAGAGATCTCGAAACGGATTCTCCATCGAATCCATCATCGGTTCCCAGGACAGTCAAATGAACTCGGAGCCGAGGAGAAGCGCCTTCTCACCTCTTCACCAGAACAACTGTCCGCCGGACGACTGGGCGAGATGAATGTATCTAAACGGGTACGGTTCCAGTCCATCCCCGTTTTGAATCGTCCCGTCGGACGCGTGTCGCTCCGATTGACTGAAGTGATTCCGATAAGATTGACGTGTTCCAATAGTGAGTCAGAAACTTATTGTAGGTGTATGATGTACATTTTTGGAGGGGTCAAATATCAGTTTCCAAATTGCATTGGAATTGCCAAATAATTAAATAGTTACCATTCCATTAATCAATTCATATGTCCAACTGTGTGATCTTTTAGCTGAAATAATTGTGTACAGAATGATTTATTTTTAGTAGTTGAAGAATGTCTGAATTTAAGTTGATTGTTTTTTTAAGCGACTGATATGCAGTTCCATGAAATAATTGTTGCCAAAATAAATGGCATATAAACATTTTTCTGTTACAAATTTTAGTTTATTCTGTCACTAAAATTGAGTTTAAAATACAACGTTTCTTTGAAATAATCATATTAATTGTACGATTTAAAAAAAATGTTGATTCATTTCATATTAATGTTTGTAAAGTGCAGTTTATGAATCTGTAAATCCTTTTTTAAATCAATAATTTGGTTTAGGTTTTTATTTATCTGCTTAAAAATCGTTTTGCAAATTATTTCAACTTTCCAAATCAATTACAATTGTGTAAAATAATTCTGTTTTTTTTTTAGTTATTATCAAAAAGATAGTGATCTATAAATAAGTCTAGTCATTCTATGTACAAAGTAGTGTGGAGTTGTAAATGTAAGTATTATCTAAGGCTATTGTAAATATTAACTTTACCTTTGTAAGTAATACCAGTCGACATTAAATGCAGTGAATATCAGTTGTTATTTAAACGGCGCATTATGCATACCTATAATAATATCGGTTACTTAAATTAGTAGATCATTATTTTAATTTGAAGTTACAATATTTAATTCTGACACTTACGCGAATATAAGACATTTAAATAAAACTACTTTTAAGTATTTTATCGCGGTTATATTAATATATATTATTTAATCCCGACGTTTCGGATCCTTTACAGCATCCATGGTCACGGACTAACTGCTGTAAAGGATTCAAAACTTCGGGATTAAATTATTTAAAAGAATAAAACAAAATCAACAAAGCATTCAGCAATAGAATTATTCGATTCAGTTCAAAATATTTTTTACTTATAAGTTTTCTGTAGTTTTTTTTATTACTTCAATTATGAACATGTTCAATTGTTTTTTTTTTAATAGAAGTGCCAAAAAGTCCTTAATCGCTACGTTTAATACCGATTGTAGGAATTGCAATATTTCTTGTAAAAAACACTGATTTGGTTCTAAAATGGACCGTGATGTATCTAACTGTTATAATAAACTGTAGCTATTTTGTGTAACATCGTATTTTTAAGGGAGAAATATAAAATAATGTGAATTATACGTTTATTCGTTTTATTAAATAAATAAAAAAAAAATATAAAAAGCTTACAAAACACAACCCTTGGGCAAAAATACTCGTATAAGCGAGTATTTTCTATAAAACTAAGTAGGTATCTACATATCTGAAAGATTCTAAAGATTTTATTTTTAGTTTAAACAGCATAACAAAATAAGTTAGAAAAATAAGCTGCTTTTCTATCGGTGGCTTATCATAACTTTTATTGGCGGAACTTGTAAAAATGTTTTTAGTGCAGGCATCTTATCAGGTCTGAGATATATGCAGCGGTCATTTTATGATTTGTTTGCCAACTGTTTTTTTTTAGCTTAGAAGCCTTACTTGCCTTACCAGGACTATAGCTTTCGCTATTGGCTATGTTATACTTAAAAGATTTTTTTCATGTAGGCTTTTTCTTGAAATTAGCACCTTCGAACAAACCAGAATTCTCTTCAGCTTTACTTAGTTACATGATATTAGTAAGTACCTATAGATGAGTGTACCGCATTGGTCCCCTGACAATCAAGGCCATTGAAATCAAACTGAAATTAAACTTATTAAAGTTTGCTTTAATGGAATCTGACGTCTTGATAAGACCTTTATAAAACTTCAGCATCCTTTTACAGCAACAAAAATAAAACGGTTACTTATTGAAAAGGTGGTTAGTGAAAAACTTCATTTAAGAATGAAAGTTTCGGATAATTAGGTGAGTACCTAATAAAAAAAACTACTAGGTAGGTATATTTCACAGAAAATAAAGGTAATTATAAATTATATAAGTACCTAATCGAGAATAGAAAGACAGTATTTTGAACATCACTTTTTAAGTAGCCATTTTAAATAATAATCCCGTTCCAAGTTTAAACTATTTTAAAACTAAACCTCAACGTGTGAGGTGGTCGCGCACAGACAAACACCTCAGGCCCGGGACAGCAAAAGCTCCTGGATTACGTAGCTTATCAGAGCGAGCGCATGATAACGCGAATTACGTCAGGACTCACAAATACTCGCTTTTGGGTGGTCTGGATTCAGATTTCTAGTAAAGGATTTTTGACTATTAAAACTTTAATAGTAAAATCCTTAAATGCAAAATATGTGTACCTATACGAGTCACGTCCGCGTCGGCGCAAATCTACTGCTAGCATTTTGTTTGCGCTTATAGGTTGCAATTTCGTGCACAATATCGCACACTTTGATCTAAAGGGGGTCAAACTCAAAAATCTAGTTTTTTGAGTTAATCATACCATTAAATTCCTTAAAGGAATACCCGACTACTAAAATAGGTTAAAAAAATATGTTCTAAATGCGTACAGACGTACCGGGACGCAGGGAATTAGATTTTCGCCTTTTCTGAAAAAAGCTATTTTTTGAGTTTACCCATTTTATGGTATTAGAAATTTTCGCACGCATCTTCTTACCTTTAGCTAGAGCGAGTAGCCCAGAAGAGATATTTATTTCATATATTTATTTAACCATGTATGTACACAGTGAATATATGAAAATAGGTAGAGATAGCATAAAATAGTACAAAGGTAGATACTGCTTATTTCTAAATCTAATGAAATCTCTGTTAGCAGACCCGTAGTAGGAGAGTTAGAATAAAGAGAAGTAGATAGACTGTGTAAAAGGAAGGAAAGGAGGATATTTGTGTAAAATAGGAATGAAAAAAACAATCCATGGCCTAGTCAACATTTGTATGCCATACACCCTATATTTTGGATGGTAACGCAAAGTAAACTTAACATACATAATTATTATTTCATACAGTTAATTAACTAACTACAGATTAAAACAAGGTCAAATAACTTATTGTTACAGGTGTTTGAATTGTTTGAGTATAATTGGTTCCAGTTTAAAGTTTGGCGCTAACCAGTTAATATCTTGGTGAGATGGTAACAGTAAGAGTTTCATACTAGGTTTTGCATTCGGGGTCACTCGCCGTTATATATTTTTAGAGAGTACGGTTTGTAACTACTGCTTATGTAATTTATACTAATATATTAATGAGGAATCATTTTTTGTTTGCTTGTAAAGGCTCACAAAGTACAGAACCGAATTGAAAAATTCTTTCACTGTTGGAAAGCTATACTCTTCCTGAGAAACATAGGCTATATTTTACACAGGTAAGGGAAGAAGTTGGCAAGTTATGTAGGTATATTGTTAGTAGAAAGTAGTATTATAGTAACAGATTGGGTTTATTTACTTAGTATTTACTAATCATATGTACTTAAATGAAACAGAGCACCTACCTAAACTTAAAATAAAATACAATTAGACACACATCGCCTTTTCCATAACACCACACCCACTACACTCAAGTGCATAAATATTGACCAAACATAAAATTAAATAAGAAAATGTTATTCTCGCGAAAAAGTAACACCTGTGCTAATTTTGCTAAAATAATATACATGTCCTTGTATATGTAAATTTTATACATAAACCTATTATATATATTCAGTATATAAAAACATTTTATTTGTTCCTCTTATAGTGATCGTCACGTAGCCTCTTGAACAGCTGTGTCAGTATCAAAATAACAGGAAAATCTGTCACTAAAATCATTGGAGAAATGCTTTTCATATACTACAGCCTGCTTCCGGTTTCACCTACAAATATATAAATAAGTTATTACCTGAATATATTTCTTTACACCAATGACTGTGTTTCGGATGGCACGATAAACTGTAGGTCATGGCTGTCATTGAACATCCTTGGCAGTCGTTACGGGTAGTCAGAAGCCTGTAAGTCTGACACCAGTCTAACCAAGGGGTATTGGGTTGCCTAGGAAACTGGGTTGAGGGGGTCAGATAGGGCAGTCGCTCCTTGTAAAGCACTGGTACTCAGCTAGCTACATCCGGTAAGACTGGAAAGCCGACCCCAGCATAGTTGGGAAAAGGGCTCGGAGGATGATGCCTAAATATATTTTTGAGTTATACTGCGAGTAAGTACCTAATTGTGCTTTTTTGATTTACAATTTCAGCTACATCTACTTTTAAAAGAATATTCAGAAAAATCGTAGATATATTTAATGTAAGGTATATGTATGTATCTATTTATCAGTCTGTCTCCTCTGAATAGAGCCGATTTAAATACACATGTATTTGGTACACAGACGAAAAGAAAAATGACCAAAGAAAGGACGTAGTCTACTTTTCATCCAGGTGCACGAAGTCCAGGATGAAGGTGATGAAGGACTACGGGAAACAGCTAGTTACTCATGTTATTTCAAGAGCCAAAATGAAAACTCATCGTGACAATTTCATACTCAATCAGTCTTTCAATAAACTCGTGAAAGTTTCGTGAGTCAAGTCAATACAAGTCTACAGGGGTTTTCCAAACCAAACCTAGTTACATTAAATTTATTTACTTTCATATCTTACTCATGTTTCTAATAATTCCACAAAACTAAACAAATAGTACCTACTAACTACAGAAAAAATAGAGCGTTTGTCAACGTTTGTCAATCTCGTATTATCAGACAATGCTCTGTGAGTTACGAAAAATATCTGATAAGGTAAACTGGTTGTAAATTAAGTAATCGTAATGTTTCATGCTTTTGTTTTTTTAAGGACAGCGTGAGTTGTAAGATTTGTGGGACTGTGGTTCATGTTGCATTTATGAATGTGTAATGGTATTTTTTCTAATTAACCTGATCATTTTATTTCTATGTGGATGATGTTATTAGCCGTCACAGCATTAAGAATCCATTGCTGGGCAAACCCCCCTCCCAAGTTAGGGGAATTGACCTATACTCACTGGCCACTGCACTGGGCATGCGGCTTGGTGAACCCAGTGTGCTTCGGATGACCTACTGATGGATACCTATCAAATGATAAGAAAAAACAGTTTATCCCCGGATACTATAGTAAAACTAATGGATACGCAGAATTGATTTCTGATTGATGCAATTTACATCGGTTGATTGTCAGGAAGTTACTTACATGGGGTTGTAATAAAGTCCTCTTTCCTAGGAGTCCATTAAGCATTTTCGGACATACATATGTACCTACCTACTGGTAATAATCAAATAGGTATATGACATACATACACAGGTTAATTCGAGATGACATATGCTTTGTTACTGGTAGAAAGGTAAATTAATATTAATAGTGTTTTTTCTAGTAATTATCATAAAGTGATAATCTTTCACGAGACTACAACAGTACCTAAGTACTATCAAAACTCAGCGAGATGTCACGATATGTCACAATGTTTTTAAACGAGAACACTGCTTGTTGATTTAACATTAAATTACTCACATGCGTACAGTATAGTCGGGCACAATAGTGATATGAAGTGATTATTCTTTTACGAATTTTTATGATTGCAGTTTGCAGTTATAAAGAACTTAGAAAAGCTCGTACTTAAGCTACTTTTTGTCCTTATTCAGGAAGATGATTCTCGAAGCGAGGGTAAAGCCACCCGGAATTAATTCTGTATCTACGAGTCGTCGCCCTAGTCGAAAAACGTCCACACCTGGACAAAGGTCTCCTCCCAGCTCATATTTGGATTTGGTCATAATTAATAACTTTTCTGTCCCATGAATCATATGTGATACTCAGTGATTGTTTAAGTATTGTGTCTGCGTCGTGGAAAGTGAAGTGGTTAAAGCGCTGGGCATGGACATGCGTTTCAGATACTGATTATTTATTTATCAATTTAATTCAGCCTTGAAGCCTGAATTATAGATATATAGAATTGTATATATTTATACAAAATATTATATATTTATATAAATATAATTTATATATTTATACAAAAAACTTAAACTTACTATAAAAATATAACAAATATTCTTAAAATCCGTTAGGAGTACCCACTCGCTCATAATTACCTTAACACTTTTGTCTCCGCCATTACACACAAGTCTAAACAAACTGTTGGGTTTGTTTTTCATAGAACACAAAACTATGGCTAGTTTTATTTACGACACTTACAACAGTGTTTGAGTATTGCGAAATGCTATGTTGCCATCTCGAAAACTGAGAATCTTATCAAAGTAGATGAGTGATGATCTAATTTTTTTTTCTGTTATTTGTTTAGGCGCTTCTTACGCTATGCACAGAAAAACATAGCGTAAATGTAATTATCAAAAACATTTTGATCCATGAATAAATCGCATTTAGATTGTGTACCTACCGACTCTTTCCTAAACCTCTCAGTACTTCAGTAGTCGTATATTTTATCAAATTTTATTTTTATTTGGGAAACAAATAGATATTGCACAAAAATAATTACAATCAAATAGACAACTCTTAATCGAAAACAGTTTCTACACTTAATCCAGTTTTTTTGTAACTGCACAAATGCCAGATTTGTAACTGCACTATACTTCTGGACAAAATTAAGTTTTCTTCTACTTTTACTTTTATTGAAGATGCTTTATTTCCTTCAAGGTTACAGATGGTTCGTCTCGAATAACCAAGAGTCAAAACAACGGAAAAAAACGTATTTACCCTTGTTCAACATCATAATTAATATTGATACATTTGGTCTAAGATAAATAAAAAATCATGGAAAAATACCAAGACTGAACATAACTCATTTAAATAGTTGGAGATGTAAATAGAGCATTGTTTTCTGGAATTTTCTTTCACTAAGCACTAGCTAAGGGGGAGGCCTATGTTCAGCAGTCGACGTCCTGTGGCTGAGATGATGAAGCACTAGCTATGGGACAAGATTTAAATAAAACTGAACTTTTGCTATTTTTAACCGACTACTCAAAAAGAAGGATATTGTACGCCGTATTGTACATAAGTACTGATATGGGCTTCGAGGCTCGAAATATTTTTTTAATACAATTTGTGAGCTAGATAATATTTACTTAAGTAGATAAAGCTTTGTCCCCAATTCCATTTTTTGAAATAAATCATTTTATAATGATGATATCTTCATTATTTCATATGACAAACACCTAAACAATACCACATATATTATTATGTAGCTCATACTTTTCTTAAACATACAATCTAATCTAAACAATTGACAAGTTCAGAACAAACAAACCGTGATAATATTTATATAGCGAAGTACTGTACAATAATAAGTTATCGTATATATTTAATATATTATTTAATTGAAGGTCGGTAACAATGTTATGTATTTGTGCATGAACAATATAATGCTTTTATTTGTTGTTTGTATATTTATAAATCACATTAGCTTCGCGTAGAAACTATTTCACATCTGAAATCTAGGATAAAGTTGTCTAAACATTCTTCGTCAAATGGGCTATCTCACTATGAGTAGTTTCTATGATTAACGCCTTTAACTAACCAAACAAACAATCTCTTCGGCTTCATAATAGATACCTATTAATACCACTAGCTACTTAGTTCCTCAAATTTTTTCCGCGTGCATCTGTAGTTATTGAATGTAGCTTAAATAACTCTAAGCGTAAGAACAAACTAATAAATAGTGTGGTGGTAAGTATTAAAAAGTAAATAATAACTACTACACACAGGATTGACTCCGTTTTCGTGGTTTTCATGTGACGTGCACAGATTTATAACATTGAACTAAAGATCGTAAATGCGACACTCAATCTCGATGTACCCGGTCAAAGGCGCAGAGGCAGGCCAAAAGTGCGGTGGTTGGGTGTCGTAAAGAAAGACATGAAAATTGAAAATCTGCAAACTCGAAGATGAAGATATCCTGGAGAGAGCCAAGTGGAAGAAGAAGATACGGAAAGCGGACCCCGTTACAAGACGGGTTACTAAGAAGAAGATCATCCATTGATTTCCTTCAATAAGTTAAGCTTGACCTCGATTTTATAACAAAACTTCATCGTACGAGTAAAAATAACTTAAATACAACATTATCATTCTCCCATCACTATCAACTTCACACATCACTACAACACAAACAATGCTAAACAAACCGCAATTTCTCCGTTATTTACTAAACAAATATTTAGCAATCCTAGTGTTAAGACAACTCGCATTAGCAACAATGTAACAACAATAATAATTAGATTAGAGTTTGTATAGCGAATGATTGTCATAACTTCGTTGCTGTGAATACTGCAGTGGAATCTTTTGCTAATATTATCTTTAAAGGTAAAGATAACATTTTATTGTTATTATCATAAGCATCTATAATAATTGTAATAAAGAGGAAACATCTTTCGTTTCCTTGTACCGTAATTTTATCATAATTGATCGGTGGTGTAAAAACTACTGAATCAAATTGAAAAGTTCTTTCACTATTGGAAAGCTACCTACACTATTAGATACTAATGGCTTGTGTTTAAACACCACCCAAAAAAGTACCTATTTTACTACCAAAAAAATTCTAAACGGTTACCAAAATGGATAAATGGTCACCAAATAACGTTTCCAAAAATATTATTAAATAAAACCATTTTTTCGTATTATTGACTACTAAAAAAATATATGGACGCCTTTAAAATACACTTTAGACCAAATATAATATATTGTCACTACTTAGATGTTACCAATTGTGTAATACCATGACTCCTAATTTGGTCATTTTTGTTAGACTAAAAATGCTAACGATCGCTAGAATATTTCCCAAATACCAATTAATATACTGGGGTTCCCAAACGTCCGTCGCTTATTGTGAATGTGAATGTGAGGTGTGAATTTGTGTGTAACTCAGTACGTTTAAAATGTAAGCACGCAACATGCAGCAAGCATGGCTTCTGTCACGGCTCCGGCGCTGCAGGGCTCCGGCGGTCCCATGCGAGCTTATCGTCGCAGATGGTTTTCACGCCCACCACCGCAGCTTCGGCTTGCTGGCCGGCTCTGCCGGCCAGCCTCAGCCGCATCGGCGAGCCTTAAAACTACCTGCGCCTCAGCTCGCAGGCCGCCTCGCCCCTCTGCGCCTACGCGGATTTGAATTGCACTCTAGGGGTAGGGCAGACAAAACTACGTGGAGTCGGTTTTGCAGCGATTCGTTTTCGTCACTAACTTTGATTTTTGGTAGTAATATTAATCTTTTAGTTGGATAGAATTTGGTGACCATTAATCCATTTTGGGAACCAAAAATAATATTTGTGCGAGATTTGCGATTTTTCTGATGTTATTTTATTTTTTTGGATCATAATATTATATACTTTAGTGCCCTTTTAATAAAGTCAATTTAATTTTTTTGGCGTTGTTTATTTTATTTGGTGCTTCAGCTTAGAGTCTTAAAAATATTTTTGGTGACCGCCTAAATTATACCCGATACTAATATAATACTTTCATGGCTATTGAGAACTTACAATTGGATTATCTTTTCAGACAGTGAAGACACGATGAGAGTAGATCACCATATGGGCTAACAGAGCTGCTGCACACTGAAGACTAAGAAAAATCTCTTGGAAAATTAGCTGGCCAGATAGTTCGCTGAAGTTTACTACACATTTATTTATTTTTACCTTGTGAGCAATTCATCTCTATACTGATTAGGTACTATATTCCATTTGGGTAATACAGTTTTAAGGGTGCGCCTATGAAAGTCCAGATTACGTAGAGTGAACATACATTTTCAGTCAATCACCTTGATTTAAACACGTTTTCCTTAAGGTAAGGAGTCCTAGCTAGAGTTGTTATTTTTTTAAATGGCTAGATGGCGAAGACATCTTGGGTAGCTAAATATGTTTTTGACCACAAGCAAGCACGTACCCAGAATTTTTTGTCGGGGGGGGTCCAGGTCCAGGCAAATGATTAAGGTGTCGCGTAAATGGATACTTAAAATTAAAAGAAAATTATTTTCACAAATTATTTAATGCATATCTCGGTAATATAAGACAGTATTATAACGTTAAATTTAAACGTCTTGGTCTTAAGGACATTTGGTGTAAAACGTCGTCTACTGAAAGAATCTGAGTTGAATGGGCTGACATCAATACCAAACCAGTTAGACGATCATTGCCCATTTTATTGCGTAAATAGGTTTTAACCCTTTTTAAAGTTGAAAACGATCTTTCGACGCTTGCAGTAGATACAGGGAGAGACCCTAACAGTTTTAATAGTGTGTGTATATGTGGATAAAATACAGCATCACACTTAGCCAACACTTCTATTGCTTCTCTCTTGATTGAAGTTTGATCAGCATTTTTCCACTTTTCAGCCCAAAGGTGATATTCGCTCTCCAATGTGACCGCAGACACATCGTCATCTAAGTAAGAAAGTAGATTTGACAAGTTCTGTGCATTGTTGACACATATCTTATGTGGTAATAACATTTCTAGCGTTGTCTTTGTACATTGCTCCCTTCAAACCGACTTTTCAGACTTCCAAGAAGGTCATCCAGACACGGAATGAAAATACTTCTTTTGAAATATTCCAATGGTGAATCTGCTGGATAATTTTCTCTATGTACTTGTCTATCTACTACTGGAAGATACTACTATACAACCAAGTCATATTTGGCACTCTACTGACTACTGAGGGATTTATTTTATGGGTTGCATCTATTTTCTTGAGGGGTCCGGACCCCTTGGACCCCCCCCCTGGGTACGTCCTTGACCACAAGATCTGTATTTCTTAAACGTTACATGACTGAATGATTTTTACGTTGCTCAATGACAGTAACTACAATGTTATTTTTTTGAAATCGGAAGTATAAGTTTCATAAAACCTCAATATGAGACTCCCCACAGTTCCTAAGACATATCTGTCGTAGTGTAAATAATTTGAATTGTAAAGTTAACGCATTGCGCGCACAATTGATTGTTGTTTAGTGCGCACAATCGCTTTGTGTTTAAGATTAGCAAAGATTATGTAAGTACAGAATGATAGAGTGTTTGATTTGTTGAATATTCTACCTACAGAATGCTGTTGTTTAAATAGAACATAATATCTAATGTAATGAGTTAGTGAATAAGTCGTTGGTGTGTCAATAAATAAATAAATACAGTGTCAATTGTAGAACGTTTCCATTAAGCATTTTTATGGTTTGATTATATCGTTATAAATTGTTGCTGTTAACTTGCTTAAAATCTTTAAGCAAGTTTACAGCAACAATTTATAATTTTGGCAATTGGCAATTTTTGAAAGGTAACAATCATCCACAATATATTTTCAGACATAAAATATTTAAGTTCGTGCTCTAAGAATATCACAAAATTTACAAAATCAAACTATTGGCACTATTTTTTAAACAAAATCTAACAAAAATCCTCACAGAGTAACATACCAAAATTCTGCCTACTTACCCGTCCACCCGCCCGTATACTTGACAATTATGCCCTAACAAATGTATCCACATATTATGACGTGTGCGCTCAAGTGGGCACAATTGTTCCCGATTGAGCCCGAATGTGCCCGAATGTGCCCGATTGTACGCGATCCCTGATTGTACTCGACCACATGTACAATATCTTATTGAATTTATTATTTGAAGATGTTTTTTTCCCACTTCAATGGTTGATGGTACTTAGCGAGGCTACTGTATAATGTGAGTGCAATAATGTCATGTTTTTTGCTTGAGTTTTAATAATGAGGATGTTATTTGGTTGGGGACATTTTACAATTATTTATAGAAAACTTCATAATGATTTTGGTAAAAAAATAAAGTTAATTCGCCGTTCTTGAAAAGGATAGAAAGGCTCCCCAATTCAGTTGTCCTTTCTCTGTTATGAGGAAAAATGTGGAAAAATACGTGGCTAGAGAATTGCTTTAAAGTAAAATTCAACAAAGTAAAAATATATGATAAAAAAATTAAATAGACGTTGGCCACGAGCTTAAGAAAAGTGTACATAATATTTTTTTGTAACACTTGTCAAACGTCTGTTTTGCTAGTTTCATTTGTAGTGTTCTATTGTTTTCTGTCATCACAAATTCATGCGGTTATATAATAAGCATTCTATCGACATCAAAACAGTACCGAGAAACATTTATAAATTCTGAAAATTAATTACTAAATAATAAAAAAATTATGGCGTTAAAAATTATAACCAAACCATTTTCAGTTGTCCAATCGCCGATCTGACCATTGGGCGCCAATTTCACGGCTGGCAATGGTTCGGTTATCACATCCTCATCCTCCGAGCCTTTTTCCCAATCATGTTGGGTCGGCTTCCAGTCTAACCGGATTCGGCTGAGTATCAGTGCTTTACAAGAAGCGACTGCCTATCTGACCTCCTCAACCCAGTTACCCGGGCAACCCGATACCCCTTGGTTAGACTGGTGTTAGACTTACTGGCTTCTGACTACCCGTAACGACTGCCAAGGATGTTCAATGACAGCCGGGACCTACAGTGCAACTCAACCTTAGATTGATGAAGAAATATTAAGTTTTCATACAAGACTTTTGAAAATGCTTGCAATAAATCACTACATTATCATCTAATTTCGGATTTCTATATCTATCTGTTATTATGCGATTACAGATCGAAACTTGAAAATATCAAAATTAAATCTCTAATCTCAAACCAACAGATGGATTGATTTTAGAAATCCACAGTAAAGTGCCACTGGTCACAGCTACATTTTCACATGACGCAAGTATTTCGGCGCACAACAAATCAATTCGTCGGCAAATTGTTTTCCGAAAGTCCCTCGAAGGGATGTTTATTAGATTTACCGAAGGGACGTCATCCCTTCTTTTATAATCCATATATTGTGTTCTATGTAAAGACACAGAGGAAATTGGTATTTTTTGTCACATACATACCTCATACACTTATTCAGTTGGTTAGTTCATTTTGATTTTATGTTTTTTTCAAGCGCGACTTGATTTTCTAATTTATTATCTAATTAGAAATACAAAACAGATTCAATTTTGGCAAAAGTAAAAACTTTACGAAAAAAAACACTAAGCAAATAATCATGGCTACAATACTGCTACGCCGTAGCGTAGCGTAGCGCTACACGGAAAAATAAACTGTTCACTGTTCCTTTCTTATTATTACCTCGAGGTCAAAATTAATTCGTTTAATATGTATTTCAACTTGTATCACACTAGAATAATGATGATCACGTATAGTGATGACTTTAAAAAAAGTTTGTACCCACATGAAACAATACATTGTCAGTGTTACTGTGCTGTCCATATCGTAACAGTAAAATTAAATAATTTGTTTGAATTTTATTGGCATTACAATCATTATTTACGTAGATTTTAACATATTTACAATACATATCAAAAACTATACTAGTAAAACAAACAAACAAAGAAAAAAAACCACTACCTATGTATAACTAAAAAGCAAAAGGTGTTAACAATTTCATAATTTATATTATGTTGTAACATAATTAGCGACTTGAGAATTACAATAATAAACTACGAGGCTAAAAACGTTATCATTATTAATTGGTATTTACGATTCAGACAATCGTCCTTAAAATGCAGATAGTAAAACATAGGTGTAAAAAGTGTAAAATATTCAAATAAAAAGGTCTTCAAAATCCAATTTATTATTTAAATGAGTGATAACTATTAAGTGCGAGCCACCTAGTGTCTCCTGACACTCCCTACAAATATTACATTCAAAATTAAGAGTCCTGCGCACGTCTAGATGAATTAAACGAATCTCACTTACCCCCTTATTCAAAACCACTATCAACCAAAAACAAGGAAATTTCAACCTTATCATTAAAGTTTTAAGGTTAGTTTTTCACAAGCAGGTTGACTGACAATGGGTGTACGTTTGATCGCGGTATTATCCTCACAATAGTGTTCCGCATTGAAGCTACGTTGACAAATTGTTGTTAAAGGATTCTCAACTGTATTGTAGTTGGAATAAGGTTGTTTTTGATAGTGGTTCGGTGATAATGTCGCCGCGGGGGTCGAAAAATCCAGCCCTTGATAGTGACGCCCCGTGAAGTAAGCTATGATCTGTTCGTATGCTGAAATGTTGCGGTTGAAGTTGGTAAATCGGGTAGTTTAAAAAGTGGACCGTTTTATTTTCTGGTGTTTTTAGTTTATTTTATGCTATCCGTTTTTTCGTTTCAAAATAGTAACTGTTGCATTTAGTTTGTAAAAAACTGGTGAAAAAACAGCTATAAGTACCTATTTATTAGTAACTAATTCAGGTTATAGATGCAAACAAACCTGTAAATGATTATCTTAAGAATTAGGTAGGTACCAGATTAGTCATAGCGTGGCAATATTTGTTCTATAACATCAGTATTGTCGTCAATTGCATGTATATGCTTCTATCGAAAATTTAACCTGATGCTTGTAGTTTAATTTAAAATACATGGCCAAGACTAACCATAAGACTTCCCCACTTGTACTCGATTATTTGCCATCTATAAAATCTGTGCTAAACTACAGAAGTGAAATAAGTATCCAGTAAGCACACAACAAAATCCTTCGACAACATCAAACTCTCTTCTTAGTCGTACACTCTTGTCAGAGTGGTCGTGGTCATGTAGGGTCGCCCACTGGTGCATCAGGTGCGATCGCTGCCTTGGCGATTCTTCTCCATCGCTCCCTGTTGGTTGCCTGGCGAGCGCATTCTATCACAGGGATCTTGGTGACAGATTTGATGGTATCTGTCCATCGTGTCGGTGAACGTCTCTCGTCGCTTGTGCAACATCAAACTAGACATCACAAAATCCACCCAATTCACACTTCAACCGTAACAGATTAGTGCCTATGAATAGAAGTAATGAAATAAATATTATGCCGGTGGGGCAAATTGTATGACGCCTGACTGCACAAACCCTCAATTTGACGCAGCGGATCTGCCTAGCCATTTCGCAAAACATCAGATTGTGTGTGTCTAAGGAGCGTGAATAATTTTGTACCGCGTGAGATTGCTTGGAAACTAACTACCGGTTCTTTTTGAGTGTTAACTGGGATATGTGATGATGTGTGAAGTCGGTTTTGTATGGTTTTTGAAATGTGGAAGGTAAATGAGACAAATGGTTGCGTGATTGTTGCAATATTTTTTTGGTGACTTCCTATAAGTTTGTGAGTATTTGTGGTTATAGGGTTTGTCGGCTGTTTTACTCATTGATAATTTTGGCCTTTGAAGAATTTGATAATTGTTATAACTGTCTGCTTGTCACGACTTCTCTCTGAAATGGCTGTTCCATTTCGATAAAACTTTCGCTACCAGTAACTTGGGCTAATTGCGTGTATAATTGCCTCGAACAGCTAGTTTATCAAGAAATGCATCAAAATCACTGATACATATTAATTCAGATAACTAACTATCCCTCACTGTTTCATTTACAAGAATTACTGTTTAAAAATGAACCTATAGTTAATGAAAATGAAAATCTGCAACTGTATTATTCATTACTCACCCCGCTAATTCGTCCCCAATATTAAATTCTACCCTAAAAATGTCGGCGCTCTCATTTAAATCTTATTTGTAGTTTTTAGTTTACAAAGTCAACAGTTTAACAGTTTTGGGGACGCATCGGATTCGAACTTAAGTAATCCTGTGGGAGTACAGCTGTTTTGTACACTTGAGCCTTTGTGAGGATTATTTTAATAAGTGTCAATCTTTTTTCACTTGCTCGGCGATTAATTATTTGGCAAGTTATTTTGCAATAAGGTTATGTTCACAAAAAATTGAATTAGGGTATGGCCAAGAAGCTAAACCTAAAAATATTACTCTCAAAATCTATTCCATACAAATAAAAAGTTCATCTGTTTGCGATGCTACTTACTGCGCACATGGTTGCATTCTCATGGACCATGGCGGAACTAAACAAAAATATATGTGTTTATCTTAAAAATCTTCCTTAGTCTAAAATATGTATCTGCTAAGATATTACTAAAACAGGATGACAACTCTGTCGCACAGATTCTTATATATCCTTGTATTATAAATGCCAAAGCAACTGTGAACCGCTTTCACGCCAAAACGACTAAACCGATTTTAATGAAAGGAATACAGGCAGTCTTGAGAAAGGAGATAGACTACTTTTTGTCCGGCTGCAAGAAATAGGTTGCTTCTTCCTCGGAAGGTTTTTCGTAGGTTCCTTCCCTCTTCCTCGAGGAAGTGCCAGTTTATATTAAAATGAAAACTACAAGCATTACTACAATACTCCACAAAGCTAGACGCAGTTCATCTGTTTGCGATGCTACTTACTGCACAGTTGGGAGCATTCTCATGGACCATGGCGGAGCTAAACAAATATAATGTATTTATTGCTTACTTTATTCTACGATTGGTGTTTGTTTTTGGGCTGATTGCATCGCGATTTAATAATGTCTTCATTAAGTGGGTACTAGATTTCATGTTGACTCTTTTAAGGACATTTTAGTCGAAAAACAATACTGTTTCTTCGAATAATTATAGAAAGGATTTTTTTTAAATTAATTTCACGAAATTCGCTTAAAGAGTTCAGCTATCGGAATTCAGGTCAGTATGGAGTGTTTGTCATCAAATGACATCGAACATAATCGTAACGTTTTCATTAGACTTTGTCTTACAGGCTACAGGTTTCGAACAAAAAAAAAAGAAATTTCCTTTCACCCATAATCCTAAACTGTGCAAACTAAGCCTAACATTGCGCTACAAGCAGCGACTAAGCGGCGCGCACACTGCAGGGACGTAATCTCACTCGTGGCGCGATTGCCGCTCACTTCAGACGTGTCATCGCGATGAAAGCCACAATTTACCTACGTATGAGAGGTTGGGAATGAACGGAGGAGGTTTTTTTGGAAAATATTGGTATTTTTAGCACTTGGATAGAAAAGTAGTGTCTTTTCTCAGGGTCATATAAATTGGTATTGGGGAAGTTTGAAGTGTTTTTAGGGAAATTACCTAACGTAACACTTTCTTCATCAAAAGCCATTTACATAGCAGATGCTTAAAGCTATAGATTTCAAAACTGTGCAAACTAAGCCTAACATTGCGCTACAAGCAGCGACTAAGCGGCGCGCACACTGCAGGGACGCTCGCGAGTCACGTAATCTCACTCGTGGCGCGATTGCCGCTCACTTCAGACGTGTCATCGCGATGAAAGCCACAATTTACCTACGTATGAGAGGTTGGGAATGAATGGAGCTGGTTTGGAAAATATTGGTATTTTTCTTTCGTACTTAATGCGATCTTTATTTATGTGATTGTCATTTTCTTTCAAGGAACAGAGATTTTCCATGACGCATAGGTACTTTTAAGTCGTAGCATTCTGTTGTTTTCTGCAAAGTTTAGGGAAGTCTTCAGAAAATAATATTTTAATTCCAAGATAAGAATAAATAAGTTCGTTTTTATTAATTAACTAGCTGTTGCCCGCGACTTCGTCTGCGTGGGCAATATAGAATTTTCGTTTATTTAATCGTTCATTGCTCATCCCCCGTAGGTGATAGCGTGATAATATATAGCCTATGTGTTGAACCGGCCCCCAGCACTTTTTGAGTTTATCCGGGACAAACATACAGACAAACAGACATACAGACAAAAATTCTAAAAACTACATATTTGGGTTCAGAATCGATTACGGATCGCCCATCAAGTATTCTTTAAAAAAAAATATTCAATGTACAGTTTTGACTTTCCTATCATTTTATTATATGTATAGATACCTCTCCCTTATGGAAGCAGCCACATCTTTTAGACAGAATTGACCAAATTATCCGTACTACTCTTACATCTGTTTTTAATTTGGCCTTGGACGACCGAGCGTGGCTTCAAGCCACCCTTCCGATCAGATTCGGTGGCCTCGGTGTCCGCAAAATTTCCAGTTTAAGTCTACCGGCGTTCCTATCCTCGGTCTGCGGCACTAAGGAGTTGACCAGAAAAATTTTAGCCCCTTCACTGGTCGATTCTGAGGTGCCGTGTCTGACTGATGGCATGAACGCCTGGAAAGTGGCTTGCCCAAACACAGCCTTCCCTGAAAACCCGGCTTCCCAGAGACAGTGGGACGAGCCGCTCTGCAGATTGACGAGAAATAAACTAATTGAAACATCTGTCAATACTGCTGAGCGTGCCCGCCTACTGGCTGTGGGAGAGTGGGAGTCAGGGCTATGGCTTCACGCACTGCCGTCACCCAGCGTTGGGACCATGCTGGGTGACACTACATTCCGGCTCGCTACATGCCTACGCCTCGGCGCTCCCACTGCGGCTCCGCATCGCTGCCAGTGCGGTGAATCTGTGGACCGCCTTGGGCACCATGGTCTTTCCTGTAGCAAAAGTGCTGGTCGCATGGCACGACACGCCAGCATAAATGACATTATCCGTCGTGCTCTTGTCACCGCCGGAGTGCCAGCCATTTTAGAACCCAGAGGCTTGGCACGCGACGATGGCAAGAGACCAGACGGGATGTCTATAATGCCTTGGAAGATGGGAAGGTCTTTGGTGTGGGACGCAACCTGCGTCGACACCCTTGCACCTTCCCACCTTCCCAGCACGGCGAGCTGTGTCGGTGCAGCTGCTGCGGCCGCGGAAAACCTCAAGCGGCACAAATATGTAAACCTCACCGGCAATTGCATTTTTGAGCCGTTTGGGGTTGAAACCCTGGGACCATGGGGCCCAAGTGCCCACAGACTATTTCGAGAAATTAGTAAGCGATTAGTGGAGTCCACTCGTGACCAAAGGGCTGGCCTATACTTCGGTCAAAGGATATGCATTGCCATCCAGCGTGGCAATGCAGCCAGCTTTTTGGGCACGATCCCAGCTGACAGCGATGCGGATGAATATTTTGATACCTAGTTTTAATATTTCCCTATTATAGATTAATATTGTTAGGTATATGTAGTATATATAAAACTTCATATTTTATGAACTTTGTTGTCTTGTTTTGAGGTAAATGTATAGATACAGATAGTCAAACAATGGGACCGATAAACCAACGAAATAGGTATTGAATTTTCAGTAATGTATCACCACACAAGAAAATCTCTCATTCTTGTCTCTACTTTTTTGATGGTATGTGACAACGCGGCCAAGAATGTATCATGTCTTAATAGTAACGCCCATTTACTCTTTTCTTGATATCACGACCATGGGTTAAAATCAAAAGTATTTACATTTCCATCCTTACCTTTCAAACAAAATCCTGCAACATCCAAAAATAGAACCCAGTTCCACGTTTCGCTAGCGTCACAGCACACGGCAGAGATCCGGTTTATTTGCGCTTATATTGTGTGGACACAATACTTCACGAGGATCATGTCACGAGCCTTAGAAGCTTCTAGCAATACTTGTATGTACTTAGAAGCAGTTATGTAAGGTTCTATTTATGGTAGAGTATTCAGAATTTCGTGACATAGAATGACAAATTAATTCGTAGAAGTACAGAAACAACGTGAAAGCTTGTTTCGGCGAATCGGGGACAAAACTTCAATGTTTTGGAATGAAAATTATAGGTACATTGATTTTATTTTTAGTTACATACCTACTTGGTTATTGACTGGTATAAACATAAATCATTTATTTATGATACAAAGAAATGACTAGCTGGTGATTTGCCAGCTGTAACAGTGCTGACATTTCACACAATTTTAAAATCTCACATTCATTTTACTTCTTTACAAAATTGTGTACGTACTAGTATATTAATTTACCATCACCAAATATAACAACATAATAAACACATGAACATCACAACAAACACCAAATAACGTCTAGTTCAGACGCAAACACTTATTGCGATTGATAAAAAGGCGTCGATTGATTACGTCGACACGTGTCATACACAAAGGACATTGGACATGGGGACATCAAAAGTGTCGCGATTACTTGTCATTTCACACTACGATACGCAACAAAGTGTTGTGTTAATTTAGGAATGTAATTTCCGCTGATAGAGGTCCTTATTTGTTTTATTTAGGGATCTTGTTTTGGAGTAGAGGATTTGTTTGTTGTTTGTTGGTTTCCTGATTGATGGTGATGTATTTTTGGATCTCAAGATTGTGTGTGTAGAATCTATTTAAAGATTTTGAATCTAGTTTCAGATCTACGAAAATTATATCGCTAAAGAAAATGAAAAGTAAGTAAGACAGATGGTCTTCTAGGATATCGACATGTACGGTATAGTAAAATCGTTCTTCTAAATTATTCATTAGACTGGAAGCCGACTAGGTATTGTTAGGAAAAATGCCAAACAGACAGATGATTTATATAAGTATCACAAGTATGGTTTCCAAGGTAAGTAAACAACAGTATCCGACCAAAACATCGGCAGTATTGTATTGATATACTACACACAACACACAAATTACACCAAACAGTGACAAACGTACATTTCAAGTACGTAATTAATAGTCGCCGTGTCGCCGCGAGCGTGTTTGCTATTCGCACTGTCGCGCAGTCGCGTGCCTGAACCCGCCCTTATTAACCTGTTATGTTAGCCGTGGCTTAAGCCGTGTAGTGACAATCGCGATTTATTTGCCGACTTTGAGAGTATTTAGTTATAGGTTTAGCTCCAAGTAAGGAGAGCAGGATCTGAGAGGGGACTGTTGAAAATTGACGGAAAATTGTTTAAGGATTTTCATGTTTCATAGAATCTCGGGGCTCGGAATAACCCGTATATATATGATGAGGTGATCTCTTGTTTAAGTATCTATTTGAAAAAAACATCGTGTCTTTACTGGTGTTGATTTACTAGAGTTAAAAACGCCAAAGCGTTCTGATAGGAAGTCCATAAAGTTGCATTTTAAATTTGAAAATATTTTTTATGGTCTATTTAATAAACATGTAAGAAGACAGAAGACTATATAATGAACAAAGTGCGGTAATGAAGTAAATTTTGCACGCACATAAAAGTGGTATCGATCTATCAACCTCACGGACATGAAAAGAATATAAAGATCCAAGCATACTTCATAAATACCCATAACAAAAAAACCATTAAAAAATTCATAATTCGATTCTCCAGAAAGGTTCGAATAAAAACGTTGAACGTTAACGTAAGTAGTAAGTAATGAGTGAGATGGCGCGCCGCTGTAATAAGTGTTAACTCTCCAATCATGAATATTGTACACCCCATTCGTCTGTTTACTGTTCAGAATAAGAGACTACTAGGCTATCGCACTTTTTAATATTATGTAACTGAAGAAAGCTCGAGGAGTTGTGGCTAAGAAGCAACGGTACGGTCGGTCCGTGGGTGAGGGACCATTTTGTCATGAAGAGTTTCACCGTGTTTCAAAAGACACGTTTTATCCGTCACGGCTGTCAATTGCAGTCGTTAAGCGTAGGCAGAACACCGATAGTCTGACAAACAGACTACCAAGATTTCTCGGTTTTCCTAGGTTGAGAAAGTCAGATAGGCAGTTGCTCTATGTATAACACTGGCAATCAGGTGCATCTGGTGGGGTCTAGCCGAATCCAACATATATGTAGGTGCAAAAGGCCAGGCATATGATGCACGAGACAATTGCTCTTAATATCATTTTACACATTTTTCTGTCTTAAAATATCACCTACCAGAACTCTCCGTTATTATTTCAACAAAAGTCTAGTGAAAATAAGAATAATATTAGAAGAAATACCTAGGAAGAAAAGTAAACGAGTACCTTTTACGTATGTGGCTTGTTAAAAATACTGGTAAAGTATTAGAACTCGGTTATTCGGGTTATTATAACATAAATACCAGTACCCCAATCGGAACACAGCAAAGAGGAATAGTCGCTGAATCTGTCAGCTTTTTAATAATTGAAATATTTATAATTGCGCCGCGGCTTACCGTTTATTGCGTGGCTATGAAAAATAAAGTGTCGTTTACAGCTATTATTGTTTTTTCCTTTGGCTTTCCTCTTAATGAACGGTTCGTCAACTTAATAGAATTCTTCGCGACGAATTTGTTGGGAGACTGTGTTTTGTGTTATGAAACTAGCTTCTGCTAGTGGTTTAACCCGCGTCTTATTTGGACTACTCATACCTACTACTTATGCATATGCCTCGATAAATTAGGTATCTAACATGGCATAATTTCAAATTGGACCAAATATTTCTGAGATTAGCGTGTTTCAGAAAACAAATATTTTTGAAGAACCAAGCGTAATCTTCAGATTTTGTATATTAATAAAAGTAAATAATATTTTTTAGTAAACAGTAGACATAGCCATAGATGGTAAATAGCTTAAAGTTATGTAAGTTCCAGGACAAAATTTTCATGACAAATTCAGTCGCAGATTTCGCACATAGTTTATTTTTAATGCTCGTGGAAGCCCTGGTCCTACTTGTGATCGATGTAATGGTCAGTAGTCCAGTTCCACAGAGTGTCAATATAATCAATATAGGTCTCAATACGCTCCAAAGATCCCCCAAAAACATGTTTGTTACACAGCACCCCAATTTTTACGGCAAATTGAACGGCAATTATCGCGACACCATCTTTATATTAGAGAGATCAGTTCCCATTGCACGTGACGCACTTCAAGCACGATATTACATTTTTATTTGCTTCGACCCCCCCTTCAAAAGTTGTCAACATGTAACTACCGGACTACTATGCGGACTGCTAAAATTCCACTTCGATTCTCAACCTTATGTCTTGGGCTATAAAGACTAGATGTTGCTTGAGAAATTTGCTAAGCAAAATTGAACTCTAAGTCAAAGGAGTAAGGATGTGGTGGTTCAAATGTTGGCGGCAAAATATAAGTTGGCACAGATGTCTGTTTTACGTTTGCACAACGGATATTAGTGTGCCAAAGTACAGAACTATTTGCTCATGTACTTTGTGATGTTCCCATGGAAATCGTATTAGGATTTTGCTGTTTTTGAATTTCGAACGCGTTACGGCTTTTGAGATTTTCTTTTTTAGGCGTCTGAAATATTTGAAGGGTTATTGTAAAGTTAAATTTAGAATTCTGGGGAAACCTTCGCAATCTTAATATTATGCGGTCCTTTGATACGATTGATTCTTCTTGCTAAACTATTTTATATTTATCTAGCCTTAGGATAGCGTCCTCTTACTTACATCTCAGTAAAATGTTTTTTTAAAAGATCTTCCGAGAATTGTGTTCACAAATTAAATAATATTTCAGGCAGTTAATCCTTACAAAAATGATGACACTTCACGTATCTCCTTAAGTTCTATAGGAGCAAAGATATTTTATTTATCTCCTAAAAATAATGTAACCAACAATCCTACATTTAAAAACAAAAAAGAACACATTCCAAAATTCAAACGCATTTCCCGCTCAAAAACAAACACCCACACGAAAAAGGCGCTCCAGAAAAAAGGTTCGAGTCTTTTCCTTTTTTAAAAAGAACTCGGTCCTCCTTCGCTTAATCAACGAAGTATTTCATTAAGACCTTATCCGATAGAAAGAATAGAGCGTCACATTCTTCCGCGGCTCACTTTTGTTATGAAGAATGTTCATTTTATAACTGGCGTTTGTCTTAAATTCTTCGGCCTTTTGTTTTTTTATTTTTTTTTTCTTTTTATTTCATCAGCCTTCATGGCGAAGTTGGGTTGGCGATGTGTGTGTTTTCTTGTACGTGTGCGTTGGTAATTTTCATGAGGAGATCTTAAACATTATTTAAAAGTGTCGGCTATTCCTAAAGGGATACTTAGAAGTTGCAGTAAAAGCTAAGGGCTCTTATATTGCAAAATTTTTCTATCATTGTTTTACTCTACCTATATCGGTACTTTTTTCCTTTTGTGTAATTGCAGTAAATAATGCTGCTTGCGAAAAGGTACACCTGTGCCTTGTCTTTGACTAATATCCTAACGCTTATGCCGCACAGTTTACATAGGTACTGGTTACAATTTAGATAGATAGATAAAGCGTTTATTCAGACAAACAAAAAGACACCACAAAGATACACAATAAGAAATAAAACAAAAACAAAAAGTGGGTAGAAAGACAGACATAAAATATAAGCAGATTGATCTGGCAATAAGTTCAGTAATTTTCCCTCTTCCTCGTGACATGAAAATCTAAGTTTTCAATTATTTTCCCATATATGGCAGTTTCCATAAATTAAAGCTCTCTTATATAAACTAGTAGATAAGCTTACCTACATATATGTATTTAACTCTGCCTCCACACAACCTTCAATAACACAGTACCTAAGTACCTACATAAATAAATAAACCAGTCCTGTCCATTAGGTACATAATATGCAGTAGGGTGGCAACACTGCAGCGAGTATCGACCCGCTAAGTGATTTGTCCGCTAGCATGCATTATTGATGCGCACCGGGCCCATTTCCCAATTCACTCCAAACGGATCAGCCTGTGTCTATATGGGTAGGGATGTATAGGTATGGGAGTAGGTTTTTTAATTAGTGGTTATATTTTATTGATCCTGAAAAGAAAATAGGCTCTTATGAGAATGTATTTTTCAGGGTTTCGACTGTAAAAGCGCTGCCTATTTCCGAAATTGATGAACCCATGATTTCATGCAGTTTTCAGCTATCCTATAAATATTATGATCACGAAAGTAACTGTGTCTTCCACGGTGCTTTCACGCCAAAACCACAGAACTGATTTAAATGGGTAACCAAATAGTTTATAGCCTGAAAATATATGAAGGTTACTTTATCTGGATGCAGAAAATACTTTCCTCGGGACTTGGATAGAACCGCGGGGTCCAATAGTTTTAAAAATTATATGTCCTTTTGGCCATAGATAGACTACCTATCTAAAGTAGCATAAAAATCAATTCAATCATCAGATTACAAAAGAATAAAATTCACTTAATTACATGCAAATATAGACACAGTGGTTACTCGAAAGTTTGCATTATTCATAAGAATATTAATTTGCAAGCCAAATTCTTGCCAATACCCCTATTAAATTGCTTAAACCTTTCATAAAGAGTTCAGTGGAGTACCGAGGGCTTTCCTTTGTGGGACGCGATTTTTTATCGATTTAAAAATGGCGGACGTAAGCGTTAATTTTTATCGAGTATTTTCGACGTAAAAACTGGGTTTTCTGAGAGTCTTGTTTTTTTGTTCTTGTAATCTTTGACTATTTAAATTGACGGAAAAACTATGTCAGGTAAATGTCAGGTAAAACTAAATAGATGGACTTACCTCGATAGCTTTTTATAGAAAAAAACATCTTTTGTTTTTTATCGGGAAATGTTTTAAAATCTAACTCGAAATGTTTTTACAAAACCTACCCTACTTTGCCTCCCTTCGCTCTTCCCTTCTTTTTTTTGCTTATCGCCTAATATTTTGATTTACAAATAAAACAAATGCCGCTACATCTATCAATCTATTTTTCTTTCGACTATAAGTTTTCCTTTTGTCATATTTCACAACCTCCTCGTCCTGCCTCCTTGCCTGTCAATATCCATTGCAACTTCCTTAAAAACTAACTTCATTCTAAATTTGAAAACAGCAAGCCACAAACCAGCCAGCATCAGACTTGAACACAAAACACACAGTATCGATCGTTCTATCTTCAAAGCCACATCCGCCCAATTGCGTGCACATAGTTCAAGCGGTGCAACTCGACGATTCAATTTGAATCGGAGACAAGGGGATGGGGGGGGCGACTGACGACGCCGCGCTGATGGCTAAACCGTGTTCGATTCGCACCTGCGATGTGTGTGGGTGGGTATGTTGCTTTACTTTGGTTATTAAAATTATGTGAGTCATTAAATCATTTTTTGGCAGAGTTCATAGATAAATTGTTAAAAATATTTTAAATAAAAAAGTACCTATGTTAAGTTAGACTAACTAGATGCAGCTGAGTTCCAGTTTTACATCGAGCAATTCCCCCTTTCGTTTCCTCAACGACACCCCAAAAACTGGTTGTCAAACGTTCTAGCGTCTAATTTCCTCTAACGACTGCCAAAAATATACAATTTAGATTATTCGTCTAATCATTTTTATGGAATACTAAATGCCATCATAAGTAATGGTTTAAAAACGGTCATACATTCATTTGAAGAAATCTGCTAAGTATGGGCAGAAATATATCAGTCGTTGTTTACTGAAATACCTACCTATATGAAAAAAATCTTTAATAGTCCATTATTGCGATTATTGCGAACCTTAGGTACGTCCTCTTATAGAAGATACCATGGATCTCAGCCCCCCGACCAAAATACCATCAAGAACAAATCCCAACAAAATCAAAGTAGAGCCCATTACCCACCGTACTCGAGAACTGCTGCTTGCAACACGACGCGATAGAACCGCAATGTTCGCCACGGCAAACTGTCACCTCCTCAGAGCGCTTAACCGAAGCACTCGCGGCCGCAAGTTTCGCCAACAACTCCGTAAGTTGCGAAGCGAATATCGAAAAGAACTTTCGACTAGTTCCGGGTCACTGATGTTCCTCTATTGGTATTTAATATTGTATAAAACTGTTCTGTAGTGGAATCTGGGTTTTAAAATCGGTGGTTAAGGTTGAGTTTTGCTTGGTGGTGGGTGAGAGTGTAATAGAAGTTTTTAGTTAGGTAATTACTTGCAGCTATGAAGTCGATTAATTCTTAGGTGAGGTAGGGAAGGGTTGTACTATTATGCGTTTCCATTCTTGTTATCCTGTTCCTCTTCTCATTGATTTGTGACAAATGCCTTCTTTTCAATAGGTAAGTTATTTTGTAAGCAGGCGGGGATTTACAAAAAAACTTGTTTTGTTAGTAGGTATGATGACTAACGTCAGTATAAATATTTATAACATAATTTTTAAGCCTCTGAAATCGTTGTGCATTTTCTTCTCTTGTGTGTTTCTAGTCTTGTTTTTTTAAAATAATCTTTAACCTACTTACTACAAAATGATCTGGCTGCCCGTTAAAAAGTTCACAGTAGACAAAATTTCATGAAACATAATTCGTACGTATAATTCTATGATTAATTTATTTATGAAAAATATAGGTTAGAATGATTTGTATTCTAAATCCTAGCTAGGTGATTATAATGTATCCTGCATATAGGAACTATTTTTTCTTTGTTTCTAAAAATGTCTAAATGTCGCCTTAGCAACTTTTCTGTTGCAGCTGTGCAAATAATTTAAATGTAGGTACAATACTTATGTTGTTCTTAATGTAATGCTGGGTAATTTTATTATATACTTCACTTCTTACACTCGTATCCGTACCTATCTAAATAATATGTAAGAACGCGGTTGTATAAAAATTGAGGACAAAGGATGTCGATTTAACTAATACGATAATCGTAAATTAAAAAAAAAGTATGTCGCTTTTACTAAAAACTGAATTTTCATTAAGCATAGAGAAAGTGTCTGAATACCTACTATTCCGTGAATATCTTTGTTTCCCGCATCCAGTCATTTCCGTGAAACTGCTTCACAGATTGAATTAAAATAAAAACCACCTCTTTCCCTGAAAGCATCGTGTAAAAATATCCATGAATAGATAATAAAATTATATGTAACAACAAAATACCCCGAGAAGAAATAAAACAAGATAGAGCTCCCAGCAAAATTAAATTTCGTACCATATTATTTTCTTCGCAAAATTCATTATCCATTTACGGTTTCACAGGCAATTGTTTTAATCCGATAGCGGGAGCGGCCCAATGTGGAATGAAATAATTTAATAGCCCCCCTCCGCCTCCCCACTCGGATCCAAGATGGCGGCGGGGCGGAGCCGGGGGTGGGGCGTGCCGCATCATTTGAATTTCGAACGCGAGCTTTCCGAACGTGTGTTCGGATAGGTTTTCGGCCAATTAATTTCTCCGTAATTCGTTTTCTGCGTGCATCGTATGACGGCTTCATTGTTATTTAATAGCCGGTTTATAAAGGGATGTATTTGGAGTATTTTGTCCTTTTATTTGCCCACTATTTTTTTTGTAACATGTTTTTGGTAGAATGAACAATCACGCAACATTTTTTTTAAACCCTCAAATGAATACATGATAGGTAGTTAATGGGTGTAGAGACATTTTTTAGAAAAAGCTACTTGGTTAAAAATCTTTCTTTACATATCACACAACATACAGGTAAAAATTACAAAAATCATAACCAAAAAAAAAACCTAATCCAAACAGCCTTCAAACAGAAAACCACAGACACCCACTCAAAACCTAATCCGAATCAGCTCGCAGAACAAGTCGCAATTTTTCCGAGTCATAATGCCTGGCAGCAAACAGGGTATTGTGAGAACTTTCACAATATTATGTGGAGTGGTGTAATGCCGACACAAAGGCTCCTCGGCTCGGTAAATAACGCTTTGTTCTACGAAGCCAAATTTTGACAATCACTAGCTCACTCCCCATATAGCTATGTACACGGGCGGTTGCCAAAGATTAAACGGGGATTTCGTTATTGTTTGAGAAGTTATTAAAAATTTTCGATTGGGTTTTTTTTTGAAGTTTTTGTAAAGGTTGGCTGAGTTGGGCGTTGAGATTTTGCTTGATTCTCATCAGGATTTTTGCGATTAAATTCGTATTGCGGTGGTTTAAGTAATGATTGCTTGTATATATTGTAATAGCTGTCCTTTTATCCCTAAAAGCGTACCTTCTGGTCTAGTATGTTATGCTAAATTTTGAAGGAGTCTGATAAATTTAAACGGTATGTTCTATTTCTGCTCTTCTGTTTAAAATATGTCTCATCTCACATTGGTTTTAAGGGGTTGACGGGTTTTTTTACTTATGTGGGAAATATTTTAAAGATCTGATACTAAGTAGTCTTATAATTTATGTCTCATAATTACTGTATTATTTATATTAATGTATTTGGGTAAATGGATTACAGACGATTTATCAGTAAGTAGTCGTTTAATAGACAAGGTTAGTCAGATTTGAGAAAACTCTTACACCAGAACTTGTTAGGTGATTAAATCTACGACATACTTAAGAAGAAGAAATAGGACAGGACACAGACTCAAAGGACATAAGCATCTGATCAAACGTATTTAAACTATTTATTTATAGTATCAAAATATATTGTGACAATTTATTTCGTTCCAAAACGTCGCATCTGAAAACGACATTCACCCAACATAATCTGTGTCAGTTTCCCGTAGTGTGAGTGGTGGGGTGGCGAGGGAGACAGAGGGGACGCACCACCGGTTCAATGTTGACAATTGATGGATATCTCTTGTCTTCAAAAGGCAGGATTAATGCTCTGTCTTCGCGAGCACAATAGTGGCGATTCCTGAAGGATTACGCACTTGAAAGCGTGAAGAAGCACTCCGAAGAATGAGGAATGTTGACCGACAATGGGGAGTATATTTTTTATAGTGACGGCTTTCTGCAGTTAATTTTCTTTTGAGGAAATGTTTTACGCTTAAGTCTGGTGTCTAGTAATTCTAATTTCTGCTTCTGTATGTATAATTTGTACGAAAACGTGATTTAGGAAATTACGTCTGAGGTAATTTCGATATGTCTAGTTTGGAGCTTGATGCAGTTTCGCCAATATACGAGAGTAACATAATAGTATTTTATCGCAGTAATAGCTTAGAAATTGTTGTCTTATTACCTAATTTCAGTTGCTTTTATGTACAAAATAATGTTTTAAAAAAATGTTGAAAGTATTTAAACTTAACAACGCACATATGAAACTACAAAATGTAGGTAGATAAGTCTGCATTCAAATCACGGATTCAAACTAAAATATCTTGTTCAAGCTAAATACATAATTCATAGAAATCCTCAAACAATCTAGACAAAGGCCCAAATCAGGCAACTGTGATAGAAATACAATTTCATTGACAAGAACTTCGATAAATCGGTTACACTAAGCTAAAAATATCGACTCACGGACTCGACGGGATAACCAAGATGTCTTTTCGACTTGCAAACGCCAGTTAAAAACGTAGAATGTTGCTAGGGTGTATGTAATGAAATTTAAATTCAAATCACGATGAGTGTGAGTTATCAATTTTTAATGGCTTTTTAGTTTCGACAGTATTATAGAAAGATATCATGTTGAACCACACTATAGCAAATATTATGATTTCAAAAGTGCTAGCTTAAACTAGGGAACTGTTGAATTCTATTCTAGTCATTAAACCCTACTAATCCACTAATTAAGAAGACTATGGAATGCGGTAGACAACTCAGTTAATAAGGCTATATTTGATTATTCATATTATTTACTAGCTTTTGCCCGCGGCTTCGCTCCCGTCAACTGACTTCTCTACTTTAGTAGGTACTTTACCCTATTTTTTTTTCATAAGAACCTTCTCCTGACAAGAACAAATACAACAAAAAAAGAATTAGCAAATTGGTTCAGGCGTTGTTGAGTTATGCGCTTACCAACACATTTTGCGATTCATTTTTATATTATAGATATATATTAAGGCTAATAGATTCTCTCAAGACAAATACTCATGAACTGTCACCATCATGATCCAATACCAAAGACATCACCAGACCTTTGTCTCTCAACTATTAATAACTAATAAAGCAGTAAAACATCTTCTAAAGACTGAACAAAGACCCAAATCACGCTGCTGACAAGCCAACATTATCGTTGACAACGTTTATTACTATATACATACAAATACGTTGTCTAGTCCCGGCATTTGTCCTTACAGCAGTACATTATTGACTCGTCCAATAAGCGTGCGATGTCCGCGCGCCTTTAACAGCCATCTGATAACTTAGTGTAGAGAGAGTTCTTCGAGATTTTGTTGAGGTTCTGAAGAATTTTTTAGTAGCTTAGTGATTTTCTCTTTTAAATCTCTTTCTAAACTATCTTTGTGATTCTTATTTACAAGGTTTAGTATGTCTTTTATCGTTTTATTATCGCAGTCATCAGCAGATAATGTATTAGAACTTTGGACCTATGTCTTCTCTTTACCGAGTCAGTTTTTCCTGAAAATTCACTACAGAATCTCTGGTTTAGTTGCTCTGTCTTAAGTACGGTAATAATTAAACTGCTAAGGAAAATGAGCAGCGCTCACAAAATAAATAAAATAAAATGCTTAGATATTTTGTACTTTTTAGACTGAATTATTTCAATTGAAAAATTACTTTCCCTTTTTTCACCAGCTCTCGAGTAGTGTTTTAAAATTATCGTGCCTAACTTATTCAGAGAATCGCCCTTGGTTGTATTGATACTGATTGAGAGAGCACAATCCAGCATTGTATTCTTTTTTTCTGCTGAGTTTATGTATGTAACTGCAAGACTTGATTGTATATTTTATTTTCTTTAGACTGATGTTTAGCATTCAACACTTTATCCTCTTGAAGACCAAATAGGTATCTTACAAAATTATAACCCCGTTCCATCTCCACACAAATCCAACCCAAAGGTCTTCTTATCCTGCAAATTCCGTCGCGTGATTAAATGAGCCGCCGGCCATCGCGATATTGCCGTTCGCGAGTACATGCGCCAACGTGGATAGCCTCCCCACTACTTGAGCCCACTACAATATGTACGGTGCGTCGTTCCCGGAATCTTTGTTAGTGGTCAAATGGACAATATTTGTTGCTCATAACTATTTGTGCTTATGGTGTTTTCTTACTTTGGGCTGTGTTTGGTATGGTGTAGTATGTTGAAGGTCGGTTGAGGAACGGTCAAGAAAATTGTCAGCGTTTAGTAAATTTTCTTTCGGTTGTGAAAATTCTTAGATGATCTTTTTTTAAAATAAATCTATTCAATCAATTCTTAATTCTTGCTTGAATTGATGTGTTGATTTGATGTTTTAGGTTTGGTAAACGTGAGGTGAGAGAATAAAGAGAAAGATTATAAAGTAAGAAAAGTGTTCGAAGTAAGAAATGAAATGTCATTGTGTTGAAATATTGTAATTTCTGTTATGTACTGTGCTTGTTTAAAGAAAATTATTTATCAAACATTTTTTATCAATGCCATTACCAACTTACCAATTAAGTGTCCCTAATAATCACAACTATTCTCTAACCCTAAAATGCTCAATCAATCCAGCTTTCACACAAAACAGAGAAGAAGTATGCGCAATCACATTACCGGTCAATATCTCCGTCGGTCATTTGGACCGGCCGGCGGTACCATTAACCCTCTAAATTCATTAGGTACAACCCAATAGATTGCTTTTGGGAAAAAATATTTCTTTGGACCGTTTGGAGTGTTAATGCGTAGGGCTCTTGTATGTAAGTAAAGAGGGTATGTGTTTTGGTTGGCTGTGGTAGACATCTATATCTACTAGTGTCCGACCGAAACTGGTTTTCCAGCCGAAACCGAAACCGAAACCGAATGTTCGGCCGTGGCTTCAGTTTCGGCCGAAACCGAAACCGAAACCGAAACTCACATGGTCAAGTATAAAATTTTTTTAAATACTGAAATTTGGTGTTTTTTACCATTATTTTGCATTAATTAGGGCATGAAGTGCAAACACAGTATATTAATTCAGTTTGTTGTAAGTATTGTAATCATTTATTTAATACAATAAATACTTGCAACAGCTTTTGATGTATCACTGATACTTTTATCAAAGTACTGCCAAATCGGATTTGTTTCTCGTTGTGACATTTTACTCTGAAATAATTAAAAACAGAACCTTAACAATAATAATCGGGCAATAGGTCATGGGAATGAAAAACAAATCTCGAATAAGATTACCTATAAAACGTAATTTATGAAATTAAACACTTCACATTTTTTATTTACTTACAATTTCTTTTTTACATGTGACTTCATTTGTTAATAACAACAAAACAGTTATTGACTCAATATTTAATTAACTATATAAATCATTCAAGTACAGAAACAATACAAAAACTTACATGTTATCAGTTCCATCAAAACATAACCTCCAAATAATGTTTCCGTAGGACGCACACGCACTGACTAAGTTTTATTGCATTACTACGGAGCTATCCGAACGGCACACGATGATTCCCGAACATAGCCGACGGCTTACGACACAGCTTTGCCGCGGAAAACGAAGTTAGGTGAACGTGCGAGATAAGTTTCGGTTTCGGCAAAAGTTTCGGCCGATTTTGGCCGAAACCGAAACTGCAGCCGAAACTTGATTTTTGGCCGAAACTCGGCCGAAACCGAAACCGAAACCGAAAGTTCGGTCGGACATTAATATCTACATAGGTACTGGTTTTTTATGTATTTTTTATTGTGCTTTTTTTGTTGCCTGCATTGAAAATATGGAGCTTCGAATTTCATAGATTATGCGAATTATTTACAGATGAACATATTTTTTTTAAAGTACACTAAGTAAGTTTTTTTTTCAAAAAAGTATCTGCATTAGAAGAAAAAATAGACTACCAAATTACAAAGATAATCTTGAAGAAATGGCTCAAAAGTTGATGTTGGTTGTATTGTAAAGAAAACTCTGAAAATTTTAAGCAGAATTGAAAATGGGCTTCTTAGAAAAAGGAGAAAAATAGTTTAGTTTAAGTTTTATATCTTTTTTATTTCTCGGATAAATTCTTGATTTGATTTTTTAGAGCCATCTTAGTGCTTAGTTATTGTTTCTAAATTACTTTAAACTTTGCAGTGGATTTATTTGTGAATTGTCCATCACAGATTTTGGTAGATTACTAATTCGTAGATAAATGCTTTACTCAAGTTTACTTGCTTTCATTATTTAGTTATGAACAATAGCAACGAGAGCCGAATGGTAGGTAAACTTCAGATGTATACGCAAATATAATAAATGGCAGACTTTACTAAACCCTCGCAAAAATTCCTCTTCAAAAAAGATAGCGCGCATACACCAACAAACTTCAAGCCTACAAGCCTATCGAAGAAAAATCACTATCGCCAAACTCCAAACAAGATTCAACAGCTTACACAGCTATATAATACACTGAAAGCCTTCGTATTTATATGAAGGCAAACATTTGCGACAAAGTAATACGGACGATGGCTGGCGGTACATTTTTCAGAGTAACAAAGCGAATATCGGAGAGACTCCACAAAGGCCACGCGGAGCTGCTAAGGACGGGGGAATGTCGATGTGTTGGGTGTCGATGTCGATAGTTTTATTATTAGGTTTCGTTCTTAAGATTTGTAAGTTAGTTTAAAATAACATTAAACTGGAAAGTATAAAGGGATCTACTCAACATATGACGCGTGATGTAAACGCTATTGTAATGGTAATGTGAAAAAGAAAGTTTTTGTAATTTTGGCACTTCAATTAGCTAAGCATTGAACGAAACAATTAAATATATAATTTCCTGAGGATGGAAGGCGACCTAGACGCGGATCAAAAATGTGCTGGCGAGAAAATTTGGACACTTTCCTCGCCGATTAGCCGCAGCACGCTTCCTACAAGTGTTGGGGAGGCCTTTGTCCAGCAGTGCTTTAAAACAGCAAACGCTGACGAAGAAAAATCTCTACCATCGCTATCTATACTATTGTCTAGTTATTAAATGACACATAAAATCCATATGTAAAAGTGTAAGGTAAGCTATAACAATAAATTAATTTTAAAATAATCTATCGATACCTCACCACATCCCTAGCTACTGACTCAGCTCCCTCCCGAGTGCCTCATAGTTACATACGTAGGTGTAATTGTTGGTAAGTACATTTTTCTTTGAGGTTACTCTCTATTAAGCGCTCAAAGCGAAATAGGACGCAATGGGTCCTACCTCAAAGGTGTAGGTACCTTAGGGCCCCAAAGGTCGGCCAGTCTTAATTGTTCCTGAATTATTATGAATTTCATACGAGGTTAAGTCAAAGGGCTGAGTGGAAATTATGTAAGTTCACCTGTGGTTTGTGTGTAGCCATGTGTGGGTGTGTATTTATATATGTGTAGTTGTGTGGGTTGGCTTGTGATGTTTGTGATTAATGGTAATGAAGAGGTTTTGAAGATTGAAGTCTTAAAATGTGGCTAGGCCGGATAATAAGAGTACATAAGGTGGGTAAGTATATATACTTAATACTGAAAAAGTGAGTAAGGAAAGGAGAGCGAGTGGGTTAGAAGAATTTTTATATGGCAGGCATATGCAACCTAAAAATCTCAAATCTTGCCTAAGTATCTACTTATAAGATTAAGAAAAATTAAAAAGTTTTCATCATCATTTATTACGAATTGAATGAAAACTTTTTTTATTTTTCCCCGACGGAATCGGGTCGGTCACATTCCTTATTGCACGTATTATAGGTATATACCTACCTATAATACGTGGTTGTAAGGTGGTTTTCTAGTACCTAGTGCTTAAAATTCTTACAATGTGATATTGGCGTACTTCATTCAAATTTTCGAAGTTTATTTTCATGTAGGTATTACTACTATTTAGCCAAGGGCTTCTCATCTGTACCAAAATACATACCTAGGTACCTATTTAATAATTTCCTAGTCTATAAACATGTTTGATAATTATGTTCAAAAGAAAACAATTATTAATAGTTGTATTATTTTAATTTAAAAAACAACAGACATAAAAAAAATCTTAAAGATCAAACAAACGTCAATTTACAACAGCATTCCCATGAAAATAACCCTTCAGAAACTCATTAAAAGCACAAATCATAGATCCAACATGATGTTTTGTTTACAATACGTTTTATCGAGCTCAGCCCTTGCCTAATAATTAATTTTCTCATAATAATCCCGAGTTACCGAACAGTTGGATACCGTACCTACTGTAAATATTTAGATAATCTCATGTGTTCTACAGTGATTTTGGATCGCAAAGCTGTTTAAAGATTGTTGAGCCGTTTTATTATGTAAGATATTGTGATAAATCAGAATAATGTTGCTAAAAACAAAGCGAAGAAAGAGGGCAGGTAGGTACATTTTTCAGTAATAGGTTTACAGTACCTAAGTTTGATAAAGTTTAGTAGATTTGTTAAAACGAATAGGTACTATTTTTCTTTATCTTTTTATTTATTTCTTAATTTTCTATTCTTTATTAGTCCTAGCGAAAGACAACCTCTTTATGTGCGCAATACCAAATTGGTATAAATAAAAAAAAAATGAGAAGGTACAGCAGAAATTCCTAATTTGAAATCACAAATTCAAAAACAGAAAGACAATTGAAAAAATCTCTTCAAATATTCAAAGCCAGTATCATCCAACTATAAAATACAATTCGACTCCTTAAACGCAAACTCATAACAGTAGTGTTTACCAAACAAACAATTCATAAACAATGCTATACTCCGATTTATATCATAACCAATACTTATCGTTACGCGCCGTTTTATAAAACCACGCCATCTGTCGACAGATTTGTAAACTCATACACACCAACTTTTAATACACCCAGTAATACAAATACCAAGTGATTTTGAACTTTATATCAACGGCATAAGGGTGGAGTGACATTGCTTAGGTGAATAAAAATGTTTGTAAAATATTAAAGTCAAAATGTAGAGATGAATCGCGGGTGGTCATACCAGCTGCGATGACACCGGTGGGCGCTAAAATGTGTTTTATGGGTTAGAAAATGGTTTGACGTGAGTAGTTAGAGAAAGAAAGGAATTTGCCAAGCCATTTTAAAAGTATGAAATAAGGCACTTATTTTTATTTAGACTTTTACTTACCAGACAATACCTATTTAGCTTTTATTTTTTTGCCTAAGTAGTTCCTAATTATTCACATCCTTTCGTAGTATCCATATTTTATAACTGTTAACTCCATGGACTCCAACTCCAACTAACTAAAAAATCTCTTTTGTTGTTATTAAAGCTAAACGTTTTAAAGCGCAATTCTCGGTCAATAATGTTAAATACCTACAATTTCTTCAAACGCCAGTATCAATCTTTCGCATTATGCACATGCTAATTTTCTGACAGCGGCATTTTACCGGCCCACGTACAAACTAGCAGCGAGCATCAGATCCACTATGATCCGATTCATTAAACACTTGCACAGCACAAGTGTCAGTAATAGGATTATGTTTTATTGGGCATTATCATACACGTGGTTGAGGAAATTTATTTATTTCAATTTTTATTAATTTCGATAAGAAGACTCACTTTTCTAATACAAGCGTAGTTAAAAATATTCTGAAAGTAGATTTGAACCCAGTGAGACTGAAAATATTGATGTAGGCGTTTTTTATTTATTTAATTACTTTAAATTCAAATAAGTACGTACATGTATAGGTAGGTATGTATAGTGTTCTATGATACAAATAATGGCAAGGCATTAAAAAAATATATTGGTACTACGGCTTCCAGTTTCATAAAAACACTCATGTTGATGATCACCTACTAAGAAGAACCTTTCCTTTAATTTAGTTAACTTATCTGCAGCAATAAGCAATGCTAAAACAGATTAATTTCCTGAAATTTTCTGCTATTAAAGAAAGGCTTCTGTTTTTTAATTAAATATTATTGTTGTATTCTTTTCTCATTTGAAAATCTGAAAGGAATAATATCTGAAAAGATCATATAGTAAATTAATAAAAATCAAACGATATTTCAAACATTCTTCCAAAAATACTATTAAATTCCATCCACTGACAAGACAAAATTAATATTTATTTATGCAACCAATAAAACCATTATAATCCCACACTATTCGGGAACATCACGCCCTCGCCATTTGCGGGTTAATACAGGGTCCAAACGACCCGGTATTTTGTCAGGACAGACAATAAATTAAAGTATTAGTAGTTATTGAACATTATTGATATTTGCACTAAATGGTGCTACTTGTGGCATATGGAGAAACTATTAATTTATGATAGCTTGGCTGTTTGATTGCAAAGAGTTTATTTGATAATGTAGGGTTTAATTTTATTTGTTGGTCGTTTCAGTGGTTAGATTAGATTAAGTTCTGCAAGTCATAATATGGTGAAAATTAATATGATGTTTACCGGTAAGGTACTGGGTATTAGATCTGTGGTATTAGTTTTTTCTATAATGACGTCTTGTGAAGTTTTTTTTTTAAAATAAATTGATCATATTTTACAAGGAAATCGAGAATATACATTGTGGCTATAAGACAGATCTGTGCTTATAGCCATAGGTACCCGCGTTTCACAATGCCGCGGATAAAAAGTGAGCTTCTCCCTTCGTTTTATTAAAATGTGTTTTTGACCAACCAAACCAACTCTTCAGCTTTAAATGTAATAGCAATCAAATGAATAATTAGTTGATTACTACTTATAGAATATCAAAATATTAGCTACATTTACTTCTAGAATGCAAATATAGGCAATAAGATAAGAATAATAAATATAAATTATCTTCAGAAATATGAAATCCACCAGGCTTTAAAAGATCCCTAATAACAATTTATAACTCCCGCTAATTCAAATCATTTGATTTGTGTGATTTATGATATTTGTCATGATCTGGCTATTTGTGGTCATTATTGAACATGGTGGTCACTGTGGGAACCAACCCTATTTCACATTGTATGTCTGTTATTATGCACATTTGACTAAAATCTAATTATTTTAGATCAAAATAGAAGCTATTTAGTTCCAACTACCAAATGGTATTGCAAAAAAGTTACAAACGTTTGAGGTGTGTTGGAATTTTCCTGAAAGACTTGTCAAACGTTTCATTTTATCACATTGGAAATAATAGATTTTCTTATATTTTATTTATTGAGTGAATCTTTGTTGCCTGAAGTCATCGATATATATGTACTACGTACTAGATAGAACGTTCCGAACAAAAAGCTTACCACACTGAACTGCAGTGCAGACTATGCAGTGCCCAAAATGGCAAATCAGAGCGATTTTGACGCCTGCGTCAGATGGATGTCTATGACACGACAATTATAAAATAGAAAATACATATCAAGGTATAAACTTACACATATAAACTATTCGAGAGTCAAGTTAGTAAAATTACACGCTGTTCATGCTATTACAACGCTTGTATATCATACTTTTCATTTATAATTCAATTTTACAAATATGCATTAATTTGTTCCCGCCCGCCATCTTAAATTATGGATTAAGAAAATCGTGCAGAAACAGATGTGCCATAAAACTGGCAGTAGGGAAAATATCAATGAAAACAGACTTCACTTTGTCATGGTATGTTCTTACTTTCAAGAAAAAATAATTAAATTCGCGAAAATTTGTGATAGCCCTCTTAAGAAAAAAAACATCGTAATTAATATTAAAAACTCTAAAAATAAGTTCCTGGTTTTAATATATTACATGATTTTGCATTCAATTAGATATAAATAAACTTTTTGATATATTACATGATTTTGAATTCACTTAGATATAAACTTTTTGAGTAATGAAAAATGTAGGCAAAATACGAGCGACACTTCAGCAATTAACATCAATGAGGATGACTACATGTCACAATACGTCAACGAGATGTCAACAGACGACATAAGCGGGTAAATTATTTGTATGGATGTTCTTGTCTATCGCTAGAATATATGTCAATGCCTGAAGTAAAAATAAAACATTAATTGTCTGGGTACCTATTTATTATTCTGCAGACAAACGCTTCACCGGAGTTCACGATTTTTTAGTTTTAGATCCAAAATACAATACCCAGGAACTATCGAAAAATACAAAGCTCAATAGCCTGAATAGTCAGAATGTAAAAAACTACTTCTGCAAACTGCAGTCAGTTCCTCGTTGTATTTGCCTTTACTTTGCCGACGGCATATTGCTATCGGATTGACGATTTGACCGGTGCCTCTGTGTAGACTATTTTTGAAATGGGCACATACCTAGTCGGTCCTTTTGGTTATCTACTGGTATCACTTACATATTTACAAAGGGCCTAGGCTATGGTTATAAGAAATCCATAGAATTTAGTTTTTATTTCTACCTTACATAAATTCCTGGTCGGTAGGTACTAAATGGTTAGATTCTCTTTGGTCTATTAGTTACAAAAAGCTAGATTAGAATCAGTAGGTATACCTAGTAATATAGTCATGCTTTGTTCCCTTAATAAAATTATCAACAATCAAATGCTTCAAGCAACTTAAAATGGCATAAAATCAAATAAAAACGAGCGATACACAAATAATACCGTTTTAAACGCGCCACTTGTGTTAAACAATAGGTTATATTGGCGCCAAAACCGGGGCGCGTTGCCGCCACTTGACCATCTGTGATTTTTTTATTCAATGCAATGGTCGTTTTTGTATTCAGCTTTAAGAATATATTTTGAGAATTTATCTGTTTGGTAAGCAAGGTTTTGATTTTGATTTATTATTGCATTGAGAAAACATAAACGTCCGAAGATAGGATATCAGATCTTAGCTAGGTAGGTATTAGGTGTTGTAATAAAATAAATCAGGCAGTCATAATTATCGCCACTAAATTTGTAGTTGCAACATCACAATTCTAAGGAATATGACTGTATAGAAAAGCTTGAGATCCTATCCTGTAGGAGCAGACATCTCGTCTTTATAAGGCTTAAAATAACAATAGCAATTTAATTGCGGAACCTCTTGTTACACTAAACATAACAAAGAATCATGTTTATGTCTGGAGCGTCAGCAGAAATGATGTGCCAACTGTAGGTAAATCAATCTACTAAGGTGGTCAGGTACTTAACTGGTAGTACCTATAGGTAGGTGTTCAGTGCCATATAAATCTTGCGCATTTATTCATACCTACAGATTTTGCCGCGCAGCTTTGCTTGCCTAAAGGGCCTTAGATATCTCATTTATAGCTGAACTGCTGTCATCTTTCAGCTTTCGAGGCAGAGAAAACTGTTTAAATTAGCCTATGGATACACTGACTCCAACCAAACCTTTTCTTTGAGACCTCAAGTCGTGTAGAGACCACTACAGGATAGTAGGTACCCCACTTCTGGTAGGTAATTATGTAATTAAGTAAATCAAACTCTCAAAACAAAAACTATTTATTCCCTTTCAAGTTATTAAGCAGCAACAATGACTTCAAACAAATTAAACATTATTTAAGCGTAATGCATTTTATTGTCAGCACTTTATAGTGAGGGGTTGTGGGGCTTACGATTTTGTTCGCAATAAAGGGGCGGTTTTGATCGCAGCCCGTCAGGGGTGAAATTTATAACTGTGGTCAATTGCTGTGTGATGAATGGATAGTTATGATACTCTGATGTGTGTACCTACATATAAGTCTGTAAGAACATTCAATTTGTCGTCTAAAAGTTACTGAATAAGTAGGTATTTGATTGAAATTAAGGATCAGTTTTTATCTTGGACTGCTTTCGTTGTGGTTCAATGTCAAAAGATGTTAATTAAACAACGCTAGAGTTAACACATTCAATGTGAAAACAGAAAACACTACTAAGAATTTCAATAATATTTAAACCATTTAAAACTTTTGTCCACGAATATAACACAAACTTTTTGGTAGTTGAAGGTTCTAACGCCATCTGTAGAACGCGACGTAAAACTTGTATCAATTTTGGTTATGCACTTTTTCTAAATAGGCCTAAAATATTTGTCCATTATTTTGAAATATTCTTTTTTTGCTGTTTTATTGCGGTTGATATATTTCTTACAGTAGCGTCTGCTTATAATGGAGTACAGTTATATCGTTCGGAAAGTAAATTCAAATTTTATTGTTTTAAATTTTTCTTTGATGCTTTTCGCAGTGACTGTACATTAATGCAAAAGAAATTAAAAACCCTTTGTAGTTTGGTAGCTAGTTGTTCGATTTAGTACCTATACAAATAGTGGAAATTAAAAATACATCTCCTGCAAATGTTTAACGTTTCAGAACTGTGACTATTACGTCACCCTTCTGACAGTGACATTGAGTCGTAAATTGAGGTTATCAAATCAATTTTCAGGAAATAATCTGCATAATCTTGATAATTAAGACTAAAAGAATATGTAAATAAGTGATATTCTGATCGAATATTAAGTTTAATTTTATAAAAATGTGGCAGTTAATGCAAATGCACTCTTGCCAGCTCGTGAGACAGAGGTATATTTTGTTTTCGCTTCACAAGTTACTTTTATAAATAAACATCAAATTATCAATGTAAACTGATAAAAATCTTTATTTTTAGGTTACTAACTTCAAAGGCTAATGTCTACTTTACAAATATAATTAAAAACAAGCCTTCAAATGTCGTTAAACGGTACTTTTCGGAGGTGAAACCAGCGGCAGAGAAAAATGCTAAATCAGATTTATTACTGTTATGCAGTCCTTGGAAGTTGTGTACCGGGGTCAGTTTAGCACTCGGAGCTCGTTACTTTTTAAGTAATGGCCCTGCGTATTGTAAGGCTGTTGTGGGTCACTCGAGGATAATACAAAGAAGGCCAAATGTTGATGAAGATACTGCTAAGTTTGATTGGGAGAAGTTCGTGTCTTATCTACAGCCTCACAAGTGGCTGTTGGTTGCTGCTGTTGCGGTAAGCTCTTTAAATTGATGTTAGCCTAGTACCTTAAGTCCTTACTTTATATTACATGATCAGTTTGGTTTCAAAAATATTATGTTAATTTTTTTGGTCTACACTTTTAATATCATTAAGTTAAAAGAACAATAATTAATATTAAAGTAATGCTAAAATTATATTTAATTTCTGGAAAGTAAGATATGTCTTTTAATAAAAATATTTTTAATTATTTCTTTCAAAGCAAATAAGTACTTATTCTGATCTAGGTATTCAATTTAATATTTCAATCTTATAAATGCATTTTTCTATTCCAGTCAGCTTTAGTAGTGGCTTTCTTGAACGTGTACATCCCAGCGATATTAGGAGAAGTGGTGAATGTACTGGCTAACCAACGTCATACCCCAACTGCAGACTTCCTGGATGAGATCAGAACGCCTGCACTTAAACTTATTGGATTGTATATGGGACAGGTCAGTGTTAAATGTTTGTAGTATTTGGTCCAAAATTCTAGCTGTTCAGTTGAGATCCAAGTTTAAGCACAGCTGTATTTAAATATGAGTATTAGCTTTCTCCAGTGGTATCACCTGCTTCTGCTGAGAATTCGCACCCATGTAAAAGGCAGCCTTCCTTGATAAATGGGCTATTTAACATTGAAATCATTGTTATAATCTGTGGTACTGAGATTAGTGCATTCCAGCAAACAAATAAACAGATTTCCATGACTCATGAATGATCTATTTACATAGTGTGAAAAACAATTCTATAATTATGTGATATAGTAGCTTATTTCAAAAATTTATTTAAAAAATGCACATTACAGAAAACCATAGCCTAACTTAATTGTCTTAAACCCAATCTAATATCATTCCTATATCCTTTCTAAGTATACCTTGGACACCAATGTCTGATAATAAGGTGAAGGAAAACATCTTGAGGAAACCTGGACTATATAGTCTGAAATTACCAACCTGCATTGAGCAAGTGTGGTGATTAATGCTCAATTCGTCTCCGTGTGAGAGTAGGCCTGAGCCCAAAAGTGGGACGATAAAAAGGCTGTAACAGTAACAATCTATTATGTACTTTACATAAATATTTTTTTGTTTCAGGCTGTATTTACATTCCTGTACATTCACTTGTTATCACAAATTGGTGAGCGAGTCGCCTCTGAGATGAAACAAGACTTATTTGAGTCCATCCTGAGGCAGGACATGGCATTCTTCGACCAGGAGAGGACTGGGGAGCTGGTTAATAGGTATATTTATTTCATTAATGTTAAAAGGAATTGTATGATGACACAAAATATGTACTGAGCACCCAGTATAATAATCTCTCTGTCCCATGAGTTATATTTGATACTCAGCTATTGCTTAACTATTGTGTCTGCATCGTGAACTGGTTGAGGTTGTCATACACATTATACAATGAATGGCTCAAGTTGATAAGGCAATATTCCTTTATATGGTTTAAACTTTCTAGATATTTTAAATAAAGTCACATGTTAAATTGAAAAGGGAATTTAATCTCTCTATGCTCTATTTAAAGTCAAATTGTGTTCAATTTTCAGGATCACAGTTGATGTACAAGATTTCAAGAGTTCCTTCAAACAGACAATTTCAGGTGGTCTAAGAGCCACTACACAGGTAAAATTAACTTTGAACTAATCTTAAAGAGAAATTATGCTAGAGTAGCTTAGGTCATCTTTCGCGCGAACTTATTCATTCTGTGAATCTACTTGAAATAGTGCATTGATGCTGTTGCGACGATAGCTCAGCAGGTGGAGTAAATAATAAGAGTGGACTGTATAACATGTAAATATAATGACTTTAGAGAACAACACGATAAACTTAATATAAAGTAAAGAACGCGTGCGCGGCCGGTGCGCATAAGCAAGGTTTGACCTCTGGACCCGACGGATACACGGCGAGCCGTTGTACTACGACGTCACAGTCGCCCCCACTTCTCGTGGACGCGGTTGAAGCGAGTGGGACGACTCAAAAGATGCATAACTTATAGTTTATATCATGTAATGTCTCAGCATGGGCATCGCAAAAAAAAACGAATGTGATATCTACTGTTTTAAAGCCACAAAATAATTTAAATAATCGCGATATACAAAACTTCACAAAAAATAATGAAATACCATCCTTATGAAGTATTATCCTTTATTTTCCAGGTAGTGGGATCATCAGTGAGCCTGCTAGTCATATCACCACAGTTGACCGGACTGACCCTACTATGTATACCGTCAGTGGTCATCGGTGGTACTTTCATAGGATCACTGCTCAGAAAGCTGTCTAGGGAAGCACAGACACAGGTACAATTGTAATACCCATAGATATAATCGGAAGATAGGCAATCCAGTGTTTTATTGAGTCTAAACTGAAATATGTGTGTGAGTAAATAATTTAGCAATATGTGCTTTTCGATATTAAAAACATTTTTCATTATATTGCGGGTTTAGTAGTCGACATTGGCATTCAATACAGGTCTGCTGGAGTCGTACCCGGATAAATAAAAATAATAAAATTTCTTTATTCAGATGATTGAGATCTATATATTTTGATGCAAAAACTATATTACTGCCGCTGCTATATAAGTGTAATCAAAATCCGATTCAGCCGTTTGCGCTTTAAGAAGTAACAAATATACAAAATATTTCGCCTTTATAATATCAGTGTGATTTCAGATAGAAAAATCAACGCTAGTAGCGGAAGAAGCGATATCGAACATGCGGACGGTCCGCGCGTTCGCGGGCGAAGAGAACGAGGCACAACTGTTCAAGCGAGAGAACAAGGCTGCTGCGGAACTCAGCATGGAGCTAGGACTTGGCATCGGGCTGTTCCAAGCAGGGACTAATTTGTTCCTTAATGGGTGGGTATTATTATTATATTTATTCAAAGATATTGTTCATGCGGACAGTCCGCGTGTTCGCGGGCGAAGACACCGAGGCACGACGATATAACTGGGTTTATTCAAAAGAATGTAGTCTGTTGGTCTGTTCTTATTCATGGAATTTTATCATCGGTATTTTCATCGTCATCGTAAGCCGTATTTTCATTATCGCTGCCGTCATCGCGTCATCGCCATAGAAGATTATTGGTGAAAGAGAAAACGGCCATCAAAAAATATTTTTACTATTCTTTATTTAACACAAATATACACACACACACACACAATACAGGGAGTATATATGTACAAAGGCGAGCTTAACCCAAATGGTTCTCTAGAGAGATTATCTTAAATTTTTAAAGGTAGTGTCAATTTTAATATATTGTTTTGTTCCAGCATGGTGCTAGGCACGATGTTTATGGGCGGGCACTTAATGTCATCCGGCCAGATGTCAGCGGGCGACGTGATGGCCTTCCTGGTGAACGCTCAGACGGTGCAGCGATCAGTCGCTCAGCTGTCTCTGCTGTTCGGAGCCGTTGTGAAGGGGATCAGTGCTGGAGGACGAGTGTTCGAGGTTAGACCTTATTTGTATGGACTTTTTTTTAACGACGTCAAAAATCATCAAATGACCCCTCCCGCTGTGGGTTAGCAGCGGTGAGGGAGTGTCAGACTCTTACTGACTAAAAACCGTCGTGTTCCGTCGTAGGCCTTTTATGTGCCAGGGCCGCAGTATCTCTTTCGAACAACCCGCAGAATTTGTATGGACTTAAGGTGCAATTTTGGTTGCACATAATGTATTCGGGTGAGATGTCAGCAGCCGACGTGATGGCCTTCCTGGTGAACGCTCAGACAGTGCAGCGATCAGTCGCTCAGCTGTCACTGTTGTTTGGAGCCGTTGTGAAGGGGATCAGTGCGGGAGGCAGAGTGTTCGAGGTTAGACCTTATTTGTATGACGTTAGGGTGCAATTTTGTTTATATCTATACCAATATTAGGCGACGTGATGGCCTTCCTGGTGAACGCTCAGACAGTGCAACGATCTGTGGCTCAGCTGTCACTGCTGTTCGGAGCCGTTGTGAAGGGCATCAGTGCTGGAGGACGAGTGTTTGAGGTTAGACCTTATCTATATGGTATTAAGGTGCAATTTTGTTCGTGATGGCCTTCCTGGTGAACGCTCAGACAGTGCAGCGATCTGTGGCTCAGCTGTCACTACTGTTTGGAGCCGTTGTGAAGGGAATCAGTGCTGGTGGCAGGGTGTTCGAGGTTAGACCTTATTTGTATGGTTTTAAGGTGCAATTTTGTACGTGATGGCCTTCCTGGTGAACGCTCAGACAGTGCAGCGATCTGTGGCTCAACTGTCTCTGTTGTTCGGAGCCGTTGTGAAGGGGATCAGTGCTGGAGGACGAGTGTTTGAGGTTAGACCTTATTTGTATGGCGTTAGCGTGCAATTTTGTTTATTAACCCTAAGTTTATTGAAAGGAAGCAGGGCTGGAGGACGAGTGTTCGAGGTTAGATCTTATTTTTAAGTCGTTAAGGTCCAATTTCGTTTGTCAACCCTAAGCTTATTGTTTCGTTGTTCGGAGCCGTTGTCAAGGGAATCAGTGCTGGGGGCCGAGTGTTCGAGGTTAGACCTTATTTATATGGCGTTACGGTGCATTTTTGTTTATATCAATACCAATATTAGGCGACGTGATGGCCTTCCTGGTGAACGCTCAGACGGTACAGCGATCATTGGCTCAGCTGTCACTGTTGTTCGGAGCCGTTGTGAAGGGTATCAGTGCTGGAGGCAGAGTGTTCGAGGTTAGACTTTATTTGTATGGCTTTAGAGTTCAATTTCGTTTGGCTCTTATTGTTTCATTGTTTGTATCTAATGTGAAGGTAATCAGTGCTGGAGGCAGAGTGTTTGAGGTTAGATCTTATTTTTATGACGTTAGGGTGCAATTTTGTTTAAACCTATACCAATATTAGGCGACGTGATGGCCTTCCTGGTGAACGCTCAGACTGTCCAGCGGGAATTTGAAACAGGCTTAAGTGTCAAAGCTTGTTTTCGATCTGAAAATGTTTTAACTTTCAATCAAATCTGGTCTTTATAACACAGCAATAAAGTTCACTTTCCAATCTCATTTCCAGTACATCAACAAGAAACCGGTGATGGACAATTCCGGCACACACATGATCAAGTACCATGAATTCCATGGTGATATAGAGTTCAAAGATGTTACCTTCGCGTACCCGACTAGACCAGATGCGGTAAGTTGGCTTTTTCCTCTAAAAATTGTTAAATGTTGTTCTGTATGGTTGTAATGTTCATTCTTCTTCCTCCTGCCCTGTTCCCAATTTTATTCGGGGTCGGCGCAATATGTCATCCTCTTCCATTTTTCCCTTTCACTCGTCATACTGACACTCACTCCCTTCCTATTCATGTCATCTTTCAGGCAATCCATCCATCTTTTCTTAGGTCTAATGTTGTAATGTACATTCATAAAATCAATAAAAAATCTGAGACATGAAATGCCAAAATGGGAATTGTTGAGCTCAATGTTCACCATGGTGGACTGCTAAATAGCTTGATCCGGGTGGATTCCTGGTACACTATTTTTTTTTTCTTATGAGCATATTTAATATATCATGTTATATGTTGTATTAACACCCATAACTCAAGCTATTATTAGTTTACCTTGGATCTAACCAACCATGTGTGAAGTGAGTCCCGATATATTAATTACAAAAAATAAAAACTAATTAACACTGGTAATGTTATTGCTTTTTGTGGCTACAGGTTGTGTTGAAGAACTTTAACCTAAAGATCCCGGCCGGTAAAACTGTAGCTATCGTTGGTACTTCTGGTAATGGAAAGTCTACTATTGCAGCGTTATTAGAGAGGTGAGAAAATGTCCTTGTAACTGATGAATGAAAAAATAAATACGGTCGAAACCTCCGCTTTTTGGGAAGTCGGTTAATTATTAAAAAAAGGAGGAGGCGTGTAGTTGACATCACTAACCAATTGGTTTTGTATTGGCCATTTCAAAATATTCATCAAGAAAAACGGGAATTGAAAATCAGGAAACTGTCTTCCAAATCAGTATATGTTACTATTCCGTTAGATTGTGTACATGAAAATACTTTCCAAAGCGAGTGTATTCATCTGTCAATTCATTTTTAAACTTATATTTTTTTTAGAGCGTTTCTGCAATTGCATTTATTTCCATTTTCAGGTTCTACGACGTGGACAGTGGTTCAGTGACGTTAGACGGTATCGACGTCCGTCTGATGTCGGGCTCGTGGCTGCGCGGACGAGCTCTCGGCCTCATCGGGCAGGAGCCCGTGCTGTTCGCCACCAGCGTCAGGGAGAACATACGGTATGGACGACCTGATGCGAGTGATGATGAGGTAAGTGGCTCAAATGGGGTAGATTTAACAATACTTCCTTAGTTTCAACGACGTAGACTCGGGTTCAGTAACTTCTTCTTTTTCCTGCTATTTTAGATTGTGGGGTGGTGGCCGAGGACGAGGTGATGAGCGAGTGTCATTCTGGATGTCATTCTGGATTCAGCTTCCAATGTCATTTTAGATATAAGCCTAATAGATTTTCACTAGTGATAAATGCTGGTTTTGGCCAAGCCATTTAAGTCTTCAAACTCTGGTCGGTCGCGATTTAACACCGTGTAGGCAGCTAAACCTAGTTCCAGGCCTTAGATTCACGACGTGCGCTATAGATCATGGTGTCATAGCGTCCCTCAACTCACAGATTAACATCTCTTTCTTCTCTCTCTCTCTGAACCTGATATATTTGGTACAGAGAGTTCATTTTGGTCACATTCCGAATATAATCATGTTTCCGCCATTCATAACTCTGTTTTACCAATATTTTTAGGCAGACATAACCACTATTTATCCCTCCACCAGGTATACCGAGCAGCTCAAACAGCCAACGCTCACGACTTCATCTTAAACTTCCCCGAGGGATACGACACGCTCGTGGGGGAGAGAGGGATGTCCCTCAGCGGGGGACAGAAGCAGAGGATAGCCATCGCCAGGGCTGTCATCAAGAACCCGCCGGTTATGATACTGGATGAGGCTACTAGGTAAAGTAAAATAATTAGTATTACCCATAACATAACTCTTCTAAGTACTCTAGGCAGTCTGGAAATGAGAACTGGTTGTGCAAAAAAAAAAAAATTGACAAGAAGGATTTGAAAAAGCTTGTCCAGATATTTACATGCAGATACGTAGTACACGTAGAATATTGCCGTCAAATATGATCTTCAAAGAAGATTTTATATTTCCTAACATTTTTGGATAGTTTAAATAGTTTTTTTTAAATAAGAAATTGTAATGAAATGAAGGAATTTAGAGCAATTTCTAAAGGACCTCAAGTGATATATCCAGAGGCTCCGCTATTGACATAACCCTAAGGCGTTTAGACAGCCAACAACTATCTTTTATAACGACATAACGAGCCGTGCTAAAACCGTAAAATCGCTTAAAGTATATAAGCGGTCGAACTGCGAAGCACCCCCTTTTTGAGTAGTGTGTAAAAATATTAACTAAATCATATACTTTTATCTTCCAGTGCCCTAGACTCAGCGAGCGAGAAAGTAGTACAAACAGCGCTAGAAACAGCAGCGCGGGGCCGCACCGTGCTCGTCATAGCGCATCGACTGTCCACCGTCATGAACGCTGACTTGATAGTCGTGCTAAACAAGGGCCATATTGTGGAGGTAAGAACATTTATTAATACTGGAGTATATGTGTTTAGTAGTCTCTACTTTGGTATTCTTTTGCTGTCTACCATCATGAACGCTCACTTGATAGTCACACAACTCTACAGCTTTTTAATAGTACTATAGATTGAGTAGTCACAATATCGAAATTACACATTCTTTCAACTACTTACATCTCTGATTCCCTAAAAATTCTAGAAACGATTCATAAACGTAGTTTCAATTTAATATACCTTTTTACTTTTTGCAGATGGGAACCCACAGTCAGCTGAAGAAACAGAAAGGTTTCTACTGGAACCTGATAAAACAGCAAGATCAAGACGCCGCATCCGAAACAGCTTATGCGTTATGAAATTTGAAATATTTTTTTATATAAAAATTATGCGAATGTATCACTCCGGCTTACACGACAAAACTACTGAACTGATTCAAATGGAATTTGGTACACATATAGTGTGGGACTTGAGTAAGGATGTAGGCTAGTGTTTTTTCTGGTGGAAGTAATTTCCTTAAACACTTGGGTGAAAAAGATGAAATCGGTAAGGCTCTCAAACTTTTGTCGGCCATTTGCCTGTCAAGTCATACAGAATTCAGCGTGGAAAAGCAATAGTTATGATAAGTCATGCCCTGTTTCGCTCAGACACAGGCCTTAGAAAGAAACCAGATATTCTTGTACATTTGCATATTTATAATGTGTTGGAAAACCAAGCCCACACCAGCCATCCATTGGTCAAATGCCGTTTTCCCGCGGTTTCACCCGCGTCCCGTGGGAGCTACTGCCCGCACCGGGATAAAATTTAGCCTATGTTACTCACAGTTAATATAGCTTTCTAATGGTGAGAATATTTAAAATCGGTCCAGTAGTTTTTGAGTTTATCCATTACAACCAAACAAACAGAGTTTTCCCCTTTATAATATTAGTATAGATAGTGGAACACACCCTAAGCATAATGTTATGTGTGCTAATGCTAATTAGTAGCCTTACCCATGCTTACCTCAGTAGTATTAACAGAATATTTATGAAACTTTAACCAATATTCGTCCAGTAATGTAGATACCAGTGTGATAACGAATAGTTTAAATTCCGGAGTACAATAAATAGAATGCGGGTGATAATAATACCTACAGTTGTCAATGAAAGCAGGCCCTTGCTTTGGGTTTCATATATGGTTAGACCTCAAGGTCTATAAAAATACCCAAAACTGTTAAATGCTTTTAGCATCCAGGTGCCTTATCTTCTCATTTTCACATCTTGCATTAATTGCGTGTTTAACAAAAGAATTTAACGTTTCTTACAAACTTCTTAACTTCTTGAAAAATGATAAATACCTATTGTTAATTCCATAGTTTGTCAAAATGGGTTAACTTGGTTCAAGTGTGTAGTTTAGTTTTATGGGGCCTTCATTAAAGTAACGTCTACTTAACGTTACTATAGAAAACTTTATTACTTTAAAACTTGGGGCCTTGGGGCCTTTATTTATTTTGGGCCCCATAAAATAGAGCCTTGAAGTTTTCTATAGTATCGTCTACTTATCGTTACAGAACACTAAATGGCCAAGGCCCCATAATTTTTATAAACTTAAGAGGCTTTTTCTATAAAAATAATTTGGGAATATTGTATTTAATTTGTTTTGTCTCTATTAAAAACCTTGTGTGGTTGATTGCTCGTGATTAGGTATAAGTTTGTAAAAAAATATATTTAAAACCAATATCGGTATGAAGTTATGTAATATAGTTTAGTGAATAGATGTCTATGAATATTGTTGTTAATCACTGCTATTTATTGTGTTAATTTTAAGGAGTTGGCGGTTAACTTGAGAAACGCATTGTCAATTATCGCGTTACTACGCAGAAAGTTCGCTAGTCTGAAAGTGCTGTCATCGTGTGCGGGGTTGATTACTGATGCTTGTTTTTTATGAATTTTGGTGCTTCAGTACCTAACAGATTTATGAAGTGTAGATATAGAATTAGTTAGATGACCAGTTGTTGATAGTTATTTTCATCCACGTTTGTATATTTATATAATTTAAACTTGTCTTTATTGTCTAAATGTTTTATGCATTTGGCTTTGTTGGATAATAGAGCTTGCTATGTGCGATCAAGTTAAAGGTACTGTCACAAAAAATGCCTTTCACGCTAATGGATATAATAAATTAAATGAACTAAAGATGACTTCTTTCACAATGACTTCTTCCACAAAAGCAAAACTTATGTGTGTGTAAATTACGGAAGGGCACAGTAGTAGCCCGCATTGAGCAAACGTGGTGATTAATGCTCAATCCTTCTCTGTGTGAGAGGAGGCCTGTGCACAGCAGTGGGACGATAAAAAGTCTGCAACAGTAGTGCCGAGTCGCCGAATCAAACAATGTTCGTGTAGTTTTACACACAGGTAGGCCGGCAATACACGGACCGCTTGAAGCAGTCAGGGGCGACAGCTTCAAGCTGTCGACTGCAGTGAACTGCAGAGTTCTATGGACGTACATACACAAACCACTCGAGCAGTTGCCACTGATTCGGGCGGTCGACAGCTTAAAATTGTCGCTCCTGACTGCTTTAAGCGGTCCGTGTATTGCCGGCCGTATGGTTCACCTGCTTTTAGAAAGAAAGAAAAACCATATTCAACACAAAAATGACGCAAGAAACTTTTGTGAAAGAGTACATTTGAAGTTCTGTGAATGCCGTTCCCACATTTTAAATATTAAGCCCACAATTTAATATCATTAAAGTCCACAGTTTTAAGCGATATGTGTAAAGACAGTTGATAACGGTAAGAATTTTAACTAGGTTGGTATTTTGAAAAGACTATGGGTGAGAATGTAATCATGGGGGTATTTGAAACAAATAAAATGTTGTTACCAATATTGTTATTTGATTTTAAACCTTTACACCACAATAATTATACTGTCATACATCATTTTTCCGAAACTGACCGTTTACGCAGCGCACGCAGCAGAAGCTCTCAATAGAACAAAAAATTCCCCGATTTAGAACATTATTCATGACTGCTCTGCTACATATAGATGTACACTTTATGAACTCCCCTATGTATTTCCTTATGTACACTCTATGTACACTGTATGAACTCCCCTATATACACTATGAACTCCCCTATCTATTTTCTTATGTACACTCTATGTAATCCCCTATGTATTTCCTTATGTACACTTTAAGAACTCCCCTATGTATTTCCTTATGTACACTTTATGAACTCCCCTGTGTATTTCCTTATGTACACTCTATGCAATCCCCTATGTATTTCCTTATGTACACACTATGTAATCCGCTATGTATTTCCTCATGTTTACTTTATGAACTGCCCTATATGTTGAATTTCTGAAGATTCTCGTGGTATAAGTCGACCTGCTGCTGTGAGGCATTGAGAAGTTATAGTGCACGAGTTTTAACCAGTCCACCAGTGGATGAACGAAGATTTAGCTCGCCGGCCATCTCCCTGGTTATGAGTGGGGTCCCTGGATTCACAAGGTACGTGGGCTTTATTGCTGCAAATAGTTGTAGTGAGTATTGGTGTCTCACGGAATCTCATCAATAGGGATTTAATTAATATACAATTTGTGTTCACCGCCATTTGATTACCCGCGTTCTATTTTATTTTTTTCAAATCCCCGCATTCTTTCTTCTTTATTATTTTACCCGGTGAGGCTATTCACACGCCTCACCAATAGGGTAACCTACCTACATACAATGTAATTGTGTGTGTATCGAAATTGGACTGATGTTTACGTAATCATTATTATTATTCCTTACTGCTAGCAAGTTTCGTGTAGGTACAGGTCTGTTGTGATGTTAAAAGTGTGTGTTAATTATATTGTTTTAGCTGAGAGTTTTATATCAGTAAGTGCATCTATGGATAATACCACGGTTCAGTGCATATGCACAGTGAAAAAACAATATTTGTATTTTTATACAAAATAAAACTCAATAGCAATAATAAAAGTTGTGCTCTTTTCAACTACCCTCAGAAGAAAAAAAAATCATCATCAAATTGTGCAAATTGTCGGTAGTTTGCATCTGATAATCTTCTCAGCTTTACGCGTACCTTCCCAAAGAATATTATGTACGTTTATCCCGTCTTACGTGGTAGGTCATAAAACTCATAATCCAAGGAAATTTATTATTTATTGCATACATGATCACCGAAATATTATTTACATTAAATGATTTTTAATAACACTGATGAATATATTTACAAATTAACTAATAGTAAGACTATTTGACTAAATTTTATTATTTCTATTTTTTATGATAATGTCATGTTTTATGTACAAGAGAACCAACTTTTAGAATGAAACGTTCAAACCTTATTTCAAGTATACTTGTGGTATTTTACATGGCTATACTAGTCTATGGTCTTACCATAGATTTATGGTAATGGCGATTCTAACGGTAAATTATATTTTTATATTGGTAATTAGACATTTGATTTATTTCATAACGAAGTTTGTGCGAAAATAACTTGAGTTTTAAATAGTCCAGATTTATTTTATGTACCTTATGTTTTGGCATAGTTTTAAAAATTATCAATATCATAATTATGTCTTTTTATTATCAAATGTCTAAATATCAAAATAGATTTTTACAACAAACAGCTTAACAATAGAAATATCTTAATTTTAATTCCTGAGAATTTAATTTTAATACAAATATCAATGATTACAGTTAGACCAGGATAATAATTTTAAATAATTCTGTTTATACAAATTCTGAGATTTCAAACAAAACTAGTTACGAATGTTACTTTAAATATAACTTATCTGGCACAGGATATTATTTTTATTTTTATAAAAATTTCAGGTTTTTACACATACGTATAATTTAATTGACCTCATTATGAAATCTATCGTGTTCAAGGGTGAAACATTAATAAGTAGGTATCCAAAGAAAAAAAAATATGCAGTACTGAGTAAATTTCGCAAAAGAAACATTGCTTTTTGGTTTGATGATGACATCCTCCGAGCCTTTTTCCCAAACTACGTTGGGGTCGGCTTCCAGTCTAACCGGATGTAGCTGAGTACCAGTGCTTTACAAGGAGCGACTGCCCTATCTGACCCCCTCAACCCAGTTACCCGGGCAACCCAATACCCCTTGGTTAGACTGGTGTCAGACTTACTGGCTTCTGACTACCCGTAACGACTGCCAAGGATGTTCAATGACAGCCGGGACCTACAGTTTAACGTGCCATCCGAAGCACAGTCATTGGCGTCTAAGATATACTTAGAAAGAACATACAAACTTAGAAAAGTTGCATTGGTACTTGCCTGACCTGGAATCGAACCCGCGCCCTCATACTCGAGAGGTTGGTTCTTTGCCCACTAGGCCACCACGACTTTTTTGATGATGACAACATTCACTTATTTTAATGAAAAAAAAAATCCATGCATTTAAAAATTATTTTCAATAATTTATTTAACAACTGTGCTTGTTTGACTGTCTCGTTGACTGCAGAGCATGTTTCTTATTTTTTTACATTTGACTGCTAGAATTTATTTATAATTTTATTTCTTACCAATAAGTGACCTCAGTAAGAATTTGGTTTTCGCAATCAACAGAGGCGCCGGCGGCCATCTTGAAATGGCCTATATAATATTATTTCATTACACAGGCTTTATTTATTTACAATATAATAAATCGAACCACTTCTTACTATGTACATACGAGTATCAGATGATTATCATAATTTTTGAGCATTATTTTTAATGACAGATTTTACAATTAATTTTGTTTAACAGTTTTATAATTTTTGTGGCTTAAGTTTTGAGAACAACAATTTATAATTAAGTTTATAATTATTTGAATTTTAAGGTTTGGTTTCCATTTCTTATTTGTATAATAATTAGTGAGTATCTATCAGGGCTGTTGCACACTTATGCAGTGACTGCATTCATAGTTCATATGTGCTCGTACCCTTATTGAAAAATTCAGACTTCCAAAACTGCCTGATTAAGCGGTAGCCTTATTATGACGTTTTATAACTATTGTTAGTAAGAGATGGCACTGTGTTGGACAAATAATTCCATCTTTACACAACGAATATTGTTTTAAAACATCATAATACCTACAGTTTCAATATCTAGTACAAAAAAACTTAACGTTTAACATCAAAATCCAGCAAGTTCATAATACTAAGAATTGTTTAACTGTACAATACTGTGCCTATAATAAATACATTCTAAATTAATCTAAATAAGTAACTAAGTTACGTCATATATTTGTTTTACGTTAACTAAGTTACAATCAACTTATTTTACAATTCAATGATTGGTTTATTAATTTATTTTTTAGTAATTAATTTTCTAAGTAAGCACTGTATGAGGACTTTCTGTGACTCGATTTTCAATACACTCGGTAAATATAATTTTGGGTTACTATGTGTCACGTAAATTGAAAATGTAATTTAGTTTTGGGAATTCATACAAATCAACAAAATGTGTAACATTGCTTGGCATACTTGAGCATTATTTTGAAGTGACCATTCAGAACCAGTCAAGTAAGTGCCATTCAAATCCAGAACCTATGAAAATGTCTCCTCTAGAGAAGTTACAACGAACATTTGTAATAATTTACTTTATTTTTTTTTAAAGTGACTCATAACTGTGGATCAATAAACTATTATAATCCATTAGGTATCCTTCAAAGTCCGAGAAAAATGCATTCCAATATTACAAATGTGAAAGTGTCGAAATAGTAAACATAGTTACCACAATTTTTCTTGAATAAGACAACGAAACAATACACATCTTTCGGGAGTAGAAAACCCGCATCCCGCACTAACGTCATCGGATGCCGAAGTGCATCAACACTGATGTCAGGAGCAGCAGACACGTGCGATAAAACAATTCAAGTAATTATTATTGTAATAAATGTGTCTATTTCGTGTAATTTGGTATGTATTCGAATTCTTTATTGCAATATGTCAAAATGCGAAAGTGTCCATAATAATAATATTTATGACGTTACTGGGATAAAACCTCTAACAATAATCTTTTGGGGGAAAAAATAAATAAACCAATTTTTTTAAAAGAACCCGTCACTCTCAGCAACAGTGCTACCTATACCCGTTGCTACCTACTCTCTCATACAGTGCTGCTTCGCTCGGCCCCGCACTAACGTCATCGGAGACCGAAGTGCATGAGCACTAATGTCAGGAGCAGTAGACACGTGCGATAAAACGATTTAAGTAATTATTATTGTAATAAATGTGTCTATTTTGTGTAATTTGGTATGTATTCGAATTTTTCATTGCAATATCTCAAAATGCGAAAGTCTCCATAATAATAATATTTATCACTTTACTGGGATAAAACCTTTAACAACAATCTTTTGGGGAAAAAAAATAATTAAACCAATTTTCAAAAAAGAACCCGTCACTCTCAGCAACAGTGCTACCTATACCCGTTGCTACCTCTCTCATACAGTGCTGCTTCGCTCGCCACCCGCACTAACGTCATCGGAGGCCGAAGTGCATCAGCACTGATGTCAGAAGCAGCAAACACGTGCCGCTGGTGGTGATGCCGTGGATAGCGCTCGTGTTGCGTCGTAGGATCGCCGCCATTTTGTTACCTGGAAGAACATTTGTTGATTTTAGAAAATGTCGGATAGTTCATGGTTAAGGACAGCAGTATTACGACCTGTTGTGCATAAGTTTGCAAATAGCAGGGAAGCAAAACATTCTGGATTTCTGGGTCGGGCTAAAATTGCTTTGTGAGTTTTAGGAGCATTAACAAAACAGTTCGAAGTTTGGAACTAGGCGGTGCACGGGATGACGGGTGACCTCAATACGGCATTACAATTCATTCAGAAGCTGTCAGGCGAATTTGACAGAACTCTGACACTAGGCTTGTTAGGTGACCCTGCAGCTCACTCCGTAAGAAGAAGAAAGTATCCCGTCCCCTTCCAATATAATCAAAATTTACTCCAGACAACACAATACTCACTGCCTTCAGAAACGAAGACATGTATAGAAGCGGGCTCCGTATTACTCGCGCTGCACGTATAGTTCCCGGAGTTCTTGAGCGTGGCGCGCGCACGGTCAGCCGCGATTGCGTGCGCGCACCCGGCTCTGTTTCTACAAGTATACAGCATGCCACTTGCTGTCTATGCGGCTTAGTAAATCTATGTAAATTTCCACAATTTTTCCGCGAATTTGAGTTGTGGCACGCTCTAAACTTGTCAGTACCCTGCAGTATAATCAAAATGCAATCTAAAATATACTTACTGCCTTCAGAAACGAAGACATGTATGGAAGCGGGCTCCGTATTACTCGCGCTGCACGTATAGTTCCCGGAGTCCTTGAGCGTGGCGCCGCGGACGGTGAGCCGCGACTGCGTGCGCGCACCCGGCTCTGTTTCCACCGTGATGCCGCCGCGGGTAGCATCGTAATTGATCATGCGGTCGTTGTGGTACCAGAACACGTATTGGGGTGGTGTTGGGCTCTGGAATGTGAAAAGGATAGGATGTTAATTTATCCGTATTAATGTAAAAAAGGGTTTTTTGTTCGTTTGTTCCCCAAAGGCTGAGAAGGATTGCGCCGACCCCAAATAAAATTGGGATCAGGGCAGAAAGAAGAAGAAGAAGTATTCTCCTATGTAGTACTCAACTTATCTACTACCCTATTCCTACGTATACTCCCCCTATGTACCCTGCCTTTGACTGTTGATGATTCGGAATCGTGATTTGGTATATCTAAAAAGCTACATACAAAGATATAGTTGCCATTTAATGTAGTTTGTGTGTTAATTTTGGTATAAAACTAAGAACATTATAATTAGGTCGAAAGACAATTTTGGTAAACACTTTTCTTCCGTTAGAATGGCCTCATTCCATTCTTTAATTCAATGAAACCAATTCAAATTTTCATATACTTCACCAATTCCTTTACAACATCATCAAGATTTAACACAAGACACAACAATTCAATTCATGCCACCAAAATCGAAATCGCTATAACGGAGTCCAAACTCCACATGTAAAATAAACCGACTTTACGAGAAGGTGCCACAAGATGTCGTAAAACCCCAGTTGGCTGTAAACTTGTACAACAACATGTAAATAACTGACGTATATTGAATGAGCCCTTCATGTATTACAGTATTACACGATGTGTTTTGTTTTTGTTTCGTCAAATGATTGTGTAAAAAGGCGACAACGCTCAGTGGGAATTCGTTGAGGTAATTTTATGAAGCTTTGCCACATTATTTTATTTACCCATTTCCTATCAGGTTATACATATATATTTCATGAAGTACCTACTTAGTATTAGAGATAAACAAATTATCCGCCACAATGTTTTTTGGTATGTGGGAAATCATTGAATGACCCTTCTTTACATTATGGGTACAGGAAATTCTTTCCTATGTTAGATAGCCTATTCATTAAAGAAAACTTCTTTTTATGCGGAGTAGAACCCACGGGATGCAGTGCTACCAATAGCGGAAGGTAGTACCTAAGTTAGCAGTAAGTTTACTCAATGACCCATTTTTGCATTTTTTTTTCACAAACCTGTAACTAACGATTTTTAATAAAGAACTTCGAATATCGACTAAATAATAATGCTTATCTCGATACTTGTACAGGGAATATTATGTCCAGCAGTACATAGCCAGTTTGATGAAAGTCTCGACTTGAATATTCCTACCGGTCAAAAAGTTATTCGGATATTTGATATGCAATTTCTGGGGAAGCCTTGAAGGCTGGCTGTATTTACTTCGCGTACATAGAACTTGAACATAACTGAAGCCATGTTGGCGTAACTATAGGTTGCTTGTTTTATAATGAAAATTTAACCTGTTTGGTTTGCTGGTCGGTAAGTGCCGGCGTCGACTGACCTGGCACAGCTTGGGATGCATTTTAAGACGATGAGCTACATTTTTGAAAATATGATTATCACTGCTATACCTATCTAAAAATATTATTGACTGTCGTAATAACAAAGTTTAAAATTGCATATATTTACAGCCCACCCAAAACATAGTTTCTTTAATATTTAAAAGGTTAGCTGTCATACCACAAAAACTTTTAAACGTCTGTTGAACACTTGTCTAAAAAAATTACAGATTATATATAACGTTGAAATAAGGTCCGTTTTGCAGCCACACTTTTTTTAGACAAGGGTTCAACAGATTTTTAAGAGTTTATAATGTAGAGAGAGACAAGTAAAGGTTTGTTTGACAATTTCAGTAATGGATCATAATTCAATTGGGCAGTTCATACCATTTGTACTTTGGTTAAAGGTCAGAGCACAATTATAGACCAAACATTAATCAGAGAGCTTAGATGTGGGGAATTATCAATTAAGCGCTTAACATTCCCACTAGTGTGTTACTAATGTATCGGATATGCGTTGGATCGGTCGCAGTAGCTAAATTACATCTATGACGGTTATGGACTTAATATCTGGTGGTGCCTGGTAGATAGGTTTGGGATAATCATTAGCCCGCTTTTCATTATTAACAATATTAAATCTACTTACGATTCCGTTCGTGGTTTTCGTATGTTTCCGTAACCGAGAAAAAGCTAACATTTCTTTTTTACTTTTAGGACGACCTCGATAGCGCAATGGTCACCATGCCGGACCGTCGAACCTGAGGTCCCGGGTTCGATTCCCGGTTCGGTCGACATTTGTGTGATGAGCATGCTTGTTGGCCATGGTCTGGGTGTTACGATATGTATTTATCAGTTGTGTTAGCACCCATAACACAAGTTAATTAATAACTTACCATGGGGCTAACCGACCGTGTGTGAAAAGGTGTCCCGACATTATTATTACTTTTTTAATAACTCTAGGAAATAGTAACAAAATTGTGAGCTTATAATTTAGAATTTAGAAAAGTCCGCAACTTTTGCGCATCAATAGTGGACTCGTGCCGACGTGCATACATTTTTGGTTCGCGAACAATTTTGGTGTAATTTCACCATACAGCAAGAAAAGACTTAATTTCAAAGTCCCTTTGTAATATTGCCCTATGTATTATATGTTAGTAAAATCTAGTTTAAATTGAGTCAAATATAGAGAGCCATTAGAACTGCAAATGAATCGACACGGATATCGTTTCATCTTGAAATAAGCTGTTCCCTTTTACACTAGCTTTCAATAAATCTGGGTCAGTTATAAAAATATTGACCTGGTTCTAAGTGTGTCTGTCTGTTTGTCTGTTTGTGTTGAGAGCTGTGAACTATCTTGTGGCTCAAGTGGGGGTAGTTTAATCTCAAACTTCGATGACAGCTGGTATTATTAAAGCGGTGAGGGATGAGATTGGCAGTTGGTAGTATTTAGACAAGTTGTACTAAATAATTTGTGTTGCTTCAATTTGAAATATCAGAGGAATTTGACTAACTTGTATTTGCCGTAAGTATATCAATAGTGATATCTTATAAAGAGGTCAAGCTTAAGAACGGACCTCTTGTAAGATCACTTTATTGTCTTTCCGTCTCCCATGACCATTTATTTTATAATATAAATACGTAAAGACCCAATATATCATATTGCATAAACAATTTCACACAGCTAACAATACTAACCATTTACCTATTAATTTCACAACAAGCAAACACAAACCAAACATTATAAATCAAGATAACCAACTACCCTTTAACGTCTACTTTAAAACGAAAATACCCATCTAAGGGGCGTAAATCGATAGATCGTAACCGCGAGCCGACCTCGCCTCTCTTAATTACACCGAACGATCCTACATACAACGCTCAGCTTCCCTCGTTAAGAAAAATAATGTTAGCAAAGAAAAAACGTACAAAATCCAAAGTGAAAAATATTATTTTTTTGCTCCTGTAAAACATGCAATTAGTCTGCTCTATAATGCGCGCGGAATTTTTTGAGAACGTTTTTTTATTGTTTTTTTTTCGTGTTTCTCTTTTGTTTTTAAGTAGGTTAAGTATGCTGTTGCAGATTTGGAGGTGATTATGTAAATTAAAAAGGGCATTTAAGTGTTAAAAGGATGACGTCTGTAATATTTAATTTTCAGCATTAACACTGTAAACTGTAATTCGGCTCTGCAGTGCCTTTTCTTAAAATAAACCTGTTAAAAAATTCCTGGAATCATTTTCGCAATTCTTATTGCATTGGGTAAGTAGGGTTATTAAAAAAGAGTCTCTCAGATGCATAACTTTTAACTTGCATCAACTAAGACGACTTCCAACTTTCGTGTTATGATAGCAGCATCCAGTTTTTTATCTGATCTGTGCTTACACGTTTTACGTCAAAAAAAAATTAGGTAATTAAGATTCCATGGAGACTTACCTTCTCAACGATGCATATAAGATGTATAACGCTGCCGAGATCGACGTGGTGCTCTCCGGAGCCCAGGATGAAGGCTTCTGGCACCACGATCTGCAGTCGCACGTAGTGGGACACGATGCCTGTTCGCGTCGATACCTGGAATTGAAGGTATATGCTGGTTAATATAGTGATTTTATATATTACTAGCTTCTGCCAGCGGTTTCACCCGCATCCCATGGGAACCTCTGCACGAACCCGGATAAAAAGCCTATAGCCTTCCTCGATAAATGGGCTATCTAACACCGAAAGAATTGTTCAAATCGGACCAGTAGTTCGTGAGATTAGCGCGTTCAAACAAACTCTTCAGCTTTATAATATTAGTATAGATTATAACAGTGTAGATACACATACTAAAACGGTTTCATATAAAATCGATTTAGCGGTTTGACTGTGGGTGGTAAATAGCATCGTTTTATTAATATATAATAAAGATTTTATAATATAACAGTACCTATAACGCTTTAATTGTTCTATACAAGTTTTTTTTCGGAGTGTAAAAGGTGTTATTGTGAATGGTGATAAGAAAAAAATATTAGGCAGTAATCAGTTTCTGCGAATGTCGATGTTTGGTAGAAATCAGTTTCAACGTAATTTTCTATAAAAGAGATCTCCGCTAATTTTGTTCAATTTTTGTGACACAGAATCCTTACCTATGTTGTTTTGATGAATGAAAATACTGTAGATACATTGTCTATTTATATCTAACATCAAGAACGTCACAGTTTTCATTTTGCTATCAGAAATAAAAGCTGTTTATTTACAGTTCAAGAAACTGAGAATAAACACAAAGTTATTTTTGTTTTATTTAAGTATTTCAATGGATTGTCTTTGAGAAATGATTCCAGGCGTAGTAAAAATAAAATCCAAGAAGCCTGCAAAAATATGGCTACTTAACAAAAATAAATGGTAGGTATCTCCAAAAAAAAAAAACGTTGTTTTGACGAAAAATATTCGTGTATTTAGATTTATTGGCCTTAGCGTCTGTCTGTGAAGCACCTTGCATATATTAAGTGAGGCGCACACGAAGCACTTTTGTTCGCACACCTATTGTATTCCTCGAAACGGCTTATTTTACGATCCGTTTTTATAACCTCGTGTGGTGCCAGTATTAAAACGGTTTGCAAATTGCAAATAAAACTGAAGTTTGTTTGAATTACTGTGGAATGCAGAAATGTTTGACTTTTAAAGCTGCAGACTTTTTGTACGACAGATAATCGGACCGATTTTTTGTAGGACGTTCTTACAATCGGTCACCGATATCGAACGTGTGACGCACGAGTATATATTTTTGATTTAAAGTGAGTAACAGATACGACTCGGCGACGTCTCCACGACATATCGGCGACTTGTAGGCGACCTAATTTGTGTATAATAAATTATCCTATTGAGTAAAGGCAGTGATGAATCACATATTTGGCGGTAGCGTTTTCTGTGATCTAGGGAATAAAGAAATCTTTATGAAATTGGAGTTTTATCAAATCTTCTGTCTATGACAGATTATTTAATGCAAATTCAAAAACCAAAAGAAGCTGTTTTTCTAAACATAACAATAATAATTTCGATAGCAACATTAAAATAAATAATAAAAATTGCGATTATTCTCTGATTTTATAAAAGTACTTAGCGACCTCGGATCAAAGAAATAAGCAACATTACAAGATTACAACATGAATGAACAAGTCAATTCAGCTTAATTTTTTTTATTAACAAGCTAGATCTAACGATGTTGCAAATAGTGTACTTTCCAAAATGATGGTAACAACATACTAATCATCTTTTTACTAAAACAGAACGAGATCTAAACGCAATCATACAAGAACCATTCCATCCACATGCCATCCCATTTCATTCCCATCCCACATCCAGACCATCCACATGTAAGTTGTGAAAATCATTTTCGTTACATGCAAATACGAAGCAATACCATCAGCATACGGTGAGCATTCCTTTTTCAACACGGAGTATGGAATATGAGTGGAGATGCGATAATGCAGGTAGGTCAGGCGCCTTCTTCTAGGTCAAATTTTGACCAAAAAGATCAGTTACGAGTGAAATAACGAGGCGTTCGGGTTCTTTGAGACATCTTTCAAAGATTTTTGGAATTACATAAAATATGTAGTATTACAAAAAATGGTCGGGTCCTAAGGTGTATAAGTGCGAAAATAGTAACGTTCCTCGTCCCCCGGTGATAACCCGTCAAAAAAAAGGCTGACTGGAAATCATCAAATGACTCCTACTGCTGTGGATTGGCAGCGTGAGGGAGTGTCTCTTATTGATTAAAAGTCATCATGTTGCTTCGTAGGTCTTTTATGCTACAGGGCCGCGGTAACTCTTTCGAACAATCCCGCAGCCCCGGCCGTTATGGCACCTCCTCTAGTAATTTTATTCTCCATGTTTTTAAAAGATCCACAGTCTTGATGTTACGAATCTTGTTATTTTTATTGTTTCTTCGGTATAACGAGACGGGGGAGTTAATCCGGTTTATTGGGGGGAATCAGAAACGATTTCCAGTTTCGCTTTCGAGGAAACCGGTTTCAAATTCGTTTTGTGCAAATTGATGAGTGGTTACTGTAATCTTTATGATTTTGCTTGATTCGATAATGGTTTTGAGTTTTTATTAATTGCTACTGGGGTTCAAGTTACTTTTGTGAAGAGGACTTTTAAAATTGATAATTGAACTCTTAGGTAATGGTGGATTTGAATTTTATAAGAAATAAATCCAATTTTTTTATTGCGCAATAAAATTTATTTTCTTTTCTTTCAAGAATCAGTTTAATATTGAAATTATTTTTAAATTGTGTGATATTTGGAACTATGCACAACTATTAAAATTACAATTACAAGCACTATTTTAAATCCTTTTCAGAATCACGAAAGTTAGGATTGTCGTTGGCTTTGATAATAATTTCCTGTATTTTCTATCCTTTTTGTAATACAGTACGTATTATATTGTCTTAAATACCCACCATATTGTTAACCGTACTTTCTTTTTCTATTTTAACACAGCATATATTATATTGTCCATGTATCCAGCTAACTGAGCTATATCATGTCTCAAACTGACCGTTATCGAATGAAGCACACCTTCTCTGGAACACCGCATCAGTTTAAAATGTAGTGAGGGAAGTAGGTCAGTATGTCAGCTGAACATCTAACAAGTGTAACAAGCTATCACTTATGTACACATCACTTTATCGTGGTATGTACGTATGTGTAGATAGTGATGATGGTGAATTTATAAGAAATTGAGATAAAACTAGCAATATACATTAATGTAATAAACAGGAAAACAGTTTTTGTTCGTTTGTTTGCATCCTAAAGGCATTGAAACGACTAAACTGGTTTCGAAAATTATTTCACTGTTAGGAAGCTGCACTATTACGTGCATAACATAGGCGATATTTTATCTAGGCGAAGGCAATAGTTCTCACAAGACATGGGTGAAACCGCGACAAAACAGCTAGTAAAGATTGATATGCTTGTCTAAACTATTTTGCTAATTGTTTCTTGTAAAAATAAATAGTTACACAAAATGTATAAAATAACTGGCTGACACAGTGCAACCGGCGTCATGAAGGAACTAACTTCGCTCACCCGTGTAAAAAGCAGTCTTTGTTTAAGTCCAAGTGTTATGTAAAGCCCATGAGATTGTAGATTTAGCACCAATGGAGAGCGAAGTATTGTCAAGTTTCAGGGCTAATTACCCGAGTTTGGTGAAGTGTCGTAATATATGTTATGATAAATTATGCAGTAAACACCTTAAGAAAAAACAGGTATAGCTTTGTGTTATATTACATAAAGCAATATACATATTCATATTTTTTTATTATCTCTATTTGTATCGTTAAAGTTCTCTTCTCTGATCCGATTAATATCGTACATTGATATCGCTGTAATGTAATTGATTTATCATATAAATAAAATATAATATTCCTCATATTACATTCAGCTGAAACCTGAAACAATGAAACTGGAGATAACATCGGAACCGCTTGGAATACAATACGAATTCAATTCCTAACTATTATTGTTAAAGAGATCTTATCGAAATTTTATCGTTTCTATAGATAGAATTGTCATTATTGTAGCAATATTTTAATAATAATCTCGCAGTTTTAGCTGAATTTTAAGGCTCCAAAATGGTTGAACTGATTTGAAAAATTCTTTCACTGTTGGAATGCTTCACTATCCTCTTGTAATATTAGCTATATTTTATCCAGGTATCCAGGTACAGCAAGAATTTTTTTGCTATTAGCTTGATAATTAAAGTGTTATAAACATGCCTAGATTAACATCTCTGTTATATTCCTCAAATTAATCTAAAGATACTGTACTAAGGACAGAGTTACAGATTATACCTAACAACTGTTATATTCAATTGTCCTCAATACTCAATTCTTTATTAGCATTTCACATGTAATACAGGTGGTACATTATGATTAGAAACAATATGGACCCAATAGGGCACAGCTTAAAGAAGTAAACCACATAAACTTAATCTCTAATCTCCCAATTCTTCACCAAAAAACCCTACTTTTAACGACACCAATAAAACTGTTTGACTACACGCCTGTAAATATAGTTTACTTGTAAGAGCGTGTTGTACAAGAGGGGTACAAAACAATCGGGAGAGACGTGACGTGACTCCGCATGATGGCCTAATGTGCTAACTGGGAACGGCTGGGATGGGCTGACTTTTGGGGAATTAAAAACAGTTATTTGTAAACTCAAAACTGGCTAAGTGTGAAGGTGCCCCTTATAGTTATTAATAAATAAATAAATCTTTATTTCGGAATTTACCCTCCATATTTAATATCGAGCAAAAAACATTTTGGTATGGGATCAACATTATTTACTTCATTTTCAATGCACAACGAATCACAAAATAATAAATACACTCTACCGAGCGCTTAGCACTCACGTCCATTGTCGACCGAGGCTCAATTCCAACTGCACTGTCTAACCTACTAGCGCCATCTAGCTAACATGACTAAAACTAGAACGGCCTTGACGTCACACTGTAGACTAGTAACGCCATCTATTGCCTCTTAGCTTAAACACGGTAGCGTCATATAGTTAAAACTGTTTGACTACACGACTGTAAATATAGTTTACTTGTAAGGGCGTGTTGTACAAGGGAGCTACAAAACAATCGGGAGAGACGTGACGTGACTCCGCATGATGGCTTAATGTGCCGACTGCGAACGGACCGTTAGTTAGTTTTTAGTAGATGGGCTGACTTTTGTCGAATTAAAAAGAGGGAGTTACACTTGTCTCTGAAGGTCGCCCATACAGTGTATATTAATAATATCGAGCAAAAAACATTGATACACAGGATCAAGAATATTTATTTTATATTCAGTGTATGTACAACGAATCATAAAAAAACTCGGCGGATGATTAAAAGAAAGTGTCTTATTCATACAAAACTAGCTAAGTGCGAGTCGCATTCGAGAAGGTATCGTTTTGCGCCGTATTGAGAAGAAAAAGGGACAAAGACAGGTTTATTATATGGGATTACCATCGTATTAAAAATTTCGTCGCATTTTCAAGTGGTTTAATGTCAAATTAAATTCATAAAAAATAAAAACAAATTACCAAAACACAGGAAAATGTAATCGAAGTTTTATTTAAAGTATAATATTTATTTCTCAGCAGAGATGTCAATTTAAATGTAGTGAGAGTACTAAAGGATAAGAAACAACGTTATTTCGACAATTTTCCTTCCTTTTTCAATGTTTTGTAGCTTAAAGGCTCTTAAGGAAACTGATAGGGGCTTCTAATGTTATAGAATCGAATTCCGTTACTAATCGAGTTTTAATTTTAGGAAATAAAAAGAAAAGAGAGTGCTTAAGCGAAAAGTGTCATTGTTTAAGGTTATATTCTTTTGAAAGAGACAACTTTGTTTTGAAATTTAAACCCATTTTTTGTAGAAAAAAATATAAAGCCTTCCGAGCCTTTTCCTAAGTATGTTGGGGTCAACTTTCAGTCTAACCAGATGCAGCTGAGTACCAGTGTTTTACAAGGAGCGACTGTCTATCTGACTTTCTCAACCCAGTAACTCGGGCAACCCAATAACCATAGGTAAAACTGGTGTTCAAAACGATTTTATAATTTTTTAACTAAAAGTATTATAAATATCATAGTCATTATAAAGTAATTACTATATAGAACAGCCTGTATATCAGACTTGCCATTTACAGCTACGAGGCGCTACGAGGTGCTACGCGGCTACGAAATTGCTACGATGCTACGAAATAGATAGCTGTCTTGTAGCGGGGAGCTGTCTGTTCGAAATGTTAGTTTCGACATAAATGTTAGATAGATGCTACAAATAATACCTGATATTAGGTATTAAATGATTTTGTATTTTGTCGAACAAATTTTGCTATACAAGGTTTAAGCAATTACAAATTATACAGATTTTAAAATACTAAAATATCTTGCCTATTATTAGGTTTCTATCGTAGAATTTGACCTATTTTCATCTATTGGCAGATAATGTTATTTAACTTAATGTTCCTTCTCTTAGAATCCAGGTACTCGATCCACAAAATATAGCTTGTTGTAATAATGTTACAACACACACATGAAAATGTAAATTTATGAAGCATAAAATCGATAATAAGATCCGCTCCGTATAGATCGGTTGTAACCACTTCGCTACGAGGCTACGAGGCTACGACGCTACGAGACTACGATAGTGCTACGCCGCTACGACGTAGCGAGGCGAGCTTGCATAAACTAAACTTTGTTAGTGTTCGCATTAGTTAGGTATAGGTAAGAAATTTTAGGTACATACCTAAGTTAGGTAACATATATTTTTTGATATACAAAATCTTTAATATTCTATCTTTCATGGAATAAATAAACACCATCTTTTATGATCATAAAAACACAATATTTATTTTAATCTCAATAAAGCCTAGTCTACATTTTTTAAATTGACCTCAAATCCTCCCAATATTTGCTAACCTTGTTTTAAAGGTCAATTGAATCGAACACAATTTGTTTAAATGTCGGAACTCGAAATTGATTCGCCGAATTTATGTTCGTTAGAAAAAGGGGTTTTAAATATCAAAGTAGGTCACGTTCAGGTACATGGTTTTATCGATATCTGTTGTCATCACTAGCTCGTGACGTTATCTATAGGAACAAATATTTACAGCGTCAGCATTACCCTTAATCCCCTAAGCTTGGTGATTATCGCAACATCCCCGGAGGATTATACAGGGTGAAGCTAAAACTCAACAACAAACATTTACGATCCAATGTGATGACGCACCATCTAAACCGTACCGTAAAACCGAATATTTAATAAAAAACCGGCTTTATACCAATGGGGAAAAAATGGAAGAAAATCCCAATCCGATTCCCTGCTTTTACCAATCATAATTGTTTTTTCCGAACATTTTGCGAGTTGAAACCGCGCTTAAAAATAACAAAGGGTGATTCAATTGCTTCGATATTTATTTTTTATTTAACACAGGGTGCGCGTTTAATTTGGCCGTTAATTAAAAATTTCGCGCCCTGTATTCTGGGATTACTTAAAAATTTTATTCGCTGGGAAATATTATAAGGGTTTTTGCAATCTATCATTGTGTTGGAAAATGTTATTGCTTTTATTTGCTCAGCAATTTCCCGACGGTGGGTGGGCGGTGACTTTTTAAATTGCATCGTCATGGCATATATTTATGGAGTGACTGAAGTGAATTTTATTCATTTAAAACCTTTTTTACTTAACAAGGCGGTCTGATAATAGTTTTTCGTGGAACTGTTGTTTGTATGCCGATATTGTTAAAAGAACATTTTTAACTGCAAAATATTTTCGCTGCTTTGTGTTGAATATGCTGTAAAACGTTTTATACTAAGAAATCGTGATTTAATAACGTACACGAAAAATACAAGGAAGAAGAATAATAATAAGAGTATTTTCAAAGCAATATATTATATTGAATAATAAGTTCCGCGTAGATTACCGGTAACAATAAGCTTAAACATGACAAAGAAAGGTAAAAATACGAATTTGAAAAAAGATCATTACTTTGTAATAACGATGGTTCCCACAGATTTGTGCTATTATATTTAATATTTTTCTTTCTCTTCAATACAATTGTGTACGACGGATGTTTTTGCAAAGGAGCTCTGTTATTATTTTAATAAACTATGGTTTCCTTTGTAAGGCTAAGCAGAGTTGTGCAAGTTTCATATTATCATTCAACTTCATATATTTTTAACTTGAATCTAGCCACAAGCAGGACTACTGTGGATGATGTCTCGAGACTAACTCAGAGGTTAGGTTAGTATTATGACACTTTACTATTTGTGAAATTTTACTTTTAGTAGAAGAGTTTCTTTTCCCCATTTATCATACTTAACTTTCAAATACAGGGTACATAGTATAACTATAGCCTACATCTGTAGCTGGTGCCAGAAAAATTTACAGATTCTTACTATGAGACTATTCGTATTCTTTCTGAGTAACTATTACGAACATTACCAAAGCCCTGTTAAGCCTTGGCCCTAAGAGACCCCACCAGTGTATACTGGTGGGGTATCTCCCTCTCTACCTAACCTCTCAAAACAAACAGTCTCAGTACACCCCCTCAAAATATTCTTACACAAGCGTAAGATGTTATCATTTAATGCAACAAAGCACTTCAATATAAACCTAAATTACTATTTACTTAGAGAAACAACACGTTCGCCTGCACGACGACGATTACTGCTTAAATTGCTTTTGCTAAATTTAATTTCGCCCAAACACAGTTCTGCGAATGGAGGTTTAGTATTTAGCTTACGAAATAAGTTGCTGTTATTTTTGGGACTGTATATATAAGGAGTAGAAGGAGCTAAGTAACAGAGGTCGATAGTTGAAGGTTAAACTGCGATCACCCTATAAAGCACTATAGTTAAAATCATCCGCACTTCGGAAGGTATGCTGTGCGTTTTTTGTTTGCCAGTAAATGTTTAGGGGTCCTTATATGCTTAGTAGTCTGAAAGTCATTTGCAATAACCTTTCGATGTGTTATATTCCTTACTATAGGAATGATGACTTTGCTTGTACAATGCTAATGTCAAAATTGTATGACCGCAAGTAAAAGGTGAAGTCTAAGGCTGCCTGTCCACTGGAGCGGAGCTAGGCTGCGGAGTGGAGATACTGAGAAATATTAACCAATAGGATAGCACAAAATCTCCGCTCCTCAATCCTATTGGTTAATATTTCTCAGTTTCTCCACTCCGCAGCCTAGTTCCGCTCCGGTGGACAGGCAGCCTTACGCAGCACTCACTCTTAAGTTGAAATCATATTGAATTGGAAGATATTATGAATTTCTTTTTGATTTTTCAACACCATTTTGGTACAAGAGCTCAATCAGTTCATATGTATATTATTCATATTTCATTCTCGGAACTGAAAATATGAAAAGGCAGGATAATCTTTCGAGATTAAAGTAAAGAGTAATAATTTTAAGTAGCATATCTCTTATTTAAATTGTAAAAATATGGTTTAAATATTGCCTTTAATCTTTTAAGTAATTTTACTTGATTGCAGAGCAGTGCAAACATTACATTAATAAATAAATAATTGATAAAGAAAAATTATGCTCCGTCACGCGTACAATTTTATTATGTCGATTTAATGTTAAGTTTATGATTGTTGTTTTTTTAAAACGTGTTATTAATTTACTTCATTTGCTTCATTAAGAATTTGTTTTAATTTATTGTTTTTTCTCTGTCTCAATATTTGTATTTCTAATAAACATTTTTAATTTATATATGTATACACATTTTTGTACCCAGATACTGGATAGCAAGGTGAGACTTGGAATAGTCTTGGTACAGCATTTGCACCTTACTGCATAAATAGTCCAAATGAAATAAATATATTTTCGTAGGTAATTACGTTGTCACCGAGATTAGACGAGTGTACCAATTTTTTGCAATAAGTATTTCCTTACCTGACATTCGTAAGTCCCGTTGTCTCTTTTCTGCACGAATTTGATCTGCAATGTCCAGTCTTCTGAACCTTCTCCATGTAACACCTGCAAAGAAACAAAATCATGTAAAACATATGAAAAAAATATCTAGAGAAATAGAATTGTTATAATATTTGTCGGTAAAATAAACGTACTAGTAGATACTTTCAACCTTAAGTTCCAGCCGGCGCAAACTTTCACTAAACTTTGCCGACTTTTTCAAATCCCTGAGAGCCAACAAAAATTCCTAACCTGCATAAAACATATCTGCTTTTAACTGATAAAGTGTCACAAACAGACAGTATCACGTTCTTTAATTGAGTATCTTTTGGGGATATCCGCCAAATGGACTGTAAGACGACAAACCCAGAAATACTCAAGGATTCCGGAACTCAATTGATCGTTGGACACTGCACCCAGAATATACGAACAAGATCGGAATTCTCTGAAACCGTATTTTCTCGAATCCGGACCGGGTCAATGCACAAAAGCTTTTGCAATCTTTTGCTGGCCAAGAGAGTTACGATCCGGGGTAACTAAAATAGTGCAACGTAGTTTTTCTTTGCAGCTTTTTGGGGTAAAATAGCTTTATTTGAATACGGTCAAAAGTAAAGTCACCGGGGCGGCACGTTCGCCTGTTTGACTCTGCTGTCAGATTAAGAGTTTTTAAAAGTTGTTATAGGTTTTGTCAAAGAACAGAGAAAATTGGAATAACGAATTGGAAAATGGCTCTAACATCTCTAAAATGTACGTGTGTGTGTGGTATCTAGAAGTATAGCCATTTATAGAAGAGTGTTTGTATAATTAGGTATGTGATAGTTTTTACAGAAAATAAATATTCAACGCAAAAAAAAACATCAAGATGGAATTACGCAAGATCTAAAATTGTTAATTACTAGACCCTGTTAATTAAAAACAGCGCTTCACCAAACCGATGGAATAGACGAACACAGTCGTCAAATCAACTGTCAATTTAAAGTTCAAACGAATCAGCATTTTTTTAACGAAGCCAAAAACTTTTGGAATTCGAGGCGCAAAATTATCGAGAGGAAATTAATTAAAGCACCGAAAAGAATTCCAAAATGGTAATCCGGTAACTTTTGTACCGGTATAAAAGTTAATGAATTTCAGTTCTGTAGCGTGAGATGAAATTTTAGATAAACCGTACGAAATGCGTATAACAGTAAAAATTAACAACGCCACTAAGGGTGGGGGAAAATAACGCTAAGATTCTTGATTAAACAAATAGACTCTAAAATTGGCTTTCTTAAAGTACTTGGACTTTGTCTGTTCATAAGAGCCAAAGAAATAGTGTTCATCAGACAACACTAAAACATACGAGTTTCAGCACTACTGACTTCAAACAAGAACCTTCAACAAAATTAGTTCTATTAATTTAACTGTATAATTACAACCCGCATACACTACCAACCAACATTTTGTGAAGCCAGTCTGAAAGCAAGCAAGTCTGAAATGCTTTTGAGCTCACACAACCTATTAACCTGTGTTGATTCCACCAAATTGTACTCAGAACCAGCCGTTACTGGTTTACCAATCATTTTCAGTTCAACAAGGAAATTATTCGTACTAAAGGGAGGATTAGACGAACTAAGCTCTTTACGCGTCCATGTTTGTGAAGCTGTGTTTGGGCGTAGTAACGTACGAAACAAAATACTATTTGAAGTTATAACGTTGTAAAACCCAATATCTAAGAGCATATAGAAAACAGGAACCGCTATAAGCACTTTCTACGCGAAAAAGTCTGACAATACTGGCGTGAAAGGCGACGCAATGCAACATGGATTTTGGATTACATCAGTACAAGCATAAACTTGATGCACACACGAACAAACGAATACGAGTATAGCGGCGTATCCAGTTGGTTAAATTATCTAAGCCCTTACACAAAATTCGCGATATTATAACCGTCTAGTCTGATCTTTATGCTGTGTTCAAACATGACATCGGCAAATTCGTGGGCCCGAGCATAGCCTACTTATGTAAGGTATATGCCTAGACCGTGATCCAATCGGCTGACACGGCTCAAATAGAAAACGACGCGTCAATGACGAGGAAGGCCGAATAGTGCCGAATTTAGCCGAAACAAGCATTTGGCCGTAATGTGTAATACGATATTTTTTTGTATAAAATGAGTTTTTATGCCGACGTCGATATGAAAAGTGTGTCAGGCTTTTCCGACACAATTTTCACAAAGTTGTTTTTGTATGTTGTTACGTACTTGGGAAATGGTGTAGATAAATATAATGTAATGTCATCGATGTTAAACCTGCTTTAGTTGTAATATGAGAGATATGATAACAGCCACTTGTTTATTCAAGTTTTTAGTGTGATCTAGTTGTAATAGCAGAATTAGCTTGCCTTGTGTCTCCTGTATACCATTTTTGAGTTGAGTAGGTACTGAATAGAACTGCATCCAAACTATATTTTTATAAGGCATTTTTCTGCCTGTTTTAGCTCTAGATTTTTTTTTGTTAAAATGCTTTTGAGATAAATGAAGAGCATGATATACAAAGGTATACTAGGTATATAGTAAAGTGTACGGCAATTTTTGATAATCTTTTGTTTTTTAGGTATTAAAATGAGATAAAATAAAAATGATGTTACCACTTAAAGCTGTCAGTTTAATTTATGTCGGCTTTTGAGCTTAATTTGTGTATACGGTTTCATGAAGCGGAAAATACAATGCCATATGATATTCTGTTGTTAAAATATTCCGCAAAAGAATTCACGTTAAATTGTAATTTTAAGTTAACATCTCAAATTGCAGTTCAATGTTGTGTTTTAGCTTGTTTTTACCTGTTATCCTTTTTATCGTCCCACTGCTGGGCACAGGCCTCCTCTCACATGGAGAAGGATTGAGCGTTAATCACCACGCTTGCTCAATGCGGGTTGGTGATTTCAGACTTTATAGTCCAAGGTTTCCTCAAGATGAATTGATGATTGTTTTTGCCATTTAAACTAAATTTATAAAGAGGACTTTGTTTATTTGTTTATCTATACCCTAAAGGCTACGAAACTATGGAAGTTTCAGAGGCTTCAGGGTACAAACAAATAAACACAAAAACCTTCCTCTTTCTATTATTAGTCTAGTTTTACAAATAATATTATTTGCTAACTTAGAACAAACTTAGCGTTACAAGTTAAGTAGTCACGCGAAATGTTGGCTGCCGACGTTCCCACGCTCTCGACGAAACTAAACGTGTTTTAGTTCACAGTGTTATTATTCAGAAATTATAATAGCGGCCACAATATTGCTGTAACTAAACGTAGCGTTTTGTTACTTTCTTTACCTATTTGTGTAAGTGAGGAAGTTGTACTTAGTTTTATATAGTGTTTATTGTATGTTTTTTTTTATGTGAATAATATTTTAATATTAATTGTGTTTTTTCAAATAATTCAGTATAACTGTAATCACTAGTTTTGTTGTTTTGCTTATTATCTACTAACCTAACCTAACACTGAAGATTATTTTCAAATCGGAGTAATAATTCCTGAGATGGACCAATTTAAGCAAGCAAACCTCTTCAGCTTTATATAATGAAAGTATAGATTTGACTGACTGTGCTATGATAAGGTAAGTTTATAGCATATCCATAGATAAATGACACACAGACGTTTAAAGCATCGTACCAGCCTAACCAAGGGGTATTGGGTTGCCCGGGTACTGGGTTGAGGGGGTCAGATAGGGCAGTCGCTCCTTGTAAAGCACTGGTACTCAGCTACATCCGGTTAGACTGGAAGCCGACCCCAACATAGTTGGGAAAAAGGCTTGGAGGATGATGAGGATGATGACGTGTAAAGCATTGTTTTCGCATAAGTAACTACCCAACCAACATTTTGCTACATCACTCAAAAAACAGCTCACATATTCCTACAAAGTCACACGCTACAGACACAGAAATAAACAAACAAACTTTGTAGTCAAATAAAACCTATTCAAAACTTCCCATGCAGATGCACTGCGCATGTTTTGTGCGACACGGAACGTTCTCAATTACATCAAAAATTCATTCTGCACATTTGTCACTGCGATAAGAATCACTCATACAGCTTGACACGGATTTGGCTGAGGGCAAGTGCTATAGACTTTTGTGATTTTAGATAGGGCAAGTGTGATTGTGAGGTTTTTGTTTGTAAATATATGTGTGTATGTGGTGTTCATATAATGCTGCTTAGTGTTGAAAGGATAAATGAGAGAAAAGTATTTTTCTTTTCAAAAATTGGATATAATAAGATTTTTTATTTGATGAATCTACTTATGTTAAATAAGACAATAGATTCCTACGTTTTTTTATATTAAGGTCTTTTATGCTCTACAAACTCTTGCTTATATGTACCTGTTTATGTTAGTTAGATATTTTGAAGTAAAAAATTAAATAAAATAAAATTCTAAGAAGCATTAGTTCCTTTAAATTTTAAGAAAATTACTGCACAAAGCGACATCTTCCCCTTCCTATATCTATGGCAATAGCAAGCTCATTCTCATTTATGCCATGTCGAGAGAATTGCATCTGCTTTTATTACTGCCGTTAAGTCTAGCGACATACATATATCTTGTGCGAACGTTTGTCGTGTCAGACGGGTTAGACCGGGTCAGACTGCGAGTTGGTATTTATTGGCCGACTGTTCTGACCACGGTGGTGAGTTATCTGTCATTGTAAATAAGAGCAATGCGTCACAATAATCGTCAATGGCTACCCATCTTTCCTTTCAAGCTTCTGCGGATTTTATACGAGTTAATAGGACAGTATAAACTTCAGGATTTTTGAAAAGTTTTTTACGATGTTTTTCAGTCGTGGATAAACATGTTTTGTCCAAATTTTACTGTTTTCTCGCTGCATCACAATGGTGTTTGAGTCATTTGTTTTTCTTTTGTTGATGAACTCAGGCACCTTCTGGAAAAATATAAACTTTAGATAGCAAGAAGTTGTCACTGGTCATAAAATGAAACGTCAAACGTTTCAGACCAACTCATAATGGAATCTAGCTCCAACACCCAAATTCAACGTCTGATGCAAATCCCCCATCACAGTAGAAACTAAACGTTATTCTAAAATAATTACACATGCTCCAGGTCCCAAATTTCAATGATGGCCGAATTATCCGTAATTCCTACACATTCGCGCTAAATTCGACCACAGCGGTCGCAGGATCACATATTCGTTAGCATTCTAGGGCGTTAATTTTGCGGCGGACCAATTTACGAACAATTTAGAGTGCATTGACAATAAAGCGGCCACGCTACTGCATTGTGATATGGACCGTATTATGCTGTAAATAGAATTTATATTAAACTAAGCGGTGTGAGTGCCACTCAACCTATATGATAATCTCGTGACTAAGTAACAGCCGCGCAGATCAATGGGTCCCGGTTTAAGCTGCGTTTCCATATACTATCTATGATGATGGCTATTTTCTGGGAATATCTATCCATTGTTATATGTAAAGCCATTATCCTGTCTCGGATAGCTATTAACTTTTAGCTTGATCAATCTTTAGACTGTTTGGATTTACAATCAATCCCAAGAGAAGAGATATACCTAACAGTCTTTGGCAGTGGGTAGTCAGAAGCAAGTAAGTCTGAAAACCAGTCCTACCTAGGGTTATTAGGTTGCACAGTTATAAAACACTGGTATTTATCTGCATCTAGCAAGACTGGGAGCCGACTCCAACATTGTTGAGAAAAAGCTAGCCAGATGATGATGATGATATTTATGTGAAAATCTTCTCTTTAATATTTGCACCATTTTTACTTAAATATTATATTTAGAAACCTTTACGTATTCTATAAACTAGTAACTCTTTCAGAACACTTCCTAAGACACATTTTCAAAGACCAACTACCTAAGTACTATCAGATTCACGCGGCAACTAACAACAAACATCCTATTATTCCATTTAAATGAACTTTTCTCGCACAAACTAGGAAGGCCTTGAAACACTGCATACGGGAAGTTTTCCTGTGTAAGTTTGTGAAACTTGCCCGTTGTTGGTAACTCGTGTGTTTGCGGCAGATAACATACAAGGATGTTTCTGGATGGGTGGGCTGTTGCCTTTTCAATGAAATGTAGGCTGGTTGTATGGTAGGCGTTTGCATATCTAAGTTTTTTTTTTGGTATCAGATCTCTGAAGGAAAATAAATATGATAACTTCGTGTTCTTGTCAGTTGAGTAATTTTTGTCAACAAAAAATATGCTTTTTAGTGTTTCTGTATTTTACAGCTGTGGTAAACTTAGACTGACCTACTTCGATGTCCGGGTTTGATATATTTTTTCAGTTTTTTGAGTTCAGAATGATATTTCGGTGTGCGAGTCTGATTCGCACATGACTGTTTTTTTGAAGTAGTGTACCTATACACAAATACTGTGACACATCTTTTTATTAAAAAACGGAGTGTTAAAAATAGTTTTTTTCAAGCATTATAACAAAAACTATTTACAAATAAGTCACAAACATTACAAAACTGCCTAATTTTAGTTCGTCTTCACTAATGAATGTTTACATTGTTTTGCTTTCAATTAGCCGTCGAGTATCCCGACAGTCCGTCACTTTGCATAATGTGCACACCCTGTATAATGAGCCTCAGTGCCGCGTCGCTAATTGGCTAATATTGGAACCGTGCGTCTGGCTAGACTTGCCGCAACTATGTTAGTCTTTCAGTCGAACTAGAAGCTGTCTGTTAGTGTTTTACACTCAAACTGAGTTAAATAGGACCTATGAATGTAAAGGTATTCTTTCATTTAAAATTTATTTTACGGATTTTCATCACACTTGTCAGTAATGAAGCTATTTTCTAGCCAGATTTTTTGTCAACTTGGGAATGTTAGGAAAAAGTCTTGGGCAATTTAGGCAGTTGTCCTGTAATAAAGTTACACCAGAAATAAGCGGATTAAAGATCATTAATAAGACCACGTATGAAGGGGCTCATAACGTAATCTTAGGCTGTAAAGAATAATCAGCTTTTGTTTTCTTCATTAGTAGTTGCTATGAACTCACCTGAAACCGTTCATCATTGGTGTATGTGAACTTCCCGGAGCTCAGGATGTGCCAATCCCTTTTCCTGATCCACGACACTTGCTGCAAAATAAAATTAAACATATCAAAAACACATATTTTTTTATACATAGTTAATATATTACAATCGACAGCAAATATGTATTTTGCAAAAACTTTCCTAAGAGGTTGAATACGTAATACAACTTTGAGTAGTCCTTATTTGTTGCGCAAACATTAAAGTTGCTAATAATTTTCAACTTGATCCAATTTTGATGCTTTTGAGTGTAAATATTGCTTACAATGAGACTGTAACTATGCCAAAATAATAACAATTAAGAATCCTCTTGAAAAACAAACTATGCCCCAAAAACATTGTTTAAAATAATTGCAAAACTAGACCAAAATTAATCTACTTTAATCAAAGAGTCTTAAAGTCAGACATAAGGTTTGTTTACATAAGAATTAACTGTAGAGTTTGCCAAGTAAAATCCCTTTAATTATCATTTATTTTCAAAGTTATTAAATTCGTTTATTATTAAAGGTGACAGACCTTCAGGTCAAAGTTGCTGGATATTAGACTAAGCATCAATGTCAAAGAGACTTAGCAAGTCCTAATCAGATTTATCACTGGCTATTGAGCACGTAAACTTTATCACTTTAGTGGTTGGACTTGTCCAAGGAGTTTCGACCTCTCGTCCGTTATGTAAGACCTCATTGGATAAAATTATTATCATCTGTGGTACGTTCTAATTTCAAAATTTTGGTTTAAAACCTTATTGCGTGTCTATTGTTATGTCATTTAGTTCTTTGGTGAGATTTTGTTCTTAATTTAAAATCGTTTTATTTTTAGTAAATGGCAGCTGTGTACAATACAGGCTGTTTTAAAAATTAGAGTAATTAGCGCTCCCAATTTAGAATTGAAAAAACAATAACATCAATTAAAAGTTTAGAATTCAACTGTAGAAAATGATTTGTTTATTTTTTCTTTGAAACGAAACGCGACAAAAAGGTGTTCTTTTTGTTGTTTGTTGCTATCTTCCGTTAATTTTAAATTGCCAGACATAATTAAATTGATATTTTCATCGATATTATTCGTGTTGTTCAAGATTGTAAGAAGTACATACTTATAATATTACGTCGAGTGCTAATCTCTACCGGCTATTTCCAATATTTTGTCTTTGTGTTAACTTGCTCTAGAGATTTAATTTTGACATTAGTCCCAAAGAAACTTGCTTACTAGAGACACAATCTTGACATTAACCCTATGCTAGCAATATCAAATTCCTACCTTTGGTAACCAAAATTACTATATTGGAAAATTGTTTTTTTTTTCTCAAATTATATTAGTTACATTGTTCAACGCATACTTACGCCTCTCTCACTCAAATGTCCCACCAAACAGTGCAGGTACGCCGTGCCTCCCAGCTGAGCAGTAATATTGCTGACCGTGTTGTTAGCCGTGACGTCAGCGGAGGGCTGCACGCCTGCGCGCCACCCGCGAGCTCTTGACGTGCCATGATGTCCTGGTACATGAGAGTGAGGGTTAACCATGAGTTTGAGTGTACCTAAGTTTAAGTAATTTAAATAGTTTTTTTTATATTTACATAGGTAGATTGAATAGGACTAAATCTATGTTTTTGTAAAAAGATGTAAACTGGGTGAAATGCACATGTTATAGTCAAATAGCGATTGCTTACTATAAGAGATACTGATAGGTATTATAATGTAAAGTTATTCAAATTGCATCTCCCGAATTTTGGACAATGCGAAATAATTTGCATCAAATCGTTAGTTTCATTTGAGATGCAAGACTTCCTTTAAAATAATTTTAGCAACAGAACGGTCAAATTTTTAGATGCATACAATTGTAGCAGACACTACCGTTGTCATAATTTAAAGTGATCCTTACAATAAATGAAACGTTAATAAAGGGATTATAATTATTATGTAGTAAATGACAATAAAATATATGACAAGATACAGCCATAAGTATTCCATGTAGTAAATGATAAAGCTATATCTGTCACGTGTCAAATTCTCAGCATTAATATTAAAATTATGATAATTAGAGTTCGGTTTCATCACAATCAGGGACCATTTATTATCTTATTAGTGATTCAGTAATTAATTCAATGAGCATTTATTATAATAAGGCCAGGTTTGGTGGCGATTATTGGCAAGTATCTACTTATCTCCGGAAAACAGTGAAGCTTAATTGGCTTGCCGGAATAATGGCGGCCGTAAATTTTATGTCCTGGCTTTTTTATTTGTGACACTTTAGGAGATTTTTGTTGGTAAGCATTTAGCAGAGTTCCGTGAGCATCTATTTTTTTTGTATGATAGGTGGCAAGAGCGCAGACGGGTCACTTGGTGATAATTTCTCAACTCTACCAGCTTGCCTCTGACGTGGAATTGTAACAACAACTGCTACTAAGTAGCATTCTGGGAAGCCCGGTTTTGCAGCCTTCCCAGGCACGGGGGTATAACACCACCAACTCCGGGTTGTTTTGTGAAAATTTCTAAAAACCCACAAAGCTATTTCGGCCGGTCCCGGGAATCGAACTCGACACCCCGTGTACAGCAGTCACAAGCGACAACAAGACTAACGAGGCAGTCAAATACAGAAGCGAGGCAGCCGGAATATAATGGAGAGGAAGATAGAGAGAGAGAGAACTCACGTATGTCTCCTGTGGATGATGTGAAGAGAGGCAGCATGCAGAATATGGCCGCCGCAAGCTGTATGCCCATGCCGCCAGTCAGTCGCCATCTCATCTGAAACAATCATAATACTGCATTTTAGAATCACTCAATACTCTCAATTTTTAAGTTTCTGAATCCAAACGAAATTCTATTACAAAGACTCAATTGTCCTATCCATTCTTTAACCAGGGTGTATCCCACGAACTGCCAGAGTCACACAGTAAAAACAGTCAAACTATGTATTTTTTGGAAGTTTTGAGATCGATTCTAATAATGGCAAGCACGGCTCTCTGTTCCGACCAGTTTGTTTATAATTATTAAAAGTTTCTAATTGAAGAAACTTCGTAAAATTGACAGACAAATTCTTCCACCATACCCACAGACATGTAATATGTGATAACTACTTAGGACTTCATGAGTTGTAGAGAGTTATTACCAATTCCTAGAAACTAACAGAATATGATCGCGACACTGATCCCGGCTGATAGAGAATGTCTAGTTAGAGAGAATATCTGTGTTTACTCTGAGTTTATAGTTCAACGAGGGCTTCAGCGCCAATCAATACCTATGATGCTGTGTAGGCGGGGAGATGGTGATTGTTTGTTATGTCTTATAAAGTTATAACTAAGTTTATAAAAATACTCGTACTTATGAATTATAAATGAGAAAGTGAGTTTGTTTGTTTGTAACGCTTTCATGAAAACTGATGAACCAATTTTCATGAAATGTGGTTGACACACAGACTACTGAGACTAGACGGTACTAGATGGGAGTACTTTTGCTCTGGTTCCAGGATTTATTTCTGTGAGGAAGCAGATGAAGTTGCAAACTTCTTGTAGTTTTAAAGTAAGTTATATACATACATATGTACAGTAAGTTTAAAGGTGCATTTAGTTACGCTTTTATATCGGAAAGTTTAGGTCTGCTGCGACTGAATAGGTGTACTCGGAAGCAACGGTCGAATATTATGTGTATTTTTGTAACACCCAAAAATATTGCAGCTCTCAGACTATAACTGTAGGAAAGCAACAGTATCCCCAAGGCGATATCTTTAACTAACTCCAAAATCAGTTTCCGCCCCATTTCTCGTTCCCAATCAGTTGCGAAGGACACTGTTGTACATACTGCCTATATTGTTATATATCAATGCTAAATAATATAGCATTGTTATATCTGTGTAAAGAAAACATTCGAGTATCAGTCTTGAATAAAAAAATTGAGGTGAAAAATTATATAAAATGTTTGTAAAACACGTCGGTTTTCGAAGTTTCAGAGAGATTTTCAGCGATGACTCACAAACACTTTTTTTTTGTCTTAGAAATCAAACAAATACGAATCAAAACTATCTTAAAGTGCAAATCTATCTATGTAAGGTCACTTATCCTCTGCATTGCCATATCTATGTAGCTTAAAGCCTTTCAATGTATTCGCCTTTTCTCATAAAATATACAAAAAATCAAACAAAAAGGAATAAAAATCCTAAAAATTTAAAATTCACATCACGATTCTAGTAACCAGATGTAAAAAGATTTCAGAGCTAAGAAAAAACAGACTGCTCCTGATTGAAGTACTAGTGATTATGTCCTGCCCCAGAATAATCCCCTTATCCAAACCAATTTACATTCGGATTGATTCGCACTTTGCTCGAAAAATTGCTCGTCTCTAAGGTCTTTGGATCACGGAATAAAAATTTACAGAAGTTTCGTGGAGAGCTGTAAAATGGTGGATAAAATATAATGGACATGGGAGAAAACATTTTTTTTATATAATGCTTTTATTGCTAAGATATTGGTTATAAGTACTTTTCATATACATACTACATACATAGGTAGTCAACAGTTACCTTAATATTTTTTGATGAAAAAAGATCATCATTTCTCCCATATTTCTTATGGAAGCAACAAAACAACTCATCACACCCTAAGCCACTAGTTCGACAAATCTGTGTGGAAACTATCGATAGTTTTCAATCAATTAAATACCTTTACACGTTACATTTAGTTGATGAAATAGATTGTTCACAATAAGCACTCGTTAATTGATAACTAATATTATTGTCTTTACGAACTAAATTAACACAAGCACCAGTATAAGAACACTTCTTACAAAGTGGTATTTCTTCCTCAACATTCAAAATTTACCACCTAATCAAATTGAAACACACCTCAAGTGTGACCAGTAAAAAAAATACCGCACCCCACCTGTTTCCATTACTCACACCAGCAAACTCAATCAAAACATCGATCAATTTCGTAATTTACTCGAATCATATAAAATCGGGATTCGTATCAAGGTAAATACCTACCGATTCTATCGATATCTTCACAGTTATATATGACATATGTCACTTCCTTATTGGCAGTTATTAGGGGCGAACCTTCTTTACGATTTTTTTTATTTCGTATCTTAAGAAAGGGATTCTTGACAAAGAGAGATAGGATTTGTCAAGTTATCCGAACATTTGATTGATTAAGTGCCGAAGTGTTTTGAGGGATCCCGTTCCTTTGTTACTAAGAATTCTTTAGCATTCCATGACTTTAGGACACGGCAATGACAAATTGGTTTTACACGGATTGACGGGATTTCATAATCTTTTTTTAGATTTCTTTGGGCCAATGATAGTGAGAAAAATTGGATCAAATTCAATTTGATACAAAAATCTGGTCATGCTGACCGTATTACCTACATTAGTATTTTTTGTGTGAAATATTATGTTAACGATAGGGCCTGACAGCTAAATAGGTAATCTAGAATATCTTTCGAGGTTCTAGGGTGCTTAGATCCTTTTATATTTCGCGAAATTTTCATAACAAAGGTATTGAAAGTGTAGTTGATCTCATTCGTTTTTGTTGCTTAAAAAGTTATTTTACTTATGATATAAACGTGACTATGCTACTCACATCTACTATTCATCCATATTATATAGCACTTTATACATTGACTTTACAACGTACAACGAGAAAATAAATTATATTAAGAGGAGTCTTACCTGATTACATACTCATTTATCAGCATAAAGTTGGAAACGCCACGCAAGTTGGAAATACCATTAATACTTACGTATTAATGGAAAACAGCCATATAAGAGGCTATACAGTGTATAAAATCATTCATGAGGCTTTATAAAAATGTGTAGGTACGTATAATAAGAAGAACCCATGGCAAACAATACCTATATTAAAATACACTACAATATGTGTTCGTAATCGATAGTTAAATAAACAGAAACTTATTTTGAATACAAATTTACTGAATATAATTTATAAATATTGATGGAAAGCATCGCAGGCGGGGACCAACAGAGGCTTATTTATAGTCATTTCGGTTGTGCACCATTTAGCAGAATTTTCGTTGGTGGCGGTCAAGGTGGTCCCCGCCTGCGATGCTTTCCATCAATATTTATAAATTATATTCAGTAAATTTGTATTCAAAATAAGTTTCTGTTTATTTAACTATCGATTACGAACACATATTGTAGTGTATTTTAATATAGGTATTGTTTAAACGGTATTACATAATTAGTTTTTAGCATTTGATTGATCAATATTATTGTGGGGCTTGTTTTACTCTTTTTTTAGTGTGCAGTCGGGTATTTTGTTTTTTTAATAATAATTCTTTTATTTATAACTTTTTAGCTGTTTTTATTTAACGAAAATGTTGTAGATGTAGAAGACTATGTACCTTACTTTACCTTACTTTACCTTATGCGTGTGCCCGCATTCGGGCTGTATACTCGAGCATATCCCCCTCCGCACCGCGCCGCGCGCCGCATGCCACGCCACGCCCTATCTTTTTGCTTGCTAACGCATGAGTTGCTTTGCGTTGACGCAGAATTAACATGTTCCCGTGGGAATTTTGAGAAAAAACGTATCCTATATTAATTACTCCCGTGATTGAAATGAATCTAATGATACCGCATACATATGTTTTTAAAGGGAAATTTAGAAAAAATATCCCGTGGGACTTTTAGGATAAAATGTATCCTATGACACTCCCGTAATCAAGACAAATCTAACGATACCTCATACATCAAAATCCATCAAGCCGTTTAGGCTACAGGAGGTCACAAAGGAACAGACATACATACATACTTACATACACTCGAAAAAACATGACCCTCCTTCTTTGGCAGTCGGGTAATAAACTTTTTAAACATATTGAATTCCTTGCAAGTTTAAACTGACAGAACGAGTGTTGTCCACATAACACGAATGTTCGAGAGGGTACAAACCTCAACTTTGATGAGTTCGACGCCAATTTCTGTCAAAGAATCGAAGAATATATGTTTTATTTTGCATCAAAACTTTTCTGTTGCAGTGGTTCAGATTGAGAAGTTATTTTTGCCTTTTTTATTGGTGTTGTTGTATAAGTTATTTAAAATAGATGTATCACAGATACTGCCTCGTTAATCTAGTATCATGGAGCTACTATTGAGAACTGGATCTCGGGTTCAATTCCTGGGTTGGGCCAAAAGCTGTAGGTTTCAAAAAAACTTTCGAAAAGCATCACGAGTTTTAAAAATTGGCGATTGATATACCCGAAAAGTCTCATCGAGCTATGAGAGTAAAGGAACAGAGAGTGCACCTGTGTCTGCACTTGTGGCTGACAATCGGTCAAACAGATGAATCATAGAAAAATACTTATACGCAAATATCGACCTTATTGTATCTGAAAGCTGATGAAAATTAAGCGTATATTTCTTGAGAAACAAATTATTTGATAGTATACCAGTGTATTCATAACCAAAATACCTAAATACCAAAATACGTCATTGTTGTAACCACGAATCTTAAGCAAACGTGTTGTGTGTTCATTAAAATACATTGTGACAAGATATTAACCATTGTGTGTTGTTTATTTAGAGAATAAATACTGGTTATTACTAGATATGCTGTGTCCTTTGGGGTTGCTAACAATGTGGGTAGAAATACACGAATTAATGTGTATTATTTAGTGTTAGTTTCAAGGTATTATTAAGAGGTTTTTGTAGTATACTTGTGGGTCTTTTAAGTTATTTCGTAAGATTCTGTAAGGAAGGAATTTTGGAAAGAAGAGAGAGAAGCGAGACATTATAATATGAAAGGTTTTAAAATAAAAACTAGTTTGTGTTCCATTTTAAATATATTACATAATCGTGCCTGAAGTGTTTTGCTGGAATTGTTCTTAATTTTTTTTTCTTTACATGAAGTTTCCCAAGCATTTTTTTTTGAAAACAAAAACAGCAAAACTTTACTAGTATTACAAAGAGATAGCAGAGGAGAAGATATGATATGAGATAGGGTTATTGCAGGAGTAATATCTTAACTTTTGTATTTTTTATGGCAATGGAAAATTATGTTATTCCTGAATGTCGTAGTCTGTATAATTATCTGGGTACATAAGGAAAGTAGATGTCTCGACTCGTGAGTAAAACTACGGGAATCAGTTTTTAATGAGAAGAACTATGAATATTTTAGCTAAGTATACTTTTCACTTTTCCTTTATTACACCAAAAACGATAAACGTTGCGATTTTACTGATAAGTATAAAGTTTTTTGTGAAAACCCAACTCGCGCTTAACACAGTTTTAAAATAGTGTTGTCGTTGCCGACAGAGCTAGCCGAAAGCCGAATCTACCCGCAATCCAACAATCAACAGAGTTAAATATTTGTTACTTGTCCAATCGCTATTTGTTAAACTGTTGTACTAACTTTTAACTAGTTTCGTTGTTTGCATTGAACCCGACGAGTTCAGTTAACTTTTTACTTTTAAATGCTTTATTATTATTTGGGTTTTGATGTTACTGAACTGACAATTTGCTTTTCATTTTAAAGTTTTGGTATTCGCGTTGAAGTTAGTGATGCCTGTAAATGTTTGGTAGTTTGGATAATAAAAGTAATAAAACTATAGAGCGAACATTTAGGTTCTGAACTAACAAACTGTTTATTTATGTTTTTTTGTTACCAGGAGCCATCCAATTGAATAACGTCAAAAAAGACAGCTGGCTTATATTTCATTTGAAATTTAAAACAAATAACAATAACTCTTAACTATCAAATAACCAAAAAGGCAACATTTCTAACACTTCTGTATCATTGTTCCTTGCTATCAAAACCTTCTCAAACACAGAAGCTCACATTTATAACTCACCTCCCCAATTCCTTGCAATTACACCAAAACAATTCAATAGAGGACCATTAATAAAACTTATTATAAGGCAACGGCAATAAAAATAAATCTTCTTTAATACCAGACGTATAAAATAGAAAAGCATTGAAATAAATTACAGGTTTTCAGCCGGCCGTACCTCCGTAATATTTATTAACTGAAAACGGCCTATGATTGTGGTAATCGGCCGCTGAAATTTCGCTCGGTTAGTAAAACCAAGCATTGATTTATTCATCGAAGTTTTTAAGTTCAATATTTTATGTTTTGTTTGTATGAAGTGATTTGTTGGTTTTGTAGTCGATAACGCTAGTGCTGATAAGGTTCGGTAGTTTTGGGATTATTTATGTTGATTATATTTGTTTTTCTGTTTGTTTTTTTCATCTTTTTCAAATATACAAAATAACTTTCCGGTTTCGAGATTCCATTTTCCTTAACTTTTTTTTATCTCAACATAAACGCTACTTTCCTCAAACCCAGACATAAGATAGGTAATAAAAAATCTAATATCAAATAACCACCGCATTCCTACATCAGCATATGAAATGAAATACACTACAGACAAGTCAATAATGAACAGTAGAAACGTCAAGTAAAAGAAGCTGAAAAAACCAGTATAGCTTGAACCCACCATTCTTTAAACGACCACATTTGAGAGATCAGACATGCTTGGACGGGAAATCGCGAACGAAAACCTACCTAATATATCTACCTCAAAAGAGAACTCTGTCATCAAAATTGAATCCCGAACGGTCCAATACGAAAATCAAAATGGCTACCAATTGAATTTCAGCACTTTCGACAAGTTCTACCGCACAAAGGTACTTCTAGTGTAAGTCGTTGGCTCCAGTTTTAATAGATTCTAGTTTACAAAGCCTCTTGATTATTTAGTTGAGCTATGAGTCAAGGGTAATAGGAATTTGAAGTAGGTTTATATTACAAATTCTGTTTAAGTGTGTAGAAGCAGGTATGAAGGGCTATTTGCAAATAAATGGGTTATTTCATTTTTTACTTCATATATTTTCATACGTTCAAAAATGTGGGGTATCTCCGTTTCCAAGATACGAATCTATGTACCTCACTATCTACGTCATAAACAAACTCGCTTTCGCAGTTATAATACTATCAGTAGGATTATTAAGGGCACATTCCTACTTTACGCTTACCGGCGATTAAATCATATTGACGAGCTGTGGATTCCAAAAACCAATCTACCGTTGACTTGCGATTAGAGATTGGAAGACGTAGTTTATACGAAGCTAATGTCAAAATTAAATCTCCATTTATAGATAGTTTATATATCAATCTACAATATTTCGAAAACAACGATTCTAAAACAAATGACTGTATCATAAATCAATATCATTAAAAAAAAAACAATAAACAATCTATTTGCATGTTATACCAATACGAAGGTACTTAATTCGCTATTAAGCGTGACCATTATTTAATTCTCGTAGCTGTCACGCCATTGGTCCATTAAAGGAAAGCTTGTGTGTCGAGCTAACATTCAATTTAGTCTTAATGCTGTAGAAATAGGTCGGGAAAACCGGTATTGTCTAATTATATTTGTTCTGTTTGTTACTGGGAAATTGAATAAAGGTTTAGAAGGTGTTTTCTTGGCTTTTCTTTTAATTTTTGTAATTTTTATGTCGATTTTTTTGGCACTTGCACAGGTTTCTCATAACTATTACAAAGTTAACCGCTCCAAAATTGGGTTACTCAAAATATGTGATGAAAATACTACTGCACACATTCGCGAAGTGTTATATAAATGGCTGACTTAAGATTGAGAAGGGCAAAGTTATTTGACGAGAATTGTACACAGATGTTAACCATAAGTTTTTGACACCTTGGTACCTACTTCTGTAATTAATTTACTAGAAGACATAATCCGAATTTATATTATAATGTAAGACAATTAGTCAATAAGGTAATACTTTACTTTTAAACGACATTTTTTTAAATATTCCCGATACTTTTCCAACTATTTCAAAATCAATTTATTCTTATCCTACCAATAAATACTTCGCATACCCAAAAGACCGAAGAAATTAGCCACTAAATAATAACCCTGTAGTACATCTATTTATAAACTTGGACCACTCTATATAATGGTCAAACCGACCCCAACGATTAGGCATGCTTTGATCACTGAAATGTTCTGAGCCGTGAAAATTATGGACTGTATTAAACAAATATGTCCTATCCGGGGATCGCCATATTTATTTGGGTCAAATGAATATGTATTCTGGATACGGTAGTTCTTTTTTTCTAGTGGAGTTTTTGAGGGTTGAAATTATTTTTGGTTAGTTTTAGAATGAGTCGTGGGGGATAGTTGAAGCTGTAGTAGGTAACGGTAACTTTTCAGATAGTTTGATACTATGGATAAACGCTAGGTGTTTTCTTTTATAAACGGTTTTCAGGGTGCTATTGGGTATTTTTTCTTTTGAACGACAATGGTAATAAAATTCATGTTTAAGAGGCAGTGTAGGTACTTGTTAGGATAACACTTCGCTGGATATCTTGTAATAATGTGTGTCTAACCTGCAATTTGATTTGGAAAAAGATGAAAAAAACAAACAGAAAAAACAAAAAATTAACAAAAACATAAATAATCCCAAAACTACCGAACCTTATCAGCACTTGCATTATCGAGTACAAAACCAACAAATCACTTTATACAAACAAAACATAAAATATTGAACTTAAAAACTTCGATTAATAATGTCTTGCTCGTAAACTCAAATATTTATTATACTTTTTGCGCACAGTACAAAAACAACATACAAAGGCGGACTTAACTATAATCTTCCTGTCCAAAAACTACGAGGAATTTTCAAAATTTTCAAAATAAATAACATTGTATTATTTTGTCATTGGAATTGATGCCTTAAATAACCCAAGACCGACCTTAGGCTGAAAATATAGGCCGTCGTTCGTAACCCGCATTTAAGGTTCGCAAAACAAAATACCTAGGTCAATACAATCAAGCCAAAAACGGCCATTTTCCCTCCAAAAATAAACGCAAAAATCTTGAAGAACCCTTTTACAATATTACGTTGATATTTTTTCCCTTTTAACAAACTATGAATTTTAAGAGAGTAATTTAGAAAATGGCCGACGTAAATATAGCGGCTTTAAGCTCTAGTATTAAAACCAAGGATTACGTTTGTGGTGCTAGAATTATTTAGTAGGCGCAGATAAAAATCTGGATTTTTTTTGTCATTTGTTGAAGAGGAAAAAAAGGTTTTTTATTGTTGGTAAGTACGTATTTTAAAAGCCGTTGCGATTCGCTCGATAATTTTCCTTGACTTTTGTTTTGTTAATCCCCTTTTGTCTGAATGTTTGTGTGAATGTTTAGAAACGTTCTTTGTACGCATTTGTCACCGACTTTCTTTCAACGCCATTTTTCATTTTTAAACCTGCAAGATACATAATATTTTGTCACCGACTTTCTTTCAATTTCTTTTAAGTTTTCAATCTGTGTGCATGTTTTTCACCTGTACTTACAATAATTTCCTAAGATTGTTTGTAGAATTTCAGCATAATAATTAAGTATATCCAATATCGAGTCGATACCACCATTAACATTAATATACCTTTCCGTACCAAAATCAAAACTCACCGTGACCTATCAGGCCCTACATACTTAACTACAAATAATACATTCTATATCGCTCCACTATAATCATTAAGGAACCGATATTTTTTTCCCAAACAACTACCTACCGACGATACATCGGAGAAGTATTTCTCACAGGCTAATCCTCAGCTTTCCGTAACTGCCGAACAAATGTCTACGGGACATAGGACCGATTGCTTTCGACTTTTTCCTCTAGTTAGATCCAAGTTAAGGGGTGGACCGATTCCTTTATTCACTTATCTTAAGGACGCTGTGTAGTGAATGCGATGAATCGAAGCGATTTTCGATTGATTTGATTGAAACAAGGAGTAGGTATAATTAAGAGAATATTTTTTCTATGTTGCCTCGATGCAGTGAAATATCAGTTTTGCTCATAAATTGATATGTATGGTACTGGTTTTAATTTTTTTGGATCCATTTTTAACAAAAAAAGTCCGATGACGTAAGGGACTTTCGGTGAAATTGTCTCTTAGGAGTCTAACATGATGCATGACCGGTAGAAAATTGATTTCAATTTCTTACTTTATGCTATATATAGCCATTATTATCCCACAAAACGAGCCCCAACAATAGTTATTAACACACAAACTAACAAACACACAAATTCAATTATTCAAATACCCTCTAATATTCGGAGCCTTACTGCTAACATGCTCTCAGTTACGGCAGTTACTGTCACAAATATAATAGTCCCCGTATTAAACGTGTGCTTTGAGTAATTTAAATCTTTTATACCCTCGTAAAGAGGGAATATTTCATGGCATGGTAATTCATATCTTCAACATTATCGCTGGCCGTTCTGAGAGCATTATGTGCGATTAGAATTTATTGGGGACTGGTTTACTGTGTTTGTTTTTCATATTATAAGGCGGATTACATGCTGAAGTGCTCGTGGCTTAGACAAAGCCGCGCGGTTTAATTGATTTTTAAGTTAAGCAACGCTTGCTGCGGTCGGTAGGTGGATGGGTGACTATCTTGCCATAACGAGTTCTTCCGTGTTTTGTATAGCGCGATATGAACCGTAGGTACCGGCTGTCATTTGAACACCTTTATCAGTCGTTACGGGTCCAGAAAGTCTGACAATCAGTCTAACCTAGGGGTATTGGATTGCCCTGGTAACTGGGCTCAGGTGGTCAGGCAGTCGCTCCTTGTAAAACATTGGTAATTAGCATTGGCATAATGATGAGACTAGAGGCCGACCCCAACATAGTTGGGAAAAGGCTAGTCAGTTGATAATGATGATGGCGGATTACATGTTACAGGTTTGCAGAGTGACGTATCTTCAATCATGCTCTTTGATGTGTTGTCAGTGTGTTGCGATACGCATTGAACTGTACCTATCAGAATTTACCAGCAGACAGGAGCTGTCAGATGTCTATACGCTCAAAAAATAGTAAACGGGAATCTGGGCGGCTTTCATGAAATCATCATCGCTAATACAGTATATATTGACAGACTTTAAACTTATATACTTATAAAAATCTACCTGCGCATCACAAATACTCCATGTGAAATATTAATTCTCAATACCAGTAATATTCCTATTAAATTCGACTGCAACATCATAGCGGCCTCACTAAATGACCATGATACCCATGGTCATTTAAACTAAACAATACCTAATTAAACTTATTTCACTACCAAAGTATCAAAACCCTAAAAAACAGAATTTGATCGCCAAACTTAGCTCGCTACAACTGGATAACAAAACCAAATCAGTCCTTATCTTAAGCCTTACGTGCTTAAAGTTATTTATACCCATTGATTGAGGGTTGTTCCTTGACTGATTTCAGGGTGATATTAATGCGTCTCACGTGCGTGCTAAACCGAACGACACCGCTACGACAACGTGACGTGATTACCGAGTCGTGTTGAGTTTAAATACAAAGAGTTGTTAATACCCCCGAGGTTAAGGATGCTTTTGGACGTCTGTGAAGTTCTTTTGTTTTTCTTTTTTACTTTAAGGTATGTTTTGGTATGTGAATTAAATGAATAGGAACTATTATTTTTAAAGCTTTTATTTATCTTGCAATGTATGTGTGTTGCGGTGGATTCTTCGAACTCAATTTTTTATCTTGGTAGAGCATAGTTTGCTTAGTTCGAATTCGTGCGCCTTAGTTTCGATTTTATGTATTGTCCGAAAAAAGGCTCCTATATCATATTATAGAAACAAATCAAACCTTTTCGAAACCAAGATGGTGTTGGTCAATATTTATATTTATTTTATTATTTTTCCTTCTAAGAATTTATCGCCAACTCGACAACAGTAACACTTCCAGTATAAGTTAGTAAAATATACCAAAATTAATAAACTTAATGAAACAAGACAAGTTAATAATAAGTCGCGGAACAAGGAGCATATCATGTGCGAAGTTCCGCTCCGAAAGAGTTTGTTTGGCAAGAAGTTCAAACAATAAAGTTTGTTATAGAAACATGGACACCATATGCCGCAAGCCAAATATATTACATACATATTTTATAACTTTATGTGGAAGATACTTATGTTAGATATTAGCTTCCGCCTACGGTATCTCTTCCCACACTCGGATAAAACGTAGCCCATTATGTTATCCCTACTAATATTATGCGAAGTCATCATCCTCCGAGCCTTTTCCCAATCATGTTGGGGTCGGCTTCCAGTCTAACCGGATTCAGCTGAGTACCAGTGCTTTACAAGAAGCGACTGCCTATCTGACCTCCTCAACCCAGTAACCCGGGCAACCCGATACCCCTTGGTTAGACTGGTGTCAGACTTACTGGCTTCTGACTACCCGTAACGACTGCCAAGGATGTTCACTGACAGCCGGGACCTACAGTTTAACGTGCCATCCGAAACACAGTCAATGGTGTCTAAGAAATACTTAGAAAGTACATACAAACTTAGAAAAGTTGCATTGGTACTTGCCTGACCTGGGATCGAACCCGCGCCCTCATACTTGAGGTTGGTTCTTTACCCACTAGGCCACCACGACTTTACGCGAAGTAACTCTGTCTGTCTGTCTGTTATGCTTTTACGTTTAAACCATTGAACTGATTTTAATAAAATTTGGTACAGAGATAGAGTTGACCTTGAGAAAGAACATAGGATAGTTTTTATCTCAGACTTTTAAAGAATTCTCTTAGAAACGCGATATAACCGAACTCTACGCGGGCGAAGCCGCGGGCGGAAGCTAGTTGTGATAATTTTATCAAAATCCATAGGTTAATTCAAGGATCAATAATTATACTATCTACTATAGGCCATGTATAAGTAGGCCAAATGGCCAAGTAGCCCATTGTGTAAAAATTCTCTCCAAAATTATGACCTAGAAAAAACATTGTGGCTTTTTAAACAGATGAGGATTAAAGAGGGAAAGTTATAAAAATCTTGTAAAATTTTTTAGTACCAAAATAAGAAAAAAAGTTTGGCTACGATTAGTCAGTCTAGGTTCCGTATTCTTTTTAATATTTTGGGAACTCAGGTTCCTTAAAGTAAATTTTTAAGTAAACAAATTATGTGGCATGTAATTGGTTTACGTAGATGTTAATGTCGATTATGTATGAAATTGGGTACTTATGTACAAAAATAATTTCGATTTTCTTAGCCTAGACTTACGACACATTGTTATTATTTTTATATTTCATTCAAATACATAAAACATGTCAGTCAATCAAAAAAGGTTTCCACCATTTTCCATCAACGGGACCCCAAAACATTGCGCCCTTTCCAAGCTTACAAGAAATCCGAGTTGTAAAACACTTCGTTTTTTTATTAAAGTAATAAATACCCTTTTTGGGCCGTAATAAAAATTTAATTCGCCATCGGAACACCTTCTATCATTGTAACCCAATATCTGAGCTTGGGCGATCAAAGGACATCTTTGTATTTTAAATTGGCTATCAAGAAAGACTTTTTTGGAAAGAAAAAAGCTTTATCCAAAAATCAGAGGTATTCATTTGTTATTTAAGTATATGGTTCTCTCGGCGTTGAGGTTAAGCAACGCTTGCCAAGGCTGTTTCATGGATGGGTGAACTTACTTGTAACAAAAAATGATGGTGAAATGTGTACGTGAAATGTTTGCTCGAGGTGTTTTTTATAAAAACAAGTCGTACCTAGCGAAAAGAGTTTTAATAGTAAATTCTTAAGGATACAAGTGAATCTAAAAAACGAAGAATAAAGGCTAGTAAAATTAAAACCCATAGATAAAAGAGTCAACGCCCCCAAAAAGGATCTATTCTAGCAACAAAAATACCGCACCCGAAAAGGGTTGAAAATCCTGACACATTCAAACACGGACTTTATATGTTATTTACAAACAGCGAAAAAACAAGATTATCCCCAACTTTATGATATGTTGACAGGGGTCATTAAAAATAACGAGACATTAAACAGGTCAGTGAACTTTTAATATTGTGTTTGCTTTCGACAAATGCTTTGTATGGCGGGCGCTACCGGAGACGGTGTTCGTGAAAAATGTCAGAACTTTTGCAAACGTAAAAATTAAGGAAAGGTCACTGACTTTTACGTGTACCTGAGTTTCACTTTTTTATTTTATTCAGTGGTTTCTATTCTGTGTTTGTTTTTAGATATTTTTGTGCAGTAAGCTAGTCTTTATATTTTTTTTTATAACAAGCTTTATTCTTCTTCTTCTTAATGCCCTGTTCCCAAGTCATTTGAGGTCGGCGCAATATGTAGGTATAATGTAATACTATATTATTAAAAAAAAATAGTGGAGATATTTTAGTTTGTGTAGGAATCAAATATAAAAAAGTATCTTTACTCCAGTATAATATGTATTTTTATATTAGCTTAATTATTAAATTGAACTTAAATATTGAAACCACGTTTAACGCTAAATACAAGCTACTATTTCCACACCTATGCATTCATGCGGATAGCAACAAATTTCCACAGAGATATAACTGTGAAATGGCGATTTTGCATTGTCTAAATAATTAAGATTAATGATCGGAAATTCGTGTGTTGGCCAAATCCTGACAAACGGCGTGCCTGATGTATAACTAGTGGGAACCGATAAATACGATATATTGCAGGTATAACAGAAAGCTCATACAAAAATAACACATACTACGTTGTATATACGGTGTAGTTTGATTTACAATAGACGGCAATTTATTGTGTTACTGCCTAAAAATTACCCTTATATTTTTTAATACTTTTTTTCAAAGAGACATTCAAATTCGGACATAGACATAGCCTTTTCTGACTTCAAAAAAGCAAGGTTTTCGATGTTTTGATATCCTACACATCTAATAAAAATACAAAATGAGTGAATAGTTCCAATCTTATTATCTAACTTAATTGTAATTTTCAAAATTCCAAAAAGCTTAATATTGACATACAAAGCCTGCAATTCAGGACGGCTGAAATCCTGTGTTTGACAGACCACACCCTCTCAACTAGCGTTTCAAATCAATACAGTTTCCAAACTTCCATATCTGGACCGTTACTAAAGGCACCTATTACTACAGAACTATGTATGAATAGACAGCGCATGTTCAATTATTTACATCTACTTTCTATCACTACATAAGATCATTTTTTTTAAACATATATTTTTATTTGTTTGCTCTTCATTATGGGGAGCCTTTTGTGTCGTAATGCTATGTACAAATCTTGCTTGACTGAATCGACCATTCCAGACTTTCGACTTTTAAAAAGTTTCATTTTAACTGTGGCCAAAATAAATTCAATTTGATACACAATTCGTCTCTATTAGACTTACACTAGCCAGATCTAGTTATATTTTGACTAGAGCGAAAACTGTAAAGGGTAAGTTCAAAACTACAAGTAACCTCTATTTGAATTACACAAGCCACATCTACACATACTAAACTCTGTAACCTAAACTACGCTCACAGTTCATTATTCAGGCATCACAGACAGGTTATACTACTTCTGTTGTTCTTGCACTATGTAAACACAATTCGATCAATTCACAAGTGAACAGTAAGCGTTGTCTGTTCGTCTGTTTGTTCGGGGAATTGCTTTTAAACGTTACTCGTAAAGTGTTACTGTGTTGTTACAAGGTGGAGCATATACTAGTGTATGTGAGTCTAGAATGTGGGATAGATAGCACAAATATGTTCGAAGGTATTAATGAAATTGAATGTCGAGGATTTTTAATGTGATAATTTTTTAAATAATGTAAGCGGAGAATTTACTAAGGGGTATCATATTGCGTTAAGGAGGTCACATAGGCAACCGTTTCAATTGAAACACTGGTAATCAGCTGCATTCGGTAAGACTAGAAGCCGACCTTAACATCATCCTCATCCTCCGAGCCTTTTTCCCAACTATGTTGGGGTCGGCTTCCAGTCTAACCGGATGCAGCTGAGTACCAGTGCTTTACAAGGAGCGACTGCCCCATCTGACCCCCTCAACCCAGTTACCCGGGCAACCCGATACCCCTTGGTTAAACTGGTGTCAGACTTATTGGAAAAGTCGACCTTAACATAGTTGGCAAAAGTTAACACAAATGATGATGATGTAACTGAAAATTGAATCCTTCACCCATTACATAAGTTATTTGCAATAAACATTTGCTCAGTTCAATCCAATCAAACTACTTACTTAAATAATAATTCGGCTCACACTACAGAACCCATTTTAAAGCCGACATCCGCATTCACGGCGATAAAACAGAATTCGGAATCGAGAAACAATGAAACCGATTTCATTATGTATCGATACGTTCCGAAACTTCTCGGAAGAGTATCGATAAAATACAATTGAAATGTTAAAGTATAATCAGGAATCGTTCTTATGTAACAGTGAATTTTTCGATGTTTTTTTTTGAAGGAGTATTTTAAAAGTCAAATTGTATTGAAAGTTAAATAAGTGAAACAATGGATTTCCACTAATTTTAAGAGTGAAATATTTCAAAAAGTTTCCATGTATTTTGCTCTTTGATCAGTTTACATCATGTGTATCAAAAGCACACTCCCGAAAATTTCAAATCAATAAGTTACATTGAAGTTCCTAATTATCTAGTCAACATAGTGAATACCTAATAATCGCCTCACTAGGAATATTTCAATAGGCCCATAAAACATTCAAATTGCGTAATCATTGCTGGCTACAAATTCACATTATAGAGCAAACCATTTGAGCCAATACCGCAAAATTAAACGAATCGTTTACGGCTTTAATGAAGTCTTCCGAAACACCGGAATTTATCGGAAACGAGAGGGCGTTATAACGGTTTTTGGCATAATATTAAACTTTAGACGGTTTTAATGTGCAATTTAACTTTTTCAAAGTGCTTTCAGGACTACGAAGGATTTATATGATTACTTTGTCTTTCATTGGTAAATGGGTCTTTTTCGACGATAGGAACTTTTTGTTAGTTTTACATACGAGTTCGAATCTGATTTATTCGGGATAGGGGAATGATTCAGATGGGTTTTCGATTCGATTATACGTATTAAATGTTATAGAAAGATGAGCATAAATGTGGATGGATAAAGAGGAAGGAGACTCCTAGAGAAATGATGGGTGGAATTAAACGTATTATTATTCTTTATTGTACACAAAACATTTAAAAAACACACACAACACAGAGAAGACATGTACAAAGGCGAGCTTAACCCAGAACTGGGTTCTAACGTACGAGGTGTTATATAAAAAGCACGAAAGAAAGCATACTCTGCTGTTATTAACATTTTTCGTAAAAAAGTAAGCAAACTTCATTTTTCTATTTTCAAATCTACGTATATGACCCATGGAATACATAATTCATTTGCTCGAACATATAGATAGATAGATACATAGATAGGCATTTCTATTAGGTACACCAATTACCTATACATTTTTGATCTTAAACTAGTAACAGGTATATACATGGGTACAGGATATGTTCTTCTCAAACGCATTTAAAATGTGCACGGTCAAATATACTTCCCATCCTATATGATTGTACGCCAAAGATTACTCGGGGAACGAGATAGGCCCCTTAATATTTTATGAAGAAAAATGGGGGATGGTGTGTGTGGTACAAGTTATAGGCATAGCGTGTTCGAGTGACCAGATACCTGCTTACTGTTTTGTCTTGGGAAACCATCAACTGAGGGAGTTTCAGATTTTTACTGATTGAAACCGACCTGTGTTCCTTTTGGAACCCTTTGTGTACAAGGGCCGTGGTAACTCTTTCGAATGTACCATAGTTTATATTTATTTACTTCATATAATATATTAAATTCACTTGTTTCACATATCGAAAAAGGTTGTGTTAGTCATTTTATGTCATGCGGTTGGTGCGCCTAAATAAATAGATAAGTGTATCGTTTTGGTACAAAAAGAAAATACAGGATCATTTATCCAGATTAGACAACATTAACTTTAGCACATGCTTTTATCTCATTAAAAACCTCACTACACTTATCATTCGAAAGCCATTTTATATGAAAACTTTTGTATCGTTAAAACGCCGAAGCCAAAAAAACTTTTTCAACTTGAAAACTTCGTAGGCCGCATCGGTCATTAGTGTGCTATAAAAAACTTTAATTTCAGGTTTTTAGAGACTTTTTATTTTCAGCTTCTAGAAAACATTTTGCTGTGTAATTATGATGGATAGTATCCATTAGGTTTCATACTTTACTAGACTGTAAGATTAAGTGACCTGCATCCAAAACTAAAATTACAAAGTCGTAAAACTATTTGAGAAATTTTACTTTGATACTTTGATAAATTACCTAATATAGGTATGCATTGTTCTGTCAAGAAATTAGTGGCTAGACAGCATACGGAAAAAAAAACCATTAAAATAGCATATAGTTCATTAATAAAATATAGGTATGTTGAGTAAAATTGGATCTGCTAGGATTTTCATTTTATCGCAAAAGAAATATAAAATTGTTTCACAACCCGCTACCTCTTATGCCTTATAACATAAAATTCGTTATCCCCAAGCGATGTCCACTGATTGAAGTTAATAAATAGATATATCCAAGAGTAAATACGTGCTCGTTGTTATTTACGATAAAAATGTAGACAATCAAATTACCGGACTTGCTTTGTTAGCTGCATGCTCTGTTAGGTACAATTCGAGATCAGTTCTTAGTCTTTGGTCATAGAGTATTTTGTGCAGAGTGTTCACTCTTTTGTGAATGCGAAGTTGACAATTATTTTGCCAAAAAAATGGGTTGCAAAAGATTATTTCTGTAAAGGTTAGTGTGTTATTTAAATTAATTAATAAAGAAAAGTAAAATAAGACAACTTAATATTTATTAGTAAATGTTGTTAATAAGTTGTTAAACACGATATTACTCAGAGGAAAAGCGTCTAATTTATCGCTCGGGTAAACAAATTAATTACCTACACTGAATCTATTTAGTTTATTAGTCTTCCAAGTAAGTCTGACGTTTATTTTATTTTTGACTGATTTTAGTATGAAAATACTTTATTTGGCTTTTAGTAACAGTTTAATTCAATCTATAAAAATACCTTTTCGTTAAAGATACAAAGTAAATATAAAAATAAAATTATTTTACGTATCGTTTTTCATCATAATAACCTACTCTTTCTCTGAAAACAGTTAAATTAAACCACACAATTTCAAAACAGAACTCCAAATACTATTTTTAGACAAATGACATGCTTTGATGGTATCCTATAAATAGGGAACCAACATATTATTTGGTTTTCCGGGAAACGTGTTTACAATATAACTTTACTTAGTTACTCGCATCACGTGGGGCGCAACTTCGAGTTTCTGGATAATCGGGAGACCATTATTTGGTAATTTTAAGAGTACCCGTCAACATGGCCCGGTATGGAGGCAAATTATTTTTTTTTTTAAACTGTGAATTCAATCTAAGTTTTTAGTCAGATACTGACCAAATACTCGTTAATTTCCATACTGATTTCTGGACCCGAACAAACTATCGGCCGACCAAAAGTTTGCAGTGTGCTCGTGTAACATAAATATTCTCTACTATATACATAAATTTCTCATAGTTGTTTTGTTTCTAGATTATCTTGTTATTACTAAAATAATTATTTAGTAACAGCCTAGATTACTTGATTCCAATCTGTTAAACAAAATGGCGTTAATTATCAAATTACTTTCATAGCTCAAACAATTTTGGCAAAACTAAAGTAATCTTTTTTTGTTGTTCGAAGAATTCTTCTAATTGCTATATTTTTAATTACATTTACCTTAATTGTTGCGAAGTGTTTGATATTTGAATTTATTTTTATTTGTAGAAATAGAAAGGAAAAGAATTTTGCTTTCGTCTCGAATTTGGACCCGGAAACCCTTCAGATCAATCGGGCAAATGAACAAGTGTTTTATTTATTTTTTCTTCAAAGGATCAAAGAAGCATCGGATCTCTTAAGGATTGCTCTTAACCTACACTAGCACTGATATCTTACGTTTTATAATAACTAGAATATAATTAATTGAGAGTTATAAATGACATGTATAATTTAAAAAAGCAAAGAGACCAAACTGTGTCAAAAAAAGGAATAACGTTGAAAAAACACAAACCGGGAATGGGATATACAATCATGCGACTTATAATAGCGAAGCTTGAAACAATGGGGTAAGACTTTCCTATATTTTCCAATTTCATATTTTTTGTTTCCCTTTTTTTGGCGTGTCCATTTTACCGTAAAACATAACAGATAGACAGGTAACTTTTGCATTTAACATAAGTAAGGATAAAAAGGAAAAAACAATAACCCATTTTTACTCGACCGAGCAAAAGATCAGACAGGGACAAAATACACTGACTTGCAAAAATAAGTAGACAGATGCCTAATATGTGGCAGTTTCATATGGAAGAGGGGCATGTCAATAAATTCATACATTTTTTATACATTAAACGTCGTGTTGTTCTGAAAATTTTATTTATCATGTATCTTTCGTACAAAGGAATGTACATGGGCAGTTCGAAAACATTTATTTATAGCCAGAGGCGTATCGGAAACGAGATTTTAAACAAATAAATATTTTAACGAAATAATCTTTAAATCTGGCTGTCTGTAGGGTTCATTAATCTCGGGGACTGAACTGTTTTATTTTAAAAAAAAAACATCGTTTTTTGGGTGCATTGAACTTTTGCAGACATAAATGTTTTCTGTATACCTGGTCGCTTTGTATGTAACTCCTAAAATATAGAAAATATGATTTTTATTTTATTAGTCTTTAAATCCGAGGCAAATGATCGTAACACAAAAGAAAAACAGCAAAAAATGCATGAAACTTTTCGAAAATCACTAAAAGATATACAATAAAAATATATTCCCCTTTTTGAGGAATAGTGTAATTTACAGATATATTTTTTCAATGTTTTGTTTGTTGTTAGTCTAGGAATACATAGGTATTATTATTGGAAACAAAAACCTATGCGTCTCTTCTAACCCCAACTTATAAACTCACATTAATAAAAGCTAATAAAAAGGTTCTTATCAAACCTATATGGAACCAAGAACAGTAAAACCAGAATGATTGTCAGTAATAACCTCTAAAGGTTAGACCAAGAAAATTAATGGTACATTCGATTCTCCTAAAGTGTAATATGTTAGGTTCACAGAGAAAGGAAAGATGAGCGGAGATGCCATAATGCAGGTAGATCAGGTGCATCTTCTAGGTCAAATTAGTACGGCGGGCATGACCAAAATGATCAGTTATGAGTTAACTAACGAGGCGTTCGGGTTCTTCGAGACATCTGTCAACGATTTTTAGGGTTCCGTACCAAAAGGGTAAAACGGGACCCTATTGTTATCGCCCCTCTGTCTGTCCGTCCGTCTGTCACCAGGCTGTATTTCATGAACCGTGATAGTTAGAGAGTTGAAATTTTCACAGATGATGTATTTCTGTTGCCGCTATAACAACAAATACTAAATACTAAACAAATACTAAAAATAGAATAAAATTAATATTTTGGGGGGCTCCCATACAACAAACGTTTTTGCTCATGTTAAATAATAGTACGGAATCCTTCTTGCGCGAGTCCAACTCGCACTTGGCCGGTTTTTTTTGGTATTACAGAAAATGTCCGGGTCAAAAATACGCTTACAAGGGTTAATACAGTTAAGTTCCTCGTCCCCCGCACACCCGAATTTTGGCGCGCTACTTTCTTAGGCGATTTTCCGTTATGGCACCTCCGCTAGTCATTTTGTTCTCCGTGGTTAAGTTAATGTTTCAGCAATTTGTAGAATCAGGCGATTCCATGGATTTCTGTCGCTTTGGCCTCGTTTTGGCCTTGTCAGTTGTTTTTGTAATTATTTTTTGTATGGCTTTGTTATCAGGGGTGAATATTTTATTTTGTTTTGGTGTTATCAGGTTGTAATTATGTGTCGTTATATTAGTGGTTGTAATTTTATTTATCGGTATTACTTCGGTGTATAACAATGCTTAATTAAATAGAATCACCATTTTGTCAACTATACCTACAAGATAATTTGTATACTATTATAAAAGAATCAAAAAAATACATAAAAGTAATCAATACAAAAACTAGATAGAATAGGATAATGTCAGATTTTGCTCTCTAATTACAACTGCCACTGAGGTGTTCGTAAAAATAAAATACGGCCTCCCCTCCACATTATAACCGCGACAGGTGCAGCTTAACTTTGCTGAATGATCAATATGCTTACTGTAAAATTAAATTCGTTTCTTTTTAAATACAATATCAGAATTTTATTAAACTATCATCACAAAAAAGACTACTAAAAACTCCACTGCATCAATTGTTGGAAAAACCTTTTTCGAAAAGTTTTTTATCAATCTCAATTACTAGTGAAAATGGAAAATACATGTTTGCTTTGACAAATAGGGTTACGCCCGTATGATTCAGCGATTATACTGTTAAAAATACCCACGTTTTAGTCGTTTTTGCTGTCGACATCTATGACTAAAATGCAATGCGATATTCTACATATTTTGAAAGCTTAACTTGATATACCTATTTAAGTGATTAAAATATTTGAGAGATTAGCAATATTGCTGTAATCGATGGTGTAGGTACTTAAATAATAAATCCAAGGTTTTTTTTTTCAAATATAACACTGCCGTTCTTCTGTATGTCTAAATGCAACCAAATATTTTATGCAATCAACTGCTTGATTTCATTTAATGCGGCCCTGGTACACCAAGGGTTCCAGAAGGAACATGGGGTTTTAGTCAGTAAGAGTCCGATACTCCTTGACCTATAGCGGGTGAAGTTATTTGATGATTTTTCATAACATTAGACTTATGTATGACTGAGCAATTTTTCTTTTTTCAACTTCCAGTCAGTCTTGTTCTTAATCTGCATTTCCAAAAACAAGGTAAAATTAATTTCACTTATTACAAAGTATGTAAAGTAAAAGGTACAATCGCGTGACAATTAACAAAAGATTAAAATAATAATTATTAACTATTGAATATCCATTTATTTCGAAATGATTACGACTAATTGTTTGTGATGGTACAAAAAGATAGCGAGAAATTAATAGTACAACCGTTTTGTTGAATGTTATTGCATTTTGAACTTTATTGCCTGGATATAAAGTTTAGTTTCGGTTGTTCGTTAGTTTGGAGCGTTTTTGCAAGTTGTCATTTCATTTTCAACTTTATTGCTTTAGTCTAAAGTTTAGTTTTGTTTGTAGGTGTGTTTGGACCGTTTTTGTGAAAACGTTTTATTGAAGGACAGTTTTAAGGCCATAATTTTTACCACATTTCATCGATAGAACCGGCGAGCTGGTTTTAATGAAATAAAGTTGGTATTTTATTATAGTACTTGCATTGTTTTTCGATTTCTGTAAAGTAATCAAAACCAGCAATTAGGGAAATAGATGCAAGTTTATTACCTACAGACTTATAGATAAATCTTGATATCCTTGCTGTCTTAGAAAATTATAAATGTAAAAGTGAATGTGTGATGCAGTAACGGTTGAATCGGTTCAGATGAAGTTTGGCACAGAGATAGATGGTATTCAGAAGACCAGCAAACTAAACGATAGTTAATTCTAAGCAAATAACTTCTAGTAAATACTACAAACAGCTATTCCTAATTCAGTTTGTTAACCTTAAGTTCGTAATTAACCTGCATAAGGAACTTAATCTAAATGAAAGAGGAGTCTAAGAAAACCTGTTAGTAAGTTCTATCCTTACCTAATAAAGGTTATGGGGAGTTCATGGTGTCTAATAAAGAGTGGACTGTCGTTATTTGTTTGCTTTCTAGATATAATTCAATTAATGATTAAACTGGATTGAAGACAAACTTAGTAAGAAATATTTACTTATGTATTTAGCTTCTTCTTTCCTCCATAAAGGGCCTATCAAACAATGACGTAATTTTTCATATCAACCCGGGAGTTCTTGAGATTAGGACGTTTAATAAAACCAACAAAAACTCTTCAGCAGTAGTACTGATTCAAACAAACAATAATCAAGATAAAATCCAGACCAAAATTTGAACAAACTTAGCTCCAACATAACGATCTTCATTTCACTACATTACACGCAAAATGCCTAAGATAGGACATAAAGCGTCCTTATAATAATATGGGTCCATAATTTCCAGGCCGAGGACAGGACATTTTCAAGATATAACCTCTAAGGGCCTATGCACACCACGTTTTTTTAACGCGCCGTCGACGCGCGTTTGTAGCGATACGCACGCAAGACAGACGCAGGCTGTAGACCTTTGCACACCTGTATACATACAGACGCGCGTTTGTATCGATACAGACGCGCCGGTGACGCGCGTATGCCTCGATACAAAGGACAACAAAAGCGTTCCCAAAACGCGCGTCCACGGCGCGTTTAAAAAACGTGGTGTGCATAGACCCTAAGATCGATCTTAGCCATAATGGAACCGTTACAGTTGAGTGCATTACAAATGACGAGGTCCCAATCTTTATCGGGGTTGATTTTATTATTTTATGGTTCACTAAGTATTGACCTCGGGGGAGATTTATATCTGAAGTCTGATAAGGGAATCGGTATTGAGATTGTGCGGTACTTTATCTTTTGGCTAGCTTTTTCTTAACTACCTATATGTTGGGATCGGCTTTCAGTCTTACTGTATACAAGTGAAAATGTGTTTTACATTAAGCGAATACCTGTACAACGTAGATAAGTAAGATTGTGGGTACTTTGTCATGTGCCTAGCTTGTTCCGAGTAAACTAGGGAGCGCTTCCAGTCTTTACCGTGTATACAGGTGAGTACCAGTCTTTTATTGTTATATTATGAAGCTACTACCTGTCTAAGCTCTTCAATCCAGTTATCCGGGTTACCTGGTGTAAGTATTTACTTGATACTTCACTGCACCGTGTTTATCCGATAATTACGATCGACAAAATAACGTTTCTCTTTTACCATTTAATTAACAATAAAAGGTACCGATATCATCATTCGACGCTTACTTTTACATCAATACAGCTACAAGTACATACGAACAAACTAACTACCTATACAAAGTCGACCTTGCCTACACTTTGAAATCAAAAATTAATGCGAAAGAACTGGCTTAGAAAAGGCGCCTCTCGCTCACGAACAATAAGAGCGAAAGAAAGGCATATAGGAAAACGATAGACTCGCTGCCATTTCTATTCTTTGCCTAACATGGAGAACTAAATGAATAGCGGAGGTGGCATAACGGAAAATATCCTAAGAAAGTAGCGTGACAAAATAGGGGTGTGCAGGGAACGAGGAACGTAACTGTCTTAGCCCTTATTTAGACGCCTTTTTTATAATACCAAAAATCGTTGACAGATGTCCCAAAGAACCCAAATGTCTCGTTAGTTCACTCGTAACTAATCGCTTTGGTCATGCTCACTGTACATATTTGACCTAAAAGATGGCGCCTGACCTACCAGCATCGTGGCAACTCCATTCATTTTCCTTACTCTGTGTTAGCTTCCTATTATTTCTTCGGCCTTCAGCCACAGTATAACTACTTATATATGAAAGAACGTTTATTAAAGTTTGGGGTACGTCTTTATCCTGAGGAAAAAATGTCCTTTCTCGTTAGACTGTGGTGGACGGAATTTTGGGCCTGACATTTTCTGTGGTGTATTGTTTTGTGATGTCATCATTCTATTCTTTATGAGTGTGTATTGTGACACAGTTATGTTTTTTGGTATTATTTACTGATGGGGCGCGTAAGACTTACTTGACTATTATATCATTGGTAGCAGAAATTAGTTTCTTGTTAGAAACCATCAGATTTTAAGAAAATTCGAATGCTAGTTAGTTAGATAATGAAGAAGTACTAAATATGAGTCGATCTATGGATAATAAACATAAGTATCTAAAGTATCAAACTTTCTTTCCAAATAAAATCAGTTAGTTGATTGCTACAGAATATCGCAAAGCCTCAGGATACACCCGGTGGTCAGATGTTCTGAGAGAAGATTTTTAAATGAGTTTTTTATAATTGTCTGATTTGAATGGGATCTCAAAATCTGATGAGCTGTCTATGAACCAGGGTAACCATTCCATGACCCATAGGATTAAAGGTTGTACACGATAAAAAGTTCAGCTAAAATAGGTTTTCAACTTTCAAATGTTTTAAGTACACTAATTGAAAGACCTCATCAACTAAAAAGGTTTTAGTTTTTTTTCTTTTTTTTAAGCTGAACTGAATCCCCTCAATGTGTACCGTGCACATTGATTATTCTAAACACAGCCTTAATTAGTATTCGGTGTACATTTTAGCCACTTTGATAATTACGGAGCTACAACTTTTGAAGTTACGGCCATCAAATTAAAAATTACTCAGCCTAGCCTTTGTAAGTATACCTACGTAGATGTAGCAAGGGTAATACTGGTAAATTTTATATGAACTACTGTAGTACTTTGTGTTTCCTGTAGTTCTATTCGAGTCCTGAGTATACTACTTCCCGTACAACGAAAAAAATGTGTACATTTTAAAATCAGTTCAGTAGATTAGGTGGATTGACAGAAAGAGTTACTTAATTTCGCATTTTTAATATGAATAAGGATTATCAAAAAATTTGCAAAGAATCTGGGTCATTTATAAAAATCTGGAATAGTTTTTGCTAACTATATTTTAATAACAATCCGTCACAATGTTATTTATGGATTAAAATTTGATTGCTTTTGATATGTTTTTTTTTTAATATAAATAATGGATCAAAAATTGATTACAGAAGATAGGTATATGGACATTATTTTAAGAAATAAACTAACAAACATACGTCGTGTTGACACAAAAATTAGCACCTAACATAAAACTCTACTTAAGTAGAATTTGTGAGTCGCATCCGAGATTACGTAGACTCCCATAATATTAGTAGGATAATCTGCATTTTGAGACGGCTCAGTGCCATCGCTGGAATAATCCCGGATGCGGGTCTTTTGCAAGAGTTACTAAGTAAAGGATACTCGCATCGCTGCCTTGATAGCTTTTAAAGAGGAACATTCCGATTCTAGACGCCATGTTTTGATTATAGAACGATGTTGTCTCTTGTTTCGCTTTTTGATGTTGGAAGTTCTCATTTTGAATTTTTGTTCCTTTGTTTAAACTAGAGCTTAAAAGGTGATATGGTTAAAAAGAATGTTACTTGTTAGATGACCGGTGATGGAAGAGTACGGAAGGAGAAAGCCTGCTGCGCCTACCCCACATAAAATTGGGATAGGAGTTGGACCATAATAACGATGAGCTAGAAGGAGGTAAATGATTTGATTAGAAACTTTTTTAGTATTTACAGTAAGTATCGTTCAACTCATGTGGCCCTTTAATTTTATGTGGTTTACGTGATATTTTGTGAATAGCATAAATAAATACTAATAGCATTTAGGACTTGCCATCCAAATAATGTAGTTACATTCTAGTAGCCATCAGAATCCGCAACCAGGTATGGCCAGGAAAACAGAACGAACATCGAATTTCGCTTCGGTTAGAACACAGAATGCCACACACTCGTAGAGACTCGATTTTTGCTTTCGACTGTACCCACGGAGCAAGGAAAAATAAGTGGAGATGCCATAATGCAGATAGGTCAACCGCCTTCTTCTAGGTGAATTTCGCATGACCAAAACGATCAGTTACAAGTAAACCAACCAGGCAATCGGGTTCTTTGAGCCATCTAACAACAATTTTTGGTATTACAAAAAAATTCCGGCTCTAAAGAAGGCGCATAAGGGCGAAAACAGTAACGTTCCTCGTCCCCCGTTCACTCGCATTTTGGCGCGCTACTTTCTTAGGAGATTTTCCGATATGGCACCTCCGCTAGTCATTTTGTTCTCCATGGCTGTACCACAAACGTGGTACAACTGAGTAGGTCTTTAGTCAGGCGTACATTGTAATTGAATTCTCGATACTCATGTATTGTTTAAGTAAAGGTAATGTCATTGATGTGTGGCTTTATTGTTCTTTGAATGATGTGGTTTTGGAAATGGTCTTATATTTAGTAGTTATGAAGCCTATATTGATCACTAAGCTTGTTCACGGGAATTTAATCGTGGCGGAGGAGTTAAGAGTACAGAAGCCAACTGTGGATTTTAATAACCTATCTGTCCACTTTTTTGTTAACTTACTAAAGTGAAATGCATTTTTCATCATTATTTTTTATTGTTTTTAATAGTCATGCTTTTTCAGTAGCAAACTAACAGATAGACACATATTGAAATCAGCCGTAAATAAGTATATTTGTGTGTGAAACGTAAGCGAATCAATTGCTACTAGCAAGATGATTAAATCAGTAGTAAGCATTTTAGTTGGAGGCACCTTTTTTACCTTTACCAATATTTAATTTATTCTATTGCTATAATGTAATCAAGCTTCTCCACAAAACCCATTCAACATCCCAAACCATCCAAAATTAAGGCACTCACCCACCATTCTACACACACATTTCAAAACACCTACGTTCGCAGTTAGAATTAGTGCCGCGCACATACCTCCGTATATGTTTACATGGTGGCGCACAAAAGCCGAAACTGTTCTCATTTGTTTGCAGAAGTACAAAGCAAACGGGAGTCGTTCAGCACTGTTGTACGTATTTCGGAGACGGAATACAAATCGTGTGATAGCGCCTTTAGATGTCGCGGTGTTTAGCTGTTTTTTTTTTGTAGTTTGTATTTATTTAAATGTGTAGACGCCTGATAGTCGAAATCGTCGGAAATAATTACTAACTTAACTAAATGCATTCAAATGTTTTCATACGATAATTAAAGCATGGAACTATAGCAAACACCTTTTTTTGGAGGAGAGTAATTATCAGAATTCTTCTGACTTAAACCCACCTTTACTATGTTACGGTAACGGTAAATAGTTTTATACAATTAGTTAACTAGGTATATGTTAAGAGCCATATCACGCATCAAGCCTAACTTTTTTATAAAACTAACCCAACAGGAGTGCCATAAGTCTATATCTTACAAAAAGTCACACACAAGACAGTCTCTGAATCTTCTTTTACGACTAATATATCAACACCATCCGTATGTAAATACTCCAAATAAATCCCGTAAAACGCACGCGTGAACAATTCCCCGATAAATATTATCTACAGTTCTCCAAGATAAAAAGAGTTTTTCCTAACATGATTAGGAACACCGAAGTTTGGCCAGAATACTTTTGCCTACAAACCTTTGGTACGCTCCAGTGGATACGAGCATTAAGGACATTTACTTCGGTCCGTATTTCGTTATCAAGTATCAAAATTAATTCTGAAAGTTTGTCAATCCATAACACAGACTTGTAGTAAGTATATATTATATACTTTGTGAGTATATAGAGGTACATGTTGCGAAATCACGAAAGTTTTTCTTTTGTGAGTCGGATTTTACGGATTCCGGGAAAGTATCAAGATTTTTTCCTGGGAACGTCGTGTAGTTGTTATTTGATTGTGTTGTCAGTTGTTTTTGTAGTAATTGTGTGTTGTTGCTGACCGCATATTTCGACGGTTCTCTATGTCAAATTGATTGAAAAAAAAAACTACGTGTACAGGAACAAATCAAGTTTCAACCGCATTCACGAGCCGGTCTTTATTCTTAAACCATATGTGCATTTTTGACATTTAATATTTTTATTAATTTTTGGTAGCTATAAATCTTATTTCCTTGCTTCAAAACACTTGAAATAAGACCTAAAATAAATACTACTGCAAACAAGTACTCTAACGAGGTAGGTATTCAATTCTCTTTGCTCAACCTGATTCTAGATCCAATAGAAAAATCCCAAGTGAGTTTCAGGTTAATAAAATAATTCCCTTTCGAAATACGACTCTCAAAAATTTCAGAGCAGTCAGCCATCTTTACGGTGCTTGTCCACTGGGTCACTTGGTAACTACATAGAATGTTGTGAGCCCAAATTGAATCCAGATTACAAAAACTTCCTAAGATATGGACCTTTATTAAAACTGGCAATTTAAATATCATTAAAATAAGATTCGTCACAAAAAAAAAGTTTACTGTTGGTCTAAGGCCCTCGTCAAAGGCCTTGGTGCGGAAAGGAGGAGATTGGCCTACTGTCACAGAGCTGTGCATGCGTATTGGTGACCAGCTAAGAGGTATACTTAATCAAAACTGAAACAGTAGGAAAATGCTGCAGAGAAATCACAATTAGTCTTAATCAAAGAACGATTTCACTCATGTTCCACAGAAGGTGCCATATTTAAGATCGTTCTACTTTAGGCACTACTTTAGTAGCATTCATCCTTAACCCGTTGCATATCTGAGCGCAGATATATGCGAAACACAATTAATTTTCTATTGTTTTTTAAATACCGACATACATACAAGAGGTTAATCGAAGCATTTTTGACTCATTCTGAAGATTCAACTTCTAAAAATTCCCCAACATTTACTTTAATTCTTAACAGAAAAAAAAAAAAACTTTTTAAAGATGACATGCTTTAGTGAGTACAGTGCCTTTATTCGCGACGTAAATGCCGGTACTGTCCGAGGTATTTTTAATAATCCGGACAGCTTAACGGCACAACTTTTCACTAGGTGATTGATCACGCAAAAAGTTAGATTACAAAAACGTCATATTTGAAATTTGGACGCTTTTTAAACGTTGCGGAGTTGGTATATCTTTTTTTTTCATTTTTTCGTATTCTGCCTTTTGGTCCCATAATGAGGTCATGTAGAATGGAAAAAGTTTTTGTGGTAGATAAGCTTGAATTAGATTTTTCGGTACGAAATTACATTCGTTTTGTTAAGTGGTTTAGTTGAAATATTTCTTTCATTGTTGATGACGATTGAGAATGATTTTTACTGTCATTTGTTTGTCATTCATTATTATAGAAATCTGATCTTTTCCTGAAGTAGTATCCAGATTGAATTAGAATATTCGTTTGCTGATGTCTTTGTGTTTTATAAGAATACAGATAGTTATAATAATTACCGTTTTTTTTTCTTCACAAGTTTGGAAATAAGGAATACAGAACTACAATTTCCATACATAACTAAATTACCTTACCCACCATCATGAACTACTAAAACTAAAATCTTCTTTAACCAACCCATTAAACCAAGTCAAGTATCTAATCAAGAAGAATAGTTAGAACTAACAGACAGTTAAAACGGACAGTTAACGGGTACATTGTTAAAGTTTTACCGTCTTTTTATATGCCAATGTGGGTTTACGATGTGGCCGAGATCTGGTTTAGCCGTTTTAGCAAATGGCTGCTTTAATGACGGCAAATCAAGTGTATAGCGAGTGTTTGGTATAAAGTTTATTTTGGTCACTGTCGTCAAGGGATCTGGTATCCTGTACATAATATATATGATGGTAGTATCTGATAGTATCTATACACGATATATATGTAACAAGCTTCCGCCAGCGGTTTCACTCACGCACCCGGATAAAAAATAGTATGTAGCCTTGCTCGAAGCTATCTGACACTGAAACTAGTACAACCTGAGGTTAGCGCATTCAAACAAACAAACAAACTACACAATAAAATAATGCTTTATAATATTTTTAACAATGTAGCAAACCAGGTAGCATTTGGTAGAAGTTAAGAGCTCGTGGCTATAAATCATCACAATGTGTGAGCAGTAACGTATTTAGCTACCTCTACAAATTTTTCAGTTCTTGGTACTTCAAGGTTTTAGCAGGCCCGAAGTATTTTTCTTTTAAACCATTAATAATTAATTTCCAAAAAAAGCATTTTCAAAGAACCCTATCAAGTTAATCCTCTGGTTACATTAAAAATCACAATGAAAATTAAAACAGCGCTCAGTTTTCCGTAAAGTCGGATAAGCTTGTACCTAATTGTGGAAAAGAACAATAAAATCCCGCTGCCAATGTAATCCCGGACTTATTTCCGGGAATTCAGAGATCTGAACATTGATCGCGGGATAGTACTTTGTAATATTTCCACGGTAACTTTATTTGGGTCAAGCACTTTAAGTGCGTTTTAACTAAAAGTTCTCAAGCACTCGCTAAATCCCGGGAGATTTTTCAGTCCACTGACGTTGTGTGGGGTTGTTCAAACATTATTTCTTTTTCTACTGGTTTTACTGCGTACTTTAGATTGTACTAAATAACGTGTTAGTCGTTTGATTTGCAGAGCAAAAATGTATTTTTTGTTTTAGTCTAAATGGTGAGATTCCAAAAATATACACGTCCACTGCTGGCATATACGCATACAAAGATAGCAATAAAGCGGACAGTTTTAGAAATGTTCGCACGCAATTTGTTATTGTTTGCTAGGCCGTGTATACCAGGAGAAACGCTGGAGTGTACTTGATACTTAAGTTTCATGCTTTAGGATTTTGTACAGTCAATTTTGTACAATCAAAATAAAGCACGCAATCTATAATTCCTGACTCCAATTTAGAGGGACTGAAAGATATGCATATCCGGACAAAAAATTATCTTATAAAATAAAAGGGCCTTTCTAAAATATATTACCTACCACAGCTGATACAACAGAACCCCAGATAACAGGAAAACCGAAGGTTAATTAGTAAAAATATGATAAGAATTGGACCTTTTCGTTAAAATGCTCGTTAACGTAGAACAAAATTCAAAAATGATACGGCCGATTTCGGACCCCCATTAATATACCCGAATGCATTTAATGAATCTGAAGTCAAATTTCCATATGACCCCGAATTTTAGGGGTCCTACAGAAAATAAAGCCTTTTTAGATATTACGAAAAATTCTTACACTGTTATGCAGGTAGATTATTCCCGAGTAACATAGGTTATATTCTGCCTGGGTACGTAATTTTGTATATATTCAATGATGCACTATGCAGAGAAAATACGAGTATTTATTGCAATATAGCATTTTCCAACTTAGGGCTTTTACTCTTACGTCTACTGTTGATACCTTGTTAGCATGATATAATTTAAAATCAGGAATGTTGCAACATTGCAAAATTATTGCACCTGGAAGTCTGCAATACCTCTGTATTTGATGTTTACAACCAACTATGAATTTGACGTACCTAGATTGTAGTTTTACTGTAAGTTTTATTTTAAACTATAAAACTGACGTGAAATAATATTTTCCGCACATGAACACACACAAATATTAAAGGTAAGGAACCCAACTAAATAAAAAAAAACTCGCTTAATTTGTTATCTCCCTTCAAATGTGCGTGGATTTACGAAATATTTTAATATTTGTAAGGGAACGCTATGGAATTTTAATAAGGGCCCGAATTTTGCTGGTTTTCGTTAGAATCACGGAAACAAACGGGGAGAGGGAGGGGGACGAATGTACGGTTATTTGTCATCAGTTGTTTTTATTAAGAGTACTAGCACACTGTAAACTTTTAGTCGGCCGATAGTTTGTTTAGGCTCATGAATCAGTATGATGATGAATGGTAGTGCGCACATTATAAAAATCAAGTATTTTGCTGGTATCAGACCGATTGAACACTTTGATTGGAATCAATATTTTCTTTAAAAATTGCCAACCATCGGTCAACTGTCGGCCGACTGTGGTTCGAATGTTTTTTTTATTCATGTATTCAATCAAATCACATAGTCGGTATGGATCATTGTTAGGTACGTATGTACTTCCATTCATCTTCACACTGATTAATGAGCTCAAACCAACTATGCTATCGGTCGACTAAAAGTTTGCCATGTGATCTCTTAGGCTCAAGGCCAGTGTGACGTACAGACGGAAATGAGTGTTTATTTTATCGATATTGAGTTATGTGTGACCTCAGTCTCAGGAAGTTGATTCGGTTGCGATAAATATTTATGTTTTTTTGATGAATTTCACGTTGTTTGTTTGTATGAAAGTTATTTGGTGTGGTAAATGTGATATTTTATTTATACATTTATTTATTAATAGCCTATAATGTCCTACGGTTGACCAAAGGTCTCCATATATTTTATTAAATAATTTTCATTTCTGTATATGTATCTTCAAGGTTTTTAGATATTACCTAATACACGTATGTTGTTGTTAATACATGTAAGTAATTATACAGAATTTAAGTAACGAACTTCTGTCTACCAGGATCACGTAAAAGGATAACTTAGACACACAAAGAGATGTCGTACTTATAATACTTACCTACTAATGATTGGTTATTAATATAAGAGTAGTGTAAATAAAAGCGATGCGATTAATATAGATTTTTCTGAGAAAGGGTCCACTTACGATGGAAGGAAAACCCTCATGGAAGGTCAAGTGCACTCATTTGTTTAATATAGGAATATCTCATGGAGAAAAGCAAGGAATATTATTTATTTATTATACTTTTTGCACACATTTTACAAAAAAAACAATGTACAAAGGCGGACTATGTGTCTAAATCTTTAACGTGCTAATCTTTCGATCCGCTGGACTGATTTGAAAATACATTTTAGTGTTCATTTATCAAAGAAAGATTTTAGCCGGGAGCGCCGAATAGTTCCTATGGGACACGATTATTATAATGTTTCAATTTTACTTTTATAGTGCTAGCTTTACAAGTTTTGTTTCTCTTCATTATTGACAATAGCCACTAAGTATAAGTTCTCAATACGCTATTGTGTCTGCACTGTAACATGAGTAAGACTACGGATCTACGTTAGTTTATATTATGTTACCAAAAAATAAAGTATTTTCTAACCCAAAAATGCAAGGGTTTAAAAATCCCCTCCCTCCGGGAATATAACCCAGCAAGCGATCCGTCAACCGAAAAATTACGGCGAAGCTGTTTAGCTATAAAAGACAAAAATTCTTACACTAAATGGTAAGTAAGGAGGCCGTTCGAAGGCCTCGTACCCATTGTTGGCACGGCACGGCACGACATTTTTTCAATAACAGTAATATACTATTCATATTGTACACGCGAAAGTTTGTATGTATGGATCACGCGCATACAGCTTAATAGTTTTTGATGGAATTTAGTTAAAAAATTGGTAATGCATCAGAATAAGATATCGGCTATGTTTTATCCGGGTTTGGAAAAAAAACCCTCAGGACGAGGATGAAACCGATTACGGAAGCTAGTATGACAATAAAGTAGACATTTCAATGTTGTTAGTACAAAAACAAAAACTGTTAACATTTCGAACATAGCAATTTCATTGCCATATTGCCAAAGTAAAAATAAATAAGTTTATCGTTGTTAAAAAGATGCCGTACTGTACCTCAATGGACACCGACCCCAAGGGTATGCACATAAACTTGGAGCTACGGGACCTTTAATTTTAAAGCTTATTCGGGTTCTCCCTGTCCATATTAATAATTTATTTAATGCATGGACTTGAACAAGGGTTACCGAAGATGGCGATAAGATGGCACTTTGTACCAGCGTTACTTACTACGGTCTGACAGGAATGGGGATCCTGGCGGCATTTTAGTACTCCCGAAGATGAGAGTACAATTCATGGCTTTGTAGATATGAAGTATGTAGATTAGATGTTATTATAAATTACGATAAAAGTCGCCGGAAGGCGCTGGATGCAGGTCGCCTCCAACAGGTATCTGTGGAGATCTAAGGGGGAGGCCTATGTTCAGCAGTGGACGTCCTATGGCTGAGATGATGATGATGATTTTAGAAATATATTATGTTATTTATTATTGATATTTGTAAAATAAGAAGCCTAAAAAAGTAGTTTGAAATATGGCATCCTTCTTTCGAAAACCTGTGACCGTTTCTAGCATCCTCTCTTTTTTAAAGTTTTTATGTTATCTAGTTAAGCCATTTTATCATGAAAACATGACTAATTTCCATTCATAATATTATGTAGGAAGCTTATGTATCTCTTAAACAGTCATAGTACAGTCCGTAACATTTTTTTATCCTGTTTGCTCAGAAAATATTCGTAACAGGAAAAAATGAAACTCAAAAAGTAAACATTAATTAGTACGAGTACATAATAAAAGTAGAAAAGTTGAGCCTAGCGGAATTTTATTTTTAATTACCCCTCAACTGGGGTTGAAATTAATTTGTGAGAGACGACAAAAAAAAATTGTTATTTTTTTAGTTTCTAGTGGTTTGTAATTAATAGTGAAAAGTTAGAAATACCTACTTATGATTACATTTTTTTAATTGAGAAAAAAACGCACATTATAACAACATACACAATATTCCTTTAAATTCTTTTTAATACATAAAGGTTGTAATTTTTTTATACAAATTCATTGTATTACGTCATATCCACACAATGACTAAAGGGCGACCACATCAAAGGGAGACCGGACATTTTTTTTCCTCACTGTTTGAGTTATTACATCGGCAAAGGCTTTTTACTGAAAGTCGTAACATTTTTATATTTTTTACTCCAGTAAGTGTACTACATTGAGGACAATTAATTCCCCTTAAATAAGGCCCATCATTTCAGGGTTATTACTGTACCTGGTTAGGGGAGAATTTTATGAGAAACAGCCGGTCATTTCAAGGAATTTGTGCAGCGGGAAAGTTGAATTAATTGACGCATCCGTTTTACTTTTTACGGTTTTAGCGGCCCTCCCTAAAAAATAAGGGCCTTTTAATAGTACACTGTAAAAAGCCTAATTAATAATAATTAATTCCGGAACCTTTACAGTTTATTTGAGCTTTAAAACTGAGAGCAATCACAAAGTTATAAGCCGTACCCTATAGGTTCAATGACCCCCACAATCCTCCCCAATATTTTCCTAGAAATTAATAGGAACTTTACGATAACACCAATTAAAACTCCTTTAAGTACGTAACTCAAACAAAACTAAATAGCAACGCCTTTAATTAAAAAGGCGAATCAAACAAACAACGGAACGAAAACGAAGTCATGAAAAATAATTTGATTGCCAGCGTTAAAAATGGGGCAACACCATATCATTAAATTAAATGTAATGGCAACACTGAAATGTAAACTTTTTGTAGCTTAATCCACTTTCTACGTTCACTGAAGTTCTAGTCATTAAAATTAATTTTGCCGACGACGCGGCCGCCATTACAGAGAGTTTAAGTAGGTGCCTGCTTACACCCCAGATATTACAGGGATTAAGTTTCGAGAAAAAAGGAGAAATAAACGAATTTGCCGTGAACGAGACGTCGACGGCCCTGTAATCCTTAGATAGGAGCCACGAGAGTAGCGTGTTTGTTTTGTTATTCTTTAAAGAGTTTTCACACTAGCTCGTTTTTACGGTCGATTTTCTATCGGTTTGTGTGTCATCGTATCTATTGTTGTCGACAACACCACCCGTACGAACTGAGCGTTATATTGCGGTAAAACCAAGCAGAAAATTCGCTAGTGTGAAAGAGCTTTTAATTGTTGTGAACGTAACTAAAAAGTAAATACAACTAACTTTTACGATTCTCTATAACATTCATAATATCTTTATTATGAGTTGCATAAAATTGAATACATAATAAACTCACATTTAGAACATGTTACGAGTTTTCCCATACCCTATTGTGAAAGATAAGGAATTCTAAATATACCAATCACACAAAACAATTTAATGATAATTTTATATTTACACATGAATTCGCAATCGAGATAAATATAGTAGCTACATACGAATACTCTATTTATAACTTAGTTTCAAACAAAACTAATATAACTTGAATTAATTAATTTATTCTACTGAGGTATTATTATAAAGCTGAAGAGTTTGTTTGTTTAGGCGCTAATTAAAAAATATTTCAGTTGTAAAGTAGCCTATTTATAAAGGAAGGTTTTTATCCAGATGCTTGAAGAAGGTCCCGCGAAATGTGGATGAAACCACAAATGCAAGATAATGTAGTAGGTATATATTAAAATAATGACTCAATATGTTCTTATATAATGAAGAGGTTTTTTTTTCGTTTGGCTCCAAAACTACTGCACCGATTGGACCAATTCATTCAGCGTTGGAAAGCTACACTATTCCCGAGTTGCATAGGCTATCTTTTATCCGGATAAGGACAGTAGCTTCCACAGGCTTCTGAATTCGCAGAAAAGCAGCTAGTTTGGTATAGAGAAATATACCAAATAATTTGTACAAAACAAAATGATTATATTACATAATTTATTCTGAAGAAAGTTTATCTAAATTGTTGTCAAAAGCTGGTCGGAATAATAATTTCGTACCTCAGCCTTGGTTTGGCTTATTTAAGGAAATACACAAACACAGATTGTTATTACTGATAACAAATAAATACAATTTGACAAACAAAAGTTTTGATGTCTTTGTGTAAAGATAGTAAACAATATTGACTGGTATTTGTGGAAGTTATATGAATGCTTTATACAACCTTATAATGTAATAAAAAGTTACATGGCAGAATATTCTTATTGTTTACTAGGACTTACCTGAATAACTATAGATTACCTAAAGATACATTGTATGCGAAAGAATTCAACATTTTATAACCAGGTACAAATAACACCAAATTTTTACTAGCACGGTAATTCAAAATTATACGGCCACTAACCCAAACATCTCTTAAAAAAGCAATGAAACGTCACAAACATCATAAACTAACAAATTGGAAGAACTAAAAAATCACACTTAAATTCAAATTCTGCATAGCTTTCGTAAACTCGCTGACTTCATGGCTCCACTTAAAGCGGCATTTGCTCACAAAATGCTTTGCAAATTGGATCATTAAGAGCCTTAACCGACAGTTGAGAGTTGCTTAAAAACCTGTTTCAGTATCATTCGGTTTTATGCCTGATAATGTTCGAAGAAGCACCTTTAACTGGCAGAAAGATTTAGCGAAAGCTGTGAAGAGAAAAAGTAAAAAGAAGTGTGTATTTGCTATTGAAGAATAACTACGGTTAGGGAATAGCTAGTTATTTCAGCGAATGAAAAATTACAGACGCGGATAATTTTAATGATCGGTGAGCTTAATTGTTGAAGAAAATTTTATTTTGGTTGGGTAAAACATTCAGCCTGAAAAAGAGTAAGTCCAATATGCGAAAGATCACTTTGAAGAAAGACTGCGCCCAGTCTCGTCTGGCACGTCTTAAACCATACTTATTACGTATGTCAATAACTGAAAAAAACGAATTTGGTTTTACGTCATAGCAGTATTTTAACATGCTGTTTAATTAAGTAACCAAAACATAGTCATACAAAATTTTGTATTGCCAACGAATAAGAAAACAAAAAATACTGCCACTAAAGAACATGATATAAAGTAATGCAAAAGCCTTCTTTTTCACAAATTCTACGGACCGACGACAAAATTGTAACCTTTTTTACCTTTATTCTAACCAAAATAGAGCCCTATAGTAAAATATTTAATGTCAATAAAGCTAAACGGCATTTGTAAACATAATTTTGGTAATAATATAAACTGAAATGATGTAACCTTTTTCATATTTAAGCTGAATCCCGCAATACGTGCTCTTGAATAATTTTCACGTAAAATGAACGCGGTTTCACCCGCATCGCGAAGGAACTATTTCCCACATATAGATAAAAAGTTGCCTATTTGTTATTTTGATAAAAGCTATATCATTACACCGTTTCGTCAAAATTCTTTCAGCAATAGTGTGATAAATTTATAAACATAATAGTTTTAACAAACTTTTGCATAAATTTACGATACTTTCTAGGTGTGATAGAAAACTAACAGTGCATTAAAGAAACAAAGCTTCAAAATTCCTATTAAATGCAACAAGAACGCACTGCTTAGCCCCGCATCTGTTCCAAGTTACACCTATTCTGCTACCTAAACTTAATTATCGACCCGTAATATACGCCATAAACTCCAAACACTTCGCATGACAATAACTGCTGCGCAATCGATAAAAAAGAACACCGCAATCCACACAATAATCGTAAACACACAACGGTAATTTCAAATCGATTCACATTCGATTATTGCTCGATTCTTTTATTCCGTAATATTCGGTCCGCATAATGACGTGTATTAAGTCGATACTAGCTCTTTCTATTTATGTTATGACGTGAACAGTCGTAACGTAGCAAATTATCGCATAGTTTTCGACCTAATCCCGAGCAAATAGAACCTTATTCGTTATATAAACAGGGGACGCAAACAAAGAGTAATAGTGGAGTTACTACCGGTTCAACTCGAAATATTCTCCCTTACTTAAAAGTGATATAGAAGTGAGTATTTGTTACTACGAAATACCATACATGATTGTTAATACCTTAAAGACAAACATACACTAATAATAATTTAAAGTCAGTTCTGAGGAAAATGTAAGAATGTGTACCAATTATAAAGAGTCATGAATTGTAGTATTGCAACTGAAAAACAGATAAATTATACTAACCAGCCCCAGATTAATTATACTAAGCATTAGAACAATATTGTAAAGATGTACCTCCACTCTCCAGATTATTCATCTAGATTTTAAGATAAACGGAGTATCTTTACGGCCTCACTTGAGAAGCAATTCCACAAGCTATTTGATAACCCAGCAATCGGTGACCAAATGGGAATAATCACAGAGACTCACTTCAAGCCTCTTGGCCAATATGCCTTAATTGTCATCATGCATGCAATCCTTTAGCAATTGTGTTCGGACTATCTCAGCGTAGATAAAGCCTAGCTCTAGTTATGACGAGAACTGATTCAAGCGTAGGTACGTCGAGAATAAAGTGAGTTTGAGAATAAACATGAAAAGAGCGTGAGTTTTATTAGTAGTGGTACTAATCTAATTTGGCTGAAGGATTGTTATAGGTGTAATAATATAGAATAACAGACAAACGATACGGCCTAATCAAGAAATGATATATCACGTAGTATATATAGTCGTATTAATTGGACGAAAGAAAATTTGTTCTGTTAGAAGAATATAGCTATCTATCATAGATGTACTAAGTGGGAGTACTTGGCTTAAAATATTAATTTAGGACCAAATTAGGTGGTATACTGAAGCTTCTCTTGACGAAATTAAAATGTCAAATAAATAATAGGTACCTTACGGTTTTTTCCATGATAGAAATTGATTTGTAAATAATACGCTATGAACAAACAAAATCAATTAATTCAAAACTTAAGTGTTATTAACTGAATACAATTTTCAAGTTTCACAAAGTTTTGTGAACAATAAAAAGCATAATTAATAAAAAAACTTTCTGTTGTCAATTTCAAAGTTTTATCGAGTTTAGGAAGTCAATTAACGAAATCGTGTTAATTGATTTCGTATTTTTTTGTATTGGTAGTTTTAATTAGGCGATTTTTTATTTTATTAGTACTATATATTAGTTCTATGTGACAGATCTATCTACATACCTACATGTATTGGGTTTATTTAAACAAGCCAAGTCCAAAGAAAATCTTTTATAGGAATTTATGTCATTCTGTGGGCGGACTTAAAATAGACATCCTATCGGCATAAAATACTTGGACCCAACATAAATATCTGTATAAATGTTTGTTTATATCTCTGAAATGTTTATTTTGCGAGGGAATCGAACCCAAAGAAGCGTAGCGATCAAAGAACTTTTCCCTGCAAGGGAAGAAATTTATCAATAAAAGATGTCTTCTTATACGAAGTAGTAAATTAATATATTTTTCTGTTTGATCTTCGCAGCCATATAACACAAACAACAGACAAAAACACGCTCAAACTATACACAAAAGTATCCAGTGCCAAAACTAACGAGGCGAACTTTGACTTCGGCAAACTTCGGCGAAGTTCGGCGCTCTTCGGGGAACTAAACAGTTTCTGCGCTGGACTGTACCTCGGGACTCCAGCAAAAACTTGCTAAGCGTCTCCTGGGGTCTTACATAGTGTATCATGGACGGAGTTTGGGCCTTTGTGTACCTACGAAAGGACGACCGTCTCAACTAAGTGAATATTGTATAAAATAAGTTGTTATTTTTGCACGTGTGTACTTCTTACGGAGGCCATTTTGGAAAGATTGACGGGTGACGTAAAGGTTAACGTTAAATGGGGATAAATAATATAATATGACAGAGCTTTTTTGTGGTCTCAGAATAGATTGTTTTTTTTCGAATGGAGAGTGTGTAATAAATCTTTTACGACGAATCTTCTTTTTTGGTTTCATTGCATATAAAAAGCATACATAATACTGAATTAAGTTAATATATCGTTAAATTACAACTTAAGTACGCTAAACCGCTGAACCTTATTAAAATATATCATTAATCAAAATGCTTAGATTTCGCCTTATAACATAAAGCTGTCTCGACGTCAACAAATAAATCCTTCATCCAATTACAAAGCATCTATCTTCACATCGTTCAAACAAACCAATTACTATTTAAATTATATTTAAACACGCTTTCAGCATTTTCTAGCCGTTAATTAATTTGCTTAACTAACAATGACTTATGACCAGTTTAAGTTGGACCCTCATCGTTTTCAAATGAAGTTGTGACGAATCGTTGTTTGATGACGAGTAGGGCTCATTTTACAATTGTGACGATGGTCGATGAAAAGTCATTGGGTATGATTTCAAAGGGATCGTGACGTGGTCGTGGTTCCGTAATCAGCATTTGGAATTCCTTTGATCTTTGGCCCTTCGTCGCTGTTCATTTAATTATATGAAGACACTGCTTTTAGTCGGTTATTTACTATACTGAATTTCCGTTAAATTCTTTGGGTTTTCTGCTTTTCTGCAGATCCCTTTATTTGTTTGTGCGTGTACGAGTAATTGACACTAAAATCTATTGGTGATCTGTTAATTAAACCAATGTTTTTATAAAAATATAGTCCTAATATTCTTAGTGTCGGAGTATTTCTGGAAAGTGCTTAGACCAACAAGACCTTTTTCGTCACACGTCGCAAGTAAATCCAGAAGAAAAGCTAGTGTAGGTACAAAAGTGCTATTATCATCAACTTGTAAGTAAAAGTTAATAGACAGCTATTGAGGAAAACGTCGAATGCTGTCAACAAATGGATACATCATTTATAATGGAAACCTTTGACATTTATCATTATTTACTTGTCATTCCCGATATTTCTTAAGGAAGAACTTCAGGTTTTAATGATGGGTTTCTAGGAAGACATTTTTTACCAAACTATAAAATATTTATGTTGCCAACTGATATGGAATCGATGTTATGTCAACATAGAATTTATTTATATGAAACCTAGTACATATTTGACGGTATAAAAATATTTATTTGACGGAATTTCCCAGATTTTTCGGAATCCCCATCGCATCTTGGCCGTTATTTAAAAAAAAACAGATTCCTTTATTTTAAGCCATTGATGATATTACTCAATTTGCTCACCGCAGACTAAAACACACACACACACACACAAACGTATTTATTGTAGTAGAAAATAGTCTATAGAATTGTTACCAAGCCACATTTTAGTTGTAACAGCAAAGGTTATTAAAACAAAACATCGCGTCCCCAAGCCTTAATAGCCGTTATAAGTCTGAGAAGAACCTGTTTCCCCCGCAGTTATAATAACGCTCAAATAAAGCAGTCGACGAAATATTATCTACGAAAAACAGTATCTTAGAAGTAAGCTTCCAGGCTTTCATTGTCCTTTAGGGAGAACATTGCGTACTATAGTTAGAGGCCGCCAACCAGATTTATGTAGGCACCACGGAGTACATAAAGATGAAGGGAGATGCCATAATGCAGGTAGGTCAGGCGCCTTCTTCTAGGTCAAATTCGTACGGTGGGTATGACCAATACGATCAGTTACGAGTAAACTAACGTGACTTTCGGGGCCCTTGTGACATATGTCGACGAAAAATGATCGGGTCCGAAGAAGGCGTATAAGGGCAAAGACAGTAACGTTCCTCATCCCCCGCACACCCGCATTTTGGCGAGCTACTTTCTTAGGAGATTTTCCTTTATAATAATAATAATAATTGGCGAGTCTCCACCTGCCATTTTAACATGTATTTAATACATTGTCATCGGCAGGTGCCATAGTTCCCGTAGTTTCCCCATTCCTAGTCCATTAGCATCCCATCACAATAGCCCAAGTAGTTTCCATCCATAGTTAGCAATAGTTTAGTACAGAACCGGGGATTGTCCTTGGGTACATTTCTATAGTGTATACAGGGATAATCGTCGGTTTTGTGTCACCATTTCATTAAAGTTGTCTCAAAAGGGCTTCAGCGTGTTGGCTTCGGCCCCACGTTCGCCTCCCAAAAATCCGGGACTCTGTAGTCCCGAGGTCAGAAAGAGACATACATATATAATAATAATAATAAGATTTATTTCAAGTAACTTTGACTCATAATATACAAAACATACCAGTAAACACAAAAAAAAAAAACACAAAAACTTGTTAGTAACACTTACACCTATGTTAGTAGTTAAATTTTGGGCTTAGATCTGTGTATGCCATAACAGCCCGTGAGAAATGGCACAGCAGCGACCCAAGTACACACAGTCAAGCCTGCTTGCTATCATGCTTAGAATGCTGTTGGAGCTGGCCCGCACTCTGTTCACCAGGGATGCGCACCTCTTACGCATTGTTGCATAAAAACAATCTATTTGTGCATCTGCAAACATCCCCGATGCGCTACAAAAGCGAGGCAGCCCCACCAGTACTCTAAACGCATTATTATACTGGACGCGGAGAGCGTTGTATGTTCTTTGCGTATATCCTGCCCACAGGCTACATGTGTAGAAATTGGTGCAGTAAGCTCTAAAGAGAGTGAGCTTGACTTTAAGTGAGCACCGTGCAAACCTGCGAGCTATCATGTTTGCTCGAACTGACAACGCTCTCCGCTCCCGCTCAATGTCTTCATCGTCCTTGAGACTAGGCGTTAACACATGACCAAGATATTTAAATTTGAATACTCTTCTCAATGCTGTTCCGTTGAGTATTAGAGGTGGTATATTATCATGTGTCCTACCCCTAGTAAACCATTTATGGCACCTCCGCTAGATATTTTGTTCTCCATGGTCTGCACGGACAGGGAACAATTATCTCAAACAATTTCTTAGGCCCAGCGTTGGCGCAAGGTTATACGCATATGCGACAAAATCGGACGACTTGTCGCACGATCTGTTGGGAGATTGGTTTGTAAACTTCTTTAAATACTTAACTTATATTTTATGGGCTTTTATGTGAGTTTTAGTTTTATAGACTCTCGTGTCTCAGTGAAATCTTTACGTATTTTAATGGGACTTAGCACTAAGTTTGTACCTGTTAGTTAAAAAAGAAAACTGCTAACGACATGTTTTTACTGCACTTAAACCAAGCAACATGAAAGCTAACAACATTGTCAAACAATGCCTTAATAGTGTTTTATTATCAATTAAGGCAACCATGTAGCGGACTTAGTACAAACAGAGCCCCGTCTCAAATCTACCTCAAATCGATACCAGGCGTGGAGTGACATGCAAACATCACACGTTGGCCCAACAAATATTGGCCACAAATTTTGCGCCCAATAACCAATGGAACAATGTGACTTTTTCAATTTTCGACCTTATTTTTTGTGTGCTATGGTTTGCTTTTCAGTGAGTGAGTTTTATGCTACCGTGATAACAGATTGAAAATGTACGTCAATTAATTTTTGATATTCAAAATGTACTGTAAAATGTAACAGCCTTTATACACTGGTGGCTTTCCGAGCGAGAAAACCGGGTGACATCGCCTGTAAAACGTAAGTTAAGACACGTCACTAGGTACTTATTTTTATTAATAAAAAGGGCCAAAGCGATTCAATTTTTACGCCGTGCGACCCATACCTATTCGTAGTCACGGTTACCCTTTGCAATTACCATACTAAACCAATTGTAGCAATCTAAGGGTCTGACCAAATACTTTTAAAGGGACCTCTATAAATATACATAAAATAAAACATAAGTGCTTGCCTGCCCTTATCAAATCGACCGCATCAACCGTTGCTATGATACCGATGTTTTTGGGTACCTTTGTTATTGTGTGTTCAACCATTTTGTTATGAAATGACGTTGAATGTGGTTCCGTGGTTGATAACGTCGGTATGAGCATAAACAGTAAAACTACTTAATGAGTTTTCAAGGCGTAATACGGCTTCATAAAATTGTCGTTTCAGGGAAGTGTGGCAGTGGAAGTTATAGCAAAAACATTGATAAAAATTGGGTGTATTGGGACTGTCCTAATACTTATTCTTCTTTTGCTGTATTTTTTTCTATGTAAGACTATTTTAATCATCAGCCTCTTTACGGTCCCTAATAAAACAAACCTTTTCTCATGCAGAAATTAGCTCAATGCGGATTTCAGACTTTACGTTTCAACAAGATGCTTCCCTTCAACTTTAGTCAGTCATGGGGTACAAGGTATACTTAAAACACATTTTTAATTCAGCAAGATAGTAACCAAATACCTAATATAAACTACCATTATATTCGATAGCTAATAATAGTGTTATCAAGGTTTAAAAAATGTGTGTGTCATATCCTCATACAATGAACTTTGTGTGGGACTCCCCCAGTTATTTTAAAAAGTGGCGACAGTTGTAAATATTTAAGTATTGGTAGTATTTTTAACGAGTATAGACATACGTAAGTATATATTTAGGGTATATCTTGACTTTGTAATAACTACAACATTGCTAAGGTCAGCATTAAAAACTAATTAGCAGAATCCATTTTAGACATGATAACATCTCAATAAGAAAATAATATTTTTTCAATAAATTCTTAATAAAAATTACAGTTATTCAGCATACAATTTTATTTCCCTACAAAAAGTTATCTTCCCACAAAATACTATCAGTTCCCCCGTTTCCCGCAATCGGCTCGTAAAAGCGTTGAATTGCCGAAACAGTCTATTACGTATCACCCTCCTAGACAATTGTATCTTAACGCGTAACATTTAACATTTGGCGAAAAACTATTTAGATACTATCCTCTTGGGAAATATATTTGTTGACATTAAGAACAAAAAACTATGAAAAGGCTAGGCAGATGATTATATTTTGACGTTTATCTTAATGAAACTTATTTAATATTACTAATGGACACACTCAGAGACATGCAATGTTTACTTAAGCCGTTCCTTAGTGCAGAATTTCTAGGAGAACCTGTCACTAAGGAGTGACTTAAGTAATCATTAAATGTCTCAGAGTGCAAAGTTTAATGTGATAGAGATATTGAACATCTTTGGCAGTCGTTACGGGTAGTAGTCAGAAGCCAGTAAGTCTGACACCAGTTTTATCAAGGGGTATTAGGTTGCAAGGGTGACTGGGTTGAGGAGGCCAGATTCGCAGTGATACTTAGCTGCATCCGGTTAGACTGGAAGCCTGATGCGCTGCCAGTTTTTAAAAAGGTATACGTTACTTGAAGATTAACTAATCAATTATTATTTGGTTAAGTAAGTAGTATCCAAATAATTAGACCGAAATTAGGACAGAAGTGGTCACGAGTCCATGATAAAGCGTGTGTAACGAACACATGCGCCTTTGTTATTTACAATAACTGTCTATTGTTTAAATAACAAGTACTTTAAAACAAGGGCATAATGTTTAGTTCATAGATATTTTGGAATTTAGATATTATTGTTACTTAGAACTAATAAGCTGAATCAGAGTATTCAATTAAATGTTGAAGTTAGTTTTCTGGGAATTTTATAATTATTTTGCGGAGTACCTAGAATATTTGTGTTTATAATATTATTATTTTGCAAAAATATTATATTCGATAGGCATATGTAGCATAGTGCAAGAGTTGGAAGCCGACCCCAACATAGTTGGGAAAATGCTAGGCAGATGATAGTGCTTTAACGACTAGGCCACCGCGACAAGGTTTTTTTATTTAGGTACTCATTAAATAATATAAAAAGGATACAATCATCAAAAAAAGAAAAAAATACATAAGTAGGCCAAATAAAATCTCAGTGAAAATACCGTAAAGAAACAAACAACAGATGTGCGCGATATGAAGTTATCTTTCGTGAAAAAAAACCGGTTTATTCCTTTTGGAACAGTCATCAATCAACTTGGAACAAACGAGGCCGCAATAATTCCTTCAGAGTACACGCTCACTATGAAATATTATATTTGGATGGCAACGGATAAAACGAAATTGTATATAGAAAAATATTTTATATTATTAGGTTTATGTGAATGCAATAATACGGATTATGCACTAAGTGTAATCTACATGATAATATTACATTACAAAAATGTTCTTTTTTTTATTGGAGCTTTTAAAATTAAGTATGTTTAAATTGTTTTGCTATGTGCTGTTCGAAGCATGTTTATATGATAAATTAAATATATCATAAAGTTAAGTACAGCAGTTCAATTAGTACAATTAGGTACACAAAAATAAGGGTTCATGTCGGTGAGGCTGCAGTGCGTACAAGAAACGTGCAGTTTGAAATAACCCTTAGTCTGCTTTTAGACAGAAACCTATACTATATTATAAAATCGATCAGGTTGTTCGTTTTGAACGATTTTATCTTAGGAACTATTTATTTATTTATTTAGTACACTATGGAGAACTTACAGCTAAACAAAAACTAAACAATCAGGAAGTCATAGCCATAGTCGACAGAGAGCCAATTAAAAGTCCTCGTTTATACACTACTTACTTATATACTACTGGATTAATTTCAATTTATATTTCAGTGTTAGATACAAACCTATTGGCTACTCTTTTGCGGGTGAGCGGAGTAGCTCTTATGAACTGCGGGTGAAACCTCTGGTGGACATTTGTAAGTTAATATAAATAAATATGTAAGTTCCTATTTTCTGTGAACTAAAACATGACAGTTTTAAATATTCATTGTGATCTCGTTCCAATTTGAAAAGTTTTACCATGTGAAACTGTAATGTTTTCTTGTCTTGTATTCATTTTTATGAAACTTTATACATTCTACGATACTTGTTCTGTAATTCTCAGAAAAAGTAGTACTGAAACATGAGATAACATGAACACGAAGAAACCTCACTTGTTTCTCAAGTTCTAGAAAAAATATAGGTAAGTAAAACGTAATTTTACTAGTTTTAGAGGTAGTTGTCGTGAAATGATTGGATATTTGATGTTTTATTAAAATAGTTGTGTACTTATGGTGTTACTTGTGTGTATGTAATATGTATTCTTTATTAGGTACCTTACATCTGGGTATCATTGTATTTTTCTCAATTATCCAAGTGTTTTTCAGTTCAGGCCAAAGATGGTTCTATATTTTAAAAGGAGCATGCAATGCTGGGTGTAAATATTTTGAATCATCTTAAACATTTGTAACAAAATATGCTTAGGTACCTCCTTATACTAGAGGTTACAGGTTTCTGTGTACCTATGTAGTTTTTTGCCAATAATACCTATTGATAGTACTCTAAAATGGACATTTGCCATGCAGTAGGTACATGTTTCGCAAAATGTACGTATTCAAGCCATTCGGATGCAATATCATTGATAAGTGTAACGTTGTTTCCTGTGAATATAAAAGGAATGGACCATATTTAGACTTGTTATTTTTACCAGCCGAATGTAGCTTCCTAAACGTGAAGGATTTTTTTCAATTCGGTTCATTAGTTTTGGAGCTTTTACGGTAAAAACCATTTTCTTTCTGTTCTATAATATTAAATATGCAGGGATATCCGAATCCCGACTATAAATTGCACCTACCTATTTGGCAGTCGTTACGGGCCAGTAAGTCTGACAACCACTCTTGCCTAGGAGTATTGGGTTATTTCCCGGGTAACTGGTTTGAGGAGGTCAAATAGAAGAGGTAAGACTGGAAGCCGACTCTAAAATAGTTGGAAAAAAGCTAGATGGTGACAGTTATAGGTATCCCAAACATGTTAAAATCAAATAAACAGTTAAAGTTAACACAACATTTTCCCTAATTTCTTATTGATAAAAACCCTAATTAATTTACACAAAACATACTTAAAACAATTTTTTTTGTATAACTATCTAATCGACTCCATGCCACATCCTGTTCTCTAAAATAATCATCAAACAAAGACCGGGCTTCATTATTATCACATCGTGCGTCGACTCTAACAGAAGCTTTCGTTTATAGTGATAATTAACATAATAATATTCACTATTCAATATTAATTTAGCAATCAGAAATGATTTTCGTAAGTGACGTTTTTGTGTAGTGAGAACGAACAATAAAATCTTAGAAGTGCCAAAATGGATTTGAGGAGCATTTTGTTGAGTACGTATTTTTTCATTTTTATATTCCAAATGACCCATACGTAAATAGGGATTTTTGTCGACTTCCCTAGAGGTGAAGATTTCAATTTGGATGTTGGTAGTTTTTGTGGTCCCTATCCTGTCCTCTCAAAAGCTACAGTGCTGAAGTGATTAACATACGGCACCACGCACGGTAGGCGGCAAATCAGATCTCATGTTGCATTGGTCTCTAAGAAATATTCTCAAAGCTTTTACACAAAAACCGTTCGACCGCGTGGTCTAACGGTTTTCTTTTGTTTGTCACAACCACCTTTTGAAGCAGTGCGTGGTGTCGCCTTAAGAATAATCCCCACTAATTTAAAAATTATAAATGCGAAAGCAACTCTGTCTGTCTGTTATGCTTTCACGTCTAAACCGCTGAACTGATTTTAATAAACTTTGGTACAGAGATAGGGTTGACCTTGAGAAAGAACATAGGATAGTTTTTATCCCATACTTTTGAACAATTCTCTTGGAAACGCGATATAACCGAACTCTACGCGGGCGAAGCCGCGGGTGGAAGCTAGTAATATATAAAACTAAATGTAATTGAAATAATGCAAACACCACGCCCTACTGTGCCATTAGTCATAGAGTATTATTTTTAATACTGCAATATTATATTGATTGACATGCATCTTTTAAAATAAAAGGTAGTTAGATCGCTAACTGTATAGACACACTTTCAATTTGACGACAACTTTACGCTCCTTCGACATTTGATCTATGATTATGCAATATTGTAATAGGTAAATGATCATTAATGATTTATGTATTAATGAAATGTGTCAATAAACTTCAGGTATCGTGGTGTTCTCATCCGTCATCGCGTCATCATCAGCGGGATGCACATGGACTTTCAACTCGAACAGTAGGAATTGTAACTACACCATCGTTTGTTCCACCAACCCTGGAAGCATCTCCAACCCAACCTGTAACGACGAGCCTTACGTCATCTTCATCATCAAGAACTCCAATCTTGACTACCTTACCGCCGCCCTCTTCTCCGCGACAAACTTCGACAGTCGTGTTCGCGAATTCATTGCACACGGCAACACCTGGACAACTATTGACACGTCTGCCTTCCGATATTATTCAAAGTCCATCAAAGTCGACATCTCCAACAACGAAATTCTTAAAGTACGTAATGAAGCATTCAAAAACTTACAGTACATTCAACTTCTGAATATATCGTATAACAAAATCGAAACTTTGTACGCCAACTCATTTGTGATGGCAGAATCAAAAAGTTTACTAGAATTAGATTTGTCTAACAACCATTTAATAGAATTATCAGGTGAACTGAATGAATTGCCTAAATTGAAAAAGTTACATTTACAGAACAATATGTTGACTAAGCTATCAGAAGACTGTTTTATGAATTTGAAAAATTTAGAATATCTCAATTTGCGGTCCAATCACTTGGTATCTTTGAATTTGACACTCACGAATTTGAAAATGTTGAAAACCTTAGATTTATCCTACAACTATTTGAAGAAGTTATCTGGATATGAAATAAATCGGATGGCAGCGATTGTGAACTTCAATGCATCGCACAATGCACTGACAACTGTGGATTATAATTGTTTCAACCAAGCTGTGTCTTTGAAAGTTGTAGATTTCAGCTACAACAGAATTAATGCTACAATTGAAAATATCAGGTTCGTTGTCAGCAGTGAGCTGGAGTATTTGGATTTTTATAACAATTCGATAACAGGCATACAGGAAAACGCTTTTATAAATGGGCATTTAAACTATTTGAATTTAATAAATAATAATATAACGGGTGAAATAAGAGAAAATACTTTTAGTGGTTTGCGTAATATAACTGAATTGGATTTGTCTAGGCAAAGCATAAGTAGTATTAAAAATAAGGCCTTCACCCAGATGGTAAATCTGAAGCATCTTAATTTAAGTACCAACAATATTATAGAAATAGAAAATGCTAGTTTCTCTAATTCATCTATTGCTGTGCTGGATTTGTCCCATAATAAGGTGACTCATTTAAATTTTCTTCAAAACTGTTTGGTTAATCTAACTGAATTGTATTTAAACAATAACAACATCTCAGTAGTATCAATAAGCAGTTTTGATGCTCAGACACAGATGAAGAAATTAGATTTATCAATGAACGCGATCAAGATAATTGAGGAGTATTCCTTACCGCTGCAGAACTTGCAATATTTGAACATCGTAGGCAATGCTTTAGCAGGAACAATAAAAGAAAATGTATTTAGTCCTGCTAAGTTCTTAAGGTTCCTAGATTTAAGTAATTTTAATATAACCCGCATTGAAAACTTTGCTTTTGTTGATCTCACAGGGCTGGCTCGATTGAATCTCTCAAATAATCAAATAGAAACTATAGAGCCGAATAATTTCATAGGAGTTGACAATATGTACAGTCTGGATTTGTCAAGTAACAGATTAACGAATTTATCCATCAATAGTACTTTCTTAAATAACTTAAAAGCTTTGTACATAAACGATAACTTCCTAACGAATATATCAGGTCTTTTCAAGAACAAAAGCAAATTATTATATCTTGACGTGTCAAACAATAAAATCACTAATCTATCGACAGTTGGAGCTAATATTTTCCCAAATATAACAGTATTACGTGCTTCCAATAATAAAATGAAAACGTTTAATAATGAAAACACTAATACTTTAACAACACTTATTGATCTGAGATTGGCGTCTAACGACATAAGTGATATAAACTTGAGTTATTACAAAGAACTTATGGCTGTAGATCTAAGCAATAATAATTTGACACATTTGAACATGTCACTTTTTAAGAATAATGAATTTCTACAGTCTCTAGATGTTAGCAGAAACAACATCTCAGATTTACCTCCAGGTACATTTCAATTTATGAAAAACCTGAAGGTACTAAATATGTCTTCAAATTTTTTGTCGAGACTACGATTTGGCAGCTTGAAAGGTCTTCATAAAACTGAAGTATTGGACTTATCAAAGAATAATATTGCAGTTTTAGACGTTGATGTTTTCCATGAATGTGACGAACTCAGGACTTTAATAATAGACTACAACCGCATCAAAACATTTGATCTTGAAAGACTCATTCTGATTTCGTTGAAAAAATTGAGGAGTCTAAGTTTAGGAGGCAACCCTATTTCGTGTAAAGAAATTGTTCATAATATAAAGTCTGCAAACGATACCTTCTATGCTATTAGACAAGTGGAGGTTACTTCTATTCACAAAATATATCACGAAGATAATGTTCATGGGATCAAATGTGGTGATGAAGCATATCTTAATGAAAATATTACTACTAAGCCAGAATTTAAAAAATCAACTGACGAACCTACACCATCTAACTCATCTACTAGCATCGTGTTAATTTGGTGTTCGATACTAACAGTCATTTTAGTAGCAGCTGGAGTTTTAGCTTATATAAAATTATATAAAAAACGTGTTGTTATTATTGGTAACAATGTATCAATGAACATGAGAAATTCAATTGTATCGGAGGTTTCAGACTTTCAAAGTGATCTTTTGGGTTAAGCAATATTTATATTACATTAAGATCGTAATAATAAAATTATTTGAATCGGCCTTAAAGTCCGCAATGTGATGTATATGTAAGCTGTTTAATTTTTGTTGCTTTGTTTATTTAAGATATTTCTTTATTTCCTGCGATGTATCCCACGTGGTGGTTATGTTATGATTATTTAAGGTATTTGTAATAATTATGAGAAATATTCAGAATCTGTAGAGCTGTGTAAAAGATTTATGTCTCGTGGAACTTTTAATTAAATTAAGGAATGTATTCAGAATGAGAAATCTTCTTATCGGCATGGAGGCACTTTGCTTGTACTATTATAATGATTAAGGAGTTCTGATGTGTTAATGTTGTCGATGTATAAATAAATTGTGTAATCTAGATTATTTTTGTAATCATTTTGTGTTTTATTTTCACAATCGGTATCAATTTCGGAAATCGCCAATTAATTTAATGTTATAAAGGGTGGGATGGATTAACATTAATTCAATTTATGAATTTCAACTGAAATACACAGATCAAAATAAAAACTGAAACCAAATGGAATAGCCAATTTAAAATATTAGTAAATGTGAATTGTATGTAAATTATTTTTTTAGTAAATGTGGTGACACCAAGACATACACAGTCTACTTAGTTTCTATTGTCAAGCAGAAAGCTTATATTTATATTTACAAAATAAATAAGGAAGCAAATGAATAATTCGCATTTATAATACAGTAAAAAAACATTTGACTAGTAAATAAACTTTGCTAAGCCAAACAAATTACCTGCAAAATTTTGCGGTTCGCCGAATCCTAAGCACCTGATTTTGCAGGATAGAAAATTAGCGGGGGCGGTTCTACTGTAAAATTTTAATAATGATCCCAAATCCAACGGAATACATTAGAGATTTTGTCGATTTAGTTTTGAAACTTCGGTAGAATTAATTTGCTGAGCGGAGTTTTCTTGAGAGCAAAATTGTGAGCTTGAATTTCAATGCGTTGTCAGATGCATGATCTGTGGTTTCTCAGATTTAGTGGGAAAATCTGGAAGTCTGAAATGTGTGATGAATATCAAGTAGAAAACTTGGTAGTAACTTATGGCAAATAGAGATTGTATGTAACTTAATTAAAGACAAACTGTCCCAAAACCAGGCGACTCAACAGAGTAACTGATAGTATTCTTGCATCTTGGACAAGAGACATGTTTCCTGCGTCGCTAAAAATATGATGATGATGCTGATGATGTCCTCATAACCGACTATAGGTTGTGGCGGCTATTCTCATGTAAGGAGATTAGCCAACTGCGCAGGACATATAGTGCACAAGCATTTGCGCAGACACACTATTCCTTCACTCTGATAGCCCGATGGGACACCAAAAATATACCGTAGAATTATCTAAAAAGGTGCAATATTTACATTCTAGCAACAAAAACCTTTAGCACACCAGCTGGAAACATTGAAGCGTAACACGAAAACAATTCAAACAAGAAAATCATCCAAATATATCTTGTATTCACGCGAATTGAGCACACAAACAAACCGTTTCGTTAAGTTGATACTTTATGTTGCGGCAAGAGAAAGTTGGCAAGTTGCCGGTAACAAGTCCATATCTCCCGAAGTTTAAGGTCAGCTCGGATTTATTGTTTATCAGCGATTCATTGATTAGGGGTAATCGCGTGTGAAAAATATTGATTAGGAATCGAATAAATAATCAGATGTATGCCGGTGTTTAAAGGGTCACCCACTTATAGGTTGGAAAGTTCAGACAAGTCACTACATCTGGTTAGACTGGAAGCCGTATTGAAGTCAAATATATTCTTGGAACTTCCAAATCAAATACTTGGAAGATCCAAGAATACCGAATTTGCTGTATCTGTTTACACTGAAAACCGAAACCTGGACATATTGTTGTAAAAAACAGGGTAAGCTAAATAAAACCGTTTAAAAACTTGGCAGATCACAGAAAATCCAAGAAAAAAATTTAAACAATTTTCGATCAGAAAAGCCAAAAATAAAATAATTTTCTTATGCTCTAATTCAACGTAAATAATACAGTACACAACTCATCGTGATTTCAAATTCGCACAAACTCAAAGACAACACGCATACAATAGCACTTAAAATTCCGAATTGTGTAAACACTGAAATATCTGATAACACAGGTGTGAGCGGGACAAACGTACAAACAAAGCGTTCTTCAGAACTGTTGTGTCGAACGAATTAGTTAAAAGAAGAAGTTATGAAGCATGGGCGTGTGGTAGACAAGAAACTGTTAATATATAAAGTGACAAAATTATAGATGAAATGGACTAACCTATTAACAAATGTGATGTTACGTTAATGTTGCAAGTTAACCAAGAATTGTGTTATCATTATTTACACACTGAGACTGTAACGTACGGACGTGCCGACATACAAACAGTTTTGAACGAACATGTAAAAAAATATGGAAAAGCAAATATATTCATGTAAGTGTTTTTTAATGAGTTAAAACTTTATTTCGTCATGTGTGTCATCATTTACCATTTTTAAATCGCAGATTATCATTACGATAAGCCATAAATCATTAGCTAGAAAGTGATCAGCAGTCGAACCAAAACATATCATTAGTAGTATCACCATTAACTTCTCAGTCACAGAGGTCAGATAGACAGTCGATCCATATGAATGGCAAGTGCATACTCAGCTACAGTCTGGTAGACTAGATACCAAAAAGACAGCCGGACAAGACAAAGTAGATGATGACGACGTCCTAAGTAATGCTCTGAAATTATATAGTGCAGCATAACAATTTGTGATGCACAATACTAGAAAATGCAAAACAGTAACTAGTAGTTATGAGCCAGAGCGATAACATAACAATAGTGTCCTTGTAGCTTATCCTACTGTTTTACACGCAAATGTCAGTTTGTATGTATACGACGATTTTAGAGTACAACTACTTGACTGATTAAGATTAGTGATAGAAGTAGATTAGACTCAAGGTAAGGTTTACATACAGTCGTTATCTAACCGTGTGTGAGAGTTGTAACCATGGAAAATGCCCAATTATGAAATAGTTCACAGGTCTAATCTAAATGACGTTCAACCAAGATTGGTCAAGATTATGGTTCTTTCTAAGTAAATGCTGAAATGCATGAATTTTTACATCATAGAAATGTTTCATTGTATGTAGGTGCACAGATTAATACTATTGGTGGATGTTAAACCAATCCATAATTACACAGCTGATCGCTTTTACGTTGCCGATAACACGGTCAATAAAATATAGCCATTGAAATACACATATGTTCGGATATACTGCCATTGAAATATGCAAAACAAACGGCTTCAGGCACACGACGTCACATTGGATTTTGCATAAAGTGTACGACTTAGCTCAAGGTCAAAGTAATAAATCACCAAATTCAATAGAAGTCGTACACAACTCTGGATGTAATGGAGATTATTCGATTAAGATTAAAAAAGCGTGTAGCATTAATTCTGATGAGAATGGTGCGATAATAAAACAGCTAATTGTTTTTTATGATTTCGTAAGAAATGGTTTTGTTGCTCTCTTCATTCGTGCTATCGGTTTAACTAGGCTTAAAAATGTAGTGGTATCTAGGAGATTAGCACTCATTCCTTTTTTAAATGAGAAGAGGCCTGTGCCTTGCAGTGAGACAGTAAAACTGGTGATGATGAAATTAACAATCAGAAATGAGTGACGACCAAGAGAGATAAACGTGAAAAGAGGGAACTTCAAAATCATGGCAATAAAGAATTGATGTCTCAAAATTATATACATCCAATACCTAATAAACTCTTCGTACTGAGAAGTAACATAAAGCAAGATGAACTACATTAAGTTTTATTTTTCAGGGCTAATCATCATCTACCTCTACATAACAAAGTCGACAGTGGGAAGCCTGTGCACTATCCGAGATGATGGCCACTGTTTCTACACCGTGAATTGCGATGATCCTGCCAGAATCAGTATAAACCGACCCTGTGATACCGATCCTTATGTCACACTCATCATCAATAAGTCCCCAGTACACAATGTTACAGCTAATGCTTTTAACACCAGCTTCGATAAATATGTTCAAATTCTCTCAACTGAGGACAATGATTGGAATAACGTTCAAGATTTTGCTTTCAGTAACTTCAAAAATGTTATGTACATCGACTTGTCTGAAAGTCACATTAAAAGTATAGGGAGAGCCTTTATTGGATTAGGACAGCTTGACTCCCTAAACTTGTCTCGCAATGACCTTGAAATAATAGACCCTGGAGTTTTTAAGTTTACCGAAGATAAAAGCAGATTATATTTGTTGGATTTATCTTACAATCTACTGACGTATTTACAAGAAGACTTTTTTGAAAATCTGTATAATTTAAGAAAATTATATTTGCAAGGGAACAAGCTGACATTTTTGGGACACCAACATTTTAAGCACTTGAAAAATTTGGATTATTTAAATTTATGTTGTAGCAACTTAAGTACACTAGATATAAGTTTAAAATCATTAACTACTTTGACAGAAATCGATTTGTCGAATAATAATTTAGAAAAAGTTGATTTGTTTGATCTTAAATCTTTAGAAGCCATTGATGTATCACATAATAATATTGAAGAAGTCATGTTTGATGAGTTCAGAGAATTTGCAAACCTTAGAGAAATTAATTTTGGTTATAATAAACTGAAGAATATTTGTGCGTCTGATGATAATCTAGTTACTAAGGTTTCCAAGCCACTAGTCAAAGTACAATTTGATCATAACAATATTAGTCACATAGATAGAGGCTTTTTCACTATTTTTAGTCACATTAGCCTTTTAGATTTAAGTCATAATATTCTTATTGAATTCGAACCAGATACTTTTAAACATGTTAAAGTTTTGCAAATATTAAATGTTCCGAACTGTAGAGTAACAATTAGTAAAGAAATATTGTCGACTTTAGAAAATACGTACATTTTTGATTCAACAAAGAATGATGATGACTGTCGAAAAGGGTCATATAATGTCAATAATGAAATAAAGTATACTGAAAAGTTTATGAGAAATAAAATATTGAATTTAGAAGAACCTATACCTAAATATGAAGTAACAAATGGATTCTTGACTTCCGTACTATTAGATAAAATTCGATTTTACCTGTCTGAATTTGTGAACAAAATCTTTACTTGAAACTCTATGGCTTTGTGATAAGTGTCAATTTAGACAAGTAATAGAATCGAGTCAAGTATTAAAGTAAAAAATTAAAAGGATTTTTGAGGTGGTGAACATTAATAAAATATTTTCGTAAACCAAGACCCATCAGAGACATTTATAATTTGTTTAAGTGACATTTAAATTCTATTGCTATTTGAATTGTACTTTGTTTTTGACGTGACAACGTCTTATAAATCGATGGAGCCGGCTGCACGCACGAAAAAACATGACTCATGCGGCGTTACCTCGCTCTGAGGCGTTACCCTCGCTCTGAGGCGTTACCTCGCTCTGAGGCGTTCCTTTTAAGGCTTGAAGTGCAAGCGAGAGCACGCAGCGAGCGACAAAGAGGCACAATCGGCAGCTACTCACGTTGTCACGTTCAACTATCGTCAGTAAAACGACTTTACAGACAATGGATTTTTATATACATTCTGTCACAGATATTAAATCAAATGGAAAATCACTGTAAAAAATTGAAGTAATTGGAATAAATGATTCTTCATTAGTATTAACTTTTCTTTTTGCGCTTTGGCATTTCTTTATTTCAATTTTATTGTAAAATAATGAGAAGGCGGCATCAATATTCGATAGTTTGTCTGTGTGAGTATAAATATGATAGTCTTACCTATCCCAGCCAGGCCGTATCGATATGTTGATGTAATAAAATAATATCGACGACTAAGTTAATCATCTAAGTTGACAGCAAACTGATTTCAAGATACTTAAATTCGTGACTTATTCAAACCAATCCCTTACTGATACGCACGTTTAAAAAGAGTAATGCCCAAGGGGGAGGCCTATGTTCAGCAGTGGACGTCCTATGGCTGAGATGATGATAATGATGATGAATGTCCGTTTTCACCAACAATCTCTTAACGTTACCCTAAGTAAGTAAGTCTCTCTTAGAATAAGGGCTCCCCCTAATAATAAAGGTTATAAGGGACAATTAAACTTTGGTGAAAACGAAATTCGTATTAAGTGTTCCCTAAATTCTCTTAAGGGATCCCTAAATTCAGCTATTTGTTGGTGAAAATAGGCATAAGAGTAACAAAATTTTACCAAGCGACTTAAAATGACCTTACACAAGAGGCTTTTAACCTGTGTCAAGGTCGATGCAATAAATCACCAATATTGAGCAGGAGTTTCATGTGATTACACCATGGTTAACCATGAAGATTATTCGATTAAGATAACAATGGTTTCTTGCCTTTCTCGTTCGTTTCGTTTCGTGCCTTTCTCCGTAACACTATTACCGCGACATTTAGGTATAATTGCTAACAGCGCTGTTATGGTGTAAAAATTCTCTTGTTTACATGGAGTGAATAATGTTACTCAATATTTGTTAATACCGATAAGAAAATGTTTTCATTTGTTAACCAACTTCCCAAAAGAGGTGGTGAAATAGCTGCATCCTCTAGTCTAGACACTGGCTTCTAGATTACAGTTGTGTAAAATATTTTTTAAAGTTGTACTTAAACTAGCAAGTTTTGTTTCATAGTGATGTATTCACGCAGTGCTAATAATAAATGATAATAAACATAACATTTGTTTGAACATTCTATTTGTCTTCAAAAAATATTTGACGAAAACTATTAAGAGATCCACTGCAATTGGCCACAGTATTGGCAACTTCAACTACATAATGTAGCTAAAAACGGATAATGAACTGTACCTAACGTTATCGAATTTAATTTATGCAATCTTTTGTACATTCGTTTACATGTCCCATGTTACTAAAAATCTTGGTATTTCCGAATCGGTTTTAAGTTCAATAGGATTATCTTCTCTTACAGGGTTCGTCATCTTATAATAAAGTCGTCAGTAGCAATTTTGTGTACAATTCGAAATGATGGCCACTATGACTACACCATGTACTAAGCTTCAAGAAACTATATGTTCTTCATTGCGACTAAACTATCCCTTTCATCACTCTTGTTATCAACCAGTCTCCCTTTCATAACATCACGGCTAATTTTATGGAAACATAAGACATTCGGATGTTTGTATCCGTCCGACAATACTTGGAATCTTATACAGGATTACGCTTTCCGTACATTCAAAAACATTGTGTACTTTGATTTATCTGATTCCACAAAAAAAAATAGACAACGTCTTCCTTGGGTTATCACAAATCGAATGATAGAATCTGTCACGGAATCACCTTGAATCTATCAACTCAGGAATTTTTAAGTTGTCCAAAAACAAAAGTAAATTGTTCTTATTAGATTTGTCATTTAATTTGCTGGCGTACTTATCCGAGGACGTTTTCCCAAATATGCAAAGCTTGAGAAAGTTATATTTACAAGGAAGCAAGCTGACTACCTTAGGGAAACAATATTCAGCAAACTTGAAAAACTTGGGCTTCTTTAATTTATGCTGTTCCAACTTAAAGACATTTAACTTGTCCTTGAAATATTTCAAGTCAAGGAATTGGATTTGTCGCATAATCTTTTGGAATCCGTTGATATTTCAGAAATGTTAACGCTTGAAAACATTCGTTTGTCCCACAATAATTTCCAAAAGCTAAAGTTTTGATTATTTTGAAAGATTCCCTTATCTTCGAGAGTTAGATCTCAGTTATAATAAGCTTAAGACTATATCTAGTTCAACCGATATTATTAATGCTAACGAAAGCAAACCATTAATAAAAATATATCTGGACAACAATGACATACCTAAGTTTCGTAAATGCAATCTTGTTATCACCTTTTTAGACTTTTTATAGTTACAAAAACAAATGACTAGCGAGCTGTTACTAGCTTACTCGTTGACACACATTAAGGTGCGTTTTGAATGCCAACTGCCGACCGCACTTACCCCGACTGATTAAATCGGCCACATTAGTAGATAGTAGTAGTGCTAGTAGTATAGTAGTAGTTTTTCTGTACCTACTTGCCTACATGAAATCGTTTTGGAACGTGGCGGCAGCAGCACGTGCCCATACATGTCAATTATTTTTATGCAGTCGTGGCATGTGCGGTCGGCAGATGCAGTCAGCAGCTAATATTCAAAACGTACCTTTAAAGGGACACCGCGCGTGACTTGATGAATAAAATCAACTGCTGTCACAAAATGGCACACGAATACCTGAATAATCAACTTAATATCGTAATACACGCAATTGTTATAAATGATAGTGATCAGATATAAAATATTGTGTGAATCAAAGCTGAAGAAAATCATATTTTTTTTTTATGACAGGGACATCGATTTGATCAAAGAAAGAGCTCGTGGTTAAGTAAAGCCTTGCCTAGCCAAAGCATTGATTGACCATAAGATTAAGCAACGCTTGGCACGGTCTTTCTATGGATGGCTGACCATCTTGACGTAACAAGTTCTGCTGTGTTTCGGAAGGCAGGATAAACTGGTCTTGGCTGTCATTTGAACATCTTTGGCAGTCGTTACGGGTAGTAGTCAGAAACTAAAACAGTCTTACCTTAGGACAGCCCGGTTAACTGGGTTGAGGTCAGAGAGGCAGTCGTTCCTGGTACTCAGCTGCATTCGGTTAGAATAGGAGCTGACACCAACATAGTTGGGAAAAGGCTAGGCAGATGATGATGGTTCGATTGAAGAAAAAAGGTACCTAAGGCACGAAACGAAGAAATTGTATTCTTCGAAATACATTGGATAAATGAATACCAGGAATAAATACAAAATTCTACAAACGCAAAGAATGTTTTTCATAGAAAAGTAGCACATTAAATACAGATGTATTTTTCTAATGGGCTATCAAGTTATTCCAATAAAACATTTTTTAAGGAAAAGCAAGTGAGTCGGGAAATTCGTTCAATTTATCTTGATATTGGCAAAGAAAACTATTCAGAAAATTTGATTTGAGTCTTTTCAAAGCTTTTGTGTGAGTGCCAGATGTTTCATTTGGAAATATAATAGGAAAAAACGTCTATTTCCACGTTATATTGTCATATGAGAATATCATTTATGTACAGAAATGAGTTTCGGTAGTACTTAGGTAGGTTATTGAATAATATGTCTATGACCCTTGAGTTTGTTTCGCTGTTTCATTTTCAAAGAACTGAATGTTTGACTTCAAAGAAAAGACGTGTAATAAAAGTGGTAATTTTAAACCATTTGTAAAATAATTTTCATTTACCAATTTCTCAAAACTCAAACAAAAATATTTAAACCAATAAAATATTTTTCTGAACGTATGAAAAGGCGTAAAAAGCTTCATTAATAAAGCAAGTACGTGTTAAAATAAATATCAATAAAAATATATTTTTGTAATTACACTGCGACAGAAAAGCAAATTCAATCACGCCTCATTCAGTGTACTGCACACCGTACAGTTTTTACAGCTGAAAAAAATATAAAATAGGTTATCGAAATCGAACGGTCCCTTAGAATAGTAAATTGGTACTGAATAGCTCATTGAATCCCTGAAATATTCAGTTAGAGCTCACACTAATGGAATTAATGCGAATTCAATGAAAAATATTCAATTCAGCGTTCAGGGAAAAATTTAAATAAAATATACGGTATGGTTTTTTTTTTTGTTTGCGTCTGAAAGGAAGTAATGATGTATTACATATTTTATGTTAACTACAACTACAATAATAATACAAAACCTGTACAAGTATTCTGAGTACATAAGTACGTATGTAGCTTCTAACAGCTATAATTTCATAAAAGAAGTGTCATTCACCCAAGTCACCCTGGTGAACAATCCAGTCCCTACGATTTCACCCGCGCCCCAAAGACGAATAAATAAATAAATACTTCCATCCATAAATCAAAACACTGAAAAGATACTCTACGAAAAAACAGAAGCTAAACAGAACGAAAATGGCAAAAAGACGGCAAACTTATCAAGTACCACGAAAGCTATCACAAAATATTAGTGTCACGTTCATTCATATTATTCATGCTCATGTATCTAAAGCTTAAAGTGTGGACGTAGGACGTAAATTATACGATATCATAAAAATGAGAGTTAAGCTACGTTCGGACTGGCTACTTCATATGTACAGTTGTGGACATCAGTGTTGGAGCCACTTTCAAACCTAAGTAATTTTGTAGTGTAATATGTACCTTCGACAGATTACTCTACAAAATTGTGACAAATGAAATGGGAACAATAGTAAATGACTTGTTCATAATGTACATTACTAAAAGTGGTCTATACTTTTAGTCAGTTACGCGTACACACATTTTAAATGCACCGCGTGGTGCGGGTCATAAATCATCTAGACAAGGCCTGGCAAGGCAAGGATCTGTATTTCCTATCTGACTAACTACAGTACCTACTTAACACGGGTCATAAGTATACATAAGTCTCTTCGAAATCTAGAAGACTTGACATTGAACTCGTTTTATGTAATATGGATGAACAATGTACCCCCGTGGCGGTGGCATATTTTAAATGCGGACTGTACCATGTAACTATTGGTCATCATCAGCCTATCGCAGTCCACTGCTGGACATAGGCCTCTCCAAGTGCTCGCCACTGAGATCGATTTTCGGCTTCTCGCATCCAGCACCTGCCAGCCGTCTTGCGCAAGTCATCACTCCACCGTGCCTGAGGACGTTCTACACTACGTTTGCCGAGGCGTTGTGTATTATAATATAACTATTGGTCACTGTACCAGATACCTACGCGTACTGAAACGACTATTCTGTACGCAGCTTAAGTAGCAAAATATAAACTGCTTTTTGGGTTGTAACGTTTTGTGCCATGATTTTAATGTAGCTCCCGTTGGCTGGTGCTACATATTCATGACTGCTTATACGGTTTTTATGTGAAAACTTCGTTCGAATGCAGTCCGGATGAATTTGGCTTCGTGTGCAGTTTCAAATAGCCTCTGCTTGGTAAGTATTATGGGATTCTTATTAGCATTGCGGAGATTCGTGGGTAAGTATGTATCTAAATTCCGTATATGACAGTATGATCGTAGTATTTTATTAATAAATAGTAACGGGAAGTTAAAAAAAAAAACAAGCACCGATCGATCAAATTGCTATAAAAATCAGGGCTGTGAAAATACTTGGATCATTTTAACGCCTTGTAGTACACAATTATTGCTCCTAATCTAAAATAAATGAAACTGGTCATTTGCCGATTTTGTATTTTATAGAGGAATCATTTTTTTTATTATTTGTTTGTATCTTAAAGGCTTCGAAACTACTGAACCGATTTGAAAAATGCTTTCACTACTAAAAAGCTACATTTTTCCCAAGTAACATAGGCTATATTTTATCCCAGTACTGATAAATCGGCAAGTGATATATAAAGAAATGCTAAGTTAGGCAAATATTTTCTCAAATCTAATCATTCGCAGAGATCCCCAAAATAGACGTACTTCCATACTCCCATTTCCATTTCTGACTACCAAACAGTTTCATTGGTCAAATTCCTACACTTATATAGTCAGAAATATTGGGTTAACAGCACAGTTCCTATTTAACTTTGTCGGAATCAACAAGACAAGATTTTCCCAACAAAATGGCGTCGAAAACTTTCTGAATGTACGAATTAAGATTGGACCCTGTCTCTGAATTTTGGTAAACTCAACTCGAAAGTCGGCCATTGTCAGACGAAGTTGAAATAATATTTTTTTGTTGGATTTCTTTGACAGAAGTCATATATCCGTGTTTGAGTTTGCTCTCTTAATAATTTCTCCGAGTTTATTTTGGCAAGGTTATGGCGTTTTGAGAGCGTTATTTTTATTAGATTCGTTTGATAAGATTTGTTTTCTGATATTGCTTTTGTAATTAATAAGGATGAGAGATTACATTTTGCAATGGGAATGATAAAAATGTTGATGATGATGAATAATAGACTAGATATCACGCATAAAGTAAGTTACAGCTGAGCCTGAAAACCGTCTGAGCATGACAATATATTGCAGGATTTTTTATATATTTCGCACTTAAACATGAAAACGAATTTTCTCCAATCAAACAAAATGTAACGCCAAAAAGAACCTTATCACTAATTCATAAAATTCCGCATTATTGACTTTCTTTTATTGCTAGACAAGGACGCCGCTATCTGTCAACATCTCCTTCTCTTTCCCTCTGAGCAAATGATCCGGCACGGGGTACTCTGATCAATTAATTGAAGGGTCCATAACACGGAGTAAGGAAAGATGAGCGGAGATGCCATAATGCAGGTAGGTCAGGCGCCTTCTTGATTGTCACATTTGTACGGTAGGCATGAACAAAAATATCAGTTGCGAGTGAACTAACGAGGTATTCAGGTTCTTTAAAACATCTGTCAACGATTTTTAGTATTACAATAAAAAAATCGGGTCAAAAGAAGGCGTATAAGGGGCAAGATAGTAACGTTCCTCGTCCCCCGCACACCCACATTATGGCGCGCCACACTTTCTTAGGAGATTTTCCGTTATGGCACCTCCGCTAGTCATTTTGTTCTCCATGGTCCACAGCTATATATCGTGAGTACGGTTAATCACATTAACGTGATTACTGATAAAAGTCACCCTTATGCATCAGATAGGATAGGTAGAGATTGTCATCCGAATTTAGTCGGGTTATGTATTTCGGATGTCAAGTGTTCTTGGTATGGGTGTTGATTTTAGGTACTGTCTTGATAATATTATCTATATTTATATTAATAAGCTGAAGACTTTGTTACGTTGAACGCATCAATCTCATGAACAACGGGTTCGGTTTGAAGTATTCTTCTAATGTTAGGTAGTAAAACCGAGCTACATATAAGCTTTTGATTAATTATGGAAGCGCGAAGTAATTTCGCGGCACGCTGTAGAAATCTCAGCCTGAAGGTTTAATACAATTTGAGTTTGTAGGTGATTTAAACAGACTAAACTGAGATTTTTAGCTTTTTAAAGACTAAATAAAAAGACTATCAAATATGTAGTGACCTATATTCGATACGCAATACCAACATAACTGTAACATTTAAGTAAAAATATACTCTTAACATTCTTCAAAAGATACCCTCATCCTGTCTTTATTTATAAAGATCTCCATCACATCCTATGTCCAAAATGATATTTTACGTAAAAGACAAAATTTCCGATACTCTAGTCGGACCTGTTACGCGTATCACACACTGCCACGCTTCACGCACTGGTGCGCGAATCAACGCATCTGAAAACGCGCTTCGACGCTTTTGTTCCGCGTGTTTTATATTGAGTGAATGTCGATAGGAATTTGTTTTGTTTTCACAGAAGGTTTGTGTGAAGTAACCTTTTACTTACGTACTTGAATGATTTATTTCTTTTAGTATGTTGCTGAAAATTGAAGCCGACCCCAACATAGTTGGTAAAAATGCTCGAAGGATGGATGTTGCTGAAAATATCTGTATAACGAGTGACAGGGAGGAATAAAAGCGAAGACAAAATAAAATTGGGAACAGGGCAGGAAAATGAATTCACTAAATAGCCACCATCATCATCTTAGACTTGAATATTATCATTTAGGCCTTCCTCAGCGATTTCCAAAAGCGAAGCGACCCGTGTCTTAGTTCTCATAATAAGTACCTATTAAAAACCGCAGCCTCAAGTGCTTACACACGCATGGTAGTGTGAGATCCACTTCAGCATCAATTCTTACAGCCGTACCAAAGTCAATAAAATTTGTCTGAAAGAACACACGAATCCGAGCGAATTCTTTATATAAGAGTCGTGTTCAAAAAACTTTTAGATGGACATTTTTTTTTTCCTTTGATCCCCCGTTTATACTCCTTACGGGAGTTTTTCTTATATTTATTTAAGTTTACTTCGTTTATTACGACTTTGTATTTAAGGGAAGCCTCAAATGGATGGTGTCTTTTGTAAGTGTGTGTGTATTTGTAGATGTTTTTGTGTCTCTGTGTGTGTGTGTTTGTACGTGTGTAGGTATGGGATTGTGGCGAAAAGTAATGAAATCGTGTACTACTGAATGGGAACCGTGTTGTGTATTGTAACAGCTTTGTCAGTGATTTGAGTACGAAATGTGGGTAGTTTGTGATATATTTTGGAATACTTTGAGTTCGTATATGTAATATTATGTTATTTGATTGTAACGGTTGCCAGGATAGAAACGAGGAGGTTGCGGTGACAGGAAGCCAAATTTTAAACCAATTTTGTTTTTCAAGTTTTTTGGCTTCCTATAGTTATTATTTATTGTACTTTTTTTCAGTTTTGTGACATAATGTAATTAACTTTTTGATCTATTGATTTCTCTTTACTTCAAAGTCGGATCAACTTTTTAGCAAAATTAATAAAAAAAAACTATTGAGTGGTTTGGTTCTAAATTCTAGCTTAGCAACCAGACACATAGTATCAAAATATTTCCAAGAAATTCCTGATTCAAAATCAGTTCGAATTTCAAATCACCTCAACGTATTTCCATTTTTAAACCGAATCACGGTTAAAACTCAATTACCGTTTCGAAAGCCGAAAAGTTTGAACAATTTGAATTTGGCAACCGCTGATTCTAAGGTTCGTCCAATAGAGATTTAAATCACGTTCGTTTGAACTTATAGCTGACACAATAAATTAGAAGGATACGAACTATTTTCGGAATCAGGTGGGTGGTTTGGAAATCAGAGTTTAATCTAGGAATAGCGAAAAAGGCTTCCTGCCTTGTAATCATGATTTGATTAGTAGGCAGAAAGCCTTGAGCTTAAAAAATAAAACCAACTTTCAATACTAATCAAAAACCTTTTCATAAGTATCTAAAAATAGTATGCTGAATATCGTATCAAAATCGGTTCAGACAACCGTTAGATGATTGCTTACATACATACACACACAGGTCAAAAAGAGAACCTCCTTTTTTAAGTCGGTTAAACAGCATCTGTATTTTGAGTTATTTAGAGTCACAAAAACAGCGCCATCTATTTACTAGTAAGCTCAAAAATGTCCGTACTTTTTTTTTTGCTGTGGGTTAGCAGCGGTGAGGGAGTGTCAGACTTTTACTGACTAAAAACCGTCGTGCTCCGTCATAGGCCTTTTATGTACCAGGGCCGCGGTATCTCTTTCGAACAACCCGCAGCCCCGGCAGGCCTTGGCCCTCCTGGGCCCCACTGGGGTTGCTGACATCTCTTTGAGGAGTGCATGGAAGAATGCGCGCCGTCGGCACGGGAAAATGTCGGTTTTTAATTTAAAATTATCTGTCAAACGAAAGCAAAAAAGAAAAAACATGTAGGCATATGTAACCTTGGCACACTGTCTTTTCATCCAGTGAGTGAAGTCTTTAGTACTTCAGCCTAACATTATCTATCCCTATTCTATTTAGTATTCCGCTCATTTCTATTCGTATCTATTTTATCTAGTCTGTGTCTATTCCTAACCAGACTCAGTTGATTCGTTTTATCAATTGGTTTCTGGCTCTTTGGGATTACTGGAATCCTTATCTGTTCTGCGAATTATTTCTCCTATTTATACCTAACTACTATCTATCACAAGTTTCGTGATGTGTGTGTGATAAAATTGATAAAAATACTGAACTAGTGAAAATGTGACCAAAATAGATTTGAATCTTCTGATTCTTTTTGTTTTCAAAGATGACTGGTTAAGAGGACTTTATTTTAAACTCTTGATCGATTTCCAAAAAAACTATCAAAATTAGACTACGGAATCAGCTATGCATGATGTTTTTATTGCATTGCCATTTACTTAATAACTTCCCTGTAACATAAGTTGACAGACGACCTTATAAAGGTCGCCGGAAGACGATCTAAGGGGGAGGCCTATGTTCAACAGTCGACGTCCTATGGCTGAGATGATGATGATGATGAACATAAGTCATTTATTACACACAGACTGTTTAATTATAGTGTCTGCATTGAGATCACTGAAGTGGTTAATATGACTCAGTCTCCGAGGCAGTTAGGTAAAATATTTAACCCTTATTGTTTTTTCAGCCCCTAATATATCAAGGTATAAAACCTAACTTCCATACAAACCCTTTGTTCCAAAATATATTTTGTTCATAAACAAAAACTTCGTAAACAGATACCTAGGATATTTTAAACAATAAATTAGAAGGCCAACTATTTGGTGTTTAAATATTTTGGCCGAATCGTTTCGGTTAGGGTAGACGAAAGAATTTCGTGAATTCTCTACCTATATTACAATGTTACCCGTATTTAGAGCATCGAACCAACGGGACTCGCATAATCCTCTATGTGAGAAAATCTGCCAACTTAAGCTTGAGAGGTGAGGTAACGCAGCAAATAACTAGTTGCTAGTTTCAACTACCTACAGAAATAGTAGCTCACTTATGCATTTTCGATCAAATGGTCACGAACGCAGACGATAAAATTGTTAAACACATCTACTTATCACACATGTAAACTTGACGTAGATACAATCAAGCTTTTCAATAAGTTACATTTTCCCAGTCAAAATTGAAAAATAAATATGATTTATATGTACCTAGATAAAGTTGAAAATCTATTGAAGTGTGACAGATTGTAGATGTCAATGTATTAGAGGCTGTACTACATACACTGTGAATATGACCTCTGCTCTCGTACTCACCTACCTACCTAGAAAATACGGCACTGACTCGTCCAGTTGGTAACATTCTCCAAGTACCCATAGCGACAGTGGGGTAGAAAAAGTTATCTCATCCTGTATGTGTTAAAGGGTGATTGCTTCTGTTTTCTATATGAAGGTTACATCGGAAATGGGGTGAGTTGGCCAGTAAACACGATATTTTTACCCTTTGTTTTTTGTTCTGGTTGATATGATGATATCTGTTAAAGCAAGTCTCATAACTAGACTGTTATAAGAATATTGGAAAGTAATAAACAAAGGATTATTTGAGAACTAACTTCCATAATAACCAGCAAAGTGGACAAACGACCTTGTGACGGTCGCTGGAAGACGCTGGATGCAGGTCGCCTCCAACAGGTATCTGTGGAGATCTAAGGGGGAGGCCTATGTTCAGCAGTGGACGTCCTATGGCTGAGATGATGATGGTGATGAACTTCCATTTATTAACTTTATTTATTTAACCATTAATGTACACAGTAAGCACACACGAAAGAAGTAGAAGTAACATAAAATGGTACAAAGGTACTGCTTATTTTTAAAGCAATCTCTTCCAGCAGACCCGTAGTAGGAGAGTTAGAATATAGAGATGTAGACATCCATCTTTTTCTTGAGAAAACTACTTTCCACACATGGATAAATAGTACCTATCTAATTATCATGTTAATTAGCATGGATCTTGTTTTAGCAAAAAACCATTCAGCAGTTTTTGTGTGAAAAAGTAATGTAAAAAGTACATAAAACGACATCAAAAATAATACCAGCCCACTTTTTTCATAAACACAGGAAAAACTGCAAAATGTCCACAAAACTATCCATTTCCTCCATTTATTTACTTCCGATATCCATAAAAAATAATAAAACCCTCGGGAACCAATTACATCGGTATCAGGTAATACCATTGCACATATTCAATGGCTCCAAAGGTTTTAATACGGTAAGGTAGGGGCCGCTTCACAAACATAATACTTTCATATAAAAGGATGAGTTTTATGAAATTTCTGAACGGAATTCAAAAGGATAGTTTGAATGGAACTGAAATATTAAATTAGAAAGTCTTTTGAATTAGTTTGTAGGAATAATAATTATAGTTGTGAAATAATCGTCAGTTGAAATTAACGTATTATTAACACCATAATTTAACTGTAATTTTTGTGAAGATAAAATACCTATTATTAATACAGTTCTAAAAACCAAATAATAATAAGTAAGGAACCAAACCTCGAGTATATATTTTTTCTCCTAACTACACAGGGCTATATTTTTCTTCGTTGATGTAGTACTTCGCTCGTACAATACGATGTATCTTACCTGAAACAACAAAAAATGTTACATTAATTACACGTAAGAAAAATGTTTTCTTAGTTATTTTCCTGTAGGAAGATATTGTAGTGGGTGTTTCTTAATACCACCGACAATGTTCTGACATTTAAGTTCTTATTGTTAGAATCCTTATTTAATATAATAAATTGCGAAAGTCTGTCGCGGTTTCACGCCAAAACTACTTAATCGAATTAATTTAATAACTGGTAGTTATACAAATGCCTAGAGCAGGCAAAAGGTCATAGGCTACTTTATAAAGGGATGAAGGAAGTAATTCCCTCTGAACGCGGGTGGAACCACGGAAAACAGCTAGGTACATAATAGTAACTATAAGGTTGCTTAACTTATTTAAATCTTTCAACTTGTTTAATTTATTTCTAGAACCAACAAGAATTACGGCAACCTCGTCAACCTGTTTAGATAATATATTTAGTAATTGTACCGCCACGGAGACTCTGATTACCAATGGCCTTCCTTCCGATCACCGTGGTCAACTGGCACGGTTTCCTGATAGACAGCATAAAATCAAACGGGAAATAACATGTCGCCCCTTAACAACCAGTCGTTTTAATACTTTCAAAAATAATATAATTGCAAAACTAGGCTATGAGATATTAGATAATGACAATCCCCATTTAATGTACGGAGCTCTGTTCGATATCATTAAATATGAATTTAATTCTAGTTTTAAAACCAAAACTTTCGTAATAAAAGAAACGGCTAATTTCAATGAGTGGGCTACCCCCGGCATTTACAAGAGTAGAGCTAAGTTGTATGAGCTGTATGAAATGAAAAATTATAAATTTGATGAAAATTTTATTACATTTGTTAGAAATTATTCCAAATTGTTTAAAAAAGTCTGTCATGCGGCAAAATCGATGTATTTTAGTAATAAAATCAAGAACAGTAATAGTGTAATTAAAGCTACGTGGAATATTATTAATAGTGAGACTGGAAAAAATAAACAGCGTGATACTCGATACAAAATCGTTGATGAGGATCAAGTTTATGAGAAAGATTCGGATGTAGCTAGAGAATTTAATACCTTCTTTTCTAATATTGCAATAAAGACCACTAGCGACTTAGACTCCTCTACCACCAACGCCGAAAAATGTTTACGAAGTAGTGTTAGCCAATGTGAAGCCACATTTACTTTTAGTTATATTACACCTCATGATATAGTTAGAACCTTCAAGTCATTAAATTCAAAAAAGACAGGTGACTTGTGGGGTATCTCTGTAAAAGTTATAGACTGTATTATTGTCGATATTGCACCCTATTTGGCTAGTATATTTAATGAGTGTATTGACTCAGGTACCTTTCCGGAACTTATGAAATACAGTAAGGTTATACCACTCTTTAAATCAGGGAGCAAGAATGACCTAGGCAACTTTAGGCCGATTTCAATTTTACCCGCGTTAAGCAAAATTTATGAAAAAATCATTTTAAATCAGCTACTGCGCCATTTCAATGTACATAATATTTTACATGCGGAACAATATGGTTTCACTAAGGGTCGCTCAACAACGGATGCCGGAGTTGCTCTACTGAAGCACATTTATACCGCGTGGGAGAAGTCGCAGAATGCAATTGGGGTGTTTTGTGATCTTTCTAAGGCGTTTGACTGCGTCCAACATGAAACGCTTACTCAGAAGCTTAAGTACTATGGCATTAGAGATAGCGCACTTAGTGTTATTAGCTCATATTTAAGCGGCAGAATGCAATGTGTTGACGTTAATGGTGTCAAATCTTCCAATCTACCCGTTTGTTTGGGCGTACCGCAAGGCTCGATTCTAGGGCCATTTTATTTCTTGTGTACATTAATGACTTGCCATATTATTTAAAATCATTGTGTGATGTAGTATTGTTTGCTGATGACACGTCTCTAATTTTTAAAGTTGATAGGAATAGAGTAGATTTTGATGACGTGAATTCGTGTCTGTCGTTAGTAACGCACTGGTTCACAGCCAATAATTTGGTTTTGAATGCGAAGAAAACCAAATGTATAAAATTTGCTTTGCCAAACGTGAAAATCTCGGCCCCAGTGTAGTTTTAAACAACGAGGAAATTGAAACGGTCCAAGCTACCACTTTTCTAGGAATAACTGTAGACTCCAAAATTCAATGGGGTGAGCATATAACTGGCCTCACGAATAGACTAAGCTCTGCTGCGTACGCTGTCAGAAAGGTAAGAGCTCTCACCGATGTAGCCACGGCGCGTTTAGTGTACTTCAGTTATTTCCACAGTGTTATGTCTTACGGAATTCTTATGTGGGGCAATGCTGCCGACATAGAAAATGTCTTCGTGTTACAGAAGCGTGCTATCCGTGCTATATACCGACTAGGTACTAGAGTCTCCCTAAGGGAAAGGTTTAAGGATATTGGTGTTCTGACTGTGGCGTCTCAATATATTTATGCCAATATAATATATGTAAGGCAAAACATAGAGTTATTTAGTAAAAGAGTGACGTGCACAATTTCAACACTAGAAATAAACATAAATTAACCGCATCCAACTATCGATTGCATAAAGTGCACGGTTCGTTTGTGGGCCTTTGTATACGCATTTATAATAGAATCCCAGTTCATTTGTTAGAACTAACGGACAGTTCTTTTAAAATCAAAATTAAGGATATACTGATTAAAAAGGCTTATTATAACATTAATGATTATTTCACAGATACACGCAGATGGCAGCTCTGAAGTGGACAACAAGTGTTTTTTTTTATATATATATATTTTGCGACTAATATTGAATTGTATAATTGTAATTTAATTATAATTAAATTGTAATAGACAGCTGTGTTGCTGGGAAGTTTGTTCTTCACCACTTCTTCTTCCCAGCCATAACACTAGGAAGTGGTGAAAGGGGGGCGTTTTGGGGGTGCTGTAATTTTGTATTTTTTGACGTGAAAAAGTGCTAGAATCTAGCCTATTTTCAATAAACGATTTTGACTTTGACTTTGACTTTGACTTTGAGTACATAAGTATGAAATTAACAACACTCTTCCTTCTCTTCATTTTTTCCATATAAGACTCTTCCTTTTACGTTTAAACTAGTATAAAATAAAACTCTTTTTATAATTATTTCTTGTATAATATCCAACCCTTCTATTTTCTATTTACATCACAAAAAGTGTCGTATTTCCTTATAAAGTCGACAAGCCTCATTTCATAATTTGACGAGTGAAAACTAAAAATGTTATGAATAACGAACCCCGTGACCCCTGACCTATTTCGCTTGGAAACACACGGCGCGAAGTTCTGTGCTACACCGCAGCGGCTTTATAAAATGTTAGTTAATTGCTCCTTCATTTTACTACGTGGTACGTTCACAGTTCGTGTATTTCGAGTGAAATATAGTGACAAAAGTTTCTGTTAATTGTTATTTGTGATCCAACTTTAGCGAGGTGATTAGGGAATAAAGTGACATTTTTGTGTAGTGCTGTAGTGTAGTAGTTTTTTTTTTTGTAGTTCTGTTGTGAATTTTTAATAAATAGTGGAAGTTTGAAATGAATATTTATTGACTTGTTTTATGCTCCATTTTTCAGAAAAAAATTTAGCTTTCCTAACATATTGCAAAAAATATAGTTTTACACATTGGAAAACACATTGAATCATACGGCCTAAAACATTTAGTTCTACTTTTACATCCCATTTATTATTTTTTACTTAAACGTACACTATACTTTGTGGACTCAGGTGAATCTCAAAACGCATTACAATTACAAAATGGTCGCAGCGACGTAATTCAAAAACGTGTACCGTATATTCCGCCTCAACCCCGTTTACTAAATATTTACACACACATCTGCAATTCGCTTTTAACGCTTTGAAATTCAAAGTACCTTGATGTAGGAACTACTTATAACAACGTCACAATTAAACTTGCGCAAATTAGTTTAACACAGTCTTCATTAAGTGTTATTTATTTATTTTAGAAGAAGATAGAAAATACATCTGCTTCTCAGTAGATAGTATTATTATGTAGTTTTTTTCTGTAATACAATTTTCATATGGGTAATTGGGTAATATATATGGGTAATATAAAATTAATTTATTTTAAAAAGACTAGAAAAAGGAGGGATTCTTTGTTTACCTATTGTAATTTTGCACAGTTTTACAATGTCATGATGCAGTAAGTTAAATATATTATTTAGTTTACTCTTTTAAGTTAACCTTTAATTTCGTGCAAAAGATTGTAGTATTTGACTATCAGTTTTTGAACTATGAAAACTTATTTTATTTGATCGGAGGCACGTTCACATCGATCATGATTTTGTTTATTTTAAGCCAACGCTTAATACAAAATGAATAACTTACATTGAATAATAAGAAAACTACTGAAATAATTATCAACTTAGGTAACTAGCCATTTTCTTTGACTAAGTGAAAAACAAGCAAATTAAAATAATACATAGTCACAAGAAACGACGCAAGCATTACAAGCTAACTGAAATAAATTAATGTTTGCATGTTCATGTTTGAAATAAGGCTGAGGACAAACTAGCGTAATTTTGTAAAGTTCCACTCGCATTTTTTCAGCTGCGTAAATTACGCTGCATTCAGATACGTACACTAGATGATAGCGTGGTTGAAGACCACAAAAAAGATTAAACCAATGTTTGGTATGTTGCTGTTACACCAGTGTCTTTTCGCGATATTTCAGTCATTTGAAAACAGTATCATATTGTATGGATTTCTTGTTTGTGTATGAAAATTATTTGAGTATCACCAAGTATACAATCAAAAAATTTAGAGTAGATGTCTAGTTTCAGACATACGGGGACGAAACATATTTTTTTCTTCTTCTTAATCTTGGCAATTTAATGGCAATCTTTCTTTACAGGCCAAGTAATTTGCCACGCATATAGTCCACAGAAGGTACCGCTAGTTTCTGCTAAAAAACAGGAACGCAAAACTCCCAAACTTTGCCAGTCTGTCCCCAGCCTAATACACCTGCAGTTGGCACGGCTAATCGCATGAATACATTTAATGACACGCCCAAAGTTCACCTCTACCTCACGTACTTTCAATGAAATTGCTATTTAGTGTAACTGCGCAAAGCATTCGCTTTAAAGAGGTTCTAGTTAATGTAGTGAAAGATTACGCAGATTAAGATTTTGTTGGTATAAATGGCTTGTTTGGAATTTTTGATTAAATGATGGATTATTATTGGTAAGAGAGTTTAAGCTGAAGTTGACAACGTTAGTGTGCATTGCATGAGAATTATAAGAATATTGTAAAAAATTTGACCGTGTAGACAACAAACAACATTTTATGCCTAATCTTTTAATTAACAATTCGAGAAGTCTTTTAGAAAAGACCTCATAATTTTGGGGCATTTCAAAAACTCTATTTTGCCGCTGTAGCTAACTCTTTTTAATTTGATATTCCAAATAGTCACCATCACCATACAATCATATCCCAAACAAAGGCTTCCACTTCTTCACATTTCCATACCCCAGTTAAACTCCTACCCAGCATGCTGCATCGCAATGCAGCTTGATTGCACCTCTCCCATGGATTTCATAAAAGGCTCGCCTAACAGCAAATTGCAATCATAGTGCATTTGAAGGCTTATTCATCTGCAGTCTGCATCGTGCAAAATGCAGGACGTTGGAAGAACAAAACCTCCTTTCATTGCGATGGATCCAGTTGCACGTACTCAGAGGCTGGATGAACTGGCTCTTCCGTTTAATTGCTTTCAGTGTATCTTTATCGTCAGTTAGATAGAATGTGGATTTATTTATACTGTTGATTATATAAAATTCATGTACTAATGTTAAATTGTTTGATTTTTAGTTAAAATTGGTAATAATTCGTGAGTTACTACTGAATCATGCTAAGGTGTTCTAAACCTAAGCTTATTGAAACTTATTTTTGTTATTAACAATAAATAAAGTATTTAAATAATGTATGGAGTACTAAATTGGAGATTCCTGGAGGCTATTCACAGATTTCATTTAGATCCGTGATAAACAGATGTTACAATTAATATGTCTGATTGAAAAGCCTCACATAAAACCTTTACCTAAGTCACTTAGCTTTTAAAATACAAACAATCCCACAGACTTAGACAGAAATGCTAGAAGTAGCTCAACAAGACATAACTCGATTGCATCGTAAATCATAAGGCACGCAAGATGTGCCTCGCTATAAATTACACGCCACTGTTACGTTTGTGCATAGAAAATGTTAACCGACTGCATTGAAAGAGGATTTCATGGTTTGGATGTATCAATCATTAAGGAAAAGTTCGTGTATGGTAATAAATTGAGGGAGTATAAAATGACAGGGAGAAATGTATTGACAATTATGGATAGGTTGTAGGATTTGTATATGTGCTCCTCAGTCGGCAGAAAAGTTTTCTGACAACTCTATTACTTAAAACTATCTTACTTGGGTTCTATGAAAATTATTATTTCAAAGAATTTGAGCTACATCCTATCCTAGAAAACTCTTCTCTACTTACATGCTTGAAAATTGTTTCTTTTTCTAATATAGATTGAAAAATTGGCTTTTTGGAGTCTTATTTGAAAAATGAAGACTTACTTCAATGCTCGAAATCTGTCTTTTTCTGTTGTCACCCTACATAAAGACTCAGGCAGCCCCAAATTATATACAACCTATAACATCAGCAGTTCACAGTCATCACACAAGACCGCATGATCAGATCATTGACAGTATTCTAATGGAAACCGCATGCGGACCGTCGCCACCGATTATCCGCCGGGAATAGCAAATAATTGGTGGTATGACGCCGTTTGTGCGGCCTCCATCCGGCTCACGCGTGGTTTGCAAGCGTATAAACATGCGGTCCGGTTGCTGTCCGGTTTTTGGACGGGAATGCTGAAGTACGAGTTATTTGGAAATGAAAGCGTCAAAATAAATAAAGCCTTGGATAAATGTAATGCGCAAAGGTCACATACAATACTGCTGTTTTGTGAATAGGTATAGCATTGATTATTTTTCAAACATGATATAAATGATGGTTAACTAACAACTTGACTTTTCGTGATCATTATATCAAATTATTCACTACTATTATTACACTAAAAATCTCAAAACAAATTAAGAAATTCCTAGCAATCCTGTCTCTTCAATTTTCAAGGTAAAACTCAGTCCACCGAATCGTAATTGACGCTCCCAAAATAAAGGCTGCTTCTGACAGTTCTATCCAAACTAAAATCAGGGTTCAACCAACTAAATATAGCCATCAACTCAAGAAAAGAGAATCTATTCAAGCAGTTGAGGCAGTCAGTAAAATATTATAAGCTTTAAACACATAAGCGTCTACAGTATGAACGATAAATTACCATGTTAAACATACCGAACCTTTCGGCCTGACAAAGTTGGCAAGCCAACAGTGATTGATCACCCCCGAGCCATTTAACTCAAACCGTCTGAAGACATCTTTATCGCTTACGTTTCATGTTTTAGAAAACTTCGCGTATACTTGACTCATGAATTATGTTTTAAAAGTCACTCGTGAGTCGCTGGTTATAATGTTTGAGCGATAATCTGCTAAAGCAAAGACACGGATGCCTTGTCAATACCTGTACCTTTCTACGTTAGAGCAATACGTAGTTTTACGCCAAAAAATATTTTCTCATACAATATTTGCGTTAAAAACTCTTCTCTAGCCTGTCTATTACATTTAAGTAAAGCTTAATTTATTAACTGAAATAAACAAATTAGTGCTACTCTAAACTCTGACAGGAGCCTAAAACATTGGATTTCATCACTTCGTGAAACAGGATTCCGCAGACAGACAGATATACACTACCTATATTAAATTAGCCCGTATTTTCGGTGAGGCTTAATTAACCAAATCTGTGTTAATTGTATTGTTGAACAATTGTGCAAGCCGGTCTTAGTGAAATTCGCGTTATTCTCAACTAAACAGCTGACTTTGACGGCTAAGCGGAAAATAATGTACAAACATTTACATACAGCGAAATCAAAGCAAAAGCTACCATTTGTGTAATATTAAAGCATTGTAGTTTACATTCCTTCAACTCGAGGTCAAGAATGTGTACATTTCCCTAACAAAGGAACGTTACGCTCATTCTGTTTATGTTTTCGATACAAAAGTTTTGAACCTTATAACTTGAGCCGTAAGACTGAAAATTTATTGTCAGCCTAAGCTGATATTAAAAAGGCTCTGAGCTATAGCCCTGAGAAATGCGAAGACATTTATGATAGAATTTGCGATAAAATTCTGTCTTAAATATAACATTACTTTAGTTAATTGTGTGTTAAAATACAAAGGTTTTTTGTTCTTGAATACAATATAGCCCAGAAGTCTGCGTTAGTAGGAAAAGAGGGTTTTATATTCTAACTATGGATATAAAAAATAAAAACTTGTAAAAATGGGTCTCGTATGACCATAAAATTCGCAGGAATGCTACATATTCAGCAGTATCCAAAAACACATTTTTCATTTTTACCTTCGTTGTATTTGAAATATAACCCCTCCCCTAACTACACTACACAGTTATGAATTTATATATCTTGTCGGTAATAAGAAAAGTAGAATCAATATCCAGTCATTTCCTAGAATGACGAATACATACAAATCTAACCCTCTCCAAAATCACGATAGACATCAAAATAGATTTATGGACTTGCAAATGTTCATGGAATTCAGGTTTAATTAAATCGGCCTGTAATACTAGCACTGTTATTAAGTACACATGTGACTGATATGCTCTGACAACTGAATGATACATCGCCACTTGAATTAGCGAACATCGTGCATTCAGGCCTCTAGTATGAGATATTGTCGGTCTATCTCATCGGTTAGATGAACACCGAATGGATTTATTTTTGGACCAAATACTTGACTTATGAGTTTTTCCAAATTTCTTTTAGTGCTTAACCACATCCCTTTTTTATTTAGGTTTTTTGGGTCTTCCTTTCTTTGTGTTCGGCGATTTATTTTTTGATTCCATGCTTTAATTCTATATCCTACAGACTTATGGATATCACGCGGTATAAAGACTTGTAGCATAAAAAAACGCCAATTATTATGGCAGGCCCGATTAAAACCAACTCAACAAAATAAGAACCGGTTTAAGAATTATTCTAGGCTATATAGAAAAATCATACAGTTAACTCAACGCGCACAAAACAATCACAAAATAACAACATCAAAAAATAAGACGAAAGCTACTTGGCAAATAATAAATCAAAACAAACTAAACATACCAAAAAACTATATTAATACGATACAAGAAAATGACACAGCTATTGTAGATCCAAAACATATTTCAAATTTATTTAACAACTACTTTATCGATAAGATTCAACCGAGACTTAATTCCGGGACCAAAGTCAAAAAACACATTTTGAACAGAAAAAACTCCATGTTTATGGCTCCGTGCTTACCACAGGACGTACTAAAAATAATTTCAAGCCTTAATAACACTAATAGCACAGGATATGACGGTATACAAACAAAAATAATTAAATCAGTAGCGAAAGAGATATGTAAGCCATTAGCCCACATTATTAATTTAAGCATTTGTGAAGGCACGTTTCCTGATGTTTTAAAAAAGTCAATAGTAAAACCGTTACATAAAAAAGCGGATAAAGACTTAAAAGAAAACTACAGACCGATATCTCTAGTGTCAATATTTTCTAAAATAATTGAATCTTATATTTATAAAGAACTTAGTACGTATCTAGAAAAGCACAACATACTTTGTAACGAACAAAAAGGATTTAGAAAAAACAAAACCATTAATATGGCAATCTATGACTTTTTACATACAGTTATGACAAATGTTGATAGAAATAACCCAGTCTGTGCAATTTTTTGTGACATGTCTCAAGCATTCGACTACGTACAGCACGATATACTATTGCAAAAGCTTGAGACTTACGGTATTCGAGGAAACATCTTAAAACTCTTAGAGTCTTACTTACGCGATAGAAAACAAGTGACGGAAATCAGTAGGATAAACAGTGACACTAAACGAGAGGAAATATTCTTATCTGAAGAACGTAACGTTATCCATGGTGTACCGCAGGGAAGTGTACTAGGACCTTCTCTCTTTACCCTCTATATAAATGATTTTCCGAAATCTATTAATCATCCTATGACACTATTCGCGGACGACAGTACGATTACTATACCTTGTCGCCATCGAGACTTGTATGAAGAAGATGTAACCAATACGTTAAATAAGACAATTGATTGGCTGGATAGCAATAATTTGAAAATAAATATTAATAAAACAGTAATTATACATTTTGGCCAACGTGCATTGACATTTCCTAAATTTGACATTAAATATAATAATAATACTATTGACGTGGTAACTACTACAAAGTTTCTAGGTTTAATAATTGACCGTAATTTGAATTGGAAGCCTCATATTGAGACTGTTTGTAAAAAGATTAGTAGCAGTGCATTTGCTCTGTACACGCTATCATGCACAGTTAATATAGATGCTTTGCTAACAGCGTACTACGGGCTAACCGAATCAATTTTAAGATACGGTGTGATCTTCTGGGGCAACTCAACCGACAAGGAAATAGCTTTTAAGGCCCAAAAGCGGTGTCTGAGGTCAATGTTTAGATTGGACATTAGAGATTCTTGTAAGCCGTATTTCATTCGTTACAAGATTCTGACACTACCGTCCCTTTACATATTAGAAACGGCTTTATTTGTAAAACGGAATCCAAATCTGTTTCCGCGTATGGCAGAATGTTTTCCTCGAAATCGACGCGATACAACTAAACTTTGTTTACATCCGTCCAGGACTGCACTTATGCGCAAAAGTGTTATTTGCATGGCTCCAATTATTTATAACAAATTTCCTAAAAGTTGGAAAGATCTAAGTAGCGATCAATTTAAGCAGAAAGTAAAATTGTTTCTTGTTGAAAAAGCCTATTATAGTGTAAGTGACTTTTTAAATGATAAATTTGGTTCGATGTAATTTAATTTATAAAGACAAAATACGATTTAATATTATTTACATTAATTTATATTATTATTGACATTATATACATTAATTTAGAGACTAACTATTGTTACTAATTAATATATACTATCACATTTGTAGGATAATAACTGTAAATAGTTAGTCATAGAAATAGATTATTAATCAGAATTATATTTGCACGCCATTGATCATGGCAAACATGTCTAGAACTCTATCCAATTTAATATCTTGCATGCGATTTTTTATTATTGTATGTACACATGTGTTTGAGCAAATAAATAAATTATTATTATTATTATCTTGTATGTCTCTACCAGACCTCGGGACTATAGAGTCCCGGATTTTTGGGAGGCGAACGTGGGGCCGAAGCCAACACGCTGAAGCCCTTTTGAGACAACTTTAATGAAATGGTGACACAAAACCGACGATTCTCCTGTATACACTATAGAAATGTACCCAAGGACAATCCCCGGTTCTGTGCTAAACTATTGCTAACTATGGATGAAAACTACTTGGGCTATTGTGATGGGATGCTAATGGACTAGGAATGGGAAACTACGGGAACTATGGCACCTGCCGATAACAATGTAATAAATACACGTAAAAATGGCAGGTGGAGACTCGCCAACTCACTTACTGGGCCCCCGGGAATCAGTCACTGAAAAGCAACAAGAGGGCAACAGGTACATGAGCGGCTGAGAAGGGTGAGGATACCTCGGCGGACTTTAAACGCAGATCACGCGCTCCCTGTGGGTCCAGCATCACCGGCCCACTCGCCACTTACCACGAGGCACCTACCCTCCGAGCATTGCTCTAGCGACTCCACTCTGACCGGCCGGTGAAGGCAAGCCAAGAGGCGGGAGACCTATCCCCCGTCATGCTTCACTCCGGCAAGCCGGAGATGGGGGACAGTATACTCTCCCTGGAGCACTCGGATATATGGCCCCGCGGGGTCGCTACTCCCCGTCATCCGCCTCAGATGCCCTGCGGGGCTTCTTATTATTATTATTACTTATTCTAACCATCCACAATTTCAGAACAAACATCTACTATTTTCGCATGACCTAATTCCTGAAAGAATCAAGATTTTTCCCTTTGACGTCAACCTCAAACGTTTAATGTCAGCACTGTCTATGAATACTTTACCTGTATTAAAAGCTTAGGGAGGGACAATGTCAGGTCTAAATATTATAAAGACCTGTTTACAAAATATACGGAGGGTTATTAATTTACCTTTGACATGTGAAAGGGTTGGCCCCTGCATTATTTATGGGTAATATATGACTTTGTTTCTCGGAATGTGGGGATGAGTTTGGTAAACTTTGCCGCGAAGTTTTTTGTGTGTGAATTAATGTTTGATGATGATAGGGAGATTTCACGGTAAAAAATCAATTAAAATGCAATCAACGGTAAGTAACTCTCCTGTTAAAAAGGTTACTGTTAACATAGAGAAAAGCGTTATGTAACTTAATTGGTTACCCTGACATCTATGTCCTTAATACTTGTAAATATAAATTATGAATAGTAGTGACAGAAATAAATGAACCCTTCACCAAAATAGCTAACAGGTATTAATGTAAATTGTTGCCTTGCGCATAGACTAGGTCAATGCTGGCTGGTCAGTTATATTTCCGTCCACTTGTCCAATGATTGTCGACTATTTAGCTTAGATCTTGGGAAGCCCATATCTATCCAATGCCCAGTGTTTGTTATTTTCGATATACCTTTGAGATAATGTTTGATAATTGTTGTTGTTTTAATAGATGTTTTGAGTTTGAGAATTGGAAATACAGTGCTTGTTGCTTGTGAATATGACAAAAAGATATTAATACTCTAAGGACTAAATCTATAAAGGTCACGGTTGTTTATGTCTGGCATTTTTATGAAGACGTGACCCTCCACGATATGGGTACGCCTGATAATATAATCTTCAGGGAGCAGAGGTCCTCAAGTAAATAAAAATATAATTTATTTCTATCCCTGAGCCTTTTTTAGAGTCTGGTCTCTAGGGTTGATTTAAATTATCCACTGTTGATACACTCCTAAATAGTATTTTAGGTCTTGTTTTCAGACTGTAAAGTGATTTTTAAACTACACTGTCGATACATTTATTTGGTTATTTTGTTCTCTAGATAAGAATTGTAGAAATACGTATTTGTTGTGACAGAGATTCATATAACAAATATCGTTCTCGTCGCAGCCTAAGGCATCCACTGCTGGATTGCTGCCTCTTAACCCATTTGCCCATACTCTGACAAATATTTTTTTCTTTTCTTACCCATGCATGCATGACACAAACAAAAGCATGTGACCTCTTGATTATAGAAGTATAGATTTACACATGTACTTTCACTAACTACTCAATATATTCGCGTCACGTCTACAGTTCACACAAAACATGACAGCTGACGCTACCTGCTAGTTTCACGATAACTTGGTACTGTTGACAAACTGTTTGTCGTGTCGTGTTTGTGAAGGCCAGAGGGTTACAACAAGGGATGGGGTTCAAAAAAGTCATTAAATATTTTACTATGTGTAGGCGTTTGATCCGGGAATGTCAGCATCCTGAAAAAAAAGCTGTATTGTATAAGCCTGTAGCCGCTTTCCCGAGGTTTTACCTGCGTCCCGTGGAAATAACTGCTCGTACCGGGATGAAATAGATCCTGTGTTACTCAGAAATAATGTAGCTTTTCAACAGTGAAAGAATTTTTCAAATCGGCTCAGTAGTTTCGGAGATTTTAGGGTGCAAACAAGAAAACAAGGGTACAAACACAGAAACAAACAAAACATGTTTCCTTTTCACACACGTACTCTGACTAACTACTCAATATATTCGCGTCACGTCTACAATTCACACAGAACTTGACAGCTGACGGTACCTGCTAGTTTCGCGATAACTTGGCACTGTTGACAAACTGTTTGTCGTGTCGTGTTTGTGAAGGCCAGAGGGTTACAACAAGGGATGGGGTTCAAAAGAGGCTTTCATATTTTACTATGTATTGTGTAGTTGCCGTTTCATCCGAGAATATCCGCATCCTGAAAAAAAAGCTGTATTATATAAGCTACTAGCCGTTTTCCCGCGGTTTCACACGCATACCATGAGAACCGCTGCCCTTATCGAGATAAAATATACCCTATGTTACTCGGGAAGAGCGCAGCTTTCGAACAGTGAAAGAATTTTTCAAATCGGCTCAGTAGTTTCGGAGATTTTAGGCAACACACAAATAAACAAGGGATCAAACAAAGAAACAAACAGAAACATGTTTCCTCTTGATTATACTAGTATAGTTTTACACATGTACTCTGACTAACTACTCAATATATTTGCGTCACGTCTACAATTCACACAGAACATGACAGCTGGCGGTACCTGCTAGTTTCGCGATAACTTGGCACTGTTGACAAACTGTTTGTCGTGTCCTCGTGTTTGTGAAGGCCAGAGGGTTACAACAAGGGATGGGGTTCAAAAGAGGCTTTCATATTTTACTATGTATTGTGTACTGCCCGTTTCATCCGAGAATATCCGCATCCTGAAAAAAAAGCTGTATTAGATAAGCTACTAGCCGTTTTCCCGCGGTTTCAAACGCATACCATGAGAACCGCTGCCCTTATCGAGATAAAATATACCCTATGTTACTCGGGAAGAGCGCAGCTTTCGAACAGTGAAAGAATTTTTCAAATCGGCTCAGTAGTTTCGGAGATTTTAGGCAACACACAAATAAACAAGGGATCAAACAAAGAAACAAACGAATACCTGTTTCCTCTTGATTATACTAGTATAGTTTTACACATGTACTTTCACTAACTACTCAATATATTCGCGTCACGTCTACAGTTCACACAGAACATGACAGCTGGAGGTACCTGCTAGTTCCGCGATAACTTGGCACTGTTGACAAACTGTTTGTCGTGTCCTCGTGTTTGTGAAGGCCAGAGGGTTACAACTAGGGATGGGGTTCAAAAGAGGCTTTCATATTTTCCTATGTATTGTGTAGTTGCCGTTTCATCCGAGAATATCCGCATCCTGAAAAAAAAGCTGTATTATATAAGCTACTAGCCGTTTTCCCGCGGTTTCACACGCATACCATGAGAACCGCTGCCCTTATCGAGATAAAATATACCCTATGTTACTCGGGAAGAGCGTAGCTTTCAAACAGTGAAAGAATTTTTCAAATCGGCTCAGTAGTTTCGGAGATTTTAGGGTGCAAACAAGAAAACAAGGGTACAAACACAGAAACAAACAAAACATGTTTCCTCTTCACACACGTACTTTCCCTAACTACTCAATATATTCGCGTCACGTCTACAGTTCACACAGAACATGACAGCTGGCAGTACCTGCTAGTTTCGCGATAACTTGGCGCTGTTGACAAACTGTTTGTCGTGTCCTCGTGTTTGTGAAGGCCAGAGGGTTACAACAAGGGATGGGGTTCAGAAGAGGCTTTCTTATTTTACTATGTATTGTGTAGATGGCGTTTCATCCGGGTTCGTAGAAAATTTCTTGGGATAGCTGGTTAAAAATAGTATATTATAATATTAGTCTTGATACAGCCTTCTTATCGTCCCACTGCTGGGCACAGGCCTCCTCTCACACGGAGAAGGATTGAGCATTAATCATCACGCTTGCTCAATGCGGGTTGATGATTTCAGACTTTGTAGTCCAGGTTTCCTCAAGGTGTTTTCCTTCATAAAAAATAAAAAGGCTGTATCAATATAAGTATAGTGTATTGTATAAGCTATATTATTGCGTAGTTTAATCATAATCCATTAATTCGTTTTTGCGTGAAAGAGTAATAAACATCCGTACACTTTTCACGGCGTATAAGCGTGACATAATAAATGCACATAAATGACATGGAGACTTTATATAACTACAAATACTTAATTACCAATATATTATATGTTAAGAAGTTACGTATATTGTTCTAAAATTTGAATTAAATCCCAATATTTTAAGGTTCTAAGAAAGAGCCCACGATAATTGAGGAAAATTGATTGTGTATAGTGATTGGATTCAAATTGAATTTTAATTACGTTTTTTTTCTGAGGAGGAGAGAAATAATAGCAAATGAAAAAAAAATACAAGTTCGAGAAAACTACGAATATTCTTATCTACTTAAGCTTTTTCCAACTATATTGTTGTCAGCTTCCAGTGTACAAAAGTGACTATCTATCTGACTTCTTAAACCTGGGCCACCCGTTGCTTAGGAATGCCAGAAGTCAGACTTTCTGGCTTTTCCCAAAGCCGCCCAAATGAACCAAAAACTCAAATCTACGTTCAATCATTCATTGGTCATATATTTTCATCTAAAACCAACATCGAACAAACACAAAAGAAAATCACAAATCCTTTTCGTATACATAATCATAACAAATGGATTTCACATCTAAAAGCGATGGACAAGTGGAGAAACTTCCAACATGGCACAACTTTCATAAACGCTGTCATTTATAAAGGACACACGGAGGAAGGAAGATAGCGGAGATGCCACGAGGAAGGTAGGTCAGGCAACTTCTTGTAGGTCAAGTGACGTACGGTATGCGTGATCAGTTACTAGAAGTAATGAGGCATTCGGATTCATTGTCAAATTAAAATCGATCTGTTAAAGATTTATTGTGAAAATAATGGGTAGGTTTTATAAAAGGCATGTAAAGGCGGAGCTAGTAGTACACCCACTTTTTGGTGCTCTACTTTCACATGAGATTTTGCGTTAAGACATCTCCGCTTGTTATTTCGTTTTCCATGTAAAGGACACATCCATAGGAGAGTTAAACTACTGAAATTACTGAAATACTGGGACGAGAAAGTTGGAAAACTATTTTACTTCAGGCTACATGAGTGAGGTATATAGCGTGCTTACGAACTTTCTAGACCATAAGACAGTAACTTGGAAATTGAAGATCAAGCAAAAATGTATGCGGAGAAAAACATTGTTTTAGTACACTTTCAAAGACGTATACGGTAACTTAGGAATATTTTGGCACACGGAGAATGTAGAGACAAATTATTTCCACATTTTCACAACTTTCTCTTTTATGTTGGTCATGCAAAAAAATACTTTTTTGATGGATTTGTCAGATTACTTGCTTCTATAAACCAACGTTGACAAAAAACAAGTTCCATAACAGCCGAGGACGTCTAGCCTATTTAATTTACTTATTCAATAAAAAAGAATAAATTAAAATAAATGAATTTAATGGACATATTTTGCAATAGCCAACCCTGTGGCTGAAATAAAATTTCCATCTATTATTAAATACTGGAACGAAATCTTTATATCGAGATCCTGATTTCTTTGCAAAAAATAGAATCTGATTTGTGACGGCAAAGAGATATTTTCATCATGACAACCTTTTTGTCTACAACTTTTCCAAGAAATTCAGTGACAGCTGAAAAAATGTCGTCGGTATTTTGACACTTGGAAACTGACGCCTTGGTACCATACCGAAAAAGGTCTTATATCCATTAGGGCTAACGAACCCCATGTCAGTATCAAATAAATATGAACGAAAACCTTTGTATGATAAACGTTTTCACTATCTTATTACAAATAAATTACTCTGACTTCTGTCCCTTAGGCTGGGTGTACACTCACGAATTTAAATCGCCAAGTCAAGATTCTACGCAGCATTACTGGCTTACGATCTCTAGCCTCGCGTTTAGTGTGAAGGTATCAGCTATAAGGGTTTAGGAAGGCGCGCTTTTCGGTAACCCCACAGTATGAAACCGGCCTTATATTATGATATACGGTGTACGATAACGTTACAGAAGCCGAACTATGTACTTCTCTCCTTGTTGGTTGGGTAATATGTGTTTTTGTTGAACAATGTTTTTGTTCCAATGAATTTAGGATCGGGTGGTTTTCTCATGGTTTATATAGCTTGTTTTAGGTGTTATTTCAGTGATAGTTTTCAGGTAATCAGAGGATAGAATATTAGGCTGGTATTTTTCTGTCTAGCCTTTTTACTGACTATTTTACCGCTTCAGTAGTTTTGGAGTGAAAGTTGGACAGGCGGACAAGCCGAGTTACTTTCGCATAAATATTATTAAAGGATTAAAATTGTATTTCCTAAATATAGCTGCTCCTCTTACACGAATAAACTGTGGTAAGTATAATGATGCTGTACTTATAAGAATAATAAAAAATAAACAAACAGGGTGTAACAATTCGTAATTTTTATAACAACAATTTTGAACCCATTATGATTCTATAAAAAACCATGTCTACCTCTTTATAGGGTCGTTAAACATTTTGTGGATATTCGCTGGCACGTATTTTACGCTACATTAGGTTTGTAGCGGCAGCAGTCAGCCCAAAAATATTAATCGAACACGGATGGTAGAAACACCCTGTATTTTGTTTGGGAAAGGTGCTGTTACGGAAATAATTGTTTAGAACTTGTGTAATGCTTAGAAAAACGTTTGGGAAATTCATGTTGTATAATTTTATTTCTTGTAGACAAATTACTACATACATACAGGTTGGTAATTTGCTCTTTTCAGCAAAAGAAAGCTGTAGAAACATGATTAACATGATTGAGTTTACCCACGTTCAAAAGCACCTTACGCGTAAAGATATAGAGTATGTCAATCACATAAAATGTTTTATTTTTACAGCGACATAAAATTCTAGTATAGATTGATCTATCCAATAACAGTTTAAAATAACCTTAACCCAATTGACCAGTGAGTCATAACTTTTATTTCAACTTCGATCCGTTTTGGCGCCAATGACGTATTGAACGTCTGTTGTCGCGAATGAGCAAAACCGATTGAAGCCGAAGAGTTACGAAGATACCCGATCGAAGATCGAGCTTTGATACTTGCACGGTTACATAGTTGCCAGTAAGTAAAATCTTTCCCATATGGTTGTAAAAGTTATTGCACTGTAAGAAATCTTCTTACGACGATTCAGATGTTTGCATATTGACTCATACATAATGCAATAAAACATATGTTTTGTAAAGCATATTTAAAATATAAGAAGCCTTGAAGAAGAAATAGTAATGAAAAACTATGAAAAAGTATTTTTAAAATTTTCTCAAAAACATTTGATACAATTTTTGCGGTTTAATAAGATGAAAAGTTCTATCGCAATTTTGTATTTAAACTTCAACAATGAAACATTCTTGAGAATAACACACAGTAATGGGTAAATAAAATCGAGAGCTGGCAACACAGATCCCAATTGTCATTGTAGTGGAACTCTGAAGCAAACTAAACATAAACAGAGTGCTTTTGGCGAAAAAGGTTATAACAATATTGACAGAAATGAGTGAACAAAATAATACATTAATGGACAAAAATGAACGTCCTATCCAAGTGTCAAATGGAAGAAAAATAAACAAGAAAAATGAAAGCTATGAATTGGAGGAAATAAATAAACTAATGCCTAATAATGGTAAGTGGTTTACATAATAACTATTTACGTACATTGCGTTTTGATAAGTGTTTTGTATTTGTTGTAATATTTAGAAGGCGCAGTGTAAACATGTTTTGTTCGTGACAACTGATTGACGGGACCGGTCATAGGCTAACCGTAGAGTAAGGAAGCATTAGAATAACCATGTGTGAAAGAAAGGGATAGAAAGATTGTTTTTATATGTGCTATATGTTTTGATTTTTTACCGGTCTTTTATAATAGGCATGGTATATCTAATAGGTGAATTGATTGGTGAAGATTGGCGAAGGCGGCGTGACTTGTGCAGTTCAAAGTTCGATTCCAGTTTAAAATATTTTTATTTATAGTTGTATTTCATGGTTTTTTGTTTAATACTGTATAAATTAAGTTCATAAACACTTATCTAAAAAAAGAAACTAAATTCAGTTCTCACAGAGAATAATATAACTTTTGTGGTTAATATTTGAAAACCAGCTAATACTGCCAGTAGTTTCATTCACAACCTAGGTATGAACAACATATGAACAACATAGCCTACAACGATAAATGGATTACGTAATAATGAAATATTTTTCTAACATCTTTCAGAAGGCAGAAAGATTTGTCTCTCATATAAAAATATAGAATCACTTGCTGTTCTCTATGGTTCAACTTTCATCTTAAGGGTAGTAGGTACTTTTCGCATCCGGATAAAATGTAGCCTATATCCTTCTCAGGGTATGTATCAGAAATCGGTTTGGTAATTTTGCTGTAAAATACTAGCACAGACAATTACATCAAAATCGTCCTTTATATTATATCATATTTGTTTCCTACTACGAATAAATATTATTGGTTCTGAATTACTGATAAAGTCATATTCAATCATTTCCTATAAGTACGAATACTTCATATAAGTATCGATTGTATCAATGTCGAACGATTTATTGAGTCAATAGTACTCGATTCGAGTACCTATTTAGATTTGTTGCGCTAATTATGATAATATGCAAAATAAATAGTAAGTATATACCTTTGTATGTATAGGTGTCTGTGATTGCAACCAATATAAGGAAGTGAGTGAACGACTTTTTAATAGTGGCATATGGGTTTCCCCGAAGCTAAGGTTAAGAATTGCTGTCCATATGAGAATTTCTACTATTTACCTCTCTGAATTTCTAGGTACTACATACCTGTCTGAATTGCTGTAATCTATCCGTTATTTTAGAGTTTCGAGATCCATTAAATTACCTATATCTAGCTAATGTCAAAATTCAATGTCTGATTCCAAATCGACGATTAGTTTTGATAGAGGTTCCACCGTTTACCCTCTAATATCACCTATTATAATGCTGAAGAGTTTTTTTAGTTTGTTCGTTTGTTCACTGAGCTCGGGATAAGCTAGTTTATAATGTAAGATCAAAGATTAAAAAACTAAGGATTTTCATCTCATCATCATGACTTATTTCGAATTTTCATGAAGTCGCGAGCAAAAAGTCACAAAGCCTTTTAAAGATGCTAATCTAATCATTGTTATAAATATTATATGAGCATCTTTAAACGGTTTAGTCAGTCAATAAGTCAGTTAAATAAATTCTGCAGTATACCCATCAATTACTGGTACATAAGATCATGATTAATGTCGCAAGCATTAATTCTGTGAGGCTAAGATAACAATTATAATGAGACGATTAATTAAGCCTTGAGGTTACCTTAATCTGTACTAACCATTCTCATTATTGTGGAATATACTGATTAATGATGTTTGTATTACTACCGATAATCAGCCACACTCAATATGATATCTATCTGCTATTTGATACTAGGGATAGGAGCTTGAAGTCTCATGAACGAGACTAATGTCAAACTTCGATCTCTAGTAAGAAAGTCGACAGTTACAGATAGAATATAGGGAAAGGCCGTTGGATTGTTAAGTTATTGGTTTGTCAGAAGAATAACTCATCCCACCCAAAACAAAAATGTGAAAGACTGCCAAGTTCAATAATATGGGAATGCTTCGCCTATAAAAGAAGTGAGATCTGAATAAGTACCAAGTTCCATACACATACCTCAGTAAAAATAGTTACTTTTTAATGACGTTACTTGGCAAGTTTCATACACCTTGTTATAAACCTACTAAACGCAATGAATCAAGTATTTAATTTTCTATTAAAACTTGCCAAGTAACATCATTAAAAAGTAACTATTTTTACTGAGGTATGTGTATGGAACTTGGTACTTATTCAGATCTCACTTCTTTTATAGGCGAAGCATTCCCATATTATCGAACTTGGCAGTCTTTCACATTTTTGTTTTGGGTGGGATTTCATTTATTTTGTAAGGTTGTTTATTTTATTTTTTTCTTATGATGAAGTTAGTTAAAGAAATGTCTCATTTATACTATCTTTTAGATTTTTTAATATGCACTATGTTTCTTACGAAGAAATGAACTAGATTAACTTAATGGACTAGATTTACCAACTGACTGACATTACATGTTATCATATATTATGATCGTGGATCAAAGTTACACATTTGTTATTTTCGAAAGTGATTCACACTTGGCCGTTTTCAGATTTTTACTTTACTTTGACTAAATACAAACCTTTGTACCATTCGAAGATATATTTTATAAATATATATAAATTTAGTTCGTTTTAGTTCCTTAGGGGTATAAATTTACACCGGGTATAAAACACCTTCATTATTTTGAAACCGACTCACACTTGGCCATTTTCAGATTTTTCCCTTTACCTTGACATAAAGACCTACCTCCATGCCAAATTTCAAGTCAATACGACCATTGGAAGTGGTCTAGTTTTTTGATGAGTGAGTCAGTCAGTCAGTCAGTCAGTCAGTCAGTCAGTGAGTGTATAGTAAAAATAGCGATTTTCTGACGTCAATATCTCAAGACCTACAATAGGTATATTAATGAAATTTTGTATTTTAGATAAGTGAGGGAGTCTCAACAGATACTAGAAATTTGAAACGCGTAAATAAAATAGATTTTGAGTTACAGGGGGGTCGAATTTGGCCCGAAATGGTTCGTGTAATATAACCCACGGCCGGTGTGTCGCTTTTTTTGCTCGAACTTGGCGGACACACTGCCGTGTGTCTAGATCATATAGAGGTCAGCTTGACTATGCGGTCGAGTTACCGTCTTTTTAGAGTTTCGTACCTAAAGAGTAAAACGGGATACGACTACTAAGACTTCGCTGTCCGTCTGTCTGTCTATCCATCCGTATGTCCATCTGTCTATCATCATCGTCTTGTCAACTGAATGACGTGCACTGCTGGAGAATGACCTCCCCCAAGGTTCCCCAGTTTGCCCAATCTTCAGCAACACTGTGTCAACAACCCGATTGCATTTAATGAACTGTAATAGCTAAAACAATTTAAGTTATAACATTAAAACAAACACATTTGAACTAAAATCCAAGCTTTATCCATAATTTCAAATATTCATGTTTTGCAAAGCTAATAATTTTAATGAAATGTTCCGATCACAATGTGCTATGATAATTTAATCAGTCAATTAATAAAACAATGATACATGTTTTGATTCGGTTTATAAATAGATGAAGCTAAATTAAATGCTCTTGTTTTGTTAATCATTGCGTGTTCAGTATGATTGATTGACGGTTTTGGTTAATTGTAGCGATAGTAATCGGAAATGGTGTTTTATTTAAGTTTTAAAGGTAATTTGGTTTTAATTATCACGCTTTTTGTGGCTTGAATACCATGAATATATGTTATATCGGATATCAAATAATACAATAGGTTCATAGGTTATTTATAAATATAGTTAGGCCCAAGCTCACTGACAACAACGTCAGATTTCTTAAAAAAAACTGTTATCTATTATACATTTTCACCTTCAATCCTCAAAGTAAACGGTGTTTTTAATAAAAACAGACGTTTGTGTTATCAGTGAAAATGGGCCTTAGTGATTGACCCAGGATTTTGAAAATGGTATTCTCTAGCTTGAGCCACATTTTGAAAATATAGACACCAATAAAAACAGTTTAAAAGGGCCGCCTTTATCAAAACAGCTGCACCAAACGGACCACAAAATTCCGCTACCAACGCGAGTATGTTGACGAACCTATGCCATGCCTAAACCTACCGTTTCACGTCAATAGCACAGTTAATAAATCGAGTCATAGTCCAGCATTCAGTTTCTACGTACACAAACAAATCAGTTGGACAAACATTGGACAGCCAACAAAGTATCGGGGACCAATACAAATATTACAGCTGTGTAGGAATATGTATGTACAGTTTTGAGTACTGTGATTCTGTAGCTCGGCTATTTTCGGTTTTTCTTTTAGCTAGCTTTGAGTAAAAGTGAAGGTCAAAATGGAATATGTTTTTTGTTTTGAGATGGGAAATCATTAGATGATCCCTCCAGCTATGATTGCAGCGAGAGCTACTGTCAGACCTTTCACTGACTAAAACGAATGTTTGTTTTTTTGGGACCCTTTCAGTACTAGAGCCACAGTAACTTTCAAATGATCCCGCATCACCAGCAGGCAAACGTAAAACTACATTTAAAAATGAAAATTATAATGCTCCGAAGGGCCTGCTGTATTTCAAAAATATTGTTAAGAGGGCTATCACAAATTTTCGCGAATTTAAACGTTTTATACGAGTTTTGATGCTTTGGATATAGTCACAATAAAAAAACAAAAATAAGATTCAGAAAGTTTGATCATTTATCTTGAAAGTGTATTAAATAAATATTTTAATTTGTCCACGTACATCAGTAAAATCTTTGTCTCTGCAAAGGATGTTTCATAAAATGTTGCTTTTGGGTATCTTTTGATGCTTCGGTACTCCGAGGATATAGCAATTTAACCATTTATAAAAATGTTCAAGATACAACTATATCTTGTACTTGGAAGTGCTTAAATCAATTTATTACAATTCATACAGTATTACACCAAAAATAATTCTATAAAACTGAGAGTTACTGACAATTTTCCGTACGAAACTATATTTTTTATCTATGAAAGTATAATCCAAATTCAAATAAAAAACATTTAATAATTAAGGTGGTATTGTTATAAAGCTTGAAAAAAAAAATATTTTAAAATAATTCTTGTTTGCAATGCAAAAATCAATATAAATCTTGTGACGCGCGGTGTTCAACTTTAGTCAGCGCCAGGCGCTTACCGAGGAGGGACGTATCGCTCGCTGTTGCGCCGCGTAAACTCGCCGGAGTTCGAAAAATATAGCGCAACCTACGCATCTAACACGTTTTGATACTAGTGAGTTTTATTTTATTTATTAGTTATAATGATCTGATTGAAATGTAATATACATAAGTATTAGGCCATGATATTCTAATTCGAAAATGTTATAGATTGGGTTCTCTTTTTTTGATGTTGGTTATAAAGAAATATGTACGTAAATGTCATCGTCGTTAGTTTCGCTGTTGCATAATAATGTAATTGGACTTCTTTGATTCTTGCAGGATAATGAAAGCATATTTAATTCAGACTATCAGGCTCAATTGAATACCAGTACAAATAATATGGTAAGTATTTTTTGTCACCCGCAAAAGGTATACGTGACATATTTGTTTTAATAAACTATCTACATTCCTAGTTTTCATTGTTGCAGGAAAATGAAGATACAATACATGGAAGACGAATTATAGATTTTAGTTTTTTTATAAATCAATTACTTATAATTGATAAACATGGTGAAAAGTTTGGTTGTCGATTAAATAATTTAAAAATTGTAAACGATTACTTGTTTATTGTAACTCAATCGAGCTATTCTAGGTTATAAAATTCATCGGTACAAATAATATTTCATAAACTATAAAAACAATAAATTATTTCGGAAAAAAGTTGCAAAGTCTCAAGTTCGTTTGTGCCGCGTGGCGGTCCGCAGGTGTTCGTTGCGTATTTCACTAGACGCACACATGCGCAAGTGCTGCCGGCTATCGTCTAATTTACCTACAACTGAGCAATTCGATTTTGTAATAGCGCTCTTAACTTTTTAAAATCCTACTAACATTACAACAAATGCAAGATATATTATGATAGTTTAAAAATCAATAATTCATCTAACACAAGTAAACTCCATAAATCTATCAATCTTTTTATCGAATAAAATATTTACGTAACAAAGGACAAAAAACGCACGACACAACAAAATTAACACCATCAAACTTGTCACTAAACCATTAGTGCAACACGTTTATCCAAGCTCTAAATGGCATTTACAGTGAAATAGTGCTGCAACTGTAAGGTTAGTGTTCTGTACGTAAATCGGAATAAATAACGTATCCCAAGCTACATCGTTTGGCCTAAATTCCTATCTGTTACACAACAGGCGCTGTGCGTGGTTCTAGTGGCAGCGGGGATGTAAAATAAACCTTTTTAGGAACCTTTTTGTACTTTTTCAAGGACTTATACATGTAGTGAGTGTGGCTTCAATAATTTAGAATGGGCGTTTTATTTCCTTTAGGAAAATGGATAGCAAAATGTCTCGTTTAAGCGAGTTTTTCGTTTGAAATCTTCCTAATAGTGTTGCTAATATATATATCAGTATCAGTAGCACCGTTCAAATTTGACGAAAAGCAAACCATTAAATGTCAGTCAATTCCCCAGCAACCGTTAAGGTTTCAAAAATTGACATCATTATTATTATTTCGTTGGAATAAGTTTTTCTACAATGTAAAGGCTTTCAAGAACGTTACTAAAATGAACAAACTTTAATGAAATCATACAAACTTTTAACGTAGTTTTGAAAGACGCAATCAGCCTATAGCGTGTAAAGCCAAAAGTTCAAACAAAAATTACTGGTCACTATTTTTTAGAACAAAATATTGTAAAGGTATAAAATATGTTGATTGACTCAACATAGGTAATCTGATACTTTTACACGTAAACATAAAAACAAAACTTGTTATAACTGAAGTTTCGCAATAAAACTTTATAACGAAACGAATAACTGAGTCTAGTAGGTACTTTTTATTTTGTGACAATGTTATTCAACCGCTGGGTCACTTTTTGATGCCTATCATATGCCTAGGCTTTTCCCAACGTTGGTAGATTCTAACAAAGTTGGAAAAGCTAGGCAGTCCAATTCGGATTTCTAGTCTAATCAAAAGGTAAATAATAATGTATATGGCGTCGTCACCAGCATACACTGAATGCCGACATGATATAAAACAAGATTCATTTTAATAAACCTTTATCCTGCTTTTATCAAGCACATAAAAAGCCACAACAATCCTTAACATAATAAAGTTAACAGCTTAAAGGAAATTCCATTCTCTTCTCCAATATTTCTGCAACCCGCAGAGATTCCATTCTCGCCGATCCAGAACATTCCAGTACATTCTAGAACATTCCAGTTCGCTGTAAGTCGCACCCCGACCTAAGCCCTGGCACACATTGTGGATCGAGTCGCCAATTTGTGGAGCAACATTAATTACATGCAGCCTGTGTTTTAAATTCTTGTGGAACACAGATGTTTTATTTTAATTGTTCTCCGGTTTGTGTGGTTACGCCTTTATATCTAAGTAGTGTGAGATGTGCCTTGTAATTAGGTCGTGCTTGGGTTGTTATGACCCATTTTTTTGGATTTTTGTACTGTGAAAGGGGGAATATTATGCATGGATCATGGTATCCTGTGATAGTAAAAGCCTTTAATTAATCTTTGAAGATGGATTTAACAGCAACGCATGAATTGCATAACTACTGGAGGGCAATCTGCTTATATACACGCACATATACACGACAACGACATTTAAATATCGAAATTTCAATGTAACCAAAGACTAAAATACTTGTAATAATAGTTTCTTATATCAAAATGTGTTGCGTGAAACTTCTTTGCAGCACAGTAACTTTTCAAAAATCCAAGCTACATTTTCAAAACTTGTCAATTCACATCACGCCTCAGTTGAAACGTCAAAATCTGATAACACAGAAGCCATTTCAACTGCAGATTTCATTTCAAAAAGGTAGCGGAAACCCGTGAATAATTCAAAAAGTCTCAAGATTTCATACCTTTAAGAATCATACGAACAATTCAATAAAGAGGTAGAGGTATATACCGCGTTTCTCGCCACTAAGGGTGCTTGAACATTGTCTGTATAACTGGGACGCCGTCACGGAATAGAATGGAAACAGAAGACCCGCTTGTTACAATGATACAACAAATGTAGGTCAATAGATGGTATCGATGTGACGTTTCTTGGATTTGTAAATACGTAGATATCTACTGTTAGTCTTCTCAACAGTGTTACAGTGATGTCTAGATTATGGATTGAGATTTTTATTTTGCAGGTTTCCTGAGTTTCGTAAAAAAAGCTTAATATTCGTGGAATGATTTTTGAAAAATACATGATACACCCTTATTTGCACTTTCTGTTTTTTTTATTGAAGTTTTTACAAAACCCAGTGTATTTCGTCTAAACGGTCCAAGTTCTTAAGATTAGCGTTAGAGCAAACAAACAACGAACTATTCAGCTTTACTATAATATGATAGATACGTGAACCACACCCATTACCGACTACTTGAAATCTTTCGTCGTACAAACAAGATCTTCTGTGCACTTATCTACTCCATGACACTATCTCCCAACATCCTAGCTCCCCAAGCTTTTAAACTGACTCCCCTATTTGTTGGAGTTCCTCACCGCGAATGATGAATACGGTGGAATTTTCAACACTTCAATATACTTATTGAGAATTTGAAATTCAAATGTGGGTCTCTATTCTGTCTGACCGTATGTGCTTTGTTAGGAGTGTAGGTTTGAAAGTTCGAAAGTATTTTTGTTTGTGTATGTAGTTCAGTTTATTTGAATGGGGTTTTTATTTGTGTTTGGTTTGGTTGTTTAGTGGTTGTGAATGTGTTGATTACGTACGATTTTTGTATACCAGGCAACGTTGAGGTTAGTTATCTCAGTGACAGTCAGTGTTTAGTCTGGTGGATTTTAGACTGCTTACCAGACTTATTGGCTTGTGACGCTAAGTACTGCAAAAGTATTCATGTTACAGCTAAGATATATTCTTACAGCCAGTTTCTTCATCAAAAGTAAAAGCCAAAGCAATGTCGTAAAGTAAAAGTAACAGTCAAATTCGTTTTTTCAAGGCTACAGTAATAGCAAAACTAATAGATAAAACGAATTTGACCGTTACTTTTACTTTATGACATTACTTTGGCTTTTACTTTTGATGAAGAAACTGGCTGTTAGTGTGCCAAGTGACTGATGGTCATCCATACAATCTGATGATCACCCATCCAATTGCAATATTCAGCGTTAATCGTGATGAATCATCCCTTGCTTTCATTTATCCACAAACTCCAACAAAAAGTGGATTGTTACCTAAAAAGTGTTTTGAAATTACAACAAATTACGTTGATGCTGTTATAGACGCTAATTAATGGGACATAACATTTAACGTCGGTGTTACGGGGGATTAATACGTTATGAACGAAACCTGATAAAATATGATTATGGCTACGTTACGGTTATTAGTCTACTTATTCGGATTATTAGCTAGGTACATCGCTCGTTTTGAGCACTAAAGTATAATACTTTGCTACCTGAATAATATTTGCTTTCAACGGTGGTTCTAAAGCAAACTTTTGCGGAAAAATATTTTTGAATGTATGTTTTCGGTTTTCAGTTTTTTTTTTTGTTTTTGTGGATAGAAATACAAGAAATAACGTAGGATACTTTTTATTCGAGTTCAATTTTGATTGACTCAAACTGCAAGGTACAATAAATGCAACCGATCATTCAATCATCATTTCAATTTTATAGGGTTTTCGTTACTGCTTTCTGAGTAAAAGGGACGTGACAGAAAGGTGACATACAAAGTTGCATCGAAGTTACTCCTTTTTATTTGTTTTGGATTTATGGAAACATTAGACTGACCAAGGCTAAATAATAAATAAAAATAAATGAAGCTTCGTTGCTAATACTTCTGCTCTAATTCTTGTGAGTAGGAAAATATGACTGGTTTAGTTTCGTCCAGACTTCAATCCGTTTTATAAAATTAATAACAGCCTAGATCAGAAAACAGATCCAGATATTTTTAATAATTAGAATTTAATTTTGTAACCGTATAATAGAAATTCTGAAAACGATTTTTCTTTAGAAGGCTTTCAGCTTTCATAAAACGGATTTCAAATAAACACACCCGCCCATCAACATTTCACGGGGACATCACCGATCACTTCCAAAAAAAACAAATGAAAAGCTCGAAAACTATTTTCCCAGAACAAATAAATTTTCCAGCACTAAAATAGAAGCGTTGCCACGTAAAAAGATAAACTAAAACTGAAGGTATAGCTGGCTTTGCACAAAAAACGGCCAAGTGCGAGTCGCACGAAGGGTCCGTACCAGAGCAAAAATGAGCAAAAAAATCAATTGTATGGGGACCTCCAAAAATATTTATTTTATTCGTTGTTATAGCGGCAACAGAAATACATCATCTGTGAAAATTTCAACTCTCTATCTATCATAGTTCATGACATACAGGCCTGGTGACAGACAGACGGACAGACGGACGGACCGACGGACGGACAGAGGAGCGAAAACAATAGGATCCCGTTTTACCCTTTGGGTACGGAACCCTAAAAATTGGAGCGGTGCCTGCTATGACCGGCTTCACCTGTCACGGTGAACTCCACGCGTGTTAGTGACGCGCTACCAGTTTCGATTGTAACCAAAATAACTTAGTTTTGGAATAGGCACACTTTATTGGATATGATATGGCAGAAAAGTTGGCAGGAAAATCGTTGAGTTTAGCAAGATGACGTTGGTACTAATAAGGTTATATTTTGGATGGGTGATCACATGTTTTACTTTTAGTTTTCTGGAGATACACAATACAAAAATTATATCCACAAATATTGTACACATATTTCTACCTGGGTCGACAAAATATCTTGGTAGAGCTTGTATAATTTACATAACTCAATTACGTTCACAACTCGTAAACGACACTTAAGTAACAGCCCACATCCTGGCACATCTAGGTCAGAACACCATCAGTGCAACTCGAAGCAGGTTTACTTAACCCTTCGGAAACTGGCACTATTCCAATATAATTGCTACAATACTCCACAGTCCATGGTCAGTCGCTTCGCAACCCTGATTGGGGGAAGTGGGCTAAACTGACAGCGTTCCCAGTGTATATTTACAGGTGAACGGTGTACTCCATTCTAGTGTAAACAGTTATCTATCTGCATATCTGTGCCGCAGATGAATTAATCACGGGAGACGTGACGAAAGTAAACGGTCGACTGTTGTTTGTGATTTGAAAATCGAAAGAGTTTATGCAACGTTGCTTCTCATAGAAAATTGTGTGTATATTTTTGGTGGAGTGGAGTTAGAGTGGCTCGTTCAACGTGCCAATGAGGTGGTTACCTAAAATGATCTCCTAAAATTTCACAGCCCTCCAACACCGAAAAAATTCTCATCCCTTGAGAAAAAACCGTGTGAAAACCAGTTAAAAATTCACCCTGTTACATCGAAAAAAATAGCTACGCTACCTTTTACGGGAGTACCCCATAAATTAAATACCGAAACTTTTACGAAAACATTTTAAATTGTTGAAAAACAGCGGCTTCTGCCCTCGGGCGTCCGTTGTCAAGTAGGCCCTTTATCTCACAGTTTTATATCTCAATTTCCCCGTTTTTTAGACAGGATTAGGGTTGCGTAGTCATACATAAAAGCCGCCACATAGGGACGAGGGAGCACTTTAAAAATTCAATAGAATTGCTGAAAGAAATTTTATTGGGGCCATTTTTCTAGTTTGGGGTGAACTGTTAACTAACGGACGAAATAGTTTTCGTATCGAAAATAAAAATGTTAGTGGGAGTACTTTGTTGAAATTTTATCGTGCCTCATTTTTCACGAGCTCGTTTTAAATGACGAGGTTTAAGTGGACCAATTTTCCTCTAAGTAATGTAATTCTGTCTCTGGTTGAAGAGTGGTTCATTAAGTTTTTAAAAATCCAATGATGAATGGAATTAAAATATTAAATGAGCGTGGAAGAGCTTGCATTCGCTGTACGTTGACAAAACGACACGTGTGATACGCCGCGTGCTTACTTTTAGCAATGAATTTCTTTTAGCATAATTATGAGCAAGTTCTTTTAGTAATAATTTTAAATTATCATTCCTCGCGCCTGGGAGAAGCAAGATGTTGAAGTGTTACCACACATGAAAACTTTAATTTTGTATCCCTGTATCACCGTACGTATGTACGTTGTTAAGAAATAACAAAATACTTTTAAGCTGGCGTAGACATTGAACTTGGTTGTGTATTTATTTTTTCATACATTATACGGACTACTCGAGATGATAAGTGTGTGTACTGTACAATAACAATTTTGTTATAAAAAATATTTTATTTTCAATCACTTAAACGTCGGTATATTTCTTTACTTAAAGCATTAATCTCTCTTTTCATCGCTATAATGTTGCCAAGTATAATTTCGGGTAGTGCTTTACTTTAACAAATAAAATACAAAGGGTTTTCATATTGTATGCTTTGAGTGTTATCGATAAAATATAATAATACATTATACACTTTTTGTGTACCTACTACAATTATTTTTTGCGGTTTTACTGGGAAATTTTCTTCCACAATCTGTTAAAGACAATGTATAAAATTAAATGGAAATATTACAAAGCAATTGCATATCAGAGAAAACATAAAAAACAACATTATTTCCTGGAGATATTTTGTCCAAAAAATCCATATAAATAATCAATTCATTGTGTTGCTGCGTCAGTAAAAAAATCAATAGGGTAAAGAGGGGAACTTTGGACAACCCTACTTGGGATTCTTGATATTGATCTCTTATCTCGAGGATACAAAGTTAATGATACGTACGACTAACTCTATTTGCTGTATCCTATAAAAAGTTATATGAACTTAAAAAATATTTTCCTGTTACCTTTTTTTTTGTAATATTACCGTAATGGGCCTACTTAAGGTTGAATTTTACTTAAGAGTAGCTTCATTTACACCAGAATTTAAAACTAGGCTATAGCCTTCTTTGATAAGAGGGATATATAATACCTAGTAATCTTTTCAAATTAGATCTGTAGTTCCAGAGGTTAGCCCGTTTAAACAAATAAACTATTAAGCTTAACATTAATAACGAACTATTAAGCTTAGTATGGATTTCATAAATAAATGAGTATTATATCATAATTCACAGTTGATGAAGTCACATAACTTCATCGTTATTAAGATATTAGTGTCGTAGGTCATGGTTTGTGTACTCAAGCTTATTCTAACTTGCAATTTACATCATCATTATAATGCTCTAAAAACTGCGAATAAAAACAAGATTCATAAAGCTCACCTAGTTATTACCAACTTGATCCGAATGGCTGAACTCAAATAGACAATCCTTCAAGAATAAATATATACAATTACCTATAAATATATGGAAAATTGAAGCTCAAAGCGCCACTTTGTTGTTCATTATATTTAGTGTTTTACACAAACATTGTAAGGCTCCCAAATAACCTTATTAAATTGAGATGTCAATGAGTATCTATCATTTATATTGATACATAAACTAAATTCATACCAGTTGCCAGTGGACTAAACTGTCTAAACACAAATTGCTGTCCATCATATTAATATACGTATACAGTTCCATTATGTAGATACAAACGTTTATATCATAAATCATCTTAGACCCAACAGACAGCTTCGAATATCATAATCATCTGACATCGAAGGTTCTAGAACATCACAATAGAACATTGTAACTAGATTGTGGAGCTAAAGCCTACATTAGCAGAATTGCTTCGCTAAGCCGCCGTCCCACGTGAGCTGTGAATGCGATGTTGAAATATCACATGCTAATGCTGCCTGAGTGCTTCTAAGTGTGTTGCGAAATTTGACGAGATTGAAATCGTGTTGCAGGCGATTTTCATTCGGAAATACTTTTCAGGTGCAATACATAGTTTTATAGGTATGTAGGTAATTAGAAAGAATATGTTCCCGGTTGACAACTGTTTTTCAATCATTTTGACTTATGAATAATTGGTGTTGGTCATCTTTAAAATCATTTTGTGGTAAGTATTGTATGTGAGGCAAATATGTAATATGTAGTTACATTGTCAAATACAAATAAATTGAACGAAAATGCAAGTCTAAGTATTATTTTACCTACAGCAGAAACCAACACTCTCGCCATGCTAATGATCTGTTCCGCTTTCCATTTTGCATGTTCACACATCTCCCTCACATAGGACACAGATAGTCGAAGAAAATGCATGTACAAAGCTGTTGAATATGAAGTTCCTGACTTCTTGGCTTTAACAACTGTTGGCGTGGCTTCAAAATGCAGGGTACTGCGTTCCTGTCTCTTCTATCCAGACAAATTATTAGCAGCATTAAAGTTTATCACGCCTGCAAGGTTTTATGTACGACCCCATCTTTGTAGGTACTTAATTCGCTTAATGGCTTTGGCTCTAGTTTCTAAGTTGATTTATGATTGCTGAGTTTTATGTTTTTTGATTGTGTTTGTAGTTGGCTGTTTGTGTGGGTAATAAAGTTTGTTTGTTGTAGTGTGAAATATGCTTTCAAAGATAAAATATGTTGACACCATTGAAGGTTGATTACAGCTAAGGTAACGTCAATTTACTCCAGGTTTACTTCGAGGCGACTGACCCTTAATTTACAACAAACAAGAGCGATATAGATTATTAAAAAAAAACACTTCATATTACCACTGTACAAAATTACACATTCCCTTTTATTAGCCGGGATCCATCCAATCCAATTGCGAATGACAACTGCCGATACCGGACAATACTGTCAGCTAGTTCATTCCACACGAGTATAGCTAAACAAGACTACAAAGTCCCGACGTCAATCGAAGCTGACGTCTTACTCGGAACCACTAGAGAATCCTCGTGTCAAACATAATCCGGAATTGGCGACCACACGTTAAGTTCGCCGCACAAACTATCCCAGTACCCGGAACTACACCAACTAATTCACTAAACTTGAATATTTCTCCCTTGTAGAACACTACATGCAAAGTATTTTACTTTTCATAAACTTCTGCTCACGGGAATATAGAAAAGTTTGCAGCAAATCTGTTGGTCCTCCCGTACTTTGAATACCAGAGATATTCTATTGATCCAAAAAGTTTTGCCCAAAGTTTTTATATTTGGCAGCTGGGAACGCTTTGGTAAAGAGAAAACAAATTATAGTGACGATTGCTTTGCGCTGTGAATAATATATTTGTTGTTCGTGTTTATTTGTTTTGAATGGTCGTTATTTAGGGGATAAAATTAATGGTGATATTGCCTGTGGTTCATTTTAGCCGCGTTCACTCTAAATTTGAATATTTAATGATAAAACGCAATTTGAAAAAGTAAATCTGAATGTTGAGATTTTTTAATAAGATTTTTGAACAATGCATTTTTTTAATGGTTAAAACAAATTGGTGTTTCAGCAGAGTAATGGAGAAACGTAAACTACCAAAATGGTAGTAATATTTTTACTTGGAATAACTTTTGTTTAGAATAGTCTATTTCGGGTAAAAAAAATAGAATTTATCATCGTTTTTGTATTTGAAGTCTAAAAAACCGGAGCTTTCTGCTGCTTTTTCACGAAGTCTTAAATTAGGGACATAAGTCTATTAAAGAGATAATGTAATTTTAGTTGACGTAGTTTGCCATATGTCTAAAAATAAAAAAAAAAATCAATTGAAGTCTACAAAGTATTAATCATAGTTTAGTTTAGTCGGTTAGATATTGCCAACCTTCTATGTTTTGTTATTTATGTATATTTGTATAGTGGAACCTAATGAACAGTCATGCAATATTAATATTAATAACGTGATGGTTGCGATTGCAATTACTACTAAGTACACAGGGCTGTGTTAATGACCTGGCTGTACTTCAAATATTATTATCATTAACTTTAACAGCCAATTCTCTAGTGGACTTACAGCCAGTTTCTTCATCAAAAGTAAAAGCCAAAGTAATGTCATAAAGTAAAAGTAACGGTCAAATTCGTTTTTTAAGGCTAAAGTAACAGCAAAACTAATAGATAAAACGAATTTGACCGTTACTTTTACTTTATGACATTACTTTGGCTTTTACTTTTGATGAAGAAACTGGCTGTAAGACTACTCTATGACATAGACGTAGTTCTTTAAACAAACTTTAAGTTTTAATATTAACAAACTATATTTTTAATCAGCACGTTCCTACAAAAAGTTTACTTTGTATGTGAACTTACTCTTAACTCTTTATTCCATTAATGTAAAAGAAAACTCATTTCAAATAAAGAATATCTCAATTCCATTTTTGGACTTCAATTCCATCCAATCGAACCCACCCAGTCCAGTATAAACTAGATACATCTGGAATGTTCTAGACTCGTGTGTCAGCCTACGAGTATTCCATTTCAGTTGGCTCATCCCTTCTATTGAGCATCTCTCAAGAGTTATTCAAACCGTCTAGCTTTTGAAGTGTTACGTAACGCCCGTCTGACTCCAACAAAAGGGTTTACGCTTACACTTAGTACTTGGGGACAAAAGTGTTAACTGTAATGAGAAATACTGTCTCGTAATAACGTGGAATGATGACTGTTTTATGGTGAAGTGTGAGCCTGACGTTTGCTCGTAGTTAGGACTATAATTTTAGTAGCTGTTACAAGCGTCCTCGGAGTACTTACATTGTGTGACCGAATGAAAAGTAGCCTTAGATATGTTATTCTGTTTGTATAAGTTTGTTGCTGTAAAACTCCTTCAAAATCGTTCTGTATTTATAAGCTAATCGGTCAGGTATTTTTGTGTGAAAGGGTGATAAAATGGGCACATACTATTATTCATCTAAAGTGTGATTAGTTTTTGACAGGCACGCATTGCAACATCAATATATTATCTTCGGACAATTTTATTTATAGTTTGTTCATAGCTGTAATCATTATCCTAATAAATATACATCTCGTCATTAACGGTGTAATTACAAATACGATTCGAGATATCAAAAACTGAATCACCAATTCACTCTGTCAATAAAATCATAAACAGATAATTCTCAATTAAATCAATCCACTGTAATCTACAAATAACTTCTGAACGAAATTACCTACCTAATTAATATCGTACATACGTTATCATTGGCCATATAATACGTTTCTGTGTAGCCAGGTGTGGTAACTGGACATCATTATTGAATCATTAATTTAGAAGCCGTCTCCGTGCGGCCTCAGTGACGGCGGAGAGGTAATCTAAAGCTCTTAGGTATGTTATGGAGAGGACATTTGTTAGACTTTAGATGTGAAGCATAATTTGTGGATGAAATTCATTTATTTTGGAAGAAGGAACTGGCTGTTCTTGTGGTTTTGCTCACGTCACGGGAGACGATAGAACCACTTTTAAGAACCAGGCAAAAGCTGGACTATGTTAAATCTTAAGCTCGTTGACTATTTGGTATTAAATATTCGATGAAGAAAGAAAAAAATAAAGAAAGAAAAAACATTATTAACACAAAAGACGCAAATATCACAAAGATCACATGGGAATCACAGACATTACTTACAGAAAACCGACACTCTCGTCACAACTTTTTTCAAAGATTCAGTAAACGCAAAAGATGTAGGTACTCTCTATATGTAGGAATCTAAATACCTATCAAGGAGCTGCCAAAAGATCGCGACACTACAAACACAATAGCAAATTTTTCCGATAGCGTGAATGTATTTTCAGATACAAATCATGCACACACAAACTCTTTATGCAGGTCGTGTTTAACTTAGAGCATTTAATTATCCGGAGTCGCCATTGTCATACCTATCCAAAGAAACGAAAGTGCAACTCATACTCCTACCTATACATGTCTGGTGCCCGTTTTCACCAACAATCTCTTAACGTTTCCCTGAGAAAAAGGGCTCCGCAAATAATAAAGGTTATAAGGGACACTTAAACTTTGGTGAAAACGAAATTCATATTAAATGTTCCCTAAGAGTTCTTAGGGCATCCCTAAGTCTAGGTATTTGTTGGTGAAAATGGGCATGAGTTAAGTATATGCGTGTATTTGACATTATTGTCATGTGCATAAATATGCAGAAAATTCATAAGTGAACACCCACAATTCGTTGCGTTGCTTCACCCCCCCCTGCAAATTAGCACACCTTTTGCATAAAAATTTTCATAGCGTGTCCAGTTGGCCTAACGCTCTAAGTGTTTAGACCATAAATATTAGTTTTCCACGTGAACCGAAGTGGAAAATCACGGTGACACCAATCGTGTACGGGAATTTAGCCTTAATGTAATTGGAAACTGAAAACTGTTATTTAGTTGCTATTTCGCTCGTAATAACACGTTGCTTTTAACTATAGATATTACGGCTTTCCGGGAATTTTAAATTAGGTGGGTATCAGTTTTTAACGTTGAATATAGGATATTGTATTTTTTATAACTAGTGGTATTCTGCTATGATGAAATCCAAAATAATAGGAACTCACATTAAATTGATCATCATCCCGGCTGTCATTGATGCCAAAGATGTGCACTTTGGCAGTCGTGTGTATTCAAAAGCCGGATATTCTGATAACTTAGTATCGGGTTGCCATCTTCATACAGTTTGTTAGACAGTCGCTGCATGTAAAAAGGCTAGACAGATGATGAACTGTCACTAACTATAAGGACTGATGTTTTACAGCAACATCAACATACACTTTTACAGCTTTACAACAAAAGCAAGACTATCTCTGTAACATATAGCCACGTTACGTTACACATTAGGGTCTGTTCAGACAGACCGGCTCGGCGAGGAGAGCAAATTCTTAACACGTTGAAAATCGAGCACTTAGTATTTGTAGTAAGGTACATTTTTGCATGCGCACTGCTTTTGTCATTAAGAATGCTGGACGGCGCTTGGTGTGAAATAATAAGAGGAGCTGACCGGCTCCCATCGCGTGCTTTTTCTTGGTCTTGCAGACGTTTGGCTCCGATTGCATGCTTCTCGTTCACGTAGACAATCGGTTTCGGTCTGTGTCATCATCATCTCCCAAGCCTCTTTCCTAACTACGTTGGGGTCGGCTTCCAGTCTAACCGGATGTAGCTGAGTACCAGTGCTTTACAAGGAGCGACTGCCCTATCTGAGCCCCTCAACCCAGTTACCCGGGCAACCCAATAGGTACCACTTTGTTAGACCGGTTTCGGTCTGTCATCATCCTCCTCCGAGCCTTTTTCCCAAACTATGTTGGGGTCGGTTTCGGTCTGTGTGAAAAGAAAAATGCGGTCCGATGCTCTCCGAGCCGGTCTGTATGAACCGACCCTTAGGTTACACGTTACGATATATGTACGTTACGGTAGCAGTTGCAGCAACCGGTTAGAACACAGGTGTTCGCCGTGAAACACGGACACCATTAACGAATGATTAATTCTGGAGCTATGTGCCGTACATAGTTCAACGTGCGGTTGCAGTGGCAGCGGGTTGTGTTTTTTTTTTTTTTGTAAACAGGATGGTAGCTATTCTAGTTATTCAGGGTAGTTTATCAAATACAGCTGCTTAAAGAAATACATTTATTGAGACATTTTCATAAATATGAGAGATGATTGTTTTTCAAATAACAATATTCTAATTAAAAATTGATTATTATAAGCATTATTAGAAGCATTATGTCATATAATTCTTTTCAGTTTCATATAGGTATTTCATGGACAATTAATTGATTCGGCAAATATTATTGTTTTTTTACTATAAAATAACACAAAACAGCTCTTAAATATGACCCAACGCATTTTATTGCTTTAAAGTAATCTATAAACCCATCCTGTATATGCATACTCTGACGTAGCACTTTCGTGTGTGACTGAGTGACTGAAACTTGGAGCACCAAAACATGGATAACATTAACGAATGATTAATTCTCTTGCTGTACACATACTTTAGGTCAGCGTGTGGTCACAGTTACAGCGGGTACTTTGCTTGCATTGCTTTGTTATTATGTGCCAATTTAAGCCTGCAGTTTCATCCGAATTCCAAGGGAACTACTTCATGTTGCAAGATAAAAATAGCCTATATGTGATTCGAAAGTACCTATAAGCTATTATGTACTACAAAGTTTCTACAACAGAATCCGTTCCGCTGTCAAAGTGTGATTAAGGTACAAGTATCTAAACATCCAAAACTACAAACTTTTGCATTATAATTAGTAAATGGCTTATTATTAGTAAGTTTGAGATCCGGTTGAGATGATCGTATGAGCATAGGGGGTGCTTTAGAAACGAACGAAGTTGTGGACGAAACTTAGTTCAAAGCCGCAAATCATTTGACAGTCCATACATTTTTAAAACCAGATTTTTTTATATTTTGAACTACATGATTATTTCGTATTTTATATTTTATAAAAATTATATTCGTCCATGTGATTTTCCGAGTACATTTTATTTTAATACAACTGTCACGCATGACGAGAATGAAAAATGTATAAATAGGTCTTTTGTTTTCAATAATGGATGTCCGCAGTTTTTTGTTTTAATTAAATAACCATTGTGGTAGTGACTATTGGAAGACTGGTTTTTTATTTATAACAAATATTTTCATTATTCATGTGGCAAAAAGGTTTTCAACTTAACGTTAAAAATACTGAAGACTGAAAATTCTATTTCAAAATTATAATAAAATATCAGTCTCTTTTCTGTAACCTTGCTGAAAAAAGCTTATCTTCTTAGTTTTAAAAAAATCTTTAACAAACCCCTAATAAAATAGAAAAGTAAGAAATGTCATAAAAAAAATCAAGCATAGTATACCTGATAAAATAAAACTAAAGACTTTGTGTATTTGCTTGTACGCGGTAATCACAGTAACTGATTTGAAAAAATATTTCAGTGTTTGATAGCCCATTTATCGAGGAAGCCTACATATAGTATGGGCTACTTTTTATCCGATTACACAAAATGATTCCCTCTTAGGTGAAACCGCCCACGGAAGCAAAGCTCTTTTATATTTAGCTTAGTCGTGCATACAAAACGAGGGTTCACCTGCACCAAAAGTTTGCCTAATCAATTTATTATTTAACCTAACGACCCGCTAACACAGGCACCCCACCCCATCCAGTATAAATGGGACTTAATTCAAAGGGGAGTAACGCCATCTTATAACTATTTCATGAATGCCTGTTTTGGTAGCAAAGTACAGCGTTGAGCGTGATTATCGCGTATATACTAATCCATTGCTGGTTTTATGTGGTGACTGAATAATTTAATAAATATCCACCGAGCATTAGTCATGGACATGATATATATGTACATGGAGTAAGGAAAGAGCGGAGATGCCATAGTGCAGGTAGGTCAGGCGCCTTCTTCTATCAAATAGGTACAGTCGACATGACTAAAACTATCAGTTACGAGGCGTTCGGGTTCTTTGAGACATTTGTCAACGATTTTTGGTATTACAAAAAATGGTCCTAAGAAGGTGTATAAGAGCCAAGACAGTCACGTTTCTCATCCCCGCTCACCTGCATTTTGGCGCTCTACTCTCTTAGGAGATTTTCCGTTATGACACCTCCGCTAGTAATTTTGTTTTTCATGTAACATGCTTAATTAACGTGTTTTAGAGGCATTTGGCGGTGTTTACTTGAACGCTATTTGTGTTAGCTGATAGTATTTGCGTAATTAATGTAGTAGTACGTATTGATTGCATAAAGTGGTGTAATTAGGATGTCAATCGACAATTTTTTTATGTATCTAATATCAAAAAGCTAAAATAAATGCAGATTAATACATTTACAGGCATCTTTTGTTGGTTATTATAATTCTGGTTTATTATATAGATCAGGTTTTCTATGAAAAATGGTTTCTGATTATTCCTTAGAATGAAAAAAGTTGCTAAAAATACTCTCTTTAATCATGTTGTTTATGTGCTTAAGTAAGTACGTAAATAATATGATAAAAGTACTTAGTTTTTTTTAGAACAAAGAAGGAAAAATCTCAAATAGTAATTACTTAATTACGACATTCTCCATGAATAGCGTCAGGTATATTAATTGCATCTGTCCAAATATTTGTTTTGACTACCGTCACGATACACGCAATTTACTTAACAAATGACACACGAAAAGCAACCCTATGACTCATTGCAATAGAAATCATTACAGGAAGTTATGACATAATTTTATCTCATTTACACGGAGATAAATGACCAATATAACTTGACCTGTGCGGTCAACTTAAGGAGTGTAGATGAGGGATCAATATAGACTGGCTCGACCACATTCATCAAGGATTTCGGAATCAAAAGCAGTTTGTGTGACACGATACTATCAGTGCTATATTAATACTGATCGCGGTTGTAATTATTTTGTCATTAAATAATGTTAATTATTATTTATTTCGGCTGTTAATGAATCAATAATTCAGTAAAAACAAAGATGGCTGACATGGTTCATGATTCTCCTGCGGATGCGGGTACGTATTCTTTTAAAATTAAATTATGAATTATTTTCTTAATAAATTTTCTTACTTTTCCATTTTGGTTCGCCTTGTTACACGACTGTTCACTTGAAAATTTTCAGGCAACTGGTGTTTAAAATATCGTTTTGTCTCAGTCAATTTCAAACAATTTGAGAATAGATGTTGTGCGAATTTAGCGTTAAGTGTTTAAGTGGTAGAGCAATTCATCGTTATTACGGTGAATTGCACCATGTAACTACATAGAAACAATTAGTAAACAAATAACCATCCGTAAAATTCCCGATCTGACTAATTGGGGGCAAGTAAAAGCTGGTTATATACTTTCTTTCTAGCTGTGGTTTAATGTTGCAAGCCGCTCTTACAGTGAGTTGCACCATTTAACTTGGACAGTTACCGAAGCATTTCCAGTTATCAAATCGTCGATTTTACCAAGCATACGGCTGGTTATCGTTATAATTAAATGGTGCAACTCAACCTTCATTTTAAATAGGTACTAAATATTACCAGTATTTAATATCCCCAAACAAAACTGTCCTAAAATCTATTATTTTGCGTTACAAACTAAAATGGAAAATATCATAATGGCGGGGTATTACGGGGATCAACCGGGGAGACCATCGGTCATCATAATCCCCATTTTGGTACTCCCTAACGTAAGGGTCAAACCTTATATAAAATTTAGTTCTGCTTTACATTTGAGCGCAGCTTATGTTAGTAGGAAGCTTAAGTGTTTGGATGGGTTATTTTTTCGTGTTATACTTATGTATAATTGTTATGTGTGTTAAGTATAGAGTTGTGAATAATTAAGGGACTTGTACGTGTAACTGAATAGTAATTTTAAGCATGGGCCATTAAATTATCATTTTAAGCATTTTAGACGCATTTTATTGGAGGAAACAGGCCTGTTTTCATCATACAGAGAAGGAATCGTAACTCTTGCTTAATGCAGATTGGCTAATTAAGACTTTTTAAATACCGGGTTTCATCGAGATGTTTTCCTTCACCTTTATTCAGTCATTGGTGTCCAACATGTATTTAGAAAGCGCATTATAACTTTAGAAAATTTCATTGGTATTCCTCTGATCTGAAATTGAATCCAAACACCATGTACTTGAAAGACTTTAGCCACGAGGCTACAACAACGACATAAAACTCAGGATGAACAGTGTTAAATTCTGGTATTCTTTTCAGAGCCAATAACTCCTATGCAAGAAATCAACAAAGCTTATGAAGTATGTAAATTCGGTTGGTTTCACGTGAAGTTGCTGTTTGTGAGTTTTTTCGGGTGTATCGCTAGTATTCTGGTTACGAACACCACTTCGTACTTACTGCCGATAGCCGAGTGCGACCTTAACATGAATCTCAAACAAAAGGGACTTTTGAATGCTATGCCTTATTTTGGTAAGTATTAAAAAATATATTATTTAAGTATTTTATGTCAACCTCCTGAAATATTGCACAAATGCAAATCAACACCTTGTATATTAATTTCTAGACGGTTTCCCGCGGTACCCGCGTCTCTTGGAAATTACTGTTCGCAACGAGATAACCTCCTCCTTTTTGGGAAGTCGGTTAATAAAATTTAGCCTAAGTTACTTGGAGTGTAGCTTTGCAACTGTGAAATAATTTTTCAGCCTTTAGGGTACAAACCAACAAACATTCCTCTTTATTAAATTAGTAATCTTAATTTGATATAATTACCGTAACTTTTATCACAGTACCTACTTACCGTTGTTTCATTAAAATCGTTTTTGTATTTTGCGTCATCCGTCACAAACGTTTACATTACATTAATAAAATAATATTACTGAGTAGGTACAAAATTAATTTATAGTTTAATCCAAATCAATTTCAAAGTGCAATTGATCATGATCATTAACAAAACGCAAATATAAATTAATTGTCACTGACAGCCATATATTTAATTGCTTTTATTTTCATAATGAATTTTCAATTTATTAATGTCTATTTCTGACATCCATTATATTTTACATTATGTTGCTATGAAAGAGCTATTATTTAGTCTACTGTGTTGTACAATAAATAAGTTCCTTTAAATATGGAAAAAAAACCTTGTCTTCACAATCAATGATCAATCATCCATCGTTTCTTTGATCATGCTGCCCCCCATCATTATGTCATCCACCTAGTCTTTTCCCAACTTGTTGGGGTCGGCTCCAATCTTAATCGGATGCAGCTGTGTACCAGTGTTTTACATGGAGGGACTAATCTCCTCAACCCAGTTACCCGGGCAACTCGAAACCTGTCTCCCAGTGTCTTCAAATATAATCATATCTATGTTTTTTCAGGTATGTTCGTATCAACAGTAATAGCTGGATTTTTGATAGACACATTTGGAAGAATATACTTTTTAAGGATTGGTTTTGGAGGCATATTTCTGTGCACATTATTTTCGGCTTCCAGTCAGACTTACGAAATGTTGGCGGCTGCTAAACTATGCGAAGGTATTTTGTGAGTAATATTTTCTCTTTCAATATTAGGTATTAACTACTTTTTTTGGATCAAAGGCAGAAAAAATCACTCTTTCAAAATTCATTAATTCTAAGATGATTTTGATAACTTACTTTCCTGAATTATTGCCGTTTGGTTGAATGGATGAAAACAGGAACTTACCTGAAAAAATAAAAAATAACTTACTGCAAGCAGAAAAGAGGCCAAACATATAATAACAATTAACAATAACAATTATTTCACCGAAGAAACTCTTCTATTTTTACTAGACAGCATCGTTAAGTAAAATGTACCATCATTCAGTTAAGCAATTACATTTTATGCAAAACGATGCAAACAACGAATAAAATAAACAATTAATAAACTCAAAGTAATAATTTAGATCAAGTCTTTTGATGCGCGTCCAAATAAAAACAAGGTAACGACCGTTGCTTCACCTCCCTTTATCAAATTGTAACCTTGTTTACCTTCAAAAATGCCTCCAGCATTAATTATCTCAGGTACATTAAAAGGCTCTGGCCAACCCTTAAGTTTAAAGGAGCGTGAAGATAAAATGGGGTTGCTAACTTGTCACCCAGTACCATAATAATTCCCAAGTCTTGACGGATTCATCAGACCGTTGAGATAAGCAGCCAACTCAGTATTTTTCTTTCATTTCCTCACTTGTTTTTAAGCAGGAATTTTTAACTGCAAAGTTTATTTTGTAAACCCCTAGCTTGAAGTTTAAAGCTAATTTTAAATTGAATGATAAGGTACACCATTTGGCAGCAGCGTTTTTCGAAGTAGTTGAAGAATTACGGGTTTCTGTAGTGTTTTTTGAATTAAAATTCTATGAGCTGCTTTAGAAGAAATTTTAATGAGGTGTTTTATTTCATGGGTAAACTCATTATAAAAAGCTCTCATGTAAACATTTAATTATCTCTAGCCAACTTTACTGGTACGAATCCTGAGCAAGATAATTTAACAGTTCTACATACAAATATGAATGAAAAACTTTATGTAAACGAATCTCACTAACCATCCTTCATATGAAACAAACAACAAGCAAACTGTACGCTGCACCAACCTCATACATTATTCCTCTAAACTTCCAATACAGTATTGCCATTTCTGGTAGCATCCAAAACTGTAAATAATACAGTATTTGTACTGCGTTTGGTCTCGTGCCCAAAGTACTGACAGCAATATTACCCTGGCATAGTTGTCAGGGAGAACAAAATGACTAGCGGAGATGCCATAGCGGAAAATCTCCTAAGAAAATAGCGCGCTGATCATTTTTTGTTATACCAAAAATCGTTGACAGATGAGTCAAAGAACCTGTACGCCTCGTTATTTCACTCATAACTGTCGTTTTGGTCATGCCCACAGTACGTTTCTTTTTTTTTAACGACGTCAAAAATCATCAAATGACCCCTCCCGCTGTGGGTTAGCAGCGGTGAGGGAGTGTCAGCCTCTTACTGACTAAAAACCGTCGTATTCTGTCGTAGGCCTTTTAAGTACCAGGGCCGCGGTAACTCTTTCGAACAATCCCGCAGCCCGTACGTATTTGACCAAGATGAGATGCCTGACCTACCTGCATTATGGCATCTCCGCTCATCTTTCCTTGCTCCATGATAGTCGTCTATTGCAGCCAGCGCTGATATATTGGGTTTCTCCAATTTTGGTGTTTGATGTTCAGTGACTGTTTGTTTGTAGAATCCTGCATAAAGCGCGTCAATTGCTTTATGATTATCTGTTTTGGTTCGGAGTTTTGATTGGGTAGTCCCTATGTATGACATTATGTGTTTATATTTACGATGCTGTCTAAGAAAAATGTTTAGATTTTTTTAAAGTTGCTTTTAATGAATCTAATTCTAATTCTTTGTTGTTTTTTTTTCTAAATGGTATAGAATATAAGCTTGTCACCACGGTTATTTGAGAACAATAGCATAGGTACATTATTTTATGGTCTATCAACTACTATAATAATTATTTTCCTAATTGAGATCAATACGATTTCATACGACTTCTATTTGATATTGAATAAGTTTGTTCGAATTATTCTTTACTTAGAGGTAAATACTAGCTTTAAAATACTAAGATAATATCAGTAAGGGCACTAAGAGTACTTGAATTAATTTAGGGAGCTCATAAAAAAGAACCTATAGATAGACCTTTTCCAATAAGTGCTCTAAAAGGTACCCACGATTTAAAAAATGAAGATTGTGAAAAGGGCCTTTTAGATAGCTGTATTATTTTTATAAGGCTAGAAGAATATTTATTCTTTTGTGTACCTAATTCGGCCCTTTTATTTACGGTCATCATTTTTCGATATCGCGATTAGATTCATCTTTATGTTGCAGTAAATTTTTATTGCAATGAATTTGTGAATGTGAAAGAAAGAATCTATGAATGTAATGTTATAACTTTTGTTTCAAGCGAATGGGTTTTGATTTGTATGTTAATGAAGTTGCTATTACCCACAATTTATATGTATGTGGAGTTGAAGATAAGGAGTAGGTACCTAAATATTCTGTATTTCAATTTATTACCGACTTTGATAAATAATGTAAAAGTCAGTAAACAGAACTATCATGAAAACAATATATTCTCATTATTTCCATTTTGTCTATGTATCCTTTACATACATTACATTACATAGATACACTCCTTTATATAATTATTTACATATTTACAATACATATACAAAAAAAAACTATCCTAATAAAACAAAAAAAAAACTAAAACTAAAAAACGTCAAAAAACATTACACAATTAAACTTAACACCGGACCGGCCGGGACCAACACGTCATTATCATACTCTTCGAAACACGACCCTCCGAAACACCGTTAAACTAAAAAATAATATTATTGTATTTGTATTTTAACTTTTAGATTCGCCACATCCTTAGCAGCCATATCGTGTTTAACGTCAGAGTTCTGCCACTCCTCAATAAGAGACCGCGTGATGTTTTGCCAGTCGTCTTACGCTGCGCTCACGCAGATTCTGTCGCCGGCCATGGCATGGGGCATACTCATACAGGATTGGAGGTATAGCTTCTTTGATGGGGCTTTTGGTGAGTAAGGTGATAATAAATATATCATTGTCTATCTCCTGCCATGATCCCGATTTCTTATCTGGTAGAAACTACCAGGGTCCTCTTAACTTAATTATAAAAGTTATAAAAGTGCTAATATCGTTCTTGGTTTAGTATTATGAGTATTTTTTCAAATAGTGATATCTGTATCCTTGATCAATAATTCTGTTTATGGCTTTAAATACTTGTCTACTTAATATTTGCCTGTTTTTGTTTTGCATTAACTTGGCCTAGAATAAAGACAAATGGCCTTTTCTGATACCTTTTCTATATCCAAAAAACTATTACACCACTCAAATTATAAATACCTGTTTCAGACACATATGCACTTTTTTTAATTTACCATTTTTAGCTATATATTTTCTTTATTTACATTTATATTAATTCTGATTTTGTTACAGTACTTAATGTTTGGAACTTCTACTTACTCGCAATGTCACTATGGTCGTTGACCGCGTTTCTCCTGTACCTAATGTTACCAGAAAGTCCAAAATTCCTAGTAACACAAAAAAGATATGTGGAAGCGAGAAATATTTTGATCAAAATATACGTGGAAAACAGTAGAAAACCTGCCGACACTTTCCCGGTGAGAATATTGCATTTTTTATCAGAGCTAGTTCGGGGAATATCTGAAAACAGACCTGCTTATTTTCCTATGCAAAATGTACTATCTAGCACATGTTGGCGAAATACACTGAGGGACAATGAATTTGACATACTTTTTTTTTGTTTTTGAATGAAAATGGAAAATCCACTAGTAAATTATTTTGAGCACACTTTGTGAAATTAGTTGATTTTTACTTCCTATCAAAATTTTTCACTTTCTTTTTAAGTGACGTCAACCTCAATCTTGTAATAAAATAATGGATTTACTATGTATTTGGAAATAAATGAAAGCCTCATGTGTTTGATACTAGTTGGCTTTTGCTAACAGCATAAAACTATATAATAAAATATAATTTTGGCTGGCTTGACCAACATCAAGTAAAGTATTAAGTACTTTCACATATACTTAAACCATTTTCTATTCACCAGTATCCAGAAATATTCGAAAAAGAAATCAAAGAGGCAGCTACCGAGAAGGAAGATGCAAGCAAGACGAAGTTTGGCACAAAAATACTGGCTGGCCTTAGAAATATGAAGCCGCTGTTTCATAGACCTTTACTCGGGTATTTGGGCCTGATTGGTTTGATGCAGTTCATCACGTTGGGAATGTAAGTGGATAGTACGTATGTTTATTCATTTTATAGTAGTTTAAAATAATATTTAGAGATTTAATTGGCCGCATTTTTGCGTTTAATCAAAATCCCGCAAAAACTGCTCAAAGGGAGCAGAAAGAGGAATAATCATGCATAAATAACCTATTTATAATATTAGTAGGAAGACAAGTATAAATTCAAAGAATTTCTCAAAGAGTATATGAACTTCTATTTTGTGTTTTTTACCTGGTTTCCTTTTTTATCCCCATTGCAGGTCTCTGCTCAAAGGGCTATTTCGCCTGATTCAACCCATTTGACGTAGCTCCCGTTATATTTTTTTTTATTTCTTTTCGTCTATGCCTCCGTCAAAGCGTTTAAGGCTCTGAAAATCCAATTCAGTCACTATCTACTGAAGTCATTCAACTAGCAAACGTTGGACGAGATGGATTTACTGATATTCCTAAATTTTACCTTTTTTAATTTTTCGTGTCATCGTTTCATCATTTGTTGCTGTTGGATTATCTACTTTATTATTTGGCACGTTAGGTGTTAAATTGAGTGAAACAACTATTGTCATAGCAGATAAGACGGAACTTCAAAAATATATATAATGTTGTTTTTTTAGACACAACGTTATCAGGCTGTGGTTCCCTCAATTATCAACGATAGTCGAGCATTACAAATTGGATGCGAACCAAAATTTATGCGACCTATTGGACGCTTATACGGGCACTTTGAAAGTAAAAAATAATCCGAATTCAACGGCAGGAGTGTGCGTACCGGTAAGTGAAAGTTTATTCATAAAATTAATGTTATTAGATTTTGTTTGCAAGATTTATTATTCAAAGGGGCCTTCAAAAAATTTGGGGAACTCATTTATTCAGGAGAGGTGCTTGGAAAATTTGTAGCACCATTGATAAATGTTATGTTGTATCTAATGATACATTCAAATTCATGCCCTTGGAAAGAATTTTATGAATCTAATTCAAAAGTAACGCAAAGGAATTTGGTTTACTCTCGTGTCAAAGAACCTTTTTTTGTTGCGCTTCAATGGGTATTTAAATTGAAAATATAATGCTTTACATTACTCTATTCCCTTGAACAAAATCTATTAGCTGTTTTTGTATTTTATATAAAATAATTTCACACATAACCATAACAAGTATAATACGTTTTTGATTACGGAACTAAAAAGATTCAAAACTTCAACCTTCAAAATCTAAGTTACAGGAGGAATAATATCAACTTCAAACTATTGGAAAGAACTGAAAAGTAGCACCTGGTTACCATATCTCGTGGAAACAGCTTGAGACTAACTAAGTTATCTCCAGCCAATATGGAGACGTTGATATATGATTTTACAAAGTTCACCCGTGCAGTTTCACCCACTTTGAAATCGATGATGGGACCCCCTCGGGACCCAAATTGAGTTCCGGGGAAAAATATCCCACTTAGTCCCTGCCATGATTTATCTTCGTATAATGTTTCACGGAAATCGGCCGAAGCGTTTTCGTGAAATTGGGTAACAAACAAACCTTTTTAGATTTGTTATAGTAGGCATAACGGAGGGGTGTTTGGTGCTCAATTACAAAACCGCCACATTACTTAGGTTCTAAAAGAAGGCGATATTTTTTAAAGAGTTGTGTTCGGTAATACTTTTTCTTTTGTTAAGATACTGTACTATACTTTGGTGTATTTCAATTTGTTGAAATGTTGATGTATTGTTTGAAAGATTGGCTTTGGGGTGACGTGTCGCGCGCTAAATGATCGAAAAGATATATATTTTTTTTGATAAATCAACGGGGTATAAGAACTAGCTATTCCCCGGGGATTTCATCCACAAGCTGGGAGAAACAACTGAGTAAAAATAAGCCTATGTCCTTTCTCAGGTCCTAGACTATCATGGATACCCGATTTCATTTAAATCTATTCAGTACCTAATTTTGGTATGAAAACCCGACCGACAAATACACATAAACACGATTTGAAATTTTCATTGAATAATCAAAAACATTAGCTTTTTATTAGGCTCTCACTTGTACCACTAGTGTAAAATTCTAAAAAAGTTTTTTCCTCGTGTACTTTCCCTAACAAAGCGACACGTAAGTTAAAAGCTTGCCTATCCAATTAAGGCAAATGTGCTTCTGCTAATAGCATCCCCGCAATAATTCGACGCGGTTTAGTTTCCAACTACACAACCCTTAGCATTGCGGGTTTCGCTCTGAAACCGCAAAATCCATTATTTATAGGACCTCCTTAATATTTGTACTGTCATTACATTTTCCATGTTAATATTCCCTTCGAATCTTCCTTTAATTGTAATGATGTTTCTAGCTAATGATGAGTTTCCTCAGTTCTTTGCAGATACAAAGTAACGTATAACCGTTTCTATTGCCGCCAAATTTCATATCAATCGATTAAGCTGGCAGAATATTCCCGAAATAAAATATGTTCTCTGTCCTAATCCTGGGATGTAAACTATCATCTCTGTTTATCTTTGAAGCTTACACTATCAAAACTATTGATTGGTTTTCATAAAATTTTATTACACCACGGGCTTAAACAACATCGAAAACTTTGTGGTTTCATTTATTTCCATTTGGTATATAAGAGGAAATGTTTACTATATCATGTGTACGTGTATTTTTTTTAATTCTTTTTTTTTCTCTTCTAGCACGTAAGTGGCTCCGAAACCTACATCAACAGCATAATCATAGGCTTAATAAGCATTCTACCTTATTTCATCAGTGGGGTAATTGTGAACAAGGTCGGTAAAAAGGCCCTCTTGTTCGTAGGAGGGGTGATATCTAGTGGGGCCTTGCTTGGACTGAGGTGGTCAAGTTCTAAAGCAATGATGGTGGCCTTCTTTTCTGTCAATATTGCTATCACGCAGACGATGAAGAGTTTGACACAAGTAGTGTTGATCGATGTCGTCCCTACGGCTATGAGGTAAGGAAAACCTTTTTGTATTCATACATATATCAAATAACAATAAAAGTTGGTTGTTTTATCTTCAATAATAAAGAAATTATGTAACATTTTTCTAAAAACTTTGTCTTTGTCGTCGTAACATCCTTAAAACGTTTACTCTTAACAAAGGTCTTCTCGAAATACTCCTCAGCTGCAAACCTCCGGATATTCGGATTTCCAAAAATCAAATTTTGTTGCGTAATTTGTTCCTACCAAACCCTTAAAATTTCCTAAGATTAAATCTAATCTCATTACAATTAACTTCCCTTTTCCTTCTATGTGAATAATACTTAGCATAAATCCCGGAAAATTTTGCTTCTTACTAAGGGGTTTTATTAATTATTCTTTAATCTTTCGCAGGACTTTAGCGTTATCTCTGGTGATGCTGACGGCTCGTGTGGGCACATTAGTTAGTAACGTCGCCTTCCCTATTCTACTCGCCATGGGTTGTTCCATACCCTTCTACACAATGGCCGCCATGATGTCTTGTAAGTATATTGTTTGTATCTTCTACTGCTGTTTTGTTTGCTTATTTTTCATTGTCTTTAAAAACGTCTGGTTTATTGTTACTTACTTTTACTACTTGCATAAAAACAATCCTAACATTGACGGTTATATCTTACTCATGTGCCTCATACTTTTCTTCTAATTCTTAATCCTTTATATCATCAAGTTTACATACACCATTATTTACTTCTATTTCTGTTGCAACTATCAGAACGAATTGTAAACCAATCTAGATCACATCATTATTATTATCTCTTGTAAAATAAGTCGTTTCAATACCATTGCCTTAGATTGGACCAGTTAATCTATTTAACTACTTGTAATGTAATACATATTTGATTATTATTTGAGGATGGTTGGATTCAACCAAATCGTGAAATCTCTTCACATTCTCGTAAATTCTGATTTCAAACTATATTTAAAAACTATTTGCATCCCGATATTACGTCACATTTCGCTAAGTCAGTGCACCGTATATTGGATAGTGGCACCGGCGCCGCTGCACCAATTACGTATAAATCTGGATTGGATCACCGCACTACCAGCCGAGCTCCTAATTTGAGAGATTGGAAATAGCAAAAATTTGTTTGCAAATATTCCTCTCGGAAAATTTTCAGTATTAGTTTTTAAAACATTTTCACCTTCATTACTTCGAATGGTATACAGAAATCGGGTTCGCAATAATAATTGAAGTTTTGCTAATGTAACTATTTTTTTCATCTGTTGGGTCTTTTTTATGACTTGGTTGCATAAAATTGGTAAGCTTGTTAACTAAGCTAATTAAAGTTGTATCTATTACGTCAATAGCGCTACGGTAGGAATCAAATGTATGATCTCTTTATTGTCAGAATCGCCTTAGCCATTAGGTTTTTACCACTTTCCGGAATATGAATTTCAATAGCCCATCTATTTGTTGGTTTGCTCACTAGAGAAGTATCCCACATTACTTGAATACTGTCCAAACCTCTCCAGTAGGCAAATCAACAGATAGCTAAGTTATTGAAATCAGCAGCTAGACTCGACATTACAGCTCATTGTTTTTTGAACCTGCATCCCACGCGATAAGTACAAGCTCAATAAACAGTTGACGACCCTTCCCACTCGTCTGCTTAGCCATTCATAGCAAATATTTTATTTCTAATTTTATTTGCTTGTCAGGGGCAGTGCTATTATAAGTGCTCGGGTAAACCTTTATCCTCTTCTATTATTTATTGTTAGCCAAAGGTTATTCACCCACTATCATCTTCAGAGTCATAAAAGGGTGAAGGTTATTTTTTCCTACTAACACTACACAAATTATTTGTTCTAATTTGACATTTTTTTCCTTGGTTCCAGGTGTGGTCATGTTATCAATATTCCTGCCAAAGAAGAAACAATAATGTACTTAACTCATTAGATTTAGTGTAGCAATAAATATAGTTAATTGTTTACTGTTAATCTTTGTTTTATTTCACACTAAGTAAACAGCTGAGAACAGCTAATTTATTTTGATAAATAGGTACGTAACTCATAAAAAAACTCAATTGGTTGTCAATAGTTATATGTAGAATAGTAAAGAATGTGCAATGCGCTCCTCAAATATTATATCACATCATATCGGCCAGTAGCGGACCAACCCTCCCGGTCTTGGGCAGCCCATATCCATCCACTGCCCACAACATTCTTCAAACCCTCGGTCTACCATACAGCCTGCAGAACATACACTACGTTTAAATAATGAATATGCACAACTCATATCCTACCTCAATATTTTTACGATTAACTACTGAAGGTCCCTTCAGAACATCAATCAATTTCTCCTTTTATGTAACAACCCTACTAAACAGTCGATATACTTATAAATATCGATACCGCTTGATGTAAGCCGATTACGATTAGCCGACCAATCGAATGGGTGGCTGCTTTAGTTTCGTAGAAACTTGCTTTTTGTTGTCCAGGGCAGGATTCAGGCATCAAGAAAGGTTGTGGCGTATCCGATATGGCTGAAAGTTCACATACTCATGAGGGAATATATAAATAGGGGTAGTAGGTAAATAAGAGTGTATGTAGGGGGAGTACATAAGAAAGTGCAGAGGAAGTACATAGGGAAGTAAATAGGGGTAGGACATAGGATTAGTATATTAAAGAGTACCTACATAAGAATTTAAATATGTGTAGTTTTTTCATAGCATTGGCAGCCAGCATACAGGCATACATTTTTGTTTTGAGTTTAGTAATAGTTTTATAGTTTAATTCTATGAAAAATAGGGATGGAAGATTAAATTATCGATGTTTTGTAAATACATTTTGTTTGTATCATAATGTCCTTTAAAAAATGTTGCCATCCCAAAAATGCTTTCAAAACCAAAAAAAACAGACTATCGAATAAATACATCGTAAAAATTGCTATTTGAAACTCCATCATGGAAAAATGACAGAAAATTACGTGCGTGCAAAAATACTTGGCATTTTCGTAATTGTTCTGATTTTTTTTTAATCCACGCTGACGGCACCACGGTATAAAAAATATGCAGCCGAGTTATTTTTAACAAACCACTGTTTATGTTCACACCTGTTTTCGATGAGAAGGTAAGCAGAGGAGCTTCTATCAGGAACTAATAAGGGATAAGAAATATGCTAATGCATTAGCATATTTTATTTTTATTCTTGTTACTGATAATTTAGTGTAGATTTTAATTAAACTTCGGAATAATATAGCTTACAGGCAAAGTAATATTGATCATCTAAGAGTCTCCTCATGAAAAATCCCAATGATCAACATCTACCTTACTCAACAGTTGAAAACAATAGCGAAAACAATGTGTATATAATAAAAATAAATACGCATATTGCTTGAAAGTAAGTTCATAGAGTTTCCTATAGTTTCCTATAAGACAATGTATTTTCAGGAATCTCAGTATCAGCTGCACGAGTGTGTCATAAAACATTACGCTTTTTCTTGACAGTTGGATAAAACAGGAATTAAAATACAGAATTCTATGTAAAAATATTTGTTTTACGCTTTATTTGTATAATACGGTAGCATGTTACGTGTTTGTGGCTTCAAATGATATCACTATTCTATTTAAAAAAGTTATGATATAGGTTTGACAGCCTGGAAGAAGTTATTAATGTCTGTTTCTTTAGATATTCGCCTTCTAATTAAGGAAGTTTTTTTTTGTAATCTGTGAGTCTTGGTAACACCTTTGATTCTACAAAAACCTTAAGGTATGCTACAATGTTACATCAGTGGCAATCCAGAAACATTTTAACTGATAACGGCACACCAAACCAAGTACCAAGGCCTCTCACTGTCTACACACAAGAGTATTTACTATAGCGTTCTCAAGCTTCGTACAACGTGATGGATCAAGACTAATTGGTCGTAGTAACAAGGCCTTTATCATCTTGAATAAATTAGTGTAATTACGTCACATTAAATCATGTAGGGTATTATTACAGCAGGTACCGCTGACATGATAAGGTGTAGTGCGTTGAGAAAAGGAATTTTAAGGTCTAAAATATATGGTCCAATTTCGGAGGATGAGTGACTTGGATTTACCGGCGTTGGCTGAGAGGGAACGAGGTGAGTTGAAAATCTGGAATAATTTGGCAAATGTTATAGGTGCTTTAGGGTTTCTAAAACAAGTGGGATGAGTTAAAATTACAAAGAAGATTATGTACTATAGGCATCACATTTTGTACTTGAAGAATTTTTTTAATGAAATTGATTGCTGACAAAAAATGATGCTCTTATTTAATTAGCTAAATTACATTTTCTTGTACCCCAAGAACTCGATGAATAGAAAAAAATACGCAAGCTAAACTGAAAAATGTTACAGCCCCGAATAGCTTTTTCTTGTAACCTTAAATTTAGATATATCAAAGTGTCGAAATAAATAGTCTGCTGCTATTTGAGCTCGCTGGGGACACTTATTTTAGATACAATTGAGAATACACTTGATAGGAGGGATTTTTTAATGTGTGAATATATTTAGACTAAAGTACTTACTTTACAGTAAAATATAAAAAAAAAACTGGTTCAGATTTTATATTATGCTATTAAGTGCAATTTAGAAGAATTTAGGTTGTAAAAGAAAATAAATCTCAATAATATTTATTGTACTGAGTGAAATCCAAATCAGTGATTGGTCCACTAGAATATAATATCTTATAGATCTATACCAAATTCAATTGTGTTGTGTAAAAACCATTTATTATCTATTCTATTTATTATCTTGAAATAAATGTGGGTGTATGATAATACGGCATTACTTGTCCATTTGGACAAGAAAAGAGGTTATTTTTAAAGATACAAAAATGTTGTCTGAAAATATAGTCACACGATAATATAGTATTGGTCTGTAAATATCACCTTTTATTACACCTTGGTACATCAATGTACCTAAAAGTAAGACGTGGCGTGGATACGGCATATTTCTAGCTGAAAAAAATACCAACGACCAACTGAATTTGTAAATCAAATCTAGGTAGAAACGATATCTGAATAGAAAGGTCAGTTCATCCAGTTTGATTAAAATCTGAGAAAACATATCTAGAATTTTCACAAAGGGGACTTTTGCATGTACCTACCGTACTCAATTATTTCCTAAAATATCTGGGGGCACGGCAGTGCCCCAGCCAAGTCTCGAGCAAAACGGGCACGGCCGTACCATCTTTTCTCGAAGCGATTCGCGGCTGTTTCGCCCCCCCTATATCTTCGACGTGGACAAAGCTAGGAGTTTAGGTTTTCGGTGAATAATAGTAGGCATTAGAACAAGCTTAAGTTCGAAATTACATGCCAATTGAATTAATAGTTTAGGAGTTACGGTCGATCAAAGTTACACCATTTTGTCACTCACTGACTCACTGATTCACTGACTCACTGATTCACTGACAGATCATCAAAAATCTAAGGTACTTCTAGCAGACTTAGAAACTTCAAATTTTGCACCAAGATAGGTCATTAGCCACATATAAAGGAAAAAATATAAAAACTTTAAAAAATAATATGCCATAGAAAACAATTTTATATTTGCGGTTTGGCAAGAACATTATGTATGGATTTGACTGCATTGTTAACTTTGTTCGTTGTTTAAGTACCTATTCAATTGGATGAATACATACATAGAATAGAAAAGAATAATATACATGTAATACATAGACTATCATTATTACAAACTAATACATAAAGTTCATAATTCATTAAATTAATAAAGCTAAAACTCCATTATATTGCCATAAATATTGTATGCGCGCTCTCTATTGTATGGTCTAGCTGTCGCAAGTGCGGCTGCTGATCACGAGGTCTCGGGTTCGATTCCCGAGTCAGGCCGAAATCGCTTTGTGGGTTTTAGAAGACTTTCACAAAGCAGCCCGGAGCCTGGAAGTTGGTGATTGATACACCCGTGCATCGGAGAGCACGTAAATGTCGGTCCTGCGCCTGATCTCTCTCCGGTCGTGTCGGATTTGCCGTCCCATCGGGTTATGAGAGTGAAGGAATAGGGAGTGCACCTGTGTCTGCGCAAGTGTTTGTGCACTATAATATGTCCTGCGCAATTGGCTGATCTCCTTAAATGAGAACAGCCGCCGTAGCCGATAATCGGCTAGGAGGACATCATCATGCGCGCTCGATAGATGGCGTTGTACCTGTCTGAATCGCGCTATGGTTTCGTTACAAAGCGCAGTCTAAGTAGTACTTCAAAATAATTCGATAATTTTCATTTGATAGCGCCATCTGTCTATGAAAAACCATTTCCAAACTAAAAAAAATATTGTAGTGATAATTGATATTCGGAGAACTTTACGTGTTATTTAGTTTAGTTTAGTTATAGTTAGTAAGTTAGTAGATATATATTTATTTAGTTAGTTATTTGTTAGTTAGTTTAGTTCTATTTAGTTTGTTAGTTATTTATTACACATATATATGCGTATATATTATATATAAAAGAGATAGAGATAGAGAATGGGTTCTAAGCAAAGCAGTAGCTGAAGTCCAAGAAATTATGAGGTCAACTAAAAAAAAAAGAAATACACTTACAAAAAATAAATGAGATCCCACCAAAAACATTAAATGTAAAAAAATGCCAAGTCTCTCGATGCAGTCTTTCCATCGTAAAAAGTTTTGAGATCTCATAGAAGCCAAGTCCTATTCAAAATATTTTGTAGTTATAAATCAACATTTAGTAATTGTATCAATAGTTTTCTTTATATTATAATTATAGTGACTTGGCAATGAGCACAAATTAAAAGCTGCTTGCTGCCTGGAATTATGTGCAAATGTTACTGACGAGACCAGTGATCAGATTATTTGTTATGTGTGAATCATGATGGTCACTACCGACTGCATGCTCCAATACAATAATTAAGAATACCTTACGGGCCATCGCTTTATGAAAGTAAATGAATTGAGAGTACACTAAGACTGACTGCCGTTGCCGAAATTCGGTTGGGACGACACGGATAAACCAAAAGACGCATGCGGTGTGTGTAACTTTCAACTCCTCCAAATATGCCATTTTATTTGTTTCTTCTTGTGCTCATTGCCAAGTCACTATAATTATAATATAAAGAAAACTATTGATACAATTACTAAATGTTGATTTATAACTACAAAATATTTTGAATAGGACTTGGCTTCTATGAGATGTCAAAACTTTTTACGATGGAAAGACTGCATCGAGAGACTTGGCATTTTTTTACATTTAATGTTTTTGGTGGGTAGATATGTTTTGCTGATTTAATATGCGAAATTCCAAGAGAAAAATTGGTACCTATTTTTGAACCTATAATTCATTATTGAGGACCATTGCTGTAACACCCACTTTGACCTGGAAATAATCCAAAGATTTTCGACAAATGGAAAAGGTCGCCTTAAAATAGATGCTTGAGTCTCTCTATTCGAATTCCGGGTTCACATTTCTACTTGAACCTTTGTATTTTAATAATCGTCTTAGGTTCTTAAAGTGATTTATGTTTGATTTATTTTCGGAAATTCACGACGAAAAACGATCTTTGCTGTTATTCCTCTTACCAACAAAGAAAGTGCTTAAGCGCAAGCCATTCAAAATCAAAAATACCTTCAATTTTTGTTAGAGAAAATCAAAAATAACAGCCATATTTTTTGTTTGGAGATGAGAAATCTCTGTGGGTGTGGTGGAGTGGGTAGGAGTGTCAGACTTTTAGGGACTAAGGGCGGCCGTACACGGACTGCTCGAGCAGTTAGCGGCTGAGTGAAATACACGGACCGCTCGAGCTGTCGGCGTCGACTGCTTGAGCTGTCGGCGTCGACTGCTTGAGCTGTCGGTTGTTGACTGCTCGAGCTACGACCCAACTGCTCGAGCAGTTGATTTTCTACCACAGTCGAGTCATGGATACTGACGAGGAAGCACTGCTTTTGCTGCTCCTGCTCAGGCGGAGACGACGGCGGCGACGTCAAAAGAGAAAATTTTGGGTTCATCCAATTTTGCAATTAAGAGAACAATTAAGTCGGAGAGCTGTCGACTGCTCTAGCGCAGTCAACGGCTCGAGCAGTCGGTGTATGCCTCGCAACCGCTCGCGAGCGGTCGACGGCACGATGGAATTTCATCATGCAGTTGACGGCTTGAAGCGGTCGCGACTGCTCGAGCAGTCGTGTGTACGGCAGCGAATGAATGACTATAGTTCACTGCGCGGTCGCGGCTTTAAGCAGTCGGTCTCAACTGCTTGAAGCAGTCCGTGTACGGCGGCTCAAAAACCCACCTCTGTTCCTTTTGGAGCCCTTTGTGAACCCAGAAATACCTTCACTGGCCTCAAGTAGGATGGCATATTGTACGCTCAATTTTTTTGTCATGTATCAACTTTTTTGTAATCATCACATCTCAATTTTATTTATCTTCTAAAATCAAAACTGTGCTCTTAGTTTTGATAGAAAGTAAATAGATAATAACTTAGTAGAAGAGAAGAAGCAAGGACGCATGACGAATGCATGACGAGAGCGTTGTCTCCATTTTGAATTTTCATCGCAACAGATGACGTTCAATCTACGCAACCTACACTTTATTTTGTAATACTAGTAAAGACCAGTTATAGTCCAAATAACATAATATCCATAACTATACATAGGAAGGTAAGGTATAAAAAAACATACTTCCGCCAAACTGTTAGCCTTTTGATAAAGCGCGATGTTTGTATATTTACGTTATCTATTTCTAGTAATGATAAGAAACGTAACACCATCGTAAGACTGAAAACATTTTCAAATTAACTAGAGCAATCTTGACGTACATGCTGCGTGTTTTAACCGCTTCCTATGTTAGTAAGTATCTAGGCCATAACGGAACAGACCTACTTACATTATATTCTTAGTAATTACGTAGTTATTAAAGAAAACAATTGAATTAATTCTAGCAACAGGAAGGAATATCAGAACCTTAATCTTACCCGTGGTTAGTCTCTCGTACATTCCGTGTCTTAACACCTACAAACCCTGTATAACTTCCGCCTAGCTCTTTTTGAAGTCACTAGGAATTGCTTTCAAGTGTACATTAAAATACAAAATATTGAAATCAAGTAACTGCTATTTGATCCACCTTACTTATTACCAAGGCCAGAATTTACTCGGTCTCAAGGCTCTCCAAAGACATTTCTCACAATTGGAGAAGAAACCTACATTTAAATGTTGACCTAGAACTATCTGAGACTAGAAAAGGCCCCAATCTGAAGACTCAGAGAATGACCTGAAGGCGTCGATTCTTCTTCCATTATTTCTTTGTTGCCTCCAATTTTCAACGTCAGCCAATTTTTACTTGTCCGACTTGATTGCTCGGGGAATCGGGTCATTTTTTATTCAAACACACAAATATTTTTATTCACACGCAGAAATATATTTTATTTGATTAAACAATTTCGTTGTTTTTAGAGTAAGTCATGCGAAGGATTTGTAGTATTGGTTTTAAATGTATTTTGGTGACAGAATATTCTATTTATTAGCCTGTATTGCAGCGTCAACTTGCCTAGGGCATAATTGTCTTATACCTCTTTATGCAGTAATGGTGACCATATCAGGTGTAATTATGCTGTGCGTTGGCATGCCACTAAATAACAAGGCAATGGAGGAAACAATAAACATCTTTGCTTGGAAAATTACTGTGTAACGGAAAACGGCTGAACAGTTTGACTGAGTACAGTCTGATGTCTGCAGGACATATATGTTTTTTTAAAGGACTTTTTTCAAAAATGAATGTGGAAATATTTTTATTGCAGATTTATAGACATGAATGTTAATTCTACAAAAACATTGAAAAAGATTTTGTTATAAATTCCGGTAACAATTCAGAAAGTATTGTCGATTTTAAATTCATTTGTTCCAATCAACGATGTTTTGATTGCAGACTTCATATTGTAAAAACCAATAAATGGGAACACAAAATGCCGGCGGCTAATCGATTTCAGGGTAACTTGTGCACTGAAAATAAAAGTACATTCTTTTGCAAAAAAACTGAACCAAGTTTAAAAAAGCTTCGGCACTGCAACGCTTGTGTAACATCGCATAGTTTTAGAATTCTGCGTTACAACGATGAACCATGCGTTTCAATAGAAGTGTTTTTGAATTGTCTGTATTTTTTTGCTAAAAGTTTTTTAACTACAACGGACGCGACCATCAGTTTGGTTCAGTTCTAGGAATAAAATACAAAACAAAGCATCGGCTTATCTGTCTGTTTGCACGTGAGTGAATATGCAAGCCAGCGAGCAGCGGGGTGACTTTAAATTGCTCGCAAGCGTAATAATCTATTATGATTCTTATTTATAGAATAAAATTATTCTCAAGCCCATAGTTAGTTTTTATTTTATTACCCATAAAGTTTTTTGAAATGATAAAATATTCAATTTATGACCAAAGTAGTCATAAGTTACAGCCAACTGAACATTAAAATCCCCCTATCTTGGTAAAAAACAGACTACGAACAAAATGACAAAAGGTACAAGGCAAAAGATTTCATAAAAGTTTATTCCAAAACGTCAGAGAATAACCTCCCACCTGGAATCTCGCACAGGCAGGAAATCAGGCCACTCAGCAATTTCTTCAATAACGTTACCTCTATGTGCCTTTTGAGCATTCTTTTTATTTTTCTTATAAGCCTTTTTATAAATGCAGCGCCAATCAACTTCCTTATTGTTCCGCATTCTAGGAAAATCTCTTCTAAATAGACGGGACCACAAGTTTTCATCTTTTACAACCTCGTTTAGTTTCTTACAAGATTCTGCTATGCTCAGAATATCAGTGAGCGAAAGTCGGATTAGAATATGAAACAATACATCGTTAGGTAGACCGTTCAGACTGCCACAAGGCTGACAATGGTAATTCAGGATACTACTCTTTACGGGTAGAACAATTTTCTCTCTCAAAGTTGTTATGAGATCCGACATATTAGAGAAATCTGATGGGATACCCAAAGCTGATGTTAAGAAGAGCTCATTAATAGGCAGACATAGCGAATACGTTTCTTTATTAGCATCAATATATGCATTGATAAGTAGAGTATCATTCAAAGGACATACAATGATATTTGCCGGTGTATCTAAATAAGGTCTTAATATGACAGTAACTTCATAAACTTCACGCCCATCCTTTCGTTTCTCCAATATGTAATCAAGTACATCTATTTCTGTATTCCCTGTCTGCACAAAATCATTTTCTTTGACAACAATGAGGAGTAAAGCGAAGAAGAAGTCTCGTTTCAAAGTTTCGGGTTTGATTAACGTTTCTATCAATGCGTTCAGTGTTTTGTGGAACTGGGGCGGGATCGCCTTATTCCAAGTACGACTACAGAACCATTCCATTGTGTTTTCGAAGCAAGTTTTCCAATGTTGTGTTTTATGGCCTATTAAAAAATTTCGCCTTGTTTTTTTCCAGCACTCGCTAATCGGGACGTCATCTTGACATTTCTGATTTTAACTTTTTTTTTATCTGTTGGCTGAGTTCTGTAAAAGTTTCGAAGATTTTATATTAAAAACTTTTTGAATTAATATTGTTCCAATAAAGTGGATTAGGGCGTTTTTTATCCGGATTCATCATTTTATTCATAAAATTTTAATCCGAGGAATACGATGGAAATGTTTTGATGATTAATTAAAACCAGATTCCTAACGAATTTCTAAAACAATCATACAGAAACTTAATCAAAATCTTTTGTTAAACCATTGTATAATTTTAGAATATCTACAATTAAAGTTAGCAAACTGCGCATTATGGAAGAAAGAAAATCTTAATCCAGCCAATCTTTGTTCTGCTCATTTCCTATTATAAGAATACTTTCATCTATTTTCTTGGATATTTCTTGTATTTGCTTGTTATCTTGTTCTGAGAAAATACAATCTTTTCATAATGTTTTCTGATATTGACACGACTATTACTTATAGATGTAATAACTAGATTTGCGGATCCTTTTGCGTTTGTATTTTGTTGATGGGTCTTATCGGCTTTTTGCTTTACTTTGAGATCAAGTGGTGGAATAATAGTATTATGTATGCCTTACTACTTTTAGATTGGAAGTAGTTTTGACGCTTTAATAGGTATATGTAAGTTAATAACTGAGAAATAAGTGAGGCACTTATCATATTGGTTTTGGCAGTTTAAGTGTAGTTTATCATTATCCATCCAGCCATTTTGCTACTGGATTAGGGTCGGCTTCCACGACAAACATGTAGTCGTACATTCTTATGTTGTAGTATTTTGTGTTATAAATAACATAAAAATATGCACATATAGAAAACAGCCTCTGCATGCATACATTGATATAGGTTTTATATCCTGTTATAATATTAAGAGATATACGAAATGTACACTTAACAACGTGCTGCGACTAATTTTGTATCTTTAAATTTATTTCCCCACTTTTCAGCGAAAGCCCGTGAAGAATGGAGAACGCCAATGAAGGAGATTGACGCGGCCCTCATCGCCTGTACTTTCGGGAGATTCCACATAAAACTGCTTACTACAGCTTTTGTGGGATTTTTAGCGGGAATCCTGGCAAGCAGTACGACGGCTTATCTGCTGCCTAGCGCGGAATGCGACTTGCAAATGGACTTGTTAAGAAAGGGGCTGTTGAATGCTATGCCTTATGTTGGTGAGTTTTATTTTATATTTTCTTAAATGGGGAAATAGAAAATATTCATTTCTTAAGGTTGTTAAGGTAGGAAAGGCAGCTAATTGTTCGAACACGAATTGAACTAGCGTTGCTTTTCAAGTAAGAATAGGGAAGGCATAAGATATCTTTAATACGAATCAAAACAATAGGCTGAAAAGCCCATTTCTATATAATATACCTACCTGCAAAGATCCAAGTCAATATAAAAAAAATTGTAGACCAGCATCAACAGTAATCATTCACCATTTGAATCATACACTTAACTACGCATATATGAACACAACATAATAACTACCATTTACAAAAAATACAATATCCTAAGTTAAAACTTAACAAAACCCCAAACGATAATTTAAAGTTTCTCCGTAACGGGTCACATCACTGAAGTCTGAAGCCAAGGCAGAACTAAATTTATAGCGCCAAGAAATATGCTGGCTAATGGAAAAGTACCACCTGGAAGTAAATTTATTGCCAAAGGGACACGAACCGGGGTCAAACGTAGAAGGAATGAACTAACTAGCTCGATCGATGACGATGCATGATATATGAAGACTGGGTATCGAGTCCAAAGAGAATGTGAAAATACTTGTTAGGGTAGTTTAAGAGATCCGACGTCCTGTAGACTAAAATCCCTTGTACAGTCGCAGATTTTGTTGTCCGTAAAGTACGCTCGATTTTTCTGCGCACGATACTTTTTGAGCGGCAAAAAATCGGTTGCGTGGTTCCAGCTGTCATCGCTTGAAAAAAACAATTGACAACTGCGGAGTCAATTGTCTTTTTACGAAGCACATATTATCTGCGAAAAATCCGCTTGTGCGACAGCGATGTTAGTTAAACTTATGCACCTCGAACTTCACCGAGGAGGAGATACGCAGCGCAAAGAAGTTGTTGTACGAGTCGCTGCAAATGGCAGACCGAATGCCGACCCGCAGGCGAGATGAAAAGGGAGAGAGGAGTCTCCAAGACACTATAAGGCTGTTGAAGGAGACCGACCCGGATGACGTGCCAACGTTCGTGGCAAAGGAGTTGCGGAAGCTGCCCCCGGTCACTTTCGATCACGTCGACGTCACCAGGCTGTTAAAGGACATCACGAGTATGAGGTCCAGCCTGGTCGAGCTGCAATTGAAGCTGGAGGCATCACAATCCACCATCTGTGATCTACGTAGCGAGGTAGCAGAATTGCGAAACTCTGTATGTAGGTCACACGCGCATGCCAACAGCGACAACACACGCCACGGACAGGCCAACGCATCGCCGCAGCGCGCCGAGTCAGCAAAATTGCACTCGTCGCCTGCCGTCGCCACTACTAGTGATGCGTCACCGTGCCCCGCCCTCCCCGCGTCCCCTGCCCTCGGGACGCCGATGAATGTAAGCACGTCTAGGCTTGGACGTGTTTACTCGGATGCCGTAAAGCGAGATCCCGTCCAACGGCCACCCAAAGCTACTGTGGCGATACAAAATCAACCCGAAGGAACCCGAGGTACGGTACAAACTGTACCATGTAAAGGGAAAGCTGATGCAGATGGTTTCGTCAAGGTGGAGAGAAGGAAGAAGAAGCCATCTAGCCGAAATCAATGCGGAACTGCGTTGACTGGTCCGAACATGCTGCTGCGCCCCGCAATACCGACGACGCAGCTGTATGTTTCGCGTTTACATCACTCCACGAAGGTCGAGGAGATCGTGGAGTATATACGAGTCAAGACGAACTGGACCTTAAGAGTCGAGAAGTTGGAGCCGAGACACAATACAAATTTCAAGTCGTTTGTGGTACGTGTGCCGACTCAGCATCTCGACATGTTCCAAGAACAGTTTTGGCCGAAAGGTGTCGTTTTCCGGCGATTCCGCGGGAGGCTACGCGACAACACGCAGTGCAACACGACACCGCCTATTCGTGTCAACAAATAGACTTGACGATTGTTTTTATTTTTGTATGTATTAGTTTATAATTATTTTTACGTTAATTGTTATTTGTGTATTGTATGTTCTATGGGCCCTAGTTGCCTGAATTAAAGGAATAAATAAAAAAAAAAAAAAAAAATATATACTTATGAGGTCTGCTATTGGCTAGTTTTACCTACAAGCGTACTTGAATAGCTATTCTTTTTAATTTCAGGTATGCTGATATCATCAGTCGTAGCAGGATTTCTAACAGATGCTTTCGGAAGAAAAATATTTTTAGGTGTCGGTTTTCTTGGACTATTTATATTTCAATTAATTGGTGGTTCCAGTCAGACGTTTGAATTGCTCGCCACTGCGAAGTTTTTCGAAGGTTTATTGTAAGTAGTACAATTTCAAAATGAATTTAAAGCTTTTCTAAAAAAAACATCAATAAAAAATAATTTGTTCTATTGCAATCGGATATTAAAAAATATATGTAATTAATTATTATGGGTACAAGAATAATATTGAATCTTTGCTCTGATTGTAATTTCATCCGTATAGATATACAAACAAAACATGGCCATTTCAATATCTGATGCTCACCATCAATTTTGTTTTACAATTTCATCATCGGTGTTCAATTTTGATTGGATTATTCAATTAAATTGAAATCAACACAAAATGTTCGCGTTTGTTCGCCGCACATTGTTATTTTATAGAAACACGTCAAATTAACCCTTAAAATAAAATCATTCGTATCATTAATTACATTTATTATTTAATTAACAATATATAGTGGTTTATATAAACACGTTTATTGTTGGAAAACAGAAACTAATTATCGAAAAATCCAATTGCATTCCGTTTGTTTGTGACGTGAAATTACAATCGTATTGGTCCTAACCAAAGAAAGATTTTCACGGTCTGAAAAATTTCTTCTTTTGTAGTAATAAAATTAATGTCTAGGCCAAGTTTCTTTAGACAGGTTTTGGACCTTTATTCAGTCATTTTTCTTTAAGTTTTTTTGTCTGGAACTTGGAATTCTAGCATTGTTTCGACACAAAGGAATAATGTTTTAAGCTCGGTGTAATTATTTCGTCACAATAGACTTGTGGAACTAGAACCGTGGTTGCTATTTTTCCTGACTCTTAAGTAAGGTCGTTGGTCTCATAACTTGTGGACCTTTTTTTGTTAAGACAATGTACTAATCTAGATAGATTTGGATGATGGCTGGGTATGGTCCAAAATATCTTCAATATCTTGATACCGATTTTTATTTTGCCGATAATATTGAAGATTACATATACGTATTAACAAAATCAATTTAGACTAAAGTTGAAATTTTGATCTTCTGTTATATGCTGCTTATAGCTGACCAAAAACTATTTATTTATTTATTGCAAAATGTATACAGATGCATCTCATGCTAGGTACACATTACCCTGTTAGGGCGCAGCAAATTAACTTAAAACTAAAGTATTATAATAATGACTTAAACTATAAATATATATATATATATTACATTAATTTATAAGAAGTTAACAATATCTAGAAATAATTATTAGTTAAGCTTACATCTACTTAGGTATATGACAGTAGTTTTAGTTTATTATCTTAATTATTATATCTACTATTATTGCACAATGTTTTAGGAACGACATAATACTGTTTTGTTTTTATTTATAATACATTTAAAACAACAAATTAAATTATATCTAGAGGTGGTTATTTATTATTTTAAGCTTCTATCTTCTAAGTATTCCTGAACACTATAGTAGCATTTTTTTAACAGTAATAACTTAAGTCTAGCTTTGAATATGCCTAGGGTTTCGGTGGAACGGATGCTTTCAGGTAACTTATTGTAGATTTGAATGCTTCGGTATTCTGGGCTATTTTTAAACATTTGTATCCTAGGTGTTGGTAAAGTCAGTTTAGTTTTGCGGCGCTCGTTCTTTTCAAAGTTGAACATTTTTAGATTTTTCTTAACAAAAATGGCAATTTCTAATATGTATATTGATGGTAAAGTTAATATTTTATTATTTATAAAGTGGGGTTTACAGGTGTCTGTTGGCTTTATGTGGAATATTATTCGTATAAGTTTCTTCTGGGCTATAAATATATCTTTGGCATCTACGCTGTGCCCCCACATGATCACACCATAGCGTAGCCATGCGTAGGCATACGCGTAGTAGGCAGTGAGAGCACACTCTGCTTTTGTGTTCGTTTTGAGAACACCAAGTCCATACGAAAATTGTGATAGTTTTGTTTTTATCTGCTCGACATGTTTTTTCCAGTTTAGATGTGAGTCCAGTGTGATTCCTAGTAATTTAAATTCTTCGACTTCTTCAATTTGGATATTGCTAGTTATGGTTTTGAGGTTGATTTTTTGTTTTTGGTATGGTTTGAACTGTATTATTTTAGTTTTTTTATTGTTTACTTCAAGGTTGTGATGTAAAAGCCAAGATTTTATTAGGTTAAATGTTTCGGTTATTTTATGGTTGTATTCTTGATTGTTTGTTGGGGTTTTAAAGAGGATGGAGATGTCATCAGCAAATAATACACAAAGGTGGTCACATATTTTGGGCAGGTCGTTAATATATACTAGGAATAGTATACACCCTATCACACTTCCCTGTGGAATAGACCAGTTCGTGGTCAGGATGTCCGAGCGCACGTTTTGTAGCTCGCATGTGTCGTGATCGAGGTGTTCCACCTGCACATACTGCTTCCTATCAGCAAGATACGACTTAAGCCAGTCAAGTGCATCTCCCCTGATGCCAACTCCATTTAATTTAGTTAATAGGATCGAGTGGGATACTTTGTCGTATGCTTTTGTCATGTCAAGGAGGAGGCCTATTGCATAGTTTTTGTCCTTTATATATGTCAGTATTTCTTGTGTATATTTATAGACTGCTAAGGTAGTTGATCGATTTGTCCGGAATCCAAATTGGTTATTGTCAAGAATGTTATATTTTTCTAGGAATTTACACATACGTTTGGTAACTACTTTTTCGAATATTTTCGAAAATGCGGGGAGAAGTGCTATGGGTCTATATTGGCTCGGGTCATTAGAGTTTCCACCTTTTTTTGGTATGGGTTTAATTATCGCAATTTTGAGTCGGGACGGGAAAGTTTTTTCTTCTAGAGATTGGTTTACAAGGAATGTTAGTGGAGGGGTAAGTTCTGTGGCGCAGGCTTTTATGAGTGTGGGGGGTATCTCGTCGATTCCACAACTATGTTTGTTTGGAAGGTTTAGAATTAATTTGTATATTTCTTGTTCCGTAACTGGTTCCAGAAACATGGAGTTAGTGGCGGGCGCAATTACTGCATGGTCGTTGGTGGCACGCGCATTGTTATTCTGTTTGTTTGGAGAGCCCACGGAAGCAAAGTATTGGTTGAACTCGTTTGCGATCGTATATGGACAATTAATTGTGTTGTTATTTACTTTTAGTGTTAGGTTTTCATTGTAAATATTTTTAGGTTTTTTTGTTATACGTTTTATTATTTGCCACATAGTTTTGGTTTTGGTTTTAGATTTTTCCATTTCTTGTGAGTAGTTTTGTTTTTTAGATAATTTTACACATTTTTTTAGGAGTTTAGAGTATGTTTTGTAGTGGTTCTTTAGTATTTTATCTTTTGATTGATTTGCGAATGTTTTTAGGAGTCTTTTATGTTTACAAGATTTGTTTATTCCTTTGGTTATATAATTATTATTTTTGATATTCGATATTTTGACACGTTTGAGTGGTATGGTTGTGTTCATGATTTCTGTTAATGTGTTTTCGAACTGGTTGTAGTTTGTGTTTATGTTGTTTACAGGTGATAAGGTATTTTCCCACGCTACTTGTTTTAGTTTATCTTTGAAAATCGTGTAGTATTTAGGGTGGTTTGTTAGTCGGATTTTCCTGTAAATTGGTTTGTTATGTGTTCTAGTGAATGCGTCGAACTTATAGGTTACACATTTATGGTCGGATATTCCTTTATCTTCGACAGTTATCGACACATTTTTATTATTTGTGAAGATTAGGTCAATGCAAGTTGACGATGTAGGCGTTTCCCTAGTTGGCTTGTTGACAATTTGGTGTAAATTATATTCAAGCATAATTGTTGTTAGTTTTTTATAGTTGTTTGAATTTGGGGCGGCGTTAATATTAAAGTCACCTCCTATTATGATATGTTTCTTATAGTGGTGGGATTTTAGTTTTGTAAGTAGCTGTTCAAGAAATGTAAAAAATTGATCTGTTTTACGGTCCGCTCTGTACAAAGTAATAAGAAGTATATTAGGTTTGATTTCTATAGCACAACATTCGACGATATATTCTATAGTTAGATTACTAATATCTGACCTCTCTGTGTACTCGGTTCCAATAGGTACGAGGATGGCGACGCCTCCGCCGCGGCGCTGTTGTCGGCAGTATGATGCGGCTACCTAAATCTATCTAAATCATAGTAAAACAATTTGTTAAAAAGAGTGGCAGTATTTGCTGGGTATTTGTTCTTTTAAAACTATAGTATTTTAGTACTTCTTTTATTTTTATTCTTTTCAGATATGCCACAGCATTCAGCGCCTGCGTCTCTCTAACCGCAGAGTTTTCCTACTCCAGCATAAGAGATAGAATGATACTCTTCCAGTCGTCTTTCATAGCAGTGTCTCATGTAGTCATCGCTGGCATGTCATGGGCTATTCTTACTAATGAGTGGCGGTATTCTATGTTTGGGGGAAAATTTGGTAAGCTCCTTTTAATTTGTGGATGTTTAAGGCAGTTTCCAAAATACCAGCATACCCAAATATAAGCGCCCGACCCCAACATAGTTGGGAAAAAGCTAGGCAGATGATGATGATGTTTTGTTGTTGCTGAACCAGCTACCAACAGTGGTTTCATCCGCGTCATATGGGAACAATTCTGCGTACCCGGATAAAATGTAGCCTGTATAACTTAGTATCAATAATAACAATCGAAGTAGACTACATAGCATAGCCTTCCTTGATAAATGGGCTATGTAACACTGAGACAATTTTTCAGATCGGTCTAGTAGTTCCCGAGATTAGCCCCCACACCACAACTTCTCTAAATCTCATGGTGTTTTGCACCATGTTTACTTTACCCATGCTTTTCCTAAAGCTCAACAATATTAATAACAGAAGCACAAAACGCCGCCAACCGTTGCCCTCTAAACGTTATCCTGTCAGTCAGTCCATATACGCAAACATGGGATATACCAACAATACACTAATCCTTAAGGTGTGCCATAACACACTCCAAGTTAAGTTACTAAGCGTGTTTGCTTGAACTGCCGATGGTAAATCCTTGGACGGCTGCGGGACTACAAAAAATAATGCGATGTGTAAGGACAAGGGAAGAGTTCTGTCGTGGCAAAAAATATAACACGGTGTATGACACGGAATTTGGCAGTTTCAAGCCTAAAGGGCTATCTTAAAAGTGGGGACAAGGCGTTACAAATTATTTATTGCACAAAGTACATGTAGTTTCATAGAACTGTAAATGTTATAATTATAATAAAGATATACGTTAATTAATGGAATGTATCAAAACATCGCTTTGCGGGTTATCGCAATTTAGAGCAGCACAATACATTGTTTTATGTGGGGATCTTGTATGAGATGCAGCCTACTGATAAACATATATAGAAACTGAGAACAGTGACAACAAAGGCTTAAGTATTAAGCCCCCACGGGCACCTTCCGTATACACTCAGAACCCTAAAAAAACACACGCAGTTGAATTAAGAACCTCCATCTTTTAAGCCAGTCTCTTAAAAAAAGATTTCCTCAACCCCTTAAAACGCGAACATTTCTTTTTCCATTAATGCAGCCATTTTGTTTTAATCCCCCCAGTTCTCAACACATGGAATTTTTATCTCTACATCACGTCACTATGGGCTTTCGCAGCATTTATTATGTACGTATTCTGTCTTCCTGAAAGTCCTAAGTATTTGATCACGCAGAAAAAGTACGATGAAGCGAGGGAGATACTCATTAAAATATATGTGGAGAATACTGGGAAACCTGCTGAAACTTATCCGGTAAGTTATTCAATTTTTTATGTTGATATATAAAGGAAAATGTCTTTAATGAGCCTTTACTTTATTTGCGTACTTATTAATGACTAGCTTTTGCCCGCAAATTCGTTCGCGTGGAATAGCGACATTCGGCAGATTTTTGGTTTGAAAAATGGATGGCGCTAAATGTCCGGAATAATTCTTTTTTTATTTTATTTTTTTGGAATAAAAACTATCCTGTGTCCTTTCTCAAGTTCCAAACTATGTCTATACCAAATTTCACACAAATCGGTTCAGTAGTTTAGGCGTGTAGAAAAGACAGACAGACAGAGTTACTTTCACATGATGACTTGATAATTTGTAATGTTTCACAATTAAAACTCAGTTTCACAATTAAGATTCAGAAGGTTGCTATTGATTGGTACATTTGTATCCAATCACTGGATGTAATTTTTCTAGAGACGCAGGTGAAAACGGCAGACAACAGCTAGTCTTAAAATTAAAACAAATTGCGCACACATCCTAGCTCAAGTTTGTAAGACAACTTCCTTTAATCGGATAAAATTATCATCGGAATACGCAGAATTTTGTCGAAATGAAATTACACGAACTCAATCCCAGAATAATGATTTTGATGTAATAAGAATAATTGTGTGAAAACTTCAGTCTGCCCTAGCACTTTTGAAAATTGCTGAAATTCTTTTAAAATATTTTAATCGTTTTTCATTGTTTTACTGTACAATTGTCCAAAACTATGCGAGTAATGTAATATTTCTTTCAATTGAATTGTTCTTTTGTCTAAGTTTTAGAAGCTGTTTCGAATATTTTAGTAAAAGTTAGACTGTAGAACACAATTATGCTTTTCCATTTTTTTGTGCGTTTTAAATAAAAACTTGAATTATAAAATATATATTCCTACAAGCTTATATTCACGCTTCAACCCACGTCACGAGAGAACTAGGTACTTACTGGCTTTCCGGAACCGATTTTTTTAATAATTGGTTCAGTCGTTTTTGCTTGAAAGCGGGACAGACAGACAGATTTACTTTCGCATTTATAATATTAGTTACAATATTCTGTAATTGACGGCACCAATATTACCTATATAAGTCCCAAAAACGAAGCCTCAATACTAACTGGACTCATTATAGTCCGATTAGTTTCTGCTTACAAAGGAATACCAACTAAAATCAGTTGGTCATTAATGGCATTCAGCTAATTGATCCACCGACTAATTACTCAATCATGTTACCGTGATTAGGTAAAGCGTAATGGCAATGATAGTGCATTAAGACATTGATGATCTTGTAGAATAATCATTGTTATGATACCTAGGTGTTATAATTATTAGATTTCAATCATCAAGATTTTTTTAAGGAGTGGTTTTTTTGTGTTAAGCTATCTCTGACGGTTAGAATCTGAGATTTGGACCAAGTAAGATAGTATTTTGATGATTATGTACGAAAAAAACAAATAACGATATGGTAGGTTTCTATACATAATAAAATCATTTGATGAAACGTCTGTTACCTCACTTTACTCTACTTTTAATTAATTCAAAAACATTGCGAGACGTTTTAATTAATATAATGTCATCTTGAAGTTTACAAGACATTGCAAACGCTGACAAAATTTATGTTAAAGATAATCTTTAGCACTAAAATATTAGAATTTGATAAAATACGTTTTATAGTAATTGTTAAATATTCGTTGCTGAAACAATTTAAATGTCAAAGACAATTTAATATCGAGGTTTAGAGTATCCGCACACTGTAGACTAAACAGTCGGCCGATAGTTGACCCGTTGGCTAGCAAAAATTTTTTTTAAAGAAAATCCTGACACCAATCCTCGGTCTGATACCGGCTAAATACCTGATCTTTGTAATGTGAGTACTACCATTAATCTCCATACTGACTTATGAACCCAAATAAACAATCGGCCGACTAAAAGTTTGCAGTGTGCGGGTACTCTGAGTAGATGTTTTAATTTGAGTTTTATTTTATAATTTTGTCACTTTTAATGTTATTTATTGTTTAAAGAATGAATTGGAATGTGTTTGAAGACAATGTATTTTGTGGCCGTAAAAATGGTGCTGTGAAGTGTTCAAATGAATGATAGCGCTAACATGTTTCTATAGGTACATAGAAATACAAAAATTATCTATGTATTAATTAATTATTAATTACCTTGACAAATTAGTTATTCAACGTTTTGTCATAAATATTTGGATTTTTCATACTTACATTTTTGAATCGGCTCAGTACTTCCTGACGTAGTTGTGTAAAAGCAAACAAGCTCATCTTATAGTTTAGTTTATGTAGATACATAATGTGTTTACTTACTTAAGTAGGTATTATGATTAAGCATAGTAATTAACATCACCCACTTAATTCATTATAATTAAGTGGGTTAAATATAAAGTTACATCATACTTAGTCAACCTTTCATTTGTCATTCTCCAATTAATTCATAAACCCTAAACAAAAGTTGAAGGGTCAATTAAAACCTTTTTGATTGCACAAAGTTAAAATTATTGTTTTTCACAAATTGGAGTGCGTTTATTATTCTGTTTGATCCAAAAGTTTTTATTATAAAAAGGTATTTTAAAGAAGTGTCAAAGATTGCTTTTTGATTTTATTGAAATTGCAAAGTTATGGCGCGCACAATTTATTGAAGATTTACTTTGTATTGCGCTTCTATTGGTGGAGAAAAGTGATTGATTTGTCAATAATAAATAAATACAACAGCTGTTAAAAAAAAAAAAAAACAGTTATACGATTTAATTTAGTCGTAGACTCAATATTTTTGACTTTTCGTGTTAGAACAGTCAATATCTTACTAAAGGCAGTAAGAAGGTGAAATAAGTACCTACATACCTACCTAGGGAGCAAAATGATACATAAAATAGCTGCTCACTCTATTGTAATATTTAATCTATATTGCGAACCAATATGAAACAATATAATAAATATTACATAACTATATATTTATTGGAAGAAGTATACTATGAATATACTAGGAGTTTCGGATATTAAATAGCACATATAAATAATACTACGGATGTATCCGTCTATTATAACGTACGGCCTATTAAGTCAAAGAGTAAGAAAATTCAGAAGGCTCAATGGCAAAATCGGAATTATACCTATTCTGTGTCACACTACAGATAGATAAAAATTGCTTTTCGAGCCAAATATTAAAGTTGTGTAGTTAAGTTACAATTTAAATTTTACTTAATTTTTTAGTCTAGAAGAAAATCCAAAGAAATCTTTCGGAATTCAGTCTTTTAACCTCTATACCATTCCATATGAAATTCTGAAGAGACTATTCTTGGATTTTACAAATACTAAAAATGAAATTACTTTATAGTACTGCAGAGGGATCGGCCAATCAAAGAAACGATTTTACAGCAATCGAATTTATTTGATTCGTTAAAATTCTAAGACTATGAAGATTCGAGAAAGCGCAATTATGAAACTCGATTTGAATCGAGACTTGAATCAGAATATATGTTTCAAATCGGACCGTTTTAGTAAAAACTAGTTAATCGATTTGGTCTTACACAATCCTATTTCACTGTTTATAACCTTCTCAATTGTGTATGGCATAAGATAAAATAGGACCAGAACTAGTTAAAGCAGGACCAAAACCAGATTTATTATTATTAAAAAAATGAAATTTTTAGGCAGCAATTTCTAACACGTAACTTTTTTCGTTGTGCCAAGTGACTCATCTGTACCTTCATAATCTTCCATTGATCGATTGCTTGATAAAGTGTTATTAATGTAGAGCTTAAAGATTCTACTAAAAATTAAAAACCTCCCACTCATTAAGCGAAATGAAACTTCTATCCAAATTCACGTTGCGTAGGCCTGTGCCCAGCAGTGGGACGATAAAAAGGCTGTAACAGTTGTAAAAATTATTCCACCATTCGCTCGCATCATCAACTTGAGTTATGACATCGATAAATATGTGGAAACACTACTTATTATGACGATATTTCCTGATTCTGTATCGTAACTATACTAACCATGGATGAAGAAAAATAGCGAAGATGCCGTAAGGAAGGTAGGTCACGCGCCTTCTTGTGGGTCAAAGTAACGTATGATAGACGTGATCCTTTACTAGAACTACCGAGTAATTCGGGGTCCTTGTGAAATCAAAACCTATTTGTCAAAGATTGGTCTTGATTGATTAGTAATTATATTTTGAATATGATAGGCTGGTTCCATAAAAAGCGTGTAAGAGCGAAACTAGTAACGTTCCTCGTCCCTTGAACACCCGCATTCTGGCGCGTTACTTTCTCGGAGATTTTGCATTGTAGCATCTCTGTTCGTCATTTAGTTCTCCATGACACTAACTATGTCATGGGGAGCTGCCCTAGTTTCTTGCAAAGTTAATAGTATTACCTATCTGATTTGATGAGCGCTGGCTTTTCTCTCCGTGTCATCCCTTTCCTGAGGAAAACTGTGCTTTGAATAGAACTGCGTTATTGCTTACAGCTTGCGTTCTATCAAGCGGAATAAGATTTCATTAGCGATTGTTTCTAGGGTTTCACTATAAATAACCTTTAGTTTTATTTCTATTAGTAGACCTTTTTATATAACTTCTAGTTGATTGACATTATAGGCCAGATTCATTGCAAAGAAAATACAAATTTTAATATAAGTAAATGCGGCTTACATACGTAGTAAATGACCTCAATAGCGAATTTTAAGTAAACGATTGAAACAAGACCCTAGACTAATTCTAGTTTTAGTATGACGATGATGACACAGTGTAGGATCTTTTATAACTTATCGAGCTTACAGTTCAAAAAAGCTGCATAAAAAAATGTTCAGACGCCAGCAGATCAACCTACACGAATCTACCTTTTATCAATCGAATCAACCTTCCACTACAGTAATAATAATGGCGTCCACGGCCGATTTCGGCCACGGCGGCTGTTCTCACTTAAGGAGATCAGCCAGCTGCGCAGGACATATTATAGTGCACGAGCATTTGCGCAGACACAGGTGCACTCCCTATTCCTTTACTCTCATAACCCGATGGGACGGCAATCCGACACGACCGGAAAGAGATCAGGCGCAGGACCGACATTTACGTGCTCTCCGATGCACGGGTGAATCAATCACCAACTTCCAGACTACGGGCTGCTTTGTGAAAGTTTAAGATAACCCACAAAGCGATTTCGGCCCGACCCGGGAATCGAACCCGAGACCTCGAGCATAGCAGCCGCGCTTGCGACCACTAGACCAACGAGGCAGACAATACACACACACCACTACAGTAATAAGGTTAAAAATCTCTTTCAGTTCTACAACATCTGGAAAGACAAGAACAAGCATTCAATAGACGAGACTCCAGAAGACCAGATAGAGATGAATATACGTCACCAGATAGTTGTGGGGCTACATAATGTCAAGCCCATGTTTCAGAAGCCTTTGGGTCTTTATCTGGCTATGACTTGCTTCTCGAATTTTATTATTATGGCTATGTGAGTATTTTCACTACTAAAAAAATATTATTTATTTTGTCAAAATATTTACAGGACTTTTTTTACTTTTTTCATGTTTTTTTTTTAAATTAATGTATTTAAAATGTTACCTATCCTCATTATTTTTCTTTATTTGTGTGTCTTGATTTTGGGATACTCTAAAGGCATTTGTTACTTAATTATCATTACTGTTGGACAGAAAAAACTGACACCATGTAATTATCCGACCAAAAAATAGCTAAAAACTTTACGCTCAGCATTCGTCAAGGCTTTTATAAAAAATAATAAAATAATGATATTTTCCAGGTACAACGTCCTAAGGCTCTGGTTCCCTCAAGTATCAGCCATCGTGGAGCACAACCCGATGACAGCTGGGCAGGATCTGTGCACAGTGCTAGACAAGTACACAGCTAGCTTGGAGCCAGTTGTTCACAACACAACGGTTTTGGAAGAAGTTTGTGTGCCGGTAAGTGTAATTAGCTTTATTTGTTTTACTGGTTTAAGTTCAATAAATAAACTTAACCATAGGTACTACAATTTAGACATTTAAACCTTGAACATCTTGAAAACCCTTGAAAATCACTAAAGAAAATCAGCGACAAGAAAATATTACTACATTTTTGTGAGTAGTTATTGTATTTTGTTTCATTATCAAACTCGATCTAAATAACCCTTTACTGACCCCATCTGAATTTCTGACCGACTTACCAATTAACTCAAAGCTACTAACCCAGATTTAATTATTGACTCGAACCCACCCCAAAATGACAGCTACCGAATTACAACCTATAAATTAATTATAATAATATATTAGGTTTTACCAAAAGAAATATCCTTGACCTTTCTTGGTATACGTTTTGTTGGTTACCGAAAGTTTTTCTTGGAAAATTGTTTCATTAAAAATAATGAAATCATCACGCTGTAAAGGTTAGACAAAAGTGCTCTGTAATTTATTTATGGTCGAGTGATACTCGTTTTTTATGCAATGTAGTGTAATGTTAGGTGTACAAGAATAAGTTTTTTAATAACCTATTTATTTAGCTGTAAGTTTATGTAACTTGAAAGTCCCATCAAGTCCTTTAATTTTTTTATTTCAAATAGGCCTATGAGAGGTCTTTTGCACGGTTCCCAAGAGTGGGTCTCATGGAGAAGAATCGGTAAGAAACTACATCCTACTTGAACCTTGAAGATACCTAACCTACGCTTAAATGTGCTAATGAAATATCTCAGTTTTAGTTATTTATGATTTGTAATTCCAGATCATTGTTTCTTAGTGATCTATTAAAAGCTAGTCTGCATCAATAAGGAACCGCAACATTATCTATGTGTGCGTTAAGTGAGCATGTCTGTGTGTACGCAATCTGAGACCCACGGGAGAAGCCCCATCACCTGCGATAATTGAGTAGGGATTACTTACTATATAACGGATTACTAATAGTTGTTGCGATATGGAAGACAAATAAACTTGAATTAATGCCATGGAGAACAAGATGATTAGTGGAGATGTCATAACGCAAAATCTGTCAAGAAAATGGGGTCATGTTCCTTTTCTGGAACCATTTTTTTTAACCAAAACACCAATCAATCAAGGCCAATCTTTGACAGATACCTGAAAAAACTCGAATGCCTCGTTCATTATTTTAGCACCTGGTCATGTTAGTGACGATTGCCGTATGTTGCTTGACCTACAAGAAAGCGCCTGACCTACCTCTTTTCTGATCTTTCCTTCCTCCATAAAAATACTATTATTATTATATAATTGGTGGCATAGAAGGCCAGCGGAAACAAAAACTGGATCAAAGAAACTCGGTTGGACTCAAACTGTCAAACTGTTTTTACATACAACCCTAATTTTTAAAACCACTAAGTCATTGCTACAATTAAGTAGGAGTTTTAGTACCTCATACTGTCAAAATACATCAAGTTAATAAGCCGTACCTAAAATAGGTGAATATTTACTTGAAAAGGTTAAGCCTCTTCCTGGTTTAAGATTTCTGAGACGACTATTTTTGTATTGCTGATATTTGAAACGCTTTATTTTCGAAAGAGGATTTTGTTTGTAAATACGATAATTTAAGAGTAATTGAAGAACTCGTGGCTAAGTAACAGCCACGTGGACCAATTGTAGCTAACAGCCACGTGAATTAATTGATTATATTATAAGGTTAAGCAATACTTGGCGCGGTTATTCTGTGGATGGATGAGTGACCATCTTGTCACGACGAGATCCTCCGTGTTTCGGAAGGCATATTACATTGATGAGTCCTAGCTGTCATTTTTACGTCTGCGGCAGTCGTTCCGGGTAGTCAGAAGTCAGTAAGTATGATTACCAAGAGGTATCGAGATTGCCCTGGTAACTGGATTAAAGAACCCAGATAAGGTAATCGCTCTATGTAAAACACTGGTACTCAGCTGTATTCTCTTAGACTGGAAGCAGACCCCAAATGGTCGAGAAAAGGCTAGCCTGATTATTAAAGGTTAAAATCGATAGCAACCAGACCAGGAAACAGCCTTGACCCAATGAACATAGATCTGATTATTCTAACTCACGATCCAACCATACCATTTACTATTTATAACTATCAATTGGAAACTACCAGTCGCATGCGAATGGTCTACAAAGCTCCCATATACAGAGAGTCGCTCATGAATTCAAATACCTATTATTTTACTTAGAACTGTAATAAATATAGACTGAACATGGAATATTGATTTGAATATTTACTTTGAACATGATTCGCGTAAGGGCGGTGTTACACTACTTAATGTCTTGGTTTGATATAGGTACATACTTGCAATTTCATCAATGTATTGGAAATACCGAAATTGGATCGAATGTAGATGACACCTAAATAAAAATATCTGAAATAGGTATATTGTGACTAATTCCAATGATAAAATCCTTCTAGTACGTATTATGAAAGTTTGTGGGATTGGATATTTGTTGCTGGTTCCTCGAATTGCGCTTTGACGGCAGAACATGAGCAGAGAAATGAACTGGCATTTGGCACTTAAAACAAAGGATACCTGCTTTTCTGGTTACGAGAAGACTTCCCTTGAGGCAAAACGCGTTTAATGTATAGTTAGTGCAAGGCTAAATTTTTAGAGATATTTTACAAGTGTAATACGACCCTAAGTCCAAGGTCTCGACTTAAGCGTGCCTAGCTGTAAGTTATGAGCGCTCAGAATAGATGCCAGTTTGTCAATGTATTGTATCGACAGTTTGATCCTTGTTCGATATATGTTAGCTTGCTGATATTCTTTTGTTTCTATTTTTGGGATAGATTTTGCGAATGTGAGTACTCAGTACTTTTGTAGCAAGATGGTTTTCGATCCCTACTGTATTAATGGTATGGCTAATTCCGTGTCAAATGTTAGTTTTACTTATACAAAAAATGTGAAAGTAACTCCGTCTTTCTGTAGCGCTTAAACGCCCCTTAAAAGTCCTGAACGAATTCAAACGAAAACCTGGTGGGTTCTCCCAGGGTAAGGCTGATACTGCGGGAAACAGCTAGTTATGTAAGTCGCAAAATGGTGGGGAAGGATTGCTTTAAGATCGCGACCCAGAAAAATGTAATTAAGATGATTTATGGGTACCTACACAGTTTTTTTCTTCTCCACAAAATATTTCAAACTCGTGTTCGACTTTTTTGAAGTTCTTAAGAATTTTGAGTATCGAATAAGGAAGTAAGACTGGATGGGATTACTGGCACAAATCTTGACCCTCTCAAGTCACGGACTTATAACTTGAGAGTAATCTTCCTCTCTACAGAATAATTGGCTTTACCTATAAATTGTAATTTTCCAACATCAAAATATGTTTTTTTTTTGTTCTCCATCAGTTCCGCATTATCTAATACTTCAATATAATAAATCCTATTAACGAATTTATAATGTAACTAGCTTTCCGCCCGCGGCTTCGCCCGCGTGGAATTCGGTTCACCCCTCCCGCTGTGGGTTAGCAGCGGTGAGGGAGTGTCAGACTCTTACTGACTAAAATCGTCGTGTTCCGTCCTAGGCCTTTTACAGGGCCGCGGTACCTCTTTCGAACAACCCGCAGCCCCGGCTGGCCCTGGCGCTACTCGGCTCCACTGATTTCAAAACACCTTAAGACTAATTCGCGGCGACACCGCGATACAGAAAAACACAACGCCATCTATCGAGCTATCGGGAAGCTCGCGATTGAACAATGAGCTACAGGTTAAAGCGCGAGATATCATTGCACTTCTTACGTATCTTAAAAAAAACAACGTCACCACGTTTTAAAAAGCTATCATTCCACTTCTTACGTATTTTAAAACACATCGTTACCACGTTTTAAAAACACCCAGCGCCATCTATCGCATACCTCAAGAACTAAATAACTTAACTAATACTTATCCTTACTAATATTATAAATCGGAAAGTGAGTTTGTTTGTTTGTTTGTTTGTTCCGCTTTCACGCCGTAACTACTGAACCGATTGCTTTGAAATTTTGCAGACGTAAAGTTAGAAGTCCGGATTAAATAATAGGGTACTTTTTATCCCGAAAAAAAAATAGATATTCCCGAGGGAAAACAAAAATATTGTTTGCTTGATGGATGGGTTGTAGATGGCGCTGTGTGTCGTTTAAAACAAGGTAATATATTGCAAACGAATATAAACATGTAAATTTAGAAGCTAAATGATACGATAATGAATCCCCGAAAATGAGGAATTCCCGAGGGATGATGTACAATTTGTTTAATCGTCTAAACTGTTTTTTTTTACATCTACTTATATATTGCAAACGAATATGAACATATTTTAGAAGCTAAATGATACGATAATGAATCCTCGAAAATGAGGAATTCCCGAGGGATGACGTACAATTTGTTTTATCGTCTTAACTGTGTTTTTTACATCTACTTATCCTGAAATAACTATAATTCAACGAATTACTAATTGGTATAAGTATTAGTTAAGTTATTTAGTTCTTGAGGTATGCGATAGATGGCGCTGGGTGTTTTTAAAACGTGGTAACGATGTGTTTTAAAATACGTAAGAAGTGGAATGATAGCTTTTTAAAACGTGGTGACGTTGTTTTTTTTAAGATACGTAAGAAGTGCAATGATATCTCGCGCTTTAACCTGTAGCTCATTGTTCAATCGCGAGCTTCCCGATAGCTCGATAGATGGCGTTGTGTTTTTCTGTATCGCGGTGTCGCCGCGAATTAGTCTTAAGGTGTTTTGAAATCAGTGGGGCCGAGTAGCGCCAGGGCCAGCCGGGGCTGCGGGTTGTTCGAAAGAGGTACCGCGGCCCTGTAAAAGGCCTAGGACGGAACACGACGATTTTAGTCAGTAAGAGTCTGACACTCCCTCACCGCTGCTAACCCACAGCGGGAGGGGTGAACCGAATTCCACGCGGGCGAAGCCGCGGGCGGAAAGCTAGTACCAATTAGTAATTCGTTGAATTATAGTTATTTCAGGATAAGTAGATGTAAAAAACACAGTTAAGACGATAAAACAAATTGTACGTCATCCCTCGGGAATTCCTCATTTTCGAGGATTCATTATCGTATCATTTAGCTTCTAAAATATGTTCATATTCGTTTGCAATATATAAGTAGATGTAAAAAAAAAACAGTTTAGACGATTAAACAAATTGTACATCATCCCTCGGGAATTCCTCATTTTCGGGGATTCATTATCGTATCATTTAGCTTCTAAATTTACATGTTTATATTCGTTTGCAATATATTACCTTCTTTTAAACGACACACAGCGCCATCTACAACCCATCCATCAAGCAAACAATATTTTTGTTTTCCCTCGGGAATATCTATTTTTTTTTCGGGATAAAAAGTACCCTATTATTTAATCCGGACTTCTAACTTTACGTCTGCAAAATTTCAAAGCAATCGGTTCAGTAGTTACGGCGTGAAAGCGGAACAAACAAACAAACAAACAAACAAACAAACAAACAAACAAACTCACTTTCCGATTTATAATATTAGTAAGGATAAAATACCTTTCCCACAAATTATACGGTTATATCAAAATTCTTTGAGAAAGGGTTAGCTTTTTTTTCAAGTGACTTTCTGGAGCGAATTTCTTCGTCCTACACATTTCGGAACAATAGGCTAAAGTAAAAAGGGTTATTTTCGTAACTTTTAGAATAATTAAAGAATAATTGAATAGGGTCTTGCTACATTTGCCCTTTTAAATTAATACCTAGGTGAGAATGAATCTGTGTCGCTTCAAAAGAATTAATTACAAACCTTGTTCCTCTTGATCTTTTAGAAAAAGGTGTTAAGATAATTTAGGCACAGCGTTTTGAAGAAAACTGTTTTAAACGACAATGCCTACACTGTTATTTTATGAAACGTCACGCCTTCTTTATTATGATTTTTGCAGACATTCACGATATATATGATCCTTTTTTCAATTCATGTTAAGTACATGACAGAGCCATTTATGTATAATTATATTAAAGTGTTCTTATCCAAATTTAAAATGTGAAAATACTCTGTTTATGTCTTACGATCACGCTCAAATGGCTGAACCGAATGGAATGAAATTTGGCACAGGGATAGGTAGCCCTAGCCTGAAGACGGAGTCCGGCTACGTTATTTTTTAATTTATAAAATTAAGACATAAAAATTAAAACTGTAAACGAACTTTTACGCCCGTAAAATGGTGTTGTGGAACGCTCATTTTAGTTGTTAGCTTATTTCCAAGAATTTCATTCCATTTACAGCATACCGTAGCTTCAAAATATAAAAATAATAATAAAGTTTATACTTATTACATGGAAACTTGTGCATATTTTACTGTACGTGCCGTTGGCGCAATGTTTACGCAAATATAATATTTGTATAACTTTCGGATAGTTCCTAGTGTTTGTTCACGTGAGATGTAGGTGTTAACAAACACGGTGTTAAATAAATTAATTTCAGTTTTTATAATAACTGAGTTTTATTATTAAATATTTTATTTAAAGTGAGTGTAGTGTAGTATCAATAATGTGATAAATGAAATATGTAGTATGTAAGGATATACGTATGTATGTGTGGATGTTTTTGATCCCCTTTCTCACACATAATCTGGTCAATAGATTTTAATGAAATGTGACATTCATATAGCTTTTCAGAATAATATACAATACCCGTATGGCACGAGTGCATGAGTGACTATTTTTATGCACAACAAATCAATCCTTAAAAAGTGTTTTTCTTTGTTTTGCATACAATATTGTACAAAACTAACTACTTTTTTGATGCTTAACTCCCATATAATTTCATTCAAATACCCTTTATCATTTTTAACCAACTCGCCAAAAATACAATTCACAATTCAACCACCAATTTTTTTTTCTCCTCTCTTTCAGACAAAAAGTGGCCACGAAACATACATAAACAGCATCATAATCGGCTGTGTCTGCATTATCCCCTACCTCATCACGGGTATCCTCGTCAACCGAGTGGGGAAGAAGACTCTCCTCATAGTAGCTGGTCTGATCTCCATCGCCAGTTCTCTAGGTCTTTGATGGGCTAACACTAAAACTGCTGTAGTGTCGCTTTTCTCGTTGTGCGTGGCAATAGCTCAGTCAATGTTGAGTTTGAATCAAGCTATGACTGTTGAACATTTTCCTACTACTACTAGGTAAGTTTTTATATTTTTGCAATAATATAATAATAATAGTGTTCTAGCTGATTGTCGGTCACGGTGGCTGTTCTCATATAAGGAGACATTATGCTATGGTGCACAAGCTATTTGTACTGTAGGTATACTTACGGTGGGTTGTATTATTTAACTATAACGATTACTAAATCTCTCCATTGGTCAAATCGCCGGTTTCACCAATGTGTGTCAAGCAAATGGCTGGTTATGGTTTGGTTGTCATTCTTGTTAAATAGTGCCGCTCACTCTTAACGTAATAAGGCCAAAGAGTTTGTATGTTCGTTTGTTTGAACGAATCAATTGTCAGAAAAAGTCTATCATAGGTAGATCTCCCATTTATTGAGGAAGCTGCTTTTTGTCCTTCGATACGTGGGAGGAGCTGCCGGAAACAGCTAGCAATCTATTACATAATAATTACTCAATACAAACCCAATACTATTAACAAAACACAATCACACACACACACACACACAAACATATCGCAAACACACAAAACATGTGAATCGCTCTATTTCAGAGCTATTGTCAATCTTGCAACTCTAAATAGAAGACAATAGGATAAGATAGGTACCTATTGGTCCTTTGTTCTAAGGGTCGACAGATTTCAATAGGCTCAAAATAGGCACAATACAGGCTCGATACTATCTTCTCCCTTCCTGTTTTACAAAACATTATCGTGCAATTTCCAAACAAATTTAGATTAGCCCCCGTTTTATTTCATTTGAGCAATCATTTAACAGTCCGTTTTAATAGCCTTATTAAGTTATTTATTGTTGAATTCGTAATAATTTATCGAGTCCATTTATTAGAGGTTGTTATGTTTTAATCGCGAAGATAATTTTAGCGCTAATTCAACTTGAATTATAGCTGATGTTGTTATAAAATTGTTTCTTATTACTTGAAATGAATTTATTGTGCTTTCATTTATAACTACGGTAAAGTTATGCTTCTGAATAAGTATTATTTTTATAGAGCTGAAAACAAGCAAGCAAATATAAAAATCTTACCATCGGAGAATATAATTTGTATTCATCAGACGTAATTAAAAACATGTAAAAAGGTACTTTATGAAAGAGTGCACTAATATAACTAATTTCGATCATTCATTACTTTAAAGTGTAAAGGCAAAAAGCATATAAAAAGTGAAAAAAAAAACCGTTGATACTAAATTATAATAATTTCTTTTAACTTAACATAAAGTAAGTATAAATTTTAACTAAAAAGCAGTGACTAACGTTTATATACCTCATATAGTCTTTTTCATAGCTGATATAAAATGTTATTTCATTTGCTATTTCGCTTTGAATAAGAATATATTTTATTTGGTATTTGCAAATCACGTGTATTAAAGGGCTCTTGGTTATAATAATAGTGCTTTTATCGACGATCGCACATAGGAGCTGTATTTATAAAGAACGTGAATCGGTATTCAGAATATATTATTAAATATTTTGGTTGAATAGAAATGCATAAGAAAGAAATTGATATTATATTTTCAGCTCGGTAGGTAGGTACTATTAAATTTTATAAATCTAAAGAGTCTGTTTCGTTTGCTTTAATAAATATCAGAAACTAATGGTCAGATCTAAAAAAAAAACAGTGTTCTGCAGCCCATTTATGGAGAAAGATTTTAAGCTCCTCTTTAGCTAGCTAGACCACAGAGAAATTCTAATATATTGCCAACTAAGGGCTCACTGCAAACTTTTAGTCGACCGATTGTCTGCTTGAGCTCATAAATCAGTATGAAAATGAAATTGTAGTACGCACAAGATCAGGTATTTAGCCGGTATCATACCGATTGAAAACTTTGAGTAGAATCAAGATTTTCTTTAAAAATAATGCCAAGCATCGTGACTGTTTAGTATTCAGTATGCGGGTACTCTAAAAGTTACCTTATCATCCGCTACTCAGTCTAAAACCAGAACCTCACAAAATACTAACATTAAATTTAGCTAATTTAAATCGTAGCATATTCTCAAAGCTTGCAACTGTCACTCGCTATTCATGGCGATTAAATGCTTGAAACTGTTGAATGCAAAGGAGATCGCTGTCGGCGCACCGTTTTAATACAAACGGTTGAGAAAGAAAGATTATAAGAAGTGCTGGCTTTTTTATAGCGTTCTAGAAAATACTGATTTTTGTTCCGATGAAAATGTGTCTGTTATTTCTCTGGTTTATCGCCAGCTGTGCAGTTTAATTAAAATTGTACTTAAAGTTGATTCATTTATTTAGAAATATAGCTCCTAAATACCTACGTAATTGTTCTATAATTCGATATTTTTCGGAAATCGGAATATATAAAAGAAAGTCGTGTTTTTACACTATTTACAACTCAAGAACTACTGAACTGATTTGGCCGAAAATTGGTGAGGAGATAGCTATAGGATACTTTTTATCCCCTTCCAGTACAGTAATTAGCTAGGAAACTTTAACCATTATTAAAATATGTCTTTATTTTCAGGACCTTAGCGATATCGCTTATTATGGTAATAGGCCGCATTGGAACCTTATCAGGTAACATTGCCTTCCCAGTGATGTTGCAAATGGGCTGTCAGGTCCCTTTCTTCACTATATCAGGAAGCATGTGTTGTAAGTATTTATATATTTTATCTAATTTTAGGCAGGAACTACTGGACCGAATTATGGTTTTCCCCGCCCGCATAAAGCCTAGATCCTTTCTCGATTAATGGACTATCTAAAACTGTAATATTTGAATTGAGACCAGAATTTTTAGTCAGTAAGAGTCTGACACTCCCTCACCGCTGCTAACCCACAGCGCGAGCGGGAGAGGTAATTTGATGATTTTTGACATTGTTAAAAAAAGACCAGAATTTCCCCGTTTTTCTCAATGAAATGTTTTTTTATTTATTTTCTTATTTCAGTGGTCACGTTTGTAGCGTTCTTCTTACCGAGCAAGAAGCAGTGATAATATTTTAACAATACTTCTATTCCTAACATCTGGCAATGAGAACAAAAGACGATTGACAGAAAACAATGGAAAGTTAATACGCCGTAAGCGAAGAAGAAGACTATAAAAAAGCGTGTAAAGACTTTTGAATCAAGTTTTTAATATTATAAAATACGTGTAAGGTTTTTTTTTTATTTTGACCAAAATATGTATAGTTGGTAACCATAGGTAGCTCAATTTATTAACATCAAGAAAACGAATTGAAAATAAAAAAATCTAAAATTGTGCTGTATTTTTATTTTTTTGTTTTTTGCTGACAAAAATATTTTATTGACTTTGCTCGTAATTAAAAGGTGTTTATTTACACAGCTTTGTGATATCACAAAATAAACTGCAAAATGTATTAATAGCTGCAACCAAAAAAATATTTACATAAATTGTTTATATGGTTTTTTCAGCTTCTATGAATGCAGCTAAATTTAAGCTTTTTTTCTATAAACAATTACCTATATATTTTTAAAATATTCAACACACGAAAATAAACCATGTAAAATATTTCTTACCATCCAAAAATGACCCTACCAAAAAAAAAGCTAGCAACACTGTTACAAAATGGGAAAACATCTTCATTAAGCCTAGGAACACCCTTTGTTGTATAAAACAATTGTCTGCCACACAAAGAGAACACAGTAGCTCTATTAATTTAAATCTGATAATGCTACTCTATTCATCTTAAAGCTGTTTCATACAGGATAAAGTGGTTTACTAAAAGCTTCGTCCTGAAACATATATGTAGGTACATTGTTTATTAACACATGAATAAATGTGTACAACTAAGTACTGGACTGGACTAGATAACAACTATGTAAAACCAACCATGTACATCAGAGGAATAAATATAAATACATATATACGTTGAAGATTATGGTTTTCAGTTTGCAATCGACGTTCTAGGCTTATGGGATTTCGAATGGTTAAACAACAGATAGATTTTAGAGTGAATCCACAAAATTACACTAGGTATCTTCGGTATTCGTTAACAAGCTAATTGTAGAAGTGACAAAATCTGTAAATTTGGATCAACTCCTCATTTTGCAGAAGAGTAATACATACCTTTTGCTTAGTTAAAAATTTCAGTAAGTTAAACGAAGTAATACACCGCCAAAAATGGCAATCCACTCATAAATGACGATCATGAGAGCAAATGTCAAAACATCATAATTGAACAGCTCGTCACAGCACATAATTTTTAGTTCACAATTTTCATACACTTTAATAATTAAGCCTTGTAATACAAGTTACAGACAGCTCTGTCAACATGACAGCAAAGAGAAAATATCTCAATTATTTTACAACAATGCGAGTGAAACAATTGCAAGTAGAGACAAAAGAAGGCTAGTAAATTATTAATAAATAGAGTAAATTAATTCCACAGAGGGCGTTTGTAGCTGACATACTAATTAGGTCATTTTATAGGGCTGATACTGTATTTAAGCTGTCAAGTAGGGTTCAATCATTAAAAAATGATATGAAATTGGAAATTGAGGTAATATGGACCCATATAAATATAATTGATAATTTTGTTATTGTGAAAGTAAGTGTGCTTGTTTGTTACGATTTTTCGCTAAAATGGCTAAATCGAAAGCTTTTTAGTCTGGAAAAAAATGGGGTACTAAAGACGGTGATAGTTTTTATCCGGTACAGGTACTTACGGGTTTGTTTCATACAAAGGCGAATGAGGCCGTGGGAAAAAAGATAATATAAACAATTCTATAGAACACAGGTGAGTAAGATATTTAAACACCACATAATGCCAGCAACGAACATTTTAGAAATAAGCTAATCTAAATGAAAAAGAAAAAACTTAATTTCGATGATGGATGAAGGCATAGTTTTAGAGAGAGCTAAATATTTAAGTAACTTTAGTTGATTAGTTTCAAAACAAGTTGGGTTTGGGTAGGAGTATAGATACTTATTAATTATTCTACTTTTTAATTAATACTTACTCATTAGCTAATTACATAGAGGATAAGAATCAAGGAAGTAAGTAGTAATAATTACATAAGTATTAAAAAAAAAAACTAATTAAATAGGTATATTGTTAACGTGGATAATTATGTACCTATGTTGTCTTTTTTTATACGTACACATCCGTCATTAAATATATTTATAGTTCATTGAAAAAGTGAAAGAAATATCCAGTGGACAAAAATTTTATCGAAATAATTGATTTTAACTCCTTCCAAGATATTACTTATACTGATACTTAGCGCTTTTGTCATCCGTTGAATATAATAATAGTGTAGGTACCTGAAACAAATAAAAATTAAAATATTAATAATTTGTAATATTAATAATTAATAATTTTACACAAAAACACACATTTCTAAAATTTATCGAAAACTTGAACACAGACATAAGTCATGTCAGATTAAAAGTCACAACCTTAACAATGTTACTTATTACAAAAATATTAATTGGTCTAATAAATTAATCCTGGCTAGTTAAATAAGCTAAATAAATTGTTTATCCTTAGTAATAAATGCGAGGTCAATTATTGCTTAATCCTAGTAAACTAAGATTAATCCTGCGTTGCGAAAATTACCTAGATTACATTATGTTTAGTAAATTGCAATTATTTGAGCATATTATAACAAACGCAAGATTGTATGTAGTTGATTATTTAGTTTACTTTCAAGCTGGGAAACTGATTATTTTGCTGTATTTAATTAATTTAATAAGAGCGTTTTTACACTAACGGATGTTGTCGTGCGTTCCTTTAGTTCAAATCTGTGGTTGTTAAGGCTTAGCGGTTGTCACACATAAAGATATCGAGATGGATTGCACTATTGAACTATGACGATAACCAAACTAAAACTAATCGTGAAAATGCCGTCCATTGGTCAAATCAGTTATAGTAAAATGGTGCAATCCACCCTAAGTGCGGCAACTATACGAAACATGCGTTGCTGAGCATAAAAATTGAGTGAAAAATTCGCTTATTTAAAAGTGCTTTGAATAACTAAACATTCGGTTTGAAGATGGATGTAGAGACACCTTACCAGAGACACCATATGTATATCAATATTTCAGTGCCTTGATATTATTTGATGAAGATGACAATGATACGGAACCACATTTTTGTTTTAGTTTGCCACCCCTAGCACACAATATTTATCACGTGAGAGGACGGGCGTATGACATAGCACGTGCAGTGGTATAACAGTTTTATTGATAGCCTAATGAGCTGCTAGGGTTGTACTACAAATGTACTTATTTCTTTTTTTTTTTTTGGAGTTAGATTTATATCATTAGATTTTTTGACTACTTCAATACTGTTTCGTATCGAGTGATGAGTATTTGTGGAGGATATATGGTATGTATGTACATCGCTTGACAAAAATGATAAGATAAAACTCACAAGTCCAAAAGAAGAGGTAAATACTCTGTAAACTTATCGCTGACTAATGGAAAAAAAAACATCAGAAAATCTAATATTTTTGTGTTCTAGTCATAATAGCAAAAAACTTTAACAATGAACCAAATGCAAGAGACACCTATTAAACCAACTTTCTAATAGAGGAAAGTATTTAAAAAAAAAGCTACACGCAAAAAAAAAACAAATGAAAACCCATAGCGTTTGCAGCACCCCTATTCTCAAAGCACCCGACTGCTGAATATTCCATATATTGGTTTTGCAAATGTACGACTCGGTACGAACCGGGTTTATTGCTCAAACGATTTACGAATCGAACGGTTGTTAGAATAATACCACTTCAATTTTGTATTCCAGAATATTTATAGAACCCTAGGTTTAGAACTTAGGGTGGTATTTATTTAGGCATCGCTATAAGTGTACTCTGACACTGCAAACTTTTCGTCGGCCGATAGTTTGTTTGGGCTCATAAATCAGTATGAAGATGAATGGTTGTGCGCACGTTACAAGGATCAAGTATTAAGCCGGTATTAGAATGACTGGAAACTTTGATTGAATTTTCGATTTTTTCTCAACTGTCGGCCGACTGTTTAGTTTTCAGTGGGTACTTTAAAACCGAGTGTATCCTATGAGAGAAAATATTTCGTAAGCAGCTGGCAACTAATTGTAGGTAATACTAAAATAATAAGAATCTTTTCTACGAAAACCTTGCCTGAGGCTTACGAAAAATATATAGAGGAATATAACAACTTAGATATAGTTATTAGATACCTGTGTATTTCTAAGAAAATGTTGTTACTGAATTCAGTAAGATCTTATTAGTGCGTTGTAAACGTTAGTTTGTCGCTCGGTTACTAACGTAATTTAGTTATCTATCCACAAAGGTAAAAAGGTAAAATACAGATAATCCAACTGACCTACAAATGGAGCCACCAATTTAACTTGCGTTCTCATATAAAGAAACTTGTAATGATAGCATGATCATCCATCCACGGACCAGCCGCATCAAGCAATCAACCTTATGCACAAGTTATTGAGCCACAATTAAGCTCCTTGAAAGTAACAGCCATACGCCATCACGACACACAATAAAAAATAACAAATGAAGCACGACAGAACACAGTCACAACTCAAGAGGTACAACACAACTTTACTACCAAAACAACCTCTAAAATCACACCTAAGACAATTTTAGCAGCTCTAAAACTACCACGGAGGTTAAAAATTCATACCCACATCTTTGGGAACATCAAACTAGGTTTCATAATTTAGAGGGAAACTGCCAAACTGGAGTACTGGCATGCGGAACCGTTGGGTGAAGTTAACAGCCTTGTCCGAGCACTATTTATAAATAACTTAATAGCTGAGGAAGTTTCAGATGAAGTTGTGTGGACTCGAACGGTGGGTTCGTCGTGGTATTTTGTGTAAGGGTATATTGATTATGTTGAGTAGTGGTTTTGAATTTATGTCACGCATTGGATGAAAACTCCGTGTGATGCATAGTTCTCCTTTTCTTGTTTCTTGTGTCTACTCCCTTTTCTAAGTATTTTTTTCTTATGCATTCTTTATTTTGTCACAGATTACTAAATAGTTACTACGCAACTTATGTGTTGTCTATAGATCATGTTTTCCCTTGTGTCATTACTCGGGTTTTAATTTATATTCAAGAGATATGAAGAATGCTCCATCATATGACGAATACATAAGCACTATAAAGGTAACAACTGACACAGGACCACCAATTGAAAGTTTATAGTCTGCATAGAGTCAACCAGACAATTTTGATTGTACCTATCTAAGCTATTTTATGCATTCCGTAATTGACGATAACAACGATAGTAAAATATTAACAAAAACCTGTTTACTGCTGTTTGCATTTCATTGGCTATCAATTACTGGCTGCACCATGTAACAAAAATATTTATTTAGTTTAAATTCAAATCACGTAGTGGACATAGGTTGACTGAATTGCCGCGAATTAGTACTGCAAATCTAATTTTATTTTTAGGTCGAATTTACATAGGTCAAATTGTGAATATATGGCAATTGACTGCAATCTAAACTATTAACTACTAGTTGTTCTAGGGAAATATTCAAATATTCTAGGGAACTACTTCGAGCACCTGGATAAAAACTACCTAATGCACTATTACTTATACCAACTATTAGTAAGCATTTTAGTAAAACGAGCAGTATATGTACATACGATATATTTTATGAAATTGATAACCAGAAATGTTATTTTGAGGAAACACGATACTGTTAAATTAATTCTATGAAACTCTTTATATCGGATACACTTGAAACTGATATGAGCAGTCAATAATTTATATGGATCAAAATGAATGTAATAACCGTTATACTAACAAAATCAGATTTCCGTCATCTGATTTATCCGAAAATTCACCATGAAATTCAAAATGCTTATAATTATTCGTTGCTTCTAACTTGTCTCACTGTCCGTCAGTGATATTATATACACTGTACATGAACCATGTTCCAAAATAGTCCTGCAATTGGCAATGACATGAAACAAAAAATGTTTGCAAACCAAAAATATAGGTATACCTACGCGTCAGCGCGATTCCACTGCTAACATGTGTCGCGTCACAGAAGTTCTAATTTTGCGGACATCTCTACTAATATTGTAAAGTTGGAGAGTTTGTTTATTTGAACGCGCTAATGTCAGAAACTACTGGTCCGATTTGAAAAAAGTCTTTCAGCGTTTTATAGCCGATTTATCGAGGAAGGCTTCCTTTTCGGGTTCATGCAGAGGTCCCCGTGGGATGCGGATGAAACTGCTGGTAGAAGCTAGTTTTGTATATTTGGCATGTAACTTGTCACTTCTTACTAGAACGAGTAGACTTGATAAAACATTTGTGCCGCTCACCGGTTTAATTTCACCTTCAGGTCAAAAAACTACAGTGGCTAAGGAAAATGGTGGGTTTTAGTCAGTAAAAGTATGATACCCCCTTACGCTCAACCCACAGCGGGATTCATTTGATGATATCCCATAAAAAAAAACTACAAACGGCCTATCCCCAATCCAAGAACCACTTCCCACCATGAAAACAAAACAAAATGACTGATCGAATAATTAAATTTTCGCTGTTCTCATCTATTTGCTGAAATGGTTCCTGTTTCCCTGTCAGCATGACGTTGACTAACGATGGTCTTCCATGTCAATGGAGCATCTTGATTAACAACGTAAACGACTTTTGACTGGAGATTTAAACTGCTGACCAGTAATTAATTGTTTAGTCTAAGGTTTAATTTATAGTGGGGTCAGGTTTTATTGAAAAAGAAAAAATATATAGAGTTTTTTTAAATTGATTAAAGGACTGACTCAGATTTGGATAAGCATATAAATAAGTTTTTTTTAAAGTAATTTCGTACTAGTATTTCGTCCTACCAACCCGCATTGAGCAAGCGTGGTGATAAATGCTCAATCCTTCTCCGTGTGAGAGGAGGACTGTGCCCAGCAGTGGGACGATAAAAATGGTGTAACAGCAACAGTATTTCCTCCTATATTCCGAAAAATCTTAGTTGCTCCTTGCGATCGACTTTTGCAGACTCAAAAAAAGTAATTGTTTTCAAAGTCTATTTATACTTATCTACCCACTTTTAAAAATTATTAGATAACAATAACTAAACTCTCTGAACTAACAAAAAAGGTTCTAGAATCTTCACCTCAACGTAAAAACAAAACACAACACTATACCTCTATAATGTAAAATTATGTAACCTTATTATTACTGAGCGCGCCTCAAAGGTGTTCCAAGGAAAAGTCGATACCACATAATAATTAATTTACGATACACAAGATTTTATCGATCCCCACATAATGCTAAGTAAAGAGTACCGACATACTACACACTTTTAGTCGGCCGATAGTTCGTTTTGGCTCACAAATTAGTGTGAAGATCAGTATCAAACTACTCGATATCGACTAAAAACTTTGATTAAATGCTCGATTTTCATTTTTTTTTTCTTAGCCTAACTTGTTTCACTGCTGGGCAAAGGCCCCCTCATTTTGTTTCCACACTTCTCGATCTATTGAGTGTTCTCTCAACCAGGGTTATAGGGGTCCAAGTCGTCCTACCATCTCTACGGAGGCCTTGAGGATGTTGAACGAAGTTGCCCACCTTAAGATTTTCTTTTTAAAAATCCAACCATCCGGCCAACTATTGGCCGACTGTTTAGTCTCCAGTCTGCGGGTGATGTTAAGTTACTTGAAACTAACAAGCTCATGTGTTTCTACGGCAAGTTAAACCTAGTTTGGCGAACACTAGAGATAATTAAGGGTATCCATTGTAACTATGTTATAATGGTAGATAACCTAGTTTACTATATCCATCTTCATTAGGGTAGCTGATGTTTTGATAGAGAGCTTATGCCTACGTCTTGTTTTGTTGAGCCTTTTATGCGGATATCCTGATTTTATATGCCTCAGTAGATAAATCTTAATTTATTATAACCTTAATTTATTGCTAAAAAACACGTTTTTTGATTTTGATTCCAAAAAGCCAGTCCGCCATCTTGGGGACTCCGCCATATTGGATTTGTAGTGACGTTTCTTAGCTCATGTATTGTCATCAGAACTCAAAGCGTGTACATTTTTTCATCCTAAACGAACCGGACCGGAAATTAAGGTTCCAAGATTTTCTTACATACATAATTATAAGTGAAGCTAATTATAAGCGTGTTAAAAATGTCCTAAAACAACCCTTTACTGTATTTTTCATCATGTAACCTCTCAGTACTGATTTAGATACAGATGGCCAACTGAGCTTAGGATATCGCAGGACTTAAAATGACTCAGGAAACTAGGATAAAAACTACTGAACCTGCTTCTAAAAGTTAGACTTGTCCTAGCGTGTGCTTTATCCTTTGATCCAGCCAAGTTCTGCCAGCTGACTTTGGACGATCCTTACTCCATCTTACTTACCTACACAAAAATGAGGACATTTTAAAAAAAGTGGTTATTCAAACGAAATATATAAAGAAAAACTATAAAAAATAAGACACCTACATAAGAAGTGAAACTTCCAAAACTTTCACAGCCTTACTACAAAATGTTAAACATCTGTTAAACACTTGTCTAAAAAAAGTGTGGCCGCAAAATGGACCTTATTTCAACGTTTTTGTGGTACGACGGTTTGTTTTTATTTTGGTGTTAAAAATCATATGCTGAAAATAACAAAAATCAACCATAAAAATTTTTGTCCCTTCATTTTTAACACCAGTGTAAATTAACACATAAAATACACAACGTACCTACTTCCCACAAAAACAAAAGCATAAAGATACCAAAACCAGCGAAAACATCGCAACCACCACTAAAATACCTCGAGAAAGTACCAAACAATGTAAAGCTATTAACGACCGAGGTAAATTGAACCGAACCAGAAATTAAAACGAAGTTAAAGTAACTAATGGAGTTAACTGTGTTACCTCGCTCAGTTGAACCGACACCTCGTTCTAGGTTATATGAAGGTTAGCTTCGTTCGTTTGTTTATTTTTATTTTTTTCGTTGTTATTATTTTTGGAGGTAAGCTTTTAATGGAGTGTGGATTTAGTCAGGGTATAGAATAGAATTCATGCAGACACAGGTAATGATCCTACCTAAGGTACCTTTTATGATCTGTGTTTTAAAGTGCGTTCAGACCAAACAAACAAAGGAGTAGACATTAAGAATACCTATGCCATCATTCTTTCGTGTAGCTTTTTTCTCTGTTGAATTAAGCAGACGCTTTCTTTCTTGATTTCCGCTAAAGAATTCGAGAGGTTTTAGTACCTAATAATTCTATGAACCACTACGTCTTCTGTTGTAAGTTCTCTGCATAAAGTAACTTCTATGTATGACATAATAAAAATATTGATATCTTCAAAATAGTTCATATAGTGTCTATAAGGTCCATATATTGTTTGTGTATTAAAAATGAACTACCTGTTTAGCATACAACATAAAAAAAAATAATGAGTCTCCTGTACTTCTAATAATGATTAGTTATAACATAACAGCAATCGACAAGTCCAACAAATAGTACAAAAACAAAGCAGAGTAAGCTGAAATCAATCTTCGTGAGAGTCGCAAATTACGTTAACTGCCAAACATAATGAACTCTTAACTGTATTAGTAGCTCAGCGTCGTTCGCAATAAATCAATACAATATAATATACGTTGTAGTACATATATAATGTAGACTTAGTACTAAGTGATGGTGTAATATTATGTCTTGTTTGATCGTTTTAGAGTTTGGTAGAATGACGAAGAAGGGTGAATGGTTCTTCTTGTAATTTAAGATTGTGAAACAAATAAATTGTAAGATGATGAAAAATAGAAAAGTGTGGATGAAAAAGACAACTATAGATACCCTAATAAGGGTAGTTGGACGAAAATCTTATAGAAGTTATTCCAAATAATAGTGACCATCTAAAATGAAGAAGAAATCGGATCTAAAATTTTGACTACTCAATCGGCTCTCAAGCAGTTCTTTCTAATGAATTGGTATTTTAACCAAAAACTGAGTAACACGGGACTTTAAAATCACCGCAAGAGCTACACACTACAGATAACTAAATATATTTGGTTAAGTAATTACTGTCCTTTAAAAATGAAGACAGCTGGCATTTTCTCACTAACCACTCTTAGAAATAAAACAGAAATACCGCATCTCGATTCTAGAATCATCGATTGCCTTAATAAATAATAAATATATGAACCGCAGCGCAGTTTATGTGCACTTTATTTCATACATGTAATGTAAATGGCGTGATCGATTCACTTAATACGTCATTATGAATTCGCACTCAATACGCTTGATAATTTCGCTGGGAATTGACTATGTTGCAAATATATTGCTTTGGTATATATTATGTACCTATAGAATATTTGTAAAAAGTATAAAGCCTTTGAATTTGGTGTGTGATACTTTTTTTCATATTTTGTTTACATATTTGCAAATACTTTTTCGCAAATTTTGCGAAAATACTGTTTGTTTATAAATCTCATAATAAAATATACAATAAATAATGATTTTATGGTGACCAGCTGTAGCGTGGTAGCTTTGGGTGAAAAGACTAACACACATAATTTTTCTTAACTTGGATTATCACACTGCTGGGCAAAATAGTTACTACAAAATACTGGTCCATTAATTTTCTGAGAAAAGCGTGACATGATTAACCATCGAGGAAAGTCTCCAAGTCTTCTCACCATCTCTTTCTCAGTGTTTCGTAACCTTCTATCCTCAGAAAGAAGAACAAATTTAGGTATGCATTGTGTGTTTAACTGAGGTGAGAAAAGTATCCTTAGAATGCAATAGAAACCGCAAAAACAACTTAAACAAGCAAGTGTACGGAAATAAAATAAAATTAACGTTCTAACGTTACTCACACTTTTCTTGCCCACCTAGACGTTATGTTAGAACTAAGTTTAACTACGTAACAAAGTCCTAACTTAGTTAACTTGGCTCAGTTTCCAACAGCACCTTACATAAGTGGTAAGACTATTTGATGGTGGTTCTTTTGCACTTTGTGTAATTCTTGTATTGTTATTGCACTTTAATTTGAGTCGTAGTTCTTTACACTACCTATACTATACCCTATGCAGCTAACTGATCTTCTTATACGAGAACAGGCGCCGTGGCCGATAATCGGCTAGGAGGCCTTTATCATCGTCAGTACATTACAATCGGCATCTAGCTACAGTCATTTCGCATGAAACGAACGCCCATTTACCTTTCTCAACTATTTTTGGGCAGCCTGATACCCTTAATGGCTTTTGACTACCCATTAAGACCAAAAGAAATAAAAATGATTGCCGGGATCCAAACTCTAAAATGGCGTCTGATAAATTAATCTTTTATAACGCGTTCAAATCAACAAGAGTTAAACCAGTATTTAAGAGTTAACCTCCATCACTTTATAATAAAAAGCTTTTCTACCCAGATGATACATTAAAATAAATTTAAACCCAACCCAGTTTATTATCCAGAAGATTTTACGTACACAATGAGCTGTCACGCTGCAGCTGCACGTTATAAATAGTCTGGCAACACTGTAATAACATGGGGTGACCATTTGTCATGGTTTTGAATAGTTCGCGTTGTTATGTAGTTAATGGTTATCTGTGGATGAAGTGGCTAAGCACTAAATTTTAAAGGTTAAAACTAGATTTGGCCTCCGACTTCAACAGTGTTCTGAGAAATATATCACCTGTCATCATCTTCCGAGCATTTTCCCAGCTATGTTGGGGTCTTCTTCCAGTCTCACCGGATGCAGCTGAGTATCAGTGTTTTACAAGATATCACCTGTATTTATGCCTAGTTTGATTTAAATCAGTTTAGATGTCTTAGCATGAAAGCTTACAAAACAAACAAACGGACTGACACATTTAAAATCATAGTACCTAATAGAAGTATGAATGACGGATAGCTGCTTGGCTGCGTTTGCACACAAAGGGCTTATGAGGAACATGATGGGTTTTAGTCAGTATATAAGAGTCTGACACTCTCGCTTCACCCACAGAAGGACGGGTCATTTGATGATTTCCCATAATAAAAAAACTGATAGCTGTATTTAGTATTATACCTAAATTTTTACGTAATCTCCTTATAATTTTAAGAGCGTGAAGTAGTTCCTTAAAGTAGCAAGAGGCGAGAGAAACCGCGAGAAACAGCAAGCCATCGATATTAATTACGCGAACTGACTTCAATGTCAAGTACCTACATTAATCAGTGAAGACAATTTAAGGTTCATGTTATAGATAAGTGGATTATGATTGATATTGACTTGCGGTGTTTAGACGGAGTAGCAGCCATTAGTTTATATAATGCTTTAATGTAAAATTATTTAAGAGGTTTAGTTTGTACTGTATTGGAATAAATCTTGTTAAAATAATGTAAGTTGATATTATTATTTTTACATTTATAGGTATTTATTTATTATTCCTGAGTTTATTACAGTAAACTGTCATATCAAGATTTTTGATCTTTAAGTGCTTAGGTACTTAAATCGTTCTAAACTAACATTAACTCGTAGTAGCATGACCTAAATCACAACAAAAAGTTTCAAAATTGTCATAGAACCGCCCACGCATACTTCTATCAAACAGACACCTAATTTAACACACACAAGAAATTTCCTCACTCACACTACAGTAAAACCAAGAAGTTAACACTTTACAAATACATCTTTGAACAAAACAATCTAACATATCTTTTGACAACCAATTCAGTCTACAATAGACTTTAATAAGACATCACTACACACTATGGGAAAACTGCAACATTTGTCAAGCCAAACCGACACTCACTGCATTGTACCTTTGTAAGAAATGATAAAGTAAGTGTGTATGCTCGTCCAAAGAGAATTTTATAACTTTCCGCGAAGTGTGAATACACAGCTTTTATATAGAATGGGAAACATCACGGAGTAAGGATGAGCGGAGATGCCACAATGCAGGTAGGTCAGGTGCTTTTTTCTAGGTCTGTCTATGAATGGTGGGCATGACCTAAACGATCAGTTACGAGTGAACTAACGAGGCGTTTGGGTTCTTTGGGACATCTGTCAACGATTACTGGTATTACAAAAAATGGCGGGTCTAAGAAAGGCATGCAAGGGCGGAGTTTGGAACATTCCTCGTCCCCTGCACACCCGTATTTTGGCGCGCTACTTTCTTAGGAGATTTTCCGTTATGGCACCTCCGCTAGTCATTTTGTTCTCCATGGTAACGTTCGACTGTGTATGAAATATGTTTAAGTATAAAATTGAATTTAAAGTGAATTTATTATTATGTAATATTTCGTTGAAGTACATATATTATTTTATTATACAAAGGAATAAAGATTTTGAGTTAAATGGGTTAAAAATACAAAATGTCGTTACATAATTTAAAGAGAACTTATTTTAAAGTGATATAATTGGATTATATCCATTCGATATTTTTACGTTGAATGTGCACACTGATTGAAGCTACAAAAGATATATGTGGGTACATACGTTTCTTTGTATGTCTGCACTTATGATTAAAAAGTTGTACTTATGTTGGTTTCAACGCGCTAATCTCAGGATCTGACTAGAAAAAATATTTTAGTGTTACGCAGCTCATTTATTGAAAGAGCGTACTTTCATCTTGGTATCTAAATTGATTCCCACTTGACGCATAAAACCGCTGACAGAAGTTACACACACGTACAACTTAACACTTTCAACCTAATGATAAACTAGATAATACATCACCCAATTACACCGATTGCCAGCATCACCTCATTAACTAAAACAGGCTCAAATAAACCTATAATAACAGATAATTCAGTTAACATTAACTAGGAACAGTTAATTTAACCAATCAGTGTTACTGCAATCGTACATCGGTAACTAATTAACTTCACTTCTATTAACTTATTCATAACTTCGATAAGTTCAAATTGAAGTGTAGATTTTGAATTGATATCTGATCTCTCTTATTAAATAGGTATTGAAATCAATTGATTGTAGGGTGAATCTTGAATGGTATTTGCATATATAATGTTGGAAGGTGTATTTAGGAAAATTATATTCTAGTATCATTTAGCATGACTGAAATAAACTCATTTATGTGCACTCCATATTTTGTACTTGTTACAAATGTCGCTAGGTGTTTTAGCCCTTAAATGGATAAACCGATTTGGATTACTTTTTTGGTTGAAAACTGGTTTAACGTTGGGTTTTTCAAAACCTTAAAACAAAACTTTTGCACAAAACACATACCCTCGTTCCTCGTTCTGTTCCTCGTTCGTTCCTACACTACCATATTCCTATACCATAATAGTCTTAAATACACAGAAAAATCACAAACAAATGATTTACTAATCAAATTCACTCTACTAATGCAATAAGCATCAATCGAAAACTAAAAGGGAATACATAATACTCAGCAAGAATCGGACATAACACCAACTTGTCTAACTTAGTTTATCACTGAACCCAACTACAGATTCAGCTTCAGTAAATACTGAAACCTATGTAATTCAGTTTTCCAACTTAAAACTGGGTCCAGCCAAAATTCATGTTGCTTTGGCATAAATTATTTATGGCACTTTGAGTTTACTTTGATATTTAGTAGCTAGGATAGGGTTAGTAACGAGGTCCTTGGGTGCATGTAGCGAGAGCCTAAGCTAGTCTGCGTTTTAGTGAAGGAGTTTTGCTTTAAAGAGGCTTCTTGTGACATTTACCCTGTTGGGCAAGAGATTTTGTACGATATTTTTTTGTAATTTTCCGAGGTAAAGTAAGTCTGATTCGGATATTTTTTTAATCATTATTGATTAATTTTTTAATTTTTTGAAGAGCTCGTGGCTAAGTCAAAGCCGCGCGGATCGATCGATCATAAGGTTAAGCAACGCTTGGCGCGGTCGGTCCGTGGATGGGTGACCATCTTGTCATACTGAGTTCTTCCGTGTTTCGGATGGCACGATAAACTGTAGGTCCCGGCTGCCATTTAAACATCTTTGGTAGTCGTTACGGGTAGTCAGAAGCCAGAAAGTCTGACAACCAGTCTTACCAAGGGGTATCGGGTTGCCCAGGTAACTGGGTTGAGGAGGTCAGATAGGCAGTCGCTCCTTGTAAAACCCTGGTACACAGCTGCATCCGGTTAGACTGGAAGCCGACCCCAACATAGTTGGGAAAAGGCTAGGCAGATGAGATGATGATGATTAATTTTTTGCACACATGTCACGCAATTCTCTTGATAAGTGCCAGCTGTTTAGTACTGATGGAAGTTTTCAAATCGTTTCAGTAGTTTTTGTCATTATAGCGTTCAAAAAACAAAGCAAGTTTTTCCTAAAACCGCTTTTTGACTTTGTAATTATTGACTTAAAAAAGTGCGAATCTAATTAATTATCCTATTTTCAAAAAAATATTTTGGCCTTGACTCTACAATACCTATTGATATAGTTATTTTTTTATCTCGACTTTACAGACACTTCAATTTTAATTTATTTGCAAAGATTTCAGTAGGTATCGTATTGCAAGATACTGCGGAAGTGTTTTAAACAGATTACACGGATTATGTTCGGTGATTTATAGGCATCGTTGAGAAATTATGTTTTTTTCTGCGCAACAAGATAAGGCACGATGTTTTTTAGTAATAAAATACGAAATGTATAACAAAGACTAACGAACGAAAAAAAAAAAACTATATTAAAAGATAAAGTTCTGACAACCAGTATTACTAAGGGGATACCTACCGGTTGTCCAGGTAACTTGGTTAAGGAGGGCAGATAGCAAGTCGCTCGATGTAAAATACTGGTGCGAAACTGGATCCAGTTAGACTGGAAACCAACCCAACATTGTTGGGACTAGGCTAAACAGATGAAAATCTGAATTCCTACAGATATATGTACTAACTTATTTGACATGAAAAACTGCTTACTTGGAAAAATGCTCAGACAAAAATCCCATAATTCTTAATAATCAACTACCCAAGGCTACACTCAAATAACTCTCAAAATACAGGAGGGACCTTATAACTGATATGAAGGGATACCGGAAAATATATAGAGCGGCCACTGAAGGACCCTTATTAAAGATATATTGGGGTTCCGCATACAGTATGCGACACCGAGTTGATCTATGACCTCTAACCACATCTGAAGATTGCATTTTTTGGGAAACTCTCGAAGTTTATTATTGGACCTCAGGTATTGGATAAGAAAGTTGATTTAGAGATCAGAATTTTAATAGTAAAAGTGATTTTTTTGTGATAGAAATCCGTTTATAATTTTTGAGAATGAAAGTGTAAAATCTTCTAATTGGAATGTATGAGAAGTCGTGCTAGTTACACGTTAATAACTTAGCTGTGGATATTCTGATGTATTTACGTACTTTTATAACCACAAAACAGCAGTTTGCGATAAATAGGCAAACAGTTAATATTATAAAGCGTTGACTCACTCTAAAAATCAGTCTACTGTTCATTTACAGTTACATAATTATTGTATCCCTAAAATATAACTGAATCAGTATCTATGTACCGCCAGCAGTATATTATGTTTGTATAAATAATTAAACTCAAAGGTTATACAAATTAATCAGCGAATTTCCGGTAACCGTACAAGTTAAACTATCTGTTTGTAGGTCGCCGCAATGTTGGTCGAGGTCGGATTCGAACCCGCAACCCCGCGGTTTTCAGTCAACATACACTTTGACTGTTAACTGATATACCTATGTTATTCTATCAAGTGAAAATTTAAAAAAAAAGAGTATTTTTAACTATTGTATGGAATGTAAGTGTCTTTGAATTTTTAAAGGCCAGGTTGTAAGAGTTAAAACATAATAATTGTGTTTAAAAAATATCACATAGGTAATTATTAAGTACATTTTACTACGTATTATAAATAACAGCTCTTAATAAGGTATCATTTATATTTTATTTTCACAATTATTATTTTTATTTAGGTACGCATTTTATTATTCAAAAATTCACCTTCAACTTTTATAAAAGTCAGACTATCTGACTAGTCTATCAAAAAAAAACTGCAAAATATTTTCATATGGTAAGTCATAAACATGTATTTAAATAGCTTTTTCATATTTTCACAACTTTGATTGGAAATATAAAAGTTTTTGAATTGCTTGGCACAAGTTTTCACACTACTTTTTCAATATAAAAATATTATTTAATATGAAGCAAATACCATATCTAACATCTGTTCAATCTAATTATTATGTGAGAATTATAACTCTAATTTGCTAACTTATTCTTTACTAAGTATGATATTTCAGTATACACATTTTTAGGATGTTTTAATCTAGTAAAAACAGAGCCATTTTCTCCTTAATTAGTAATCTAGCTTATTCTCTAATTTAAAGCAAATCTTTAACCTATTTTTTTGTTTTCAATCAGTCTTTGAATTCCACATACCTATGAAAAATGTACACTTTTTTATCTATAATAAAAGTAAGGATAACCTACATATTTCATCAACTTCTTATATGTCATATAAGCTTGAATTGTCCTTCTTCACACATTATCTATATTTCAATCGTACATCAATGAATCTTTTGAATCAAAAGCGAATTCATATATTTCTACTAATGCGTTGTCAAAGTGCGAATTCTGTCAATATCGGAGAAAGATAATGCATACGTTTCGGGGACAAAAATATCAATTCATCATTTATTTGTTCTATCAATCATAATTCCTATCCGTTTGAGCTGAGATAAATGAGAAATAAATTGATATAAAATGGATGTTACATAAAAATATTATAAAGATGACATTTAAACATGAATAGAAACTATAAATAAAGTTATAAAGCTGTGTAATATCACTATTCACATGAAGTCCACGTGTCTTCAAGGGTATGAAATGTCACATGATAGGAACGTGTAACTTGTGATACCGTGTAGCTATTAAATCAAATATTGACATGTCTTTAGGTAGGTAAGACTTACATAATTTTAACTAATAGTTATGCAATCCCGCATCTACTTAATCAACAGTCATTATGATTAAGATTACACTTAAACAACAGAACCACAGCTACCACACAAGTAGTGAGTAGATTAATGAGTCAAACAAACTGCAAGTTTAAGTTAGCAGATAGTCTAAAAAATAAAGCCTTCATTATGGAAAGTATCAAGACTACTAATATTAACCTAGTCATTGAATTCTTACTCCCATTTACATCGCTGATAGTTAGGTGTACAACATTCTTATTTACTACCACTAAAAATCAATGGCAAGCGGAAGATGCTATCAAATACCTACCTAACAGAGAATGGTATAGAAAATATCATCAGCCCCAGACGCACAATACACTTCGGGAACATTTATCTACTAAAAAAATCTCTAGCGGTTCAGTAGCTCTTTTGTGAAAATAAATAGGATATATGCCTTCCATAAGGAGATAAACCACATACAGGACCTAGTTTCCCTGGAGATTGAACTCGAAGAAGTAATAAACATCAGTAGGTATAGGTTTTTTTTCGATATAAAATCTATACCTCTAGTATTAGTGCTTGGTATGGGTGTAGGAAGGCCTAGATAAGACAACGTGTCAGTAAAAAAATATTGATGATGCTCGAAGAGACTATTTATTTATGAATCTATTTAGCTTTTTACATATTTTAGAATTCTGCGTCATGTGTGACTCAATAGATTGTAGTACCTTTGCTAATCTCTTGCCGTGATACCTGTCCTGTCTAATCTGAAATATATGTAGGCACACACGTTTCTTTTTTGTACAACTTTAGAATATTTAAAGCAATGATTTTGCTGTATCATCTAGTTTTTATAACTGTAAATAAATCACTTTTACAAAAAGTTGAAATACATTATCGCTTTAGGGCCTGAAAGAGATTATGTGAATGAAACATTTGTAATTCTAACACTTTGACATCACATTCATCACATATTTTTTCAAATAAGATGACATCGAATTGTATACAAGTCGAGATTTGAAAAAAAAAATCACTGTGCAAGTCATACATAAGTATGATTTGATAAATGTAAGAATCATTTATAATATTTATAATGTATCAGTGACAAACAAAATACATAATATGTAATGTTATTGTAGTATTCAATTTTATAACATCTAGAAAAATTGCAAGTTATTCATTTATTATTCAGATATTTGATAGATCGAAAAAGTATCATTCTAAAAGTTTGTACCTCTATAAAACAGCGCTAGTTTCTTCTGTAACATAGTGCTCTACTTTGCTTCATACAACACCGCAAAAAACTACAATAAAATTCAATATTTTAAGAGGAACACACCAAAATGTTGCCTTATAAATAATCCGAAAACGTTGCCCCCAAACCTAGGTAAGACCCAAGCTAAGGCTACGTCATAATAATCTTGAAAAATGTCCTAAAGAATGACATAAAAACGTATATCTTGTAACAAAATCTCTGAAGACGGAAAAAACCGTCAAGTTGAGTGTACTGTAGGAGGTCCGCAAGTTGAAAAAGAAATATACGGACAGATAGATAAATAATACATGAATTGTTGTGGCCATTTGTCAGTATAACCATGACTTATATGGGTGTAACACTAGTAGGTACTGTGGAAGGAGGAGGGATAAGGTTCGTTTCATGTAGATCATGTTTTTATGGACCTGTACTTAGATTTTTTAATTGGGACATTGAATGGTAGTAGTAGAATAGAATGGTGCAAGTGATGGGGTGAAGGTACAGTCTTATAAGCAGTGTGATTAAAAAGTAGGCGTATTCTTGGAAGCCATTCCATTCATCCATAAAATAAATTAAATCAATCCATTGTATACAGTATGATCTTCTTGAATACCATGTTAAAATAATTGAAAATTTGCTATTTACCCCTTACCTATATTGACATAGACCAAATCAGATTACTTTTTACGAGGCCTTTCAGGCCAATGGTCGGGTAAAATAATTTATTTGACACGAAAAAGAACCACATAATTTTTTGCTTGTAACATATCATGACTAGCAATTGATTATTTACAAAACCTGTTTTATTTCTCTTGGATATTATGACTGCCTTATTGACTTCTAAGAAAGCTACAAATAAACATGGCAAGATCAATGGTTTCTTACTTCCTATCTAAACGAGGCCTTACAAAGCAAATAAGCAGTTGTGGTCGCTGAACAATTGTTACATATTTGGCTACATAGGTCAAAAGGGTAAGATTTTCCTTAGCAAATAACCTAAATACATATACTATTTAATATCAGTTATGTCGTTTAAGATTTTCGGCGGTCTTATTTATTTGTGATTTGCGTTTCAGCTAAAGAAATGTAACTTACGAAAAAATATGAAAAGAAATATAAATACTTGTGGACATTTTCTCTTTATTTCCTGTGAGGGAAGATTTGGAATGAAAGTATTTTTAGGCTGACAGTTTATTTGGTAGCTATTTTCGTACTCAAAGGTTACTTTTTAAATGAAAGAAACATCTGTGTCTTTGATGAATTGAGCCTTTTTTTAGATGGGTAAATATCTGATTATCAGAAGGGAGTGTCAGACTCTTACTGACTAAAACTCAATTATGTTAATTTCAGAGAACTTTGCGTATCAAGGCCGCGGTAACAGTTTTAAACAATCCCTCACCTGATGAATGCCTAGGGTTAGATTAGCAGTCCAGAAAACTCAATAGCAGTTTTAAAGTAATCTTTAGTTTCTGTAAGCCTTATAAAAAAAAAACTACTCGTAAACAATTTAATAATTTCTTGTTAGTGAAAACCAGGCATAATTCAATTCGTTACACGTAAGTCCATAACACCACGTGTTATACAAAACAATTACTAAACTACTATATCCACGATGTGGACAGTGAATATAATAAACAGATTCAGCGGTGTAGTTCCAGAGATTACTGGTTAAATACAAACAACATATTTGTGTGCTCGCCTGAACCGTATTAAGTGACAAATATTAACTCGGTGTGTTATCATTCTAAGCACTATAATTAATATAAGCGATGTTGTATAACAGGAATTATGAGTAATTACTGCGAAAGTCGCAAATGGGTTTTAAACAAGGTAATTTTTGTTATTGTTATAAAACAAGGTAATTTTTGTACGTAAATAATAGGTCTTACCTGGGAGATGTTTGTCCGAAATAAAATTGTGAATAGGTCAAAAACAAATAAGGTGAACCTTAGACATCATTTTGGTACAATTTTGTTTCACAAAATATAAAATATAAATTAAAAAAAAAAATGTTAGAAAAAATGTAGCGTTCATTTCGACGAGTCAACATCTCTTGAAGGGCTGAAGATAGTGAAGATGCCCCGTGAAGGGGCGAAACACGTGTCGAGTATACTAAGTCCTATGGAAATTAACGCTACATATTTTTCCTAACATTTCATACCATGGATTTTCATAAACTAACGTCTGATTAAGAGTTTAACTGTTAAATGTTGTACTGGAAATAAAATATTTTATCCCTCCTAACACTCCTGAACCGCTGTATCCAAAAACAGAGTAAGTAATTTTCTGCTACCTGGAGAAATCTCTTCCCTGCCCTCAAATAGACGTTTTGGCTAACTGCCCAACTTGCTTGACTGTGTTCACCGACATCGACACTGTTTTTTTGATTTAGTCACAATAGAATTGCGCTTGATCAAGTGTGGGGCCGATTTTCTTTTATTTTTACTTAAATTCTGTTACCTATTTTCCGTGTACGGTAGTAGAAGCATAGTTTAGATGCATTCTCTTGTAAACAGTTGTGAAGCTACCTACTGACGTTCGCAAAAATGACACTCACACATGCATATGCGTCGACGACCTTTTATCAGTGCTATCGGTGCTGTCAGCACTGAGTGTCCGTGCATCGAGCACATGCGTGTGTACGTAGCTTCACAACTGTTTACAGGAGAATATATCTAAACTGTGAAAGAAGTGACATTTTGATAGACATTAAGTTATGTTGGACTTTTATTGCTTGTCAAAATTTTTATTGTGTGAAATTGCGTGTTTTTATAGTTTTCGTAACAGTATATTAAATCTTCCTCACACTACTCACACGTGACCCAATTCCATTGCTTTCAAGTGTACCTTACAACATAAAAAATGTCTGCCTAAAAACAGCCTATCTTTCGTGTCTAGGTCACCTTACTGAAAAATAAGGTTCATAGTTTCAGACTCGATGAAATACGAGGGTATGAGCTGACAGGCTTATTTATCGATACAAAGGTAACCTACAAGGTTACGTTTCGCCGTCAGTATATTGAGCGACGGGGTAAGACCTCTGCTTTGATGTAAGAGGAGCGAGTAGCGAGTTATGATAATTTATATGGTGTTTTCGTTTTGTTTTTCTTTAAAAATATGTGTGGTTTTTATCCACATGGATAAATATCGTCTACTACATAGATAAATTAGGGTAAATGATTGGTAGTTATACCTGCAGTACCATTAGTCTTTGGTATCCAATATTATAATACCGCTATTGATTAGTAGACAAATATATAGGCCCTCTTTTTACTTGCAGGGTCAACAGTTGAGTACTACGAATTTCATAAATATTTATTTTAAGAGGTCTCTTTCTTTCCCAAAAATATGATGCGCTTTTTTCTCAGATTAACTATGACTTATCACAAATCACATCATTAATCGCTCTTACACTGCCATCAAAACGCTTTCTACGACACCTAGCCCTTACCCCAACTCTGTATAGACTTCCAGTCTAACTACAGAGGTACCTGTCAAGTAATTCAGGTTACAAAACTATGTATACAGAAAGTTATTTATAACGTGTCTAAGTGATGTCTTAGTGTCTTAATACTTTTTATCCTTTTGGGCAAGTTGCCAAACGCTTTGAAATGTCGAGGGTGAAATGAAGGCACTTTCTGCAGTCCGTCTGAAGATTATGGTGTTTTAAGTAGTATAATTACTTTAGTAATTATGCTAATGACATCTGTAAATGGGGTATAATAAGTTAGTTTAGGTTATTAGAGTGTGATTGTTATAATTAGTCCAGTATTTTTATGTAATTATGGTATGCTTAATATGTTCTCAAAAACTCTTTCGTTTTTTAAGTTGATGAGTACAAGGCACGAAAAGGATTCACAGAGCTTTTTGGGCATGTACGCAAAAAAACCCATAGCGATGGTTAGATTTTTTTGATGCCGTTTAGTAGTAAGTTCTTAGTTCTAATCTAAATAAGTAAACTCTTTCGTATATTTTTTAAATAATCCAATTAACTATAAATGCCTTATAAACCTTACATATGACTAAAACAACAAAGATCTAACTACCTTCGTCAACCTGCGACCGTACAACCGAACTCAAAAGTACATAATCCACAGAGCGCACGACCAAATCCTTTGGTACAAAGAGAACAGCTTCCGACAAAGAAACCGTGAGGATTAACACAGAAAAGTTTAAATTGATGTGAGAAAACGAACACATGGAATTTATCTTTCAACGTTAAAATTGTCGAAAACAAACGTATTAAAGTAAGGTAAGGGTACACATTTGAGGCGTATCTCATACTACCACACACCATGCTCTATTGAATGTACTTCAGAGAGTACATAGTTATTGATAATTCATCGATTCATTATTAATAACTGATTGACATTTGTATAGGGGTCGTTAGGGATCATTTGATTGCAAATGACATTTAATGCCCTCCATTTATACCCCTTTATTTGTTCGTCGACTAACAACCCTGTATATAAAACTCGTGCACTGCAATACGACTACGCGTCGACGAGCGTACACAGACATGTTTGAGCGCACCGGACCGCGAAGCGTGGCAGTGTGTGATCCGCCATACAACTTTCTAGTCAATTTTCCGAAATTACGAAAAAGTTTAGAATTTTTATTTTCACATTCGATTGAGTTTCTTTAATAGAATGATGGTCGAAACTTTGGTAGGATGTAACGAATCGGAAAAATGGAATTGATAAGCGTTTTTTATTACAATTTCATTGTTTTGTTGTGTGCGCTGAAGCTTACAATCCTTTTGATAAATTATTAATTTAAATGGTAATTTGACTACCAATTATTTATGAGTTTTAAATTCGATTTACAAACCGGCCATTGCTTGTATTTTCCAATTCATATTAAGCAGGTCAATGCCCCTTATATACTAACCTACATCTAAAAATTGTCAAGGCATACAAAAATTAACACTTCAATACAGTTTGGAAGTGCGCCAAAGTGCTGTTAAACTGCTCTTCTGGTGGATAGGTTCACAATGAAAATCCTTTGCGTTCCCGACAAATGAAATCGGGAACTAGGAGTGACGTGCTTAAGAAGACTAGTGCACTAACTCGGGGATATATTTTGATAGATGAGTTTATACTCGCTTTATCCGTGTTTAAAGGGGAAAATAATACTAATAGAAGCTTGCTGCAATGTTTTCAATCAATTTGTTAGCGTTGCATAAAGGTTCTGGGAATTGAATGTGAGTTGAATTGGAAATTGTTTTTGATAAATCATGTTAGGTATGTGTGTGTTTTCTTCGAAAGATTGCGTAAAGTTTTTGGATTTAGTAAGATTGAATAATGATACTTACATACCAATATTTAAGCTCGGTTGAATTACTTTGAGGAAAGATTATATTTCGTAAGGAGATTCGAAATTAAATTACTATATTATTATAATGATTTCCTCCGCTCTTTAAAAGCCATAAAAACCATACCAGTTACCCAAGAACAATAAAGCCTGATTATTAATCGTGAACATTCATACATTCTCCTTCTTTGGATAATTTTTAATTACTTTTTGACAAAAAGGAGCGCAATTCACAGAGCAATGTAATAAGCACTTAATGGTAACGGTTATAAGTTCCATTTTCGTTCGCATGGAAATTTCAGGATGGTTTCGAAGCATATAATTGGGAAGGGAAATTAACTTTTGCTTGTTTTATTTTTTAATTATGAGACTATATGGGACGATTAAATTGCTATTTAATTTTGAAGGTGTTGTACTCTTATTCGAGGATTTCGCGTTAATTTCTTCGATAATCCGTTTTTTCGTAATTCGATTTTTTGTGCTACGGTTTTTGTTTTTCGGCTTACATTGTTTGATCTTTTGTGAATTTCTGTTTTTTATGACTTATTGGAAGCGACTAGGAAATTGTGGATAGAATGAGATAAGTTAATGTTCTTGTTATACATGATGGAGGATATAATTTTGTTCTAACCAAAGTAATCATTTGAAAAGGAATATATTTTTATTAATCTCTGCCTACAGATTTATGTATTTTAAGAGCAGCTACTTCTTTTAAAAGACATCTAACATACACAAAACTGAGACAAAGTCTTAAAAGCTATTTCGATCTCACCTAAGTATCGAGCAAGGTCTTAGCAACGAAACTAGATTTAACCTTGAAGTTCAAGTCTAGCCAGCAAAAAGATAATTACTTAGCCTTAACTTAATTCAGACAAGCAAAAATTGTGTGTTTAAAAAAGTAAAAAACATGTGAGTAAAGTCGAAAAATAAGTTTTTTTTAACTCACTAATCTCATTGGTCCAATTTGAAAATGTCTGTTACTTTATCCGGGTGTGCGAAGTGATGAGGCTGAATCTACTACTACTAGCTATTCTTTTCTTTACTATAATTATATGAGGAACAATGTTTTTTGTTGAATAATTTTTGAAATTCTATTATTATAATATATTAGCGATATTTGTTTGGGTAATGGAGTATATTTTAACCAAATACGGTAAGTAATATTTCCCTCGGGACTCGGGTGAAACCACGGAAATCAGCCAGCTTTTTATAATCGTAAAGAGTTCCAAAAACGAAGTGTGAAATGTCATAAAATTCTACTTAGTCAGGTGGGCGTTTACTTGACAATGATTAATTTCTTTCCAAGACTTTAATTTTTAGTTTGGGGTCAAGTGAAATTGGTCGGCAGGTGCCATTTTGAAAGTGGGTTTGGGTAATTGCTAGAACTAGCTAGTAATCATCTACTTCCAGAAGGCCTCTTTTAGTACATTTGATTATTTATAAATCACGTGACAATATGATTGTAAGTAGATTATGTTTGGTGTTTACTTCATTTTATGGGTAATTTATCTGTTAATGATAACATAAGTGATGCATGGCTGTATTTGTTGCGGTCAGTACCTATAGGTAAAACTGTAAAATACCCAAATCAATGTTTTAAGTGGTAACTAAAACCTTAAATTCAATATAAAGATGATCGCAGTGGGCATGAAGATTACCTGGAACAATACAATAAAAAATATTAATTACATATACACCAGTTTCAAAACATAAATGATCTAAATGGTAAGAAATATTGGTAATTTTTCACATTAACTAATTTATCGATTAAATACATATACTGGCAAGGCTAAAACTAAAACATGATGATAATCTGTTAGACCATTATTTTTTTATTCTAAAAATGAGTCGTCATTCACTTTAAAAGGAACCTACAAAGTTTGAAACAACCTTTATCAGCACCATCGATTTACACCCCACCAATATTTCAATACTTACTCCACATCCAATCCTTTTTACAGAGTACACAAAAAAAGATAGGTAGATAGGGCACCAAAAAAAAAGTAAACTGTGCGGTGGCAAACACCGTCGATCCCTAGGGTCGAAAGCTGATGGAAATCGAATGGAAACATGACTAACACGTTGCCGATGAATGCGACGATTCTCTCAATTAAAATGGCGCCCGCAATATGGCGGATCAGGGCTGTCAACTGTCAAAGTTGGAGTTGTGGTTATTTATTTAGTTTTGGATATGTTTTTGACTGTTGACATGTATGTAACTAATGTCACTATGCAATGGAGTCTTATATACCTCCCCACTCAGAGACATTTAATGGTTGCTTAAGCCATTCCTTAGTGAAGGATTTGTATGACATTCCGTCACTAAGGAGTGACTTAAGTAATCATTAAATGTCTGTGAGTGTGGAGGTTAGGTAATTAATGTAACCGCCTTCTAAGTATCTTCTTCGTAGTTTTTATGATACTACATTGATATAGTACTTCCGAATTAATCTCGTAGAAAATGTGAATGAAACCCTGACAATATAGTGATCTTTTATATAAATATTTATAAAAAAATTACAACATGTATTATTTATAGTATTTATTATAAATTAAAGAAGATCACATTGTCATGTCACGGAAAACTTGGAAGTTTGGACATCTAAAAAGATCTTGAAAGAAGGTGGACCACTCTTGCCTAGAAGCCACCTATTTACTCTTGAATATTCACAAAATTAATAGGTCCTATAATAAAAAATACAGTGTTCACAAAATGTGTACTTTGTGAAAACTAAAATGTGTGCTGTTTTTTCAGCAGACGACGAAATAATCTTCATAAGAGCTTTCAAAAACATGCAACAGTTAATTTAATTCCAGTGATACATAATTTTAACTTTTCGCAACTTGTCAAAATTCACGTTACATTTTAATTTTGATCTAAGTAATATTATGCGAGTATGAATTTCTTTGACGAACATCCACACTTTACCGTTGGCAACCATTTTTAAATTTTTCCTCGCTTTGCATAAAAATGGTAATGAGTACCAAAATAGCTTAGCAGGTCATTTTTTATCCTTGTTTAGAGTACAAACTACAAACTTTTAGTCGGCCAATAGTTGGTTAAGTCAAAGTCAAAGTCAAAAATCCTTTATGGTTTATTAACGGCTTGGGCTCATGAATCAATATGAAGATGAATGGTCAGGTATTGAGCCGGTATCAGACCGATTGAAAACTTTGATTGGAATCAGGATTTTCTTTAAAAAGAAATTGCCAATAATCCAGTCAACTGTCGGCCGACTTTTTAGTGTGCGGGTACACTTAGTAGGTAATTTTTTATCCTTGTTAAAAAGTATGAATACTTCATAATAACGTCAAAATACATGAAAATAATTTCGTTCACAAACTTCAACATGTCGGCGACAATGATTGATAGATTACCTGAAATATTCTGTATTCAGCATGTTACGTACCGATGACATTTAAATAAACGACAATTTATTTGCTGCGGTGCTGTTTTCTAAAGTGTGGAGTAAAGTTAAATGGGTTTTAGGTATAATACTAGCTTGTGCCAGGGGCTTCACTCACGTCCCGTATTTAACTATACTATAGATAAATTCTGTTAGTAAAAATGACTAGGCACTGAGGTCTAGAGGTTATATTAATTTTCCTATATTATTCAGGCAAACCAACAACATATTTACAAAACAACAGTTACAGAGAATACTACTTATTTATAACATTACTGCATGTCGATTCTATAAAATATCACAACTCACTTCGACATCACTCTCACTTCGACTTCGATCTGAAGGTAGAATTCCGTGGACGCGACAATAGTCAACCTATGAAAATGTATGGCACCGTTGCCGAGGCCCGTGACAGTCGCGCGCGGCCGACGAATTTCGTAAGCTGCTCGCGGCATTGTCAAAAATTTAATTCTGGTTTTACTAAAATTCTATAGATGTTATTAAGCGCTAGACCATGTTGAGAAGCGTACGGCCGCGAGCGGCTCACGAAATTCGTCGTCCGCGCGCGACTGTCGCGGCCCTCGGCAGCGGTGCCATACATTTTCATAGGTTGACTTTTGTCGCGCGCGGTTGCGACAATCGCGACCCACGGAATTCTACCTTAAAGTTTCGTGATTGACATTGTCAAACTACACTAGCGCTTCACTATCGAGCGTGTTGACAAGTTGAACTAAATCAAAGTCGAGATTTTGACAGATCTGTCAAAATCTGTCTATCTATAGGGAGGTAGGGGAGATGGGCAGTTGGGAGATGATCAAATCAGAATAAAGGGGTCCTTTTATTCTGATTTCTGATCATAGTTTTGTTTTAATTGGGTAGTTTACGTTACCGACTGGTAACGGTGTTCATCCATAGACTATCTGTCATTTCTGTGAGTTGTCAAGAACAAACACTCGTAAAAGTACTTAAATATTTTGTTGCGGTTTCGGATCGTTATAAAGAGAAAACTAATGAAAGGTATGTGTATTTTCTATTATTAATTATTGATTGTCAAAATCTCCAGTTACAATTATAGTAAGTCGATGCAATCCACACCTATTATACCTTTAGAAGAGAGTACTACAGCAATAGTTAATGGGCCCCACGTTTTATTTTAGTCTAATATGACCGGGACCACCTACGTAGGTTGACAGGTAAGTAACTATTTTTATTTTCTAGTTTTCAGTGCACATAAGATAAAACCGTTTAACTTAAAAGTTTTTTTACCGATTTTTTTTTCATAAACTAAGTCAAAAGTGTCCAATGCTCTCTATGGTAGGGAGGCTTGGACATACCATGTAATGTATAATTTGTAAATTTTGCTCTTCTTCGTCAGTGAAAATTTGTGAGGTTATAAATCTGCGCGAAAAATCCTTTATAGAATCTTGTTTCAGGTACCGTTGCCAACTTGATCTAGAGACTATTATATTTAAAATAGTGTTTAAATAAAGTTCTAAGTGTTTTAAAGTGATTAAGTGCCTACATTTAACGATGGCTAGAATGTTTTGCTTAAATCTTTATTAGAAGAAGCTCATGCTTTAGATAATTTAGAAAAGCGTCAACAATCTGCTAGAATTCGTAGTTTACCTTTATTAACTCGCGATGATGACTATGTGAGCATATATAGATTGTCAAAGGAGCTAATTGACCAACTGGAGTCTGATTTACTGCCCTGATAAAGCCCACAAAACGTCGAGGCAAAGGACTTACAACTCGTGTAAAAGTAAGTATTGACACAGTTTATAGTTGAAAAATTGTAATCAAGCACACAATAATAAGAAAAACACTTAGTTCTTAATAAGGAGTATTCCCTTTATGTGGTTTCCCGCCAGCTGATATGTTTTCAAAAGCCTCTGTACTTCAGTTATAATATTGGTATTCTCTTAAGCATGAAAATAACCAAATTGGTCTCAATTTTGTTTTCACTAAATCCAGATAAAGTAGGTATTACATTTTTTATTGATTTATTGTTTCACAGATACTATGTACTTTATCATTCTTGGCTAGTGGCAGTTACCAGAAGGTTATTAAAGAGGGCATCAGAACTTATTTATCGCAACCGTCTGCATCTCGTTGCATAAATGAAGTAGTGGAAGCTCTGAACAATCCGGCCGTAGTAAAAAATATATAAGGTTTCCTCAAAATCAGCAAGAAAGGCAAATTGGCGCTGTCAGTATTTTTTCGTAGGGTAAGCATAGATTATATTCACAGCACGAATTTAGAGATTTCTGTTTATTTTATACTTAAAAGCTGCCTCAAATTCCTTACAATAACAAATTATAACTAAAACATCATATTTAGCTAAAACTCTGTGTCAAAACTGATAAAATTAAAACTGATTAATCTCGGTTGACATTTTGTCGAGTGGGAAGTCACTAGCACAGCATTGGTCGATGTCGAGCTCACTTCACTTCGCAAGTGATTAGGTGATGTTTACAGAATGCAAAATCAAGGTCGTTCTGAATCGAATGCGAAGTGAGAGTGAATAGCGAAGTGAAATGCGAGTTGTTGTTCGAATTTTATAGAATCGACGTGCAGGCAGGCCTTGGCCCTGTTGGGCCCCGCTGGGGTTGCTGACAGTATTCTACTTGTGTAGCCCTTTCATTTGATACCCATATTGAGGGGGCTGTGCCATTTTGTGCCGGCGGCCATATTGGATTTAATTAAAGGTGTATACAAAATTTCAGACCAATTGGTTGACAGGAAGAGGGTGAAATTTGAATTACTAAATTTGATCCAAGAATAAATAATAAAACAAACGGGGTGAGCTAAATAAAACCGTTTAAATATCTCGTAATGTTGAAACTGAGTGTAATTTTTAGGAAAGCTCTTTCATTATATCTAGCCGAATATAAGAAATGGCAATAAAAGTTGATAATGATCTGTAAAATCTGATTTTTTATGCAATAAATTGTGAAAAAGTGCCCATCCCTCCCCTACCTCCCCTAAAGTATGAAATGACATTACGAATCGAAGTGAAATGCGAGTTGTTGATCGAGTTTTATAGAATTGCAGTACTGCAGTCAAAACTATGGGGAAAAAAATCTATATTTTTAGTATATCTATTATTAATACTTCGTCAAGAATGTTGTTGTTTAACTGCTGTTTTAGTTACTTTCTTATTAAGTTCACTGAAGAATTTCCTCAATTCAAGTTAATTAATCGCCAATTCCTATGCCCAATAACCTTTATTTAAAACAAAATTTAATATTCTCCTTCCTTTCCTTATTTTCCCTTACACAGGCTTCAATATTTTAATATCAAGAGCAGATAGATCACAATATCTCCCCAGTTCCGGGCTAATATTTTTTGCCTGGCAACCCTTAAGCGTAAAGTTCGCAATATGCCGCCACTAGCAGTATCGAATTCAATTCGAGTCTCTCATTATTATGCACGTTTTTTTATTGAATCTATTCGTTATATCTGTGCTGCAATCATAACTCCCTGTTACTTGTTTGTATATTTGTTTATGTTTGATTTAGTTTTGTGGTTATCAGATTTTTTAAACCTTATTTACTTGTACCTCTAGTACGACTGCTTTAGCTGTTTCTAACCTGATCTTCATCGTCATACTACAACGTCGTAAATACGTATGTATGTACTATTTTATAAAGAGTCCGCTCTCCAATTGTCTCTCACTAGGATGAACCTATCTCATGAACCGTGATAGGTATAGAGGTGATTAATTACTGTAGGTGCTGTTGCCACAAGTACTAACAACAAATGAAATAAATATTTTATCCTATGCATCTCTACCAAACACACAATGAAACAAAGCATCTTGCCTGCAAATTGGACTACAAAAATCACAACAGTATTTATTCCTCCAAGAAAAAAAAAACAACAAAAAACCACATTTTTCATAGAACAACAACAAAATCCCAAAATTCAATTATTTAACAAACGGTACATAACCAGGTCTTCCGTCAAAGGATCTCTTTTATATTGACTGTAAGCCCGCGGAGCGTTGATACGGAGCATTTTCCCATCTTCGTCAGGTAAAAGGGCCTAAGCAAGATAAATATCTTTCGAAACATCACAGAGAAGGTAGGAAACAAGAAAATCTGGAACAAAACGCTACAATTGGCAGATAGGCTGGCTGACGGGAACGTAAGTAGGGTAATTGAAAGGGAATTATTTTCAGCTTTGCGCCATAGGCGAGTGGTATACAGTAGGCTAAGTGACATGTATGAAAAAAGTTTGTCAATGCGTGTGAAGAAGAAATTATGGTGAAACATATTATAGAAAAAAATATAGGAAAGTAAATAAACAGATGTTGATCTAATAAAATATTTAGTCGATAGTCGATAGTCTATTGCTAAAGGTATTTATTATATTTGGTAAATACGCTGAAAACAACTGGTTTACAAGCTAAACTTATCATTTGCAATGCACAGTTTGCTCCTCAAAGGTATATGTATTTTATTGCAGTTTTCCCTCTAAATAAAGGCACATATAAGTACTTTTTACACTGTAAAGATAGTTGATGTCAAAAGTTAAAATATTATAATTTTTCAAGAACATACTTTACTTGATCTACTGTAAACCTCGCACAATGAACACTCCGCCAGGTAGTATTTGCAAAACTTTTCAGAGATAAACGAGAAAGCTTCTATTTTCAGAGAACTCCTGAATCGCGTACAAATCTATTCATCAAGCTACTTGTAGCGCATAAGCTTCAGATTTCCCTTATTACACTCGAGAGCAGTAAAACCGAGTCAGCCTAAAAAGTCTTTACATTTATAATGAAGTATTTTCTGAAGTCTGAGTTAGCAAGAATTATTGTTTGCCTTGCCTTATTATATAGGACTTCCAAATAACTGGAATTTAAGTATGTTATATTTTCCAAATTACATGGGAAAAAACACGTAATGTAATTCAAATATGTTAATATTTCCATGATTTTAAAAGCAGATATGAATGCATAAATAAAACGGGATTCGTAAAATTTCCTCTTTTCCCCGTAACTCACGGTTGATTTACGAAACATGCTGTATACTATTAGTCGGGTCCGACGAGATCTGGTGAAAAAGGCCTGTAATCCACCGGACCGGCTGAGTGTTTCCGTACATGTCACGAAAATCCCCAAATCATTTGCTTTTAGGATTTGTCACTTTTTCATATACTTTTCCTTTTTTTATTGTAAGAGTAGGTAGTTTTATAAATAAATTATAAGACCACTTTTTTGTAAATCTCAATAAATTGCTGTCATTGGAGTGTAAAATGTATGGTGCAAGAAAAATGTAAAAAAAAAAAACAAAAAAAACTTTTTTTTTTCTTTTCAAAATTAATGAATAAAGGGTACTTTAACAACGGTTTGGAGCCCTCGTGTTTCGGATATAATATTGTTATCAAAGCATTTTCCTTAATTATGCCTAGTCACAACCTTCAATCAAGGAAAAATAATACTGATTTTTGAAACAAAAATATATGAAGGGAACGGGTAGATTGTAGACCCTTTTTTGTTCGTTATCCTTTCATACTTATTGGATCTGAATTAAGAAGCCAAAATATATTGTAATGTATAACTGAAGAATATATACTGTTTGGCTCTTTAGTGTTTTTTTTTGTAACTGGCCATTGCCAAATAGTGTAATCAAACACTACCACAAAACTTAAAAAAATATGTCACATATTTAATCAGCGTGCGCCGCAGTTTTACCTACATCCCGAAGGAACTACTTAAAAAAAGTGTTCTAAGTTCGTATTAAACATGTATTACTGCCAAGTTTCGTCAAAATACATTCAGTACTTTTTGCGTAACAAGCATCCCTATATCCTTAAAAACCTTATAATATTCCCTACCACCTTATTTCATGCAATAGAAAACTACTACTATACTGGAGTGTTTTACCGTCGTGCAAATGTTAAGTGCCAATTCAAGACACATCACACGCTAGGAAATACGTGAACCACTTTTATTTCTATTTCTCTATTTCTCCGTATATTCTATTAAAGTCCACATTTTTAGCTTTGTAAAAATTCCTTTGTGGTCTGCAGCTGTATATTGGCTGACTTGAGAGCTGAATTGTTCTGAGAATAAAGGTTTTTTAAGAAAAAGATTGCACCTGTCTGAGTTTGAAACTGATACCAATAAGTACTATGTTATAGAGTTCTTATGAATTTCTGTATCGATTTGGAAAAATGTTTCTATGTTTGGAAACTCATTTATCGAGAAAAATTTAAAGACACTGAACCGATTTGAAAATTACTGTCAGTGGTAGATAGCAAATTCGAGAAATATGTACTTACTCATGCGCTATTCAATCAATACGAAAGCAATGCTGTCTGTTCAAATGTGCATCACAATCAAATGCATTAAAACAGTATCCTACCATTTTAGAACGTTTTTATAAAAAAATCTTAAGTCTTAAAACTTCAAACATATTTCTCTTAATATTTCTAGTTTTATTAATATATCTTTTAACATAATCTCTTAAACCTCAGGCCTCCAAACGCATCGGGTACTAACTCCCAAACCATCGTCAGGACATTTGAAAACTTCGCCAAAATTAATTAACACAAAGCTGAAACTTCCGAAATGGATTGAATCCAAATCTCTAAGCGGCCTTAAAACTTGTAATTATTAATCGCCATTTGGGCACCCGTAGACTGCAAACTTTTAGTCGGCCGACAGTTTTTTTAGGCTCATAAATCAGTATGGAGATGAACGATAGTAAAATGTCCATGGTCTATTTTGTCCACGGCAGCTGTCCTCATATAAGGAGATCAGCCAGCTGCGCAGGATATATTACAGTGCACAAGTACTCGCGCAGACAAAAGTGCACTCACTATGCCTTCACTCTCATAACCCGATGGGACGGTAATCCGACACGACCGGAGAGAGATCAGGCGCAGGACCGACATTTACGTGCTCTTCAATGCATGGGTGTATCAATAACCAACATCCAGACTATTTTCTTAAAGAAATATTTTTCTCCAATCATCGGCCAACTGTTGCCCTACTTTTTAGTCTCCAGTTTGCGGGGTACTCTTAAAATGCTGTGGGTTAGGCAGGCAGGTGGGCGCTTAATTAAAATTGCACGAAGGATAAAGAAACCGTTTTAAATCAAAGTTGATTGAAACTCTTTGCTGCTAATTTTTTATTGATAATGTTGATTGTTTATGGATTTGGGTCAACCTTTTTGTTTGACTTAGGTTAAGCTTTTTAAAGGTTTTTTGTTAATTCATATTTGATTTTATTTCTATTTTTATTTCTTTTTAGTTGCTCGGAGTTTGAGTCCTTGATAAATCTTTCAGCAAGTAATTTCACAGTTGAAATTTTGAAACAACAGTATTTCCAAATTCTCCAAAACAGACATGAATCAGATTTCAATGGAATCGGTTTTACGAATTATTGGAAATGAAAAAAGTAGGATTTTTGTTAAATTTCTTTCCGCGAAATCTATAGGAAGAGATACAAAATACTGAACGTAATACAGCTCAAAAATCAGACCGACGCAAAAATCCGAAGTATTGTATCCTGATCTGTAATTTAACCTATAAACCTATTTCTGTATTCAACCAAACCCCATCACAGTTATCTCATTCTCAAAAACCAAAAAAACAACACTTAAACTTTGAGGAGCACAAACAAACAGGGCTCCTAAATTGTCCAACGCAACCCCTCCGTGGGCCAAAATAGACAGAATTTAATAAATCCGCTTCATTGTACCGTGTTCTATGGTTTAACCTATTCCTATTCTATATACTCTTTTTCTATCTGATCTCTCTCCGGTGGTGTCGGATTGCCGTCCCATCGGGATATGAGAGTGAAGGAATACTGAGTGCACCTGTGTCTGCGCAAATGCTTGTGCACTGTATTATGTCCAGTGCAGTTGGCTAATCTCCTTACATGAGAACAGCCGCTGTAGCCGATAATCAGCTAGGAGGATATCACCGTCTATTTCTATCTTCAATCAAACCCCATCACATTTATCTCTTTCTCAAAAACAAAAAACAAAAACACAACACTTAAACTTTGAGGAGCCCAAACAAACAGGGCTCCTAAATTTCCCAACGCAATCCCTCTGTGGGCCAAAAGAGACAGAATTTAATGAATGCGCTTCATTCCACACTTTCATCTCGTATTTGCGTACCCTGGCCCTTTTCGGAAATGACCTTGGACCCTTTTGTCCAAATAAACGAGTGATCGTTTCGCGGTTTTGTTTTTTACACGTATTTATTGGGTTTTTGGTAAATATGCGTCATATTTTTGGATGTGTTTATTTGGGTTTCTATAATATTGACAATCTCTTGTAATGGTGTAGTACAATTATTTATTAAAATTTACTATTATTGGTGATCATAATTTTTGTGGACATATGGATTTATTATAAAATAATACTTGATGTGATGTGGATTAATAAATGGATCCTAAGTTACAAAATTAAATAAGTGCACTAAAATATTTTTCGCGATAAATCTTGCACGCTATGTAACTGAAAAGTACATAACTTTGCAATAAACCTGCCAAAAAGGTCAAAAAAGGTTATCCTGAATGACAAATAATAAAAATTCACGTATTTTTTCACTGAAATATAAACCGCTTGTTCAGTCACGTCGTAAATCAAAATTGAAAAAACAAATACCAGTCCAAAATAGTTTAAGCTCACCCCACAAACGATCTATCAAATGCAGCTAATAAATCAGAGAAAAAATGGCGAATATAAAAAAAAATATGAGAAAAAAAACTTCTAACAAAATCGAGTTAGTCGTTGCTGCCACCACGTATAATAAAATAATAAGGCGACCAACCATTTTTCATAATTCTCCGGACCAAGCGGGTCCCACCATAATTTACTTTTGTTTCAATTGTTACGAGTTTTAGAAGAAACGCAAAAAAAAAGATTCATTTGGATGCTTCCTCCCCTTTTGTTGTTCGAACCCTCAGATTTTGATGAGATTTCTTACATTTTCTTAGCGAATTTTTCCAAGAGGTCCAAGGGTGTTGCGTTTCTATTAAATTTTGAAGAAATTGCCCTCTCATTGTTCGAACGAAGGGGATCGTAGATTAGTTTTGTCTTCCTGAAGATTATTAAGGTTGGAATGTGGTTACTAATTTAGTGGGTTTCCGCTTTTTCCTTTTATTTTAATTTCTTTTTATGAATGTCTGGAGCTCGGAATGGAGGAAAGTAACATAAATGTCAGGTTTCATGGTCCCTTATGATAAGATACAGTCGCGCGCAGTGTGAAATGTCTACATTATTTTGTACTGCATGGATCTCTTAGTAGAATTAAACAGAGGAGAGGAGGGAACATCGTTATGTTTTATTATGAAGATAATTATATTTTTACATTACATTTTCTCGGCTTTCAACGAGTAGAGCAGGATATGTGCACTCATGTAATCTTGCTAGTCTTTGAAGTAGATTAAGAAAACCTACATACATAGATTTACTCGACAAAACTTTACACAACCGAGACTTAGCAAAGCACTACATTTTCTCAGATAATGAAATACTTATACCTGTGGCATTGCACAAACAATTTTCATCCTTTTCAGCTTTTCTTAGGATAAAAAAACGAACCAGTCCCAAACATCCTAATAGTTTTATCAACCCTACTGCAAACGATCACGCTTGATTCCTTTAAACGAAGAGTTTCCGAAGAATTAAAGAGTATTAACGGCTTTTTGTCCCTCGTCAGTTGTTTGAGTCGGCTGAGCGATGGCTCACTTAATGGGGCTCCCGCTACCCATGAGGAAAAATATATTGACCACACATCTTTATTTTCATGGTACAAAGTGAGGATGGAAAGTTAAATCTTGTTTAAGTGCAATTTCAATTTATGGTGACGCTGGACTGTGCAGATAGTGTGATTTTCATACATTTGTAATGTTGCCCAATTGCTTTCAGCCATCTTGAGAGTAGTAAAGTTATTTGACGAGAGCTGATCAATATTTGACTTTTTGTTCAATATTTTTTGGAGCTCGCGATTAAGTTGATACTCTCCTAGAGTTGTCAATCAAGGGTTAAGCAAAGCTTGGCGTGGTCAGTCCAGGAGGGGTAACCATAACGAGTTCTTCCATGTTCCTAACGGCACGTTAAATTCACCAAAACACATCTTTGGCAGTCGCTCGGTAGTGTGATACCAAAAAGTCGATCAACTTGTCTTTCGAAGGGGTATCAGTTTGCCCGGTGGCTAGGTTGAAAAAGACAGATAGGCAGTCGTACTCCCTGTAAAAAAGTGGTACTCCACATCTCTTTAGAATAGAAGCCGGCCACAAAACATTCGAGAAAAGGTTTCGCAGATGTCGATATAGTAAAAAACACTGTGATGCAAAATGTTTTAAGTACCCAACTTTTCAGTGGTCTGACAAAAACTTTCAACATGCATGACCCAAATCCCCGTTATATTACCTGCATTTTAAAGCTCAGTATTTTAGCACTGCCATTGTAAAAAAGGGCTCATTCACTATTTCACTAAGTAGTGGAGCTAATTAGTGAAACTTCTTTTTTCTTTTTTGTGAGCATGCAACTGAACATAAACTACATAGATAACTATGGTTTGCTGAGTAATAAGGTGACCTATAGCGAATTATATGTATGTATATGTAGGTAGTATAATCTAAAAGTACTTCAATAATTACATTGTGAAAATAACTTGTAATTAATAATAATAGAAAAAATTAAAAATTATATTTGCAAAACAGTGTGTCTTATGAAGGATCTTATACTTTTTTGATAGTTTTGTAATTTCAATCATTATGAACACATTAATTTTGAACAAACTCGTAATACTAGAGATATTATATAGAGAGCTAACCAAAACCAATAATTATGACACTTAATGACGAAAATCAACCAACTGTCAAATTCTGACGTTAACTAAACTAACTGCGTAAAATGGATCACAACACACTTTACCTACTACTACCACTTTAGATCAAAACAATTTATAACTTGAACTAAATAATTTGGGTCGTTTATGGAAATTTAAAAGGTTGCGACCTTGTGACAACCCTGCACAGATGGAGCGGTCGGGCGTGACGTAAACAGTGATCAATCATACCGCGCTCTGGTTTAGGTTAGGGGTGTCACGCTAAAGTTTTTTTTCTGTAGGTAGGTAGGTATGTTTTTTTGTTATTCATGACGCTTTGGTTTTGAAAGTTGGTAAGGTAAGGCTTTGAGATTGGGGAAATGGGGAGTTCATAATGTGTAATGTTTTTTATGGTAGATACTTGAGCTGGTTACATTAATTTTTTCAAGTTAACGATTAACATACCTTCTTCTCAATATTGAAAGAAAAGAAAACACAATTACGGGTCAACTTAGTTATTAGCACGTTACTTTTACACAAACAATATAATTATAGACAATTTTTTGTGACTATATTTGTCATTTCTCACGTTGGGCGTAGGCTGATCCAATTTTATTAAAGTTGGGTATGTATAATGCCAGTACCTTGAATCAACATGGGTATACTTTTTTATCCGGACGCGGGAAGCAGTTTAAACATAATTCAAAAATATTACCAACCCAAACAACTAAGCTAAATACCTAAACAACTAAACTTCAAATGTTAACCTAAAGCCAAAATTAATTAACTACCTAAAATATTAGCTTCCACTAAACATGAACTAAACATGTTTCATAAATAAATTAATACTAGCAAAACTGCTAATATAATATTAGCTACCTATTTTCTAAACAGCCTCAGGTATAATGTCAAAAACATAACATTGTCAAACTTAGTACAAAGTTATGGCACCGGTTTTGACAAGTAAGTGTCAATAAATAAATTAAATGTACCTAGTTATTATTTAGGTAACTTGTAAATAGGTATAAATGCTGAAGGTATTGTAAATACATATTTGTTTAAAGGGTATTTTTTTTGTTCATCATGTAAGTAAGTGTTTCAGATGGTTCAAAAGGTTTTTTTTATGCGCCTCGACTTAAATCTGAACCAATTTTGATAATTTGGGTACTGACAATATTAATATTATAGGTCTTATAGAACTGATATTAGAATTTAGAAAACTAAAAAACAAAATATCAACTTTTAATCACTATAAAGCAACATTAACAATCCCAACTGCATTTACAAAAAAAGAGACCCAAATAATACAAACGTATGGACACATTAAGCACGGATTGGGGCCTCCATCTCAAAGGTCATTGCATAAGGGCCCTTAATTAAAAAGGGCCAGAAAAGTCCTTTATGGCGCAAACTTAAACAATAGTACTTTGCGGGTAAGGGTCCCGTTGACATTTTGAAAATTTTGATGAGTATAATTATCTTAATGCGCTTCACCCCCAAATGAGGTCAGACTGAATGTCAATGTGTCTAATTCAGTTTTGTTATTTCGTGATTTTTGTTGGTCCCTTGGGCTTTTTGGGGTTTACTAAAGGGTCTAGAATATTTTACAAAAGTACTGGGTAATCTATACTCAGATTATCAAGCTGAGGAGTTGGTTTGTTTGTTTAGTACTAATGGAGCGTTCGTTCGTCGAAGAAGGCCACTCAGGTGCGCGAAATAGTTCGTACGGGAGACGGCTGAAATTACTGTTAGAAGCTAGCGTACCTAGCTATAAACATCGATTTTCTAATAATTTTTTAAACTGCATAATTTTTTGGATTAAAATACCGATTACATTGGTTTATAAAAAGATAAAACCATATTAAACATTATCTTCACGAATTAATGTTCTATTTATTCTTGTAACATAATTGTATTGAAACATTGTTTCGCACTGTCAAAATTATCTTTGAAAAATTTAATAAAAATCCAAAGACAAATAAATGTACTTACGTGTTTTTATTTATGTCCAACCATTAGGCTCCTAAAAAAACTATTCTGAAATACAATGGTCCACTCGAAGTAATTTTTTCAAAGTTAATTTAGTTTCAAGCACTTTAATGAGATAAAGTAATAAATTTTATTTAGCTGCCTACGAGTTGAATTTGTAAAATAAATGTTCTAATGAATGACGTGTAACCACAATTTTCATTTTACAGGGTTTTTCAAGTTGTTTTACTTTATTTTATACAGGGCTTTAAACATTAAGATTTTATGTTTAAATTTGTTTTTGTGTAAAGTATTAAAACCTGCAATCTGCTTGTAGTTTGATCGGTCTGATGGTCTCATACTTAATCACACTTTTAGTTCGCACAATACTCACAGTAATTTATTGTAAATGCTTTAGTATAACTGTACGCCCGTTGCACTTTCACACCAAAAGTAATAAACGGATATAAATGTTTGGTACACAGGTTTTCAGCCTGGGAAAAATCTTACAGATTACAGGCTATAGGTATAGCTGATTGCGGAAAGTTAATATCTTGGCCAGTAGATGAAATCACGGAGAACAGCTAGTTTTCAATATAAGATACTCGTATCTACATAAAATGAGAAGAATTTACATCAAAACTAAATAGGGCAATATTTTTTAATACCATCGACTTAACATACATAGTTTTTATTTCTTACTCACAAAATATAACAACTACTTTTATGTCACATCATAAAAAGATCGCTTCAAAGAACAGATGTTTAAACCAATAAATAAATTATGAACAATAAAATCGTATCTGTACTTAAAATTAAAATGAATGTTTTTACGACTGTTCTCAATACAGTTCTGAATGTCATTCGTGAGATATAAGGTTGTTATACATAAAATGTTTGTTTGTGTACATTTTAATTGGTACTGAGAAACATATTTACATATTAAATGTTTGCTAGAGAAATTTTATCGGTATGATGTATCTCAATTACTTGAATGTTGAGTTGCTTGCATTTGATAATAATGGAAATTTTCCATCTTTTATAGTGCCTATACTTACTTCGCATTATACCTCAACAATAAAAACAATGACTTATATTTTTGAATATCACATTTAACAAATGAGAACGATTGAAAGTACTTAACCGGCTCTTAATTTCTAATGGGTCTTGATTATACCGCTTTATACAAAATTAAATAAAACCACTAAGACTGTTACTAAAAACATTATACATCCCTACTAATATTATAAATGCGAAACTCTGTCTGTCTGTCGGTTACGCTTTCACGACTAAAGCACTGAACTGACTTTAATAAAATTTGGTACACAGATAGAGCAGACCTTGAAAAAGAACATAGGATAGTTTTTATCTCGGACTTTTGAAGAATTCTCTTGGAAACGCGATATAACTGAACACTACGCGAGCGAAGCCGCGGGAGGAAGCTAGTATTATTATAAAGACGTGGTCTAAACCAAGAGGAGCTCATGGCAAAGTTACAGCCGCGCGAATCGATCAATAGAAGGCTGAGCAAGGCTTAGAGCTGTCTAACCACGGATGGATGACTATCTATGTCATATCGAGCTCCTCCGTGTTTCGGAAGGCACGTTAAATTGTGGGTCCCTGCTGTCTTTGATACATTTTTGACAGACAGATAGTTAGAAGTTAGAAAGTTTGACAACCAATCTTACTGAGTGGTATCGGGTTGCCGAGTAAAAGGGATGCGGAGGTCGGCTGCATTTAGATGGACCCTAATGTAGTTAGAAAAAGACTAGGCAGATGAGGATATCTACCTAAGTTAAGTACATCAAATGTAGTGTAGTGTCCTTCCTCCGAGCCTTTTTCCCAAACTATGTTGGGGTCGGCTTCCAGTCTAACCAGATGTAGCTGAGTACCAGTGCTTTACAAGAAGCAACTGCCCTATCTGACCCCTTCAACCCAGTTACCCGGGCAACCCAATACCCCTTGGTTAGACTGGTGTCAGACTTACTGGCTCCTGACTACCCGCAACGACTGCCAAGGATGTTCTATGACAGCCGGGACCTACAGTTTAACGTGCCATCCGAATCACAGTCATTGGTGTCTAAGATATACTTAGAAAGTAAATGTATTGTAGTGTATGTGCTAAATAATTCAGATTGTTCAGATGTTTTTGAAGCTAAAGTAGAGTGTTAAACCTAGTCCAAATTAAACAACGAAAGGAAACCAACTAAAGTACAAAGCAAATTGTACAAACTGCTCTTACGCTTTGGTCACTACCATTAACTTGAAATGCTTTCACGAAACTCAACTTTATATAGGTCGGTCGTAACTTAAGGATCACATAACGAGGCTCTTTGTTCAAAGTAAGTTAGACACGAACTGAAAAATCAAAGTTCTGTGTAAGTTTGTTCCTCACTTCTGTCTATTCAAACTACCGAACGTGTGAGTTATTCACCTTTGAGATGTTCGTGCTTGGAAGTTAGGCTTTGCTGGTTTTTTTTCGTATATGTTAGGGTGCGGGTAATTCTCTATTCTATCCTAAGCCATTACTTATAAATACAAATCCAATTTTGAGATGAGTTTAATTTATTCATGGTAGCACTAGTTTCCACCAGCAGTTTCCCGTAGAAACTACTCCACACAGCCGGTAAAAAAGTAGATTCTGGCTTTACTTAACTCTTGTATGCAGCTAAGAATAATAAGAAAACTATTGAGTCTCTCGTGGATCCACGCACTAGCATATTATATACAAGGGGTTAATCAATAAACTATCTGCCAGTGAACTAATTCTGAAACGGCTAAACTCTAAAGCATTATAATTAGAAAAGATACATCGAGTAGTCACAAGAAAGGAGTGACATCTAAGGACAAGTCCAAGTTTTTTGGCTGGAGTTCTACTAAATTATGACAATGATAGAATACCTATTATTACATAAAATACAACTATTAAATAAAGAATGTCTGTGCCAAATTAAGACAATATGATCCAAATTCAGATTGATTACAAAAGATAATAACAGAAAGATATATTTTCTTCATATTCTTCATAAAGGACTGTATTTATTTTATTCTCCATTTATTTGCAAGTAGGTTCTCATATGTAATCCTCTTAGCAGATGGACGAAATAAATTCATACAGAAAAAGATTAACGGTTTCTGAAGAAAATAACTATTCGAGGTAAATCAACTGTATTTTACTACAAGAGTATTCTTGCCCACTAATGTCAATATTTTTAGATGCATTAAAAATAAAAATAGCAATATTTATTTACTAGTTCTTTTGCTTAGATAAAACAAATCTTAGTATAAACCACATAAGGAGGATTGTCACCTATACTCATATAACAAAGAAAAAAAGATGTTGTTTGTTTGTAACTCTGAAACTGCTGAACCGATTTGAAACACCCTTTCTCTATTGGGAAGCTCCACCCAAGCAACGTAGGCTATAATTTATCCCGATAGGGGCAGTAGGATCCACGAGGCACCGGTAGTTTCCTAATATAATTATTTCAACGCCAGCTTTCATATCTGATTATTTGCAATTGACATTTTAACTTTGAAAAAAAAAACACATTTTATCCGTCATTTGCACAAGGCTCTATTTTCTTACCATTCACCACGCAAGGCGGATTGTCACTGTCTAATATAATTTTCATGTTTAACTATTTGCAATTGACACTTAAATTTTGAAAAAAGTCACGTTCATTTTACCAGCTATTCGAACCCTTAAAATCAACTTTCCTTTCCCCGAAATTTCTACGCAAACAAACAAACGTAAGATAAACTTGTCCGCCTATAGTGATCACTATAGGGTGGCAGAGTAAAAACTCTTCATCTTATCGGGGGCCAGTAAATCCTTTATAAGAAGCGCTACACCCCTCCCATTCCATGTATTGGGTACTTCACCCTAAAAAAATACTTTTCGCCATTCTTGTTTACTCCGAAAATATACTCAAATATGATATTATTGAAAAATGGATGTTAGTGAAAGGTGGTTGATGAATAGCGTTAAAAGAAAAAAATGATCTTAAGTAATGTTGTAAAATGTGAATGTGATTTGATTTGTGTGTTATGCAACAGAAAGTACCTACGGTTGCCCATGAGGTCTGCCATATTGATTTAGTAGTAGCAAACAAGAGCAAGGGGTCTTGGGTTCGATTCCCAGGTCAGGCCACAATTGATGGGCTGCTCAAATCAGTTACCGCGACATACATAAAGTACCTGGTACATACTTAAAGTGCTTAAGAAGGAACATGGTGGGTTTGACTTACACACACACACACACACAGTGGGAGGGGTCCAATTCCCATAAAAAAGGCGTAATTGATTGATGTGCCTAAAATAACTTTGACAGATCATCCCAAAAGTTTGTTGAAAATTTGAAATATTTTTTTTATGAATTTTTAGAACTTTATACTCGTGAATAAAATCTGATATTTTTTTCAATAAATCCGTAATCCGTATCGTAAATAGTAATACTAGCTTACGTACACTGCATGTAAATTTTATTGGGCACACTATTTATTTTTACGTACACTATGAAATCTGTGCTTTATGTTGTAAAATAAACCTTATGTTTTGAAGAATTAGCTTTATAATAGCATGACAGATATGCGTTTCGCTTAGTTTTTTATGTCTTTCCCAGAGGTCATACTACGAGTCAGTTACCTCATTCTAAAAATATTCAGATGTAGTGATTTTTTGTATTTCCTATTTCAGTTACAAATAAAACGATTTTTTTCAACAATTGAATTTTATAATTACGTTTTTCAAAGATAATGCTAGTCACTAATAAGTCTAGAGAGATAAATATAAAAAATATGGTATGTATTGTATATGCAAACACAAAAAAAAAACTGCCCCATAAAGTACGCATAACCAACCTATTCAGAACATTTTGACACTCGTCTATCGAACAGACGAGAAAATGCGCATAAAATTAAGTACCTAACTAGTGACATCAACCATTTAACATCATAGCTTATCAAATATAACCTTCGAACAAAGAGACCTATAAAATCTACCCGCTAAACCTATAAGCTTACCCAAGAACAGATGATCACCCCCACTTCACCCCCCTCTAAGTAATATATTAGGTATATTACACTTGGGGGCAATAAATCAGAGTCACTTACAAAAATAAATCGTCAAAATAATGAATGTAGGTTAAGTGAAGTACAAAACTATTGGAGGTATGTCATGAAAGTTGTGTATAATAAACTAAATATATGACTTTATTTTTTCATATATTTAAACGTTTCTAGGCAATTGGTAAAATAATTTTAATATTTTACACAATATTCTAATTGGCATTTAAGTAAAAAAAAAAAAAATGATACCGCTTTTATACAAGCTTAGGATGAGAACTATTTGAAAAATTTTTTTTTTTTCAATGTTTCTTAGTAAAAATAGGTGAAAAAGAAACTACTGTCATGAAAAATTTTAGCATGATAAAAAAAATCTTTACTTCGTAGTGAAACTAAAACTTTCTGTTTAACACAGAAATGTCAAGTTCATTCATAATTGCGACCTCACTACAAACAGATATTTGTAGCTGACCCAAATTCGTAGCACTTGAGTGTATTTGAAAGGGTGTGAAAAAAGATCAGATTTTCGTCACTCCTATGATATTACGATTCACGTATCAACCCAAATATTTTCTAGCCCCCCCTTTGTGCCCCCCTTAATGTGTGAAGGGAAAGGGGGGGGAAGGGGTGATTTATCTACTATTCAAGGTACATTATGTGGCGTAATCTGATGCGATGTTACTCAGTGATGAAATTTTATGGAGTGTTTTCAAGAAATGGGGGTTTGGCAGTGGGAAAAATAGGTTTAACCTGTTAATGTTAGCTTGTCGTTTATAAGGTTGCGACTTTTACCTACAATTAATTTGATGTTTTGCCCTTATCTTAAGTAAAATACTATTAAGATAAATAACTGATTACTTCTCAAAGATTTTATTTATTAACCAGACAGGTAGATTTAAAATTCTATATAAATAAAACTTTATTATGTCATGAAAAGAGTACTATGAAAACTTAAAAAAAAAATGATTGTTATTGAAACGTTTTTATTTACCGCTCATTAAATTAAGTAGGTATTATCACGTTTAATTCTACATATTCTTAAAAAAACAAAGTCAGCGTACACACATTCACAAGTACATACACTTTAATATAAGGAAAGCAAAATACCCATTTAATTTCACAATCTTCCGCCACATTATAATTAAGATTAATATTATTATAATAACAAAACAAAACAGCTTAATTGTGCTTCTAAAATCAGTTAGAAGCCTTCGCAGTGACGTCATACCCAGTAATTGAGAACAAGATTATCATATTTCCCGCACGAGGGTAACTTTATATCGACAATATTCCCTTTTATGGTCCCCTTTGTACTCTCATGGGTCCCACACAGTTTTATCGCCCAAGTTTTATTAGAAAAACCAGTTTTTGTTAGTAATCATTGATTTTGATATCTCTTTTATGTTGTGTGGGACCGAATTATTTTTCATATATATGATACATGATTGTATGAGAGGAACTTGTGGTTACGTCAATCGAAAGAAGAAAAAGATCGATAATAAGGTTAAGCAATTCTGGGCGAAGTCGGTCCGTGGATGGGTGACCATTTTGTCATGACGAGTGCGCGTGGTGGCAGCGGGTCCCGGCTGTCATTTGAACATCTTTAGCAGTCGTTACGGATAATCAGAAGCCAGAAAGTCTGACAATGAGTCTTACCAACGAGTATTGGGTTGCCCGGGTAACTGGGTTGAAGAAGTCAGATAGTCAGTCACTCCTTGTAAAACACTGGTACACAACTGCATCCAGTTAGACTAGAAGCCGACCCCAGCATATATAGTTGGGAAAAGGCTAGGCAGATGACATGATAGATTGTATGAAAAATTCAAAAGTAAACTTGTTGCTTACTTTACTGAATGGGCGGAGTTATTGGCAAGCTTAGAAATATTCTAGGCACGGAACAGAACTGAAATGCTCCATTAAGTTTAAGTGTTTTTTATTTTAGTCTGGCACAGAACCGGCTCTCGGATATAGTACAACTGTAACTTGATTTACGGGTAGAAATAAAATCTCTATATTGTCCCTATTTCTATATTGTGCTCTGTTATTGAAAATAAGACTTTGTAGTATCGAAATAAAACTGTTATTCGGTTGGATTTTCAGTTATTGATGTTGCTAATATCCCGAATTTGTTTTTCGATCCAATACGTTTTGATAAAGTAAACCAATAAAATGTAACACAAACATCTGAGACAAATTATTTATCTTTTGTATAAACAGGGGTGAAAATAAGACAAAAACAAAAACACAGTAAATCACGTGAGAAGGGAAGGGTTAAATAAGTTTTGGTAAGTCAGTCGTAGCGCGTAGCAATTGTAGCCACGTTGCTACGGCAATTTATCGTAATGCGTAGCGGTCGCCGTCATCTACGGCGTAGCATTCGACGCACATGTTACCTAATGTATGTACGCCAGAGAAAGTTTTCTTAGGATAAGTGCCTAGGTTTATGAATGTGTGTGTTAATCCGTATATAGGTTCTATATTACGAGGAAAAGCTTATTTTCTAACAGAGAAATTCCATAAGCAAAGACTAGAAATGTCGGCAGCAATTTTATATAAAGAATACACATTGAAAATCCCTAAAGACGAATAGGCAAGTTGGAAAAGTTACAGGTAGGCCCTTACGCAAAGGGCGAGGGTGAATATTTGCCGACAATTTCCATCGAATGGGATTCCTCAGAATGACTTCTTAAAGAAAAAAGAAACATTCGTATAGACTATTATACAACGAACCTGTTATAATGTAAAAGGGTTTTTGAAGAGAGTATGTACTTATGTGATTTTATGAAATTACGATATTGAGTACCTTACAAAATTCATCGGAATTTCACGATATATTCTAAAAGCTGGTTTGTAATTAAGTTTAGTATGACATGTAGTACATTTTGTTGTAATGTATCGTTAAATGGAATCAAGTTATACCTATAGTGCTACTTTTACGTATATAAAATAATATTTTTTGTTTGACTGTCTTACGTATTTTTTTTTTATTTGCGATATATTTTTTATTAACAATATTTTCAACTTAAAGACAGATATAAGATTTTCCTCCATGAAATACAACAAAACTTTCAGCAGTCGGAAAAAGCATCTTAATCAAGTCCATTGACTTACCAAAACAAAATTAAACAAATGCAGTTTCTCCCCACTTACAAATACATTTCATCCCTTCATTTGAAAACAAACTTAATCCAACTAGCGAAGGGCTGAAAAAACAAAACTAGCAACAACTAAAAATACTTAAATAAACTTTAAGTCAATAACAAAGTCTCTAAAAACTTTAGGGGTTCTTACGTGAGGGGTGGAGTCATGGAGAAAGAAATGACTAGCGGAGATGTCATGGCGTCTGCGGGTTGTTCGAAAGAGATACCGCGGCCCTGGTACATAAAAGGCCTATGACGAAACACGACGGTATTTAGTCAGTAAGAGTCTGACAGTCTCACCGCTGCTAACCCACAGCGGGACCCCTCCCGCTGTGGGTTAGCAGCGGTGAGACTGTGATGATTTTTGAAGTCTTCAAAAAAAAAAAAAAGATGTCATAGCGTAAAATGTCTTAAGTAAGTAACAAGCCAAATTGCGGGTGTTCAGGGGGACGAGTAACGTTACTAACTTATTACATGCCTTCTTTGCTACCCGAGATTTTTTTTTATAAACCAGCACACCTATCAATCAACCTCTTAGAAAGATTGGTTTTGATTTGACAAGGAACCCACTTCGTTAGTTCTAGTAACTGATCACGCGTACATTACTTGACCTACAAGAAGGCGCCTGACCTACCTGTTTTATGGTACCTACCTTTTTAGAAAGTCATCAAAGGATCCTCCCGCTGTGGGTTAGCAGCGTGAGGGAGTGTCAGACTCTTACTGACTAAAACCTACCATGTTCCTTCTTAAGCCCCTTATGTACCAGGGCCGCGGTAACTCCTTCGAACAATCCCGCACCCCGCCTTATGGCATCTGCGTTCATTTTGAACCCCAAAGAAGCAATGTTAGGGGGTCTATTTTAGAATGCATAGAATTGTAAGGATATTCTCAGTATAATTGCCCCCCTGAATGCCTTAAGGCGATGGGTAATGCTTTCCTTCCGCCCTTTAGGTGCTGAACTGAAAACGTGGGCCGTGCCCGTTGTAGGGTTAAGGCAGTTTTTGTACCTTTTAAAAATATATTTGTTAAGATTTTTGTAGAATAAAATATATTGTGGAGAATGAGAAATATTATAATGGTGGTCGAGAAATGTTTGTTTTGAAATGCATATTGTTACTATTATAATATTAAAAAATATTAAAATGAAATAAAAACGAGGCAATAACCAACGTAAATGATTTTCCGGTTAAACGACATTGTAAATGCGGATTTTGGAAATATTTCTATAAATAGTTTCATTGTAGTTAAAATAATCATATTTATTTTTCAATAAATACAAAAATTGTGTCACTCGAACCTTTTAAAAATCATGTACACATTCAATCACACACCTACATAAAAAATTGATAGATTATACGAAAAATAAATAACTGATGTTCATCAATCTTTCATGAAAATAATCTATCAGAGATTTCAATTTTTAAAAAATGTACAGAACCCAGTGTATAATATTGAAGGGTTTTTAGCACAGCATTTAAGTAAACGATCTCTGAAAGAGATAAACTTGAATGGCTTTTTCAGCTGATTTATGTACTTTTAGGTAGAATCACGTTTCTTGAGAAAGATTAGGTACGTTTTCGGTAAGCAAAATGTCCACCGAGCGTGTCTTTATACTATGTAAGTAAAAGGATTTGTACTAGGCATGAGTTCATCTAGATTAAAAATAGATTGTGAAGTATTATGCCTATATTCAGATCGGGACTGATTTGTGGATCGTGTATTCAGTGACTAAAAAAAATTCTTTAAATACAAGTTTGAAGTTATTAATAACTATCTAATGAGCTAGCGACTCCAGCCTTATTCCCATCAGGTGAGCTACAATAGCTACTGCACTGCTCTTTCAATATATTTGTTTACCGACTTCAAAAAGGAGGTTCCCTGTTTGACAAGTATGTGTGTTAGTGTGCGATTATCTCACGTTTACCTAAATGGATTTTGTTGCGGTTTCAGCATAGTATTTGTCAGATTTAGGTTTTAGGTATATCATTAACTCGGTTTTATTGTGAATATTTTGACAGACAGAGTACCTAATACCAAGAAACGAATTTCACCTATCATAATGACAAGTAAAACATAATTTGCGAAAAGCAAAAACATGTAAGCTCATGTCTTTATTAATTTTTATTGCCACATGCCATGACTAAACCCAATTACAATATCATTCAAACTTTATTACCAACGGCGTAAAGTTTAATTTATTTTAACTATGGTTTAATTTATGAATGAATGTTTCACCATTTTTTTAATGGTCATGGGTTAAAATAGTGTTTTTCATGAGTCAATGTCTGTCACTATGTTTAACTTTCGATGATGTAAGAGGTTAAAAAAGGTTAAAGTTGTTGCTAAATAAACATGAATAAATACAGCGTAGAAAACTATCTCTGCCCTCGGTTTCACCTGTGTCGGGTTAGAACTCGTACTTGTAGCTGGTTAAAACGTAAATATGAAAATGTTATTGAAAAAGGCTGTTACTTCTCATTTCGGCATCAGGAAGTTCATTTATAAATCGCATTAGCAGTTCTTAAGATTAAATTTCAAGTAAACAAAGAAACTCTTTAGTAGTATAATGTAAGAATAATAATTATTGTTTAGAAATTACATACAATTGTTTTGATTCCTGAAACTCACACTAGGATTCCTTGTATGTACATTAAGAGTTTTTGAATTTGGTAAGTTTATTATGAGTGAATATCTCTCTCTAATGTTAAGTACACAGTAACCTATTTATATTCAATATTTAAATTCCGATATTTATCTTTTGGAACCAAGACTAAAAAGTCTGACAAATACTGTTATTTGCTCAATACTAACCTGAAAACCAAATATCTAACCTCATAAAATGCCTAATTGTTTTCTTCCATGACGCAATCCTTCACCACAACCCACCATGTCATTTGTTTTTATTATAGAAACCACTAATGTATCGAACTTACGAATATTTTATAGCGTTTTTATGGGAAACTGTTTGCCCAGCTATTAGACGCGAAGGTGTAAAATATGTAGACTTTTGTAAGAAGGTCGAGTAAAGTCGATAAATAGTGGTAGGCTAGTAATCAAAGATTTAGGTGTTTGGACACAAACAAACCTAGATGTGTTATTTGTATCGATTTTTGTAGTTACGTAACTGTACACCACTCTGGGTTGAGGAGGTCAGATAGGCAGTCGCTTCTTGTAAAGCACTGGTACTCAGCTGAATCCGGTTAGACTGAGTCCGTTAGGGAAAAATGGAAGGACGGATGGCGACCGTTAGGGATGGAAGGCTATGGGGGAGGCCTTTTCTCAGCAGTGGGACAACACAGGCTAAATAATAAATTGTGGCCAGTCCTTGTTGAAAGTTGTCTAGGCCCATATGAAATTAAAAAAAAAGCTTGGACTTTGAAGCAGAATTTGTGCCTCTGACGATCTACACTTACCATATCAGCAAATTAACACCGACATATGACTTCTTGCTTATCACACTCACACACAGACACACAATAATGACGTCATATTACGTTACGCATTCATATTCGCCCATAAAGTTGTAATGCTAATGTAACTGGCGACAGACATGACATGCGGTTTTAACCCGTTCACACGTTTGTTGTTATTAATTCTTTTTTTGGTGGTTTAACATGGTAGATGAAGATAAGTTTTGGAATGTTCTAGAGAAAGGGTTTGGCCAATTCTAGGTAAAATTACATTTGAAAGTAACTACAGGGATACCCTTTCGAATATAAGAAGGATGTTTCAAGACTCGTCAAACTGGTAAATGGAGCTGCTTCCTTACATTTTGAAATATATAGTTGTAGGTATATACACTAACCAAATTTTTGTCGTATCGTTTTGCAGTTTAGCCTAGTCCCGGTGTCCTTCATAGGGCTACTCAATACAAAAACACTTTCCCGTACGCAGCAGCAGACCGCGACGCTATTATGATAATGCTGCATCGCGTGCATCGCGCTGCATGCACAATTAGATTGCAAGCCGCCGCTGCCGCGCACAGGAACAAACACCACCTCTGTGTCATCATTTACACTTTTTATTGCTGTTAATGTTGGTTAAAGAGCTATGTATTTTAAAGAGTAAAGGTATTGTAATTAACAGTAACTAGATATCACCCACTTGTGCTGCTTGTAATGTAAGGTTTTAAATTAAAAATCTAAAGTTTTACCAAGTAAACTACATAGGTAGCGCTATTTGCATAATTATATTAAAACATTCTATTAGTAAAAGAGCCACTGCATGTCGCAAAAACAGCATGTTGAAAAACTTTTTGTCGGCTATTAGTTCAATCGGCCTTCTAAATTCGAACTCGAACTAAAAACTATTCTAATCTATTTTATTTAAATAAATCAGTGAGAAATAAAATATGTTAGTGCATACATCAACAATGAGGTATCCAGCTGGTATCAGACCGACCAAAACAATCAGATAGGTATTCAGCCGGTATCAGAGCGACAATTTTTTAAACGTCTCTCAGGTTTGATCATTATAATATGTTTGTATATCCAAGCTCAATATAGTCTGTTAAAACAAATAGGTAGATACTAAAATTCCTTTCACAAATATCTACTAATACTCAAACAGAAAATTCAAACAACTTTCTATATATAAGCAGATCAACAAAGTTAATTTGGGAATCATTACGAGTTTATTTCAAATGTGATATTAATTAATACTTCAATTAGCTGAACAAAGTCAGCTTAGTATAAAATATGTGAAGATACCCGAAATTATTACATTAAATACGTTTATTTAATGTGTTTATCGAAGTCACATTATAATTATGTACCTGATAATAATTTTGTAGACATAATGGGTTTAAAATTATCTACGTAAACACATTAATGATAATATGTCTTATTAGAGAAATAATGTTATTGAATACTAGCCGTTTTCCCACGGTTTCACTGGCGTCCTGTGGAAACTACTATACTCAATAAAATATAGCTTATTACTCGGAAAGAGTGCACTCTTCCTTATTTTTTCAAATTGTATCTGCAGTTTCGGAGCCTTTACAAACATCATCATCATCAATTTAAGAGCCCAGTTCTTGTCGGTGGAGCTCCTTCCATTTACGCCTATCTTGCGCCAACTTCTTATACGTCACAACATTCACCTTCTCTTTAATTTGATTGATATAGCTTTATAAACAAACAAACAAAAAAATGTTGCTTCTTTTATCTTACTAGGGAAGTATCGATAACTAAAAAAAAATAATTTTCCAATTCTCCATAATTAATACTTAGAACCACCTACATAGGACGGGATAAACATGGGTTGAACTTATTAGCTGCACCCACATTTTCCTATTTTTTACTTTTTATTAGGTACAGGATAAACTAAGAAAATTGTTAAGTTTCTAAATTGGCAATAAGATAAAAGATGTATGTATGTTTTAGTTAAGTGTATTTTCTATAAATATAAAAATAAACGAATGCCTCAACCATACAGAAATCGAACCCACAATACACGAAAGACACATAAATATCTCATGTTACGAAACCATGAAAAATATTCAGTTTTTTCATATATTTGTTTAATAAATAACATTCGTTTCCACGCTTGGTTGCAATGGGAGCTCCCGAGCAAGTTTTAATTCAGTTACAATGTCGTACGTTATCTGTGCCGTTATAAATTATCTGTGGAAATACATAAGTATAAAATGTGGACTACAGACTACATATGCTTGGTATGGCCAGCGAGAAAATACTTTTGTATTTTTTTGTGTTTTTGGTATTTTATTTGAGAGGGTTTAGGATGTTGCACTGTTTTTAGAAATAAAAATTGGAGTTGGAATTTAAAGTTCTAGTTATTTTGTGGTATCCTGGAATTTTACTGATACAGTACAAATAATAAGTGAAACGACGGACTAAAATATTCTATGTATTTCCTTTCATCTCTTTCCTTTAACGTTAATATTAATATTATAAGTGAAAGTCTCTTGAAACGACTGACAAGTAAAATTATCGAATGAAAAAATTATCATAAACAAATCATTTTGCTGACCATAGTACTGCACAGAAAGCTTTTTAATGTAAAATAAACAAAAAATACCCGTACAAATTGTAAAAGTAAGGGATTATCTATCGAGGGTAGGTTTGACCTTCTCGACTTTATGTCGGTTTTAATAGGTATCCCGTTCCGCAGCCCGCGGAAAAAAAGATATCTATGTCCCCCCTAGTCTGTTATTAAGTATTTTGTATGTATTATTTATTATATAATGTATATGTATTATGTAGTTGATGTGTTTGTTTGCGTTGTTCTTATCCTTCTTCTCCCTCTTCTAGGTTGTGATGATGACGAATGTTCAGTGTTAGATGATTGCTGTGTGTTCTGTTCCTGGATGGCTGGTCCCGCTTGCGTGCTTGGTGATGGATGCGTGTTCTGAGTGTCTGGTGTTTGTGTGTCAGTGTGTGAGTGTTGTTCTTCTATTGTTCGTACTAATACTGTGTCTCCTAATACTTTGCTGAGTATGATTGATGAATGTATGGCTGCTTGTTTTTGGAGTATGTGAATGTTAATTGAAGCGTCTAATTGGTCTATGTACTTTTTAATGCTTTTTGCAACGATGCCCGTCACGCCTACTACTATTGGAATGACAGCCGTTTGTGTATTCCACAGCCGGCTGATTTCAGTTTTCAGAAGATGGTATTTGCTTAGTTTTTCTATTTCTTTGGCTCCTATGTTGTAATCTGACGGTACGGTAATATCTATTAAATATGTTTTGTTACTAGTTTTATCTGTGTATATAAGGTCTGGTCTATTGTGTGTAACAGTGACATCGGTTTGAACGGGCATTTCCCACATGATTTTGGCGGTTTCGTTTTCTTTTACTTGTGGTTGCACTAGTGTTTCCTTCCACCAAAGGTTTGCAACTTCTATTTTATGTTTTTTAGCAAGACACCAGTAGACGTATTGGACAAGATTATTATGTCGTCGGACATAGTAGGTCCCCGCTAATTTTTCGCAACCAGATATAATATGCTGCGTAGTTTCGTCTTTAGTGACGCAGAGGCGGCATTTTCCGTCTACTGGTTCTTTCAATATATCGCGCTGATGTTGTTTGGTCATAACGGCTTGATCCTGTATTGCAAAAATGGATGACTCTATAGTTGGTGGAAGTTGTTGTTTTTTAATCCATTTAAACGAAAGTTCTCTGTCTATATTAGCTTGATCTAGTACTTTTTTGGGAAACTGTCCGTGTAATTGCTTACTTCGCCATACTGTATTTTGTTGTTTAATTATTGCGTCTTTGATTTCTTTGTCTGTGTGTTGGCTTCCTTGTGTTAAGTGTAGCTGTGTTTCTATTTCCTCTGCTTCTTTTATTATTGAATATTTAACCCTATTTTTATCGTGTTTCGTTATTGTTTTAATGAGATGGTCCCTATTTGTATTGAGGTATTGTTTATATTTAAGTATTTGTGTTTTGTACATATATTCGACATTTAAAAGTCCTCTCCCTCCTTGTGCTATTGGTAAGTAAAGCCTCTGAACGTCTGCTTTCTGTTGGTGTGCCTTATTTATTGCTAATAATTTTCTAGTTTTTATGTCTATTGCTCTAAGATCGCTGTTTTTGTAGTTTATTATTCCGAAAGAATATAGTAACACTGGAATAGCGTAAGTATTGATACCTTTAATAAGATAACGCGATGTGAGTTGCGTGTCTAGTAATTTTTTAACTCTTCTATAATACTCTTTGGTAATTTGATCCCTAATAACACTATGTTCTATTTTTCCTGATTCATGAACTCCTAAATATTTATAGCTATCACCTATGGCAAGTTGTTTGAAAGTATCCCCACTTAATAAAATATGGCCCTCTCCTATTGTGCTGCTTCTCTGTCCTGAGTCTATATGTAATATATTGCATTTATCAAGCCCAAATCTCATCCCTATGTCATTTGTAAATATCTCTACACTGTCTAATAAAACTTTCAGATTATTTCTACTGTTTGTGTAAATCTTTAAATCGTCCATGTATAGTAAATGATTGATCCAGTAATTATCTCTAAGTTTGTACCCTTTTAATTCGTATTTGTTAAGTATGTATGAAAGAGGATTAATTGCCAAACAAAATAGCAAAGGAGAGAGGGAGTCGCCCTGAAATATTCCGCGTCTGATGTAAATCGGATCCGTGGTTATGGAGTTTTGGGAGCCTCTCGCTGTCATCACTACTCTCCACGAAGGCATTGATAGTCTAAGAAATTTCTTGACTACAGCAGGACATTTATAAATGTCCAGGATCTTAAGGAGCCATTCGTGAGATACGCTATCGAAAGCCTTTTGGTAGTCAATCCACGCCATGCTCAGGTTCTTGTGTGAGCGACTTGCGTCTTCTAAAATGGCCTTGTTAACCATAAGGTGGTCTTTGCATCCCCTGGCACCGCGCCGACAACTAAGGGATTATTATTATTTATTCTTATTATTTATTTAAGTATAATATATTTTAATAAAGCTTTTATTCAGTGTATACGGATTACCAATGAACAAAATATATTAATAAAATTATTTATAAAAACAATTCAATTTATACGAATTTTATAATCTGAAAACTTAACCACATACTGAAAACATTTTATGTAAATATGAAATATTCGCTCTCTTATGAATCCTGCTGTGTATATAAGCATATATGTTTATATTCCGTTATTGGCCGAATCCACCTTTCAAAATTGACTCGGTAAGGAATCTTACATTCATCTTTTTTTCAACTATGTTAGGGTTGGCTTCCAGTCTAACCGGATGCAGCTGAGTACCAGTTTTTCACAAGAGACTGCCTGTCTGACCTCCTCAAACCCTTTTTTCCTTACAAAAAATCTAACATTACTTAATATAGCATCAGAATGCTCCAGATCTCAAATATCGACACAACAATAAGTGGTATCGCCTACTGCCCTACCTGGGCACAGGGCTGAAAACCTTGGCAGAATCCACCTTTCAACATTAACCTGGTACCAGAAATCTTAAGTTGTATCAAAATCTTTCTTCGTTTATTCAAGGAAGGATGAAAAACAGCAACAACTTTTCAAACATCGTTATTACATGAGACAGTCCCGAAAGCGCACATCCTTCACCACTTTTTGTGTGTTATTTACTATTAAGAAGAAGTGGCGCAAAATAGCATTATTTACATTAGAATCTGGATCTCGTAATAATAGTAGGTTATACAATGTATAAAAATGTAAGCAGTAGATTTCAAACCACATGATTGTGTTCGTTATGGCCACAAAAATTTTATAAAAAGAAAAACTAGGCAATAATTTGTAATATTAAGTATTCTCGTGCAATAACTAGCTGTGTTTTTATTTTTTTTATTGTTCGATTTGTATGTCCTGTGGTATGATCACTGCATGAACATACTTTATTTAAGGCCTCTTTATTATTATACTTGTGTACCACAAATACATGATTTGATTTGATAGCATCGAAATTCCCTTCCACAAGTATCGACACAACAATAAGTGCCTATCGCCCCACGTGGGGCATACGGGTGAAAGATACGACCACTGTCCGCTTTCCAGCGATCTCGGGGGAAACTTTTTAATACAATTACATTGTCCAATGTTATTCGTGTCGTAACAAATTGCATTTGCCACCAACGCTATTTGCAAAACTTGTTTTTTTTTTAACACAAACTTTGTTTCCAAAATACGAGTATTTGTTACTGTTACACGAGTATTCACTTTGCGTGCGTTTGTTATATATTTTAGACAATATTTTTTTTTAAGATTCGTTTTTTTAATTGGTGTTGTTTCTTTTTGGATAGCTGATCTGTCTCGGTTTTTATAGGGGGATATTTAAAAACTTAAATCATTTTAACTTTATTATTAATATACTAATCTAACTATCTGTATTTAAGGGCCGCTTTTAAATTCATTCAATATTGTTAGAGTATTTTGTTCTATATGTTGTGATAGTAATACAATAGTGGCTAAAAATAACAGCTAAGCTCCAAACTCCGTCACTGACATGGTAGGGCTTTAACCGATTTTGTTACCGTGTAGATAAATTTAATCAAGTCAGCAATAAGTTACTCAATACAGCAATAATAAGGAAAAAACACGTGTGAGAATGTCTATAAATATCCTAGAGCTTACCAAGAAAATTCGTGGAAAATGTTACAAGACTTCACACGTGAATCATAAACATAAAAATCATCTTTGAATTTTTGCTGCTGATAGGGCAAGAAAAACAAAATTATATATCGATACAGTTTTATATAGCTAAACTTAATTTATCGACGGCTAGATTACTGGCTGTCATTTCAGTAGTTTAATTTTAAAGTTCTATGGAGTTTCTTGCCGGCTTTTCTCTATGAGATAGACTTTTTGGAACCGTGCAACTAGTGTGACGTTTCACAGGAGCCTGCAAAGGCCTATTTGAAATAAAAACACTTGAGTTTGAAGAAGGTTGAATACCAAATAGAAGAGATTAGTCGAATTCAACTAAAATACAGCTAGACTAAAGACCAACAAAAACAGAATAAGATAAGTAAAGTCTGGCCTAAAAATTAATAATCCCCAAAAATATAAATAACTTAAATAACAAAAATCACAGCAGACTAATTGATCAAAACAGCTGTTATATAACAGACCTATTCATCATAATAAAATTAACTTTGAAAACTATTTTTCTCAAGTATGCTTGACTAATAAGTCAAATATAATCAAAGCTTGTCTAGTTAAGTTTACGGTTAAATCCATCAAGTAGACACTAGAAGCCGCGATTATTCTAAAACTAATGAACGATTTATCATAATTAATCTGTTGGTTTTATATTAACAAAGAAAGAAAACTATTTAGTATTTTTTGAATGAACATTAATTAACAAAATTAGCTAATACTTAACTGTTTTGTGCAAGATATATGCTAAGTCATTATATTTTTATCATTATGTATTTTGAAATGACTCAATTTAGATATACACTCAGCGGCACGGAATCTGGCCCAAGCACATTTTGGCCTTATAACCATTATTTAAATGAAAAATCAGAATTTTTATTTTAAAATTGTTTAATTTACTCATTTTCCAATAGAAAATGACTAACAGACAACAGAATTACGAGGATTTTCATTAAGTTTAATTGAGTTAGAAAACATAGTCCTTTCCCGCAATAATCACCATAAACTTTTAAATTCAACATTTTTAACAAAACAGAAAGTTATCGAATTTTAATAATGGATGTTTCTTCCTCTTGATCTGATGAATGCTTGCATACGATCTGGCATGCTCTTGATCGTGTTTTTTATCTCCACCTGGGAGATCTCCTCCCAGGCAGCTACCAGCGCGGTTTTCAGTTCACTGAAAGTCCGTGGTGGGTTACGACTTGCTCGGACCTGTCTTTTAAGCATGTTCCAGACATGTTCTACAGGATTCATGGCTGGGTTTCTTGCAGGCCAGTACAATTTTTGAATACCGACCTCGAACAAGTAATCGGTTACTCAAAGAGCTGCGTGAGGTCGAGCATGGTCCTGCATTATACGAAATTCTTCACTTCCTATGAATCCCTGACAGGGTAAAACATGATTTAGAAGGATCTCTTCAATATACCGCACTGTTGTCAGACGACTTTCGACAACCAATAATACAGTACGAGCTTCTGAACTTCTGCCTCGACAAACCAAGATGGACCCACCATGAAAGCCGACTGTTTGCTTGGTAGTGGTGGGAAGAAACCATTGTCCGCGCTTTCCCCATCCACGTTCACGGCCGTTTGGAGCTCTTAGGACGACTGTGCATTCATCGGTCCATAAAATTTTACTCCATTAGTCATGCGTCCAATTTGCATGTTCTCTTGCAAACCTAAGTCTGGCTACGCGATGGTGCCGGAGGAGTTCCGGGCCTCGAGTTGGTCTTTGAGCACGCACATCCCGTTCCTCCATCCTTCTTCTTATTGTGCATTTACGGACGTTGACTTCTCTTGCTGTTTGCAAAGGCTGGCGTATCTCTAACGCAGTGAGAAACCGATTTTTCATTATTGCACGTACGATAAATCGGTCGTCGTGCGCCGACGAACACCTTACACCCCACTTTCTGGTCTTCTTGTGTAAAGGCCAGTCTGGTCATGCATTTTCTATGCATATCTTTCACTTATACGCGGTGCACTTAAAGTTTCAACCATCTTCCACTGCGTACGCCCTTGACGTCTTAACAACACTATTTGAGCAACTTGAGCTGCAGTAAGGGTAATTTTCAGATCAAATTGTGAAAAAAATGAAACAAAAAACGATCATAATCATTAATTTTTTTTGGAACTTGCTAAGTACTTCGGCAATTTCCATCTGAATTTAAACTTAACTTTCTGATTTGTGTTCCAACAACGGAATCTGCTTCTAGTGTTATAAAAGTTAAACAGACACACATTTTTCTGTATTTTAATTAAGAAATACGAAAAGACAGACAATATGTCATATGAAATTAGAATTTACAACAGCTATATGGGCTGATATCTACTTGTGTTTGTTTGGGCCAAATTCCGTGCCGCTGAGTGTATATTTGCAAAAAAGAAACAGACACTTGACACGAATTTAAGAGTTGTTGTCTTCTATTGTTTTAAAACACAAGTTAAACACTCGCTTTATTTTGTGATAATACCACTACAATAATCTCTTATGTAAGGTATTAACCTTATAAATATTATTTTAGAAGATCGAGCTTGCAAAATAATTATTTTCAAAACAAATTATTCTAGATACTATAAACTTACTTGACTGAAATATCTAGACACACGGCAGTGTGTCCGCCAAGTTCGACCAAAAAAAGCGACACACCGGCCGTGGGTTATATTACACGAACCATTTCGGGCCAAATTCGACCCCCCTGTAACTCAAAATCTATTTTATTTACGCATATCAAATTTTTAGTCTCTGTTGAGACCCCCTCACTTATCTAAAATACAAAATTTCATTAATATACCTATTGTAGGTCTTGAGATATTGACGTCAGAAAATCGCTATTTTTACTATACACTCACTGACTGACTGATTCACTGACTCACTCATCAAAAACCTAGACCACTTCCAATGGTCGTATTGACTTGAAATTTGGCATGGAGGTAGGTCTTTATGTCAAGGTAAAGGGAAAAATCGGAAAATGGCCAAGTGTGAGTCGGTTTCAAAATAATGAAGGTGTTTTATACCCGGTGTAAATTTATACAACTAAGGAACTAAAACGAACTAAATTTATCTATATTTATATAATATATCTTCGAATGGTACAAAGGTTTGCATTTAGTCAAAGTAAAGTAAAAATCTGAAAACGGCCAAGTGTGAATCACTTTCGAAAATAACGAATGTGTAACTTTGATCCACGAACATAATATATGATAACATGTCATGTCAGTCAGTTGGTAAATCTAGTCATAGTTAATCTAGTTCATTTCTTTGTAAGAAACATAGTGCATATTAAAAAATCTAAAAGATAGTATAAATGAGACATTTCTTTAACTAACTTCATCATAAGAAAAAAAATAAAATAAACAACCTTACAAAAATAAATGAAATCCCATCCAAAACAAAAATGTGAAAGACTGCCAAGTTCGATAATATGGGAATGCTTCGCCTATAAAAGAAGTGAGATCTGAATAAGTACCAAGTTCCATTCACATACCTCAGTTAAAAATAGTTACTTTTTAATAATGTTACTTGGCAAGTTTTCATACACCTTGTTATAAACCTACTAAACGCAATGAATCAAGTATTTAATTTTCTATTAAAACTTGCCAAGTAACATTATTAAAAAGTAACTATTTTTAACTGAGGTATGTGAATGGAACTTGGTACTTATTCAGATCTCACTTCTTTTATAGGCGAAGCATTCCCATATTATCGAACTTGGCAGTCTTTCACATTTTTGTTTTGGATGGGATTCTAATAACATTCAAACAACGACCAAAGTCGATATGGATACCTACTTAAAATTATATTCCAATTTAATTTAATACTTTATAATGGCAACCTCATGATTGACAGATTCCGATGAGATGACTCACCCAGCTTCACTAACAAAGTAAAATATAACAACAAAACGTTTCACAGGAAATTATCAACAAGTTCTGATGAAGTCAAAGCCTACTTGAAATACTCTCAACGGTATTCAAAAGACTTGATTTAGGTTTAAAATAATGATACAAGATATAATGGGAAGATGTTTCGCGCGATTTCAACTGTTTTCTATGGAACAATACTTCGAGTACAGCATGTCGATTCTATAAAATATCACAACTCACTTCGACATCACTCTCACTTCGACTTCGATCTAAAGGTAGAATTCCGTGGACGCGACAATAGTCAACCTATGAAAATGTATGGCACCGTTGTCGAGGCCCGTGACAGTCGCGCGCGGCCGACGAATTTCGTAAGCTGCTCGCGGCATTGTCAAAAATTTAATTCTGATTTTACTAAAATTCTATAGATGTTATTAAGCGCTAGACCATGTTGAGAAGCGTACGGCCGCGAGCGGCTCACGAAATTCGTCGTCCGCGCGCGACTGTCGCAGCCCTCGGCAGCGGTGCCATACATTTTCATAGGTTGACTTTTGTCGCGCGCGGCTGCGACAATCGCGACCCACGGAATTCTACCTTAAAGTTTCGTGATTGACATTGTCAAACTACACTATCGAGCGTGTTGACAAGTTGAACTAAATCAAAGTCGAGATTTTGACAGATCTGTCAAAATCTGTCTATCTATAGGGGAGGTAGGGGAGAGATGGGCAGTTGGGAGACATGATCAAATCAGAATAAAGGGGGTCCTTTTATTCTGATTTCTGATCATAGTTTTGTTTTTTTTTTATTGGGTAGTTTACGTTACCGACTGGTAACGGTGTTCATCCATAGACTATCTGTCATTTCTGTGAGTTGTCAAGAACAAACACTCGTAAAAGTACTTAAATATTTTGTTGCGGTTTCGGATCGTTATAAAGAGAAAACTAATGAAAGGTATGTGTATTTTCTATTATTAATTATTGATTGTCAAAATCTCCAGTTACAATTATAGTAAGTCGATGCAATCCACACCTATTATACCTTTAGAAGAGAGTACTACAGCAATAGTTAATGGGCCCCACGTTTTTATTTTAGTCTAATATGACCGGGACCACCTACGTAGGTTGACAGGTAAGTAACTATTTTTTATTTTCTAGTTTTCAGTGCACATAAGATAAAACCGTTTAACTTAAAAGTTTTTTTACCGATTTTTTTTTCATAAACTAAGTCAAAAGTGTCCAATGCTCCCTATGGTAGGGAGGCTTGGACATACCATGTAATGTATAATTTGTAAATTTTTGCTCTTCTTCGTCAGTGAAAATTTGTGAGGTTATAGAATCTTGTTTCAGGTACCGTTGCCAACTTGATCTAGAGACTATTATATTTAAAATAGTGTTTAAATATCATTTATCATTTATCATTCTTGGCTAGTGGCAGTTACCAGAAGGTTATTAAAGAGGGCATCAGAACTTATTTATCGCAACCGTCTGCATCTCGTTGCATAAATGAAGTAGTGGAAGCTCTGAACAATCCGGCCGTAGTAAAAAAATATATAAGGTTTCCTCAAAATCAGCAAGAAAGGCAAATTGGCGCTGTCAGTATTTTTTTTCGTAGGGTAAGCATAGATTATATTCACAGCACGAATTTAGAGATTTCTGTTTATTTTATACTTAAAAGCTGCCTCAAATTCCTTACAATAACAAATTACCTATAACTAAACATCATATTTAGCTAAAATTCTGTGTCAAAACTGATAAAATTAAAAACTGATTAATCTCGGTTGACATTTTGTCGAGTGGGGAAGTCACTAGCACAGCATTGGTCGATGTCGAGCTCACTTCACTTCGCAAGTGATTAGGTGATATTTACAGAATGCAAAATCAAGGTCGTTCTGAATCGAATGCGAAGTGAGAGTGAATAGCGAAGTGAAATGCGAGTTGTTGTTCGAATTTTATAGAATCGACGTGCAGGCAGGCCTTGGCCCTGTTGCGCCCCGCTGGGGTTGCTGACAGTATTCTACTTGTGTAGCCCTTTCATTTGATACCCATATTGAGGGGGCTGTGCCATTTTGTGCCGGCGGCCATATTGGATTTAATTAAAGGTGTATACAAAATTTCAGACCAATCGGTTGACAGGAAGAGGGTGAAATTTGAATTACTAAATTTGATCCAAGAATAAATAATAAAACAAACGGGGCGAGCTAAATAAAACCGTTTAAATATCTCGTAATGTTGAAACTGATTGTAATTTTTAGGAAAGCCGAGGCGAGGCGAGGCGAGGCCGAGGAGGAAGAGGAGGCATTATATCTAGCCGAATATAAGAAATGGCAATAAAAGTTGATAATGATCTGTAAAATCTGATTTTTTATGCAATAAATTGTGAAAAAGTGCCCATCCCTCCCCTACCTCCCCTAAAGTATGAAATGACATTACGAATCGAAGTGAAATGCGAGTTGTTGATCGAGTTTTATAGAATCGCAGTACAGAAATAAAATATAGCCTATGATACCCTCAAAAAAGTGGCTTTCTTAGTGGATTCAGATATATACTTACCTTTAAATATTTACACGCCTTTAAATATTTTTAAGAGGTAGGTAACTTATAGATATATCAGAAGTAAAGACTAGAGATCTGCCCCAACTTTGCATGTGTAAATAAAATAACTCTACCTCATGCATCACTAACTGAAAACCGCAAGAGTATCTATCAATCTATATCAAGTTGTATTTCTTTCAAAATATCATATTATATAACTAGCTTCTGCCCGCGACTTCGTACGCGGATAAAGTCCCTTATGCCAGCGACTACGGGGTCAGCAAAATCAAAGATCTGAACCGTGTGATATTGAATTTTAAAGGCCCGTTGACTTGAAAACAACGGAATACGCATAGCCATTAGAAACATAAAATGTTACACGTATTAATACGTTAAAAAAACATTAAATGTTACTGAGATGACAAAGTCGTGATGACTTAGTGGAAATCGTGGTGGTTTAGTGGGTAGAGAACCAATCTCTCAAGTATGAGCGTACGTCTTTGATTCCAGGTCTGGCAAGTACTTGCCAATGCAACTTTTCTAAGTTCGTATGTGCTTTCTACGTATATTTTGGATACCAATGACCGTTATTTGGAGGGGATGTTTAACTGTAGGTTCCGGCTGTCATTGAACATTCTTGGCAGTCGTTATGGGTAGTCAGATGCCAGTAAGTCTGACCAGTTTTACCAAGGGGTATTGGGTTGAGCGGGTAACTGGGTTGTGGAGCTCAGATAGGCAGTCGCTCCTTGTAAAACACTGGTACTCAGTTGCATCGTGACTGGAAGTCGACTCTAACATAATTGGGACAAAGGCTCTTGAGATAATAACGACAATAATAATGAGATATAAGCACCGCAGGACATCTGAGGCTGATAACGGGGAGTAGCGACCCCGGTGGGCAATATATACTGAGTTCTCCAGGGAGAGTATACTGTCCCCCATCTCCGGCCGGTCGGACTGAACTATGACGGAGGTAGGTCTCACGCCTCTGGCTTGGCTTGGCCGTCCAGAGTGGAGTCGCTAGAGCAGGGTTAGTAGCCCTGCTCGGAGGATGCCTCGTGGTAAGTGACCCACAGGGAGTGCGTAATCTGCGTTTAAAATCCGTCGAGGTATTCTCACACTTCAGCCGCTCATGTCCCTGTTGCCCTCTTGTTGCTATTCAGTGACTGATTCCCGGGGGCCCAGTAAGTGAGCCGGCGAGTCTCCACCTGCCATTTTTACCATTTCACCATTTTTACATGTATCTAATACGTTGTCATCGGCAGGTGCCATAGTTCCCGTAGTTTCCCCGTTCCTTGTCCATTAGCATCCCATCACAATAGCCCAAATAGTTTTCATCAACAGTTAGCAATGGTATAGCACAGAACCGGGGATTGTCTTTTTTTAACGACGTCCACCGGGGATTGTCCTTGGGTTCATTTCTATAGTGTATAAAGGAATAATCGTCGGTTTTGTTTCACCATTTCATTAAAGTTGTCTCAAAAGGGCTTCAGAGTGTTGGCTTCCGCCCCGCGTTTGCCTCCCAAAAATTCGGAACTCTGTAGTCCCGAGGTCTGGAAGAGACATACAAAATAATAATGAGATATAACGCAACAAATTCGGAGAGTGGGGGCTCGTGACGCCCCGTCTAGGTATGTAAAATTTGTACTAAGCAGTGACTTAACACAAAATTCAACCGTGTTATATCTTCGTTATTATTTGTTTGTGAGAAGGAGAAAAGAAAAAATACGTGTCCATTATTTTAGGATTATCTAAAAGACGGACTTATTACTTTTTTTGATTCGCCATACCACCTATTTCATAACACTCATTTCTATACATTTCAAGTGTAGTATTGCTCCTGAAGTTCCACATCAGGTGTTCCAGATCTTCAATTTTTATAAGTCAACAGAGAGTGCTTATCAGATTGAACAACTTTTGCTAAAACGTCACACCTCTATATGCTAATAGTCTAGCTGGGCCCCTGGAGTTCCACATCAGGTGTTTTAGATCTTCAATTTGTATAAGTCAATAGAAAGTGCTTATCAAATTGAACAACTTTTGCTAAAACGTCATACCTGTTTATGGTACAGAGAAGCTGGGCTCTTGGGGTTCCACATCAGGTGTTCCAGATCTTAAAATTTATTATCTCAGCTGAAAATGCTCATCATATGAAACAATTTTTGCCATGGCACCATTTTTGTATCTCTTATAGTTTTGTTGGTCTGTTGGTGTTCTGAATCAGGTCTTCAAGTTTCGAAGATAAATTATAGCCTATAAGTTGACCAGACTTAATACTGATACAACAAAGAAAAAATCATTGAAATCCGTTCAGTAGTTCCGAAGATTAGCGTGTACAAACACTACGTACTAGCGTGTACTAAAAAAATATTTAAAGAAATGAAAAGTTCAATACAAAATCCAAAAGTCAAGAGGAAAAGATGAAATTTTGGGCCCAAATTAACAAAATCAATTAATTTAAAATTAAACAGCTCTCTTTGCTTGTTAATACGGTCGCTGCACTTAATATGATTAACATTACATTGTCCTTTATTTCGCTATGGAAGTACGGCTGAAGTCAGATAAATAATTTAAAATGCATAAAGATATCGTTTCGAATGTACACTTGATATTTATCCTTGTAAATTCTGGTTGAAATTTTGAGTTGAACGTGCGCTACGATACCATTATTAAGTATGCATTTCAGTTATTTATTGTTTTCAGTAAGATTTCAGTAACATTTTTAAAGAATAGAAAAATACAGTCTGAAGGTTTCTTTATTTTCCATTGGTTAATGTATGTTTTAATAATTACCGTACTAACATCCAGGACTAGGGATCCAATTTGAAAATTATTTCAGTATTATCGAAGAAGATGTACGTGAATAAGACCACGGTCCGAAAGCTAGTATTTTTTATAAATTAAAAGGAATACTCGTTATGAGACAAAAAGCTTGTTGTATACACACATACAAATATAGCTACATAAAACACCCATTTACAGCTAAAAGAAAACAAACTTGAAACAAGATCCAATGACAGCCAAAACAGCTGTTACCAGGTCAATAAACCTCAGACCATTCATATCTGGGTCAAACTCCAGGCAAATGTGCCAAAGAGTCGTTCAATCGACAAGGATCATTATTTAGGCCCCTAAAGCAAAGTTCAAAGGTTTTGTTCGACCATTTACAAGTTGTCTACCAAATAAATTAGGATATTGGAGCTGTGTGCTCCTTAGGATTAAGGGTTTGCTACCTGCAAGGTTCCTATAGATGTTGAATGGTGCTTTAAAATCAATGGGATTTGTGTTTTGAATTTAAATGGTTCAATGCGATTTCAGTATTTCTCTTGTTCAATAATTCAAATGAATAGAAGAAATAGGAAAGTCACGGAAACTCAAATATTGAGAGGGCATGAATTCCAATACAGATAGGCTAGAGAACTTTATCATATGGTACCTATACGAGACTATACCCCACTTAAAATGGACTGCCTAAAAGGTGTTGATAAGCCTAAATACAAGCTGTTGATTTGACTCCAACATCAGCCATTTGTATCTGAGGTAGCGTGCTCTTTACTATCTCAGCTGATCATAGCACAAACAAATTATCACCTGCCTAGCCTTTTCCCAACTACGTTGGGGTCGGCTTCTAGTGGATGCAGCTGAGAACCAACTTTTTACAAGGAGCGACTGCTTATCAGACCTCCTCAACCCAGTTACCCAGGCAACCCAATATCCCTTGGTGAGACTGGTTGTCAGACTTACTGGCTTCTGACTACCCGTAACGACTGTCAAGGATGTTCAAATGACAGCCAGATACGCAGATTATATAGTACATTATTATATACAAAGGTACGATTTTTAAAGTTAAAGTGCTCAGCTGAATTCGTAACTGCCAAACAGAATATATTTAACTATATCAGACGATTTTTAAGAGCTTTGTTCTTTTCTGTCCGCTTGGTTTTAGCGTGTTTATTTTTCTATATGGGGAGCCAATTGCACACAATACAATACCAGAGACAATACTTTAATTAATTCGAAGTCACTAATGTAGATTTCAGAGCTGGTTAGTTTAGCGTTTCGACTAACTACGATTCTGCTTTACAAAGCAATTCTTTGAAAGGGTTTAGTGAAACTGTGTTTTCAGTTAAAACCGTCGACTTAGGAGATTTAACCTTGTTCTGGGAATGGCTTTTCACAGAAAGTCTTCGTTTGATGAATGCTCAATTAAAATGGCTTTGAAACCTCAATATACTGAAACCGAGTTAACCAAAGACTGTTACGTAGTGATAGATCTACGTTTACCCTTTTACACCCTACTTCATTGATGCAATTTCACAGTTTCAAAAGATAGAAACTATACAATTTCTGTCCATACAAAAAACGTGGTATTCTGCTCAAAAATGACGATCACGAGGACTGTTAACTAATTATCATAATTAAGCCTCTAAACTGATAAACAGAAAGCTTTTTATCTGGACCAAAATAAGTCTGCAATTTTCTCATCAAACTAAAATACTTTTGTAATAAATAAAACTTTTCGATTCTTCATTTCCTTGTAATTTCCTATTATTAAAAGCACAAAAGTTCTAACAACGCTCCAATTTACTTGGTGTGAAATTCGTTCAAAACAAGGTCACTAAATTTCAGGTCAAGGTCATCCACACATCCAAGGTCGAAATCTATGTTGTTTATAAACCTCTTAAAAGTATTTTAAATGTTTGTTTTACCTTTTTTTGACCCGTTTTCTGCTATCCTGGCACGTTAATGTCATGTTATTTTAGGTTTTTCAAAGTAATTTTCGTATTTATGGAAGCGGAAAATTAGGTTTTTATGCAAGCTTTCGGTTAGCTATTTTTGTATGTAAATATTGTTGGAGGCATTTTTAGGAATAATTAAATGTTTTATTATAAACCCACCATAAAATGAGGGTTTGGAAAGGTCACAGTAAAGTGGACCGATTTGAGTATATTTTGTTTATAACATTCAACTTAACCTAATCAATATACAATATACCTATTTTTGATTAATTAAATAAAAATCTGAAACACTGTGAGTTAACGCTATTAAAAGCTTTTCGTTTCTCAAAATTCTAGTTTTTATTTCACTAAGATACACAAAAATAGGGTATCACGAAGTAAGGAAAAGAAATTTAATTTTTATTTAGGAAACCAACTAATTCGCTGCACCGCTATTCTTTCAACCAATTTCTTTTTACGTTAAAAGTGGAACGTTAAAATTCTTTTGGTCAGGAATTTAAAGGCAAATTTCCCCGTTGGAATTCTGAATTACTCGGAAGTATGAGAATTTCAAATAAATTCTTAGCAATTAGAGCGTGCACACAGAAAATGGAATGGAAAATAATATAGAAGTGGTCTGACAGTGCTTAGAAAATGGATTTAATGTTTTTTAGCTCGTGTAATGGCTTTTAATCCGTTTTGTTGAATAAGATAATGGTAGGAAAACACTGGTAGGTAATACTTGTAAAAGAGAGCTCGAATTTACGTTATTTTTAGATGGAATCCTGTAATTACGACCCTCGAAATTCAAGGTCGAAATAAATTGGTATCACGCGTACGGTGTAGATTTAGGTCGAAAACAATTTTGATTTATAAATTCTTCACCGTGAGTAATGATAGTTAAACTTACCTTGTTGCTACGTTGATTTTAATTAACTCTGATTCTACAATACTGCTTCTCATGCCGAAGTATAATCTCCAATTCAAAAATATTGACATCTGCTTGAAAACAAACCACGAGCCACGATCCTAAGCAATCAAACGCTTCACTCAATAGCAAGAAATTGCTCTAAAATTACGTATTTTTTCAATTTTTTATTCTGATTCTGATCACGTGAATTTCACACATCGCAACCCGGATCAGACCCAATATACATATTAAATTAATACCGCTTTCCCAATACGCAAACAGAATTTAATAATCCCGTTTAATATGGGATATGAAATCAACATAGGAAATGGCATATAGGTGTCACCTCGAATGAGTTCATGTCAGGTAGAATTGTAATTAGTTTTATTTGAGCTAGACTTAATTTGACCTCGACTTCTTTATGATATTTTTTACGTTAATAACCCGTTCGTATACCGGTAATTATAAGACAATAGAAAATCAATTGTGTCTCACGCATTTATAAGCTCAAGCATATCACACCTTTTTTTGTTAGGTACTGGAAAAAATGTTACGAGTATAATCATTTTGATGATGTTTTCCTAGCAGATTATCGGCCACTTAATTGATGTTCTTCTTTGTAGTGCCATACTTTTCGTCATAAAAAATCCTGTGTAGGTGTAATCTGGTGATTATGGTCAATATCCTGTGTTCATGAAGTTACAACTCCATAGAACCTATTTTTTGTAACCGTGCAAAAAAAAGTGTGTCTACAAAGGGCTATCTTTTTTTTCAAAGATTTTACTTTGAGTTTGTGTGTTATTAATTACTATGCACTTCAAAATGTATGTGAAAAACTAATAGAAAATAAATATTTATATTTCTCACATTTTGTATTTATAAATTAAAATTCATTTAATTGAAATGTGATATTATATTCAAGTATTTGTTTAAATTTTAATATGCTTGCGTGTTCATGATTTAAATATTTGCTTTACTGAAAGGTTAATAGTGAAATATTTACTAGAATTTCAAATGAAATGGTTTACAAATAAACTATTAACACATTTATAGTGCAGAATGCAGAATTTAATACCTTTTATACCAAAACTGTTTTAGAATTGAAAGCTGTTTTGTTTATATCAAAATATCAAACTGAAATTCCCTTTATCATTAAAATAATTTATACGGGTTCACGCCTTCAGTGGAATAATGTTTAGAAAAAATAAAACACGGGAAACTTCCTGCAATTTACAGTAAAGCATAAAAATATGGTAATAGCATCCGCACTCATTTGCATACTAAAAGCTTGGACTCATTAACATTCCGGATCGGAAAATAATCAAAGATAATTCAAACATGGGAAGGACGTGTGATAGAAAATAATATGAAAAATTCTAGTTTAATAAGGCCATTTTATGAACTCATTTATAATCATTATCGGTCCACGCTGTCTTTAAGGGTTAATCTAAAGCCAGAAATTCTGATCACCTTCCTTACCAAGGAGTATAGTGTTGTCTGAGAACACTTTTTGGTCACAACATGGGTTTTCAAACTTAATAAATGGAATCCAAATACCCATAATGATTGCCAAAGATGTTCAAATGACAGCTGAGATATCAATTTAAGGTGCCTTTAAACTTTGATTGGAATCCAGATTTTTTTTGGTCGAAACTGTTTAGTTTTCATAACAAAGTTCGTCATAATTTTAATTGTCAAAAACCTTATTACCCGCATTGAAAGATATTTTGCTATATGCCAGTAGTATTTTAAAACAGAATCATCTAGCTTCCCGATACATAGTACATTTGTGCCGCGCTGTGGTTGTAAAACTGCTGTAAGAACCCTCTTTATTAAACCCACGATTTACGATTCCTAAACGTTTGGTACGTTTTAGATGGCACACTTTTACAAGCATTGTGTTTTCCCTTCTTAGGATCATTGTTGGTAACTTATAAAGAGTTCCCTGCGCTTTAAGGGTTTTTTTTACTTCCCGCATCAATGGTAAGAAGGATCATTTAATTTGGCCTTCTAATGTGTAAAAAAATATTGCAAATTTCTACCAAAATCTGTAAGATGTGAAAAAGTAATAAATAATTATGCATAGTCGTCAAAAATATAAACTGGACTAGACTGGACCAGTACAATTTGAAGTACAATTTGAGTCCATTCTCTCGTCAATTTTTAAGTAGTAACATTTATCCTATTTTTAACCTACTCCGTTTTGTATTAGATAAGAGTTTAAAGGGTAAGAATACAACAAAATGTTGATTGTTTATTCGTATTCCTAAACAAACTTTCACATTCCAAAGATTCTATCCCTCAAACAATCCTACAACCCAGGCAGTCTAAAAATACCGACTCACTAACTAAAAACAATAAGACTTAAAGCTTGGAACGCTAAACCTTAACTCTAGTACTGAAATCATTCATTTTGTCATCACCGAATGCCCAAATAAATTAAACAGATATTTGTTAACACCATGGAGAACAAAATGACTTGTAGAGATGTCATAACGCGAAATCGTCTAAGAATTTAGGTGTTCGGAGGACGACGATGCCATCGCACAAAATCTCCTAAGAAAGTAGCGCGGCAAAATGAGGGTGTGCGGGGAACGAGGAAAATTTCTGTCCGCCCTTGTACGCCTTCTTTGGACAGGCCTTTTTTTTGGTAATACCAAAAATCATTGACATATCTCAAAGAATCCAAAGTTAGTTCACTCGTATCTGATAGTTTTGGTCATGCCAACTGTGCCGTGTTTGACCTACAAGAAGGGTCCTGACCTACCTGCATTATGTCATCTCTGATCATCTATCCCTACTCCGTGTTTACCATGAAACATTACACTTTCTGGAAAATAAAATGAGGCGTGACCCTTGTTGGAAATAAAATGAATGGTTACCCTTGGAGGAATAAAATGAAGTATGTCGGAATAGATGTGGGGAATTTTATGTTATTGATACTTGGGTTAGAAGGGTGAATTTGCATGCTGATTTTGTACGTAGAGCTTTTGTTTTTTATTTTTCTTTGAGTTCTTTTTTTATGCACTGCTGTGTACTAAGTTTAAGGTTTAGCTTAAAGTAATATTTTTGTCACGCTGTCAACACTATCGCTTATTATTTTTCGTGATTTGAATTTATATTCTTTTTAAAATCAGATGTTTTCTAGTGTTTTCGTATAATGAAAAATTTAATTTACAAAATTCTTTGAACAGTAGTTAATCTTATTAAAATATGCTTAAACTTCTCACTAACAAGGTATACTTAAACAAATAATTAAAATTCCTAGAACTAAATTTTCTAGAAAATCTAGTTAAGCCAAAAAGCCATTAACTAACAATGTTTACCAAAACCTTTTCATCTAATTAAACTTCAATAACAACATTACTTAACTACACACAATATAATATCATTATATTAAGTATATATAACGTAATTATACTTAAGTGAAAACTTACGACGTTTCACCCCTGTTAAGTTAAAGTTATCTTTAAGCATGGAGAACAAAATGACTAGCGGAGTTGCCATAATGGAAAATCTTCTAAGAAAGTAGCACGCCAAAATTCCAAAAATCATTGACAGATGTCTCAAAGAACCCGAACGCCTCGTTAGTTCGTAACTCGTAACTGGTAATTTTAGTCATGCCCACCGTACGTATTTGACCTAGAAGAAAACGAGACCTACCTGCACTATGGCATCTCCGCTCATTCCTTACTCCGTGTCCTAAAGTTATTCCAACTATTTGCAGAATTTCTTAAATTTACACCCTCGGGCAGCACAGCTGAAAGATTAGCTTTTACAAACGACTTAGAAATATAATAATATCGAGTACTAACGCAGATTATTTTAACAGTATTGAAAACTTTGTTTTGTTCGAAACCCCTTTTGAAAAGCATGGTTGAGGTATTGTGTTTCGAAGTTCAAGTTTTGCCTGAAATAGAATTTAAAGGATTTAGTAACTATTTTGAAAGCTGCAGTTTATTAATTTTAGATATAGGTACAAATACTACAGTGTATTTTTGTCGACATATTTTTTTGAAAATCTATAATATCTGAAAGTACCTATAAATTAAACCTACGTAATAGTTTTTAATACATACCATCACGTTAAATATTCTAAAAAAGACATTTTTTATATGTGGTTGCTTTATTTGAATTCGAATTTTATCTCAATTTTAAAATCAAACCAATATTTTTTTGTTTATTTTTCATAAAATAAAATAAACTTACTGTTTACATGTTTTACAAATAAACAGTGTGATTCAGTAGCGGATTTTTAATTAAAAATACATTGGCTGACGCCCACATAACACGCGATAACTTTGTATTTGTAAAGAAGGAATTCTAGTCGTGTTGTTTATTTTTTCTCATTTAGAACATTTTCTTATTACGAGCAAAGATATACGGCGAAATAAGTCTTCTTCTGATTTAAGAAATGGGAAATAATATGTCACATATCTATGAAAAATACCTATATTATTTATAATATGTATAGGTACATACCTTACGGGAGCTAAAGTTAGAATCGGATTCCATAATATACTGTAAAAAAATATTCTACTGGCATATGTGCTTATAAATAGATTTTATTAAATAAAAGCAATTTCGCGGTCTTCTTTATATGCTCAAGGAACTCCTTGATGCCTATATGAAATTATAATATTCTTTTACTTACTACGATTTAAATCTGAATAAGTAATTCATGTTTTTCGAAAATAGTATAATTACTTAGGTACGGGCAAGGAGTTACCTAGGTAATTAGAAACGTTACGTATACAATTATATAAAGTCGAAAAGTATGTTCGTTTGAATACGAGCGCACTAATCTCACGAATCGCTAAACCGATTTGTAAAATTATCCAAGTGTTAGATGTTTCATTTGACGAAGTCTATGGGAAAAAAGCTATCTATCCGTATAGTATATTACACTTTCGTTTCCTGTCTTAGAAACCTATGGCGGAACCCAGTCTAAATAAAAAACAATTATACTGCAACATTTAATAAAAATAAATACCTAACATTATCTCTACTTCCACTTGTTTATATTTATGACAATCGTCTAAAAGAAAACAAAAAACAAAAAGAACAATAACATTAATACATCAAAGGCTGTCTCATTTCAACAAACACGCCCACTTACTTACAAGTTTGTTACAAATAAATCTATGTTACTATACAGTAGTTTATATGTATGAGAATCATAGTTTTTTACCCGACTTTACCTCTTCATAGTCAGGCAAAGAAATTAAAAAAAATATATTTACTCAAACTTGGCTGCAAAACAGCACTTTTCGGCGTCGTCCCAATTGACAGCGATTGTACGATGACACGATGCGTTCTCGTCGTTCGATGAGTTCAAACATACAGATTTCATCAGAGTGTCCTATTTGAACCTCGGAACCTCGCAAGTGAGATCGTGAGATGAAAAACGCATCGCGCCATCGCGCGATCGCTCCCAATTAGGACGACGCCTTCGAATGTCAAAAAAGAAATTACAGAAGACAGCCCCCAAAAGGCCCGCGCTTCACCACTTCCTATATGTTTTTGCTGGGAAGGAGAAATGGTGGAACAAACTCCCCAGCAACACAATTCTATCGTAGTTATTTCTATCACTTATTCAGCTTGAGTGCTGAGCTAAGTTAGCCTCGTTAAGTCACTATTAAGTCATAGTTAGTGAAGCAAATGTAATCCGAATCAAAAGATTGCGTAATGCTTTTATATCTATAGAGTTCCAATTTGTACTGATTGGTATTCTTGTAAAGGCGCTTATATGATAACAGAAGCTATAGTTTTTTTCTTCATCGTACATGACTCATCATCATCATCTCTAGAGCCTTTTCTTAACTATGTTGGGATCGGCTTCCAGTCTAACCGAATGCAGCTGAGTACCAGTGTTTTACAAGGAGCCTATGCGACCTCCTCAACCCAGTTACCCGGGCACCGTACATGACTAATCTGTGCCTATTGTAAGTTCTTGTAAACAAGGGACGATCCGTGCCGCTTACGAACGGCAGACATACGGTAGAGGTTGAGGCAAACCTGATAAAACCAAATACTTGCCAGAACTGTGACTATGTAACTAAGGATGATAAGAGTAAGTAATATTCTAATAGTTTGGCTTCACTCTCAAACAGAAAATAATATGTATTGATAGTGCTGAAATGTAGCCATATTAGCCAACTTCTGATCAATTCATTGTTCTAGCAAAAACATATAAATACACTTCTGGACACATCTATAGGCCCACCTTGTATTTTCAGTTTCGTTTGGTCCTAGCTAATTTTTTATATTAGGTCGAGCAAAAGGTTTGTATGCAGTTTTCAACCTTGCCCATTCACAATTTCATTCAATAGTCTTTTTTTGAATTTCGAATACAGAATTTAAAGAAATAAGAGACAATTTGGAGCCTGCTTGTTGATATCAAACAGTCGATTACTAAGAAAACTTGGTTTTATTGGTTTACTTGGACTTAATTCTTGAAAAAGTGATTGATATCTTTGGTTTTGCAACAAACATTACTTATTCTTTACATTAAGGTGAGGTTCTCTCAATAATCTATGGATACTTCACCTGAAGTCGCCGCCCAAGCTGTGGCACTTATTCAGGCCGGACGCAGCCAAAGAAACGTGAGTGCTCAACTTAATTTAAGTCGATCTGCGGTCTGAAATGTTTATCGGAGGTACCTAGAGACTGGCGGCTTTGTTCGTCGCCAAGGAAGGCCACGATCTCGGGTCACAACTGAAAGGCAGGAGCGATTCATCGTGATGACCAGCTTGAGAAATCGTCACCTTACCTCCATTGAGACACAAAAACAACTTCGCGACTTCCACGGAGTATCTGTGAGTGCTCGAACTGTTCGGAGAAGGTGAAAAGAACACGATATGGTACCACACAAGCCAGCTAATGGGCCCAAACTAACGCGAACCCACCGTACAGCGCGCCTTCATTTCGCACGCAGTCATTTAAATTGGACACAGCAAGATTGGAGCCGTGTTCTCTTTTCTGATGAGTCCAAAATTGTGTTTCATGGCAATGATGGAAGGAAGAAGGTCTACCGACGTAAGGAGAGCGTTTCGCACAATGCTGCTTTGAAGAGATGGTTGCTTATGGCGGTGGCTCAAAGACTGTCTGGGGCGGTATATCCGCGAGCGGCAAAACTCAACTTGAGGTTGTTACAGGACCACGGCTGCCAACATTAAACGCTGAAAGGTACATTCGTGAGTGCTTAGGACCTCACGTGATACCATACGCGGACTATGTGGGCCCAAATTTCCTTTTTATGCATGATAATGCAAGAGCCCATGCGGCCGGCATTGTCAGGGAATATCTTCGGGATGTGAATATCACAGTTATGGACTGGCCAGCCAGAAGCCCAGACATGAACCCCATTGAGCACATGTGGGACAAGCTAAAAAGACGTGTTAGGGCTCGTCAGCCAGTTGCCCAGACGATGCAGGAGTTGAAAATTGCCATAGAAGAGGAATGGGAGATGATCCCTCAAAACTTCATAGAGCGGTTGATAACTCTATGCCTAATCGTATGAGAGCTGTGGTAGATGCCCATGGAAGCAACACACGTTATTAAATTAAACCTTTATTTGATAAAACATGTTTTTTATTCAAAAATCAATTGCCTTTAACGAGGCACATATCCGACTTGTTAAGCGTAGCTCCATGTCGTATGGTATTCTGAATTCAAATTTAAAACAATACGATCGAAAAAGAAGGTAAAATGTATCAGGTTTAAAACTGCATCATCAGTTTTTTTCAACCTAGCAATCATATTTCGGTAGGGGCCATCGTAACCAAAACTCTAAGGTGGGCCAATAGATGTGTCCAGAAGTGTATTATTGCATAAACGTTTTTTAAGCAATTATAATTAGGAATGAAAAATCAAGCCTAAAAAATCCTTTCTCATTAAAATTATTTAAGTAAGTATTGGTATTTAATCATTAATCAAACATAACTTAGCTATCACAACAACAGCTGTTAATTATGACGCCGCCATCTTGAATATTAATGTCAGCCACGAGCCATGAAGTTGAAAAATCAATGAAAGTCACACGAGTAGTGTTTGTGTCACCTAATTGAAGAGGGTATACTTTTTTAATGGAGTTAATGGAAAAAGTCTGGTTCTAAAAATAATGTTTACATAGGTATTAGATTTGTGTTTATTTTCATATATAGATGAGGCCTAGGAGCACACAATAGTTTACTTTTATATATCTTCTATATCTAGCAATTATGTTGGTTTTGGATTCCAGTCTAAGTGGTCGCAGCTGAGTATCAGGTTGTTAGACTTTCTGGCTTCTGGCTACCCGTGAAGACTGCCAAATGTTTAAATGATAGGCGTGACAATTTATAATGCCTCTTGAAACACAATGGATTAGGCGTGAATTGAAAAAATCGGACCTTATCGCAAACCGACCGAATCTAATCTTACAATAGATCGACTCTTACGGCTGTTACTACACAGCAGGCAGCCACGAGCTCCCCAAAACAATTTAAAAAGTCTTAATCATAAATAAAAAAACACCTCTTAATTAAGTTCACCTAACATCAACTAAGTATACACAATATGTAGTAATACGATTATTGTGGCCGTAAGTGTGTAACACCCTTAACATCGCTCAACTTAATATTATATCGTCTAGACGAGGTCAATATGTTATTGAAGTACCAAATAACTAATTCGGGTAAACTTAACCTAAGTGTGCGATAAAATATGGCTCAATTATTTTCGATATAATATTTTGCGAGTATAGATTTATTATAATAATGTTTGAGACTTATGTATGTGGAATATTTTTTTCAATTTTTACCTGGCAAACTTCGATTGATCGAGCGAGATTTTAGAATGTAATGCCGAATTTCCACTAAAATTGTTCGCGATCAAAAAATGTGTACACTGCTAGCATGTGTTTGCGCATGAATGTTGCAATTTCTATAATTTTTTTACTGTTTTGCTACAGCGAGGAGATCAGTAAAAAATATTTTTGAACGTCACACAGACATACGAAGGCATTCAGAGTGTTAGAGTGAACTCAAGAACAGAAAACAGTCGTGCAAGTACCTAGTGAGTTAATAATTATTATGATAGGATGAACACTATAGGTCTTCGATGCTCCTATGCATGATACATAATCCCTTAGATAAAGCTGAAAAAGGAACCGATTTTTCTAGCGTATAGATGCGACCTAATTTCGCTACTAAAAGCAAAATTAGCTCACTCTTTCTATTCGTCACATTTTCACCTTTACTCAGTAACTAGACAGGTTGAGCTCAACACACAGTTTTAAATAAGTATGACTAGCTATTACCCCGAAGAGAAAGCTATTTCTTGCACCTGAAAAAAAGTAGTTGTAAGCTGTACTATTGTCAATTCGTATCAAATTCCGTTCAGTAGTTTTTGCGTGAAAGAGAAATAAACATTTTCATTATACGTTCAAACTTTTAAGTTTACTATATCAGTTTGATACTGTATTTACAAGCAAATAAACTATTAACGTATGACAGCATTTCACCTTGAAATTGACCTTCAAAATAAACCCATTACGTGTACAAGTATTTACTTACTTAATTATTTAATGCGACTTAAAGTCATACAATAACAATGTGATGGGTACAGTCAACTCTCGAACTGTAGGACGATTTGCCGTCCATATTAATATGCGTACCTATGTCATATGCCTAAGTGCTAAGTTATAGTGCTTACCTAGAATAATTACCTTGAAACCTGTTCAGTATCTGAAAGGGTATTTAGTATGATATTCAAATTATTGAAGCGTACATTTTAGGGTTGGTTTCGCTGTGGAGTACAGCTAAGTATAACCAAATATATATTTTTTAATCTTGAAAAATTAATTGTTATGTCTACATTTAGGTGTCAATTAGTACTAAATATTGACTTAACACACCTTACATTACAACATAACCATGTATTTGTTTTGTTCTGATAAACCTACTCGTGCTTTACTAATAAATTATCTTTACCTTTAATATAAGGCATAAATTTTCCTCCATACCTAATTTTAATGATAAAAGCAAATACATACTTGACTGAGCATAAGATAACTAGACACGATTATCTTGATTGGTGAAATCAGACCTAATAATTTCAATAATATTCACGAAATATCGTTCACTGAATTCCAACTCCGGATTAAGTAAATTAGCGAATTTGTACAGAAGTCTAGACGAAATCAATATACACTGAATTCCGTGAAAACGCGAATACCTACCTAAGTTAATTGCTAGTCTAAAAGTACTTTTATACATAGGAGTTTTTTAATACAATGAAGAAGATGAATTCTTGAGAGGATATTTCGAGTAACTCAACTTAATTTACCGTCAGCTACTATTAATAAAAAAACACGACACAAAATAGATGTTGCATTTTTCACGAAAAAAGTTAAATGACTTAAAGTTAAACTGCAGTCGTTCAGTCTCAAGTTTCGAGACAAGATTCCGAATACTGTTCTAAATTAAGATTGTGGAGCTAATTCAATGTAAAGTTTGTTTAATTTCTTCGTTGGCAGATGTTACTTTCCCTTTTTGAGAGCAAAGACTGGCATAATCTTAATTCGTCAGTACTTTTTTATCTTCATAATTCAAAATTAATGGAAATAATTCTGAAGAGGATCCTACCCAGCATAAATAAAGAGATATAAAAGCCTCGTTATAGTTGAAATATTTCAAGGTCATTCACCGAAACCATGGTAGGAGCTAAGCAACATTATTTAAGGTTAATTGCGCTGTGGGTTGAAAGGTCATTGAATTACAAATTCTGTTTCAGGCAAATATTAGTATCGGTACTTAAAAATGTATTAAGGCTCCAGCAGACCGGATGCGTATGCGTAACCACGCGCGTAGTCACGCGCGTAGTTACGGCGTAACCATGAGTTGTAATGTATGGAAATGTATGAGACAGGTCACACCGCTTGCGTAACGTAGACACGCGCGTCGTTACGCAAGCGGTGTGGCCTGTCTCATACATTTCCATACATTTCAACTCATGGTTACGCATACGCATCCGGTCTGCTCGAGCCTTTATGGGAATAGAGCTATTCGAAACAGTTGAACATCATACCACAAATGTATTTTGAAATTCGAAAATGTAAATAAAATGAAGCATTTGTTTTGCGTCGCATTCAAAACGTCAAATAGACTTTAATAATACTTGGAAACAAAGACATCCCTACTCTTTATATTCAGGTCAACGTATAAAAGAACATCAAAGGTAATTAATTTTTAATTACTTTCTTAACAAAACAGCCACTACCTACAGATTATTATTGAACAATGAAGTTGTGAAACTCAGGCCAAAAATGTTGGAGCTAATTTTAAATTCGCAAGAACAATTTACAGGGGTTGCCTATAACGATAAATACAAAGACAAAGGCGTTAACTGACAAGGCAGGGCTTCCTTGAATATAAAATATCTTTTTGTCGACATAAAATGCCTTCCATTCAAGTTTTTAATAACTTTTCAGCAGCTTATTTTCTCAATCGCCTGGGGGTAAATGCTTGGCCTTGAATACAATGTTTGATTGTTCTTTATTGCTTTCAACTAAATGGGGTTTGTTGAAGTCGATTCGCAAATTCAAAGAGTAATCTGAGTGTGAAAATATAGAAGTTTTGTTTACGGAAATACACAGGTATGTATGTAAAAATAATAATACTCTGTATGCAATGATTTCTGGAGATCATACGTACGCTATAATATGTAGGTACATGTTGAGTAGTAGTCAATTGGCTGAGAAGATGAAGATGAGAGAATTATAAATAAATGGATTTTCCTCACAATGATGAGCTGCTTAGAGTGGCTGTTTCCGCCAATAATGCTTAAATTCTAACCCAAAAATCTGTTACCCAAAAAATGCTACAAGAAAACCAAAACCAAAATCCATGTTCCTTTGCCAGTAAATTCCATACAGCCAAGAATGTCTGTATCGTAAGACCACAGCATATAATATCAAATTTTCACCTTGTTTAGCAGAGAGCAGCTAGAAATTTGTAACCGAGGTCTTGAAAGCAGAATCTTGCCGTAAAAGGTACCTTCAAGCGCAGTGCAGTATATGCAGATGGGTACTAAAAGATTTATACTGAAACTAGGTATAAAGTACATGGGAACATAAGTGCTTTTGTCGTTTTTTTGGGAGCTAGCGGATTAGATCTTAGTGGACTACTTCGATTGTTTTAAATGCAATTCGTATTTGGTAGAATGTATGAAATGTTTGTGAACTATTTACTATAAGATTTTTTACATGATAAGCCTCTCATTTATTAGCCAACTTCAAAAAAAGAGGTATTTTATCAGCCTTTAAGTTGTTAATGTTGAGATGTTTTCATTTTAGACTTTTTGACGTCAGATCTGCTGTGTATTGAAAATTTTGACATAAAGAAGCCCCAATATTGCAATTCTATTAAACCTTATAGCAAAGCTGTAATTTTTATAGATGTTGTAAAAAATACTTTCTATGGTTGCACTGTCAGGTATTTTAGTACTTATCTCTCTGTTTCTGTAACATTAAGTTTTCACGTCTACTATATAATTTATCTCCAGCTACCTGACATTTGGCGACAAAATCTGTCGATAGCCTAAAGTAGGTTAGGCAAATGGGTCACTAAATTAATTATTCTTGTCCATATAAAACTAAATGTTGGACCAGACTTATATATTTATTTATTTACAAATGTATCTGATTTCGTGTATATACCTGTAGTTATCTATATATTTTATGAATCTATGTATGTATCGGTTTTCGTGTGTTTATAGTTATCTGATACAGACTATATTAAATGCTTTGACTTTGAATAACTTTGGCGATAATGTTTATTGAATTAATCCTGTATCGATATCTGAAACAATTAGGGATTTGTTAAAAGTCATAAGTCTGAAAAATAGATAGTAAATTGCCATAATTTAGAGTGGAATACTTTACTACAGTTGTCTCTATATCTAACAAGCAACACATTTTTATACTATTAACACACTTTGGGAGTTTACTTTAAAATTTTATGGTAGACAATAGAAAATACTTAGTTTGTATTCATAGTCAAGTTACCTATCTATTAGCTAGTCTGGCAGCCACATAACTTCCCTCCTTTTAGAAAATACAATATTATTTGATACGTTCAGTGATATGTAAAATTACCATAGCCCTAAGGCTATACAGACGCCATATTTAGAAGTAGGGTGCAGTAACTAGCAATTACAAACTAAAAGACAAATAGTTTTCGCAGCCATTTTCACAGATATAGTGCGTGCCGATAAGACAAAGAAAAAAATGAATCATTTTGATTAATAGGCTGACACTCCCACAAAACACTGCGAGTGTGTGCAAAAATTTTCATAAATATCCATACTAATGTTATAATATGAGTGTTACTCGATTACACTTTCAGGGCAAACATCATCATCATCATTGTCATATTGCAGTCCACTACTAAACGTAGGCTTCCTTTAATGAGAACCAACCATCATGGTCTTAGGCAGCACGGGATTAGATAAACGTTCATATTTATATGTATAGACAATCGGCAATAACTCAATGGTTTAACCATGGAAACCTGGTGGTGGAAATTTCATACATTGCACTGTTGACATAAACCCATACCACTAATTGCAAGACCCAAGTTCATTGATAAGCAATTTTTGAAGTAAACGCTTGAGAAAAACGAACTTGAACTTCGACAAAACTAGGTACACTGCTAATAGGCAAGAAAAAAGGGAAATGTGTCACTTTTTATCAAATAAACAAAGTAGGTGCTTCCTTTACTTACACAAGTAAAAACTCAGCAAATAGTTAACCGTACTACCTATTACGTAATAGAAACAGCCCCCGCTTATCAAAACATCCCTAATGACACCACACCCGCCTATGAATATTGCAAATTTCAATGAATATTTATTCGTATTAAACTATGAAATGGTAATAGAGGGCCCTAAGCAAACGTATTCGTATTTTGAGCAGCCTGGTTAGCCAAATAAACTGATAATAAAATGTGTAGCTGAATTTTTGGGTATAATAAGGTTTTTGAGGACTGTTTTCTTTGAGGGGTTTTGTTAGAAAAATATTGAAGTTGTAATGTTTATTTAGAGACGATAACAATATAGTGATAGTTATTATAGATCGTACTTGGTCAAAACTGGTCACTCATCCGTAGTATGACCGCGGCAAGCACTAAAAACTTCAATGTGCATTTTGCAAATATTTAATAAGGCATATGATACTTGGCTGCTATCTCTAATTATAAGTCCTAAGTTGAAATCTCATCTAAGTTTTTTTACAAAATCAATACTTAATTTCCCTAGTTAGTAGATAGTGTTCAATGGCACAGTTTTTAACACAAAGGTAAATAAACCATACGTTGTTTATAAGGTTAATGACCTTAAAACTCCATCAAAGACTAATTACTATAATCACTAATTGAAACCGAGAACTAGGTTAAGTACAAAATAATAACACGTACAATGTTTAAAAGAAAATTATAGTCATTGCGGTATATTGAAACTTTAACTCTAGGAGTATCCACACACTACACACTTTTAGTCGGCCGCTAGTTTTTTTGGGCACATAAATCAGAATGAAGATGAATGGTAGTACGCACATTTCAAGATCAGGTATTTTGCCGGTATCAGTCCCACTGAAAACTGCGATTAAAAGCAAGATTTTCTTTTAAAAAATTGTGCCCAACAATCGTGGTGGGACAACTGTTAGCCGACTGTTTGATCTGCAGTGTGTAGGCTACTCTAAGAGTAATGTAGGCTAAAGTAAATAAAAATGTGAAACCGACAGTTTTCGAGGAAATTGTACGATACGTTGGTAATAAAATTTTAACGGTGAATTAAAAAGAGTGATGGTAACTGAGTGTTCGTACACACAGCGCCATCTACGTCACATGGCTGAGAGTTATAACCGTTAAAAACAATATAATATCATCACTGATGATTTCTTATAACTCACTTCATTTTCTTAAAGAATTACCCAGAAAAAAAAACACTTTTTATAGTCCAGTTTACGTGATACAGATTAGACTAAATAGTATTGCCAACTTCAAGCTACCACAAACGCTTCTGTATTTCAAATTAAAATACACGATCCCAGCAATGAAACTAAGCTGAGTACTCAGCATTTTCTCACTAGAAAAACAATAGAATCCAAAACTAAAAACGCCTTCACATAAAATCCAGTCCTACACTATGAACTTCCTTGCAAAAAAAAGTACCCAGCATAAACAGTGCAGCAACTCCGTCCCATATTATCAAGACTTGGCAAGTCCTGAGACAAACAGGCCATTCTTACAAGAGTATAATGAGAGCGCCTAAGAGATTATGTTCCTCGTAAGACTAGCTAGAAACACCGATATTTGAGTAAATTCAGAATTTCCCCTAGAGGTCAATAAAATTTCACCAGTTGTAAACCAGTTTACGTGATACAGAGACTTCATAATATTGCCAACTTCAAGCTACCACAAACGCTTCTACCCTAAAATTAATACGATTGCGCAATCCAGTACGCACTAGGAAAACAATAGAATCCAAAACTAAAAACGTCTTCTCATAGCAGTTACTCCACTATGAACTTCCTTGCAAAAAAAAACTACCCGTCCCATAATATCAGGCTCAGCAAGTCCTGAGACAAACAGGCCATTCTTGCAAGAGTATAATGAGAGCGCCTAAGAGATTATGTTCCTCGTAAGACTAGCTACTTCGCTAGAAGCACCGATATTTGAGCTTAACCTGCTATAATACACTGTAATGCAGCGAAACCGGGTCAGTTGCTGTATTGTTAATTTTAATATAAGCCAGAATGTTTTATTTTAGTACATGGTGTATTTTTAAAATAATGAGGCGATTTAGAAGATCTTACATGATATTTTAAAAGCTACATTGAATTTTTGAAATAATAGTCATTTTTGTAAGTGACCTTAATTTAATGCTACTAAGGTTAAGTATAAATAGTAGGTACATACATAATAGCGTATACCGTATACTTATTCGAAAGGTTAACTTATAAATTCAGTCATAACATTATGACAAAAAATCGCGTCGCTTATTTTTCGTACCCTTCATACTAATATCACATGTAAATAAAAAATATGATTTGTATTACCATCACGTCACTACCAATATTACATTCGCGAGCAGAATATCTGGGTCAGTCATGCGGTTTTTTATTTATTCAAAAAGAATACAAATTCAAAGTTTTCAAGATATTGAGTTTCAAGTCTATCAATTTATTACATATTCTGGCAAAATTCTGGGAACACGACCTTTTTTGATAAAACTATCAGTTTTCTCGCAACTTTGGCTATGCTTTTCGTACATTTTTTGGGGTAAAAAGTCTATGTCATATCGTGACCCATAAACAATTTCTATGCAAAAATGTCGTGTGGATCCGTTGTTCCGTTACTATGTGAGAGGACGAACAGACACACTTTTAGATGTATAGAGTTATATGTATTCATAGAATATTATATGTGTTGAAAGGAAGTCATTTTTGGTGCCAAATAGAAGGCAAACTGCTTCCTTTAACCAACTGTGTAAAAGTCAGTGCTCGTCAGTGTTGATACAACTTACTAGACTGATAGGCTATATGTAATTCTATAACTAATAACCACGTAAACCAACACTAGTCACATCATAATGACCGTTTTAAATAAAAAAAATGACTGTCAAAACACCACAACATAAAGTATTGCTTATCCTTAGAGATCGACTAGAAAACTAATCCACTAATATTGTCGACATGATTATCAAAAGATTTTGATTTTGCTAATTTCAAATTAAAAAACGTGATAAGTGAAACTTGGCACACATACTTATGTATTTTAAATTTCCTTTTCTGCATACCAAACCAAACATATATAGGTAACTAAAATCAATCAAACTTAGTTTATTATTTTTGCACAGTCACTGTGTCATTATCAAGCTATTTATAGATAGTTTACAGTTTCACAGCTGTCAGTTTTCTCATGCTAAACCATTGCACGAGCATCGATCAATGCTTGTTCGAAGGGACATTCCTGCCGGGGCTGCGGGGGTGTTCGAAAGAGTTAGCGCGGCCCTGGTATATGAAGGGGTTAAGAAGAAACAATGTGAGTTTTAGTCAAAAAGAGTCTGATCCTTCCTTACAGTGCACACTGCTGGACCCATAGTGGGCCCAACCAAAAAAAGAGGGAATAATCGATTTTAGACATGTTTAGACCAGGATAAAGAATCCAAGATAGAACATATCTACATCAAACTTTGAAAAAGGTCGAACACGATAATTTTTCTTCACCGACAACTCAGCACTTATAGGTACTTATTACGTAAAGATACTTTACATACTTATTAACAGGTATTACGAGTATTACCAGGTTTCGAACCTACTATACCTAAAATACCACTTCTACAATCCCTTACTATGACATTACTGTCACTAACTTGTAATCCAAATGTCCATGTTACTCTTGCTTCTATACCATAAAATCAACCGAAACAAAAGAGTATCACACACTGCCTCACACTACGCTCCTATCAACTACGTTTTGCAAAGCCGACCGTAATAAGTACTACGGCTTGCGTGCAAAACTTAGTTGTATTACGCGTCAATGACGATGAACCAATGATGTTACCAACCCGCATTGAGCAAGCGTGGTGAATAATGCTCAATCCTTCTCCGTGTGAGAGGAGGCCTGTGCCCAGCAGTGGGGCGATAAAAGGGCTGTATCAGTAATAATGATACGCGGTAGTGTGAGATCCGCCTATGAGTCCTTCGAAGCGATAGTCCGTTCTTAGCGCTAATCTCATAGCTATAGTTTAAGTTTAAGCTCTGACGTAGCTCAAATGACGTTACTAAAGTTCAGTTCAAGACTTCAAAAGTCTTACGACTTAAATAGATTATGTGCATTAAGCTTTTTGAATATATAAAAGACTATTCTACCCTGCGGTTTTGTCTGCTATTTGTACCCATTTTGTAGTAACTAGTCTGATGTAGGTCCCTATTAAAATGTTTTTGAAAAGCATTTTGTCGCTAAAGGGATTAGGGCCCACGCAAAAACTTTTATACAACTATGGATTAGGGTTCTACGTGACTAAATTGTTAACAATACCCATTCATTCAAAATCCTATTTAACTTTATTCTCTCTATACTCTTTTTACCTAAAGGCACGAGTATTAACAAAATAGTAGGTCAATAGCTTAAAATATCATCTGTAATTTCATAACAGTCGAGTACCTAAATATGAAAGAAGAAAATATTCACACACAAGTATACGTATAAATGAAAAGAAATAAAGACAATAAGACTGCCGTGAAAACTCCAGCTATATCGAACAAAACCGTATTGAATTTCTGCTTCCTCTCGAAGTAATTTTGTCGAGAACAATCAATGTCAATGCATCAAATCTGAATCGAGTGACGAAAATATAAGAATCGAGAGAACGAATCAAACGTGGGTATATTGGGAATGTAATGCGAATCGACTGTACCTTCAGACAATTGGAAAAGAGACTCGATTTTATTCGTGAAAATTGGTGAGTAAGGTCTTAGAAAAGATTACGTGTAATGTGGTAAGTCAATGTGTATGTCACACGCGTTTTTCATTTATAAAAAAATAAAAACTGTGACAGGTTTTTTAAGTAACATGTCAAAGAAATATACCTCGCTTTAGAAGGATATTAATTCTGACAAGCACCCATAAATAACCTCGCAAAAAATCTACCACAATATCATTAACATAATATAAAAGAGAGAAGTGTCTTATAAAAGTAAATAAAAGTGTCAAAAGTACTATAAGAGAGAACAATCTACATAATTTCATCAAACCATGTTCAAGACCTGCGGGAAATTTTAAACTGTATAAATTAATTAAAAGCTTTTCTGCAATCGTAAAAGAAAATTTTTGTCCATAAAGACGTTTAGCGCTACCATTAACTAATCATACTTATCATTAAAAAGTATGCATACCATTTTTCCGAACCATCAAACGGGCTTATCGGCAAACACGTAAATACTTGTATCCAACACACACATCATTTGAGTACTTCACAATTTAATTCACACATACGTTACGAACTACACACCAAATAAACCACATACACCGAAATATGAACAGTACTGGCTACGAGCCGCTACGTGAACTACGAGCGGCCGGTGCTACGAAACTGCCGCTACGGCGCGGTACGAAGTTAGCCGAAGGTCGGCGGAGAGAGCCGAGCGCGTGCTGGGGGAGCGAGGCGAATTTCGCTCAGTCTTTCATATTTTATATCGGTCGGGCTGGAGCGGAATTACAGAGTTTGCTCGGGTGGGTTTTTATAGCGTAACGGAACCATAGCGGCTGCCTGCCATTCTATTTCGTAGGTATTTTTTCGAGTCGCGAATTTTTCTACATTATTGTTTGGTGCTTAGACAACTTGTGATTTTAATAGCGTGACGTAGTACAAAGGTTCCATTCACTGACGTTTGATGTTATTGTAACGACCAAGAATTATTGTAACGCATGGTCGGAGGTAAATTCAAATTTAATGACCTTTTTGGCCAAGTTATTGTGTTTAGCGAGGCTAGTTTCGAAGAATCACGTGTTTTGTTGCTTTATTCTGAATTGGGTGTTTTGTTCGGGATAAAAAGTTCCTAGAACTGTTGCTCACGTACTGATTAGATAAGTACTTGGAAATTAAAATATAGGATTCTTTCGTGGAATGATATAAACTGGTTTATAAAACTGCTTTGAAAAAACTTAACATTTTTTTTTCATAATTATTAAAATTATTTAAAGAAAAATTTTAATCGTTTTTGACTTATATTGCTGCCATCGTTTATATCATTTTCGATGTTTTTTTTTTAAATTACAAATAAATGATTTTTATTTTGATTTTCAAATCAAAATCTTAATATACTCTCTAGTTACAAAATCACATTCAGTAAGTAAAACGATCCGTTTTTTTCGACATAGGAACCGGGCTTACTCTGTCTCAATTGAAATCTCGATAGTTTCTCAAACAGATGAGACTAAAGACTAGTAATCGATTTGCCGAAGTTATTCCACTATTTGTGGAGAACTGAATTTCAGGTTTTCTAAAGAAAAGTTTCTCTTCACGATTTAGTACAGGAGTCCATTTTTTAAAAATTACCGGTACATCTAAAAACTGTATAAATAAAATAAAAATAAATTTATAAAAAAACATAGTTCAACATGTACAAATACAAATAGCTCAGTTGTAATAGCAGTAAATAAATCTTAAAAATAATAATCATAGGAAAAAAATATCTCGACGAATTGAGAACCTCTTACTTTTTGGGAAGTCAGTTAAAAATAACAGATACATCTAATACGAAAACTATTTTTTTATTCACCAGGGCTAACCAACGCACCTTAAAATAGCTATAATTGATATAAAGGTCACCCTGTTTTGGAAATATCTTTGATAAAAGCCCTTAATATTGATAAAACATTCTGTAACTGACGTTTTCACCCTCATTTAATAGTTTGTTTATGCCATATGATACGGAAGTAAGGCGGATCACACACTACCGCACATCACATCTTCCAACCACATTTGTATATTATGGTCGGAAACGTTTTGATATAGAATGACAAATCATAAAATAAATTAAATATAAAAAGGTAAATTCAATGCAGACAGAAAGTTGGCACTTTTTGGGGGTAAATTTTACAAAATACAGCAACAAAACGCCCATCTTTCAACACCTTCTCCAACACTATTCCATGTGTATATACCTAAATATATATAGTATGAATGTCATTGTATAAGCATAAATTTCATTTTTATGTACCGGGATACCTTCAGGGTATCTATTTCAAATAATCTGGCAGCTAATAAAGAACCGTTTGTACTTTAGTTCATCTAAAACACACTGACGTCTCACCTACGAATGTGTTCGAGCATTCGTCGCACGCATGGTAGTGTGAGATCCACCTAAGAATAGGCCACCCCATATCTTCTATGGGGTTGTCACCGGAAATTAAGGGACGGTATCTCACACATGGACAAAATCTACCTTTACCATGGCAATGCTATTATGATTGCCTTCAAAATACTCGACTTGTTTTCATTCACACTCACGCTTATATAATTGCCTGCATTTATCTTCGAGTATTTTGTAAAAGAAAATATGTTTTCTAGCGTCAGTATAGTATTTACTGTTTACTAATATGGGTCAACAACCAAGTATTTAACTTCTGCATCATTTATATTTATATATTAGTTTACTTTTATATGGTTCAGTAAATGTTTACTTTAACACCGTCTTGCCTCATCACGGAAAACAAATATTTGACTCATCACAACCGCGCCTCGCTTTATCGTATTCGCAATTAAATAAAGCTTTGTTAACAGCTCATCATAACTTTGTTTATATCATTAAGAAATATTGCCTATTTCATCTTTGTACACATACTTTCTTAATTCTGACACTAAAACATGTTCATACACTAGTGTCTTGCCTCATCACACCTCACAAATCCTTGCCTCATCACTACACTGACTCAGCATTTTCCTCGTCCTCGTCTCGCTGTCCTCAATTACAGCAGAGCTCATTGACAGCTCACCTGGGGGATGACTTGTGTACACGACAACCAATCATAAGTATACACAATTATTATTTCTTTCAATCCTTTCCTTAAACTTACAACATGTTTATTTCAACACGGTCATCATCATCATCATCATCATCATCAGCCTATCGCAGTCCACTGCTGGACATAGGCCTCTCCAAGTGCACGCCACTGAGATCGATTTTCGGCTTCATCACACCAGAGAAATGTTTGCCTCATCACACCAAACAAATCCTTGCTTTATCACAACAGTGGTTCAGCATTTTCCAGCTCGTTGACAGCTCACCTGGGGAATAACTTGTAGATACAATCACCAATCGTTTGATCCAACATCATTGTCAAAGAAAAACTATGTCCTCTCATTATACATTCTTTCTTTATCCATATACTAAAACATTTACTTTAACGCCGTCTTGCCTCATCACACCACACGAAACCTTGCATCACTACAGTGACTTAGCATTTTCCTCGTCCTCAATTACAGCAGAGCTCGTTGACAGCTCACCTGGGGGATGACTTGTGCACACGATCGGCAATTGTTTTACGAATGCGGTAGGACGGGGAGGGGGGACTGGACTGTTCGCGAGATGTAAAGGTTACAGATTTAGGTGTTGCTAGATGTGGTTAGTTTTGTGGTGAAATAGAATGAATATTACGAAACAATGAATTATGGTTGTGACAGATTTGTGCTCTAGTTGGATTTTGAGTAAGAGCAGTATTTAGCAAAGTCCTTTCACGTGAATTTACGATTGTCCAGTTAACATTCATACTTGCATCTTAACTTTTTACGAAGTTTTTGGTAGTAGGAATTTCGGAATGATAAACAAGTAGTTCTCCCCATCTTCTACAATACTTCTTCATGAAAATTTTCCGGGGACAGTTTTTAAGTTTTCACTCAACACGACTTGGTCACATGCTGTCGTTGCAGCGTTATCACTCAACATTTTTCTCTGGCCACATACGCTCAATCATTCAAAAGGCTGCGCTCGTCACTTCTAGCAGCACCTTCATCTGTACGTGCGTCAGTGAGGCGTAAGGGCGGTGACAGAGAATCGACTAGGTTTGCCTCGAGGCGAGGCGACACCGGCACGACACCGATTAGTGTGCACTGCAGTGTAAAGTTTCAGGCGACAAAAAATATATTTTTTGTAACTTAAATCTTTTACGTCAAAAATATATTAATCATCTATAATAGTCATTTAAATTTACTATTTATGAAATCAAGAAATGGTAGTAGAAGCTATTAAAAAGGGTGTATTGTAGTATAATAAATGTATTGGAAAACAAAGAAGTATATCTTATTTTCGTACAATGCATGGTTGGTCAACAAAAATCATTTCTTACGTAACTTTCACACTTGGGATGGGTTTAAGTTGTTTGCTATTAGAGATAGAGTATCTATTTTATATATTTTTTTAAAGTTAGCTATCAAATTAAGAGGGTAAATAAATAAGGGGTATTTAACTTGGCAACAGGAAAATACCTTACGTATAAGAAAAAATACTTGTCTCGCGTATCTCTACTCTTATCATTTATTTACCTTATAAAACCGTTGAGGCTCACTATTAATATCAGTTTACCTTTATAACAGCAACCGCAGATAAGTTTCATGTCAGGGCTATGTTTTGTCATAATTTCAAAACGGATATAACTTTGAGACGCTTACCCACAGCTAGGAATTTCTTGGAAACACCCTGTTGTTAGATATCTAATCTGAACTGAAATGTTTTCTTGTAAGAGTTTTGTGTTATTAAATAAGTGGGGCTATATAACTCAACTTCAATATGTAATAAATTAATCTTTATGTACTTAACAAATTTTATACGTAAATGTGAAATAATGATGTTAAAAGCAAAAGTGACTGAGCCTGACACGCTTAAACTACTGAAGTAGTCATTTCAGTTGCATTTGGTTTGCAGATAGTCTAGAATCTAAGAAAAGACGAAGGCTACTTTATCCACGTGTACGGAGTATTGTTTTGTCATAATTTCAAAACGGATATAACTTTGAGACGCTTCCCCACAGCTAAGGATTTCTTGGAAACACCCTGATACCTAGCTTGTTAGATATCTAATCTCAACTAAAATGTTTTGTGTTATTAAATAAATACATGAGGCCGCCAAGTAAGTATTGCTTTCCAACTTGACATTGATATGTACAGCTATGTAATAAAATCTTATCTGACTAATTTCATATGTAAAAAGGAGAGTTTCTTTACCAAAACATATGTGAAATAATAAATTCCCTGTTTGTCGGGCTTCCAGGAAAAAACTGCCAATTTTAAGACAGACAATCGAAATTTAATATAGAGGTAGTCTAAGAATAGAGATAGGTTACTTTTTATCCGAGTGCGTGAAGATAGTGTTTTGTCATAATTTCAAAACGGATATAACTTTGTGACGCGGCTTCCCCACAGCTAAGGATTTCTTGGAAACACCCTGATACCAAGCTTGTTAGATATCTAATCTGAACTAAAACGTTTTCTTGTTTACAAGTTTCTTATTATTAAATATGTACCTATGTATCTAAGTCCGTCAAGTATTCAGCTAATATTTATGTAAATATTAAAGTTTGTTTTTGTGAAAAACGTGGTTACATCTGCATGTTTGACTTTCCATGAACCTGAGATATAGGTAAGTATTTTTTGCAACAAAAAGAATATATAGGCACAAGCCAAAAGCTGTTTAAAAATAAAAATTAATATAACGTGTCGGTTTGTTACTCGTTTGTAAGTGTACTTTATCTTCTTTGCTCATCAATTAATACAAAGTCTTGAAATGCTTTATCATATGTATAATTAGAATTTCAATGCAACTCAATTAAATCTGTAATATTACACCAAAACTCAAGCACTGAAAATAGCCTCAGGTTTCTCTTAACTGCAAAATAACTTGCATGAATACCCTCAATTCACAATTATGCATTGTTTATAATAAACTTTGACCCCCATTGTCTACAGTTATATTAACTAACTTACATACAAGAGTATGAATCATATTCATAATAAAATATACGAACAATACAGTAAAGCAATTTCGCATACGTTACATATCTTGACAATACCAATTTGTTACTAACAACTATAAATAAACGAAATTTTAGACAAATTAAGCACTTTATTCGGACATACGGGTAGAAAGTTTGGCTGAGCTCTGTTTTGTAACTTCCCTATATTATGACAATTAATCCTTACCAATATTGAAATGTGAAAAAATATGTTTGTGAAATTATATGTGTGTCATGCTAAAACGACTGAAATTATTGAGATGCAATTATTTACAGATATATCAGAGATGGACGCTGACGGTGGCAACCATAGCCTTTATTATTCCGGTAATAGAGTAATTCCAAATAGACACAGGTGCAACTCAGTTAAATCTGGTTCGAATGGAAGTGAACAGCAAAATTGTTAAGAAAAAGCAAGGCTGTAAGCAACTAACTAATGATAAACTGAAGCCCTACCAAGTCAAGTAAATTCTCCATCATCCACCATTCATCCTGTAACAGCCACCATGTCTTAGTGGGATATCAGCATCTTCCAACCCTTAATGACAAGATGGTCACCCATCCACGAACCGACCGCAATATGCATTGCTTGACCTTATGAGCGATCGGCCACAGGTTCTTTAGCATAGTAATTTACATAGAAAAAACTTACTATAGTTCGGCCGTTCAGAGAATGCGTTCCTGACACCTATCAGTTAGTCAGGACTAGTGATGGGCACAACATAACACTGAGTTCGTTACCGTTCCGTTTTAAATTGGCGGAATCATTTAAAATTTATATTTTAGTTATTTAAGTGGAAACCAAAAAAAAGGTAATATTCATATAATAAAATCGTTTTATTTATTCTTTGTTACAAAGTTACAATCTGTATTTCTATGCAATAAAGTAAGTACATTGAATTGAATGTGCGTACAGAATGTTAATCAGACTCCGATTCGCTTGAGGAGGTGGTGTCTTCATCATCATCTTCGCCTACGTGTATATTACGTGTATATTAGGTATTATCAATAACAGAATCAATCCTGCTATCTCGGTCAAAATCTTCCAAAATCAGGTTTTTAGAGCTCTACCTCACTGGGACGCCATGGCGACGTCGCCAGCGGCACAGGTCTGGCTACTTCTGGCATCCAAATGTCGCCAAGTCGAGTGGCCATGGCGTCTCGACAGTCAATTGTTTACGTCGTCGCTCAAGAAATTGCAAGCTGACTTTCGACCACATTGGCGACTGTGTGAGGGAGGTGCGCTTTACCGTGTACATTATAGTGGCTACTGTGGCCACGTCGCCAAGTTGCCACGGTAGCCAGAAGCCACATAGGGAACTGTAGCTCGTGGCCACGCCTCCAATTTGGCGACGTTACCAAACCGTCGCCAAGTGAGTTAGGTTCCATACATTTCAATACTAACTGCTTGGATACGTAGCCGCGACGTCGCCATTGGCGTCCTAATGAGGCAGGGCACTTAGTCTTAGCGCACGAAACTACTATTTAGCGTCACAAAATGACGGCCCATGATGCCATTTGGGGTTACCATTTTCAACCTAAATATAAAAATGCTACTTTCTTTCGCGCGTTCAGTTTGATCATAGTTTTATTTTTATATTTCATAAAAGTTATCCTACTTATAGTCCATTATTTTCAAATTCTTAAAAAGAAAAACAAAACGTATTATTTTATATTATAAGTATAACTGTATAAGAACCATTAACCAGAACAGATTACGATACTTGCCTGTTATTTTTAGCACAGCACTACAAATATAAAGCGCTGACATAACCTTGTAATAGCGCAGTATAGATTTAGAAAAATATTGTTTACCAAGTTATTTGACACTCAATTTGGCACAAAATTACAACATTCATTGATTATTATTGATATAATAATGTTGTTTTAATGCTCAACAATTGTTAAAACGATAAACAACCAGCAAAAATATTTTTATCATACTGCAACGCCATTACAAAGTTACGTCGTCAGTTCAATCGCGATGTGTCAGAAACGCATTCTCTGAGCGGCCGAACTATAACTTACTGGCCATCGTTCACAGCAGTATAACACATACAGACAGATAAACGCACCAAGTTAAACGACCAGTTGTACAAATTACACTTCGGAATATAAAACGCGGTTTGCTTAATTAAAAACTTGTTATTTTATAATTTTTCCTCGTAAATATTGTAGACAGAATGATAACTGTTATTGCTAGTAATATCTTTTGTAATTAGATATGCTAATAGAATCTTAAAATTATGATAGGTATTTCTAAATGTTTGTTCATTCTTAGTTGGTTTAAACATGATGGCAAATATTGACCTATAGGTATTATTTATGCTGAAAACCCTACGCACACTGCAAACTTAACTGTAAACCGATGATTGCACGATAGTCGGCTGACGTGAATTCAACCAAACTTTTTAGTTGGTCTTATACCGGCCTTGTACCCACGGGACACGGGTGGAACATTAGGTAGAAGCTAGTCTTAGAATAATCCATGAAACCCCAATATCAAAACCAAACTTAGCAGAACCAATCAGCTATCTTCTTAAATAAACTCATCATGAATGAGTTTAAATGGCCAGCTGTCAGAGTACCTACGAAGGCTTTCGAGAAAATGTCATTGTGGCATTGATAGGTTTATTTCTATCTTAGCTATGTAATCGTTCCTGTAGGTACTAAAATTGACTTCTACGTAGACTGGATACTAGGAAGTACGATGCAGCTGAGTACCAGTGTTCTATATACAGCGACTACCTATTTGACTTCGTCAACCCAGTTACCAGGGCATCTTCGTCGTCCATCTGTCATTGGTACACCATTTTTTTTCTCATTTGGCAATTTTGTACACCCTTGGCAGTGGTTTACGGACACTTAGAAAGTCAGAATGATTGACAACCCGTCTTACACTGATTAGTGGGAAAACATAGGGAATTACTCTATGTAAAACACTTCTACTCAGACGCATTCGGTTAGACTGAAAGCTTACTACCTAATACCATATTTGAAAAAGGGCTAGGAAGATGACAATGTTAACTCTATTCACAATAGAATCATAGTTCTAACACCATAATGAAAGTGACATTCTATAATTGCTTTCAATGTACCTAGCCCTGTTTATATCAGTTTAGAGTCCCTACAAGCGTGACCCATTTACTTCAATTGGCTGAAAATTTGCATGCCAATGATAACAGTTAACACGTTTTCAGTATAATGTGGAACTGAATGAGCCTGAAAAGCGATTGTTTTTGAACCTCAATTAGATAAGCAATAGAAATGCAAACGATGTTGTAAGTGTTCAATGTTCAGTGAAGGTTTAAAGTGTTAATGCATAAATTGTAATTGTAGAGCTATTTTGGTAACTGTCTCTTCATACAAAAAGACAACTTAAAACTGCAGTTTTGTTGACTCATCATCAGTTTGCCTCTTATACCTATGCACCTATAGGTTATATCACCGAATGTTTTTTGCACTTGTCAGCTGTCTTTTCATGGGAAAATGACGTTTTTTGTAGTGACAAACAGGAACTATCAACTGCACCAAAAACAATCGAACATACTGTAATTTAGAAGTTTTCACTGTTTAATCATGTGTTTTTTTTTAAAGATTTTTATCTTCATTCTAACCCCAAACGTAATACGTAACGCGCTAATCTCAGGAACTACTGGTCCGATTTGAAAATTTCTTTCAGTGTTAGATAGCCCATTTATTGAGGAAGGCTATAGGTTACTTTTTATCCCGGTACGGGAAGTAGTTCCCACGGGATGCGGGTGAAACCGCGGGCAGAAGCTAGTTTATAATAAAATTTGAAGTACAGTGGAGTTAACCTTTTCAATTTAAACTAATTGCATTGCTAACAAAAATAATGTTTAATGCAGTTACATTCGTAAACGAATTAATTAGGTCATACACATACATAAACAATTATATTCCTGTGAGATTATCCCCTGAAAGCAACTCCGGAACAAAAAGAAACATATATTGCAGGTACGAGTATTTGCTTGACTTTCATTCCACATTGTTGAATAAAAATAGGTAGGTATATTATATATTTTATGTCAAGAGATATCAAAGATATCATGTTATGTCTCTTTGTGAAATAGGCACCTACTTATATATTTACAGGAAAACTTCACAAAAATAAAAAAATAAATCCAGCAGAAACGCCTCAACTTTCTACCTTTCCAATAAACTGAAACTATTTTCTAATAAATGCCTAAAAGGTCCATTTCAGTGGTCCATAAAGAGAAACGAGGTGAAAACATTACACGTGTAGATTCGAAGGTCAAGGTCAAAACGAGATAGGGTGACTGCATCAACGAGAAAAAGAAGGATAGTAGATGTTATATAATTTTAGCTAATTGCGACGAAACTGCTGATTCACGATGTGTCGTCTAAATTTAGGTCACCCTAGCTTTTGTTCCTGCAATGACTTGTAAATGTGGGGACGCGAGTGAAGGATGAACAAAGCATACACTTTAATACTTAATAGCACTAATTTCTGGATGTGTGAACTGCTTAATTAGTCTGATGCTTGGAACTAGTATAAGAATTAAGGTTTGACTAGGTTTGATTCCTGAGTAGAAGATACCTATTTTCCTATGTCAATTAGTTTAGAATTTTTATGTTTCTATTCTAAAGTACGTCAGATTACGTAAATGAAAGTTACTTTTCAAAAGGTTTTGAGCTTAAAGAATATAGAAGAATAGGACAAGAAACAATGGATTGATAGGATAGTGTGAAAGACGATATACTTGAAAAGAACGTTTTGTAAGTGTCACATTGGATGAAGTATGCTGAGCAGATAAAAAAAAATAAGAAAAGGTCAGAAGTACGATGACCGGCCGAAAACACCATACATTATTTCACCATTAACATAAAATTTGCATCAATATTAAATACATATCCACCGAACAAAATCACTGAACACAAACAGTATACATACAAAATGATTCTTATTTACATTTCGTAAATAAAAGATAGTAGCAGCTGCAGGAATTCTGACGTTAAATATACATTATATCAATACTTTAATACTCATGAAATATCAATGGTGAGACAGAGCGAATATTTGCGTAAATTTTGATTGTTTGTTCGACAATATTGGGGATCAAAGTGATATGGCCGTGGTCCTTGTATTGTGGACTGCCCTACATTTGGGTATGAAAATTGTGGGTAGATATTACGTGTTGTTAGTGAGTTTATAGTAGGCTTTTTTCTTTGAACTTGGAGGTGGTTCTTAATAAAAATGATTGGAAAATCTAGTACCTAAATAGTAATGAGACAACACACATTTCAAACTGGTTTTCAACGCCTGTTGACAACATTAGATTAATACCAAGAACTGAATTGAAAACCATAATAGTCTTATTTGAAACCCTGAAAACTATAACCCAACGAAATAGGCCATCTTACCTAAAATGCGAATAAAGAGGTTATCTCAATAAATACGAAAATATAACCATAAAGCAACTTTCAAAAGTTCAAAGCTTTAAATAATCCCAAAAATATATCAGCATTTATATACTTGCAGCTTTTTCACACAAAGCAGACTCTTTTGTGAGAAACTCTTTCAAGTTTTCCAAGTGGGCCACAGTATCAAATATAATATAGCACCATTTTTAAAACTATGATCTTACGAATAACCACTTAACGCTTTAATACAAAGCTTGTCACTCAGACTCTTGAAACTTAAGAGTACCAAGCAAACTGAAGAATAAAAAGTTGACCGACAGTTCACCACAGTTTTCCAATTTATATTTAAAGAAAATCTTGACTATAATCAAAATTTTTAGTCGGTCTGATACTGGCTAAATACCTCATCTTTGTTATGTGCGTACTACCATTCAACTTCATACTGACTTACGAGCCCAAACAAACTATCGGCCGACAAGAAGTTTGCAGTGTGGATCAGCTCTCTCAAACAAGGTTACGAATAACAAGAGAACATTGTAAAAACAATACCATCAGAGATGATAGCACTCAGGACAGAACAACAAAACTTTTACTGCATTAACTTTTCAAAAAAGGTATTACTTACCCCACTTTATCCCCACTTTGCTTCTAGTTTTTCTGAGCATAACTAAGTTTGGTGAAAACGAAAGTTCCTGGGCTTGTTTTTTCTGTGGTACCATTTTGAGAATGTTGAATACAGGCTGGTTGAACGATTTTACTGTTCTTTTTTCAAATAACTGGACTGAGGACTTTTGACGACTTCAACGATTTTTTTTCTTTTTAGAACGTGTTATAAACCTATGTTTGAAAAGTGATTGCAGTGTTTTTTTTCCTTTGCAGCTAGCAGCTTTTTGCTACGCTTAATAATTTGTTATAAGTCATTATTGTCCGAAGACATAAGTATTTGTAAAAATAAATACCTATATGGGTTACTCCCAGAAGCTCCAAGAACTTACATATAAAACCAATGCATTTAACAACACTTTAATAGTCAGTCCAGTTTACTAACGAAGCAGATTGACTGACTTTTCATTACAACATAAACCAACTTCCACAAATAAATCAAACATAAAAACGCATAAATTACATGCAAACAAAAATCACGAAACTCAATAAAACAATATCCCAGTTCAACACTAATAAAAAAATATACCAGACAACTTTCACATTTTATGCTCAGTTTTCGCAAATAAAACCTATTTTTTGCGGGATTCACTGAAACAGAATGTAATCTCTATGGGCAGTTGAAAATCTCGCTGCCCTCGCATTTCAGGTCATTGGTTTTATATAAAACGGCTCCTTCCTCATATTTGTGGAAAATTCCTGGGAAATATCATAAAGGATGGTAGGGAAAACATTTTTCATGGCTTGCAACTCGAATAGTTTAGTCTTTTGGACCTCGAAATGGCAGTTTCTGTAGCTGAGGTAAACTTTTGAATATTGTGGTGGGTTTTGCTATTTTGAAGTTTTGAATTTAGAGCGTTATTTTTAGGCTTTCAGACGTCCTTTTTCTTGAAAATGATAAATCTTCAAATAACCTTCGTTACTTTGGTTGCAACGCGGGGAATTTCAGACTTTTACCAACGAAAACCCACCTTTGTTTCTTCTCTCCCTCTCTTTAACACTTTTACATAACTTAATTAAGCTAGTGAAACGATCATCATTGTGTATTTACTAACCAGGCCAATTATTAATTACCTAACTAGCGATCAGTCATAAATGATTCATTGCTCAATAATGTTCTAGTAATTAGTTAATTAGACATGCTAATCATTTGAATAAGCATTGCCATCTATTGCTAACATGTACGATACTGTGGTATATTTTGAAACAGTAGGTACCCCGATTTTAGAGTTTGTACCTACTCCTATTTTTGTTTTACCTCTGCCTGTTTTTAAAAGAAAAGTTGTGACCTAGTACATAACTAGATTTTACTCTAAGAGTTTTCTATCCTTATAATAACCTATCTATATAGTTGACTATATTTACCTTAATCTATTAAATTAAGTCAGAGTATATGGAGCATTATTTAGGTGATTAAACTTGCAGCTCACTCGATAAGAAGACTAAATTCTAAATCGGAAAGACGCATCGCTCAAAGCTTTCATCTATAAACAAATGCCAGTTTAACTCTGCAGTTTAAGCAAACATTTAACAGGCAAACAAAATCATATTACTACTTACTCGAATAGCAAGAAAAATGGTCTTAATATAGGTCAAGAAATAAGGTCGACTCGCATCGGATCGGCCATCGGGCTCCCGGTTCGTTGCAATTTACAAACTTGCGCTTTAAAAGTCAATTCCGTTCTCTGCTAGCAAGAATTTTGTACCATTCTAATTGTTTATAGTACATTTAACTTTGGTGTAATATTTATTGCTTAAATTAGTGGCTATGGGCGGAGTGGCTCAGTGATAAACTTTTGGAATGCGTGTTGTTGTGCGAGTTTATCGTAATGAACGTAAATACGTATAAACATACAATTTTAATGATATGGAAGTGTTAGGGGAATGTTGGGGCAATTGTCTGTTTATGGGAAACAATAAAATAAACTGTTGTTTAATGAGTGAGCCTGTAATTAGCTCACGTACATGACGTATATGTTCAAAGTCAAAACCATTTATTTAATCTTAGCTGAAAATCTGTCCACAGCATGTCCTTATTGTTTTTTTTTTTTTGAAGAAAGTCGATAGGTTCAAATTCTATTTTATTTTTCGACGTTTTAATCTCATTTCAATACCCTCTCAGCTTCTTAACCATAACAGTATCTTATGCAAAAGCAACCACACTACTTCCACTTACCAGGCTCACGTCACATAAATTCCATAACCAACCATTATAAATTCCATAAGTACACACAATGTCGAAAGTCTAAAGACATTATCCGTACCTACATAAACTAATGAATTTTAACAGGGCGTCCTATGTGAGCGATCTCGAAGCGAACACGAAGCGTTGCGATGGAAAGCAAAAAAAAAAACAAATTGAGTGGCTTGTTTGAGGGCTGTCGGATTTTTCGAAAGGACTTAAGAAAGCACATGGTAGGTTTTAGTCAGTAAGAGTCTGACACTCTCACGCTGCACCCACAGCAGGAGAGGTAATTTGACGAGTTCCCACAAAAAAGTGGCCTACGTCAGTTACACAAATCTCTATTGAAGTTAATGCTTCTTTAAATCTATTGCTGACTTCTTTCTTTGTCAACCAGATAAAAAGTGTTAGCAATAGATTTAATGAAGCTTTAATTTTAATGGAGCTTTATGCGACTGACGGTAAATGTACTTACGGTGTGCACAGCATAGCGTACATCTGTACATTCGTTTCGCATAGCTTCGCACTAGCTTTCACGATAAATCGCCCACGTAGGAAACACCTTTACATTAATATCTTGTATCTATGTGAACTATGAACAAGATACATAAATCAGCAACTACCTTGAGGCACATTAGTGGGGGTAATACGCATAAATTACTATTCAACGGTACAAAATTGCAATTAGCCATTTCGTTGGGGAATTCGAAGGAAGGGTTGACTTTTTGTTATGCATTTTTGCTTGGTTTTATATGCGTTTATTTTAATTAGTATTGTATTCCACTGTGGTTCATTTTTAAATGCATGTACAGATACCTACTTATTATCTACTCTATATCTTTTTTGTACATTTGCTTGTTATTACATACTAGCTTCCACCTGCGGCTTCGCCCGCGTAAAGTTCGGTTATATCGCGTTTCCAAGAGAATTCTTCAAAAGTCCGGGATAAAAACTATCCTATGTTCATTCTCAAGGTCAACTCTATCTCTGTACCAAATTTTATTAAAATCAGTTCAGTTGTTTAGACATGAAAGCGTAACAGACAGACAGAGTTACTTTCGCATTTATAATATTAGTAGGGATAGCTTTGATTCAGTGGTGAAGGGTGAGCTTTTGAACATCCTAACGTAAGTACTTAGCAAACTATTTTGAAACCACAAATTTCAAGATAAAATCAGCAAGGCAGAATACTAGTATAGGTACTACAGGTAATTTACAAAGCTAAGCTTTCAAAACACTACATTAAAATTTCACACACAGACCTCACAATAATACAAGAAATTATGAATAACTCATTACCGTATCATGATACGTAAGTAAGTCCCTAAAAGATCAAAATAAATTATTAATACGAGAGAAATCCACAAAAGAGCTCTCTACAAAGTTGTTAAAACCGGGCCACTCTAGATAGTTACTCTATTTCGATAACCAAGGTCCCTAGACATCAGCTAAATCTAGGTATTTCTAAAGCACCTAAATATTACACCCAGATAAGTCAGGTATCAATAGTTCAAATATGAACTTTAGGTGTGTTGATTTAAAGTATAGAATTAGTTGGCTGAATGTTGGGTTTGGAATAAAATCACTTTTCACGTTGCAGTTTTTCGTTAGAAGTAAAAAGTTAATGAAAAAAGAACTATTGTGTATAAAAAATTACACGTAAGTATTTGTATTAATAAATATAGGAAAATAAATAAAACATTAATATGTATTCGCAAAATAATATGTATTTCCAGTTTTAAGAGTTAAAAAAACTTGTAAGCATTAAAAGAAAGATTTTTTTTAACAAACTAATCAGCACAAATAAATGCTCCCATTATCATTAAGTTTACACTAATCCCTTTATGTTATCTCACATAAAATAAGTCTAATAAAAAACCTCTTTCATTCCAAAATTATCTTAATCACCTCCAATATAAATTGTCTAAGAGCAAACCGCAAACTGCAGACTAAAGTGTCGGCCGACAGTTTCTTTAAAGAAAATCTTGATTCCAATCAGCGTTTTCTGTAGGTCTGATACCGGCTAGATACTTGATCTTTGTAATGTGCGTACTACCATTCATCTTCATACTGATTCAAGAACCCAAACACACTATCGGCCAACTAAAAGTTTGCGGTGTGAGGATTCTCTAAAAAGCATAAAAAATCCTTTCACATAATATTTAACGAGCTTTTACGTTGGATTACTCTCTAATTGATCTCACATCTTAAGAGCAATGTTCTAGTAGGTTCTATCATATAATAAGGGTTTTATTTAAGGGTCATTTTTTAACTCCCGACGCAAAAAAGTTGAATGGTTTTATTTGTTTCAATCTATCTATGTTGCACCGTAGCTCTATGGATGAACCGTTTTTTTTTTAATAAAGCTGTGTAAGTGTTGTCCTTCAAGTATTCAGATTTTCTCCCCTTATAATGGCGTCCACGGCCGATTTCGGCCACGGCGGCTGTTCTCATGTAAGGAGATCAGCCAGCTGCGCAGGACATATTATAATGCACAGGTACACTCCCTATTCCTTCACTCCTATAACCCGATGGGACGGCAATCCGACACGACCGGAGAGAGATCAGGCGCAGGATCGACATTTACGTGCTCTCCGATGCACGGGTGAATCAATCACCAACTTCCAGACTACAGGCTGCTTTGTGAAAGTCTTCTTCCTCTTATTACTTACGTAAAGTGCAGGTTAGGTTAGGTTAGTATCTTGACCAGCCGTATTTATTTATTTTATTTAGGATCTCCAACAAAAGATGTACACGTAACATGACATTGGTGTATGACAAAACAATGGGAATATTGTTTTGATTAAAGACAGAGTTTTCTCAAATCTCCTTAACCGCTTCTGATATAGAACTTTTAACAACAACTGGTACTGGGTGATAGAAATATCTAGAATCTGGGTTGATTTCTGAAAGCTATCTACATATAACCCTCAAAACAATGTCAATGACTCGAGAACCGGTCCCGAAAGCCCCTGCACTGCAACTCAATTCGCTACCTAGGGGGCAGTAAATTACTCTCCATCCAAACACACTTTCACATTTTTTACATTTGTTAAGAATGTTTCATTGTGAAAAGTTGCTAATTACAAAAGAATTTAATAATACAAAGTAGATGGATCGTGTTTGAACACTTAGGAATGGTATTTGCATAGCGATGCATTTTACAAGATCTGTACTTTAGTTCTTTCTAAGTTGCAATTAAAGATGTAGTTTTGCTTGCAATAAAGTTTTTTTTTGTTTTTGTTGAGTGCTTTTCCACGGTGCCAGAAGGCTGGTTATGTTTTTACAAGCATTATATTGTGAGATCCGAAAAGTGTGTAAAGTTATGCTCGTTATTCAATTTTAGAGAACCTTTAAATAACGTTGGGCCATAAGTAAAAATGGTACAATTTGTTTCTAGATTATATAAAATACCACCAAAACCAATTATATGTATACTATTGGAAGGTTTGTAAAGAATTGAGTATTGAATATTTCTCTCCATGTGAGGGGAGGCATGTGCCATGCAGTAAAACAATAAATGGATACTGATGACGTTACTTAAAACATTCGAATTGAGAACCACCTCCTTTTTAGGAAGTCGGTTAATAAATAACCTCTAATCCCCAATTATGGACTTTACCTCCCAATTTTCCTTCACCAACCAACGCAACGGTAAGTATCAAAGTAAATATAACTTTGAAAAAGTCACCTTACATACATACATTTATACATATAATCTCCTCTTCACATCCCACGTTACGTCACCAGCGTTACGTCACATTTTAAGGGTATTACGAAACAATTCATAAACTTTTTTTTTCCACGAAGCAGGGGAAAGGTTGAAATATAAAAACAAAAAAGTTATCCGACATGACCCGAACCAAACCGCTGGAATTCGTTAATGAAATAATTTCGAGTTTTTCGAGAGTCTCGTTTTAATAGGTATCCTCCAAACATTGTGAGTATGAAAGTTTGTGTTTTTTTTTTCAATAATTTTTGGATGTTTGTCATAATAAATTTCTGGCTATCCTATTAATCCTACAGTTCAGTTACAGCCTTTTTATCGTCCCACTGCTAGGCACAGGCCTCTTCTCACACGGAGAAGGATTGAGCATTAATTATCCTAGTATTATTGCAAATGTGAAAGTATGTGTTTGGATGAATTTCGAAGTTTAGCAATAATATAACTTAAATACGCTACTCTTTATCTTTACTTATTTCCTTCCCTTTACTATAATATTCAAAACATAGTAACAATTCTTGAAACTAAGAACTGATACCTACCTAAGAATTCATATTCCTCTTAAATCTAAATTAATCTCCGGTATTTTCAATATAATTTCCAGTAATACTACTTCTTAGGTTCTCCAAAGGGCTTATGTACACTATAAATAATAAAAGCCTTACTTTGAACTTATCTATACCACATTTCAATAGAGGTCAATGACTTATCTATATAAATTCGTCAGTTCATCGACTTCAAATTATTATTAAATTCAATGTTAGGATTCGATATTTTGTATGTATTCGTTTAGATATAATTAAGTTCTTGTTCATATAGGCTTGTTAGTGTGTGTTTGGAGTTCAAAAACCTTTGTATACAGAAAACACGAGTGGGTACTTATTAAACACTACGCCTTGTTTAGTTTCGTTCAGTTAGCAACAATATATTATTATTTATCTATAATTTATTTCGAGGACTTATAAGTGAGACAATTTAGTATGAAGGCGCAATGTTTTGGGCAGAGATCAGTATTTTAGATTTATGCCCATGTAGTGACAGAAGATTATCAAACTACATATTAAAGCTACTCCAACAAAAAGAGCCAAGCTGTCCCGACATTATACCGAAGATATCCCGGACATCAGTCTGTACGAGATTAGGATGGCCCTGAAGCAGCTTAAGAACAACAAGGCGCCGGGTGAGGACGGAATCACTTCAGAGCTTCTGAGAGCGGGTGGAACACCGGTACTTAAAGTCCTCCAGAAGCTCTTTAACTCCGTCCTGTCCGAGGGCAAAACGCCTCAAGCATGGAGCAGGGGTGGGGTGGTGTTGTTCTTCAAAAAAGGTGACAACTGCCTGTTGAAGAACTACAGACCCATCACACTTCTAAGCCATGTTTATAAGCTGTTTTCAAGGGTTATCACGAACCGTCTCGAACACAGGCTTGATGACTTCCAGCCTCCCGAACAAGCCGGTTTCCGAAGAGGCTTTAGTACCATAGACCACATCCATACGCTGCGGCAAGTTATACAGAAGACCGAGGAGTATAACTTGCCATTATGCTTAGCGTTTGTGGACTATGAGAAAGCCTTCGATTCGGTGGAAACATGGGCGGTACTTGAGTCACTCCAGCGATGCCATATTGACTATCGGTACATCGAGGTGTTGAAGTGTTTGTATAATAACGCCACCATGTCGGTCCGAGTACAGGAGCATAGCACGAAGCCGATTCCATTGAGAAGAGGCGTAAGACAGGGGGACGTTATCTCCCCGAAACTGTTTACCGCCGCAATGGAAGACGCCTTCAAGCTCCTGGAATGGCAAGGACTTGGCATCAACATCAACGGCGAATACATCACTCACCTTCGGTTTGCCGACGACATCGTAGTCATGGCAAAGTCGATGGAGGAACTCAGTATGATGCTCGAGGGCCTCGACCGAGTTTCACAACGGTGGGCCTGAAAATGAACATGGACAAGACGAAAATTATGTCAAATGTCCATGTTCAGCCCACCCCAGTCTCTGTTGGAAGCTCGGTACTCGAAGTTGTTGACTCATATATCTACCTAGGACAAGTAGTCCAATTAGGTAGGTCCAACTTCGAGAAAGAGGTCAACCGCCGAATCCAACTCGGCTGGGCAGCGTTCGGGAAACTACGCAATGTCTTTTCGTCCGACATACCTCAGTGCCTCAAGACGAAAGTCTTCAACCAATGTGTGTTACCAGTGATGACTTACGGCACCGAAACGTGGTCTCTCACTATCGGCCTCATCTCAAAGCTCAAAGTCGCTCAACGAGCTATGGAGAGGGCTATGCTCGGTGTTTCTCTACGTGATCGAATCCGAAACGAGGAGATCCGTAGACGAACCAAAGTGACCGATATAGCCCACCGGATTAGCAAGTTGAAGTGGCAATGGGCAGGCCATATTGCTCGCAGAGCAGATGGCAGATGGGGCCGAAAAGTGCTGGAGTGGAGACCACGGACTAGCAAGCGCAGCGTAGGACGTCCACCAACGAGGTGGACAGACGACCTTATAAAGGTCGCCGGAAGACGCTGGATGCAGGTCGCTTCCAACAGGTATCTGTGGAGATCAAAGGGGGAGGCCTATGTTCAGCAGTGGACGTCCTATGGCTGAGATGATGATGATGAACAAAAAATATGTGTCTGTGTTATTACACGTCAATTTCACATATTTGTTTCCGACTTCAAAAGAAGGGAAATGTTCCGAATCCGAATGTGTTTTAGGTACACTTACATGTGATAATTTTTGCTTGTTATATAAATGATAAAGCCCGATATGAAAAAGTACCTTTAAAAATACCATTAGGTACTTACATAACATAATTTACAAGCAAAAATTATTTATATTTTTGAACAATTTGTCACAATCCGTCGGGCGCAATGACGTCACTCAGCGTGTCCCTTGCCAAGAGTCATTAGAAAAATGATTTATTAAGTTTTTTTTTATATTAAAGCTCGTTAGTCCTAGCCTGTTTTTTTATTACAATTAAAGTGTATAAGTACTTGAAATACCTAGTTTTTTTGAATGATTTTCAGCTATTGATTAGATTACCAGCAGCTTAATTTTAATTTGCTTGGTATAAGTATAAATTAAATATAATAATATAAATGGTCGACACAGTTCGACACGTATTCTAAAATGTGTAACTTATCATATCTACTTAACATAGAACTATAACTAAGTTATCTTAACTTACCTTAGATACTCCAAAAGGTTGTTTTTCTACCAAATCAGAGTCAGGGATGCCACTTACCGGGAAAAAAGTTTCCTTATTAGAACGAAATGCACCTTTATTTCTTCTCTTTTGCATTTACTTTATAACGGAACATTTGTATCACAAAGGTTTCATCACTTTTGATTTACGTAAGAAAATGGGTACATTTTTAAAGACATAGTTCAATGATAGATAGGTATTGATGCATAGTAACATAATAATGACCTAATTTTGTGTTACACTGAAACTAATATCAAGTTCTCAATTGAAAAGATAATTTATAAGTCATTAGAGTTTGTCCACTGCGAGATTAATGTCTCTAAGCAATATTTATAATAATAAGCTAGCTTAGCAAATGGCACTATTTTGTTAGCTTGGAAAACAATAACTGTTCTTGACAGGATTAAATTGCAATACCCAGAGTTGATTGGAAATTTCAATTCATTCAATATTAACATAGGTAAACAAAATCAAAATAATCCATTTTCGCCCACAAAAAGCCGGCAGTTGAGAACGATTTTTAATATTTGTTAAAAAAAAAACTTTTTTACCTTTTTTGTTACAACTGACGGTTTCTATTCAGCCAGTGCGCTTTTTTAAAAACTGACAGGTTTGCATTCAAGGGAAGTTTGTACTCAAAAATATAGTGAACACGGTTAGATTGACGGGTTTTATTATATACGATACGGGGACGACACGACAGCTGCTATTTCATTACATGTTTTATTTTATTTATGGCTTCGTTTAACAGTGTGGTAATTTGTTTATCATTTTTATGTAAAAGTAAGTAGGTTATAAAAATAATTTTGAAATTATTCATGTCGAATTAATAATAATAAAAAATATAATATTACACAAAATAATTGTTGTCAAAACCATTAGGTTCATCTGGGCCTAAAATGCAGTAACAGAAACAGAAAAGTCGTCAGTTCTAAAAGCAATCAAACATTCATTTTAATTTTCATAGATTCCTTTTTTTATATCTTTACTGTTTTTCATTCACCGCACTTGCATTTTATCGAGGCTCCGACCTTTTTGTGCAGTGGCCTAATTCTGCTAGCCGTCGATAGATTGATGGCCAATTAGGACCCGATTGAGCACTGGAGGAAATTGTGAGACGCGGTTGCTGAGAGCTATCTATCCATGGTTAAGGATATTATAGTTGCTTGTTGGGAATAATGATTTTAAGGGCTTAAGGGTTAAAAAATTTTAGTAAGTAGATTTCAATAGGTTTAAGGTAATTGTATCGTTACAGCGGTGTATGTAATTAGTTTGAAAGTAATATAGAAATAATTATAGGTAGTCGAAAAGTGAGTTTCGTTTAGCTGTAGCAATAATCAAACCATAACCACTCGTGGATTGGTCTGATCGACGATTTGACAACTGAAAATGAAAAAGTTTAAGTTATCTTTATGGTTATATAGTGCAACTCATCGTAAGTAGTTCCTCTTAAAATATAATGTCACTTTAATAGTATACCTACATATATGACATATAAGCTCAATAATATTTTGACATCAGTCATATAACAAGTCAATTTCGGTTATTAAAAATATTCGAAATTCAGGTCCAATCTGGACTCAATCTCATATTTTGAACGTAAATAATGCAATAAACTTTTATTACGGTGCACTTATATTAAGAACGTGATTTGATTGAAACTAGATTGCGAATTTGATTCTAACTAAGGTAAACGTACCAATAGTCGTCGGATTTCGGAAATCACTGACTTTGAAGCGCTACTGTGTGTTAAATATTTAATAGAAAATGAAAATTTTTGCATGACGTGATAGAGTATTTATTCATTATTCTAAATAACTAATGTTTTTTTAATCATTTTGATGGGTTTATATACTTATTAAGGCAAAAGTAAAAAAAGGGCGATTTGTACCAATAGTCGTCTGATTTGTACGGATACTCGTCTAATATTCCCAGTACTCGTCAACTTTTAATGCTAATGTAAACTCTCTGCTCTTGAACATAAGGTTCAAGTTATGTACATTTTTTTTGTGCTTGAATTTGTTAAGCATACTTGTGCTTTTGAAACATTAGATAGGTAGATAGATAAAAAACCAAATTCCTATTTAGAATAGCAGGTCATAATCTGTTAGAAGAGCAGGTATTCAATAAAACAGATACATGGTTGCATTTTAATTTATATTCCTATCTATCAAACGCTTGGAATCACAAAACCAGTCTATAAAATATATGTTATATATTTCTTAATCATAATAACCATGCAGTCATGTGCATGTGCAAAATAATTACTTTAAAATATTTAAATTGTTAAATAAAATAATTAGTATTCACAAAAAATAAAAGCCACATTCATTTATAGCTTTCCGCGAAATAATTACTAACATTCATAGATATGTAGGTAAGGTTGTCATTCATCAAAACTTCTGAACTGCTTAGCACATGCTGTACTAGCATTTGCAAAAATCTCTATAGACAGTTCAAACTGTCTACTGTCTTAAAGGTATCAATCTATATATCATGTACCTGTTGCCCTCTTGTTGCGAATTTAGCGACTGATTCCCGGGGGCCCAGTAAATGAGGTGGCGAGTCTCCACCTGCCATTTTAACATGTATTTTATACTTTGTCATCGGCAGGTGCCATAGTTCCTCATCATCATCATCCTCCGAGCCTTTTTTCCCAACTATGTTGGGGTCGGCTTCCAGTCTAACTGGATTCAGCTGAGTACCAGTACTTTACAAGAAGCGACTGCCTATCTGACCTCCTCAACCCAGTTACCCAGGCAACCCAATACAAGGGGTATTGGGTTGTTAGACTGGTGTGAGACTTACTGGCTTTTGACTACCCGTAACGACTGGATGCCTGCCAAGGATGTTCAATGACAGCCGGGACCTACAGTTTAACGTGCCATCCGAAACAGTCATTGGTGTCATTGCAGGATATACTTAGAAAGTACATACAAACTTAGAAAAGTTGCATTGGTACTTGCCTGACCTGGAATCGAACCCGCGCCCTCATACTTGAGAGGTTGATTCTTGGCCCACCAGGCCACCACGACTTTTTTCCAGGTGCCATAGTTCCTATAGTTTCCTATATCGTAATTCACTAACATCCAAACGCAATAGCCCAAGTAGTTTTCCTCCATAGTTAGCAATAGTTTAGCACAGAACCGGAGATTGTCGTTGGGTTCATTTCTATAGTACATATATACAGGGATAATCGTCGGTTTTGTGTCACCATTTCATTAAAGTTGTCTCAAAAGGGCGTTTTAAATTTTCTTGCTGCATCTTATGGTGTGTGTGGCCCCTTGATTTACAGCTTTTATGACTTTTAAAAGGGCTTCTTGCTTGTAGTTTCTTTCAGTCATGATCTGCTATTAAAATTACGATCATGCAATCACTAAATACAGACAATTTTAAATAAAAAAATCTTATTTAAGATTACTTTTTACCCATCAATATCAAATACGACAAGCAAATTAGTGACAACGATGAAAGCTATGTCATCTTAGTTTTAAAACTGATTTTAATATTTTTTGCGTCAAAACTAGTTGAATGACATAATTTGTATACAGGCGCTATTAAGGCACGTTAGGAAGACGCGGGACAATACGCGTGACGAAATGCAGTTATTTCGAACAAAAAGCATAGTGTAAGAACAGTAAATTTTTGTTTGCCACAAATTGTAATCCAAGCGTAGTGGAAACAAAGGCTAGTGCTAGACCTACTTGTACCCAAAGCTGTAGATCTTAATCGAATGGCGGAGGCCTACAGCTGCCAACATATACCTGAAAAAACACTCGTAGAAAGTGCATACTTATAGAAAACAGGGGATTTAACCATTAAGAAACATATGAATTGAATCGAATAACATGACTGTGTACGTGCATCTAGAACCAGCAGAGTAAAATTTACCCCTATGAAAAAGCTTAAAAGAAACGCTGTTTTATGAACAAATGTAGTCTAAACCTCAAATATGTTTATTCTATACAGTTAACAACATTGTAAAAGTCCCGATATTAGCTATTTATTCGCATTTTGTACTGTAAAACACAAAATATCCTCATCATGACGAATTTAGGTGCAACTTTTAAGTATGTCCCAGTAGTCGTCATAATAATTGTAAAATTGACGGGTTTTGGGTCAAATGGGAGTTTTGTAGTACCAATAGATGTCACATTAAAAAAATATATCTTCTATGTTAAAATTATTCCAAATTGCATATTACATTGCTAGCAAATAAACTAAACTATCTAATTAAACAAAGAAACATACCACAGACCCCACTGGAGTTATGTAAATCAAAACACAAAACCACGTGGTGAGTTTCACTTTTGACAGCTGAACTTCACGAAAAAACGATTTTGTTAGGGCACACACGTTTCAAATAACATATCTTAGAAGCCGTGACTGTTAAAACCCCGTATTGTTATTTCAATTGTGCAATATATTATCAAGAATTTGTTGATATATAAACCGGCCCATTTTAAGTTCAGTAGAAAATTATAATAAAAGTTTTAAGATTAACTGACGACTATTGGGGCATGACGACTTCACCCGCGTTTACCTTATTGACTTTTGATCTCAATGGGTTCATGTTAGAGTAAACGCACACTGCAAACTTTTAGTCGGCCGATAGTTTGTCATCATCATCCTCCGAGCCTTTTTCCCAACCATGTTGGGGTCGGCTTCCAGTCTTACCGGATTCAGCGGAGTACCAGCGCTTTACAAGGAGCGACTGCCTATCTGACCTCCTCAACCCAGTTACCCGGGTAACCCAATACCCCTTGGTTAGACTGGTGTCAGACTTACTGGCTTCCGACCAGACCAACTAAAAGCTTTAATTTTAATCAAGACTTTTATACAAAAAAAACACAACCATTGGCTCAACTATCAGCCGACTAGTGGTGTCTTCAGTGTGCATGGTACTCTAAATGTTAGATTTTGATATTATATTTAAGCCCTAAGCCCATCTGCAGTGAATTCGTAAGCCGATTACAGATTTTCTTAGGATAGCCCAAGCTTATTTTCAAATCTGCTCTTGCGATAAAAATAAGAAGTTAGATTCTGTGTATGAAAACTCTAAAATCAGCAGTTGTTGGAATTTTTTTTGAAAATCTTTTTTGGAAAACAGCAAATAAATGTTTTTTTTTTTTAACATTCTAAATGTAGCCTATGTGGAGATAATAACTCTATGATACATTTTCAAATAGCCATAAGGTAAGTAGGAATATGATCTATGAAATACTTTTGTTGGATCATGTACTGACGAAGACTGACTAGCAATATCAGTCGGAGAAGGCCTGTTTTACCAGGTCTATTCGCTTTACCAAAGCAGTAACAAATTGCGTACGAAAACTTCTAAAACGATTGCGAAATGCACCCTATGTGCATGGACTCATGCTACCAGTGGACTCTAGATGCTCACACATTTTTGGAGGAATCGACATAACTTACTGATAGGTACATAAATAAAACTGATGATTATGATACTAACTTATACAGGTACCACGACATACCTACATAAACCAATAACCTTCCTAAACCAGTTATAACAAAAACACCACCTAACTTCTCATCTCTAAAACACCCTTTAACGTTCTGAACTTAGCCACAAACAGCCAGCAACCGGCCAGCATTAACATAAAGTTAGGCACACTTCATTGCGCTTACTGAAGACACGCCGCAACTGAAACTTTCAGATCGTTATGGAGTTGTGAAATTTATGAATATTATAGACGTTAGTTGTTTAGATTAAAGATAGTTTTTGTGAGTAATGACATGTATTTAATCCGTAGTTAATATTGTAAATGCAAAAGTAACCCTGCAAAAGATGGATGGATTGCCTGAAAGAGCCTGAAAGAGTGAGTATCAGTATGACAAGTGATAGGGGAAAATGGAAGAGGATGACATATTACGCCGACCCCAAATAAAATTGGGAACAGGGCAGGAGGAAGAAGAAGAAGAAAAGTAACCCTGTCTGTCTAGCATTTACGCCAAAGCTACTGAACTGATTTAAATGAAAGAGCTTGTGAAAACACATTGGCTACATTTTATCCGGGTGCGGTTAGTAGTACACTCGGGATGCGAGTTACAGTCAACCGTTTCTATTTTTGTGGTGATTTCTACCTCAAAAATATGTTTTAGCAAATATGGATAGTTTCAAGATCCAAAACATTATAAAGATTTTTTCCAAGATATGTCTAACCTCATTATTTTACATCCTTACTCTGATGCATTCAACATTTTGTATATTTAAACCTTAAAGATAATCTGCATTTTATGAAATTTAATATTATATGACAAAAATTATCATACAACTGCGATACTAACAAAATACAACACACAATTATTGACTTAATGCCCTAACACTAAACCAAACAAATCGAATTCCCAATAAAACATACCTTCTAAGGCTTTAATAAAAACACTAATAGACTTCAATTAACACCCGCTAATTGATTCTCAGTTGAAAACTAAAGGGACTGTTCATAAACAATGAATAAAGAACTAAATTAATTATGTACAAGTAATTAACATGCTTTTAACTGAAAATCAATTTTTAATGTTGTCAATTCAATCACCTAATTGCTGTTAGAAATTTATTTGATAAATTGAACAAATTAAAATTATTAGTAATGGGGATTATGCAATTTTGTGTTGTTCGTTTTTCAGCAGTTTTCTCTGAAATGTTTAATTTCGAAATCCGATTTATTTGCTTGCTTATAAAGCGATGGTTTTGAATAAAGCTTTTTAAATATATTTTTTTTTCACAACATTACATCAAGTCTTTTTAAGTAGGAACACCAGAGTTATGTATCATTACATAGTTATAACCACAACACATATAAACCTATATTTATACAACCCAAACATACTTTCCGATATGAAAATCTAACTTAAGCATTCACCCATATCTGATTGTTTGAAGAATTACTTCGGCCCTGGTAGTCTAGCACTTTCTCACACAGCACCCACAGCAGTAGGAATCATACGATGATTTCCCACCTAAAAAAAAAACAAAAGAAAATCATTCATACATTCACCTCACCTCGCTAGAACACAACATCGGTTTCATCATTCTGTATGCTACATAGCAGATACTAGAACAATAGTTGGCAGTTGCAACACAACATACAGCATATATCAACTACACAAAAACCGCATGAAAGTAAAACCACAGCTACAGGAATGCATTCCAAATGCAACCCGTCCTTATTTACACAACACACATCGTTATCATAGCATTAAAACTGGCAGTGCGAGTCGAAATGGCGCACAAAGGGTTCCATGTCATTATGTAGGTAAAAAAATCATATTTGTTGTATGGGAGCCCATGACATAGTTTAATATGATGAAGTTTTCAGTATTAGTTGTCATAGCGGCCACAGACTTTCTATCTATCATGGTTTGTGAGGTACAGCCTGTTCAAAGACGAACGGACAGTGAAATCTCGGTAATGGAGTTTAACCGTCGGGTACAGAACCCTAAAAACTGACAAACTTATCTCACATTTTACAACAACTGTACGCTTACATATTTGTCATACTATTTTTCGTTTGTTATTTTTTGTACATTTTTATTGTTGCGAACAAAACCATTGTGAGAACAAATCCTTTCCTTCCTTCCTCTACCTCGGTTTAGATAAAGCAAAACGCCGCCATTATATTTCACGTCTAAAAACATCTCTTCATAAAAGCCAAACAATTCGTCAGGAACAAAATTAAAATTTCACTCGGAGATACCTTTTGGGAAAATTCCCAATGAATACGCAACAAATTCCCAGCAGGTACGCCGACGGGACGCTGAAGGTTCGTAACAGCTTGCACCATACTAACGACCTCTCTGAAGGGAACAACAAAAAGGTACTTCGAACACTCAATTACCATCCAATTGTGAAGGGAATGGGAATAATAAATTCTCAACTATATCAGACAATACGGTCGTTATGAGAATAAAATTGGGACGTAATGCGTACAGCTTCGAGTGGATAACGAGTTAAGTGATGTATTCATCATTATCAGATTGTGTAGACTAAGGCTAATGCTTGAAAAGTTTGTATTTCAGATTTGTTGAATGGCTTATGATTTGTGTAGTTTACAGTTAGCCTGTCAAGAGGCTTTAGGAAAATTTTATCACAGGGTTTATCAGGTGATGAAAACTTGCAACACTTCTACTACTTAGTTGTACTATTTCAATGCCTTCTACTACGCTTACTACTACTACGGCTACTAGTTCTACCATCATCATCCTCCGAGCCTTTTCCCAACTGTGTTGGGGTCGGCTTCCAGCGTAACCGGATGCAGCTGAGTACCAGTGCTTTACAAGGAGCGACCGCCCTATCTGACCTCCTCAACCCAGTTACCCGGGCAACCCAATACTCCAAGACTAAAACTACTTTGTTCAGAATCTTTATTTGCAGAGACGCTTACAGGTGTTTAGTTAGGCTACATTCTATACAGTATCTATATCTCACCGCTCAATCGGTATGCAATTGTTTTTCTAGTACTATTAGAGCCCTGCCTCATTAGGATGCCAATGGCGACGTCGCCGGCTACGTATCCAAGCAGTTAGTATTGAAATGTGTGGAACGCAACTCACTTGGCGACGGTTTGGCAACGTCGCCAAATTGGAGGCGTGGCCACGAGCTACAGTTCCCTACGTGGATTCTGGCTACCGTGGCCTCTTGGCGACGTGGCCACAGTAGCCACTATAATGTACACGGTAAAGCGCACCTCCCTCACACAGTCTCCAATGTGGTCGCCAGTCAGCGTGCAATTTCTTCAGCGAAGACGTAAACAATTGTCTGTCGAGACGCTATGGCCACTCGACTTGGCGACATTTGGATGCCAGTAGTAGCCAGACCTGTGCCGTTGGCGACGTCGCCATGGCGTCCTAGTGAGGCAGAGCTCTAACTGTCTAGTATTGAACCAAGAACAGTGGTTGTGTTCGTTCGTTTCAAATCAAAGTCACCGTTAAGTATAGTAATTATAAATTCACTTTCACAAGTAAACAACAAAAAAGTAGCTGTAGATCTTTGTTTACATTGTAAACTTAAGATGCTTGGTTCAAGTAAGCAAAATGATCTTAAGGTTTAAGAAAAACTCGCTACTTTGGTCATGATCCGTTTTATCCGGAAGTTGCTCACTAAACCCCTAACCGCCACCGCTTGCTTGGATTTTGTTAAAATACCCGCGGAGTAATTTATTTTTAATTCTTAAGGAAAATAGATAATTTAAAAAGCATTTACTAAAAACGAAACAAGGAGAAAAATAACGAGTAACATCTTATCTTTAAAAAAGAAAACATTATATGCAAGAATTTACATGAATTATTTTTTCAAATAAATATAATTTTCCAGAAGAAAATAAGCTTAATTAGTTATTTTCGTAATAATGTAATGATAAGTGAGTAAAAATAATGGGTATCTGCGATTCCAAATAATATAGTACATAATCATAGGCACCTCAGGACCAGACAGCGGTGAAGCCGCGGGAAAACAGCTAGTACATAATAATAACTAAACATTGCTGGCAGCCTATAACTATCATTAAACCTAACAAAAAGATATTAAACATGCTTATAAACATATCAAGTACATAATTTATGAAGGTAAACCTTTCATCAAGAGTTCAACGAACTCAAAATTAATCCAATAACAAACAAGCAAGTAATGTTTTATTAGAATACTCGCACAATGCAAACTAAACAGTTAGCCCGTCGGATGAAAAATTATTTTTTTTTTTAAATATTATGTTTATTAAATTAAACTATTACACTAACTTATTACAGAAATAATATATTATGTAGGTAACCTTAAAATAAAAATAACAATTAACAAACGAATATTTACTTACAAGAAAATCGTGAATTAAATCATTTCCCTGATACCTGATCTTTGTAATGTGCATACTACCATTCCTCTTCAAACTGATTTATGAGCCCGAACAAACTATCGGCTGACTAAAAGTTTGCAGTGTGCGAGTACTTTTAGTCTTCAAGAAAAATACAGGAATTATGACTTAAGTTTATTTGTTTTAATCCATTTCAACCGCCATAAAAATGCTTGCATATGCAGTCATAAAAATATGCAATCATAATTTCATTATGGGTAACCTAACTAGGGTATTTTACAATAATCTTGACAAACATGTACCTACAGCTAGACTAGTAATAACATTCGGTAATATCATTAATTATTACTTGAACACATTATTAACCTGGGCTATAAAATCTGAAATCACTAACTCGTATTGAGCAAACGTGGTGATTAATGATTCCCTCTCTGTATGAGAGGAGGCCGCAGCCACGCAGTCAGTAAAAAGTAGTCTATATCCAGGTTTTAATTTCTATGTACCAAATTGGTTCAGTAGTTTTGGCTTGAAATCAGGACAGATAGACAAATCATTTCGCATTGATAGTATTACGATTAATTTCCTAAACGTGCATTTATCAAAGAAGCTTTGTACCTTCACAAAATTTCATTGCATTCTTAATTACATTACGCAACAATAGTGATGTTCCACAATCAATCGATATATTTTATCATCGACAAATCGAATTATCGGACAATTATTGAATTATTCATGTCGGGTTGTACACCGCCCTAATGACTTTAATTGCAATCCCTATTGGACCCCCATAAATTTATGAATCCCTTCTATAATGTATTAGGCGGGTTACACCAGTAATAGTCGCCTGAAGGTATTATAGCAGTTTATAATTAACGTTTCGATAAAGATAAATATTGGGGTGGTTTTTGAGGGCGTTATTTTATTAGGGGAAATAATAGTAGATATTTTTTTTTGGTTGGTAAAAATCTTAAGAATGAAATATCGACATGTGTGTATTTTTTGTTGTTTCAGTAAAATTATTGTAATCTCTTCGGTTCTAAGAATAAAAGTAATCAATTTTCTTTTTTTTTAATGACACTCGGTTCTGTCAGGACCAATAAGGCAGGACGAATTTTTTAAAAGTATAATGCACCAATAGTATGGTACATACATTGATTCAAAAAAACATAACCCTCTGCTTGACGCAGTTGGGTCAAAAGAGAATTATAGTGAAAGTCATAATGAGAAAGTTTGCTTTCTTTTCTTTATGATGCAGTAGGTAATGAAAAATGTCTACAGTTAATGTACTTAAATTTATTTTAAAAGCATTTTGATGGACCATAATCAGTAGTTTTATATAAAGCATCGAGGTGAATGAACATCGAACCGTGTAAAACTTTGAAACAAAGAAATGTAAAAATAATAAATTTCATTTCACTGTTGTTATCCTCAATACAGTTATAAATGGAAGTAAAATAAATACAAAAAAAAATGGGACCTACCCCGTATCACTTTCCTTGAAACTATAATCAACTTTATGTGTACAACAATACGACTTAAATTAGCTTGTGATTACTATAAAAGCCCTTAACGTCCACCAAACGAATTGATGTCCTATTTTGTACTAAATAAGGTTTATTTTCAGTTGTATTGCTAGAACATGTCGGGACAGATCATCAGTCAAGAGAAAACACTGTCGTTAGGTGATTGAACGAAATAATTAACTAAAAGCATTGATACATATAACTGGCCTTCAAATGGAATGATTTTACGAGGATTATGGCTTTTGTTTTTTACTTGCTACATTTTTCTTTGGGACTTATATTTATTATCTATAGTTACAGCTTTTTTATCGTCCCACTGCTGGGCACAGGCCTCCTCTCACACGGAGATGGATTGGGCGTTAATCACCACGCTTGTTCAATGCGGGTTGGTTATTTCAGACTTTATAGTCCAGTTATACTTAAAACGTCTCTTTAACTCTACTTTCGTCTAACAACACTTAGACATCCTCACTAATAATATTGTAAATGCAAAAGTATCTCTTTCTGTCTGGCATTTCACGTCGTGATCCGATTTAAATGAAAATACCAAAAATGTTGCCCTATTTTAGACCAGAGTAAAAACGACAAAAGCAAATCAACTATCATACACCAAATACACCATAGAATTCAAATCTTTTCACACGAACCAAATAATCCAAAAATTCATTGATTCAAATGCGTGTGAAACTACAGCAGAATAATCGCTAAAACAGTGCCATTTGGAAACAAAGAGAATATTAAGTCCAATAGGAATGTAGGCGGTTTACGAGCGGACTTCACTAACGATGCGAGGGCGACGCGGCACGCGGTCCGTTGTTATTTAGTGTGTAACCGGCCTTATGGAATTAACTGGGTAGTACTTACACTTCATTTGTTTTGTGCAGTTGATATTTCGTTTCGATTGCTTTGGCTGGGTTTTATGGTGAAGGCAGTTAAATGGTTTGTGTGAAAAGGAATTGATGCACGAAATATTTATTTATCGATATCGCGCTTTCACGCTGAAACTAATTTCATCTGCCTAGCTTTTTTTCAACTATGTTGGGGTAGGATTCCAAATGTACTAGTGTTTTTCACGCCAAAACTACACTGACATAAGCTTTTGACAGGACAATTGCTACTTTTTAACAGGTTGCAGGAACCATTTTCCTTGATTGCACCAGTATTCTGAGGAAATTACTTCACGCACTCGGATCAAAAGTAAGCTAGTTCTTTATCAGACTCTAAACTATGTGTAGCAATTTCTATTTGTATAGTATTTTTGCCGTAAAAGCACGACAGACAGACAGAGTAGTTTCAGCATATTACACTGTTTAGTGACAAATCCGCGCCTCCCACGCTAATGTCAACGACCCATGAAACACTAGGGATGTGCGTGCTACATATCGATAATATCACATACGTTATTTTTTATATATTTTTCTGACATTATTCCAAGTTTATCCTTAATGTGTAGGATATTGAAATAAAGGTATTGAAGAGCTTCTGCGAAGTTTCAGTAGTAATCATTTTTGTCTTCGAAATTTCTCAGAACGAATCATATTAAGTAGACTGAAATAAGGTTTTAGATATTTTTAGCACTGTTCAGGTGTTTCAATTGTTTTTATCAGTTCATTGTCTTAAGCTTATTTTAGCCAACTGAAAATCTAATAAGATACACTCAGCGGCACGGAATTTGGCCCAAGCACATTTGGGCTTTATAATCATGTTATTTAAATGAAAGTCGAGAATTTTTGTGTTGAAATTGTTTAATTTAATCCCCCTCCAAAAAAAAATTTACTAAAAACATCAGAAATGTAAAGATTTTAATTAAGTTTCACTGACTTAAGAAACATAGGCCTGTAGCGTATAAACTTTTAAATTTAACTTTTCTAATAAAACAATAAATTTAAGAATCTTAATAACGCGTGTTTCCTCCTCGTGCCCTGATGACTGCTCGCATACGATCTGGCATGCTCTGAATGATGTTTTTTATCTCTACCTGAGAGATCTCCTCCCAGGCAGCTACCAGTGCGGTTTTCAATTCGTTGAGAGTCTGGGTTGGGTTTGGATTTGCTCGGACCCTTCTCTTTAGCATGTCCCAGACATGTTCTATAGGATTCATGTCTGGGCTTCTTGCTGGCCAGTCCAATTTTGAATACCGACCTGATACAAGTAATCGCTTACGCATTGCGCAGTGTGAGGTCGAGCATTGTCCTGCATTAACCGAAATTCTTCTCTTCCTATGAATCCCTGATATGGCAAAACATGATTCTGGAGGATATCTTCAATGTACCGCACTGCTGTCAGACGACCTTCCAAAACCAATAACTCAGTACGGGCTTCTGAACTTATTCCTCCCCAAACCATGACGGACCCACCATGAAAACTTACTGTTTGCTTTGTAGTGGTGGGAAGAAACCGTTCTCCGCGCTTTCTCCACACACGTTCACGGCCGTCTGGGGCTCTTAAGGCAACTCTGCATTCATCGGTCCATAAAACTTTGCTCCATTGGTCATGCGTCCAACTTGCATGTTCTCTAGCAAACCTAAGCCTAGCTACGCGATGGTGCCGGAGAAGTTCCGGGCCTCGAGCTGGTCTTCGGGCAAGCAGATCCCGTTCCTCCATCCTTCTTCTTATTGTGCGTTCACTGACATTCACTGATCTTGTTGTTTGCAAACGCTGGCGTATCTCAACCGCAGACAGAAAGCGATTTCTCATTATTTCAAGGATAATAAATCGGTCGTCGCGCGCTGACGTACACCTTACTCCCCCACTTCCTGGTCTTCTTGTGTAAAGGCCAGTCTGGTCATACCTTTTCAACGCGTACCTTAAGCTTGTACGAGGTACATTTAAGGTTTCAGCCATCTCTCGCTGGGTTCGCCCTTGATTTCTTAGCAAAACTGCTTGAGCAACTTGAGCTGGAGTAACGCCCATTTTCGCATCAAATTGTGAAAAAAAAGAAACAAAAGAAGATCATAAACATTCTTTTTTTTGCAACGTGCCAGTACTTCGGCAATGTCTATCAGATTTAAACTCTTAACCTTCATGCTTTGTTTTCCAACAACGGAATCTGTTCTTCTAGTGTCATAAAAATTAAACAGAAACAAAATTTTCTGTGTTTTAATTAACACTTACGAAGGAACTGCCAAAATGTCATACGAAATTATAATATACAACTGCTATCTGGGCTGATATCTACTTATTTTTGTTTGGGCCAAATTCCGTGCCGCTAAGTGTATTTATAAAATTGTATTAAGTTTTAAGAGAATAATTTTGTGAAAGACAAAACCTTGAAATAAGTATCTATTTTTACCACATCCAGTCTGTCTTACAATATCTATAATCCGAAGCTGCAGTCGATTCCAATTCAACGATTTCGGTCAAACTAGAGCGTTTGCTTGCTTGTTACTAAAGTTTCTATATCCGGATACCCGGCAGAATAACCGGATGACCGTCACACGGCCGGATCAATCTCGTTTGTGTGCCTAATGGGATAAGTTTCTCAGTATAGCCAAGTTTTTGCCATAAGTGTCTGCGATGATACGATTTCTATTCGAATTGATTGCGTGGTAACTTGGTGTTGGTTGGACGTTATTATGAATAATAATGTTTCTGAGAAAATGTTGTGTTTTTAGTATAATGCTGTGTAGTTGAAAGAATTTTTGAATCTTGATTTCTATGGAGGAAATATGGGTTTAGTTGGAAAAGAAATGTAAAAAATTATCGATAAAGACAAAATCATTAGGTACCTTACAATACTGTAAAAGCACAAATTTTCATTATTCATATGAAAAAGTAACATTATAAAAAAATATATGGAAAAAGTTATTGAAATCCGTCAAGAAAAATACATAATTTATAAACCTTTCAAACCCACAAGGGGAAACTGTCAAATAAGAGAAAAGGGATGCACAAAGTGACTTGTGACGTCACGGCTATTACATCATACCAATTTAGAAATGTTGTCAAACAATTTTGATGCTCTTTTCAGAAAATTCTTGTCGTGCATGTTTTTGAGAAATGAGCTTTAAATACTAAACAAGCTAGTTATACTATCGATATTAAAATGTTTACACAACACTATAGACACCAAAGTGACACTGACATTTCTAACAGAATTTATGGCGGTAACTGTCACTGACACACCTGTCAATGTCACCGACATTGACAGGTGTGACAGTTCTAATTATCCACAGAGTTCGAATCCCATTACGACCTACAAACTTCTTAAAAGTATTCGTTCCATGGAAATTTCGAGAGGCTGAACATAGAGGTATAATATGGTGAAATCCCATCGCCAACCACATATGTATTACTGTGAACTCCGCGTATTTTCTGAACAAAGTTTAAATACTTAAACACCGTTGTACTGAAAGTTTTGAAAGTCACACAAAGGCAGCGACTCGGAGGAATGTTTGTCATTTTGAATTAGATATGAGAAATTCGTTTGATCAAATACTTTGGAGATGTTTGGATTATTGTAATATCGTTATCTATTTATTGCACATACCACAGCTACCTATAGGTTGTAATATAGCCGTCGTCCTTTTCAATGACGTGTAGCTGCTATGCTAGAATTAATAAATCTTGGAGTCTTATCCGATTAAGGGGAGACAGTTTAGAGATCTACATAAGCTTATCAGTGAGATAACTTCTGCAAACATCTTAATTAAGTATCTATGAATAAAAATGCGAAAGTGAAAAAAAGGAAGTCTGTTTTCCGGGTTTCACAGCAAAACTACTAGCTGAACCGATTTGAATTAAACTAGTTTAAATCCTAAGAAAGGACATGGCTACTTTTTACCCATTTGACTCGCAAACGCTTTTACCGCGCATGAAACCGCGGGCAACAGTTATTCTATAAAAATATATCGCCAACTACTATGTCTTCTTTCATCACCCTTATTTTAAACAAACCAACGATACCTTACTTCGTGGCTTCCTACACCGTCAACTGTCAGTTATCACGATATTCTTGCGTAAAAATGAATAAAGTTTAAAATTCTGACCCAGTCAGCCTTTCGGTACCATTAAGAGCGCGTACACTACAAACTTTTAGTCGGCCGATAGTTTAATTGGGCCCATAAATCAGTATGAAGATGAATGGAAGTACATACGACACGACGATCAGGTATTTGTTCGGTATCAGACTGACTAAAACCTTTGATTTAATTCACGAGTTTCTAAGAAAACATTTGTCCTACCAACGGGCCGATAGTCGCCCGACTAAAAGTTTGTAGTATGCGCACGTTCTAAAGTTGGTAGCAAACTCGAAAATATGACAGGCTGTGACCTTCCGGGAAAGTTTGAGCAATAAAGTTCGCTTTTTAATGCACCCATGACAACGCACTTTTCATGGCGTGACCCCTGAAAGATACGTTTTAATCGTGCCGTCAGTTACGATGGAATTTTGAAAATTTTCATGCGCATTTTTGCTGTAGGTAATGCCTACGAAAAACCTGCGAAATTTTTAACTGTTTTTTTTTTCTGTGTATACGTGCAAGCGTGCGTGTGTGTGCTTGTGCCTGCTTTAAGTTAAAAGGTTGCAGCGAAAGCAATGTTCATTGATACAAGTTTACCTACAGAAAAAAGACCGTAAAGGCTATCAGTTTGAATAGTAATAGCCGCATTATCACTATAGATCTTTGGCACACAATATCAAAACATATTTACACATCCACCTACATATTCATTATGTTGCTAAATTTATAACACTTACACTTGATCTACAACGTACACCTACATCTAACTACCAATCTACCCTCCCCATAAACCTACCTACTACCCACAATACCACGAACACTATCATCAAGTCATATACATAACTCATAGTACACAAAATGATTCATAAGCTAAATCGCTCAGTATATTCACGACGAAGGATCTGCTACAAATGCAGTTTCCTAGCTCAATTGTCTAACCATGAATACAGGTCTTGGATCGTTGAAGTAACTTTAGATGCCATTGTCGTGTTCCCTGTTTCACTCGTAATGTGAGCGTGAAGTTTATGCTCACGTCCGATAATCCGTGACCGTTTTTTTGTAGGATATAAACAGAACACACTGTTAAAAGGGACAAGAATAGTTTTACAAACAGTCGGTCAGAAAGTCCTTCGAAAATCGGCTTGATACTGCTTTAAGAAAGTCGGACTTGGGCGGGAAATCACTATTTGTTATACCGGGTGTGTCGTTCATAATCACGTTAAATTAAATGCGTTAATATATTGGTTAATATATGTCGATTAACACAAAGATAAAAGAAAAATACGTAAAAATAAAAAAATGATTTTTTCAAACAAAGTAAATGGAATAAAAATGTGCAAAAATTAGAACACCATATAAAAGTCAGTCATTACAAACAACTGAAATTCTCCCTTGAAGACTGACAGCTGTCAACTGATCAAAACATACGATACTCCTAACATTATCTCTGCTTTACACATGATGTTGTAAATTATAAAAACCAAAAATGACTCCTGTGGTTAAACCACTGAATGGATTAGGTTATTTTTTTTACAATTTGCCATAGAATATCATAAAGTATATGCGATATGATTTAATGTGATTGTGAACGACACACCCGATATAGTCTTTTTCAGAGATCGGTGCTCATGTTTATTGCCAGTCTTTGTCGATTAGAGATTTGTGGCGCTGGCGTATCCGGTTAATTGAATGCTCTTAGACACAGGTCTATTTGCCCGTAGATACGGCCAAACAACGCAGTGGATCGATCATTTAAATCTTTGGTACTATGATTGATTCTACTGGTTTCATGTTGGTTCATAATAATAATGATTTATGTTACTTTAAGGATTATGTAAATGTATTTAAAATATAATTTACGTTATTACGACTTTAAATAAATATTTTTTATATAAATTTGGTTTAAAATTTAACATCGTTATTTGATCCGTTTTAATGAATTGAAATCAAAAAGGAATATCAATAAATCGTTTATAAATATAATTATTATTATCTGCTTTATACTATCTTTCATCATCTCCCTTCCAATTATAATTTAGTTTGGTTATATCACGTTTCCAATAGAATTCTTCAAAACTCCGGGATAAAGACTATCCTATGTTCTTTCTCAAGGTCAACTCTATCTCTGTTCCAAATTTTATTAAAATCAGTTTAGTGGTTCAGACGTAAAAGCGTAACAGACAGACAGACAGAGTTACTTTCACAATTATAATATTAGTAGGGATTAGTAGGGATAAATCTCTCGAACAAAATTGCCTCTCATTAAACGAACAACCCAGCCAATCCAGAGAGATCTTTCTAGAAAAAAAAACAAAAGACGATCACGACGATATCCTCCAAAAAAGTGGTTACAAATGAAGTGGAACAAGGTACAGGAGTTAAAACACAATGTTAGGGAGCTCCCACATTTACATAAGACGTCTTGAGACGTAAAGGTAGTCCGTGCTTTGCTTACAAAGAGGGTACCTGATGAAATTTTGAATCAGATCCTGTGTAGTAGTGACGGCTGAGTTTTTGCTGTCTTTTTATGGTCGCCGTAAAAAGGATTATGGGAACATATTGAAAAAAATCAAAAGTAAAAGCTTCAACACGATAAAGGTTTTTAATCTTACCCAAATTATACACATGTATTTGTAAATAATCGGGACTTAAACGCGATACTGTAGGTATATAAAGGTACGGTACCTTTTTATTTTCCCGACGTTTCGGCCTAATCGCATCGACCGTGGTCACGGGTGGACCAGCAGGGTCGATGGTGGTTTGCAGCTTTAGGAGTAGGGGATTTCACATATTCAAAAAAGATGTCTGGATCAATGGTAGCTGGTAGCAATTAGGTAACAACTCTCTATATGTAGGTATTGCGAGCGGATCGGTGAGGAGTGATAGTGAATCTGACGGTCACTGGTAAATCTAATTTATTTCAAGTAGTATTTTCTCGCGTTCTTTTGTTTCAAATATAAAAATGTGAAATACGGATAATAGGCTGATTATTATCATTACCTTCATGTTTGTTCCCAAATATTGACCATATACCGAAAATAACACAGGAATAGAATTTTAACCAAACACGTATATCGTGCCGAAAATCAATCAAAACTCCATTGAACCGACAAAAAATACACGATTGAAATTTTTATCATCACTGCATAGTTGATATAAAAAGTGGTCAAGCGGGAAGCTAAATGATCAGGGGTTCTGTAGTATACTTAGAGTATGTAACTAACTGGACTCGCTACAGGCACAAATCTTACACAATAAAGATTACTTTACTTTACTTATGTAAAAGCAGTTGCCAATTTAAGCGCGGGAGACAAGGGACGCAACAGATAGTGATAATAAGCTTCACTTACATATTTTATCACAATTTCACGCACGCACATAAGTTGCAAGAAAGGTATTCAGCTTGAACGATGGTGGGATATTCGATATAAAGCTGAAAAGAGTTTTACTTATGAAGTGACGTAAGATAGGAAGGTACTGAAGAAGGCATGCTGTGCCGATCACAAACAACAAAAAAATCCAAATAAGGAAAGCAGAAAAATGATAATGTTACGCTTACATGCAATAAAAAGTTACAAACACTAACACCAAGATGGACATAACTATACCCGGCCGCCTCAAAGAATACCTTTGGCAGAGAGGAAAAACGATGATGGCGTCTCTGGTTTGTTAAACGGTCTAAGGCAGGATATCAAAGCATCTTTCTCGGACATTGGCAATGTTAAATTAGATTCCCTTGCAAGGGATATGCTTTTGCTATGAAAGTGCAAAGCAATTTAACTTCTACTTTGAATTTGTTGAATCCGTACAAATAATCCGTGTGGCTGTTTCTTTATGATTTTATTGATAGTGATTGTTGATAGGGGATTTGTATAAACAACTTATACCTATATAGTCCAGATTATGCAAACACATAAAATAGAATTTATTGAGTTTAAATCGTCTATAGTATGGCCATGTGTTGCTTGTATTTTTTGATGTTGTAATCTTTTGAAAAATATAATTATCTTGCTGGCAAAAAATTACTTCTGCTACGGTAAATACACATATGGATGAGTTATAAAAAAGCACTTGCACATAACGTCAAAGAAAACACATACATTTTTAAAAACTTCTGAAACACAAACACAAATATTATTCGGGAACTATCAAAGGCTTTTCGTTTCAGCAATTTCCACAACGAACGCTAAAAAACTATAAAGCGTTAGAAATCAGATTTTAGATTTCACATTGATTTCGTATAAAATTTGTATTTTGAGCGAAACAACAATTCTCTTTGATGCTATAAAATGCAATTTTTCCGTATTATGACGTCCAATTAGTCGTATGTCATAGAAACGTTGTTTATTTACTGGCTGTTTTTCGGGTTTGCTCTCAATTCTTGATGAACTACTTACTTACAATTACTCTTTAATTCTATACTGACGCGCAGTCCGATTGTCATGGACTGCAGATCAACCGGCTGCATGCATAGGAAATATAATAGTTCACAAGCACTGACACAGGTGCACCCCCTCGTAGTCCTATAGGACGACTATCCGACACCTCTAGGAAAGAGAATAGGCGTAGGTACCGCTACTTTGCTCTCCGATGTACAAGTGTATCAATCACTAACTTCCAGACTCAGAGCTTTTTAAACATTTCTTAAAAGTCACAAAGCTCTTCCGGCTAGAGTTGTAAATCGAACCCTAGACCTTGAACAACAATCACGCTAAGCGTCTACCAGATAAGCACAGTCATACATACACTATACAGGTTGTACAAAACCAAATAAAATCCCACTTAACCTTGCTACACCAAAAATATCTTGTGAAACTGAAAATAGCCACGAAATACGGTGCTATCGGAAATAAATGGGCCGACAATCAAATCCGGGTGTAATATCGGACACCGATATTTCTAGTCTACCGCCTCGCATCAAGTGAATGCTATAGGGTGTTCTATGGTGGAATTATTGCCAACTTCGTTACATTGGTTTGTACGTGCGATCGTAAAAATATGTATGTTGTGTGTGTGTTTTGTTTTTGTGTTAATTTTGACTGGTGCTAGTACTCGACGATAATGTTGAGTGAATTTTCTTTGGCTTTAGAAATATCGTTAGAAAAAAATAAATGTAGGATTTTTGACGCCGAATTCCGTTTTAGTTTATTACTTTTAATTCTTGAAAAATAATTATTTTTCGTTTATTGTCTTTCATTGCCATGTTCAACAGTGAACGTCGTATGTGAGAAATGATGTAATTGGCTTCTTTACATGAAACAAAAATCGATTATTTTACAATACCTAACTAGGCAAAATAAATATAATCGGAACTGCTAATTTAAAGATGGCTACTTTTCACTGACCAAACGGGCCCAATCACGAAACAAAATACTTCTTTCTTTCTTCAAAAAAAGTTACAATAATATTTTTGTTCTATTTTATCATGAAAAAAAAACTGCTTTTAGAAATAGGCACGCGTATCAAACTGTCTGTCTGTCATAAATGGAATGTTCATGTTATTTTTCAATCTACGATGAAATCAGGACTGTGGAGCCTTAAAAAAAATCCAATTGAATTCTATCGTACTGTTGTCAAAAATATTTTAGTAGAATTTTACTGTTCACATTAAGATAATTGATGATTGTATCGTTTTTAGAATATATTTTTTTATTGATGAATCAATGTTTAGAAATGTTTATTTTTGGGTGAGATAAAAAGACAACTTATCAATGTTTAATAAGACCGCCTGTTGTACTCACACGTATTTGTTTGTAATGTCCTTGTCTATGTTTCTTTGGTGTACAATAAAGAATATTCTATCTATCTATCTATCTATCTATGTTTAGTAATACCAGCTTTTGTCAATAGTTTCACCCGCGTCTCGTGGGAACTAGCGACATAAAAAGTAGACAATAGCCTTCCTCAATAAATAACCTATCTACAACTTGACACATCTTATTAATTTGGTATAGCACTTTCTGTTATAACCGTTTGCAAACCAACAAACAACTTCATAAAATTAGTACATTAATCGTTATTTTTTGCGGCATGGTGACCATTGCGCCATCGACGACCTCGATGGCGCAATGGTCACCATGCCGGACTGCCGGACCTGAGGTCCCGGGTTCGATTCCCGGTTCGGTCGACATTTGTGTGATGAGCATGTTTGTTGGCCGTGGTCTGGGTGTTAAAATATGTATTTATAAATATGTATATATGTAGTTTATCAGTTGTGTTAGCACCCATAACACAAGTTAATTAATAACTTACCATGGGGCTAACCGACCGTGTGTGAAAAAGGTGTACCATTATATATATATGTACCATTATATATATACCACGCATTTTTCTTTCCTTCGATTCAGGGTGAATGAATTATGGAAACCAAATTGTGTCGTGAGAAAATTGGTAGTAACACATACGATCGTGGTTTTTGGAGACCATTGAAGGATCGAGATGTGGGAAGATGAAATTGGGAGGTTTTTACCTAGCAGACTGACAGTCTAGGAATAGATAAAAGAAAAAAAAGGACCCGTAAAAGTTGCAAAGAAAAAAAAAACACGATATATTATTACGGTATTTTTTGCACGTAGCTTACTATCGTGTCCACAGCACATAAGTATCTTACCACGATGTAGGTACATCACTTCAGCCCAAAAATCAAACATAAAAATATTATACAGCCGTGCATAAAATTCACCATAAAATTCATGTTGAAATATAAAAGAGTGGGTACCACCCCATTCATTTCGTGGTGTAAACACATAATTAGGTACACACGAAGTTCCCCCATATTTTATGGTGTTTACCCTCCTTCAAGATTAGCTAAGTTATTACAATCTTCCATACGTTTACAACGTTGTGATATGCTTTGAACATTGTCATTCTCATGGAAAGTGTTGGTGGAAAAAACTCTTGATTTTTTTTTCAGGTTTATTTTTAGTAGAAATGACTCGGTGGCCCAGTGATTAAAGCATCAGCTTCTGCAGTACGAGTGTGCGGGTTAAATTCCAGGTCAGGCAAGTATCAATGTAATTTTTTGAGTCATTAATATGTGTTTACTAAATATATTTAGAATACCACTGACTGACCAAAAATGAAAAAAAAAAAATGTCTTAAGAAACTCTGAACTTTAAAAGTTTGCAATCGCCAATCCCAATCAGCACTTTTGGTGATTAGCGCTCATTGCTTTTATATAAATAGAAGAAGAGGTATGTGCCCAGCAATACCAAAGAAACAAACATGAAAACAAAGCAATACTTGTCAAAATAATTTAGGTTTGGCTTTCAGTCATTGATTTTTCAGAACCTCAAAAGAACTGCGCTCCCAATTAAAAACTTAACGAACATTATCGAAAACCCCTGAACCTAACAGTTTTAGTACATTTTCAGCCGCACTTAATTAATTAATGAGCTCGATAGCATGACCTAAATTCCTCATTAGCAATATATTCAGAAATTCGTATATTAAACGCTACATTTAGTATGCTGTGTGCACACAAACGTTGGGAAACAACATAGTTTCAATTACTTCCTGGGGGACCTACTTCATTTACGTAGATAAATATCAAGTATCTCTTGAGTGTATGTATTACAATTTTCACCAGTAAATGTATGTTTTTAATATATGTAGGTATACTCTGAATTGTTCTCAACTTTCTTCATTAGTTTTTCCAGTGTACTTGAATATACGGTGCTGCCGTATAATATTCGAAAGAGTTACCGCAGCAAAGGGCTCGAGAAAGAACATGGTGGGTTTAGTCAGTAAGAGCCTGAAACTCCCACACGCTGCACCCACAACAGCATTTATCGGAATGTAAAGGTCATTGGAATGATGAGGTGCATTATACCTATACCTAGTTATAGTTTAGCATGTCGTGGTGGCCTAGTGGGTAAAGGACCAACCTCTCAAGTATGAGGGCGCGGGTTCGATCCCAGGTCAGGCAAGTACCAATGCAACTTTTCTAAGTTTGTATGTACTTTCTAAGTATGTATATCTTAGACACCATTGACTATGTTTCGGATAGCACGTTAAACTGTAGGTCCCGGCTGTCATTGAACATCCTTGGCAGTCCTTACGGGAAGTCAGAAGCCAGTAAGTCTGACACCAGTCTAACCAAGGGGTATCGGGTTGCCCTGGTTAAGGAGGTCAGATAGGCAGTCGCTTCTTGTAAAGCACTGGTACTCAGCTGAATCCGGTTAGACTGGAAGCCAACCCCAATATAGTTGGGAAAAAGGCTCGGAGGAAGATGATGAACTATAGTTTAGCATCAATCGTCCATGTTGTGTTCACACCGCTCAATCAATACACCCATTTCGCTTAAAAACACACCAAAAACAAAACACAACGTGTTTCAAAATCCTTTAACAGCTACATATGTATCAGAGAATATTTTCCAAAAGCCACGTTTTATTGTTTCCCCGTCAATAGATCACAGGGGCTGCGGACAACCATTATATATATCTGGAGTTAGCGCCTCTAACAGGCGTTTGTTACTGTCACAATTGGCTTACAAATTTTAACTGGGAAAAAGCTTTTTTTAGATTTATTTATGTTGTTTTTTTTTTGGATGTAGTGATGTATTGTGTGAAGCTAGTATCATTAGGTATGATAATATAGAAGGCCCATTTACCCACCCGGATTTGGTGGCCCTAATTAAGGGAGGTCTAGGTATGTTCATTCCCTGAATTGACAGGACTGCTTTCATTGACAGAGAGCTAATATACCAAGCACTAATTAAGGCTACTTTTTTACCGAGTGCGTAAATTAGTAGGTACCTAAGTCAAAGTAAAATCATTTTATTACTTTTAGGCCTTTACAAACACTTATGATCGCCCTACCCTTTTTGTAAAACTACGGCTGCTAGGTTTCTCTATCTGTTAGCCGTAAACTCAAAAAAACTCGCTATGGGTAAAGGGCTGGCCGGGCTGCTAGTCTGATATAAGTTCACAACCAACCAAAACGTGGCAGAGTCATAATAAATCGTCACGTTTACACATTGAACATTCGAATCTACCATTCTAATCAGCCCTAACAAGGATCTTATTGAAACTCTAATTTGCATATACAATGTCTATCAGTACTACTGAACTAAGGCTACACAATCTATATATCGTTAAGACGTTACAGGAATCTTCTAGCATTCTAGATGGCAGTGACGTCACAGGACCAAAGACAGGACCAAACAAGTTGCAAAGAAGATTGTGTCATATGCTAATGGGTGTAAAGTTGAAATTAGTTTGGTTTAAGAAGAATAGTAAGAATACAGGTTTTAAGTGCAACATAGTTGTTTGCTTTATTGTTTTCCTTTGTTTATTTGGACGTTAAAGTTGTATGAAAATGTAAACTAATTGTTTTCCAATTTGTTACAGTCTGAGATGAAAGACCATCACGATCATTGAATATTCAATGAAAGCCAAAATTAAATTTTCACGGTCATAGCTTAAAGGTACGTAAAAACAAATTAAAGTTATCCGTTTCCTTATCAATTCACTATTTCTTCAAAACTGTTTAACACAATATCTTAAAATAACTGTGTTGTTGAAAAACAAAATATTTGTTTACACTAAAGCTAAATGTTATTTCGCCGCCGACTGAAAGTGCAAAATTGGGTTTTTCCAGGAATCACAGTTCACAATGAATTTCCATGAAACCTGAGCTGGCATTTAGTAATTTGATATAAAATAAACAATGCAAATGTGTCCCATCATATTTTGCTCTTTGTGTGACATTATTTACCTACAGTTCATCCACCTCAGTTCATTATTAGAAAACTTTTTTACAGTACAGGGCAGAAGCCTCTTCTTTTACAGAAAAGGAATGATTCCTAATTGCCATCATCATCTGCCAAGCCTTTCCCCAACTATGTTAAGGTCAGCTTATTTGCCACGCTTACATAATACGTTGACTTTTAAGTCCAGATTTCATCATGAGGTTTTCCGACGTAATTATACAGCCATTGATCCAAGATTCACTTAAAAAGTCCATATAATTTAGAACTTACTAGAGTTCTTGTAAACAACTCTAGTAAGTTCTAAGCAATTTGTGTTCAAACACAAACCCACAATCATACTTGAGAGGTAGGTGCTTTAACCACTAAGCCATAATGACAAGCTCTTCCACAATTTCACAGGGTCCACAGCTACTCTTTGAAACTATCCCGCAACATCACAGTTCTTGTTTGCCCTACATTCCAACCTATTACCTAAGTCCCCTCTAAAAGTCAGTAATTTCTATGACGAAGCATACTCGCACGGAATATTCAAAAACCCAAAAATACATTAGCATAAAGGTTGTATCCTCTATATACTTTTATTATATAAAACCTTATTTAACATTTCAAAAAGGTTCCATGATAACTGATGACTTGCAAAGTCCTTTTAAGCTGGGATTAGGGGACGCACTCTGCTTGACAGTTTTATCCTTTCAATATAGCTTTTTATAAATCTTGTGCGTACCGGATGCGGGTGTGATAAGGATGGAATAAAATAAACCGGGATATTTTGCTAATAATAGTTGTTTATGATTGTAATGACATTTTATTTCGTGTGATTTATTTACCTATTGATGCCATTGGGATTGCTTTACCTGTATTTTATTTTATTGTGAGGTCATTTTTTTATTTATTTTCCTACGAAATATGTTAGTGGTACGCCTAAATGCTGACCATTTAGCGTCGTTAATGAACATTATTTTGTAACATATTATTTTATCCTTGCCAAAGATCGTCCCCTGTACGAATTCCAAGCAAAAGTATAGACGATTATTTTTTTCTATGGCTAGTCATAAAATATCGATATATCTAGTAGACTTGCATATAAATTCACTGCCTTTTCTAGGCGTAAGATACTAACAAAACTTAATAACCCACATACATATCAGACACAAGTTGCAACTACATCTCTAAAGCCAGGCTCCATCTTCCACTATGAGAAGCAACTGGTTCCCAACGTTATACTTTAATTCCCCAACCAGATTGAGGCGGATATAACCGGATAAAAGCAGAACAAACCGGACTGGAAGCGGAGGACGGCGGTAAATATCTATTCGCTGTACATTATTTTTAGTTTAGCTTCTGATGTATTTATTTTTAGCGTAATGTAATATTTTCCATGTTCATCGCTCCGTGGAATAGGTTTTTGCTTAGAGGAAAGTGGGGGTATTTTATTGTGACTTGTGGTTTTTGCATAAAATATGATTTGTTGACATACTGACATATTTTTGTTGCCAAATTAATGCTTGTTGGTTCGAATTTATTCGTTTATAGGAGGAAAATCTGTCTGACAGACATTTACTAAGAAAAGCAATAAAGTCACAAAGTACCTTTAGTTTGTCCATTCTGAAGCTGTTTGAATTGAGTTCTTAATTTTATTGAGAACTAGCTTCTGCCCGCGACTTCGTACGCGGATCCTGTCCCTTATGCCAGCGACTACGGGGTCAGCAAAATCAAAGATCTGAATCGTCTGATATTGAATTTTAAGGGCCCGTTGACTTGAAAACAACGGAATACGCATTAGAAACGTTCCATATATTTAATTTTTGTACTGAACCGCGACCATAGGGATAAAAGTAGTGATTCTAATTAGTCCGCATTTGTGTGTGGCAAAAATATTACACGTATTATTACGTAAAAAAACATTAAATAGATGACAAAGTCGTGGTGACTTAGTGGAAGTCGTGGTGGTTTAGTGGGTAGAGAACCAATCTCTCAAGTATGAGCGTGCGTCTTTGATTCCAGGTCTGGCAAGTACCTGCCAATGCAACTTTTCTAAGTTCGTATGTAGGTACTTTCTACGTATATTTTGGATACCAATGACCGTTATTTGGAAGGCATGTTAAACTGTAGGTTCCGGCTGTCATTGAACATTTTTGGCAGTCGTTATGGGTAACCGGGTAACCGGGTTGTGGAGGTCAGATAGGCAGTCGCTCCTTGTAAAACACTGGTACTCAGTTGCATCGTGACTGGAAGTCGACTCTAACGTAATTGGGACAAATTCTCTTGAGATAATAACGACAATAATAATGAGATGGAAGCACCGCAGGACAGCTGAGGCTGATGATGGGGAGTAGCTACCCCGCGGGGCTATATATACAGAGTTCTCCAGGGAGAGTATACTGTCCCCCATCTCCGGCTGGTCGGAGTGAACCATGACGGGGGTAGGTCTCACGCCTCTGGCTTGGCTTGGCCGTCCAGAGTGGAGTTGCTAGAGCAGGGTTAGTAGCCCTGCTCGGAGGATAGGTGCCTCGTGGTAAGTGACCCACAGGAAGCGCGTAATCTGCGTTTAAAATCCGCCGAGGTAATCTCACACTTCAGCCGCTCATGTCCCTGTTGCCCTCTTGCCCGGGGGCCCAGTAAGTGAGCTGGCGAAGTCTCCACCTGCAATTTTTACATGTATCTAATACATTGTCATCGGCAGGTGCCATAGTTCCCGTAGTTTCCCCATTCCTAGTCCATTAGCATCCCATCACAATAGCCCAAGTAGTTTTCATCCACAGTTAGCAATGGTATAGCACAGAACCGGGGATTGTCTTTTTTTCTAACGACATCCACCGGGGATTGTCCTTGGGTTCATTTCTATAGTGTATAAAGGGATAATTGTCGGTTTTGTGTCACCATACCTATTTCATAACATTCGTTTCTATACATTTCAAGTGTAGTATTGCTCTTGAAGTTCCACATCAGGTGTTCCAGATCTTCGATGTATATACGTCAATAGAGAGTGCTTATTAGATTGAAACACTTTTGCAAAAACGACATATCTTTATATGCTATAGTCTAGCTGGGCTCCTGGGGTTCCACATCAGGTGCTTTACATCTTCAATTTTTATAAGTCAACAGAGAGTGCTTATCAGATTGAACAACTTTTGCTAAAACGTCACACCTCTATATGCTATAGTCTAGCTGGGCCCCTGGAGTTCCACATCAGGTGTTTTAGATCTTCAATTTGTATAAGTCAATAGAAAGTGCTTATCAAGTTGAACAACTTTTGCTAAAACGTCATATCTGTATATGGTACAGAGAAGCTGGGCTCTTGGGGTTCCACATCAGGTGTTCCAGATCTTAAAATTTATTATCTCAGCTGAAAATGCTCATCACATGAAACAATTTTTGCTATGGCACCATTTTTGTATCTCTTATAGTTTTGTTGGTCTGTTGGTGTTCTGCATCAGGTCTTCAAGTTTCGACAATAAATTATAGCCTATATGTTGACCAGGCTTAATACTGATACAACAAATAAAAAATCATTGAAATCCGTCCAGTAGTTCCGAAGATTAGCGTGTACAAACAAACAGACATACAGACATACAGACATACAGACAGAATTTTTTTTTTGGATTTGTGCTCCATTACTGTTTCTAAACCCCACCCAATTATTATTTTTTTAATATATTCAATGTACAGACACAGTTTTTTTACAGATTTATTATATGTATATATATATATATATAGATTCTCACATAAAACAAAGGTCTGACAAAGTTGTCATTTGTACATTTTCTGCAGCAGCTGCGACAAATCAGGAGCCAGAAAGTTTGTCAAGCAGTTTTACTTACCATGGATAACGCGGTGTCTAGTTCACTGGGTTGAAGAGATCAGATAGGCACTCCAAGTAAACATTGGTACTCAAAAAGATTCGGTTTGACTGGAAGCCAACACCCACACAATTGAGGAATAGCTGGGTGGATGATGACTGAGCCATCAGGCAAGTGCATAGTTTCACTACTTGTATTTCGGGGATTTTCTGTGCACTCACTCACTATGTTATGTTGGAATTCCACCGAAATGTTTACATTAGTTCACGATCAGGTAAAGTATACGTCCGAGAGAGTAAGTCCAATTCGTGTGTTGGCACTTGAAGCCTGCAGTTCTTCTAAGATTTTCAAAATGTGCGCTCGCAATTTGTCATTTCTTGGTGGAGCCAGCAGATCAGAAGAAACATAAGTGCTGTGTATACTGTGCGATGCGTCACTACTGCACAACGGTAAAATTTCGTCTTTATAAATAGCACAAACGTTCGCTCTCATGCGGAGGACGTTTAAATACCATATTATGTGTCACACGTAGGTAAACAGGACAACAGTATATTATCATCGAACCGCTTTCAAAGATCTGATGAAAGAACTGACTTGATCGCCTCGAGAAAATCAGAGCTCTATGAAGCGATCATTCGCTTTGGTTCCTACTGTTATTGTGGTTTCTGAAAATGTATTCAATTAACCAACGATGAATATAATTCTTAGCAGGCCGACTCTTTTGACTTCTCGAAAATCATAACGTTGGTTTTTGTGCAATGCACAAACGGAAATTCGATATATTACACATTCGATATTCACACTTCTACAGAATTGATATTAAAAGGTTTGACAACGGGCTATAGTAGCGTAGTAAATGTAACTGAAACAATTTTAGAGATCCTTCAATAAAGTTAGAGAAGCGGGTGTGCATGATGAACATTAAGAGTTGGTAAATACGTCATGAAGATGACCTAATTCATTACTATTCTAATTTGTTCATGTACCACAAAACTCAGGTTAAGGTGGAGAAAAGGATTACCAAGCTCCCAAAGGCCTGGGCATTTGCAACACGTTGCATGGTATCCTGGAAAGTTACGTAATTCTCAGCCATCAGTTTGAGCAGCGTGATGGAGTGTCAGGCTTTGGCCCTAGTGGGCCTCACAGGGGTTTGCTGAATCTCCTTGAGGGGCGCGTGAAATAACGGGTCTCCCAGAAGCCGGAAGGTCGATGACCCACTCAAAACTAATCGCTCACGCCTACGGTGGCCGGGAGTCGTCTCTCGACATCCGGCTTTCGTGGTGTCTTACCGCAGTGGCTGGGATGAGAGTTGGAAATTTTCAGTCGCTCCGCCGCCTCATTCTTTGTCATCCCATTTCTTCTCGCTCCAGATCATGGTTTAAACCGGGGCCGGGTGCGATAGGTCGCACAGTCCGCAAAGTGGTGACACCCGGGCGCCACCTCCTTGAGATCGGAGTTGGGAATGCATGTTTGCAAAAACTAATAGAACATTTAGCGAAAACACGTTTGATAGTAATTCTGTCTTTGTAACTGAATAATATAAATGATATAAACGTAGCTATATAAAAGGTGTTTTTTTAGACTCAGTCCGTGGGTCTGACTGTGACTGTTCGTTGTATTTGTGATATAATTCTTAGCTCGATGATTTGTGATCAGAAGTTGAAAGCAAGAATGTCTCTGGCCTGCGACGCGTAATTTGTACGTTTTCAGAACGAACGAACTCTTGTCTTCTGTTGACATCTTGTTGACGTATTGTGACAGGTAGTTATTCCCATTGATGTTAATTTTAGAAGTGACACAATGTTTTCGGTCGTATTTTGCCTACATTCTTCATTACTCTTCTTCCTACCTTCTATTTATATGTGAATTCAAAATAATGTAATATATTAAAACCAGGAACTTATTTTTAAGGTTGTTTGAATATTAATTACAATGTTTTTTTTTTAATAATAATAAAATCTTAGACTCGCAATGCACTTTCAGTGTGATACATGTTTGTTATTGGATGAAATGAATGCATATTCATGTTTATGAGAGGTATAGCTTATATTATGTCAGGACAACATATGTAGACTTTTTAAGAATGTGGGGAAGTTCATAATTTCTTCGGGAAGTGGGTGTCGCTTCCCATGGGAACTACTGCCCGCACCGGGATAAAATATACCCTATGTTACTCGCAGATAGTGTAGCTTTCTAATGGTGAAAGAATTATAAAAATGTCCCTGATGATGCGCTGATATTTCTTGTAGTGTTTTTATAGTAGCGAAATACACACGTTGTCATATAATTTTTTCTTGAAAGTAAGAACATACCATGACAAAGTGAAGTCTGTTTTCATTGATATTTTACCTACTACCAGTTTTATGGCACATCTGTTTCTGCATGATTTTCTTCATCTATAATTTTAGGATATCATTTCTTTAAATTCAGTTTTTTGCTCAAGTTACTTATAAAAAGCGTTATTGTCTATGTAAAGATTGATAATAGGCCGATAAACTTACAAAGTTCAACATTCAAATATGTGTCATTATTGCACCCGCTGTTGCAGAAACGTTAACAGAAATTATCGTTCATTGCTCATCCCCCGTAGGTGATAGCGTGATAATATATATCCTATATGTTGAACCGGCCCCCAGGTAGTATTCATGCAAAATTTGATTTAAATCTATGCAGTACTTTTCGAGTTCAGTGAGACCAAACATACAGACAAACAGACATACAGACAAACAGACAAAAATTCTAAAAACTATATATTTGGGTTCAGAATCGATAATATATCACCCCACAAGTATTCTTTTAAAAAAATATTCAATGTACAGTTTTGACTTTCCTATCATTTTATTATATGTATAGATAAGAGTCGTCATAGTTAGTGAAACACGTGTAAAAATATATTTTTAAAGGATATCCGCTTTTTATCTGGATGTACATATAGTGTAACTACCGGGGATAGCAGCTAGTTATGTATATTTTCTCTTTATACATGAAACTTAAAAACCCCAATATACCTATGTTTTAATATTAGTTACTGCCCAAATTCATATGAAAATCCCAGCATATTGGTTGTGAACAGTAATTAGCAGTGTAAAATGTCGCGCAGGTATCAGGCGGAACAAATACCTATCGCGCGGAGTGTAATCACAAATCAATTCACTCAGCGCACCTATATTATTTAGGGACGGTTTGCAAAATAAATCGCAAATTAAAGGATATTTAAATTTTTAGCTTCTTACTTTTTTGGGTAGTTTTTTGTAGACTGACATCAATATTAGTCTTATCTTCGACCGACTTCAAACTTTCGTTTAAAAGGAGTAGGTTCTCTATTCGGATGTTTTTATTTGTCTTGTAGATAAAATATACTTTTACTCTAGCCTGGGTTAAACCCACGTTCCAAGTGAACTATTTCCTGCACGCAGTTAAAAAGTAACCTATGTCTTTTCTAAGGCTCTCGACTATGTATGTATGTACTGTACAATATAAAACAAGATGTATTTTTAAATACAGTTACAGTTTTTACTTTTATCGAACTACATATTTTATCAAAAATAATTATTTTGCTATAGCTCATGTCGCAAATTGTATCTATTCAAAAGAGTATCGAACGTCAATAAATTCAACTACAAAATTAATATTAATAAACATCTTTATTAAACACCGATAAAAACTGGCATTTAAAAGGCATAATTTATAACAAGTAAAATAAAATTATTCGCCGTTCGTTCACATCAAATTACCCTCAAAGAGTATGTAGCGTAGTAATAACATTTATTATCTTTATTATCAAACCTAATTACTTGGAAACTCTCTGAGGACGGCAAGAATGTAATACATGGAGTAACGCCATGATATTTTAATGGCAATACCAATGAAGTGTAATTAAAAATAATTATTATGTTTAAGTTAAGGTATTGACGCGTACATTAAATGTACGTAACAAATTTTGTTACTTGGGGTCATGAACATAAAGTAACTACAGTATTTGAGATGTTTTAGGTAAAATTATCAGCCTATTTAATTTATCAATCTCCGGTTGAACAGCATTCTTTGAAGGGTGCTCTGTCATGCAAGCTCAGCTATGTAAGTAGCCAATTTCTGTCTCCAATCATTCCTTCACCTTGCGCAATAGCGATTCAAAATTTTGTATGTGTGTATGTTGTTTGACAGTAAAATAGCTTAAATACATAACATACATACATGCTCGGAAATAGTCCCCTCGGATCGCGGATGTTATCTAGTTAGCTATATTTAACGCAGTTTATTGAAATACTTAAGTTTTGATTAACATACAAATTAATTAACGCAGAATTAAAATAGGTAAAAAAGTGATAAAAAATAATATATATTCAATTAAACTCAATCGTCTGTCGGTACTAATGTAACGTGCCGACTAGTTTGAAACACGGGGCTATCCCGGGAACGCTTTCAAAGCAATATTAAATCTGATCATTAGTCATGGACGCTTTTGCTGGATAATCCGTTTCGATCGGGCACCTATTACGCACACTCAGCGATTTGACTACGGTGACTATGAGTTGTGACAAAATGTGGGACTTTCCTGGGCTTTTTATGGCAAAAAGGTGCTAAAATATGCTTATTAAAAATGTTTGGGGTTATGTGATTCGATAATATTACGTTCCAATAGTGGGAAATAAACAGAAATAAAGAATTGCATATTTATGAAAGGAATTACCTAGATATGCGCAAAAAATATTTCGTGTATTTTTTTATATTTTAAGGACATTATTATAGCTTTTTATCCGACTATTTGAGGCTAAAAAACTGCAGGTAAATATTTCTTTTATGAAATTCGTAATTATACATTATATATAAAATGCCATTCAATACTTGCGAGGCATACTTTCATTAAAACATTTTAATTAACAAAACTTATAATATACAATATGAAAATTCCCTCTCACTCTCTTATTAACTATTTTTTAATTGTTAAATGTAAATTTAAACTGAAACCTTTTAAAATGTTTTATATGCTATTCAATAACTATTAATGTGCTATTACAATGGAATTTTCATTTACTTTATTCAACAATGGTCATACTGATTTTGAGAATTTCATTCGAAGTATATTTGGACAGTGTTGAGAATCAATTAAGATAGATAAATATTAAATATCAATGATTTACTAATTCATTGGCATTGATCAAATCAATATTTCATAAACATACATAAAGGCTACAAAGCTATATTATTGAGCTAATTCACTTTGACAACACCATCCGATATGGTCTAGTGGCTAGGATACCTGGCTCTCACCCAGGAGGCTCGGGTTCGATTCCCGGTATCGGAATCATATTTTTGCCGATTATATTTCAACAAAATATTGTTTTCTTTTATGGCTAGCTTACTTTTCTATTATTTCAATGCAGTTTTCGTAGAAAAAAAACGGTTTATTTCTTTCGTTATATTACAAAACTTTCGCCATATATATTTTACATACCTACTGGTCATATCATATCAATATTAATAAAAAAAAAAACAAAGTCTAAGTTTGTACGCAACGGCTAATACCTAGAAAAGCTGGACCAATTCCAAATATTCTTTCACTAATAGAAAGCTACATTATTTGTGAGTGGATAATAATGGTCCACGCCACGAACCTAGTTTTATACAATAATTGCTTAAAGAAAATTTCTTCGCGAGATACTTGACAACGCAAAGAATTGCAGGTGGAGGTAGCTCCTCTTATTGAATCGTTACTATGGACACTTCTTTGAATATGAAATAATCATATTTTTACCTAGATAATCGGGACTTAAACGTGATACTGTATACCATGGTTATTTCTCCACCACCCAAAGGTAGACTGGCAAAAAAGGCTTGGTCGTCACAATTTTGAAATAGGTATCGCTTTCGCATACAAGTTATGTCAAATTCCTTTATAAAGGTTTAGTAGGCAAACCAATTAATATTATTATAGATTATTGAAATCCGTGTCTCATAGAAATCCGTCTTCCTCTACCCAACAAGCAAAGTAATCCTATAAGAAAAATTATAAGTCTATTACTACTTATAACGTTCTTGTTATGGTATTGCGGTAGACTCTATGACTTATAACAGCATTTGCCAAGCCTAAACATACTCAAGCGCATTAGATTTTATATCTCGGTCTTATAGTCCGCTACAAGACTGACCTCTAAAACATTTATAAGACACTTTTACTAGTAGCAGCATTTCACAAGCATAGATATGCTCAAGAGTAATTGTTTTTATATATCAGTCTTATAGTTAACTACAAGATTATCTTTTAGGACACTTATAGGACTAAACAATCCTGAATAATATTTTGATCCTATACTAGCATTTTGTGAGAGAAAACGATATTATAACATCCTTAGCTGAGACCACTACAAGTTTGTGCCGTCATAGTCTTGCTCAAGACTTTTATTAGCCTTAGAACTTAATAAGAGCGCTATAAGTTAAAAAACTTATAAACTTGTAGATCAAACACTTTATTAGTAAACGTCAGCCATTTTGTAACATTCAGTTGTACCCGTCCATTGTGAGAATTCAGTTTAATATGAACTTAAATGATTGGAAACGATTGAAAAGAAGTGGTGGTTACAGGAGAAAGGTAAAAATAGGTATAAAGAATTAATTATGTCAGGGTCTTCAGAAATAAAATCAAGTGCGTTAGGCGGAATAATTGAGGGTTCCGTGAGCAGAAATATTTTTCCACGTCTTCCCCACGACTCAGAAAGTGAAGAAGTTCAGAACAGCGAAGAAGAATATATCGAAGAGACCACTGACTATGACAATAATCATGAATTTCTGAAAGACATGCAAAGCTGGGCTATAAAATTTAATATACCTCACCTGGCCCTAAACGAACTCTTTACTTTTTTGAACAAAAGATTAGGTAATGTTTTACCCAAAGATGCTCGTACTTTACTTCATACAAACAAAGAAACGGTGCATATTACAACCTCAGATCCAGGACAGTATTGGCATAACGGATTGATTAAATGCCTAAAAATACACTGCAGGGCTGGATTTGAATACTTTACGAAATACGATTTCGTTAAATGTAAACATAGATGGGTTGCCTGTATACAAAAGTTCAAGACATCAACTCTGGCCTATTTTGTGTAACATCTTTGAAATTCCCCACATACCTCCCTTTGTGATTGGTAAGATAACACTATTTCAATATCGTAGAAACTTTAACTACCTACTTTATTAAATTATTTATATAGATATATTATTTTTCAAGGAATTTATGCGGGTGAAGGAAAACCATCTGATCTAAATGCTTATTTAGAGTCTTTTGTGAAAGAAATGAACGAACTTGAAGAATATGGATTAGATACATCGTTGGCGCCAAATGAATCTAAAATCAAAGTCAAATTAAGAGCCTTCATTTGTGATTCACCAGCAAGAGCCTTGATTAAAGGCAAGTTTAGTATTGATATTATTTGAATTATCTGATATCTGATATTTTAATATGAATGAAAAATATGGATGTTTAATTTCTTACAGGTGTCACAAATTTTAATGGAAAGCATGGCTGTCTGAAATGTACGGTGATTGGCGAATACTCACATAAATCAAATACTGTAACATTTCCTAAGTCCAATTGTCCTAAAAGAAACGATAAAGATTTTCGTGCTAAAAAATATGAAGAACACCATAAGCATGATTCTCCGTTATTGAAACTAAACATAGATATGATAGAGGATTTTCCTGTGGCAGACTCATTACACCTAATAGACCTTGGCTTGATGAAGCGGTTGTTGATTGGATGGCGTGACGGAAAGTTGGGAAAATACCTAACCAAATGGAGTGCTCGTGAAATTGATATTGTCAATAGCTTTTTACTGAATTGTCAAATGCCCAAAGAAATTCACAGATCAATGAGATCTGTAGATGTTTTGGCCCATTGGAAAGGTTCCGAATACCGCTCTTTTTTTTATTATCTAAGCGTTATAATTTTAAATCACGTGCTCAAACCAGAACCATTTTATCATTTTTTAAACTTGTTTTGCGCCATAACGATTTGCTCAAATGAAAAGCATTTGCCACTCTTGCCAATTGCTGAAAAAATGTTAGAAGATTTTACAGAAAGTTTTAAGGCCTTCTACGGGCGAGACTACATTACTAGTAACATACATAATTTAACACATATAGTTGACGAAGTAAGAAAATTTGGTATTCTGCAAACTTTTAATGCATATCCTTTTGAAAATAAATTATACGCTATTAAACAAACTATCAGACATGGAAAACAACCATTACAGCAAGTTGCAAGAAGAATAATTGAAAGGCAGTTAATCGAAACGGAGCATCTTAGCGAAGAAATTGTACACTATCCATATATTAAAAAAAACCAGCGAAACGGTTTATTAGTTTTACACCTAGAAACATATATTTTATCATCGAAAGATGAAGACAAGTGGTTTCTTACTGACAAAAATCATGTAATAGAATTAAAATCCATCAGCTTAAAAGACAACACTAAGCTTGAAATAGAAATCACGGGATATCGCATTGTTAATATCCTCGACGCTTTTGAAAACCACTAAAATCTTCTTTTTGAATATTTATAAATGCGATTGTGCTCCTATTGAAAAATCGGAGGTATTATGCAAAGTTCAAAATATAAAATGTAAACTAGTTAGTATTACTTACAATTCAGAGATATTTTTCTTACCATTGTTACATACCCTGTAAATTTCAAGTTTAAAGAGCAAAAAATAAAACGATACTTTATAACAATTATGTTTTATTCAAAATTAAACATTAGTCTTACAATCTTTATAATCAGTCTTATAATCTTTATAATCAGTTTCATAATCAGTCTTATAATCGTTATAATCAGTCTTATAATCTTTGTCATCTTCATAATCAGTCATATAATAATCTATTGTAGTCTTCATAATCAGTTTGACTAATAAAATAATCACTCATCATCATCGTCATTTTAGCCTGACATTACCTATGTCTGGGTATGGGCCTCTTCTTTTTTCTTTTTAATCAATCTTATAATCATCTATTGTAGTCCTTATAACTAGTCTCAACAAACTTAATTTTTAAGCTTCTTTGTACGGCGGCCAGCACATCAACCTATCTCAAAAATCTGACAAATTTTCAAAATTGAACGTAATCCATAACATATAAGCACATTATTATATTATGAATGTTTTATGTGTAATAAAGTTGAAAGTCATTTAAAGAAATTTGTCAGATTTTTTGGGGTTGCTTAATGTGCTGGCAACAATTTTAAATTTATCTTAGCTTCCTTGTACTAATAAATCTTATAACTAATAAAACTTTACGAGTTAAACAAAATATATCAATTTAACTTCGCCATTAAGATCATGTAATCATCTTTATGGCAAATTTAAATTGAAATATTTTTTATAATATAATATAAGATTATATTCTTTAATTCAGGTCAAATATATAACCCTAATTTTGAGCATCGTCGCAGTCTGGTAAAATTTACTAAAACTACACAACTTAGAAGATAATTTCAGCAAATCAGATCAGACTAAATTTTTGTCTGAAATGATTTGATTTAGTTACTAGGGATATTGATCTATTTGTATTTGAGTGACGACAGCACGTCAGACTATCCCAAACTGTCAAAGACAGATTGGGGTAGTCTAATGTCTCTCGTGTTATAATTAATATTGATGCAAAAGTCACTTAGTCAAATAAAAATTAGATCAAATAGTTTCAGACAAAATTTCCTCTGTAACATCTTCAACTTCTAATTGGTTACCAGTGGTTTGTGGTGTAGATGTAGGATTTTCAGAAGAAGTCCTTTTGGCGCTATTTTTTCCTCTGCATTTACTTGCGGAAGTTCGTAATTGCTTCGATTTGGCCCGCTGATCGGCATTTCGCAAAATTGTTTTAAAAAAATTATGACAGTCAGTTAAATGGAACGACGAGTCTTGTTTATAAATAACTTCAAAAAAGAAACCAATCATCTTAGAGAAACCTTTTAAGCAGATTTTTTCTGTTGTTTCATTTTGGGAACGTGAAGCTCCAGTCCACGAACACGATTTGAAAAACTTTCTTTCAAACAAAATATCAATAATTGTATATGCTCTTGTGATTCCCTTCCCTGTCCCTTTAGTGCCAAACACACTAAACTTTCTTAGTAAATCTTCTCTATAATCAGAATCCATCAATTTATTTTCAAACTCTTCTAAATCTTTTAAATCTTGTATTGGTTTTAACATCAACGAATGGTTTTGTTTTTCTGTAATAGATTTTTTAATGAATTCTTCGTTCGTAACTTGTATTTCAGTCACTTGTAATAAAATCGATTTCAGTGTTTCGTGTAATACGGCTTGATTATTTAGTGTTGTGTTTAGGGTCCCCATTATAGTCTTCATATCGTCATTTATGGATTTTAGGTCACTTTTAATAGTGGTGATATCTATTTTCATGGATTTTAATTCGCATTGTTCTTCTGATAAACTTGTTTCTTTATTAATGTACGAGTATATTATAGGTGTGTCCGACTGATTACTTTCAGGAATAACAATGTATTTTTCAATATTTTCTTGCGGCGCGCTCAACGGTGTTTCAGATGGAGTTGACTCTTTCGGTGTCGTGATTTCGTAATTAGTCTAAACAATAACAATCATGAGTTAGCTAAATATGACGGCAATACTATTTTTTATGTAAGTAAATATTAAGTTAGTACAATACAGTGAGCTTATATGTTTGGAACGGTGATATACTTATAGTAACGGCACATTTTACTATGTTGCTGTCTAATATTCTCTGCGTAATATAACATCAATATATTTGTATGTTACGTATTTATAACTTACCACCATTATTTGTTCTCCATCTTCAGGTATTATTGCTGAAGAAGCATTATGCTCATTATTCTGAAAATATAATTTATTGAAATCATTTAAAAATAACGGACAACAATTTTGAAAGCAACGGTTTCGTTCGTGTGGTACAGACGGCGCGGCGAGCGTCACGATAATGCTAGCCCTTTCCACATAGTGACGCTAATACACGAGAGACTAGCACAGCGTGACGCTGTTTGTACCAGTCTAAGTTCATATAATCTCTCAGACAAAAGGAAATACCTACTTAATGTAAAATCGATCCACGATCTGTGAAAATATCACGTCAGCTACATGCACTATAAACAGGTATTTCAGAAGCGACTTTGAAATCAATTAACTTTAATTCAAAAGCACATAAGTATACTTAAATTCATCTTGGCGCGCGGCTCTAGAGTGCGTGTGCACATATATATAAATATGCAGCTTTGATTTGTGTGACAGTGAAGCGGGTGACGCTCAGTCGTCGTCCGAGCAACACGTGTGCAGGTTCAGTAATTGAAAATACCTATAATGTCACATACAGTTGTTAAATATATCATAATAAATATATATATACCTTACTAACAAAAATATTTACATAGTGTATACATACGCTACACAGTGTTTTGTCTTTTTCGCTCTTTTTCCAAAATAAGAGAGTTCGTGACAAAACACTGTATAGATTAAACACTGTAAATATATTTATCTATACTAATATTATAAAGAGGAAAACTTTGTTAAAAAACTACTGGACCGATTTTAAAAATTCTTTCACCATTCGAAAGCTACATTATCCACGAGTGACATAGGCTATATTTTATCCGGGTACGGGCAGTAATACCCACGGGATGCGAGTGAAACCGCGGGAAAACGGCTAGTTAGTAATAAGGATAATGTTAACGTCACGTAAATCTTTATTGTTACATTTCTATATATTTAATCAGTTTAATAGTCTGATCAACAATCAAATCACAATCAGCCGCCCGCGGTTGTTAGTAGTTAGTCACCCGCAGTCATGGTATCTATGCCTACAAGCTTTACGCACACATAGAGCCGCGCGCCAAGATGAGTTGAAGTTTCTGTACAAACCTTTAAAATTTCTTCTGCCATATTATCATATGACAGCTGTGGAAGATCAGAGCAATTGCGCTGTTTTTTTGATGAGACGTATTCTATGTCAGGTTCTGTGTCTGAATTATTGCTCATTATATCAATTTCATGTATTGCATTTTGATACGTTTTTATGCTCCGCCTTTTTACCGCACAGTTTATTTTTTCCCAAGATTCATCGGGCCAACTACCTTCATCCTTTTGTAACTTACTCGTCTGTGACTGGGTTTGTTTTCTGGGCCAATACAAAACTCCATCGCTCTCCCATTGATGTGGTACACATGTCAATACAATGTTACCCTTTTCAATGGTCTGAACAATTTTAAATGGCATTTTGAACCTGTAAACAAAATAATGTTTGACTAGAAAAAAAAGAATAATATAATCACCCACAAGTTTGTGGAAACACGTTGACCTTGCCTCGTAGAGAGTTTCAACACAACGCGTGATCAGGTCCGTCTCTAGGAAATACTAGTAGCTACTATACTCTAGGAAAGTTACTTCAAATATAGTAAAAATACGTAAATCTCTGGCGATACACCTTACTCACATTAAGCACACGCGCTCTTCCTGACAACTCAGGTGCTACTACTGCTAGACAGCTACTGGTTCGACATGCAACCGCCCCCCGCACCTCTGGCGCCCGTACTGCAGCTGTGTAGGTACTACCGCTATAATACGGCCGCTGAGTTATTACTGATTTGACAGATTCTTAATATTTATTATTCCCTTTATTCAATTAATTAAATTAAAGCAAATGAAGTGACTCCAAAAGTAGCAAATTGTATTTAATAAACAAAACTGCGCAGCTTTATCTCTGTCTCCAATTTATTTCTCAACGGATCATAGATTAGACCAGAACCACTAAAAAGTTGCTCGCTTGCTACTGAGCCTGCTGGACGCGATAAATATTCAATCACGAAACAAATGACACGATCTCATTACATGCAAAACAAGAAGTGATAGAGTAATCGACAGAAAGCACGCGGAGAGAGGGGATTCCCGTGCGGCAAGTTTAATTTCGTTCGTACATGCTTAGGTACTGCTGTTCCTGTGGCGCTGCCTCCGATCGACTTCCGATTTAATAGTGTCGAAGCCGAAACCAGAGTCGGAGGTGTATCAATCGGAACTTCCGACTTTTCGGAATCGGAAAAACTTCGTAACATCCTTATACTGTAGATACATTACATATTTTACATATAAGTGTATACTCGATGTAAATAAAGTAATTAAATTAATCCTTACTTCACTAAAATTGACAATTCGTCATGTGTCAAATCGGTTATAACTCCGCGGCCGTACTATAAACCACTGATACAGATAGTAATTCGATAGATAGCAGTTGTATAATCGTACCTTCAAAATATTTGTCAAACAGGGTGGCGCGGGAAGGAATTTCTTGTTATTTCGGTTGCCCAGTCGTATAATGTTTTTTTTATTATTATTTTATTGGATAGCACTATTCTAAAATTAGTTAAGTACTTTTGCGTGTGTAAAAGTTATGTGGATACAAAATCAGTAGCAATTTGTGCATTCATCTTCTATGTAATGGTCATATATGCTGTACTGGGAGCAATTCGGGCACCAAAAAAAGCTTTGATGCATGAAAAGTTTTAGATTTTCTTGATTAGAAATGAAGTGAGTAGGTCTATCCATATTGTTTAAATAAACTGGAAATCCACACCCATTGCAGCTTTCGGATAACACAAAATGTGTGTTTGTCCAAGGCCATCTCACATGATTTAGTAAAATCAATGACGATTTGGTCAAAAAACAGTCAACATCAAAAATGACCACCATCTTGTTGATTAAATCCTAAAAGGAAAATCAATCATTAGCTAGCTGACTTTAATTTACTTCAAGGGAACCCTAATTTGTTTTAAAATGGAGGCGAGTAGTCTGGACAGAAACTGCTACAAGTACTAGTTTACCTATAATGGTTCCATAAAGGACTTAATCAAGAGCAATTTTAAAACATGGCCGATATGCATAAGAATTTATGAAATAATTTATTCGCAACATTATACTAATGTGGAATTTTCGAAGGGCCCCGTGAAATTAACTAAATTTCGATACATATTTACAGTAAATATTACTTCCCACGAGTTCACACACTATATTTACAATATATTACCGATGTTTTAAAGTACTACAAGTAATAATAGTAATAGTAAGTTTACTTACGTTTTTACGTGCGTGGTAACACAAAAAATCCGGCACGACCAGTCAAAGCAACAACGAAAATAACTTGTATTAAAATATACTTAAAACTATTTTCTAAGACCATTACAAGTGCTTTATAAACAAGATTGCTCTAATAAAATACTTACGTCAGATACTAACAAGAGTGTTTGCACTTGTAATTGTTTAGTCTCATATCATTAAAGGCGCTATTGAGCTTCGTCAAGTATATTATAAGGCTTAATAACATTGTATAAGATGATTATAAGATAGTTATAGAACTAAATGCTCGTATAACTGCGCCCAAATTCAACTTTGTAGCATGCTACAAGATTCTTATAAGTGAAAATAAAATGCTCTTAAAGAACGTTTAAAGTACTGATTTTGCTTGTTGGGTAGTTACCCAAGCTATGCAGGGTCATAGAGACTCTATCGAAACATTCGGCACTTACTAGCAGACTTGCTGGAAGCTAGATTAATGATTCTTTTATAAGATAGGAGTTGCATCAAAGCTGTTTTGGAAACTTAAAGACCTGAGACATGAAAAGTTGTGTCTCCTCATACAGTCAAACTAAAAGGAGCATTTATTTCCAACAGACTGAAGAGCAGTACTATAAGAATGTCAAATACAATAAAACATAAGACATCCCCAATCACCGCGAAACGAATGTTGCAAAACCATAAATTAAAAAAGTTACTTCATTCATTATTCTGCACTACCTTGTGTATCCAATCCAACATAAATCATTTTTCCACTAATAAAAACTTCGAATCAATATCCAAAGCCACTTAGAGTATAATTGAGCCAACAATTGGCACTGAAAAGAAAAAGGTAGTATAATTAATACGAGCTAATTAGTGAAGTTGGCAGTTTGCCGGCTCGGTCCGTTCCTAGTCCATTTACTAGGTATGTTTATTTTGAAATGCAAATTCAACTTGCCATCCGATTATTGTGGGATTTAAAAATGAATGAATATTGTTTCTGTTGTTCAGAGTGAATTTTCACGTTGCTGTTTTGTTTTTTTTTTTGTTATTGTAAGTTTAATTGGCTGATGAAAAGTCTGTTCGGTTGTGTTGGCTTGAATTGAGATTGAATGTGTAATAATGTATTTAAGATTGCGTTTTTTTATGTCTTGCCTATGTATTCTTATGATTCATCATCATCCAACGAGCCTTTTTTCCCAACTATGTTGGGGTAGGTTTCTTGTTATTCTTATGATTGTATACTAATTGTAACCAAGTTCTGTTACGTGGCGAATCAAATTGAATCCTTTTTATGAATGGGAAATCATCAAATAACCCCCATGATTTTGGAATGGTGATGATTTTGATCCTTAAAGATTATACGTAGGTAGAGAGAACTGTGATCCCAAAATATTACACTTAGAGAGAGAAAAATAAAAATAAGCGCCAATCTATATATCTATATATACATATAATAAATCTGTAAAAAAACTGTGTCTGTACATTGAATATATTTAAAAAATAATAATTGGGTGAGGTTTAGAAACAGTAATGGAGCACAAATCCAAAAAAAAAATTCTGTCTGTATGTCTGTATGTCTGTATGTCTGTATGTCTGTATGTCTGTATGTCTGTATGTCTGTTTGTTTGTACACGCTAATCTTCGGAACTACTGAACGGATTTCAATGATTTTTTCTGTGTTGTATCAGTATTAAGCCTGGTCAACATATAGGCTATAATTTATCTTCGAAACTTGAAGACCTGATGCAGAACACCAACAGACCAACAAAACTATAAGAGATACAAAAATGGTGCCATGGCAAAAATTGTTTCATATGATGAGCATTTTCAGCTGAGATAATAAATTTTAAGATCTGGAACACCTGATGTGGAACCCCAAGAGCCCAGCTTCTCTGTACCATATACAGGTATGACGTTTTAGCAAAAGTTGTTCAATTTGATAAGCACTTTCTATTGACTTATACAAATTGAAGATCTAAAACACCTGATGTGGAACTCCAGGGGCCCAGCTAGACTATAGCATATAGAGGTATGACGTTTTAGCAAAAGTTGTTCAATTTGATAAGCACTTTCTATTGACTTATACAAATTGAAGATCTAAAACACCTGATGTGGAACTCCAGGGGCCCAGCTAGACTATAGCATATAGAGGTATGACGTTTTAGCAAAAGTTGTTCAATCTGATAAGCACTCTCTATTGAGGTATAAACATCAAAGATCTGGACCTGATGTGGAACTTCAAGAGCAATACTACACTAGAAATGTATAGAAATGAATGTTACAAAATAGGTATCAAAAAAAGTAATTAGTCCGTCTTTTAGATAACCTTAAAATAATGGACACGTATTTTTCTTTTCTCTCTCTCACAAACAAATAATAACGAAGATACAACAACGCTTGAATTTCGTGTTAAGTCACTGCTTAGTACAAATTTTACATACCTAGACGTGGCGTCACGAGCCCCCACTCTCCGAATTTGTTGCGTTATATCTCATTATTATTTTGTATGTCTCTTCCAGACCTCGGGACTACAGAGTTCCGAATTTTTGGGAGGCAAACGTGGGGCCGAAGCCAACACTCTGAAGGCCTTTTGAGACAACTTTAATGAAATGGTGAAACAAAACCGACGATTATTCCTTTATACACTATATAAATAAACCCGAGGACAATCCCCGGTGGACGTCGTTAAAAAAAAGACAATCCCCGGTTCTGTGCTATACCATTGCTAACTGTTGCTGGAAACTACTTGGGATATGAGCGGCTGAAGTGTGAGGATACCTCGGCGGATTTTAAACGCAGATTACGCGCTCCCTGTGGGTCACTTACCACGAGGCACCTATCCTCCGAGCAGGGCTACTAACCCTGCGACTCCACTCTGGACGGCCAAGCCAAGCCAGAGGCGTGAGACCTACCCCCGTCATGGTTCACTCCGACCGGCCGGAGATGGGGGCAGTATACTCTCCCTGGAGAACTCAGTATATATAGCCCACCGGGGTCGCTACTCCCCGTCATCAGCCTCAGATATCCTGCGGTGCTTATATCTCATTATTATTGTCGTTATTATCTCAAGAGCCTTTGTCCCAATTATGTTAGAGTCGACTTCCAGTCACGATGCAACTGAGTACCAGTGTTTTACAAGGAGCGACTGCCTATCTGAGCTCCACAACCCAGTTACCCGCTCAACCCAATACCCCTTGGTAAAACTGGTCAGACTTACTAGCATCTGACTACCCATAACGACTACCAAGAATGTTCAATGAGAGCCGGAACCTACAGTTTAAGGATACCAATGACCGTTATTTGGAGGGGATGCCTCCAAATAACGGTCATTGGTATCCAAAATATACGTAGAAAGTACATACGAACTTAGAAAAGTTGCATTGGCAGGTACTTGCCAGACCTGGAATCAAAGACGTACGCTCATACTTGAGAGATTGGTTCTCTACCCACTAAACCACCACGACTTCCACTAAGTCATCACGACTTTGTTATCTCAGTAACATTTAATGTTTTTTTTTAACGTATTAATACGTGTAATATTTTTGCCACACACAACTTAAATGCGGACTAATTAGAATCACTACTTTTATCCCTATGGTCACGTCTTTTGCGGTTCAGTTCTCAGCGTTTTGTTTAGTCTGCTGTGCTTTTGCAGTACAAAAATTAAATATATGGAACGTTTCTAATGGCTATGCGTATTCCGTTGTTTTCAAGTCAACGGGCCCTTAAAATTCAATATCAGACGGTTCAGATCTTTGATTTTGCTGACCCCGTAGTCGCTGGCATAAGGGACTTTATCCGCGTACGAAGTCGCGGGCAGAAGCTAGTTGTATAATATAATAATAGTAGTAGAAATAGCCTTTATTCTCACACTGATTGTATAGACCACCTAAGTGAACCCATTACTTCTAAAAGCTAGTATTTTTACTTGCCAAATTACATGAATAAAATACGTGTTGCTAACAAAAATATGTGTATAATCTACCAACTCAATTCTCTAAGGCATTAAGTTTATAGTCGTCATTAATCTTATCTGAATATTAGTTAGATTTATGTTTTAGCCCGTAAATAATAAGCTAGGGTTTTGTACTATCTTATCTTATTATCGTAACTATCTAAGCAGTAATTTTATGCGCGGTGTTGTGTTTTCAGATTGAAAATGTTAGAAGTTACCTTGTGACGGCCACGATTTTGTATTTTTGTAAATACAATTTCTTTCTGCTACTTAGTAATTTTGTTGCAAAGTCAAATCGTAATTATTAATTTTTTGTACATTTTATTTATTAAAAACCTGCAATACAATATTTAAAATAGGGTTTCTTCACAGAACTTTATTATTTACTGTTTCCCATTAAAAAGTAAGTAATTACTTATCTTCTTAGAAGTTACATTACCTAAATAACTAATTATAATATTTTTAAAATGAATAGTTTATTAGTAGATGATAAATTACTTTTATAATTAAAAACCTAAGCTGCACCTTTAGTGTTTAAGTTCATTGCTATTTTACCATAAGTCAATGACCTATTTCATTTTTGACCCATATTTTTTTTTTGTTTTTTCCTTGCAGAAGTGTCTTGGAAATTAATGTAATCGCATGGTCACCCTACTCATACAGTTGATCCGATTTGTAATGGACTGATGTAAAGGTATCCACGAGGACTGGCTTTAAGCTGCATTTTGTTATTTCTACCATAATGATTTAGATTTTTTTATTAAATTTCTAGGATTTTTTTATAAAATAAACGGTCTTTGCAACATTATTATACGAGATCTTGTGATCGATGCATACCAAAGTCTGAGCCAATGATATGTCTGCACAAACACCCTGTCATCATATTTTCACTCAGACTTCAGTTTTTATACACAGAACTCACATTTATACTTCAGACTGTAAGTTAGTAGAGATATTTGTACAAACTTAAAGTTTGTATCGTGTGGACTCACTATTAGGCCTTATGTATAAAGGGCAACTATCCCGACTTAGATGAATATTACCATGATATAAATGATTGGAAAGCTAAGCAGTTTCCATGGAACTAAGGTGAAATCCCGGGAAACAGCTGGTTCTATATAAGTATTTCATAGTAAGCACATTTCTACTGTAAAATATAACATCTTTGGTAATTGTTACGGATAGACAGAAGCGAGTGAGTCTGACAACCAGTCTTACCTATTAGTATCCGGTAGTCCGGGTAACTGGGTTGAGAAGGTCAGATAGGGCAGTTGCTCCCTGTAAAACACTGGTAGTCAGCTGTATCCTGTAAGACTTTAAGCTGACCCTAACATAGTTGGTACATAAGCAAGCACATTGCTAATCAAAATTTAACTTAAACCACGTTTAATCAAAACCATTGACCAACCACAATAAAGATTAAGATTAACTTCAAAGTCTAGTACTACTCGAGTCTAACATAAGCAATTTGTTTAACCAACGTTAATTTTGAATAGTTAACGTGGTGATTAATCATTGTAAAGTTAATTAATGCTCAAGTTCTGAACGCAGATGGGGTTCGCTCCATGCGGGTTATGTGAGATAAAATGAAGATATTTTCAGTTGAAAATTTTCCTTCTTAGTTGTAAAGAATATTTTGAAGACGGACTTTTTTGAGAACTATCAATTTTGAGCGGTATTGAGGCATAATCTGTTGAAATAGTTTAAGAAAAATTGGCAAAAGGAATTCATGAATATAAAAAGATGGCTGCAAAGAATGTTACATGTGAGATGACGTCACATTAAGGAAATATTATGAAAGAAGAAAACCAAAATAAAACATTGGAATAGGAGTAGGAAATGATGATAAAGTAAAAATAAATTTCCGATACCGGGAATCGAACCCGAGCCTCCTGGGTGAGAGCCAGGTATCCTAGCCACTAGACCATATCGGATGTTGTTATTACCACTAAACTTTTCGTTGACATATTCGTAAAAACTTACTCAACTTCGTAGAAAAGCTTATTTCAGTCGCTCAATTGAAATTGATAACAAAATAACAATATTTGAAATACATTTCGATGAAATATGTACATACACAAGTGGACTAAAGTCCAAGTTATTTTAATTTCACACAATTTGCATAATAAAACTCAGTACTTACATAACTTTTTCTCATAAATAATTTTATTACTAAAATTATAATAAACTTTCACCTAGATTACCTAGAATTATATGAATATTTTATTCTCTTTCATAATTTTAGTGTTTAACATTTTCAAACTGAAAAAAAAAATCGGACAATGGTAAATAATAATATGATATTATTTAAGTCCCACTTTTTTTTAGTTTAAGGTTTTTTACTAGAATAGTTTTTAATTTGATCTGTAAATGTGATTAATAAATGAGTAAGTACTGAGCAAATATCAATTTGTGACAGGAAAAGTTTAGAAATAACGCATACCCTGCCGAGATGGTGAGCTTCGTTGTCAAAGTTTTACTCCCTCGTACTCAGGAGTCTGAAATAAAAACACTGTTCACTCTTAATTCTTTATATTAACACAATACATAGATAAAATTGCCCGTTTATTATTTATTTTATAAGTTACAGCGGGAATCAAACCCGAGATCTCGTGCACAGCAGACGCGCTTGCGACCACTAGACCAACAAGGCTACTTAGTATAGTAAAGCTATTGTCTAAAAACCTATTCTCCAAAATACGCCATTACTATAGAAACCCATAATAATATTCATAAACTATATCAGCTATTAACCCAGACAGTTATAGCCCATATTGTCTTCTAACTGGATAGGTTACCTGCTAACCTATAGATAGGAGTTGGCGACGCCATTGAATATGTGATCGACTATTATTTATTACTTGTTTGTTTCATTTCGTTGTATTAGTGAAGATTTCTTTGGAGTTATTGACTTGGATTGGCTAGTTGTAGAATAAGATAAGGATAGACACATAACAAGTATGAAAATCTTAAAATTATGTACCGATCTTGTCAATAGTAACACATACAATAAAGAGGAAATATTTGACTATTTGTTTAAATGTTGCGATGAAAATACTGAACAGATTTGTAGAAATCTTACGCTAATGGGAAATTTCATTATCTCCGGGTGATATAAGCTACTATGCGACAAGAAGTTTGGCCAGAACTATATAATAAAAGTTATGTACGGCATTTGAAGTCCATAGCACACATCCGATATGGTCTAGTGGCTAGGATACCTGGCTCTCACCCAGGAGGCTCGGGTTCGATTCCCGGTATCGGAATATATTTTTTAATTATTCATGTGCTTAGCTTTTTGCTATCACAAATAAATAAATTCATTTGTAGACAGTGGAAAATATTATTTAACCCGAGTTGAACAATTTAAGAGTTCAAAGATGCAAGAAAATTCTCAAACTAATAAAATAATGCTGACTAATTTCATTGTGGGTATTCTCATTTTCCCAAAAGGCCTGGGCGGTAATATTAGTTGCCATATTTTGTTATAATTGAACCCTATATTTCAACTTCAAACCAGCAAATTATACAGAAGGAATCCCAAACATTTTTATGCCTAATTTTAGTTCTTAAATGTTGCAAACTTTCAATTTCAATGGCATAACATTTTGCTACAGAAATGTGGACTTTATTGCTGGGGGGTAAGGTGCTAATTTATTTTAAATAGGCATTATTAACGGCAAAATTGGTGTAAGGAAATGTAAGCTGCGTGACACAGTTTTCAGTGGGGGCTTTGAAATAAGCGATGATGACACGACCGTCGCCTTTTGGACAACTGGCTGTTTCTCGTGGTTTCACTTTTACCCTAAAGAAAGTTTTGTGAAGTAACAGTGCATATCTTTTCAAAGGTATTCCAGGTACTTAAATGATGAAAAGTATGTTACAGCCTTTTTATCGTCCCACTGCTGGGCACAAGCCTCCTCTCACACGGAGAAGGATTGAGCATTAGGTAATCACCACGCTTGCTCAATGCGGGTTGGTGATTTTAGACTTTACAGTCCAGGTATCGTCAAGATGTTTTCCTTCACCTTTTTATCAGCCATTGGTGTCCAAGATATACTTAGACAGTACATACAAACTTAGAAAAGTCCAGACAAGTTGTCAGGTCAGTAGGCCCATAAGTTTAATGTGAAACCGTGACAGACAGACAGCAATAGCTATTGTGCAAAAACAAAATATTGTCGTAAATACGACGTTAGTCTCTCAGATGGGATTGTTTCTGTTTGGTATCACATACAACAGAGGGAACCGACAGTATTAAATATTGTGCCTTTGGCAACCAACTCCCAGTACCTACAAATAATACTAGCTTGCGTGAATGGACATACTATAAGACACTATTCAAGCTTTGTCTCCTCTAAGAAAGACTTATGCAAAGGACTGAGAGAAACCAATTGTTGATATTATAATATCCATTATATACCAGTGCCTTATGTATGTACAAAGAACAGTGCTTAATATTTTTCAGCTTCTTACGAATCATAAACCTCCAATATGCCACTGACCCGCAAGAAGACAATTTGACCTCAGCTCTATTCTTTGCCATTTAATAACAAAACACCCATAAAATACACACACGGGCAATAAATCCGTCATCATAAAGAAGAACACTAATCTCGTAAAAATAGCCTGACCAATAGAGCTACCAGTTTCTCGAATGTTCCGAAAAAGGCCAAGAATCCAGCTACAGTTTCCCCGAAAAGGGCCAAACTTAGATAAGCCGGTATCTCTTCAATTATTAATCCACTTACATCCATTACAGTTCCTTAGTCAATCAGGCACTTATGCGGTCTACGTCAGAACCGCTGTCACAACTCACCGATCCTCTCGAAACTGTATAGAGAGTTGCTACCTAATTGCTACCAGCTACCATTAGTTGCTACCAATTGCTACCCTCGTGGTTTTGAAGATATTCAGCATTCAAAGGTGACAGCCAACGTAGCCAACGTAGCCAACGTAGCCAAAGGGGTAGCGATTAGATAGCAACTCTGGGTGAAAAAAAAACTCAGTAGTTTTCCGTTCCATTTCTTCACACTGGGAAAAGTGAAAGCCATCCTGATATCAGAATGGTTGTCACCTTTGGATACTGAATATCTTTAAAACCACGAAGGTAGCAATTGGTAGCAACTAATGGTAGCTGGTAGCAATTAGGTAGCAACTGTTTATATGTATTTCGGTTCGGATAAGATCGGTGAGTTGTGACAGCGATCCTGACAGAGAACTTATACTCCGTTTTCGAGGCCTCGTCGCGGGAAATCTTTCTCTCGCAAATTAATTATACGTCAGTGAGAATGCGTGGATGAAATTGTTTGAAAAGGAGCGCCTAAGTTGAGCACATTATTTTGTTCGTAATCATCTTACTTGTGTGTGTTTTTTGGGCGACTAATTAATGGTGTGTTTTGGTTGTTGAGAGCGTTTCGAGGAAGTTCTTAAGATGATTTTAATGTACGAAGAAGCCTTCCTTCCCTTATTCTCATAACGTGAAAAAATCTGCCCGAAGATAAAATTCTATATGAGCAAATATGCCCCATTGACTTCGATAGACTATTACAAAAGGCCTAACAACCTAATGGCTCAATATTTCAACAATTCCCCAAGCACCATTACGTTAACTTCACAACATATTCAAAGCAATCAAAACCGTTAAAATAATAACACCGATATTTCTCAAAGGACATTGAACTGTAATCAGACTCAATCATGTCGTGTCTATGTGTGTGTGTCCTGTGTATGTACAGGAGCCATCATACGCGCCAGTGTGAGTCTGCTATTACAATTCAATCAGGCGTTAGCGATTTGACATTTTCTCTCTTACAAGACGATATTAAGATATTATTAGAATCTCAATGAGAATCGGAGAAACATCGATCCATTCGGTTATTACTTCACATTTGACGTCTGTATTCTAACGTTCCGATAATATCTATTAAACATGAAGAATCTTCGTAATTTTTTCGACATCGGTAAAATCTAATGTTATTACTGTTCCTACGAGTATGCTTTGGGCAATAAAAAAATATGGTAGGAGAAATTTATTCAGACGGGAGGTAGTACCTGTTTCTTAGTAAGTAGGTACTCAAGGAATGGGCTTATGACGTCATACGAGAGCCTAGTTAGGTTGTATTTATGTACGTATATTTGGAGCGCTTTTATGATTGTCTGTTGGGTAAAGAGTCATTTTTGCTGGCGGCAAATGACTTTTAACGTACCTGCGTATATTTTCTTTGTACAATGTATTCTAAAGAACTGCCTTTATGTGTTGGAGCTTCATTATTTTTCACAGCATTAATTAACAGGATCATAGGGAGTCCTATAGGTTTTTTAAACTACTAAAAGTCATAGTTACGACTGAAGATCCTGGTTTGCTTGGGCTGCGGGATTGTTTGAAAGAGTTACCGCGGCCCTGGTACATAAAAGGCGGCGACGGAACACGACGGTTTTGAGTCTGACACTCCCTCACCGCAGCTAACCCACAGCGGGAGGGGCCATTTGATGAGTTTTGACGTCGTTAAAAGAAAAGTCCTGGTTTGCTTGGCCATATTCTATCAAAAACTTTAGGGTCTCTCTAGAGCCCATTGTGTACTTGTTCTTCTATCGAACAACCTTGCAATGCAGCAGCAGGCTTCAAATTGAGGACTACCAGAATATTTCCTGGAATCGATCACTATGGACTTAGTTAATCAGATTAATTCCATTGTCTTCTGTCTAACGGCGAATAGATTGCCTCAAAATCATCTATTGTTCTAGTTTAATACTGTAAGCTGCTCATTACTATTACTGCAAACTAGCTAATTAAATATTAGGCTGTGCTAATTAACGTGAGAGTAAATGTATAAGATCATAAAGTTGTGTAGTGAAGACAAGAATCTCAAACAACCAACCACGTCATTGTCATCGACCTGAAATCTTTTTATTGAGTGAACTGGAGGTTAAATCACCTAACTCGTCATAGTTTCACAGTTTTCTTAAATACTCCTGAAAGGCTATCACGTAAAATTTTAACAACAGTTAACGATAGCCAGTTTTCGTATCTTCTTAGTAGGACCAAGGTGATTCACCACTACAGATCAGCACCTGCTCTCCGCTGGTATCGGTCAGTCTGGAATAAGAGTCTCTCTTCAAACCTTACCGTAGCGAGACCCTTCTCTGCTTCGAAGAGAATGTGAACCCGTCGATTTGTATGCTGATCTCTCTTCAGCCATAACAGTTGGAGACTTCATTTACTATGAGAGTGAGATCCTTAAGGGATGTAAATATCCTGGTTTATCTCCTCTCAGAAGAGCCGTTCTTTAAGAAAAATTACTCCAAATGACATAATTATCTGCTACTTACCCACATAAATATCCAGCTTTATTGTTTCATACTTTTATTTAGACGTAAAGAAAATAATTGATGGTGTTCCTTTGAGGCGACCACAGACACCGCAGTAGCGTGTTTGTATGCTATTTATATTGCTGGCTGGCCGGTTGATTAATCACATTGTCTTGACAAGCCAGATCTAGTGGACTGCGTCGAAATAATCTATAGTGGGTGTATTAGTGGAGTAATCTGTTAAGCTTTGCAGTTCATTTTAGTGTGGAGATGATGTATTATTGAGTATGTTTCTCGTTATATGACATTACCTCTTTGATGGATACTGTCTACACTACTTTTCAATTATATTATTCCTTTAATTATCTCAACCGCGTCCTGTGGCAACTTCCTCAGATGAAAAGTAGCTTACCTCAACAAATGGCCTATCTAATACAGAAACAATTTTACTTACTATTTTTAACGAATTAGACATAAAAATCTGACTATTGAAAATCGAATTTTCGCAGCATTTTCGTTTAAAATAATCAATTTAAGTAGTTTGAGAACACAAGTGGGCAAAATACCATAAAAAACACAACCCACTTCTTAGTCATCGGTCAAAAACAAAAGATAGTCTTCTTAGTCATCGCATCGGTCAGAAACAACAGACAGTCTGACAATATCACACAAGTTTATAGACGTTATCAGAACGCTTGACGGATTCTCACATTAAGTACTGGTCATGTCATAAAAAGCCCATATCTTTATCTTTGGTTTTAAGGTTTTTTTACAAGGGAAGTTATGATGTAATCCCGGAGGCACGCATCAACGAATACGACCGTATTGTATGGGAAATGAAGATATTATTTTGATGTATATGGGGATACTGAATTACGTAATAGTTGGTTTTCTTATGTATGGTTTTTGTGGTGAGATTATCCTGTTAAATAATATCAGTTATTTCTTTGATTTTACTTGTATCATGCATAAAGAAACTCTTTGGAACCGTACAATTACGTAAAAGCTCTAAAAGGCCTATTTCAAATAAAAAAATGACTTTACTAAACTAAACTTTATTTCCCATGTTATTTTCCAACTTTCCATCTATTAAATCGTTTATATAAAATTGTTACAAATTACCCGCTATATGCTACATTAGATCATTTTACTTTGAAAGTTTTACCAATTATTAATTTGAGTAACCGCATAGTATTTAGTTACCTTACTAAATTGTTTTTTTCATCACAAACTGCTCAGCTCAACCTGATAAAAAGGCTCAGTTCAGTGACTCAAATCAGTTCAGTAGCTAGTACCTATAAGCATCAAAGGTAATACAAAATAATTTCACAAAAACTCAAAATTCAAAAAATTACACTTAAAAATTTCAAAAAATATTCTTCAAAAATCTTGAAATAAAATAGAGTGAGCAGCTCAAAAGCAACATGTAATAATGTGTCGTAAGTTCTCATTGGCAAGCTCATTTTTTACCTAAATGGCAAGTTGCCAAGTCCGATACCGGATTATGTCTTTATGAGAACAATTTTCAAGCATTTTGTTGCTGAGTAGGTATAGGTGAAGAGAATAATTTTCTTGTTCTTATTATTTTGTTGGAACTGCTGGTTTTTAGGTGTCAACAGTTTTCTGGATATTGTCTGACGATTCTCGATTTATATGTAATAGATTCTGTTCTACATGCAGTATGATAAGGTCATTGTAAGAAATATAAGTTTTGTTTATTAATCAGAGTAATATTACTAAGGGTTATATTGCCTTTGTACAAATCTTTCCTTTCCATTTATTTCTGACTTTCAGAATTTCTGACATATAATTTCCCTTTTGTAACGGAGGTCATTTTCATTTCACGTAGGTAATAAGCGCTTGTCCTGCTTAAATCCACATGCATAAACCTCATCTCAAAATTTTAAGGTAAACTAAAAAAAAAAACAATAACGGGAATTCAAAGCACTTTCTTTGACCTATCCTTTTAACATCCCCAATTTACCTCCCCCAAAAAACATGCCACAGTCTAAAAAATATTCCCACACTTCAACACCGCAAGTAAACATGCTCCACTATATTACGAAGACACGAAACCAATCTATATCAGGAACTCCATTTTTTACTGAAATGGCAAGCTGCCAACTTTCAGATACTAGGCTATGTCTTCGAAAGATCAATTTTGAGGCTTTCACGCTAAAATAGGTGTTGGATAAGGTTCGGGAAGATGACTTACGGTTGCATTTTTGGATGTAATATTTTTGATGTTTTAGTTTTAGAATTTTGAAAGGTTGTTATGGTTATAGAAGTGTATAGCTATGTGTAATAGCACACACATACACACACAGATCTACATGTGAACTTTTTTTTTATTTTACGTGACAATTGAAATAGAAAAGACCCCAAAATAGTTGGTAAAAGCCTCGGCAGATGAGATGATGAATTTTAATATAAAAGACTTATTAGAGAGAAACACCAACAGCTTTGTGTATATGTATAAATTAACAAAAATAATGGGATTAAACAGTTGCCAATTACAGGTGAACCAACATTTGTAAACATATTATGTGGTACTAAACGAAGCTAAATGAATCTACTTCAATTAATTGAAACAAACTAGATACCAACAGAAATATGACAAAAAATCATGGACATAAAATTGGCAAAAAAATAATAATTTAAAACCAAACTTTTTAACAATATTACACAAACGCTCAATGCCAATTAAAAAAGTATTTTAACAAAACTTTTTACATAGAACTCGGACAATTACCGAAGTGAATTAAATTGCAACATTTGCCCATTAATGAAAGGCCGGTTATTATAGAAACATCGACAGTTTATGATTCTAGGAAGTTTTAATTCGATACGAAAGCGAGTCGAAGTAATATTTGCAGAACTCGATGAGTTATGCATTAAAAAGTTCCTGGACTTTTATGACATAATATGGATATTACAGTTTTATTGATTAACTGGTCAGCTACCTCCAAGGGAAACTACTTCCATCACATGGATAAAAAGAGCATATTTCCTTCTCCTTGTACTACAAAATATGTGACTTTGACCTCAACCGCTGTATCAACGCAATTCTCATTTTTGTATGATATTTTATAAGGATTAGGTAACATATGTACATGGAAAAGGATACATGTATTAATATACCTACTGCTGCTGCACCTTTGAGGGGCTGTAGTGACCATAAAGACTAGTGTGGAACTACAAACATTATGACAAATTAATATCATTTTGAAGTTTTATCTACCAAAAATAAAATATAAATGAGTAAATCTTCTCATCTCCAAAAATTACATACATACTTAATCAATTTAATACCATTCTTAACTAACATCAAAACAAAACCGCCTGCATACCTAATTCCGATTTATTCATTTCAAGCACAATATTACAAACACAGGTAAATGCTGTTTGCACCTATAAATCGATGGATCTTCCTACTGCCAATTCCCGAACGAAAATAATTCTCGTCGTAAAATATCACAGTGTACATGGGCGTTGACAACAAGATCCTACCGTGTCTTGTAGGGCTGTGCCGGGAGTTATGGGAATATTATTTTGTGGTGTTATGGTGTAAATATTAATTTATGAAGGCTGTTTGGTTTGAGGTTTCTGTAAGGTGAAAACTTTAGAAATGGTTAGTTTATGATGGAGCTATGGATAAATATTGAATTGGACAAGGCTTGGACAAGGCTCGAAGAGGAAGATGTCCAGGATAGAGCGAAGTGGAAGAAGAAGATATGGAAAGCGGACCCCGTCACAAGACGGGATAAACGCTCAGAAGAAGAAGAAGAAGACAAGGCTAGGAAAATCGCTTAGCTTTCTGCATGTGTAGGCTCAATTTTTGGTGGGAGTACGCGAGGGGTATGGCAACAAGCAACACCTATGCTCGGAAGTTAGTTGCGAACCGCCGTTAAGTTTGGCGAGAACTCCTAAGCCATTATTACTAAGGTTAGTGTAGAAGCTGTGTTCAAACTGTTATTTTTGTGTAAAATAACAGTTTACTTGTGATGTTTATTTTTTACCAGAATATAATTGTAAGGACTTACTAATAAAGACAGATAGATAAGTAAATATTTCTAGCAAGTATAGTCTAAAACATCTTTCATATAAAAATCACTCAAGTCGCAACATTAGCACTAAGTGGAGTTGGTGCTCATCTCATTAGGTGCTCATCAATCGCTAAATGTATTAAAGTATGCGTGAAATGTCTCGCTTGAACGATCTCTCGCAATTCAATACCTGTTCTATTGCTTAGTGAAATCATTACTGTTATAATGAAGGTAAATAATATAGCAAAATAAATATGAAAAATCTCTGTGAGGGAAACTTAACCTAAAGCAAACTTTTGCTTGTTATGAAATAGCTTATTTTGCAAGTTGGACCATCACTTTTACTCGTCATTTTAAGAACGCTGGGGTCGGCATTTCCTAACTGACTGATCCCTGAGAAGAGACACCAAAACAAACTCATCTAAACATGTTACGAATCAATGAGTGTCACCAGGTACGCACCATGTTAGCTATATAGAACTAGTGGACTGACTTGAAAAAATGTTTCAGAGTTCATACACCGACCTATAGTTTTTATCAAAGTGTGAAGAGTAGCGGGTACCAATGGGATGACACAGCTGGCAGAACCTACTATAATGTTATACGTAGCTAAATAAAAATTGTTTGTTTAATCATTCTATGGGTTTAACCGGATCTCAAGGGGAGTATTTCGATACCTACTTTTTAATCTGAATCAGTCATTTTATCATAACAGCACAATTAACTAACAGATCTGCTTTATTCCCTTATTCCATTAGTTCGTTTCCAATACAATAGAAGTAGGTAATACTACTAACTTTGTAAAGAAACTACATAATAAATGTAAAAGCTTGCAATATTAACTAGTTTACCTATCTCTAGAGGTACAAAATGAAACGACAGGTGCTCTAAGAAAAATCAGGAAAAGTTAGCTCAAGATAATCCTATGATAAGCTGTAAGCTTGGATACTCAGACGGATCTGCATTAAGTACGGGTAGTGAAGACCGATTGCACAAGGCTATCTAATCGTGAATTGATCAAACTAAACTTAGATAAAAGGCTTTTGAAAGATTCAGTTGAACTCAGTTTAGTTTTTAAATATTTTGTTTGTCTCTACATGAACCTGGTTATGGATGGTCTATGGTTGAATAGGGTAGTCGTCGTTCGACAACAGTGTAAAGAAAATTATTAATTATCACCAGGTAAAATAACGAGGCATACATACTCTTACATTTTTGGAGTCATTTATTTATTTAGAACATATAATTTACATACTCTTACATTATTATTATTTTAACTACACTGTTGTATTTGTATTGTCAAGCTATAATACAATCTGTGACTAATTTTAATCAGGGTTACTTACCTATTTAAAAAATAACAAAGAACTTAATCTTAATATATAAGAATAATGCTTTTAAACTAAGTTTCGTAAAGTGGCATTCGGCTTTATCTAACTAGAACTTAACGACAAAAAATCCTAGTTTTATCTAAAACCGATTTTAGATACGATACCACCCCTAATTTCACCTCGAGGTAAATCCGCTAGCGAACACAGACTCGGCCGTACGCCTCTCGCGATAAAAACGGGGTGTTCTATAAATTATTCATAAAAAATCTTGACGCGCCCCATGCTAAGGTGGGGCGAATATTGTATGCCCGTGTTAGTTGTTTAGCCTTGTGTCTTGTATGTACTTTGTTGACGGTGTTAAGACAGTTCAGGCTTATTTTTATTGGTCGTTCAGTCAGACTTACAACTCGCTAGCAGTTATATTGACTAATTGGTGTATAGTATATAGTAGTACTATGTGTTTTTATTGGTTTTGCGGTATAGGTAATCAGAGGACTGCAATTGTGGCTACACTGTATTGTTTTTCTGAGGTCCATTATGTACCAGGGCCACGGTAAATCTTTTGGACAATACCACACCATGACAGGCTTTGACTCTAAGCAGACAACTGCTTGAGGAGCGCGTGAAACGTGAATATCATACCTGGTGTGGGGATACTTATGTCTGTTCAGTACATCTTTTACAAAGAGAAAAGAATATTCTAGAAATCGTATGCAAGTACTATGAAATAAACATGCATGCGTGAACAGAATTTCTGCTACCCCACAAGCTGTAGCGACCAATAAAAATACACGCCTATAAGGAGATTGTGCAGACTTTTCTAGTGAAAAATTAATTTAATTACAGGTAACTGATAGGAATTTCACGGAAAACCTTGTAGGAGAAGCTTAAAAGAAGTCTCTGTACAGTTCTTCATCAATACTTTTCTTGGTATTACGCTTATTGCCAATTATTTTTTTATGGAGACTAATGAATAATTTCTTGGAATCCTTTTGATTTACAAATAGAACGTATTTATTTGTAATTACCATCTAATCAATATAAATTATAAACTCACATTGATCAATCATTGTTAATTGCTTGTGGTACATTGAATTCGGTGATCAACGTCAAAATTGATTCCACGTTAGTTTGACCAAAAACACAAAAAGTATAAAAATGTTAATCTAGACGAGACCTTTGGTAAAATTTCATTCATCCATGAAAGGGTATAGTGAAACCCTATACCTATACGTATCTATAGATATATTTTACTAATAGCTATGGAGCAAGGAAATTTGAGCGGAGTTGCCATAATGCCGGTAGGTCAGGCGCCTTCTTCTAGGTCAAAAAGGTACGGTGGACATGACCTAAACGATCAGTTACGAGGAAACTAACATGGTGTTCGGATTCTATAAGACATTTTTTTGGTAACACAAAAAATGGTCGGGTCCCAGGAAGGCGTATCAGAGCGCAGACTGTAACGTTCCTCGTTCCCCCCCACCCGCATTTTGGCGAGCTACTTTGAAAATCTGCGAACTCGAAAAGGAAGATGTCCAGGATAGAGCGAAGTGGAAGAAGAAGATACGGAAAGCGGACCGCGTCACAAGACGGGATAAACGCTAAGAAGAAGAAGAAGAAGACTTTCTTAGGAGATTTTCCGTTATGGCACCTCCGTCCATTTTGTTCTCCATGGGTAATAACTATGGGCGAAGTCATATGGAAACCTGTCGTGGAAGAGGGTTCGTAGATTGACGTCTTATGACCGGCAGATATATGGGACGTAACTAGGTAATGAGGTATGTCTTTTGTTATATTGGTTGTTTAAGTTTACGGTTAAATTCATTGGGAGGGATATATAATAGAGGTATAATATTGGCAGTCGTTACAGGTAGTCGGAAGCCAGTAAGTCTGACACCAGTCTAACCAAGGGGTATTGGGTAACTGCGTTGAAGGGTCAGATAGGCAGGGCAGTCGCTCCTTGTAAAGCACTAGTACTTAGCTACATCCGCTTAGACTGGAAGCCGACTCCAACATAGATGGAAAAAAGGCTCGGAGGATGATGATGATGAGAATATATAGTTATATTATCAGACTAGGATACTGCTCCGGGGTACCACTCGCGTCACAAAGAAAATTCTTCCTGCAACCAGATGAGTAGCCTTTATGTTATTCTGATGCATAAACTACATAATATTGAAAAATAACAAACAAACACGCACACAAACATTTTTCTTTTTTGTAAATATTACTATGATAATTAAAAATCTTTTACTTTTACATTATAATAATGTAAAAATTACTAAGAAATCGCGGGTGGAAGCTGATATTATTCTATATTATGCATTCCTTCGAGACGCTGTGAAGTTTAGATTGTAGGGAAGTGGTAAGTGCAAGAGGGGAACCATATTAGTACTTAAGAAAAAACTTTCTTCTGCATAGTTCTTGAATTTAATTATTATGCACCCCAGTTTATTACTGAAGAAAATATTGTGCAGAATTTATATATTACAATACAGCGAATGATTCACATAACTGTCTCGAGGTTAACTTTTAAAATCAAAAATGTATTTTGGTACCTTTTTTGGAAAACTAAACTCTGAAACAGAATTATTATTATTAAATATTACAATTAAGTTCGGCTTAGCAAAACTTCAACACTAAATTTTTGATCACACTAGGAAGTCTAAATAAAAAGAAAAATACAAACCAAAAGTTATCTTTTAAAAATTGTTAGCAACAGAAAAAGCTTCTTAAGAAGTTTTCTTCTAAAGACCAAAGCCGTAATTAGATTTTGCTACTTATAAAAAGTTGAGGACACGGATATTTTAAAAGTGAGGTTATATTCATTGTGAAAGATATAATTAGATTCTTGCAAATGACGACATTCTGATGCCGAAGTCAGACATTCTGAAGTCCTTTACGTTTAACAATAAATAAACCCTTTTCCAACTATTTTGGGGTAGGCTTCCAGTCTAACCTGGAGACAGATGAGTACACTGGTTTTACTAGGAGCAACTCAACCCAATTATCCGGGCAACCCAATACCACTAGGTAAGACTGGTTGTCAGACATTCAATGTTACTTGTCAATACTATGCATTATTACAGAACTTCAGAGAAATCTTAATAGTCTCTTCAATAATACTCGAATTCTAAGAGGACAGACGACAATGCAAACTAAACAAGCGTATATAAAGACATTATTTTGTCTTCACAATCGTGCTAACGCATTCAAACATTAAAGAGAGAAGTCTGGTGTTTGCATTATAGTGTAATGTACAGTCGTGAACATTATTGTTTGAGCAACTTGGCACTACAGTGAAGGAAAATATCTCCACGATACCTAGACTCTCATGTCTGCAATCACAAACCCGCATTGAGCAAGCGTGGTGATTAAATCTCAACGCTTCTCCGTGTGAGAGTAGGCCTGTGCCCAACAGTGGTGAGGATAAGATGATGATATGGATTTATCATTGATCACTTATTAAGATAAATCCTTTTTTAAGCCATAAAGAGCATTCGTTGCACCTGTCGTAGTTTTAATTTAATCGTATAATTGACGAATCTATTATACCACAGTGAAAAGTGGCTTAGGTAATCATTAATGTCCACGACTGTACACATTTTATAGGTGCATAATAATATAATCGTATTATTTACAAGAGATTGAGGCTTTTTTAGTGTAGTAATTCTAAACTATGTTGCAATAGTTAGATTTAGTTACTCATTGTCTATATTGCATTGTTAGAGTATTTACAAAGCTACTCAAATGAGTTTCGTAGTTATGTGCAAATATTTAATTAATAATAATGGATTTAATTAATATCGAATAACAAATACCTAATTGAATAGCAATAGATAGGCATAAAGTAGTATATAGAGATTAGCTACATAATTTTGAAAAGATTTTTCAAATCGCACTGTTAAGTAGTTCCTAAGATTAGCGCATATAAACAAGCAAAATATCCAAATATAAAAAAGTATAGACATTTTATTTCACGTGGGTAAGTAAAAGATATACGATAGTGCCTAAAGTAATTTCATTTCGAGATTCTCAGCCTCTAGTTTGAGCTAAGAATTCGTTTCATTGGCCAATCATTAGACGCGAAGAATTCTTTAACTTCAGAATAGTTTTTTGGCCAAATACCGATAGTTTTGTGGTTTTGTTTTAGAGAACAAGACTTGGTAAAGAATTCTAAACTTCAAGGCTGGAATTAGTACGCGTGCCTGTGTTATAAATTGTGGATACCATACTTTTACTAAAAAAATAATTTAACCCAAACATATCTACTACAAAATACTTTCATTACACTTTTGTAAGTTAGATGGTACTTTTAACCAGATAGTATAACCAGCCATCATTGGCAATTGTTACTGGTAGAAGTCAGAAGTCAGACCACCAATCTTACCTAGAGGTATCGGGATGCACGAGTAACTGAATTAAGAAACTCAGATAGGGAGTCGCTTCATATAAAACACAAATACCGACCCAAGATAGTTAGAAAAAGGCTAAGTAGACGATTCTCACATTGTATAACATTTCGATACATGCGATACGATCAGAATAGATAACAGACTACCTAATCGTAGATGAAAAGCTAAGCAGGTTTACACAACTAGTACAAAGTACTTTAAATTCCCAGTAACTCCACCCAATTTCACTGTAAATTACCAAGTAAAATTTAGAACAATAGTATAACAAGTATTGCTCGACAGTGTCCGGGACGTCAGCGAATAAACAGCTTCGTACAAAGGCATAAACGATGCGCGGCGGTTTATTGTTTGTCGTATCAGCTGCAACAGCTGGGAGATAGCTTAGTAAGAGGCGGTAGCGTATTTGGTAAAGCATATATAGGTACCTACATTATGATTAAAAAAGCTACTTGCTAATTACCAACTACGGCACAACATAGAGCAAAAAAATGGCAGTGGATGAATGCGAACTGGGAAGTTTGACGCTTACATACGGGAAGGCCTACGTTCAGAAGTGGACAGTAAGATGGCAATAGGCTAATGATAATAGGAATGAAATGCCTAATAAGGGTCCTATTATACAGGATAGAATAAATCAAAACAAGAACTGCAGTGTGTATACCTTGGCGGGAATCAATTAATCACTTAACAAAACTGATATTCACCAAAAAACGCAATAAAAATAACCTACAATTTCAAACGCACGTATTAACACACGCACTATCTACACACCCTTACCCCAGCTGCTGGAATGCCAAGTGTTAACGTTCCGAATACCAGCTGAATGCACTTTTGTTCTTTTGAAATTGACTACGGAGATAATATTGTGATGTACTGACGGAGCTGGTCTATTTCCATCCATTGTGCACCCTGATGAACTGATATTGGATTATGTAAAGTGTGTTAGTGGTTCAAGAGAGGAACGATTATGTAGGTTCTAAGACTTGGTAAGTGACTGTTTTAAAGAAATCTGTCTTATAAGTCTTTCTGTCAGTTATAGAAATAATTTTGATTATTAATTGTTGGGTGTATTTAAGAAAATGTTATGCATCTGTATTTGGGTACTATCGATTTAAAAGTGTACCTTACCTCTGGTATTAAATGCAAAGGTCAATTAAATGACTTGGGTTGGAAGTCAATATTTCCACATAACCAAAACAAAGGCTGTTTTCGGGATGTAGGAAAATGTACACATTGTGCATAGCTTAAAGTCCAGGTAATAATAAGTAGCAAGAGTATACAGGCTTGCATTTTATAATATTTTTCTTAAAATAATATTCTCTATAGATACGCATATAATAAAGAGGAAATATTTATTTGTTTGTTTGTACCTTAAAAGCTCCGAAACTACGGAACTAACTTAAAAAATCTTTCACTGTTGGAAAGCTGCACTCTTCCCGACTAACGTAGGCTATATTTTATCCCGAGTTGCACTAATTCTTAAGGAACTCGGGTAAACTGTGGGTTAACGGCTAACTTACATACAGTTCAGAGAGTAAAAATCATGTAAACAGTATTTTTCTTATCTTCCCTATTCTAAATATCAGCCGTATCGCGTAACCGAAAGTGTTAATAAGTATAAATTGTAAACACATTAGCTGCAGATTTCTCTGATAATCTTTAGCTGTGGCTAACGACCAACTCCATTAACGCTCCTGTGTGGTCTAAGGTATAGGATTTTGGGAGATTTTGGTTAATTCTGAGATCTTTAGAAAAATATAGAATCATTTAGTTTTAATACTGAAAATGTATGTGCATGCCCGTGTGACGGTAGAATGTGACACTTGTGCCTGTATCTGTACCCATTTTTGCAAAAAAAGAATTTGACTTTATTAAGATCATCCTTCTTAGATTTATTATTTTTGTGGATGCTGTAAATACGTTATACAGTTCTATATAAAAATAATTTATCTATTCTATTATTATATGGCAGTAAGTTTTACACTTGCTTGGACGCACTAGTCTCCAGAACTACAGGGCCGATTTGAAAGATTCTCTCGACGTTAGATATTAAGGAAGCTAGTCTAGCATACTATCATCCTATTTTCAGAATTAAAGCCATATAATATAAGTTTGTGATGTTTAAACAAAAAAATTATAAGTTTTATATAAAAATAATTTCTACCGACCTTATATCAAAAGAAATGTGCAATGTATACTACATATATACCTGAAGACAAACACAAACTATATTGAACTCAAATAAATTAGGTCAAAGCTACAAGGTATTATTTTGTAAGTTTGCTTGAAAACGACGAACAAACTATGTAGGTAGGTCTCTAGCAGTCGCGTCGACCTAGACCTATTTAGCGTACCTATTTCTGAACTGCCTATCGATATTCGAAAATATCTTTCTCTTTAAAGTTTCTAAGGTTGATAATATTTGGGTCGATATTAATATGAATAGGTTCTTCGTTTCATGTTATTTATATACTCGCTCGACTTTCACAAAGCAGCCCGGAGCCTGGAAGCTGGTGATTGATACACCCGTGCATCGGAGAGCACGTAAATGTCGGTCCTGCGCCTGATCTCTCACCGGTCGTGTCGGATTGCCGTCCCATCGGGTTATGAGAGTGAAGGAATAGGGAGTGCACCTGTGTCTGCGCAAATGCTCGTGCACTATAATATGTCCTGCGTAGTTGGCTAATCTCCTTACATGAGAACAGCCGCCGTAGCCGATGATCGGCTAGGAGGACATCATCATCATACTCGCTATATACTTCTAGTGTAATATAAATAGGCGATAGTCTGATTAACTCCATTATCGGAAAGAGAAGACTTTAGTTTATTAATGTACTTATGTCAGAAACAACTACACCGATTTTTACATTATTTTCACTGTTATTTATACCAATTGTAGAAAAGTAACTACAATTGTTGCATGCGCGAACTACATAGATAGTAGTTCGTTTGTTTTCCAAAACTATCGATATACATTTTACCTAAAACCAGCTAGCTAGTCTCTCAAAATAGTTTTCCTAAACTATCAATAAATGTACCTACATGTGTATTTTATCTAACACCTAGTAGACAACTATTTCTTTCTACGAACTACTAAAGCCCATATCAAATAGAAAATAATTTCCTCACTCCGTGTACAAAGGCGTCACTCTGAAAGCAATACTTGGGCCATTACAAGAGGGATCAGAGAACACCGTAAATAGTCGTCCAGGTAACGGAAGTGGGATGTCCCGCAGCTTCCCTTCCGGTGGCGCAAAAAATGAAAGTGCAGTTGTAACCGAACAATGTTTTAAGTGGGAGAATTATTTCGTGCTAACGATTTTTTTTTCTCTTTGTTAGATGTTTTTAAAATGTTGTGATATTTTTCTAAGGAAATATTTTAAAGTTATAATAATATATAAGTTAGCATAAGGGATTTTCTAATATAACTGTTCTATATGTATGTTTGTCATATGATTCCTAAACAACTGGACCAAGATGGAGTTGAATGTATTGAAATAACCACTCAACAAAAATGAATATTCTAAACTACACAACCACTTTTTTAAACTAAACTATTTCAATATTATCGGTCGGCTTTCAATAAAGTTGTCACTATTTTATCATAACAAACGTCACAAATTAAATACGAAAAATTTAACAAACTTTTACTAAAATACAGCCCCGTTGATGAAGTGCTAATAGTGCAGTAAATCAGGGTTCCGTCCTCAAACTTGCGTATCGCGAACCCTTCCCAGTCGAGTAACCTCCGATTGTTCCGTAGTTAGCAGTTAGCACAAATTACCTAAACATTTGCGAACATTTTTATTTCAAATCAACCAACATTATCCTTCCCCTATATTTGTAAGTTACTGCCGTGAATATTACGTAAGTAACTTTTTTAAAATGTAAAAAATATGTTCGCGACAGACGCATCCGTGCGCCGCGAGTGCAAAATCATAATGCCTGAGTGTTCGTGTATGCGCGTAACTATTTATACTCTAACAATTTTGTGATGAGGGTAATGAGCAAAAAGTGCCGTGAGCCGCGCCAAGGTATGTTTTTCACGTGCACCCTCCTTCTAAATTGTTATAGAATTCTGTTCAGATTTTGATAGTGCTTTAATTTGTAAATTATAGTGTTTTTTGATGCCAAATTGTAATAGTTTTGTAGCGGTAACCTTAACCTACCTAATTATGTATAATTAACCTAATAGTTCTGCCGTTTAAGGCCTGATTTACCCATGTAAACATTTCTTGATAGCAAAAATCCTAGACTTTCATTAGTGAAATAGTGTTTAACTGAAAGCCTAGGTCTCATTGTATAGAAAATAACTAAATTTATAGAAATATTGTTAATAGTTTAAGTTATAGAACAATAAATAATGTTTGTGCTTTGACTTTCATTTCACATGCAAATTAACAATACTAGGGCTTAGGTCACATTGTTAGGATTACTATCGCCAGATAGCCCATGAAATGCCCTAACACACACTACCTTTCGTATCGAGATACCCCCCATAGTTTGTTTTTTATCTCGAGATAATCTTCACATAAGGGCCGATTTCACATAGTTTTTTATAGTTATTCGGTTATAGTATTTCAGCCCTGAAGGTATGCAGGGTGTGTGTGGTATAGTTCAGTAGCGCACTTCATGGGGCGTCTGACGCTATGTGTCCTGTAATGATACCATGTACCAATTGTTTGTAATACGGCTGTTAAATTGAAAGGTCAATAAAACTGAGTTGGTCGGAGGGACGAGAAATCGAGGTGCTCGTCACGGTAAAGTTTCGAGCTCATTCGGTGCGCAAGCGCCGCCGTACAAATCGTAGTCATCGGTATGGATTTTTTAATAGTATAACAAGTAAATAGTGAAAAGTAAATAGTGTAATTATAGTATGGTAAGTGCGTCGAAGCTCGTCCCTTCAAGACTCCTGAAAAATATATGAAGACTTATTATTTCACCGGCATTCCTGAACCTATAGTAGCAGAAAGTCTAAAACCCGTCTAAACGTATTCTTGTTTCTGAAATTCCTGTTTCTCGCCACATCGTAAATACAGTCCACTCGCCCAGACGTCCAAGAACCAGCGACCGACGGGGCGTCAACGTCTCGAAGCCACCCCATAGTACCTGCTTCTGAGCTACGTCCGTCCCGCACATCCGTTTGGTCCTTGCGACCCGGATCGCCTGGGAAGCGAGCCAGGAACTTCAGCTGAAGATACTGAAGAGTTGTAAACAGCGAGTATGCCTGTGACAAGATCGCAAGGAAGAGCCGCTCAAGCCTGGATCATCGACGCCAGACCGGGCCGCCGCACACCCCCCATCGTGCACGACCAGCCGCCGTTCTCTCCAACCACCACCGAGGGCAGTGAGCAGCCCCCCCCTCCCCCGAGGGGGGGTGAAGACCTACCCTGCCCCGCAGCTGAGAGGGGAAGTGAGGCGCCGCCCTGCCCCCCTGCCCCGCAAGGGGGTGAAGACCGACCGCGCCCCCCTACCCCGCGAGGGGGTGAAGAGCGACCAGCGCCGTCGTCGTTGATGCAGACTGAAGCGTCGTCATCACTGAGGCCGCCTGGAACCAGTGCTGAAGAATATAGTTCAGAAGGAACACTGAAGGCTTGCGACAAGACATACAACCGAGCTGTACCGTTGACTACCCGGGTTGACGCCCGTACCGAACTTAAGGCACCGTCGCACAGATCGACGGCATCAAATAGAAAAATTAGAAATGCGCGTGAAGACTTATTGAAGATTAAGTTGGAGCTAGCGCAAATAGCACTTCAGAGGGCCGAGGAAGAATCGGACGACGATTATATGGATGATAGAAATTCCAATGAAGAGTACATTCGTTCCTGGTTGGAGGAAGCTCCGGAACCAGACCCGCAGGACGCCGCCGCTGAGGGAGGACATAGACCACCAGATACTCTGGACCTGCCCGAGCCCCCCCCCTCCGCGGTTATAGTGAATCCGGTCCTGCGTGGAATAAGTACTGCTCCTGGAAGAGACGCCGCCGCCGAGGGAGGACATAGACTGCGGGGTACCCTGGACAAGCCAGAGCCCCCCCCCTCGAAGACCATAGATACTGAAGCCCTTCCATCAATGAAGAAACCAGTTGAAGATACTGCAGGGGGTGAAGGGCTCCGTCCGTTTATCACGGAGCTCACCTCCGCCATCGCATCGCTAGCCGGCAATAGAAGCGAAGAGAAACCGGTGTACCACAACCCTGCTGCATCGAAAGTCATCATGACGCTGCCGAACTTTAGTGGATTGCATACAGAATGGCTATCGTTCCGCGCCATCTATGAGACAACGCGACCATATTTCAACGATGTGGAAAATACGGCGAGGCTGAGAAGAAGCCTGCGAGGAAGAGCGCTTGATACAGTTAGTTCCGAGCTTATCGGCAACGCCAGGCCAGATGACATCATGAAGGAGTTGGAGCTTCAGTTTGGCCGCCCCGACTCAATAGCGCAAGCGGAGACAGACAGACTGCGCGGGCTGCCACGCTGCGGAGAAGCACCGAAGGACATCTGCACTTTCGCCAGCCGTGTACGAAGTGGCATCGTCACACTGCGAGCGCTGAAAAAGGAACACTACCTCATGAACGCCGAGCTTATGCGCATCCTCACAGAGAAGCTGCCGAACTCGCTACGTGTACAGTGGTACAAGACATACACTGAGAAGTACCAGTCAACGCCGGACTTGAGTCTCTTCAGCGACTTCATCACCGAACAAGCTCGCTACTGCAGCGCGTTTGCACCGCCTGAAAACATCAGTGAAGCTACTGGACTTAGACGTGTGACGCAGAGAACACACACCACTATAGACAAGAAGCCCGCATCGAAGTGCCGCATCTGCGAGATGGATGGTCACCGATCGCTAGACTGCCACAAGTTCGTGAAGGCTTCTGCGGACAAGAAGTGGGAACTAGCCAAGCAACACAACATGTGCTTCCGCTGCCTCCGCCATCGTCAGCACGGACACAGATGTCAGAAGAAGAGATGTGGAATCGAGGGCTGCACTGCATCACACCATCATCTGCTTCACTACAAGAAGAAGGCGAGCACTACTGAAGTTGCACAAGAAGCGCAAGAAATAGTCGCAAGTTCACGCAACCACACAAATCAAGCGTTCCTGAAAATCGTTCCGGTGCAACTGTCCGGACCGGCGGGAGAAGTGCGCACCTACGCACTGCTGGATGACGGCTCAACCGTGTCACTGATTGACGAAGAGCTGGCAGACATGATCGGTGCAGAGGGACCAGTCGAGCCGATGAAAATAGGCGCCATCAGCGACGTGACTATCGACACGCCCACGTCGAAGAGAGTTGACCTCACGCTATCGACCTGCCATAGGAAGAAGATACCCTTCAGGGCGCGCACCATACCACGCCTGCACCTGTCGCCGCAGTCAATCAGCAAGGATGACATCGCTGACTGCAAGCACCTATTTGACCTGGCAGATCAGCTGACGTACAACGCAGGGACGCCGAAGATTATCATCGGGCAAGACAACTGGCATCTGCTCCTAGCAACAGACATCAGAAGAGGGCCCCAGCATCAGCCGATAGCATCGTTAACTCCCTTGGGCTGGGTGCTGCACGGTGCCCGCACTAGGATTCTGGGACAGCAGGTGCACTACGTCAATCAGCTGAACGGCGCCGAGGAAAGCATAGACAAGCAGCTTCGTGAATACTTCGCACTCGAGTCACTCATCATCAACCCGTGCCGACCAGCTTCTGACCCAGAGAAGAGGGCGGAAGATATATTACAACGCAGTATAGTACAGTTGGAAGATGGACGTCTTCAGACTGCGTTGCTATGGAGGAGTGACGAGATACAGATGCCGGACAGCTACGCGACTGCGATGAATAGACTCGTATCAATAGAGAAAAAACTCGATAAGAATCCTGATCTGAAGACTAGATATATGGCGCAGATGGATTCACTAATAGAAAAGGGCTACGCAGAGAAAGCGCCCCTTGAACGTACACCGGGAAGAACGTGGTACCTGCCGCACTTCGACGTCTTCAACCCTATGAAACCGGAGAAGCTTCGTATAGTTCACGACGCAGCAGCGAAGACAAGAGGGATGTCACTGAACGACTACCTGCTCACGGGTCCGGACTTGCTGCAGTCGCTGCCCGGCGTGATGATGCGATTCCGACGTCACCGCGTCGCCGTCTCCGGAGATATCACTGAAATGTTTATGCAGGTGAAAGTAAAGCCAGAAGACAGAGACGCTCTCCGATATCTGTGGCGAGGAGAGCGGCGGGAGGGGGCGCCGGAAGAGTACCGAATGACGTCAATAATATTCGGCGCAGCAAGTTCACCGTGTACAGCAATATTCGCTAAGAACTGGAATGCTAAACGCCATGCGAACGAACACCCAGAAGCAGTAGAAGCAATAGTCAAGAATCATTACATGGACGATTACCTGGATAGCTTCAGAAGTACAGAAGAGGCGACGCGCACAATCAAGATAGTACAAGAAATACATAGTAAAGCGCGCTTCGACCTAACGAAATGGGTATCCAACAGCGAAGAAGTGCTGCGTGAATTGGTACCGGGCCAAGAAACAACACAGATTGTTACTCTTGGAAATATAGAAAACATAGAGAAAGTACTCGGCGTGATATGGAAGCCGCACACGGACGAGCTGAGCTTCAACTTAAAACTCGCGCGCCTACCTACTGGCCTGCTCGACAAGGAAACGCCCACGAAGAGAGAGGCGCTCAAGATAGTTATGTCGCTATACGACCCGCTGGGCCTCGCCTCACCTATAACCATCAGGGCGAAACAAATACTACAAGAAGCCTGGAGGCGGGGAGTCGACTGGGATCAACCTCTCGATGAAGAACTGTCAAGCCAGTGGAGGGCGTGGATAAGTCATCTCGAACAGCTGAAGAACGTAAACATACCGCGCTGTTATCCTGGGTACAGCGAGGCTACAGAAATACAAGTACACGTGTTCACCGACGCCAGTGAGAAGGCCTACGCTACAGCGGTGTACTGGAGGTCAACGACCCGTGACAACAACGTGCACGTCAGCCTCGTCATGGCGAAGGCGAAGGTGGCGCCGCTGAAGCTGCTGTCAATACCGCGCCTCGAGCTACAAGCCGCGGTGATGGGTACGCGCGTCGCAGCCGCAGTGATATATGAACACAACGTCAAGCCCGCCTCCGTGACCTACTGGAGTGACAGCAGAACCGTTCTGACTTGGATAAGGAAAGGAGCCAGATCGTACAAGCCGTTCGTCGCACATCGATTGGCCGCCATAGAGGAAAATAGCAGAGTCGAAGAGTGGCGCTGGGTGCCTACAAAAAGCAACATAGCCGACGCCGCCACCCGCGACGTCCCGACGCACTTTCACACCGACCACGAGTGGTACCGCGGCCCTAAGTTCCTCTACGACGACCCATCGACATGGCCGACCGAGTCACCAGCTGACAGTCAACCGACAGGCGAGGAGAAAACAGTCACGCTCATACAAGCGGGCGCAGCAAACCTCATAGACGTCGTTCCCGACCCCGTTCGATTTTCAAGATGGGAGCGATTGCTGCGCGCCACAGCCAGAGTACTACAGTTTATATCGTTATGTAGAAAACAACATACAGAAAAAACGTTCTACAAGCGAACAAAGAAAAACAAGGAAAACGATCCTGATTGGTCGAGAGCGGTGCGAGCGCCCCGCGCGCCCGCCGAAGCTGCGCGCGCCCAAATATACACACGCAAGTTTATTATATTGGACGCGACATATATTCAAAAGGCAGAGAAGCTGTTAGTTCGTGTGGTGCAACAAGAAGCCTTTAAACAAGAAATAGCCAGTCTCGAGAGCAACGAAACAGTCGCAAGTAGTAGCCGGCTGTACCCGCTGCGCATAGAATTAAACGACGGAGTTATAGTACTGCGAAGCCGCATAGCTGCTGTAGACAAAGTCGCTAAAAGCGTGAAGAGTCCACCTGTGTTAGACGGCGATCACCGTATTACACAGCTATATATAGATTGGACACACCGTAGCCTACAACACAGCGGCACCGAGCTCGTCGTGAATGAGGTCAGACAGCACTACTGGATTGTGCGCCTGCGCCCGACAGTCAAGCAAGTCATCGCGCGCTGCCTGCACTGCCGCATACGTCGCGCGCGCGCGCCGACGCCGGCAACCGGCGACCACCCGAAGACACGCCTAGCTCATCACCGCAGGCCGTTCACATACACCGGGCTGGATTATTTCGGCCCGCTGTCAGTCACCGTCGGTCGTCAGCATCATAAGCGATACGTGGCGCTGTTCACGTGTCTCACAACGAGGGCAGTTCACCTCGAGATCGCGCACAGCCTCAGCGCGGACTCAGCTGTGTTGGCGCTGCGCAGGTTCGCAGCGCGACGCGGCTGTCCCACCGAAATCTACTCCGACAACGGCACCAACATGCACGGTGCTGACCGTGAGCTGCGTGAGGCCTGGCAGGAGGAGGCCAGCCGACGCGGCATCGCCTGGCGCTTCATCACGCCTTCCGCGCCTTTCATGGGAGGCGCCTGGGAGCGCTTAGTGCGGTGCGTTAAGACCGCGCTAGGCGCCACGCTGCACGAGCGCCACCCACGCGAGGAGGTCCTCGCGACGCTGCTCTGCGAGGTCGAGTACGTCGTCAACAGCCGGCCGCTCACCCACGTATCTGTGAGCGGCGACGACGACGAGTCCATCACACCGAACCATTTCCTGCTGGGCGGCTCGGCACGCCTGCCGAGCCCCGGCACGTTCGACGAGCGAGACATCGACAGCAAGAAGCACTGGCGGCGCGCCCAGATACTCGCCGACATGTTCTGGCGCCGCTGGGTGCGCGAGTACCTGCCCGAGCTCCAATACCGGCGGGAGCCGCACGCCCGCGGCCCCGCGCTGCAGCTGGGCGACCCCGTTCTCATCGCCGACGGCAACCTGCCTCGCAACACTTGGCCGCGAGGCCGGGTTGTGGCCGTCTACCCGGGCGCTGATGGTGAAGTTCGGACCGCTGACGTGCGCACCGCAGGTGGCATACTAAAGCGTCCGACGAAGAAACTCGTGCCGCTGCCTAAGTAATCGGGCAGTGCGGCATCACCGGCGTCGCGGCGCCCTCGCGCTATCACCGCGCCGTCGCTCACCGGAGATGCGGCATCGCTGCGAGCCAGAGCTACGAGTCATCGCTGCGGGTCATCGCTACGGGTCAACGCTTCGAGTCCCTACATCGTGTCATCGTGTCATCATTCATCGTTTAATAGACTAAATAGTGATAGTGAAAGTGAAAGTGATAGTGCCTACGCTCTGCCGCACGGCGGGAGAGATGTTCGCGACAGACGCATCCGTGCGCCGCGAGTGCAAAATCATAATGCCTGAGTGTTCGTGTATGCGCGTAACTATTTATACTCTAACAATTTTGTGATGAGGGTAATGAGCAAAAAGTGCCGTGAGCCGCGCCAAGGTATGTTTTTCACGTGCACCCTCCTTCTAAATTGTTATAGAATTCTGTTCAGATTTTGATAGTGCTTTAATTTGTAAATTATAGTGTTTTTTGATGCCAAATTGTAATAGTTTTGTAGCGGTAACCTTAACCTACCTAATTATGTATAATTAACCTAATAGTTCTGCCGTTTAAGGCCTGATTTACCCATGTAAACATTTCTTGATAGCAAAAATCCTAGACTTTCATTAGTGAAATAGTGTTTAACTGAAAGCCTAGGTCTCATTGTATAGAAAATAACTAAATTTATAGAAATATTGTTAATAGTTTAAGTTATAGAACAATAAATAATGTTTGTGCTTTGACTTTCATTTCACATGCAAATTAACAATACTAGGGCTTAGGTCACATTGTTAGGATTACTATCGCCAGATAGCCCATGAAATGCCCTAACACACACTACCTTTCGTATCGAGATACCCCCCATAGTTTGTTTTTTATCTCGAGATAATCTTCACATAAGGGCCGATTTCACATAGTTTTTTATAGTTATTCGGTTATAGTATTTCAGCCCTGAAGGTATGCAGGGTGTGTGTGGTATAGTTCAGTAGCGCACTTCATGGGGCGTCTGACGCTATGTGTCCTGTAATGATACCATGTACCAATTGTTTGTAATACGGCTGTTAAATTGAAAGGTCAATAAAACTGAGTTGGTCGGAGGGACGAGAAATCGAGGTGCTCGTCACGGTAAAGTTTCGAGCTCATTCGGTGCGCAAGCGCCGCCGTACAAATCGTAGTCATCGGTATGGATTTTTTAATAGTATAACAAGTAAATAGTGAAAAGTAAATAGTGTAATTATAGTATGGTAAGTGCGTCGAAGCTCGTCCCTTCAAGACTCCTGAAAAATATATGAAGACTTATTATTTCACCGGCATTCCTGAACCTATAGTAGCAGAAAGTCTAAAACCCGTCTAAACGTATTCTTGTTTCTGAAATTCCTGTTTCTCGCCACATCGTAAATACAGTCCACTCGCCCAGACGTCCAAGAACCAGCGACCGACGGGGCGTCAACGTCTCGAAGCCACCCCATAGTACCTGCTTCTGAGCTACGTCCGTCCCGCACAAAATACTAGGTATTATTATTAAGCAAGTTAAGAGTTTTTACACTTTTTGTATCGTAACTTAATTATGTAAGCTACTTATATGAATACAATACAAGTATGAAGTCAAGATTTTGGTCCTTCGACCCTTACAATTAGATTTGATTTTCGACTGTCACTGTTTTATCAAAACTATTCTCAAAAGTTACTACTAAAATAATAAAATACTAAAATTATAACAGGGCTCGTTAATGAACTACTAATAGTGCAGTAAATCAGGGTTCCGTCCTCAAACTTGCGTATCGCGAACCCTTCCCGGTTGAGTAACCTCCGATTGTTCCCTACTTAGCAGTTATCATTAATTGCCTAAACTTGTTAGTGTGTTTGGAGCTGGTTAAGTTTTGTTTGTTGGTTTAGAACTGTTTTTTATTGTCTCTTATAAACTTTATGTATTGGTGGAAAATAAAATAAAATTTATGAAATATTTATTTTATTTATTATTTTATAATTTGTGTACACAACACACTGTAAATAACAATTTAAAACGGCATAATACAATTGAGCTCAAAGATTCAACTTATTTCTAAAGAAATACGTCTTAACGAATTTTTAATGCAACCCATTTAGCTTTTGATATTCAGAGCTTTATAACTCATGCAACTTATGTTATGAAAGCAAAAATAATGTATGTTTGTCTGTCAGGAGTTCACGCTAAAAATACTGAACCAATTTAGATGTTTGGCTCACAGTCTACAACCTGAAAGATACTTCTTTTTACCCGGTAGTAGGAAATGGTTGTCTCAGGACTGTAGTTAATGTAGTTCTCCCGGATAAAAGTAATCTATATATTTTCTCAAGCTTTAGATATAGCTTTAGCATTTATGATATAAGCAACGGTGTATTAAATTATCTCAAAGTGTTCATCACCAAGAAACATAATAGTAACCAAAAGTAATTACAAAACGACAGAACCAGTTGAAATGTTAACCCGTTAACCGAGTTAGGTTAGTCGGCAGTTAAATCAAGTTCTGTACATAAATATAACTTAGATCATAGTACTATTGGAGCGCTAACGAGTTTTCTCTTACTACTACGAATACTATGAAGATAACTGTGTGGTTAGAATATATGGTGCTTAGATATTTAGGCAGTATTTGTTCACATTTTGGTGATATTGTAATATGTTCTAAATTATACTGAAATTATTATAGACAGCTCAGGGATGATTTTTAATATTCATCTTTTGAAAATTCAGAAATTTGAATTGGGTTTGTTTGTTCACTCATACTATGTTAAAAACAAGAACAAAAATGCTTTTGGCATCTATTTTTAAACATGATCTTATTTTAACTAATTAGAAGAACCAGGAAAAGGAAATCCGCTTCCTAATTCCCTATGTAAATTCGTTCGCCCTTCACGTAAAGGAAAAACCTTGAACTCCAAAACTAATATTAACGAAAGAAAATTGGAATGAACACGATAAATTATGAAGTCGTAATCTCGCGGTGAATTATCTACAAAAATATAATCAGACACAAAGGGTAGCAACCCTAGTTTATTTATGATACAATTTAGCACATAACTCAGGCCGAAAACAAACTGTTTATCTAACTACAATCGCTCAGTCTTCCGGCCTTACGCCACTACGTTGCTACGAGCCAACTGGGGCTACGAAAACTACTACGAGAATTGCTACGAGAATCGTAGCAAATAAATTGTAGAAGAGTAATCGATATGGGTTTTACGTGTGTGTGCGTGTGTGTGTATTGGTGTAATTTGAGACCTTCATGTTGAAGTTTGAGAGCCAATTTTTTGATGTGTCGTTTAAACACTGTTAATAATAAAAGTTTTCGGTTTTTTTATTTTTATAATCGAATATTTAAAAATAAAAATCATATGTTGTAAGATAAATAAATGACAAGAAAATAAAGGTTTCGAAAATATGCAGTGTTAATTCGCCCTTTGCGATCGCGCTCGAGCGGTCGACGAGTCAACATCTTCTGAAGATGCTGCGTGGAGGGACGGAGCACGAGTATCCAAAGTCTCAAAGCATATAAATATGAATATGTCTTTAGAAAATTTAAGCTACCTATATATTTTTACAAAAAAATTATGTCATGGATTTCCGCAAACTAACGCTTGATCCATAATTTAATAGTAAATATGTTTATTTGCTCTTAAACTTTAGAAAGAATTTAAATTGAAATACGAAAAAAAAACATTTTCAATTTTTAACCAAATAAATCTTTAGATTAAAAATAAATATTTACTGAGTATTTTAAAATCTATCGATACTGCCCAAACATTAAAGCCATTTACACAAAAATCTGAATAAATAATAATATTTATTCTTTTACGCTCGCATGAAATTCGTGGAACTACATACATAACGTGTAAATACTTTTCCTGGAACTAGAAATTTAAATTTTTGACATCCAAACGTTTGTGCATAAAAAATATTTTTTGAGTGCACTTGTATAGATTCATCCGAAAAAAAACAAGCGGGATCTATCATCTAGTACAATACCTTTCTCGCATCAAATCGCAATCCTTTATTGAAATATAACTGTGAGTTTAGTTTATTTTTACAGCAAAACTTTGTAACATAATTAATTTTTAAAAAATAGTTCTTCCACAGTTTTATTTATGTTTTACGAGAAGGAAAAAACAATTATTCAGACACTAAAGTCACACACCAGGTTACAGAAAAAGTACAGAAGGAAATAAAACAAACAAAAATAAATGAAATAACAATCCTACTTCTCATAAAACAGCTACTATATACGATATTGTTTTCTGTCACAAATGCGAATATTAGACATTAAAATAATCAGGATAACATATAAATTACGTAACTGCGATAAAATCCGTAATAGTAGTTTTATTTAAATACTGCATACCGTTTATACGTTTATAAAATCGCTGACTTTATGGCCCCAACGCTAGCGGTTACAAAACACGATGGTAGTATAGCGCCACAATTTGAGCGGAATTAAGATAGAATTTATTCCCACGTCATTGTTCTCAACGTATCTTGTTGCAGTATCTGTTGAACGGGATGCTGTGACGTCATCTGTGTGGACCAGTTCTTGGATATGTTTTTGGACCATAACTTGCTTCTACCCGCTGTTTCACAAACCAATTCAAGGTTTTTCCATACCTGAATGTACGTAATAAATATTCTTTGCCCTTATGTCCTTTCCGCGGGTTTAAGTTACCTCACCACCAATTTTTAACCAAATTCATTTAGCTGTTCAGGAGTTTTTGGAAGTGAAACTAACATACCATAAGCAAGGTAGTTTATAAATTTTTATTCCTAATAGTTTAGCCATTTTTGAAGTGCCACTTTTGGTATTGCCTATTTACTTTACACATATATAACAATACTCGAGTATATAACAATACTTGGAATGTGGGCTCTGTTCTACCTCTCATCTCTTAGCAAAGAGGTCACACCTGCACAATAAAGTACAAACAATTCATTTCAATGCAATTTCCCGAATGTTTATTCTCTCCACTCTCTCACATTCAGGTAAATAGAAACTTACTGAAAGACAATATAACATACCAGTACTTCAGCATCCAATAAGAGAAAGTAGGTATCTACTACATTTTTAACGAAACCTAATCCTTCGAAAAGGCATAAAAATAAAGCTAAACCAACTTCCTCACTCCATCTCCTAAAACAAAAACTAGGATAAATACACCAATTTGCGTCGTTCTTGGAGCCACAGATTATCGTGTCGCAAGTCCCAACTTATGGAGGGTCCATACGATATCAACTGCACACACTTTTATAGAATCTTGTCTTCAGAAAAATCAGTGCATTCAAAAGTCTGAGCCAATGATAAGTCTGCACAAACATCTTGTCATCATATTTTCACTTAGACTTTTACTTATACGTTACATTTCCACTGAGATCTTTCAGACAGAGAGCGGTCACGCGGTCGAGCGTTCTGCGTTCGAGCTCTACTACTACTACTTCTACTTGACCGACCGATATGTGATTATATCTATGTCACGTAATATGACACAAAGAACGCAAAACTGACCGCTTGAACACTCGACCACGTGACCGCTCCCTGTCTGATAGATCCCTTAGATTTTTGCTCAGACTTCATGTTCGTACAGATATTTTTACAAACTTAAAGTCGTGTGGACACACCATCACATTGGACGAATAAAAATAAAAGATCTCACCGTTTTTATTCCAAACACTTATTGTAAGCTCACCGAGCTATTTGAGTGGGGCAACTGTTTCGTGGGCCGGTAACTGGGGGTTTTACCTTTAATCCGATTTGCTTTGCTGTTAGAAATTATGTTTGTTATAAATGTTATTTTTTCCACTTATCTACTGTGTATAGTACATGTTTAATCCCTTACAATCATAATAATTATAGTATTTTCCTTTGACTGTAACTCATTTAAGCATTCTTTGTGTTATCATCTGCGTAGCCTTTTCCCAACTGTGTTGGGATCGGCTTCCAGTCTTATGGAATGTAGCTGTGTACCAGCAGTGTTTTACAAGAAGCCTTTGCCTATCTGACCTCCTCAACCCAGTTACCCAGGCAACCCAATACCACTCTCAGACCTACTGGTCAGACTTATTGTTTTTGTGGTAAATACCTATTATAATAATCATTATTGATATTTTATGTATTTTAAAATAATGGTTAATTGTGGTATTAAAATGGTTAACCATTTAAAGCTGTCGGTAACATAGTTACATAATGTGTCGTTTTATTCCAATATTTAATTAACACTCAATTAACTAATATAGTAAATTGAGTGTAAAACAATTTAACTAATTTACTTTATTGGGTAATGCAATTAATATAATTGTATTACGTATAAATGTTATCAATACACATGATAAAGTCGAAACATTTTTTTGTATGGTTATGTGTATCTTAAAGGCTCCAAAACTATGGGGTCGATTGGAAAAACCCTTTCACTGTAGGAAATCTACACTGTTCCCGAGTAACATAAGCTATATTTTATCCCGTTACATGCAGTAGTTTCTATGACGCGGGTGAAACCGCGTGGAAACAGATAGTCAACACTTATCGGTAAAAGAAAAACTCAATTACATTCAATATTTCAATATTACGAGGAAAATAACACTTATCTATTAGGGAAGCCTTTAGCTAAATAACAAAAACACCATTACGATAACAGTTCCTGAAAAATACAGCACAAATATCCCATGTTTTTTTTCCTATACATGTCTATGCAAAGAAATCGAATTAACTACGTCACTTCCTTTCGGGTTTCAAAGGTATTATTATTGAATATCTATAAAAAGGAAAATCCATTCCTTCCGCAGTAACTGTCGAAAAGACCTTAAGTTATTTATAAAATTAATTGCCTATTAACATTGGACAGAATACATGTTATTCGTTGAGACAAAATTGTTTAGGAAGATTTTATAAACTGTTTGGCATGACTCTTTGATATTAAGACTGCTCGTTGGTGTAGTAGTATAGTGTAGTAGTCTAATAGATTACCGGAGTCAGGATAAAATTGCCTTGTGGGGTTTAAGTTTTTTTTAACAAAGCAACCTGGAGTCTGGAAGTTGGTGATTGGTATACCCATGCATGGGAGAGCACTTGAATGTCGGTATTGATTGGGATCTCTCGGATTACCGCCCCATCGGGCTACGAGAGTGAAGGAATAGTGAGTGCACCTGTGTCTGCGCAAATGCTTGTGCACTAGATTTTGTCCAGTTCAACTAGCTAATCTCTTTATAGATAGCAGCCAGTCCTAGACGCCACTATGATACTTAGATATCACACAAAAAAGTTTAAAAGTTAAGGGGAAAAAATCTTCAGCCAACTGCATACTGAAAATAACAAAAGCATACTAAGAAAACCACGAAATTTTTTGCTAAACAAAACTTAATTAAATTGCGCCAGTGGGTACCAAGACTTGAAACTTGTTGTAATTGAGATTCTAAAGTAAACACGTAGAACTGCTTCTGCGGAACCATTACAAAAATAAACGGAACTCCAAATGTTCGATACGGACAAACGAATCGTTTTCAGGTGTTCAGTCTTAAGGTGGTTTCGTTTTCTTGTTTATACAGAAGATTGTCTTGGTAGAAATGTAGGTATTTAATTTGACGATCTGGTTGGTGCAATGGTTACATATCCGACTGCCGAAAAGAGGGGGATCTCTTGGATGGGTTTGCTTCCCGGTACGGTCAACATTTTGTGTCATAAGCTTATTAAAATTTGTTGTTATTGGTCTGGATATTACCTATAATACGTTTTTTTTCAAGTAATTAAGTAAATAAATGTTTGACCTTGACTTTGAAATATAATACTTATGTTGTTTTTCAGTAGCGTAGCACCCATAACACAAGCCAATCAACAGGTTACTTCTGGACAAACCGATCAGGCGAGAAAAGTATGGAAAACTACAAACAAATACCCGTTTATCATACACAGAAATGCTCAGATTTTACCAACAATTCATCCATAAGATATTCCCACTTATAACATATAGGGGGAATAAAATAACAATAGCAATGTTACTAGAATTTCAAAGCAAATACGTTCGACCAACTGCGGGTATGTTGCAAAATGAACGAAAACAAAATGGTCGCTCCGAGTTCGATTTTCAAAAGAATACCAGTACGATAAAGATTCTTTGGGTGAAATAAAACGATGGTATGGTTTTCAAGTATTTTTTGCGATTTAGCGATACATGTGCTGATTGAGATTTTTTAATGTAATCCTGCATATTTCGTCTAATTTTGGAATCAAAATCAAGCAAGATATTTTCCGAACATTTTTGAATATCACGTGATTTCAGTGTTAGATAGTCTGTACTACTTTTTATACATGTGCGCGAAGTTGTTTCCTCGGAATGCGGGTGAAACCGCTTGCAAGAACAGCGGGCAGTTTACATAAAGTCAAACGCATTTATTAAAATTGGGCTAATTAACTTTACTTTACTTTTCCACGTCAAATTACATTGGAAATCAGCCCCAAGATTACAGGCTACCCAGCAAAACAGTTTTTATAAGATGTCTACGAAATATAACTAGTAAGTAAGCAAAGAATTCTTCTGGTACAACACGGAACAGAATAAAAAAAGCTTATTGTTAAAGCGCCGTTACTAGGTACGCAAACGTGGGTAGTTCTACAAAAAGGTGGAAAAATCCAGAAACTTCCGCGTAACGCGATTTCCGTACAATCGAATTTTTCGAGAATTTCCGCGCAATTGTAATGTGTGTGTTTAATTTTAACCTTGTGATGAAAAAATATGATATTCTGATATGTGATTTTTAGATTGAGAATAATTTTATCTTATTTTTTTTATTTATTAGGGAAAACAAACAATTACACACTTATTAAAATCAAACAAAATGGTCAAGAATACATCAGTGTGCAACTCACTACGTTATCCATAGCTGAAACAAATAGTAATATACATCATGATTAATTTTATTGCGTAACACTTACGATCATCATCAGCCATTTTATTGTCCCACTGCTGGACACAGACCTCTCATATGAAGAAGGATTGAACGTTAATCAACCAAAACACGCACTTTATAGTTTTTAGTCAATAATTACACATCTGGCCACAAAGAGCTCTGGAAAGACCAGAGGTGATTACTAATGAGTATAGTCTTTCCTTCCCTTCCGCTACCCCAAAGTAGGAAAAGAAAGAAACAGCTTTCTTGAGATGAGAAATCACCAAAAATACCATCGTTTGGCTTAAGTGTACCTTTAGACACTACAGGCTAAACAGTTGGCTAAAAATTGATGCATTTGACTCGAATCAAAATTTTCAGTCGGTCTTATTCATCTTCATACTGATTTATGAGCTCTAACAAACTATCGGTCGAACATTATTTTTGCGAGTGTTCATATACTCTTAAAAATAGAAACGTACAGTCGCGAACGCTCACCGTCCGAGTTTTCGAATAGCGGTTAGCACTCGAAGAGTTTTATCTATTTTTTGGCGAATACTTTTTATTCGTACCAGTTCTATAGTTGATCGTGTGACCTAGGCCTATGAATGCATGGCCTCTTTATTTTGTGGCCACTATTTTCGTATGTTGCTACTATGGATGATATTTCGTAGATATTTCTCAGTTGCTCTATGGCAAGTTTTATTTGAAAGTATGAGGTCATTTCCATTGTCATTAAAGGATCATCATCATCATCTTAAAATAACTTAAGTAGGTAAGCAAATACTACACAGCTGCAGAGTTCATTTGTTTGGTTCGGTAAACACTTTAAAACCAGGTACCTATTAAATGGTCAATTCAAATAGTTATAATTTTCAGTGTTGAATTGTCCAATAAAGATATAGATTTTATCCATTGTAGAAACAGAGACAACACCTCATGAATCAGCTCATAAAAAGAAATAATAATAAAATGATTAAGTTGAGCTATTTCTATTGTACATTGAAATGCGCAAGCAAGGAAATAATATGTACCTATAAGTATTTAAGCTAATAAAAAAATTACACATTCCACTACTTACAATTCTACCACCAATTGAGAGGATACACGACACGAATTTTTCGCACATTGGTATGCCGAAAACCAATCAGTTTTGCCACGCAATGAAAGAATGAAGTTTCATTAAAATTTCTCACTTCGTATGATTTTTTTTCATCGCGGTTATTCTTTTCCGAGGCTGAATGCCAGACGGTGTTTGAATTTACAGGTGAAATTCTACGTACCAAGCTTTTGTTAGGAAAAAAACATTGTTTCTCATATTTTGTTCAGACTGAAATATAGCTGTAGGTAACTACGTTTTGAAAGCATAAAATTCTGGGAGGTATATTCTTTGTAATTGTGTATCAATTGGTTGTTGTGTGTAATTTTATTTGTTAGTTTAAACTAAGATTCCCAAAGTGTTTATGTAGTATGAGGTATGTGTCTTAGTAGCTGAATTTAAGCTTAAATCCTGAAAAAAGTAATTTATAAAAGTAAAATACTTCTGATTCTATGTATACATATATGTATCTATGTATATATGTACTCTTACTATAAGCAGTTCGCTCAGGCTGTGTCCAGAGTATGTGAGTACTTAACTATACCTAAAAATCTCTTAGTGAAAATCGCATGAAAAGGATAGCATACACTGGATTTATCGCCAACATATTCTGATAGACGCTACAGTTTGCCCGACTGCAAAGAAGGATTATTTTTCACACGTGTACCTTTTACATACATGCGTAATATTTTTATACACATACTGAAGATTATACGCTTATTACAATGCAAAAACTTTTCATACTTAAGCCTAGATGTAATGAAGTCTATTATCTTAACCTTCAGAGATACAAACACGAACATAAATACACAAACACTCATTCTAGAGCAAACTTTACTAATTTTCATTTAAGTTAGTCACTAAAACCGTATGGAATTATATACTCTTTGATATAAAAATAGCACGATTATTGTTATTATATTTTTACTCTAAAGTTCTTTCTTTATGATTGTTCTTTCATGTTATTTTGCACCACTCAATGAAGGGCTTAAATGCCAATAATAAACTGACCTATTTAACATCAGCCCACTTTTGAACAAGTTCGACCTTAATCGTGTTACAATAAAATACTTACTTACGAGATATCTATACTTAATATTATAAAGAGGAAAACTTTTTTTGTAATGGATAAACTCAAAAACTACTGGACCGATTTAAATATTCTTTCACCATTAGAAAGCTATATTAAGCTGTGAGTAACTTAGGCTATGTTTTATCCCGGTGCGGGCAGTAGCTCCCACGGGACACGGGTGAAACCGCGAGAAAACGGCTAGTATTCTCATACAACTTAACATAGCTTAATACAAAAGTCTTCGTGCTACCTTAAAAAACAACTCCACTAAATTACCAAAAGCAACAAGCAAGGTATATCTTGAAAAACCGGTGGCACTAATTATACATTGTTGGCTCATTATTAACACTTAAAATTCCGAGCCACTTCGCCCGCCAAACTAAAATGTTACTACAGTATTTTTACTAAAAGAATTTTACCTACATTAATTAAATTCCCTATCCTATCCGTAGTGCGACCTCAATAATACAGGGTTAACTTAACCAGTATTATTTGAACCCTAGCACCCCTTCTTACGTGCAAATTGGCGACGTAAAACTCAAGTTTAATAGAAAGCCTGGGGTCAAGTTACGCTGGTGGAAACCAGGTTTCCTTTTAAAAATATAAAAATTGTTTTCATTTCAATTTTAACAAGAGGTTGTTCATAACAAACCTGTTTACACTTTGGATAGTGAATAGTTCTTGAAGGAACTGGATGAATGTTAATGAAATACCTATGGAGAAAAAACCTGCTACTACCTTTATGAATTGTAAGTGACCATGTTATCACAAATTGTTATTCAATGGATTTTATCCAACTACCAAGAAGGGTAAAGTTGGTAATAAATAAACATGTTTTGTGGTTATATACCTAATTAATAAAATACATACTTAAATACCTACTTTAACTTTGACTTAATTTTTTTTTTAACATTTTTCGTTGTGCTCCTTTTAATTGGCTCTCTGTCGACTATGACTTCCTTCTATTGTTTAGTTTTTGTTTAGCTGCAAGTCTTCCATAGTATATCAAATAAATAAAAAGGAAGGCAAAGTGTTTCCAAATGATCAATTTATCACATCCCTAAAAACAAATCAGACATTGGCCCAACAATCACTATGGCAGCATATACTTAGATTCCTCTGCCCACCTATTTTATTTTTAATAATTCAACATCACACTTGAAAAGAAACATTATGCAAGAATCTACTACTTAGCCATTCATGTTTTGTTCAGTCCACTAAAAAACAAAAGAGCATTAAAATGAGCAGTGCAAACGTAAAAATAAAATAAAACATAGGCTTAAGTAAAACATACTAGCTCTTTATTTAAATGAGTGCATTGCTTTCAGTACATTTTAAAGAAATTATTATAATTACTTACTTAGTTAATATTACTCTTTAAAGTAAATAATTATGTAATTTTGTACCTAACATTTATAGGGACTGCATATTACTGCATAACTATTACAGATTTACCCCCACACTCAGAGACATTTAATGATTACTTGAGTCACACCTTAGAATGGCTTTAGTAACCATTAAATGTGTCCATAAGCACGGATTCGTTTTTTATTATTCCTAGTTTGATTCTTAGTTACGCCTAACATGCCTATGTCATATGGGTATACACGTATAATGTCACATGGGTTTTTTATCCAGTCACGATTTGATTGCCAATTTTTATTTTACGTTATTATAAGCGGTTTAAACAACTAGACGAGTAATTCTTCTGATGGCTGCAATACAAAACAAATGTGAAACAAATATGTATATTGCGATGCTTGCATATACGAAACTTTATGAATATGTATATGTAGGTAATAGCTATGTATTGCAAAACTGTCGGGTCCGGTATTGAAAACTTGAATAGGTATTAAAGCGTACAAACAGCCTAAATGCTCTTTGAATTCGTATTCATCGAATATCATTATGCTCTATTACCAAGTACCCATATAATGTACGTCACATCAGGGACTTACTACGAACTATCAAGCCATCACTTCAAAATCGCTTTTGCAAATTGTGCACCAAATTTCGCATTTATGTTCCAAAATTTCCAATGTTTCACTCGTTATTCACGTCCAAGTTGACATATTGCCCTATTCAGCACTCCTGCAATTGCAGTGGAGACCATTTTAGGCGTAAAACCGACTCGATCCTAGAAGTAATCGCCTAACTTTGCTTACTCGATTGGAAATCGAGATGTGTTATCGATATTTGAATGGATTTTGTGTGGTTTTGAGTTACAAATCTAGTAATGTATAGCAATTAGTACACTCTGGGTTATTCAATGCACACATTAATATTCCACCGTAGCTTAAATAATGTTATTGCAATAAATGAGTCTTGAACTTAGGGTCAGACCCACTTCATTGTTATAATATTTATATTTTTTTCGCGAATAATGATCAAAATCCTCGATGCGTAGGTATTTAATAATGAATAACCTTTTTATATTCAACTATATTAAGGTAAAACTACTTCAAAAATCATTAGTTACACATAAAAGGTATATAATTTTACAAGACCATTAGAACTTAGGCTTCTTTCGAGGAATAGTAAGTCTGCAGTCACATTGGACCTAAATTTCAGTCTAACTCGAAAGCAATCAGGCAACTTCGCCTGTGCTTACCGTTCCATGAAATTTGAAGGCAACCGAACCAGTTAAATTGAAATATATTGACGGACAGTATGGACAATATTAATTTAAATATATTCAGGATCCGACGACGGCGAGTAATTACGTTTTACACAATCATTTTGTCGTATTTCCAAACGCGTATTTTATATTGTTTTATTTTCGAAGCAATTAGTGCGGATCAATGGAAACCATGCTTGTCGCAGTCGGTCCATGGATGGGTTAACCATCTTGTCATAACGAGTTCTTCCATGTTTCGGATGGTACGATATACTCTAGGTCCCGTCTGTTAAACATCTTTGGCAGTCGTTACGGGTAGTCAGAAGCCAGTAAGTCTCACAACCACTCTTAAAAAGGGGTATTTGGTTTGATAGGCAGTCGCTCCTTGTAAAGCACTGGTACTCAGCTGCATCCGGTTAGACTGGAAGCCGACCCCAACATAGTTGGGAAAAGGCTGTGTAGACGATGATTGACAGACAGTATGGAGAATATTAATTTAAATATATTCAGGATCGGCCGACAGCCCGTAATTACATTTTACACAATCATTTTGTCATATTTCCAAACGTGTATTTTTATGGTTTTATTTACGAAGCAATTAATTTTCATGCTTTTGTATGTTTGAATGTAATTGTATTGAAATTTAATTCCAGTTTCGTATTATAGAATTAAATAATTAATTATTACTTTTTACAGTTAAATGGCTTTATATCAATAATTGTTTTGTGTTTATGTTAATGACAGTTGTAGTTAATTTCATCGTTTTATGTGTTTGTTTGTTTAAATTAGTAGTAAATACTTTATATTAATTAATTCCGAATCCATAATCTGTTATTGCCCATGATACCGTAAAAAAATTATAACACATAAATGGAAAATAATATGTTTAAATTGTTATTTGTATTGTATTAATTCTACCAAGATAATAAGTTTACTTCAGAATAAAACTAAAAAATAATAACAATGTTTCTGATTATAACTAAAGTAAGAGAAAATAGTGAGCAAACTTCATAAACTTAGCTATTATTTCAGCAACGAAACTTCAAAGCCTTTTCGATACAGTCGGTAAATTTTTGGCATAGTTGTAATTAGTTTCAGACCAGAACTGAAAGTTTAATTTGATTTTCCCTAGTTTTGCGGTTACGGAGGTGTAAGTAAAATAGGGAAAAAAATAGTTTGTAATTACGAGGAGCCAATATTTAAGTAGTACCGGGTGTTGTGAATTCGCTTGTTATGTAACTTTTTGGGTAGTTACCTGTGTGCATATAGCATAGCTTTTTACCGCATAAAGTTGGGAAAATGTATAAGTACATATGGCATAGCTGTTTTCCGCATTAATTTGGGGAAAAGTATATTAATTTCAGTAATAACGTGGCACGTCTTTGACACAATTATATAGGGAACGATTTTATAGATATCGAAAGATTACCTTTAACATCGCGAAAGATTTAGAGTACCCACCCGCACTCAGTAGACTTAGGTAACAGACAGCCCGCAGTGGATCTGATGGTTGTCAATATTTTTTTTAAAGAAAATCTTGCTCTTAGTCTTTTTTCGACTGTCTGATACCGGATAAATACCTGATCGTTTTTACGTGTGTACTTTCATTCATCATCATACTGATTTACGAATCCAGACAAACTACCGAAGTACCGAACGACTAAAAGTTTGCAGTGTGCGAGTACTCTTAAACTAAAAATGGTACTTCAAAAAACAGGAAAATTGAAACCTACCTTACCTATTTATGACCATTTTGCCACCATATTACGTGAAGGTACGTAACAGTACCTGTTTACATTTACAAGCACTTAAAAAACGTATACAAGAGTATGATATACAAACATAATTAAAACTGCTTTATTTAACATTGCAAATTGAAAGCGATTCAGTTAAATATTTATGTGGAAGTCGTCTGTATCTTTTTGTATGTGTGTGTGTAAATACTTTCATGTATGTAAATATGTTTTTTTTTTTGCTGTTTATTCTATATCTTAACACATTTATTTTATAGTAAGTGCTCTTTTAGTAGCTGAAGATTTTGTTACTTTATTACTTGAAACCCAGAAACTTTTGGACCGATTTGAAAAAAAAACATTGCTAAGTTTCAAATATGACCCGTGGCAACAACTAACCGAAAAAAGACCTCTAGGCCTCTTTTTTCTTCGATAAATGGGCTATCTATTAGACACGACGACGAATTTTTCAGTACATGTTATAATCTATCTGGTAAACATTATAAGTATAGATTTTAAAATCAATTTGTCAGCAGAAATAAACACGGCTACCCATAAAATCAGTACTGCAACATTAAAAGTCATTTCCTTAATATAGACGGACAACTTCCCAGCATCCCGCTTCGTACCATTCGCGATGAATCTTTGTGACAAATATTATGATAATGGCTTTAGATGAATGAGTGTTTTTATTCCCGTGGGAACATCTAAATGCTGAGTTATGATTCTGTGTAGTTGCTGTATTAGTTTAAAAGTTATTATGATGAAAGGAGAGTAAGCCTTTCGGTTTGCCTTGATACGTCAATAGAAAGAGGCATACAACATGTACCGTATTTGACTTTGACCTTGACTTTGACCTTGACTTTGACTATGACCTTGACTCTGATTTCGAATTCGAAAAGTAATAATTGTAATAGATAGGATCGTTAGGTTAAACTTTCGGTTTAATCCGTTTAACTACATTAGCGTTTGAAAAAGGTAAAAAGTGACCAAACTGACTTTCCCTTGGTCACAAACACGTGACTGCGGATCACACAAATAGGATTTTCCGCGAAATACATCCAATACTGTAGCCCACTAACTATGCTTAAATTTGTCATGCACTAGAAAACATTGTTTATTTTAATCTGGAAAAGCTCCTAAACTGCTGAACCAATGTGCATTTTCTACAGGCTACGTCGAGGCTTAAAACCGTGGGAAAACGGCTATATTAAAATAATACATGTAACCATGTAACGATCGACCGCAGAAACGATAGCTTACATTTTTCAAAGAAAGTCAATAACCTTTCAAACCTTCTGTTACATAAATGTTCCCAACAAAAGAAAAGAAAAATATACCTGTGATAACAAAATATATCTGCAAGCTCACGATAACACGTAATTCACGTTATCCAACCAGTCAAATAATTTGTATACACCCACGCATCATTAGTTACAAACGTAGGCTTTATCCTTTAAGGTTCTCTTTCAAAACAGGCGTGAAACGCGCGGCGAACGGCCAGCGATTCACCACTGGGTTTACACAGCATAGGCTGATGTCTGATGCGTCCAATGCTGTCACATACATTATATTCCGTTAATAGCCGTTTTCTTGCGGTTTCTCCCGCGTCCCTCGCGGTACTATTCGTACCGACTTAAAATATAGCCTATGTTGTTTGAGAAAAGCGTAGCTTTTCAACAGTGAAAGAGTTTTTTAAATCGATTTAGTTTCGGAGCCAAAAATATTTCCTCTTTATTTTAGTATAGATTATGCTCTGACTATAATATTGATACCTTACCCGCGCCCGATTGAAACAAACCGGCCGCCATGTGCCGCTTGCGGCTGATGCGTTCTTCGAAAAGGTACCTTAACAGCCTTGTTAGTCTTCTAGTTACACAACACGTTGTCATTAGTCTTTTTATCGATAAATCCTTTAGGCTTACGTAGCGAGATTTAGTGTTATCTGCATCGATTCTGTTTATCGACATTTTGTCAGTGTCTTATATAGAACTGTTCATTGGAGTAGGTTTATTTATAACTGCCTTATTGGTCTTGGAAAATATTATAAGAATGAGACAGTTTAGAATACAAAGAAGACTCTTTAGAATAAGAGAGAAGAAGAGAATCAATTATAATAAGTTAAGCATGATTAATTTAACCTATCTCCACGAAATTACTAAAATTCGTATAATGGGGTCCAAGGCCTATTTCGGTCACGGCGGCTGTTCTCATATAAGAAGATCAGCCAGCAGCAGGGCATATTATCATGGTGCCCAAGCGCTTCATAAAAACCGTACCAGTTACTAGAATGCAATATTTTTACTGCATATTACGCCTCAGACTGGCAAAGACGACCCCAGCTAAAGAAATCTCCAGATAGTACATAGGTACTTCAAAAATAATCTCCAAACACCTGAAATTTCAGGTCCAACGTAAATCCATTGGCGTCAAGCGTCGTATAAAGTTTTAATCTCCGTGTTCTCGGTCAGCACAAAGCGTATTGTCATACAAAGAAATAGTTTCGTACCGTCTCACCTTATTACACGTGCGCCGAAGCTGTAGATTTTAGTGGCAGAAGTGACATGGATTAGCAGGAGAATTGGGGAAAAATATGAAGTAGCGAGAGTCAATGAATACTAAACATGAAACTTCTAATCTCAAGAACCGCTGGTCTGATTTGAAAAGAACTATTTCAAAGTGAGATGTCCATAGATTCAAACTGAGGAAGGATGTATGTTATTTCTTCCTTCGGAAGGCGGGCGAAGTGGAGAATTCAGAGAATAATATTGCTAGACTTGATAAACGTCTGATCGGCTATCGGTTAGTCTAAATAACAGGTTTGAGGAGGTCAGATAGGCAATCGCTCGAAGTAAAACACTGATACTCAGCTGCATCCGCTTAGACTGGGAGCCAACCCCAACGTTGTGCAAAGGCTCGATAAATGTCATAATCTTAATAAAACCAGTAACTAAAATAATAAACCAGTAAGTAAAATATTAATATTGCCTTATAAATACAAAGACCAACATATCATACGACGACAACGTGCAACACAGTGAACGAATTATAAGCTGGAAATACGAGGATAATATTGCAATTTTGTGCACGCCGCTGCTACATACAGCATGATTTATTTTGCTCACAAATTATAACACCGGGACTGTTGGCTGCAAGGCTAGGCAGACGATTGTTTAGGCACTGTTTTTACTGGTTTACGATTTGCCTTCAACTTCAACTAGATTTAGATCTTTTTTGCAAACTGGCATGACGGTCTCTGGTCAAGAGAATGGCTACTTTCATCATAAAATTATGTATCCTCGATGATAAATCAAAGCAGCATTATGAATTAAGCTCATAAGATACTACTAGATTAGATTAATTGATACAAGAAAGATGTTGGATCTCTAGAGTTGGATAGTCTGTAGTAACTAGGTTCAGGTGGTATACATATTGCTTGTCAAATAACTATAACGCTCTCAAATTGGCTCCTTACTTCTTCACAGTAGTCTAAATACACGAACAAAACAACACAGTAGTAGTTCAAAGAGGCAAAGATATTTGACGATGTCATTGTCTTTGTTATCGGTTGACTAAATAATGATTGAATGTAATATTCTGAATTGTGCATTGTGCAGTATTTATATTTATTCAACAGCTACTTACTAAGACCACATCTAGTACCCAATACGGCAAGGTAACAAGCCTTTACTTCAATCTGGCGTAAAAATCCGCAGTCTTTCTATTCCGCACAGGGTGTTCGCAGAACCCACATAAGCTTTTTAGAGTCGAGCACGTTCGAGCACGCCGCTTCGTCGTGTTTGTAATAAAAAATGTTGCTTTAGATGCTTTACAGACGATCGTGCGGGCCGCAGCGGTTTATAACTTGTTAGGATTACGTATTTTTTTATGATTTATTATACATTATGTTTGAATTGATATATTTCAAACTAGCTGGTGCCCGCGACTTCGTCTGCGCAGGTTTAGTATTTCGAACAATATGTTTACAAATTGTAGCCTATGTGTTATTCTGATGTATAAGCTATATTACTGTAAAGTTTCATTAAAATCCATTCAGTAGTTTTTGCGTGAAAGAGTAACAAACATCCATACATCCATACATACAAACTTTCGCGTTTATAATATTAGTAGGATAGTAGGATTACTTTGTAGTTGAAAATAGCCAATGGGTTCTTCGGAGTCTTTCAATTCTACACATAGGGTGTTCACAGAACCCACATAAGCTTTTTAGAGTCGAGCACGTTCGAGCACGCCGCTTCCTCGTGTTTGTAATAAAAAATGATTTTTTAATATAACTAGTTGCTTACAATCCTACAATAAAGAAAGATGCATCGTTGGATGGTATCGCTTTAATTTTTTTTTTCAAATCGGCTTAAAAGTTCCCGACATTAGCGGGTTCAAGCAAACGAACAATCTGTTCAGCTTTTTGATATAAGTATAGATACATATTTTTCTAAAAAATTTAAAACAACAGTGCAAATGCCTTACTATACCATTTAAAAAATATGGAAAAGCAAACATCTAAACAGATTTGCCTGCTGAAGCCGCGCGTCGCTAACGTTTATCTGAAGTACCCTTTACGTGTCTATAAACATAGAGTTGTAACAAATACTATATGTCTGTTACCTGCTTTATAAGCATACTGAATATGGAGGTCGGAAACTTTCAAACGCAATGTAGGTATTTTTAACATGAATAAAACTTAGTTTTCTTTGCATAAGGATGTGAAGAGAGTGCGTTGTAAATAATTAAATAAATTGTTTGGACATAAATTACTTTGATGTTTATTTATTTAACAGTTTATGTACACAGTTACACACAAAACAATAATAAAAATAGATAAAAAATATACAAAGGCACAGCTCATTTCAAAAGAAATCTCTTCCAGCAGACCCATTATGTGTTTTTGTTTTGTGTTTGTGTATGTCTGTCTATATTTTTTATTTTACATAATTAACACAAATTACTGTTGCTCTACTCTACATTTTGCGTGTCTCAGTCTACTTAAATACCTACTTAAAACAATACATAACACATAGAACAATTTCTTTCTTAATATTTTCTTATTTTTAATATTTATTTTAATAGTTGTTAAAATAACCATATTTTTTTTTGTTAATTTTACAAAGTTTTCTTGTGGAAAACCAATATTTTAGCTCCCAGTAGACATCCGATATGGTCTAGTGGCTAGGATACCTGGCTCTCACCCAGGAGGCTCGGGTTCGATTCCCGGTATCGGAAATTATTTTTTGTAAACATTTTTCCTATCTATTTATTTTAATTATAGATAACATCAGTTTTATGTTCATTCCACATTTACTTTAACTTCCCCAGTTTTATCACATTTTGCAGAAGTTTTTCAATGAACCGGTTCTTCCTCTATCTGTCTTCAAATATGCATTTTCATCTTCAAATGGTTATAATTCTTCCTGAATAAAAAAATCTTTCAAATCCTCTTCACAGTTCTGTCCATTTATTTATTTATTTATTTCTACGTTTATACATTTTCATTATATTGTATTCCTCAAATGATTTCATCCTTTTTGAAAACACAGACTCATATACAGTATCACTTATCCAATCAATGAAAGGACTAATTGGTGTTATTACTGCAACATCATAGTTTGAACTGTTTGCTTTCAAAGAACACAATGTTCTCATAGTACGTGTCCACATTGAGTTGAGTCCGACAATACCTGATGCATGGATCATTGGTCCTCCCGAGTCACCAAGACAGACCCCAGAAGACTTGCTACATCTTCTAGCTACACATACTGCTGGAGTCATATCCATTTTCTCTTTATCACAAGGCACTATAATAACCTTTGTCATTTGTAAAGACATCCCCAAAGATGACGCATCGTCTATCAAATTATGAGTTGATACCGTATCTCCATAACCTACTATTATAACTTCATGTCCAATTAAGGTAGCAAAATCTAGACCACTTATTCTTCCATAACGTCCTAGTGAAATTGGCGATGTTTTAACCAATCCTATATCATTAGCCAGACTTGATGTCGCAATGTTCTTTCGGAAGGCTGGGTGTATGATGACTGCTCTAACCTCGCTGGTCGCCCAAGGTAACATTCCAACTGCACCATATCTGATTACTGGCTCTCTTGTTATATTACCGGCAGCTTTAAAACTCTTTAGACCCAAACAATGTGCAGCGGTCAGGGTCCAAATCGCATGTAACACAGTGCAGGTGCAAATTTGAAAAAATACAATTTCTGTTTTCAATGTTCCTGTGATTGTAACTTGATGGTCTAGTCTGACTACGTATGGATATTCATCTTCATCAGCATCCTGACCTCCAGCTATTTTTCTTGAAATTTTGCGACTGGTGCAAATAGTTGGGAAGAATAAAATTATATGCAATGCAATGTAGCAAGTAACTGTTTCCATTTTATTACTGTTTTATTGAGATTGTTTTTTTTTATTATGTTTGAATAGCCAGCTGAATTTCAGTTTGTAATCATGTAGTCTAAGGCCGGTTTCGGTCACGGAGGCTGTTCTCTATAAGGAGATCAGCCAGCTGCACAGCACATATTTTAGTGTATTTGCCAAGCACAGGTGCACTCACTATTACCTCACTCTCATAGTCCGATGGGACGTCAATCAACGGGGATTATGATATTATAACGCAGATAAGATTTACGTATACATATAGTATTACCGAACATCGGAAATATTTCAATATTTTGATTTTGATAGTCGTGATTATTATCGCTCTATTCCTGACATTCTTGTTTAGTTTGAAGCACATAAAAGTTTTCGAAGATGTTGAATTCTCGTGTTTGGAAGAGACTTCGAAAACATGATAAAAGGCCCTAAAGAACAAAATCTAGCTTACTTATCGCTTGTGGAACTCCTCACAAAACACATGAAACTCTAAGTTACGAGTGTATTATAAAACAGAGGATTAAAACTGTTAAGTTAAACTTGGAGAAACTTTAGAGGTGCTCATTTGCTCAAGTTTTGGGTTTTGCGAACTTTCCAAAACTTAAATATGAGGAAATAAATTAAGGCTTGTCTCTGCAGTCTTAATTTTACATAATCAGTCTATAGTAATCCCAGTGTTGGGATCCAAAGTTTATTCGGGAAAGTTGAATGAATATGATAATATTACTTCTGTGATAATACTAGTGTAGGAAAATGGGGCTTTGGTATCTAGAGTTTATAGGCCTAATTAGTTGTTTCCAGGAAATGCGACAGTTATATGTATTTCATTCATGATGATGTAATGATGAACAATTAGCTCTAAGGAAATTAGGCTTATTAAGGGGAATCAACCCTGCGAATGATCAAAGTCATGATCAATTTCAAACATGCCTTGACGAGCTGTTCTTTCGCCTTTTGAAAGGCACGTTAAATTGGTGGAACCCAGTTGCCACTCACACATCTCTGACAATTGTTACGGGTAGTCAAATGCCAGAAAGTTTGGTAACTAGTCTTACCAAGAGGTATCGGGTTGCCCAGGTAGCAGGATTGAAGAGGTCAGATAGGCAGTCGCTACATGTAAAACACTGGTTCCCAGCTGCAACTGATTAGGCTGAAAGCCTAGCCCAACATAGTTTAGGACAAGGATCATTTTCTTACACCTACTCAGACATAAGACAAGCCATACAGTACACAGAATTAAAATAGTTTCGCACCAAAGACAACTCTATAAGTGATTGTATACTATTCTGCATACAATGGAACTTGGCAATGGTATAAACTTAAGACGAGACGCTGAGGTTTCAATTAAAACTTCACAATTGTTGGAGTTCCTACCTACTTATAAACGAAAGTTTAATGTCGGAGTCTCGGTAAATGGTAATATTTTGCAGTCAGCGGTTGAAGTAAATGATATTCGCATTTCAAATTGTAATTTATTTATTTTGTTAGTTGAGGCCATACAGGTGATTAATGGGGTTTGTAATTGAAGAATGAATGGTTGCGCAAAATTAGGTTGTGGAAAGTAAATATATTCCAGCATTAATATGTACTTCGTTTTTTAAATTATATAGGTGGCGTTTTGAAGGCTTTTGGCTTGTATCTTCTTACGGGTCTTTATTGGTAGTTTATCTATAAATTAAAAATTAATTTGTCTCTTTTGAACTTGAAATAGCTCCGAAATTACACTTGCCAAAAAAGGATCAAAAGATTGGAGCCATTTTTAAAGAAAACGCCACATTCACAAGACCTCAATTTTCATCATACCTAAAACCATAAAAATAATTCACCATTATTCTTCACAAACGTCAAACCGCCGTGTAACTAGCAAATCCATGAAAACAACGCCCCATAAACAAAATAAAAAGAAAATACACACCATTAATTTGGCTAAATCTTTTACACAAATAAATATAATTGGAGTGTCTGTTTGTACGTTTGCATCAAAACGGCGTTTGAGTAATTATGAATGTTTATATACAGCATACCTATATTTATAAAAAAAACTAGTTCAATATATTTTGTGTTGATCTATTTGTTAAAACTTGATAGCTTTATGTCTACCTGCTCCAAAATGGTGAACGAAATTTTCACTTTACCATTTAACTGATATTTTAAGGCAAAGCTTAAATTTTTACAGCTCACTATAAGTTTCTATTTATTGCATAAATATAACAACACTACCTGTTCCTTGTTGGAACTACTTCCTGCGCATGGATAAAAAGTAGTCTATCTACAATTAGGTATTCTAACTTTATTACCACCAAGTCATTTATGATTTAAGATATACAAGTCATAAAGATTGCACCATTTATTGTAGCACAAAATTAGCTCTACATCGAGGGACTTTGAAAAATGTTTTTTTTTTCCGAACTTTTACCTTAAAAGAAGAACAAGCATACACATACAAAAACTTTCTTCTAAATTTTAAGTAGAACGATATTTTGAAGCCAGCAAGCAAGCAACACCGTATGAAGAGTCTGACATACAAAATAAACAACCAATTTCACGGGTGGATCCGCCTAAAGACGAAATATGATCTTACTTCGCGAAGACATGTACCTGACAAGTCAAAAGAGTAAGAAACATCGCCTAGGGACAGGGAACTTGCTTTAAATGGAACAAAAGGGTTTTATAGATATGCTAAATTATGTTTATGTACTTAGAATTTGGGCTCATTAGCCGGTTAAGTGGGAGTTACATACGTTGTTCTGATAAACTTAAAAGTTGTTTGCTTTTACTTAATAATACTTCTGTGTGATGAACAAGGGAGGTCATCTTCAGCATTGAGGAATATGAAGCAAGGAGGGAAAATAATTAGGGCTTGTTCGAAAGAGTTACTACGGCTCTGGTACATAAAGGATTCAAGAAGGAACATGGTGGGTTCAAGTCAGTAAGAGTCTGACACTCCCTCTCGCTGCGACTTACAGCGTCCACTTACAGCGAGTGGGGTCATTTGATGATTTCCTATCAAGAAATGAAGGGATAATAATACTTTTGTAAAACTTATTTAAGGTCAGCTTTTGTTAGTGGTTTCGCCCGCGTCCTGCTTCTTACCGCACCCGGATAAAAAGTTTTTATTTAAACACGTGTAAGATCAACTGTCATGGAAAATCAGGGCTTACTTTTTATCATATTGTTAGGGTAACAAAAGATTATTTATTTTATTGTTATAGAGATCTAGTCAAAGATAAACTTCTTGAGCTTCTTATTGTATTTTTGTACTCAAGCTTTGATTGGTAAATAAGTTATTTACCAGTCACGTCATGTGATAAAATTTATAAAACTAAAAATAGCATCCACCAGCTAGAAGGTACATAAGAATAACTACAGAAGAGAAAACGTATGGTTATACAAAAACGAGAAAATAAGAAAATACATAGTGTCCTGGTCAAATTTTAATCTCATTTTTGGCAAGGTAACTACTTTCAGTAATATATAGAAATCGCTGTAATAGTTTACCCTAACAGGGTGTTAAATAGACGTTCGATTTCTTGAAATTATAAAAATGATAAATCAGTGAACATGATATCCATGAAAATATTCCCATTTGTCATATACTCCCCCATAAGTTTAAATATGCTTTAAAAAATCTAGACCATCACAATTTCACTCCAGAACTAAAAACACATAGAACACAAACAACAAATATTTTTATCGAACTCCAATTTATTTTTCCGCTTTTACCTTCACAGAAACGTAACCAAAAATAACTTTTTCACTGCCTGTATAACGGTACTTCTAAAGAAAATCTTAAAAAGGCATACAGCGTCCGATTTAAAACGTTTCCCGTGTAAGCTTTTAATAGAAGGAAAGTAGTGAGTGTTATAAGCTACTTAAAGCAAGTTGGTTTTGATTTGATTTCTTACTTATCTTAAGGGTCGTTTTCTTGGCAAAAGAACGGTATGTTCCCAGTTGTTCCTACGTAAATAAATTATTTATGACTGAAGGTGTAGTTCAAGGCACTGAAGGAGGAAACTCGAGGATGAAGAGAATGGGTAAAATGAATTGCCTATTCACAGGTGGTGACTGGATAGTTGTTGCCATCAAATCGTTTAAGATGACAATTTAATTAAAAAATTAATACCCATATTATTATGTAGTCTCTGTCTCTTTTTAATATGTATATTGCTGTATACCCTTAGATACATACCCAGTCATCGCATGAGTCACATGGTTTGCCTTCAGGTGAGAATTGGAAACAAAATTCCCAGCTGGCACCGGGTGGCAACATGCCACCAGACACCAGGTCTCAAGTAAATCCTGGTAATAAATAGGTAACAAAATTCCCAGTCTCAAACCATGCGGGTGCGACAGGGAGTATACCAAAAGAAAATAACAAGGTCAATGCTACGAATGGCTCGAAGTGGGTTAATTGATTTATTAGGGTTTTCTGTAACTAATAGGCTGAAGGTGTAGTTGATGGAATTTCGTTACCGTCGAGGTTAGGAATATAATAGGGTCAGCCTTGTCAGCCGATCCCGGTTTATTAGTCGAGCTTGCCTTGAATATAGAGTTGTAGTGTATCGTTACTGTTATTTAAGTCTAAGTAGTAAAATCTCAGGCCGGCTTTCATCCAGTCAATATAAAACGAAAGAAAATCATGGAAAATCATACACGTTTTCAGCGGTTTTACTCTCTTTCCATGAAAACTGCATCCTATGCTCGGATAAAATATAGTCTATGTCAGCCTGTGATAATGCAGATTCCCAACAGTGGCAGAATTTTTCAAATCGATCTAATTGCTTCAGAGCCTTTTAAGTTTATAATATAGCTATAGAAACACAACCTAAGCGTACCTAAGCTTTAATCTAACGCACTAAAACCTAGTCTAGAATATTCTCGTACCCCATTTCCCCCATTAAAAACCCGATATGGCTTAGTACAACATTTCTCGCAAGTACATTTTAGTGTTATTCTGTGTCAGATCGATAGGACATCAGCATGGAGAACTAAATGACTAGCGGAGATGCCATAACGGAAAATGTCCTAAGAAAGTAGCGCGCCAAAATGCGGAGGACGAAGAACTTTACTGTTTTCGCATTTATACGCCTTATTTGGACCCTTTGGACCAACAATCGTTGACAGATGTCTCAAAGAACTCGAACGCCTCGTTAGTCCACTTGTAACTGATCGTTTTGGTCATGCCCAACGTACGAATTTGACCTAGAAGAAGGCGCCTGACCTACCTGCATTATGGCATCTCCACTCATGTTTCTTACTCCGTGGACATCGGATATTGGCTCCGTAGCTACCGTATCTTCAAGGATACTCCCAAGGGGGGTTAGCAGAGAATAATCTTTAATGTATGTCACATCATACGAGGATTTGTTTAAAAGTGAATAAAATTGGAGTGTCTGTTTGTTATATTAAACAGATATACCAAAACAATTTCATCAAGTTTTGTTTTTCTGTCGGTCTGTTTGTTCCGGCTAATCACTGAAAGGGAAAGACCGATTTTGATGTGACATTCACAGGCACTAAGCTGATGTACAAGAAGAAACTTAGGCTACTTTTTTTAGTAATTTCCTCTGTAAGCGAGTGAAACCAGGGAAAAAGCTAGTGGTAAATAAATAAGAAGTACCTTTTTGTATGATGGATACGGACTTCCTTGGAGAGGATTTATATTGTGACGGGATTGCCCCTTGAGATTTGTTTAAGAACTTTTATTTTGGAAATAGGCACTGATATAACTTTTTTATCATTCATCTAACAGTTTCCTATATAACTTATGCAGAGATATACTACAAATAGAATTATTTTTAACAGGCTGTTTTACATGTGCAATATCATCATTGTCAGTTGTTTAATTGACTCTCTGCTGGGCACAAACTTCTTCTCATACAGAGAAGAAATGAGCGTTTATTAATAACGCCTTCTTATGGTGGTTTTAAAAGCCCTAGTTTCCTAAAGATTTTTTCTTCACCTGCACTGAATCATTGGTGTCCAAAATATATTTATCTGATGCTTTAACCACTATGCCACCACGACATTTATTAATGCCTTACCGAAAATTCAGTAGCTGGAAGTGTGAAAACTCTGTAATCGACAAACTTTTATGTCAAACACAATAAGAATAGCCTTTGTTCTGTACAGCATTGATTTTCATACAATCACTCCCTTTGAACATAACGCTGTAAGTAAACAACAAAGTACTGATGAAACCACAAATTGCTTTTGCAGTATCTTCGAAAATTCAATTGAGAAAACGATACAAAGACTCTCAAGTACCTAGATGCTCGTATTATGGGACCGATCGATCGGACATCCGATATGAGGTCGGAACGCCCCCTAAAGTAGGCAATTAAGAGTACGTCCACACTGAAAACTTTTAGTTGACCTACAGTTTGTTTGGGCTCATAAATCAGTATGGAGATGATGGGAGTACGCATATAGCAACGATCAGGTATTTGGCCGGTATCAGACCGACTCAAAACTTTGATTGAATTCGCGATTGTCTTAAAAAAAGTTTTCGTACATTGGGCCAAGTATCGGCCGACTATTTAATGTGCAGTCTGCGGGTATTCTACCTCTAAGTGAAGGAACTTTTGGACCATTGTGATAAAGATCAAGTTTACCGAATTAGAAACGTGACTATACCGCGATTTTTAAGCAATTTTAATGCTTAGTAATGAAGATATAGATTATAGAATTAGCCTTTGATTTCTGTCTTAATCTGCGTTGGATAAGTAAGACTTTAATCGAGTGGATTCTTATCGATAGTAAAACAGATGGGTGTCCCATTACTTCGCTCGTTTTTGGGATAAACGATACCCTTAATAGAGGTGCAACTAAATAGTCCCGTTTGCAAGAATACTGATATACCTGATTTTTATTCTCTAAGTTAGACTGGAAACCGACCCCAACATAGTTTGGAAAAACTAGGAGGATGGTGTGCAAGATAAACAGGATTTGTTTTGGTAAAACTACGTTTGGCAGCATACTGTCAATAACTGTATGACCCGCAAACAGAAGAGAAGATGACAGTACTTTGCCGACCTTTTAAAAAGGCGTACAATCTTTTCGTAAATGTACCTAACTCAAGAACCAAATGAGTTGGCTCTTTGCATAAATGCAACCTTCACAATTATCTAAGCACCACCTAAAAATACCCACTACTTTAAAACACTGCTAAAACTATTATTACAATAATAACCAAAGCCACGTACTCTAATATCACATACTTATCTTCATCATCTAAGTTGGAGTTTTGTCCACAGAGCAGAGTCTTCTAATTTCCACGATAACACTGATTGTAATGGACTATAAGATTTCACAGTCGCATCGGAGCGTTTCAATTAAAACTTCAGCTCAGTTAGATAAGGGGACCATGCGATCCGATTTGGACTTTGTTTAAATTAAATTTTGTTTGGAACTGTCGGTAGGAGTTGAGTTACTTTTGGTGGTAAGTGATTTGTGAAAATATGAAATTCAGAAGTGATATTAAGACAAATAGTATTAAAAAAAAAAAGGGTGTTTAAAAGAGGGTCGTTGTGGTTATCACAAAAATGTCTACTGCGGGAAAAGGCCCCAATTTAAAGGAATTTGAACATAGGTACTCAAAGCGCTGAACTCGCATGTTGTTGAGTACCTAAAACATCCTTACTAATATTATAAATCGGAAAGTGAGTTTGTTTGTTTGTTTGTTTGTTTGTTTGTTCCGCTTTCACGCCGTAACTACTGAACCGATTGCTTTGAAATTTTGCAGACGTAAAGTTAGAAGTCCGGATTAAATAATAGGGTACTTTTTATCCCGAAAAAATAGATATTCCCGAGGGAAAACAAAAATATTGTTTGCTTGATGGATGGATTGTAGATGGCGCTGTGTGTCGTTTAAAACTAGGTAATATATTGCAAACGAATATAAACATGTAAAAGAAGCTAAATGATACGATAATGAATCCCCGAAAATGAGGAATTCCCGAGGGATGATGTACAATTTGTTTAATCGTCTAAACTGTTTTTTTTACATCTACTTATATATTGCAAACGAATATGAACATATAAATTTAGAAGCTAAATGATACGATAATGAATCCTCGAAAATGAGGAATTCCCGAGGGATGACGTACAATTTGTTTTATCGTCTTAACTGTTTTTTTTACATCTACTTATCCTGAAATAACTATAATTCAACGAATTACTAATTGGTATAATTATTAATACTTATAGTATTAGTTATAGTATTAGTTATAGTTATAGTATAAGTTATTTAGTTCTTAAGGTATGCCATAGATGGCGCTGGGTGTTTTTAAAACGTGGTAACGATGTGTTTTTAAAATACGTAAGAAGTGGAATGATAGCTTTTTAAAACGTGGTGACGTTGTTTTTTTAAGATACGTAAGAAATGCAATGATATCTCGCGCTTTAACCTGTAGCTCATTGTTCAATCGCGAGCTTCCCGATAGCTCGATAGATGGCGTTGTGCTTTTCTGTATCGCGGTGTTAAGGTTCGCCGCGAATTAGTCTTAAGGTGTTTTGAAATCAGTGAGGCCCAGTAGGGCCAGGGCCAGCCGGGGCTGCGGGTTGTTCGAAAGAGATACCGCGGCCCTGGTATATAAAAGGCCTAGGACGGAACACGACGATTTTAGTCAGTAAGAGTCTGACACTCCCTCACCGCTGCTAACCCAATTCCAACAGACCTCCCATTTCAATTTAAAAGACTACAATTTCCTATAAGGGTTTCATTTGCAATGACCATTAATAAAGCACAAGGCCAAACTCTAAGGGTTGCTGGAGTACACTTAGAAAAACATTGTTTTTCGCATGGTCAGCTCTATGTAGCGTGTTCCCGGGTTTCCAGTGCCCAAAATCTGCATGTTTTTGCTCCACAAGGGAAAACGTATAATATAGTGTACCATTCAGTTTTGGTTTAACAACTAATCGTATCCAGCGTTACATCGCGCTTCTTAGATTTTTCCGTGGGAATGAGAAGTTTTCTTATAGTTGTGATTTATACCGAAATATAACCGAATTCCACGCGGGCGAAGCCGCGGGCGGAAAGCTAGTAATAAATAATTCATGTTAATTAATCTGATTAAAATCATTAAAAATAATAATGCGTAAATCAATTTTTAAACAAAAAAGTCTCTAATCTCTCACAACACTCAAGCATTTTCCTTTAAAAATACCTCTTACACAAACAAACTTAAAGGGTGCACATATTTTACCCCTTTAAAGGGACAACATTTACTGACAATAAATCTTTGGTTCCACACACTGAATCCCAAATTTTCTTAAAGGGTTTCCGAAGCGGCTTGTTTTATGGTCACCCTACTGATAACCGCTGTTACCGAACTACGGTTAGTTGTAACCCGGGTTACCTATTAAGGATTAGAGTCTTAGCATAGACTGTTATACATAGTCAAATAATATTCAGTATTCATGGAACAATCAGAATTGTTGAGTGATTTTCAACATGAAAACCCTTTTTGTTAGATTGTGAAATTGGTTTTTGTAGTTATTTATTAAGAGTATAAAAATCAAATTCATGTTTTTTAAGTAATCAATCATTGATCACTGTGTCTTGGGTGTAAACGTCGATGGGTGTAGAACGCTTTCACACTAGCGGATTTTCTGCTTGGTTTTACCACCCGGCAATACTGGATTCGTACTTGCAGTGTCATGGGTATACGAGCGACGACAAACAATTGACTGCTACCGGTGCAAGAGATAACCTTTTTCAGACGATCAGTGTAAATATTTAAATTGGTTCAATAGTTTTGTTATGAAAGCAGGACAGACAGAGTCATAGGTATTTGTTTTGATAATATTATAGTGAGGATAACATTTACATATTTATACATACCTACCCAGATAGTTTTAATGTCCTCCTCTAGGCAATTATTAGTTAAACCGCAGACAAATACTACCAAAAAATAATAAACTTAACTACTTTTCTAACCGAACCAGTGTCAATAACCACAACTAATAATTATGTTTGTTCTCATTTAAACCAATAGACATCGAGTTAATTAGCTATCGAAATAATTAGGTCACAGATACAAGTAAACAGTTCATAGAAACAATTTAAATAAATAATGATTCTGTCTATCATCACAGGTAAATAAGTAGGTACTCTAGATTAGGCTTAAAATACTGGTGGAAACTAGGTCTGATCGATACCTTCTATTAAATGTAATACAGTTGAAGGTGACACTAACACTCAAGAACCCTTAAAGTATTCTAGATCTATTTTACAAGCTTTTATACGCATGTAGAACTTGACAGTTGACTTTCATTCAAAGAACAAAACAATTAAATAAGTAGTTTGTTCGATCCCTGGTCCAGACTTTCTGGCTTTCGACTACTGAAGGAACTCTTTATAAAAAGATGGTCACCCATCCACGAACTGCACCAGGAGTTGCTTAACCTTATGATTAACCCGTCCAGCTGTTACTTTGCTACAAGCAAAAGAAAAGGTTTTTTTTCTTTCGGACTTAAACGTGATAATGATATTACTAAATTCTGTTCGTTTAGAAATATTTGCCAGACATAAATAGGTATACGCCAACCGTCTCAGAATGCAACGGAATTCACCGAACTATCTACATACATAGACAATGTAAGTAGACATACAGTATTCCCAGTATATTGGAACTCATTTAAATACAAATGAAACGAAGACTTCTGTAGACTGTGTGCGGAAACTGTCGATATTGATTTCAATGCGTGCATTTATTACTTACTAGCGACCTGCCCCGGCTTCTGACGGGATAACAGTATTTCCCCACTATTTAATGGATGTTATTATACATATAAACCTTCCTCTTTAAACACTATAAGTATCTGATAAAAAAAACCGCAATAAAATCCGTTGCGTAGTTTTGAAGATTTAAGTGTGCAAAGGGGCATAGGAACAGAAAAAGCGACTTTGTTTTATTCTATGCAGTGACTATCTGAGTGGATCGAATATTTAGCTAGTAATATTGTTTGTAATTTGTAGACGATTTTTCAACCTTTTTTTATGGGAATTCATCAAAGGACCCGGTTTGGGTGCAGCGAAGGAGTGTCAGACTCTTACTGGCTAAAACCCACCATGTTCCTTCTAGAGCCCTTCATGTACCTACCAGGACCGCGGTAACACTTTCGAACAATCCCGCAGCCCCGGCAGGCTTCGTTCCTAAGACTTGAGTCGATCCTTTAGCCTTAATATCGTAAAAATCTTATATGCTATATCAAATTTTTATTTATCTATAGATGCTTTATATAAAACAAATTAGATATTAAAAAAACAAATGAACAAAAAGACAAATGAGAAGCCTTAAAAACAAAAGCACAAAATCAACTCATTTACTACATAAAATGAACTTCTCGAAACACAATGCTTACAAATCAGAGCCTGGTCTGATTACTGTATACATTTTCAAATTATTTTCTATCTCATATTACGAGCTCCGATATTCGAGTCCGCAGGCGTATTTGATCTGTCGAGTTTCCGTTAAATCTATACAGATTTACAAACAATATCATCTTGAATTTGTGCTGCTAGCTTCGTTATATGATGCCTTGGTTATTTGTGTGAGTGAGAAACAAAGGAATATACGAGTTTTTTTTTAATAATAGAATAATCTAGTTTAAACTAGATGCTCATCCATTTGACTTACGTTGGGGGCGTCCAGTCTATCTGGTTATAGCTGAGTACAAGTGTTTTACAAGTTGCAATAGTCTCTGATCTCCCGGTTCATCTCCAGATACCCGGGCACTGGTTTAAACTAGTCATGAGTAGGTAAAAACCTTCAGGAGGGTTTGAAAAATTTAAACGAAAATTCATAGTAAACAGTAATTTATAGAAAACCAACGTCTATGTTGTTGGTAAACTCTTTCCTAAGATACCAAGATAATCTGTAATCAGACAGATTATAATCTTGAAATAAGTTGTTTCTTTCTCTCTAAACAAAATGGAAGCAACTTGAAAAAAGTTTATTATAATGAAAATATTTTCCTTAAATTCCGTGGTAAAAATTAACATAAATTATAAACCACAGTGGAAGAATATAATTCCTCATTTTAATTATTTCCAACAGCTTTGGTGTTTCGCTTTAATTAAGTGGAAACCTTTCTAAACATTGTAGAAAAACAAGAAATATTATAACAACAGTAGATATACTAGAATTGCAAAAGTTTCAGTTTACCTTTAGAAGCCATAGAAACGGACTTTATATCTAGGGTTTCGCCAGTTAAATCTGTTTAGAGCCGACTGTAAAAAAAAAGAAGTTAAAAATATTAATAAAATAAATAAATAATTTATTTCCAAAAACTTAATTACAAAATGTACTTAAATTGCCTGAACTAGGTGTGAGAAACTTCAAACCAATATTTCAAATAATGCTCATATCATATTTTGTAGAGACATCCTCGATGCCATTTCGATTGCTGAAAGAGTAATCGATCGAAGGATAAGAGTATGTCAGCTACGAGCTATCAAGAATATTGAAATCTCATTGATCAATAAGTATGTTCTTAACGTCACTTGCAGTTCAATATAAAATATCAGATAAACCAATGCAGTCGATATTACTTATGTACTATTTCTATAAATAAGAAACGCTCGTTTACTTTTTTTTATAAGAGTAAGTAATTAGTAATTTTAGCAAGTCGCGCGTACGCTTTTTCGTAGTTTTTTGAAAAACTGAGCAACAAATCCGCTAGTTGCAAAGAGTTTTTTTAAACTCAATGTTTACAAAACTATAATTTGCTAGCAAAACGAGTTGTTTCTAATAGAAACCGAGCATTAATAACGAAACCTAAAAATAACTAACATTTCAATATCATATCCCTGAACTTTACAAAACGGACCACATGTTAACCCTGTGGTCACCTTACTGTGAAAGGAAAATAATTAGAATAGCTACCCCGTACCCTTCCTTTGAGTCAAAATCTACCCCTAAACGTGACACGGATTGATTTTGCGGTTTCAACCACCGAAATTATGAAAATAGTTACAGCCTAAACATGAATTCGGAAATGTAGCAAATTATTATGAACCATGGAGAAAGGAAAGACAGCGGAGATGCCATAAAGAAGGTAGGTCAGGCGCTGTCTTGTAGGTCAAGCAACGTGCGGTAGCCGTAATCAGTCACTAGTTCGGGTTCCTTGTCAAATTAAAACCGATTGATTAGTGATTTTATTTTGAAAGTAAGGAAAGAAAGAAAGAAAGAAAATCCATTTAATTCGGGCGGTTAATAAGGGCGGTTTCCATATAACGTGTGAAATGTTCCTCGTCCCCCGAACACCCGCATTTTGGTGTGCTATTTTCTCAGGAGATTTTACGTTATGACATCTCCGTTCGTTCCATTCTATTCTCCATGATTGAACCATAAATTCGTGATTCGCCAATTATTCTAGGAAACGTTTGATGTTTTGATATCGGAAGTTCGTGCTTGACTGTATTTGCACATTTCAATTGTATGATGTATGATTTAAACATGAACCCTGTTATAATAAAGGCGATGTGTGTTCATTGGTGATTAAATTATGACGTAATTTTGTATCTAGTTTTGGTAGCGTGTTCATTCGTGTGTCAACTTTCTAATTTAACGCTAGGATATGGTGAAGAGTGGGGTTGATTAAATAAATAGTGGTTTCAAACATCTAATTGATGATCACAGTTCGTTTTAGGGATCTCCTCTTTTTAGTTTTTTTCTTGCGGCGGGAAATCTAGAATAGCGAAGTCTAGAACCCACCTTTGCTCCTTCTAGAGCCCTTTATAACAGGGACATGGAAAAAAGAGGCTCTCTATGTATGATGACTGTGACAATTACTTTTTTTATCAGAATTTCTTCCTAAGATGACGTTTTCGTGGAAATGTATGCCTTAGTAAATATTTTATTAAACATGCCGTTTTTTGGACTTATGTGAGTTTATCTGCCTTCAAACCGTTAATACACTAACAAAAAACCTAATTTAAAAATGATCCGTCATCATATAAATTCAAAATAATACCAATTAAACTCAAAATTGAAAGTAAACAAGCGTATTTTTGTTCTGCGGTGTGTCCATATGCGCAGTTAATCAAATTGAACCACAGTTGAACCGCGCAGTATCATAACCACACACTTCTATTATGTTTGAAATAAAACGGATTTACAATCATAATTACAAGCGTATGTTTAAAATAGATTAATAATATTATTTTGTTGGACATTCTATCATCGCTGTTTTGGTAAGGCTGTGGTTATATGGAGTTTTGGGATAAAATTATTAATCATGTCATGTCGTCAATTCAATTGAATTTTCTGGTGCTAAAAACAAAATTTACTATTGAGGTCTGCTTTTATAATCAAGGATAGTGCTTGAGGATGATAGTTGATGTCAAAAATCTACCCCGTAGGCAAAACGAATCGTTTCTTGTTCATATGAAGGTAATTCCAGTTCATTTTTTGTTAGAAAATCCTGAAAAATCCTTTTGAACCCAGATTACACCTTCCACGAAAGTTTTGTAACTTTCCAAAATGATATTATAGAAGTCTAGACAACATTCAGACTAAATCTAGACTGTATAGAATTTCATTCGAAAATTATATCAAAGAAACGAAAATTCCTTCCATGTAACTGAAGCTTAGGGCTCTATGTAGTCCCAAATGGCTGGCGTCGGCAGCCAACCGTTGAGTTTCTGTACCTAAATATTATATTATGAACTACATTGCACATTGCAGAAATACAAAGCATAAATTCTATTCGCAGTTTGCTGTTTTAATTGTTATTAGTGTAATGAGTAATTTCTCCACAGGAGGAAGTTGTTTTGTGTCTACATCTTTGGCATTCGTAACGTAGAAGTCAGAAAGTCTGACAACGAGTCTTGTCAAGGAGTACCGGCTTGAGGAGGTCAGATAGATAGATAGATAGATATTCTTTATTAGGTACACCAATTTTACAATTTTGATCTTAAGCTAGTTAAAGTAGGTGACATAATGGACGGTCTTATCGCTAAGACCGATCTCTTCCAGACAACCTTAGGATGGATTGAGACGAGAAGGAAAAGATTATATGGTAGGCAAAGTGTACACTTGCTCCTGCAATTTGTGTATCTATTAGATAGGCAATGAGCTCCATATAAAACACGGGTACATTGGGTTAGACTGCATACCGACCCCAAAATAGTTAAGAAAAGCTATGCCAACTATGAGCCATGACCCGACTTTTTCTAGTACGTATGCGTTACACTATTGCTATTCAAACAGTGTGTTCCTATTTTCCTCCGACTAAAAATCGGTCACCAATCATTGGACTTGGGCTTAGTAGTTTTTAGGCGTGAAAGCGTGACTGACACAGACAGAATTACTTTCACGTTTATGATATTAGTAAAGATAGCTTTTACATCAAATTACGTAGTATATTTATTTTATTGTAGTTCTCTTTCCGGTCGTGTCGGATTGCCGTCCCATCGGGTTATGAGAGTGAAGGAATAGGGAATGCACCTGTGTCTGCGCAAACGCTCGTGCACTATAATAAGTCCTGCGCAGCTGGCTGATCTCCTTAAATTTGAACAGCTGCCGTGGCCGAAATCAGCCGTGGACGCCATTATTATTGTAGTTATTAACGCCATACAAAACAACACAACATTGTTGTTTCATCTGCGGTCGATATCGACTAGTTACTCAGTACGCCACGCGTACGCGACCGCACACCGACCGTTTCCTATAATGCGTCAGTTAATTAAATTTAAAACGATATACTTCAATTATTTAAAAGCCGTTTTGTTCAGCGGTTGTATTTTGACACTATTTGAAAGTGTATTTTTGTATCGTATTTTATTTTGGTTTGTTCTGTTACTTCAATATTCACTGTAACTGGGTTGAGGAGGTCAGATAGGGCAGTCGCTCCTTGCACTGGTACACAGCTACATCCGGTTAGGCTGGAAGCCGACCCCAACATAGTTGGGAAAAAGGCTCGGAGGATGATGATGATGAATATTCACTTAAAGAATTATGCATAGACAAATCATATATAATCATCTTTCCTATTTTCAGTTAAGAATTATCGACAGCATAAGAATTACGAATTTTAATTCCTTATAATTGCTTATAATATGATCTCTTAGGAAACGTCACTCAGTTCCTCAAATCGTCCGACTACAGAAGTATCACAAGCTGACAGGCGAATTCAGATGACGTCATCAGATTTTTTTTGACGTTGATTCTGACAGGTATACTTTCACCTTTAAGGAGATTATTACCTACTAAAAAATTAAACTATTCATTAACAATGAATTTATTATTTAAGCGGCAATTGTTCAAATTAATTAAACATATTCCATCAATTGCTCGGGGAAACAGTTAATATTATTTAAACAGCATTCGGTATCAGTTACTAATCTATGCATAGATTGAAATTGACGCAAATGGATGAATAAGCAAATATCATTTGTGTTTACACAATGACAGCAATTAATAAGGTTTAAATTAGTTTGCACTTTACGTAACAAATCGTGAATTTATGTATCTGCGTGATTTATAAACATATGACTAAACAAAGTCCAACATGGTGTCTGATTTGATTGCAAAAAACTCAGAAACTAACAGATTTTCGTGTATTCGATAGCGTACTTTTTTGCGGGAAATCATCAAATGACTCCTCCCGTTGTGGGTGCATCATAAGGGAGTGTCAGACTCTTACTAACTAAAACCCACCATGTTCTTTCCTAAGCTTTTTATGTACCAGGCGATAACTCTTTCGTGCCTTATGTATTTTATATTTTTAAGATTTAAAATCGATTAATTTCGTAAGTTTTTTTTTTAACTTGTACCGTGTGACGCATGGTATGTGGCTGAAACTCTATAATCAAAGGACAATGGGCACTTTGTATGGGATTTGGTACCCGCTCCAACAGTAACGCATGATATATCATTAGAAAGGTATTTACGTGAAGAATAAAAAAAACTATGGGGCTTGCCTCAATTAGCTGTCCGATCCGAGTAATGATAAAAATTGAATCGACATGGAAACAAGTATGTCATCCATATATGCAAATTCATTAAGAGGCTTATGTCGTCAGTGTAATCATTTTAAACTCAGTTAATAGACATCTTACATTGTTTGAGATACACTCTATTATAATCTAAAGGTTGTAATCGTCTATGGAGTCACACTACGGAAACACAATCATCATCTGATTTGGCAAAAGTTCAAAACATTTCTATTCATCTTTTTTTAGGAAGAAATTCATCATTATCTCAGCACCTCTTGAGGAGCAAGATTAAGTCGTAATATGTAACGTAATGTTAACATCGTCTCCTGACTTTTCAACCTTAATTGATTGTTAATACTGAAAGACTTTCATCAAATACATAAGCTGGTTCTGCGTGAACAGCAAAGGTTTGCACAGTCTTTTTTTAAAGCAGTCGGCAGGCAAACATTTAAAGAAGACCAAATTCCTGTTTTTTTGTTACTTTACCAGTTTTTATTCAATACAGTTGGATTTAAGAACTACATCTACGTTGATGACTTATGAACATTACACATTCTATTAGTCGATGTTACACGAAACGGACAAGAATTTGGGACTAGTCGTCATAGTAAACATTTTTTGCCTTGCCAAGACCTACGCAATGGTACTAAAATCAACACTGTTGGACGGGGTACCAAAACGCCCATCGTCCTTTCATGTTAATTGTACAGTATTTTGATAAAGATCAATTTATATTTGTGTTGTAATAAAACACCGTTCAGCTTTACATATTAACGTAGTTGTTCAGTTGACGCAATGCGACGATTATTTATCAGAATTGTAATGACGAGATCACCCGTCACGGAGCGTAATGATTAATTAAATGACGAAAAGTTTCAAAAAAAATATGATTTTGGTCAATATCCTAGAGCTTTACAGTGTGGAAATTTAAATTATACCTAAATAAAAAATGTAGTTTATAAGTCACTCATTTAATCACGGAAGTGTATGTTGATAAATAACCCTGCAGTTTACTTATTCAAAAAGAAGAGTAGTAACTAAATAATATGATATACCTAAATCATCGTCAGCTTAGCCTTTTTTCAAACTATGTTAGGATCAGCATCCAGTTACCGGATTCAGCGGAGTACCACTGTTTTACAATGACCGATTGCCTATATGACCTCCTTAACCCTATACCTCGTGGTATGACTGGTTGTCAGTGTTATCATGGGTTTATCGTGCCCCCCGAAACAAAAAACTAGGCCGAAAGCCGAAAACCGAAGCATGCAAGCCTTTAGGGCTGGCCCATGCTTCGGTTTTCGGCTTTCGGCCTAGTTTTTTGTTTAGAATAGAACTTCAGCAAGACAATCTGTTTGCTTTGTTGGGAACTTTTCAAAATGAATAATTAGATATTTGCTAAGTATATTTGGGAGTTTTAACGAAGTGGGAGTCCACTGGGCTCCTGAAAAATTAGGAAATCAAAAAGTTTATAATATTATTGTGTTTTTGGGTCCCAATTGGTAACATTTTTTATTCGTTTAACAAAGACCTCTGAAAACGCAGTCAATGTAAGCTAAAGTATGTATAATCTACACTTATACAATAATGAGGAAATATGATTTATTGTTTGTAATGGAAAAACTAATGGATGAATGGTGAGACAATGTCTATAGTAATACTTATAAAGAGGAAAATAAATGTCTGTTTGTGAAGGATAAACTCAAAAACGACTATACCGATTTTCATAATTTTTTCACAATTAGAAAGCTACATTATCAGCGAGAAACATAAGCTATATTATTTTTGAGAAACATTAGCTATATTTTGACATACATACTCTGAAAGATCCTATAGCACATGGGATCTTAAACACCCTCAATAAATCCAGTACAATTTCGGACAAAATGCCCTAGAATCACTATACCATGATACCGAAGCAATATAAGTATTATTAAACCCTCTGTCGCGATTGTACGTAAAATGTGAGACTATATTGTATATAAAATTACTATTTAATTAGTTAGAAGGCTTCGTGTTTTATTTTACTACCCCTCTAGGAGGCTCTTTCACAGAATATGGAGCTCGTATCTTGCGTGTAGGGTAGGGTTGATAGAAAAGGTTGTATAAAAACATGTATTTTATTTTTGTTGTATTTGATTCATTTTTTGTAAGGGTTTGAATAGTAGGAGTATCGACCTATTGATGAATATTTCACAACTATTGAATTAAAATTTTTTTCAACTTTCAAATTGGTCGAATAGACAGATATAGTGATAGAAACTTGGCCGACTTGGCCATATTGTTTATTTTTTTTTAAGTTTTAGATCTACCTATTTCGATTGCCATCTAACAATAAGTCGAACTTGCTATCTGGTAGTTTCAAACTTCAATTTTGCATAATTACATAACGATAACTAGAAGTGATTAATTCACATACTGAATATAGAATTCGTGGAAAGAGAATTGTTTAACTAATTAATGGAAATTAATACCTAGCAGGTATCAAGTATATTATTATAACTGTCTATCAAACTCAGAACTATAACAAAAGATAAAAAAACTTCGATTTTTTTTGCACCCAGTACAAGTAATCTCAAATTTTAATTCATTTTGTTCACATCGTTTTGAATATCTTTGCTATTACAAAATTATGCAAGAGAATGCCTGTTCGTTGAAGTTACGTACATTTTAGTAAAATTCATACATTTCTACAAATTTTGTATTCGTTCAGATGTTAACATTAATTAGAATAGTTTTTTAAGGATTCATCTTGAGGTCAGTTACCTCCTTGAATATACAGTTCATGTCAAATAACTTAGCATTTCTGAAGTGTAGACGCAGAAGTGTTTTGTTATTTGTTTTTACTATTACAAAGACATTTGGTTAAGTTCGGACGCACAAACATAAAGCTTAGGTATATAAAGCTTATCTATGTATAAGATCTTGGACGAATGTTGTATTTGTAATATATCCAAACCTACAAATGTTTATAGTCCAAAGTCTACTTAGGTACCTATAGCCATTATCTAATTTCTAAAAAATACTCTCTCTCCGCAAGTTTGTGACAAAGATGTATACGGTATATTCTATCTGATTTTTAAGAAGCAACGCTAGTACGGAGGGCGAGATGCACATTTGTGTATGTCGGTAAAGAATTGTCGCATCTGCTTCTAGCTGGCTTATAGTTGCTATCGTTGAGTTACATCTAAGTTGAAGGAGATTTTTCATGCCCTATGCAGAGATGATATTGAGATTTGCCAACATTGTATGTTGGATCGGCTTCCAGTCTAACCGGATGTAGCTGAGTACCAGTGCTTTACAAGGAGCGACTGCCTATCTGACCCCCTCAACCCAGTACGAGTTAGTTGATAATTATGAACTATTAAAAAAAATTGGTCAAATCAGCCGTTTTTTCTCATTACATTAAAGCCTAGTAGATAATTTGAAGCTTTGTTTGCTAATATTTATTTTAAAGTAAATGTTACTCACTTTGATACATAGACAGATACAATAATGCATACATAGCTAGTTACATAAAAGTACATTCTATCATGGAATGTCGTAGTCCGACTAGACGAGTAAAACCACAGAAAACTACTAGTTTCAATACAAATACAGACGTTTATAGTCGTAAATACACGACAATAATAAAGGGTGCTCTCAAAAACTTTCCTTAACGGTATTAATAAACCCTTTTACGGCTGAAATACATTTATAGGCGGAATTTATTGCAGTAAACCCGTTAATTACTTATAACAATGATCGTTAAAAACTTCTCAGTTTTCGTATGTGATAAGAAAATTATGACTGTGAATATGTTGCGTGGGATTTATCACTGGTTAGATGTTTATGGATTTTTGGTAGCGATTCAAAATCCAAAAAGTCTGACGTAGATTTGGCATAATATGTATAATGTAGTTGTTTGTAGTTTGCCTGATAGCGCATACCTCGGGAACTACTAGTCTGATAAGAAAAACATTTTCAATGTTAGATAGCTTATTTATTATCGAAGAAGGCTAGATACTGGTTACTTTTATCCGGGCGCGAAGTAGTTCCGACGGGACATGGGTGAAACTACTAGCAGAAGTTAGTTCCTAAATTCACACACGGAAGTTAGTTCGACATGCATTGATAGCAATTTGCTTTTTTTGCAAATAAGCTCAGGTGATAACACATGCATTCAACGACAGCTCAAAACTTCTCACATCACTAAAAATAAAAATAAAACATCAACTTATTATATTGCACGAACAGTATTTTAAAACCTGGTCCCACAAACTAATTACTCGACGAGGCATACGGCGACCTCGCCTCGCGTTAGTGCATCCTATGTGGGAAGAAATATTGAAAAACCATGAAATATATTTGAACCATTTCAGAGAAAGTAAAAAAAAAAAAAATTTAGGTATAGTAATCGGCACGAATCTTGAGCGCTGACCTTCATCTGCGCAGAAGTGATTTATTAGCAAAGAACCAATCCCGAGGTACGACTGTGACGCGATGCGCTGCGGGCCAATCACCGCTTTGTCGCTTGCCGCTGCCCCCGCGCCTTACTTCATACCACAAAAGGGTCCTGGACCTGACTTCTGCGCAGGTGAAGGTCAGCGCTCAAGATTTGTGCCGATGATTATAAGTAGAAAATAATCACTTCATATTTTCTCTAAAAACTAAAGTTTGCAACTTATTTTTTTAAACATTTGTAAGGCTTTTTTTTATTCAAAATGATATTTTCGCAAGAAATCTCAATGAAAAATCAAAGGTCAACGCAACATCCGTCAACTTATAATATTGCACGAACAGTATTTTAAAACTGTGTTTGGTACAGCCGCCGGTGCCACAAACTAATTACTCGACGAGGCATACGCCGACCTCGCCGGGAATTCTGCCTTGTTTTCCTATAAAGGTTAGCGCACATTATATGGGAAGAGAAATTGGAAAGGCATAAAACGTTTTTTAAATCGCGACAAAGAAATTGGTAATATGCAAAAAATTTGTTTGTATTTTTTATTTGTGAAAGAATTGTTTTTTTTTTTAAACACTTCTTTTATATTTCAAAGAAAGTATTAAAGTAGTAGAAAATATTTCAACTCAAAATTAGATAGGATATAGATTTTTATTTACAACAAACCTTCTGCAACTCGTTCTATGTATAGCAATCATCTTGTAAACACATTTATATTTATATTCTTCATCTTAAAAGGGAACTCGTACAACTTAAAGCATTTTGACAAAATTGTCTTTTTGAACAAAAATAGGGTACCTTTTTAAAAATTACAACAAAAAATCAAAGGTCCAGGCAACATCCAAAATAAAAATGAAACAATAAAATTGTGAAACTCTTTATACTACACTACAGTGTGCGCTAACCCTTAGCTAACCAAATTACGTTTAGCGTAGTAAGCAGAACGCTAAAACATACAGCTAGCTAAAATATAAAGTAAAGAAACAATGTACATAATAATTCCCTGGAAGTTTTGATAACGAAATTAAATATTAAAATCAAGAGTCAGATTTTCAGCTAATTACTGTGGAATATTTTAACGCTTAGAGGAAAACATTTTACGTAAACTGTGTTAATCGTAGTATAAAATAAAACATACATTAATATTTAATATAATGTAACGTCTTAATATTACCAAAATACCTACCTGTAGTAATAATATCTTCAATGGATAGATTGGAGAGATTGGATAGATAGATTGGAGTCCGTCAAAATAAAATAAAAAATCTAAAAAAAAAACAAACTTGCTTCTAAACATTAAAAACTTATTAAAAACATGTGACGTGATCTTATTAAATAAAATCTTATATATTACAAGTACCCTACATCAGATTCAAACCTCATTTGCATACAGTTCGGTACCAAAACGCTTGTTCAAACTGCATAGAATTATTAAAGAAATAAATTATCTCTAATTTTCATCGCAGCAACTTAGAGCATTTAACTTTCCAAATAATAGTCCGCTGCTGCTAAGTGGAAAAGTCTCCTATTGTACACCCAAGAAGCCAGGCAATGCAGTATATAGTAATAAAATTCACTCTTGCATTTCTCATTATATTATATTACACGCACACGATAAAAATTTCAAAAATATCATAAACTTGACTCACACATTTACACACAAGTAATACGAGTATGAGCGACCCATGACAGAGAAGTAGGTACGGCAATGGCTTCTCCTGTTGGTTGAATTCTCTAAGCACAGTAGTGATGTGTACTTAGCTCGAGGAATTCTAGTGTTGTACAATTTCACATTAGTGCACTATTAACAAAGTTATATGTAAGTATGTCTGTTCACTTCGTTCGCGTTTCGTGACATAATAATTTAGTTTGCTTTGTATGCCTTTCAGTTGCAATTATAGCATTGTTTTGAGAATCATGACTAATTCGTAAGATTGTGTCTTATTAACAGCAATAGGGGTCAATCAATGTGGGTCCGGTTACTTATAGATTTTTGACAGTAACTATGGTTGGCACGAACCAGAAAATCGTGAGAAAATGAAGAGTTTGTCGGAAAACTGTATTAAGGAAATCAGACAGTTCTATGCAAGTAATAAATATACTTAAACTCAGCTTCGAGAAAGACTAGACAGGAGGTGATTGAAGAAAAAATATATAGGTATAGTTAGTTTTGGTCACAGACACAGTCACACAAGCACAGTCTAACCAAGAGCTATTGGGTTGTCCGGGTAACTGGGTTGAGGAGGCAGGCAGGGCAGTCGCTTCTTGTAAACCACTGGTACTCAACTACATCCGGTTAGACTGGAAGCCGACCCTAACATAGTTGGGAAAAAGGCTCGGAGGATGGAGGATGAGTTAGTTTTTGTCAAAAATCTCCGACAAAAAGAAGGAATAGGTACATTGTTGTTAAACTTACATACATTACTTTTCATTGAAATCGATCACAATAACTTCAAGTCCTAAATCCTGTCACCGGTTCAAACCAGTTTCTCTTCGTGAAGTATGTTCTTTAAAACTTGTAAGAAAACTTCGACCATTCACCAATCTGCTACAAGTTTGTTATCGATTGTTTGGCAATTTTACTCTTTAAGCTAACCGTTTTATTTATTTAAGTAAAAGTGCGTTCTGATATTCTACTATTCTTTTCTCCAAAACCTCGATGACATGTTTAATTTTTTTTTAATAATATAATTACAAAATCATCTGCCTAACCCTTTTTATACTAAGTAACTACTTTGAGGTTTCCAGTCAATCTGATAATTTGATGTAACTGAATACTTTCTGAATTGTTTTACATGTCGCGGCTGCCTGTCAAATTTTTCAACAAAATTACCTGGGCATCTCAATGCCTCTTGGCAAAAGTACCCAGGTACTAATCAGAACTAAAGATGCAAATTCTCTTTGATTAAATTATTGAACTACAATTTCTAATAATCTTCTATCTTCTTATATATAAAAATGAATTGCTGTTCGTTAGTCCTACTAAAACTCCAGAATGGCTGGACCGATTTGGCTTTTCTTGATTTTAAAATGTTTGTAGAGGGCCAGGGAAGGTTTAAACGATAACGAAGTTCGCGGGATCAGCTAGTCTTATGTATAAAAATGAATTGCTGTTCGTTAGTCTTACTAAAACTCTAGAATGGCTGGATCGCTTTGGTTTATTTTGGTTTTAAAATGTTTGTAGAGGTCCAGGGAAGGTTTAAACGATACGAAGTTCGCGGGATCAGCTAGTATATAAATAAAAATGAATTTTTGTTCGTTAGTCTCATTAAAACTCGAGAACGGCTGGGCCGATTGAGCTGATTTTGGTTTTAAAATGTTTGTAGAGGTCCAGGGAAGGTTTGAACAATACGAAGTTCGCGGGATCAGCTAGTTCTTCATAAATGTCTTTACATATGTATTATACAGTTACCATATCACCAAACTTTATTCCCAAACAAAAATAAAACATACTCTACCACATTATTATTCAATACAGATGCCAAATATCATTGCATGCGTCCAAATAAACTGCAATATTTTGATATTACTCAAAGCTGTTCCCGGATTTTATTTCCGAGTGTAATTCGGACCCTTACGTTCCGAAATGTTTTTAAGGCATTGTCTTGAATTTTAAAATGGTGCACGAGTGTTGTAGAGTGCATTCTTTGGTATTATGGTTTATTTATTTTGTGGGGACATACTGTTACAGCCTTTTATCGTCCCACTGCTGGGCACAGGCCTCCTCTCACACGGAGAAGGATTGAGCATTAAGGATTTTGTGGGATCTTTATTTTGTTAATGGCGTAGTGAAGACCGTGAGTAGGTTTGTAGGTAGAGCTTTGTAGACCTTAATTATCTATTTATAGTTTGTTGAGAGTTTGCTGCGTCACTTCTGCCTCACTAAGGGAAGGTTCATATCTTACGGAAAATGCGTCGAGAGTATCGTAAATGTATGATCGACGCACTAACGCATCATCGGTTTGGTGTGAATGATTGAATGTTTTTTTTTGTATATCTGTTTTAGCGTAACGCGACAATACGTAACGCATGTTCCGTTAGATATGAACTGTCCCCGGACTAGTTTGTTTGATATTTAATAAAATAAAATGTATTTGTATAAACGTTTCTAGTAATTAAGACTGTTTATCTTAATGATAAAACACCTAACTGAAATCTCTTTTTCACCTATTTTGATAATTAATTAGTCTTATGTCAATACAAGATTGGGAACATAGTTCATTTGTCACTCGAGTCTTAACAAAATACTAATAATTTTCATTAAGCAAAGAGCGTCCTTGGATATCTAGGACACCGGGAGACAGGGAGTTTCCTAGGTAACTAGGAAAATCTTGGAAATTAATTGTTTGTTTACCTCTTATCAAGAAACCACTTCAATTGAGAGGATCCACGGATTATACTGAACTGGTTGTTCCCCGCGGATCCACTCGTATTTAAAGAAAACTATTTCGCGATAAAAGTGGCCTATGTCCTTTTTGAGGCTATAGGTAGACTACAAGCTGTAGGGTACAAGAGCTCGTGGCTATGTGAAGCTAGAAGTCTGACAACATATCACGGGGTATTAGGTTGCCCGGGTGGGTTGAGGAGGTCAGATAGGCAGTCGCTCCTTGTAAAACACTGGTACTCAGCTGCATCCAGTTAGACTGGACGCTAATCCCAACATAGATAGGAAAAAGCTAGACAGATGGTGAAATTGTCTGTGCAAAAACATTGCAATCACTTTAGTAGTTTTGGTGTGAAAGCGCTACAGACAGAACATTTTCGAATTTATAATATTAGCGAGGTTAAGTCAACAAACTGTCTAGTATTTATCTAACATCTAATCTGAATAGTTGACTATCGTAAACTCAAAAGCTTTCAAAATACACACTAGACTCTAGACTCTAGACGGATCACAATTTCATCAAATTTCAGAATACAGCTACAAAATTGGTTAGCATCAAAAATGACAATATTTTTAACGAGATATTTGTTTAAACTGAGCGAGCGGTTCATTGTTTGAATAAAAACGAGCAAAGAGAAAAAACGCGCGTCAGTACACACCCTTATCGGGCCCGTACAGAAAGACAAACAATTTTTTTATTTATATCAGGAAATTTGGAAGAAAAATGTAGACAGGTGGGATGTTTTCTTGAATATTGTTGCTTGTTTTTGTTTGTAAATGTGAAATACACATTTTTGACTATGTAGACTTATGTTTTCATTTAGATAATAAGCATGTAAGTAGTCATCAAACATAGAGATTTCTTATTACAACCAAGCAATGCATGGTGTAAAACCCCACAATACGTAAAATAACAAAACAATGTTAGCTAAGAAAGTGGGTGTGAGACAAAATTGTTCAAATACTTTTTATGATAAAAATAGGGGTCAATGTACCAACTCTAAGACGGAAAAAGACGGAGAAAGGTTTCAAGTATAAAGACTAGCTACTATTATAATGCCAATTTTATTATCAAACATATAAGCGGTTTTGTAACGTTATATAAAAATACAGGAACACACAAATTCTGACCAAAAACGGTTTTATACGATGATGTAACTTTGTTCCGCACTTCATTAGAACATTTTACTCCTATTGCCCATTTTACACATAAGCTACAAAATCAAACGGATGGAAATAAAGCAAAACAAAATATCAAAACATTCCGTACACGAGTGTACCACTTAATTTTCAGTACATACACGAACAAAATCTGTATTCGGGAACGCACCTATGATTTAAAAAACGTGCCGTCAAAACCGAAGGGATTTTAAAATGGATTACAATAAAAAAAAATGTTTGCAAAGCCTAACGCAAAAAGCTGGATAATGACGTTGTGAAGGGCAGAAAACAGAAGGCTTATTTCCACTACCCGTGAAGACTTTTCAAAAGACAGCTGGGACTCATCAATTTAACGTGTTTTTTGAAACACGTAGGGTAAGGTAGTTACCCCATCCACGGATCTTATGACCGATAAATGCAGCAAGAATGTACCTTATAATTTGTTTTTTATTTTTTTCATGACTGACAATAAAATCGAATATATTGTTGGGACCATATTTTTATTTATTCAACTACTAGCATCCGCCTGCATCTTTACCCGCGTTCCGAAGGAACAGCTTTTTGCACATGGATGAAAAGTAGCTTATAATAAACTATTTTAATAAAGAGGTAGAAGTTACATATTACTACCATGTTTCATCAAAACTCATGCAGTAGTTTTTGATTGAAAGAGTAACAAATAAATTTCGTGTTACTCCCAAAACATCAATTGCACGAACTCAACCTTCTGCGTCACCCCACTTCCTACCTACTCACCTACCTCCACACGTTTGAATTGTATCTACGTACAGAACCCGAACAATAGGGTTCCGCTCGATTACTGCGCGGCGTATGTGTTGCATCTCTTGTGTAACTGGCTTTAAATATTGTAGCAGTTTGTTAAGGCTCTTTCTGTTTTACGTAAAGAATGGATAGAGTGAGGAATAAGTACGTAAGAGAAAGTTTGATAGTGGCTCCGGTGACTGCGAAAACTATGTGGAAATCGGCTGTAATGGTATGTGCATGTGATGCAGAGGAATGAGAGTCATGTTGTGAGGAAGGTGATGAGCATGAATGTGGATGGATATAGTGGAAGACGACCAAAGAAACGATGGATGGATTGTGTTAAAGTTGACGTGGCTAGGAAGAACGTTTGTTGTGAGATGACGGCTGACAGAAGAGTATGGAAGAAGAAAACATGCTGCGTCGATCACTAATAACAATTGAGCTAAAGGCAGGAGGATGATGATGATGATGACGTACAGAACCCGAAAAATAGGGTTCCGCTCAATTACTGCGCGGCGTATGTGTTGCATCTCTTGTGTAACTGGCTTTAAATATTGTAGCAGTTTGTTAAGGCTGCTTCTACTTTCTGTTGTTCCTTAAGTGAGTACTGGGCCTTAAGAAAATGGTGTGTTTTGATGTTGTAAGTAAATAGATAATGTGTAATGATCATTTTTATTTTTTAGTAACCATTTAGTCCCTGTGTTGACTTCGCACACCCGGATAAATATGTCCCCTCCCTGTAAAGCTATGATTTTTTAACTCTGTCTTTTTATCTAACTCGACCCCAACTGAAATTATCTACTTAGTAAAAAAACTAAAAACAAAGTTTATGAAACTTTAAAAATAAAATACTACAACAAACAAACACAAATTGTGAAATTGTTATGTCAGCGAATTGAAAATAGTGCTAGTTAAACAACATTTTTACCACACCAAACAAATTATTGGCATAATATTTTATAGCTAAAAATAATACTGACATTTTATGAATATTTACAAAGTCACGTTTATTTATCGAGATTTTTTCTTTCAATCACTTTACTTCAGCAAAATAAAATTCATTCCGAAAATATTGGTCACTTCTTGAAAACTCCTAAAAACAAAAGAATAACGCATTTGCTCACAAAATTGCGATTCTAGTATCATTTTATGTTTTGTTAATGCATCGGGGATATAGCTCAGTGGCAGAGCAATCGACTGCAGATCGATAGGTCCCCGGTTCAAATCCGGGTGTCCCCTAGAATATCTTTTTTGTTCATCAGACATTGTTATATGTATGTATGAAATATATTTTTTATTTTTTCCGATGATTTTTATGTATTTCTGGTTATTGAATCAAAGAGCCTCATTGTAGTATTAATAATTGATTATTTTTCAAATAATATTAAAAAGTCATCTATTTGAGAAACCTTGTGCAACCTCACTGTTTTGTTCCTATTTGAACTAGCGTGAAATCACGAGTAACCTGCTAAGTTTAAATGTTTTATCTCAAGAAAGCGGGTGGGTCATTCTGGTGTGTGTAAGTTACATGCACATTTGCGTTGTACAACTCTGCGATTCGAACACTACTGAGCACTCCTAAGCTTACGCATATGCCTGCATATTTACACACGTACCTAAGTACGAGTCACCCGCTTCCGTGATATAAAACATCTATTATCCTTGAGAGTGGCAAAGTCAAGAAACCAGACATAAAAATCCAGAAAAATAATCCCCAAAGGAAACCACTTTCTGTTCTTTAAATCCAGAAAGAAGAATCACCGGTTAAAGTATACCGAACAAATTTTAATTTCAGAAACTATAAACTAGAAGCCATAAAAACCGACCACCTCTAAATAATTCAAGAATGAAATTTTCTCCTTAATAATTGATGTCGGACTTTGTCGAAAAACGAAGTCGAAGTTAGCCAACGAAGTTCGTTTTTTATTACAGAATTATCTTAATAGTTCTGCCGGTAACTAGTTAAGTTATAAGTCTTAGTTAAACTCAGATTAAGTAGGTTTAATCAGTCGTCCTGATGTCTATCTGGTTAGTTTAGGAGTTCACTTCAGATTTCCTGATTATCTGGTTAAAATATTCTGTTGTTATTTAACAGTTAAATGGGATGAAGGTTTAATAAGCAAAACTTATTTAAACTAGAAATATTTTCGGTCAAAATTGAAAGAGTTTAATGAGGTTTCCAATGAAAAAAAAAATATTTTATCAATTTAACACATAATAATGTCAACACATACATCGAATGTATGATACCAGAGTATCATCAAATAAACAAATAATAAATTCATGTCAAAACGATGTTAAAACTGTGACAATAACAAATTATGTTTTAAAACCACGAAAAAAGCACCCTTTACAAATACATATAAAATCATTACAAGGTATTTCTACTCCATGGTCAAATCATATTAACAGTATAATAACTTGTACAGTACTGTTTTGTATTGCCTATAGAACTATTTTCATGACACTACGGTCCTGGGAAAATAACTAAATTAGTTACCTAAAATTCCATTACTTAAAACTGTCTTAAAAAACAAAAATTCCTAATTCAAACGTAACATTTATCTCATTCTATTCCAACCTACAAAAAGGCGGCACAATTCTTCGTAACCGCGCTCAGAGTTGCTACACTAAAAAAAAAAGAAAGAAAACTACACAGAACTACCAGGAGGTTCGCGTGTAACGATGTAACTTTGCCACTTTTTATCCGCATTCCGTAGGGGTGAGCACTGAGCACTAGAGTAGTTCCGTTCGCCAATACGTCCGACGGAACCCAATGAATGGGGTTGCCAGAGCGAAATATTCTCTCGAACACAGGTTTGGCGGGAGGGTTTTAAAATGGCGGAGCTGCATTTTGGTTCGCACTTTGTTCTTTGTGAAATGGATTGGTGATACGCATGCTAGGTTTTGGGGGAAGTGAGGTTCAGTTTTTAAATAGGGTTAATCCTTTTTGATATCGAAAACTAAATGGAATAAATCAACTACTAATTCATTGTTGAAACCTTCTAGTGGTTATACTCTCTACTTTTTCCAAATCCATATTTTCTCGAGAAATGTATTACTTATGTATAGGTAATATGTTATATTCTGTCCAGTTTTATCAAAAAACATTTTATTTAGGTACTTAACTGCCAGAACTATTTGAAAACAATACATAATTAGATAGTCTATTTAAGGATACTATTGTCTACTTTTTTCCCAGATGCGCGAAGTAATTACCACAGCACGCAGTTTAAACCACTGGCGAAAGCTAGTGTACATTACAATAGAACACTTTCACTAACCACCAAAGTAATAACTCACTTGTAAAACACCTAGAAAGCCTCTACAATATTATAATACTGCACTTGTTTATTAATAAAAGTGTGAGAAGACTGCAATGTTCTTTAAGCACACTGGACTTACCACAGTCAAGCACCTTTGTTGCATAAAATATAACAACGCTTCCTGCATTCTGAGCTTGGAATACTGGTCTATTTTCACAGATAAAATACATGTGTGCTTTATATTTTACGAGACACCCTTTAAAGTGCTGGAAAATACTAGCTTTCGTATAATTCAATAGACATCTGAAACCTTCTTATTTCGTAGTTTAATATGTCTTGGAATTGCTTTCAGTGGAAGATTATGAAATGGATATTACAAAGCATATTTCATAAAGTTTAGGTCTCATTTTATTTCAATTTTTCTGCTCAAGGAGGCGTATGGTTAATGCTCATAACTTTCTAAGCTGACATGTTAACTATTATAATCAGAAATTTAGTCTCACATGCGTAAGCACTAATCTCGATAACTTTAAGATACCATTCCTTATAAAAATTAGCATAGTCCGATAATCCAACCATATTTTAACAAAAAAAGTATGTGACAATGATGCTCTGAATGGATTAACATAAACAATTGATCATCAACTTTTACCCTTCAAATTCTTTTTTCTTGTCCTTATATCCTACATTTTATTTAAGCAACATTATTTTCATCTTCTTCAATACTTTTTGATACACACAAGTAATTCTTTCCAGTTATATCGACATTCACACAACCCACCCGTCACTTCAACTAGTGATGCTACAAGTGTACCTTTTTAACCATTATTTAAACACATCTCCAAAACAGAAGAAACTAATTTCACAAGTTAATTATGAGCGATGAGCCAGTGTAGACACCACATGCATTATAATTACACAGAACTTGCAAGCTGGCTCAGTTCAGCTACACGCTAAATTATGCAAGTTCTTGCATTTCTCAGATTTCTCGGAACACCGCAGGTTTTTGTCTTTGTTTTGCTAGAAGAAAAGTTCCCGCAAACATTTTATTTAAGCTCGGTTAAGTAGTTTGAACTTTTTGCAAAAAAATAAATGAGTCTTCCAAAAATACTGAAAAGCGCAAACGCAAAAGCATGGACGAACAAAGAATAGTCATTATGAACTATATGGTCTCGTACGTGAAGTAGTTACCTCTGAACGCGAACACGGAAATCAACTACATACCTACTTCGACTATAATAATAACAATGATTAATGGTAAATCACATTATTATTTAACACCCCCCCAATAAAATCCATGCACCACCCATAACTTTTCCAATTAATAACAAGAAAAAATCAACGCATTAATCAAAACGTCACAACCCTTAACCGCTGGTGGTTCTCAATAAACTTATATTTTGCACGTTATTAACCCTCGAATGAAAACATCGGCCGATACTTGATTTAGTGTTATTAAGCTGTCATTCGCCGGCTTCAGGCCCGAGAGACCGGCCGCACAATGCCTCGCTATTAACGGGTTAACATAGTGTAATGTGAATGTGTTGTGTAGTAAAGTTTAAAGAGGTTTTTGTTGTGTACGTTTTTTTTGGGTGCTGGTAAAATGTAATTTGATTTTTTTTCCAAATTTTGAGTTGTAAAATGTAATTTGTTTTTGAGTTAAGAAAAAAACCTTTTTATGACCACAAACTATGCAGCATTTACTTACACACCTCTCTAGCATGCTAACTTATATAAAATTTTAATTAATAATTAAAACCTTTTCCTAAGTCTGACCGACTGAAAACCACATCAATATCAGTTCAGCCAAACGCCAGATAATCACGTAAATCTCAGAACCTCTTTTTTCGAAGTCGGTTAAAAACTCAATCCATACTACATTCTACTTCTAACACACGCTATTGAAAACAGTCATATAACGAAACTGAATTACCTACGAGCTGCCCATCCCCCGACGACACAAACCCTAATTGGCGGTCACGGTAAAAACAAACGACATACAGTTCAAACCAAAAAACCCGTAACAAAACGGTAAAATTATATTAATTCGCGGCACAACGGGGCTACAGAACCACAGACTCTGATATTTAATTCATGCTGTTGTAATTTATTTAGCAGTGACAGCGAATGAACAATGTTACCAGAATAAAATATTGATTTAGTACGGCCTTTTTTGTTTGTTTTAAGTGAATTGACGGTGAATGCGTTTTGAATAAATAACGGATTGGGGTTTTTAAACCTGGGGGCGATAGGAGGATAGATAAAATGTCAATCTCGGTTAACGTGTTCCAGTATTCGTATCTTTACGTCGTTACTAGTAGTCAGAAGCCAGTAAATCTGACAACCAGTTTAACCAAGGAGTATTGGGTTGCCTTATAACTGGGTTGAGGAGCTCAGATAGGCAGTCACTCCTTGTAATTCACTGGTACGCAGCTGCATCATAGATTGAAAGCCGACCTAAAGATGTCGGGTAAAGGCTCGGGAGATGAGTATTCTTATCTTTACGTACATAATAAATACTCCAGTTATATAGATCTTACGGGATCTTGCCTTAGCCACGGAATCATTCTAGGGACTTACTGCGGCCCTATTACATATACGGCTCCACAAGAAACTTGTGTGTGTTCTAGGTTGAGTCAGAAAAAGTCAATCCCTCCCTTTGCAACTCAAAGAAATAGCAATGTCTTACCGCACAAAACCTTGATAAACAGCTGGCATAAAAATAAAATCCGCATAATGCAGGCACGCCTGCATTTTGTCATCGGCATCGGTAACGCGGTGGCAAACATTTTACATTTTCTAACGTTTTCTCACACCGTGCAAGATTCTCAGCTAATCCCCAAGTCGGATTTCAAAGTCCTACGAAGCTTAAACGTTGTTACGGAACTCCAAGATTTTATACTTTGGGATTTTCTGTTCTTGCAATACCTGATCATAAAGTGGCGTATGTTTCTAGTCTTTCAAAATATTAACCTGTACCTTCATTTAAACATTACCTGGACTCGAGAATTTATCAGAAAGTTAAGTTACTACCTTTTTGAAATCAGGCACCATTTTTCCCCGTTACCCTTGTTCTTAGCCAAAACCAGGAAGCCAAAAAGTCTGACAACCAGTCTTACCAAGGGGGTATCGAGTTGCCCGGGTAACTGGGTTGTTGAGTTCAGATAGGCAGTCGCTCCATGTAAAACAGCTGCATCCAATTAGACTGAAAACCGACCCCAACACAATGAAACGGGAATGGGAAAAGGCTTGGCAGATGATGAAGACGTTTGTTCAATCCTGTATGCCCAAGAATTGTAATATTTTTGAATATAAAAATATGAAATCTTATGACTTGCCGATATATTTAAAAATGTATGGTTGACTAACTTCTAAAACTAAAAAGGAAAACACATATTTTGAATTCCCAATAAAAAGTACAAAACGCCATACATTTCCGAAACAATGCATTTGGGTGTACAATAATTATTTAATGCAGTTCAATTACGAATACGATTGGCCTGCTCGTTAGTGGCTAACGTACGTTTTAAACTTAAATAATGCATTAATTAACATTAAATACCTGCTGATATTGTTGGGTCATTAGTCATGGATTCGGACTACTAAAGCCTGTAAACACACAATACATGATCATTCTAAAAATGCATGCTGGAATAAAGGATTTTTTGATTTTGTATTGTCATGGTAAGTATTTCATTTAAATGGGTGTTCATGGGATCTATTCGGTGAGATGGTTTTTGAATAGTGACTTAAGGGCGTGTACGTCAACCGCGCGCCATTTGGCCTAAAATGGTACTTTTCAAACCACTGTTTCTCAGTAACTACTTATCCTATAACTATGTTATTTCTTAATAACGCAAGGTAATTTCACTGTCTATATAGTTAATTGAACATAAATTTCAATTTGTGTAGTTTAAATACTTAAAACCCCTATAACGTAACAGATGTTTTATAAAATTCCCGTTCAGCGTCTATTTCGAAGCTTAAATTCATGTGGAAACAGTGGCAAATCTAATCATATTTATTTTTTTACTCATAGACGAAATCCCCATGCCTATAGTTAGTTGAAAACATTTTTTGATTTAGGTCTCTATCCTTCAGAAAAAAATATTTTAACAATGTGAAAAATTGTGAATTTCAAATGCTTTTTTTACCTATCTATCTTACTTAATTTAATATAACAATTATTTACTATAGTAATATAACTCTTTCTTTAAAACATAAACTTTATATTATAATTTAATCTCTCGTTTTATTTTTTATAAATTATTTAAAACTACTATAAAACGCTGCACGCGAGTCAACTCAAACCAGACCGCCGCAAGGCTTCACAGAGAGAGGACGTCGCTCCGTCACATCGCGTAGGGTGAATAACCTCTGCCGTGGATACCGAGAATAGAGTACATTTCAAGCGCGACCAACAAATCTTGATACATTACTATTTTATTTAAAGCTCAATTTTAAAGCATATTTTTTTATCGATTGAGTTGAAATTTTGTTTGAATGTTCAGTTTTAATGACAGTGTATGATTCTATATCCAATATGGCGGTATAACCAAGATGGAGAAAAAAATGTTTTTAATGCATTCCTACGATATGGGTATCAAATGAAAGGGCTTGCTATGAATAACTCGAAAAAAAATGTGTCGCGAGTCTAAATCCAATATGGCGGACTCCTTAGGCTAGAAATCACTTATTGCAGATGTCTGTTACCAATCGAGCTATAATTTTTTTTTTTCATTTTGGATGTACCCAAATTTTGACTTTTGATCTCGAATAACTTTTGAAGCATATAGGATAGATAACTTAAAACTTTATTTGCAATGGTAAACCCAAGCTCTTCACCAATGTGGGGATCAGGGTTCGTGGAATACTTGCGTAATTCAATAATAACCGTTGAATTTCAATCTAAACTATTTATTCGTGTTTTTACATAAAATCGTTAGGTACATCGTCTTTAATCTCTTAACTCCTCCATCTTTTTTTCAATCTAAATTTCCAAACCAATCTCTCACTCTCATTCATTCATTCCCTCTTACTCCCACTCATTCGTTTAGAAACGTCCATCATCTTACACACATCTCAATCGTTCAGAAACATTCAATCCCACATTCGGTCATCCTGACGGAGTGTCTGTCCTCAGACACTTCACAAAGTGAACATAACATTTTACATCCTAAAGCTTAAGTTAAACAAAAAATCTTTTTAAAGTTAAACACAGTTTCTTCTTTTAATTAAACAAAATATCTTCTTGTAATTAAACAAAACAAAATATCTTAGGTACTAAACATTACTATACAACTTTAATATCAAACAAATAAACTTATTCTTTTAAACAAAACTTAAGGGGAAAAACCAACTGGCATTCGTCTCTTCCTTCATAGTATACTTTTTCTACATCGTAACGGTCTTTCATTTTAACTTTCCTAAATTTGTAGGGACCTCGGACCTTTGGCTTCAATTTTCTATGATAAACACATTTTCTCACAGATCTATCCTTTTTCCGAACAAGTACTAAGGGACTAGCATATTCAGAGTGACTTACCCGAACGATGCCTTTATCTAACCATTCTTTAACTTGTGTTTCTACCTCTTGTTGTTCTTTCAATGAAATCCTTCGGGGACGTTGTGCTACAGGGACATCATCCTTGACAATAATCTTCATTTGTATGGGAGATTCTTTACCTTGCTGAGGTTTGTAACTTTTAACTAACTGTTGAACTTTGTTTCGCACCTTGTTATCTTTAATGTGATCTGTGGAAGGAAAATCAGAGCACACATAAGCTTCACTCAACATACAGCTCAACCACTCGTCATCTTTACTACCAAACCACACAGAATTACCACTCATACACATTGTCACTCTTTGTAAAAAATCATTGCCTAATATGATACAAAAAGGTATTTCACGTTTCGAGATAACATAAAACTTAACGTTTTCGTATTTCTTATTGTCTATAACAATGTCCACTGTGCACGAACCACTCGTTTTTATCACTGATAAACCTAAACCACTGACCGAAACACTATCACCGTTAACACTCATTCCTAGTTGACGACGACACTCATCCGTAATAAGATTGATATCGCTGCCCGAATCCACCAGCGCATCTGTTGTTTTACCGCATATTTCCACCGTTTTCAGCGGTTTCTGGCGCGATTTCGATGTAAACAGTGCTATGTTGTTGTTATTATTGACATCTTGATCTTGATCGATAACGTCACTTGATGAGCTGTCACTGTCATACGTTGCGTTTCGTTCATCATGAATCGTGGCGCACTTCATACCCGTGTTGACAACATGAACATCGTGCACGACGTCGTCGATCTCATCGCGATCGCTCTCGTTCTCATTGTTCTCAATCTCACTCGTGAAGTAGGTCTGCTTCGGCGGAAGTCGCGTAGCTGCGTCCGGTGTCGGGCGACTCCGTGGATATTCGTGCCGTTCAGTTGTTCGGGTTGTTCGTTCACCGCCGCCGCCATCTTTTCTTGATTGCATGAATGTTTTTGAAGGCGTTGCATGCTTCTTATTCGGACATTCTACCGAAATATGCCCAAAATCGTTACAATGGAAACATTTCTTGCCTTTACTGCTATTCGGGCACTGGTCTGACATGTGGCTTCGATCGCCGCAGCTGTAACATCTTGGTTGAAATGGCTTATGATAATCATTGTGACTCACCGCTTGAGGCTTACTGCGCACACTCAATGTTCTCGCCTTCATTTTTTCTTTCACCATCTCATAAATTTTAAACTTTTCTTTTAGATCTGGATATGTCGTAACACCGTAAAGCATGATTTTGTTACTCTCTAAGTCAGGTATCCCGTCTACAATGTAGCGGATGGCGATATAGTCCGGCATTTTCCCACGTTTTCCTAATTCCTTCATTGTATATAGGTACTCTAATAGGGACTCACTGGGTTTTTTTCTACGCGCACTCATTAATTCATGCACTGTTTTTTGATCCAACGTGTCAGGAAATTCCTTTGAGATAGCCGTTTTCAACTCGTCCCATGTCTTGAAGGTTTTTTCGGCTCGGAACCAGAGCGCGGCTGTACCAGTAAGCGAGCGCCTGGCGACGATGAGCTGTTGTATTGGTGACCACTGGAATATGTCTTTATTATCCTCGATATCTTGAATCCATTTCGAGACGGGGTACGTCTTGTCCTGCCCGCTGAACGATGGAACGGCGTCCTTGGTGTACCAGAGCTGCTCGTGGTCTGGTGAACCACCGGCATCAGTATCCTTCGACATCCTCTTGAAATCGTCGTAGTCGTAGCGTCGTAGTTTTCGTTAGTCGTCGTCGTCGTCGTAATAATTTTCGAAGGAAACCGGTGCGGCGTGCAGAGGCGTAATGGCGTTCCACGTGGCGTCTTTGTTCGTCGGTACGAATCGTATCCACAGCACTGATCCCGGACGAGCCCCCAAAACTGTGGGGATCAGGGTTCGTGGAATACTTGCGTAATTCAATAATAACCGTTGAATTTCAATCTAAACTATTTATTCGTGTTTTTACATAAAATCGTTAGGTACATCGTCTTTAATCTCTTAACTCCTCCATCTTTTTTTCAATCTAAATTTCCAAACCAATCTCTCACTCTCATTCATTCATTCCCTCTTACTCCCACTCATTCGTTTAGAAACGTCCATCATCTTACACACATCTCAATCGTTCAGAAACATTCAATCCCACACCAATATTTGGCTTTCCGGCAATTGTTGTTATTTGACCACAATTTTTCGGTCTGGATGGACTGGACCATTCATGTAAACAATCAATTTTTCAAATCGGTCCAGGCGTCTTTGAGAAATCGAGAACAATCAAATTGAGAACAATCACAAAACAATCTAATTGAAACCTCCTCCTTTCTTTTTTTGAAATCGGTTAAAATACAGAAACTCTTAACATTGTCATTAATCATCAGTCGACTATTTAGTACTGTTGAAAATTGTATGTAATATACCTACAGAAAGTCCTCAAAACCAAGGTTTTCATAGGTGCCCGATTTTTTTGCAAAAGAGTGTAAGTATTAACGACTTATTTTCATGCTTTTATATTTTAGACATCCATAGACTTACACTATTTTCCCGCTATTAACTATTTACTAAATAATATATTTTTTGTTCTACCAATTTCACTCGAAAGGATCAAAATGGTTTGTGTGACTATACGTGAAGTATGATAGGCACGCACACAGCCGCGACGCTAGTCTGCGCGGTTTTTTGCGTTGAATTACCTAAAGTTGACATCGCGCGCCGAGCGTACACGCTCTTAATCAGTGTCAAGCTTTTTTTAAGGCAAAGCCTACGTCTTGGGTCAAAAAAATCTTGTAAAATACTTTTAAAAATTGTGAATACCTGCAATATTAGTAACCAAAATCAAAGTAGTATTTAATGTACCGACATATAATACTTTAAACCTGAAGTATTTAACATTCCTTTTCAGAATTTCAAGCTATTAATAATAGTTATATTATCATTTTATTTAGTAAATAAATAAGAACGTTTAATTAATATTTAATAAATAAATACGTTAATGCAAGGCAGCTTTCTAGATCATTAAAATTTCATATAGTTCAATTACGAATACGATTGGCGAGTCATTAGTGGCTAGCGTTCGTACATAATTCATTAAATCGTATGAGCCATGGAGTAAGGAAAGATGACCAGATAAGTCATAACGCAGGTAGGTCAAGCGCCTTCTTGTAGGTCAAATACGTAAAGCGGGCGTGACCAAAACAATCAGTTACGACTGAAGGGACAAGGCATCCGGGTTCTTTGAGACATCTGTCAACAATTTTTGATTTTACATGTGTTCCAAATAAAGCGTATAAGGGTGAAAATCACGTGGAGATAAAACTTTTCGTTATGACATCTATGCTCCTCATTTTGTTCTCCATGGTCTGAGTCGATCGCTTTGCTAAGAGTAAGAATAATAATATTATATGTAATTAATTCAGTAGTTTAACATGAATGAACCTTTTAGTATAAGAAGATAGCGTTTAGTTTTTCGAGTGTGTGTATATTAATTGAATAAAGAGAACCGCTATATTCTGACAGCTTTCTTTGTCTATCTATCAGTTTTTGGCGCCAACCGCAGAACGGATGATAATATCTAAATGCGTTTTTTTAGATGAAAATTTATGTACGAGCTTTAGTTTTTAGACATATTTCGTCAGTTTAATAATAATGATGTCTCCATAGTCGATTATCCATCGATTTATCAGCTGTTTTTATATAAGAATTTGCGCAGATAAAGATGCACTCATAGCCCGATGACTGACCGTTTAATAACTACGCTGTCACAAACTGACTCATGGCGGCCAAAATTTAACTTATAATACACCTCTTTTTTGCCTCAGAATTAAAAAAATAAACCATAATTAAGAACTAAACAATCACTTGTATCTATTACTTCCTTAATTCTACCTTTCGAACTAAACGATCTATAACGATCGTCAAGAACCTTTAATAACTTCCTCAATTTATCTGCCACTTGAGAAAACAGTAAAAACATCTCGAGAAAGCCCACGTTCGTAGAAAATGTTCACAATAAAATGTAACGCGTGTTAGAAGCAAAAAGTACCAACTGTGAGTATGAACACCTGCTATTTGGTATTATGTAATGTCCTCCTAGCCGATATCGGCTACGGCGGCTGTTCTCGTGTAAGGAGATTAGGCAACTGCGCAGGACATATCATAGTGCACAAGCATTTGCGCAGACACAGGTGCACTCACTATTCCTTCACTCTCATAGTCCGCTGATCTCTCTCCGGTCGTGTCGGATTATTTGGTATACTAAGATAAGGAAGTGCGAAAACCTTATTGCAGTGGTTATTATGTTGATCGAAGCCAGTAATACCTTTAAGAGCTCCCACAGCCGCGTAACTTTTAGTCGACTGACTTTTGGATCAATCTCTTAAACCGGTATAGAGATAATTGTAACATACATACGTACTTGAAACATGGAAAGAATCGCAAAATTAGGTATTCTCGTATACCCCTAGCATGTGACATCAAAGTATTTAAGTTATCAACCACTCAGCACTCATTTTTTGAGACATTTCTTCGTACAACAGGGCGCAAGAATATCATTATGTATTTAACACTGATTGCTATACTTACTTCGATGTTTCTTACTAATCTATTCGTGATTGTCTGGTATTCATTCAAAACAATTTCATCGACGCAAAAACTTACCCAAATATACATACATTAACGTTAACCCTACCGTAACATTAAAACGAGCGAAAACTAAACGCGAACAAATGCCACGCATGTAACACAACCTCTAGGGACAGCTAACAAAATTAATCAGAGAAAACAAGATGGCGTAAAGAAACCAGTTTCCCGCCATTCTCCGTAGTAATGGTAGCCATTTCTACGTGTCGCCTTACTACTGCCGATGGGAATACTCACGGAGTAAGGAAAGAGCGGAGATGCCAAATGCAGGTAGGTCAGGCGTCCTTCTAGGTCAAATACTTACTCGGCATGACCAAAACGATCAGTTACGAGTGAATTAACGAGGAGTTTGGGTTCTTTGAGACATTTATCAACGATTTTTGGTATTACAAAAAATGTGCGGGTTCCAAAGAAGACGTATAAGGGCGGAGACAGTAACGTTTCTCATCCGTTACACACCCGCATTACTTTCTAAAGAGCGCGCTACTTTCTAAAGGAGATTTTTCGTTGTAGCATCTCCGCTAGTCATTTTGTTCTCCATGGGGAATACCACAGACCTTTATTTTGTTGGACATGACAACGAATAGGGAATGATTAATGTACTGTTCAGTAAGATTCGCTTGGGTATCATGTTTGCATAAATGATAGACATTATCTGTGATTGAGATTTGAATGTGTTGTGTTTTAGGTTAGTGGCCCGTGAACATAATCTTCTGTGACAAATTAAAAAGGGTGTATCGTCATCTTTTTCTTCTTTATTTTTAGAAAAGGTTTTTTGTTTGTAGGTATAATAGCTTCTGTCCGCAACTTCATTCGCGACGGAACTTATTCCCCCATATGGAAAAAGAGTAGCCAATACGTTCTTCTGATATTTAAACTAGGTTACTGCCATGCTTGGTAAAAAATGGTTTAGTAGTTTTAGTGTGAAAGGGTAACAAACATACACACATACTTACAAACTTCGACATTTACTATATTAGTGGGATGTAACATTTACTATGTTAAAATATAAAGCTTCAACCGTTTGGCTATAAAACCTGAGTGACAGATGACAGAACTCATAAAAATTTTGCGTATTCTGAATAACTTTATATCTTGACAAGTTCATACCAATATCCTCCAAAAAACCGAGACGAATCTACCTCATCTTCGCAACAAGTCACGCAATTTCACTCCAAAGACGTACATCTCCTTAAATCTTCATAAGAAACTTAAATAAAACGTAACAGGTAGAAAGTTCGCATCTAAATCACTGTTGATAACGTTGGTAATTTTAAAAATTCTTCTTTCCCCGTATAGTGTGGTGTTCGGATATAATAAATAGTATAATAAACATGATTAACGATGCATAAGGAGGCACGTTTCGTGGACAGTGATGTACTCGTAAGTGCATGTGGACCGGATTTGGGCGAGTGTTACACGGTCCAGAATGTTCGCTATTTGACTGGTATTTTTCTTTTTCCGTCCTTGCTTAAGTCCCAGACTATATACGCATAAGTGGAGGCGAGTAAAGCGAAGCCGAGAATTAAAAAAACAATTGAAGTCACACGGGTAGATTTTCCGTTCGGTATTTTCACGCGCCACATATTCTGAGCGACTAAAAACTGTCTTGGTTTTACATGTCATCTTGGTAGATGTCAATTGTTTTCGCGAAGCACGACACTGTTCACACAATCAGCTCGGAAAAACCAAGCGGAAAATCCGCTAGTGTGAAAGTGCTGTAAAATATTTTCTTTTTAGTTTAAAAATTTGTATACTTATATAAAATAGGTAACCTAGGACACAGTTGTAGATTTTTATCAGAGTGAGTGGATTAGTTCCCTCGAGACGATAAACTATAAGAAAAACGTGCTTTTTAGTAAACAAACCATCAGAAAAGAAAACTAGTTTATTCTAGTCTAGTTCAGCCTTCATAATGTTCCTGAAAAAAAAACTTTTGAAAATATTTCTTCTTCATATTCAGGTTAAAATGTTCATTGTTCGAGTTTTGCCTGGTTTCGCCATAATCTTTTGTTTGGTTAAGTTCATTTTGACATTGTGTATGCACAAGGAATTGACAATGATTTCTCAGAACAAAGGATTTTGACTTCAGAGCAGATTATATTGTTTGATAACCGCTTTTTGGTACTTACGGAATCCATTCATTTTGATTTTCTTATTATATCGAAATGTTGCCTGTGCAAGTGCAATTATTTCAGGTATGAATTCATAATTCCGTTTATTCCGACATGAATTCATACTTTTTTACCCAACCGTATGTGAAAGACAATAGTTGTTATTTTATATATTTGTCTCCCTGCTTAAGTTATCAAACGTATCTTTACTCCGTATTTCAACTCCAAAATCCACACACACATAGTTTGTCTACCCCCATGAACAGTGTAACAACCGACCCCCAACTTAACAGCAACAAACATACATGCACATTGAAACTAAGTATTGCCCCGAGTGGTCCCCAGAGTATGTACGATCGTCCAATCACAAAATTTAGCGTTGCCCTGTACTCAACACTATTGGGAGTTCTGAGATATCTTACCTTTCAAATACAAGCTAGTAAAATAAAAGAAAAAAACCGGCCAAGTGCGAGTCGGACTCGTGCACGAAGGGTTCCGTAAATTACAGTTAAATCAACCTATCTCAAAAACTATAAGAGATACTTTGATCAAACCAAAAATCGTTGAAAGAGTTAATTAGCATGCATCACCTCTATTTTTTTTAGAATTTTATACCCCGTAGTTATAAAAATAGAGGGGGGGGGACATACTTTTTACGACTTTGAGAGCTGATATCTCAAAAACCGTTCACTTTAAGAAAAATGTTTTTTAGAAAACTTTATATCATTTTAAAAGACCTTTCCATTGATACCCCACACGGGTATGTACATCGAAAAAAAAAATTTCATCCCTCAGTTACATGTATGGGGGGCCCCACCCCCAATTCTTTTTTGTACTATTTAGTGTCATATTTTTGTAGCGGTTCATACAACACATATTCCCATCAAATTTCATCACTGTAGTACTTATAGTTTCCGAGTAAATCGGCTGTGACAGACGGACAGACGGACATGACGAAACTATAAGGGTTCCGTTTTTGCCATTTTGGCTACGGAACCCTAAAAAAGCACAGCTTAATTTATCAAACCTATTTCTACTTTGTCTTTCAACTACAAAATCCACACATACCTACATATATACGTATAGTTTGTTCACCCCCATGCACTGTTACAACCGACCCCAACTTAACAGCAACAAACATGCATGCACATTGAAACTAAGTATTGCCCCGAGTGGTCCCCAGTGTATGAACGATCGTCCAATCACAAAAGTTAGCGTTGCTCTGTACTCAACACTATTGGGAGTTCACAGTACAGATTGACATTTGTACTGCAATTGATTTTTTTTTTGTTGGACGTTTTAGTTACTTATAGATTTTTTTACAGCTTTTGAATTAAAATTATTTACTGATCTGATCTGTATGCTCCACCCTGAAGAGCGATGTTGTTCAAGAGGTGTTAAAGATATGTAGCTGCAGAGAAAATTCAGATTTATGAAAGAGATCCGTGTCTGATAGGGCGGGATTTAGGAGACAAAAATGTTAACATAATGCTTAAAAAACGTTTTGAGCCCAATTACATTTCAAAGTCAAAGTGAAGTTAGGAAATTTGGCCAGAGAGAGAGATCAGGTGAGGAATATCGTATCCTGTTTGTCACAGAGATGGTTTGAACACGTAACGTCGCCATCCAAAATAATGTTCGTTAATAACACAGTCTACCTTCGGTGTAACAGCAAGCCACATGAAATCCGCATAGCGCATGCCCAGTGTGCACTCGGCTTAACTTCAAATATTTATACCAGCGCCGGTTGCTTTTAGGCAATAAAATTTACATTTTTACAAACGCCCGGCTCTCGCACTGTCGCGGAAGGCGTGTTTTTTGCCAGATAGTGTAATATAAATGGTTTATTTGGAGATTTTGATACAGTTAGCAAGTTTGTTGCGTAGTAAGTTAGGGTTGTAAGCCGATAATGTTTGGCAAGGAAGTGAAAATATTGGGGAAATCAGTTTAAACGAAATATAAAATTGTCTTGCTTCCGCATGTGGTTTTTCAGCGTTCTATTCGAAATATATAACGCATCTGCACAAAAAAAGCCTAGCCTTTCTGAGTAAATGGGCTATCTAACACTGAAAGCAGTTTTCAAATTGGTTAAGTACTTCCTGAAATAAGCGCGTTGAAACAAACGACCTCTTCAGCTTTACAATGTCAAGTAGGTATAGATACCATTTCTGATAAAACATCAACAACTAAACAGATATTAAAATCATATCTCAACTGCAAAACAAGCAATAGTCACAAACTTACCTGTAATTTAAAACAATAAACAAAACGAGCGGAAAACAAAAACAATATAAGATAAGACAAAAGATATTACGTTTAGAATACCCGCAGACAGCAAACTTTTAGTCGGCCGATAGTTTAGGCTCATAAATCAGTAGGAACATGAATAGGAGTAAGCATATTACAAAGATCAGATATTTAGCCGATATCAGACCAATTGAAACTTTGATTCAATAAGAATCAAGACTTTGCGAAGGACATATGCAAGCGCCTGGTTGACACTTCACGGGACCCAAATGCTGGCTTATATTTCGCACAGCGATTGAGCATTGCCATCCAACGTGGCAATGCTACCAGTCTTTTGGGTACATTACCCAGTGACAGCGGTGAAGAGCAATTTTTTGATGCTGTTTATTAGTTCTAAGCTCTATATACATATCCGGGGCAGCGGGATTGTTCGAAAGAGTTACTGCGGCCCTGGTACATAAAAGGCCTACGACGGAACACGACGTTTTTTGTCAGTAAGAGTCTGACACTCCCTCACCTCTGCTAACCCACAGCGGGAGGGGTCGTTTGATGATTCTTGACGTCGTTAAAAAAAGCTCTACGTACAATTATAAGATATTATTTTGGTTTTTATTTATTATGTAAATATGTCTTAAAAATTACAACAATTGGGTCAACAGTCGGCCGACTATTTAGTCTGCAGTATACGGTACTCTAACAGTATACGGCAGATCTTAGAGCAATTTTGTCCTAGTTATGATTTACAATGGGAAGAAATCTTCCGAGAGAGAACTATGTTCCTGAACAACGGTATATTTATAGGCTTTATCCACATTTTTGTCTTTTTAAAAGGTCTTCCTGAATTTTATTGTAATCCTGCGTTTTAGGAATGTTTTTGAGTAGATTTTTATTACCCGACTGTGCCGGGGGATGGGTCATGGTTAGTTCAAGAGGTAGGCCAATATTAATATCGTGTAGATTTAACAACTAAACCTTATTGGTCGATAACGTTCTGTTACTGGTTCTATCTAATAATTTTGCACAAAATCGGCCGAGTGGTTTTCATTTAACACATTTTTTTTATTTATTTTCTCTTTGTTCGCAACGAAAGACGTACCGGGGCGCTAGTATTTATGTAAAAAGTTGATACATAGGTATATAAAGGGTGATACTTTAACCGAATTAATCTTCGCATATCCACACGTAGTTATTAATCCAATCAAACGACCTTTAAAGTATTAAAACATTACATCAACCACTTTCCACCCACACACATAAAAATCCACCCACACATACAAACAAGTAAAGACAAGAGCGCCATTGTTTCCAATATTTAGTCACGAAACAAGAGGTGCTCTCACATCACGGGAATTCCTTTACATATTTTAATCCGGGATCTATAGAATATCCCGGGATTTTAACTCCCGTCCTCATTGTTCCAGTGTTTAATATTAAATTGAACGGGTTTCCAGTATTACCCATCCGTGGGAATCCCGTTCTTGCAAATTGTATATCGTTTGCAGGCGTGTATTGTGGAAATGGTTATTGTATTGTGAATTACTGAGTATTCATTTGTTTTAGAGTTCTTTTGGGTGTTTATGGACTGTGTAAAAAGTTGTATGGCTGGTAAAAAATGTTACTTGTTAAAATTATGATTGTATAAGAATATGGAAGAAGAAAACATGTTACTCAAACTCCAAATAAAAATTGAGTGGAGATGGGAGAATATAGGTACAGTAGGTACAGTTTTGGCAGTGACCCTCAAACTGGGCCTGTATTTTAAGGATCTGAGTTGCAACATTCAGTTTTATTCCATGTCATATTCAGTCTTATGTACCATGTAGGTACTATAAGTAAAAAAAAAAATATGTGAGTGTGTGTATTTGTTTGAATTTGTGTGATGAACATGTGGACAACCTTAACGATAACGAACTTGATACCCATGGTACGACTTAAGATGATCATCATAATATTTTTCATCATGGACCATATCAAGTTATTATCCTTCAAGTTACAACATATCGAGTTTTCCTCACGATAGCTCTAGAAGCAAGCTTTAAAAGAGAATTTTCATCTCAGAATGGTATTCACATTGTAGTCAGCTTACAGATTGCTCCATCGCATGGAAATCGGAGCTCAGTGCAAATATTTTCAAAGCCTATTTGACCTCCAACCCACTTTATAACGTAACACGATACAGTTTTGGTAAATCTGGTTTTGAAAAGGTTTTCGGAAGTATAATACGCAGTCAGACTTTTCGAGGCGAGGGAATTATTTGCCATGAAATAATATCCATCACCAGACCACTATAGCTAAGAGAAACTTGGCCATAAGAAGCGAACTAAAAAGAACTTCCAAATTCGATATTGACTTGGTAATTTTATTATGAATTGCATAAATGTGACTAAAATTGCGTCTTTTATTAATAATGGAAAACAAATAGGACTAATTTCTTTCTAATTAAGTTTTCTACAATTTCTTTAAACAAAACAATAAACCAAAGCAGCACAAACCGATTTTAATTTAAAAACTTTGTAAAAAATAGTTCAATAAAATGCAAACAAAGTCTAAAATAACGAATAAATTGAAATCTTTATTAGAAAAATGTAATATTTAATAAATACGATACCTACCTAACGTTACTCCTAAATTAATACTTTAATTTTAGAAACTGAATTAATGAAAACTATAATAGTGCTTAACCAATTTAATCAAAATAGACGACCATGATTCAAATCATAATGAAAGTCCTTTTCGCGGAACGTTCACAATACTGTACAAAGTACTAATATGTATTTGGGCTATGTTCAGTACCAGGAATTGTATATAAATAGGCCTAGTTCTTGCTTAAATGATATTAGCAACTAGGCCTAATTTACATCAAACAAACTTTGTTAGGTATATGACAGAAATGTAATGTAGTAACCATAAGGGTACCCACATTCTACAGTTATATACTACATACTATATAACTATATATAACATACTTTTAATTCGGCCGATAGTTTGGGCTCATAAATCAGTATGAAGATGAGTGGTAGTACGCACATAAGAAAGATCAGGTATCGGTATCAGACCGACTGAAAGCTATGATTGGAGTCAAGATTTACTTTTATAAAATTGCCAACCTTGGGTTAAATGTTGGCCGACTGTTCAGTCTTCAGTATGCTCTAGGCCTCTGAAACTACCACCTGAAAATCAACAATCTCATATTTTCCAAAAACAACAAAAGAATTTTTTCGTCATTCACGGGACATTATCACATTGCTTACAATTCTTTCACTCCAATGGTGCCAACCTGTCAATATATCGACTTTCGTTGACGGATTATTTTCGCTACCAACCTTATGATATATTGTACCCACCCAAAACAAAAATGTGAAAGACTGCCAAGTTCGATAATATGGGAATGCTTCGCCTATAAAAGAAGTGAGATCTGAATAAGTACCAAGTTCCATACACATACCTCAGTTAAAAATAGTCACTTTTTTAATGATGTTACTTGGCAAGTTTTCATACAACTTGTTATAAACCTACTAAACGCAATGAATCAAGTATTTAATTTTCTATTAAAACTTGCCAAGTAATCATCATTAAAAAGTAACTATTTTTAACTGAGGTATGTGTATGGAACTTGGTACTTATTCAGATCTCACTTCTTTATAGGCGAAGCATTCCCATATTATCGAACTTGGCAGTCTTTCACATTTTTGTTTTGGGTGGGATTTCATTTATTTTGTAAGGTTGTTTATTTTATTTTTTCTTATGATGAAGTTAGTTAAAGAAATGTCTCATTTATACTATTTTTAGATTTTTAATATGCACTATGTTTCTTACAAAGAAATGAACTAGATTAACTAAATGGACTAGATTTACCAACTGACTGACATGACATGTTATCATATATTATGTTCGTGGATCAAAGTTACACATTCGTTATTTTCGAAAGTGATTCACACTTGGCCGTTTTCAGATTTTTACTTTACTTTGACTAAATACAAACCTTTGTACCATTCGAAGATATATTATATAAATATAGATAAATTTAGTTCGTTTTAGTTCCTTAGGGGAATAAATTTACACCGGGTATAAAACACCTTCATTATTTTGAAACCGACTCACACTTGGCCATTTTCAGATTTTTCCCTTTACCTTGACATAAAGACCTACCTCCATGCCAAATTTCAAGTCAATACGACCATTGGAAGTGGTCTAGGTTTTTGATGAGTGAGTCAGTGAATAAGTGAATCAGTGTATAGTAAAAATAGCGATTTTCTGACGTCAATATCTCAAGACCTACAATAGGTATATTAATGAAATTTTGTATTTTAGATAAGTGAGGGGGTCTCAACAGATACTAGAAATTTGATATGCGTAAATAAAATAGATTTTGATTTCCAGGGGGGTCGAATTTGGCCCGAAATGGTTCGTGTAATATAACCCACGGCCGGTGTGTCGCTTTTTTTGCTCGAACTTGGCGGACACACTGCCGTGTGTCTAGATTGTCTATGTCACGCGTTCTATACGTCATCGGGTGACAGTTATGTTGATGTTCACATGTTTTTTTCGTATCATTTATTGAATTGATATTTATAGAATAAGTTTTTGTAAAAGTGTATGTATGTGTGTATACGAGGACCGGTTTTTCTTTTATATTTTTAGGAATCAACAAATCTTATATTGTATCTACAAAACTGATGAATTTTCAGATTCTTATAAGTTAGGAAACCCACGGCATGGTTGTGTTTGTATATTTTTATGTATGAATTCGTGTATTTCTTGTTGGAATTCCTATTAAAATAAATAGAAAAATAATTATTTATAGTTTTCCCGCGTTTTCCCCTCCGACCTGTGGAAAACTCGTGAAGAATAGCGGTCTTTATTATTAGATATAGTATAGATTACCTAAGCGAAACAAATCAATCTGACACTGTTGTACCATTTCTAATAAACCCTTGTCATACTACAACCAACACGTCATAACTTAACGATAACAAATCCCATTTCTAATTCAAAATCTTAAACTTATCCAAACACACAAACTCGAAAATCTACATCATTAATTATCTATCAACATATTTCGGCTCGTAATTCTCATGCAAAGCGCAAACTTTTCATACATAGCAAACGCAAAAACAAATAAGGAACTTCGTAATAAGGGTAGTTGCCCTTTGAGACAAACTTGAACCAAGGCTTTTGACAGGACGCTCTAAAATTAAATTTCACATACGAAGTTTGTGAAGAACACATTGGAATAAGTCTTGAATAATCATTTCTTATTTTCTTTAGCTAATTAAGAAATGAGCGAACGATCGGTCCATCTTTGTCATAAGTACATAACAAGTTCCCCCATAAGATTATTTAAGGTGTTTATTTATGTAAATATGCATGTCTCGTGCACGTAAATGTCGGTCCTGCGCCTGATGTCTCTCCGGTCGTATCGGATTGCCGCCCCATCGGGCTATGAGAGTGAAAGAATAGTGAGTGCACCTGTGTCTGCGCAAAGCTTGTGCACTATAAATATGTCCTGCGCGGTTGCCGAATCTCCTTATATGAGAACAGCCGCCGTAGCCGATAATCGGCTAGGAGGACATCATATGTCAAAATGTGTATATCTGCTATTTCCTAAAATGATTCCTATTTCTTTAAAACATGTGCGTTTCAAGTTGATTCGCGTTATGGAAATAAGTTAGAATTAATATCAACATTAAAGTATTATATCAACTTCGAGTTCCTCCATGTTTCGGAAGACACGTTAAATTGGTGGAACTCGATTTTCTTCTGAACATCTTTGGCAGTCGAACCGCACTTGATAACCAAACTTAGCAAGTGTATCAGGTACACCGGGCTACTAAGCTGAGGCCGTCAGATAGCTCGTAAACTGGCATACAGCAGCATCCAGTTAGAATGGAAGCCGACCACAACAATGTGATACGAGATCCTTCGCGAAGAAAATGTCCAGTATTTCAGATTATGCTAAAAATAATTTAACAAGCCGACTGACATTTTAAGAATAACTGCTTCGTCTCACAAAGGACGTAGATAGCTCTTTGTTCGCTTATAAATTCTTTACAATTTATTCTTAGAAAACGTTATAAGTCACCTGTGCGAATCTATCATAAGACATCTATTTTTAACACGAGCCAAGTCGGTGACTATTCATTTCAAATCACACTTTAAGCTGTTGACAGTCAAAACTATCCTTTGAAGTTATTTGTCAGAAACTTTTGTCGTTACGGGCACTAAACTTACTAAGTCTGACATCTATTCTAAGTTATACTTATTGCTCGAATAACGGAAATGTGAAGGGGCAATATGCCCTCAGTTCAAACCACAAAGACAAATCATCATTTTGAAAAACGGCTAGGCGTAAAGAATAAAGCTAGGCGCTTTTTATCGCCCCACTGCTGGGCTGCGGCCTCCTCTCGCACGGAGAAGGATTGAGCATTAATCACCACGCTTGCTCAATGCGGCTTGGTGATTTCAGACTATATAGTCCAGGTTTCTTCAAGATGTTTTCCTTCACCTTTTTATCAGCCATTGGTGAAGAAATAAATGTTAAATATTATTTGTGTTGTGGAAAACTATTTCGTCTCTAAACACTACAAACCTCGAAAATAAATATTTATTCTTTAAATACTCAGGTTCAGGTTGTTTGCTACACTTAAGATAGCTGGCTCCAGCTTCCGAGATAGCACTACGCCACTTAAGAAGAATGCTTGAACAAGCTTGCCATGACTATTGCGTCTATGTAAGAATTATATTGATTTAGTCTGACTACCTAACTTCTATTGATAGGTATATTGATACTTATTAACGTTGTCTCTGTTATGCGTAATGGCGAGATTTACTTTCAAATTGAGATTAGCACTTACTGAAAAACACTGGTTTCAGCTACATCCAGTTAAACTGGAGGCGGACTATAATATAGTTGGGAAAAGGCTAGGCTAGATGACTTCATGAGATAAGTATGCCTTAACAAATTATGAAACCTCATCTTATTATTATATTTCACTAGCTTCTGCCCGCTATTTCACCCGCGTCCCGAGTTAACTGCTTCTCAAAGCTGGATGGGGATAAGAGTAACAAAGAAGACTGTAAGTAAGACAAAGAAGACTGTTCTATCTACCATAGAACAGTAGCACCTATAGTTCTTGTGCATTCAAATCACACCAATTCTTAAAGTAATACAACCGTCTTGGAGTAAGATAAGCAGTCCTAGTATACACAGAACAGCTCAGCTCTCCTAATATTGCATCCGATAGCATCGAATTTGAATATTTAATGCCATCTACCAATATTCTCGAATCGATCTATACATATTTATGAGACATTTCAGTGACGTATACTAGATTGAAATTGCCTTCTACATTTACGTATTTAAATAGGTATGATGGTTTTGGGATTGAGGGTTCAGCTGTTTTTTGAAGTACTTCCTCATTAGGATATATTTCCATATAATGCATGACATGGGCAACAAGACCCTGACATTGTTTTTCTTTGGGCGTTCTTATTCCGAAAATTCGTGGTAGGTAAAGCACCAACCTCTCATCTATGAGGGTTCAATTCCAGGTCAGGCAAGTACTATTGCAACTTTTCTAAGTTTGTATGTACTTTCTAAGTAACTCTTAGACACCAATGGCTGATAAAAAGGTGAAGGTAAACATCTCGAGGAAACCTGGACTTTGAAGTCTGAAATCACCAACCCGCATTGAGCAAGCGTGGTGATTAACGCTCAATCCTTCTCCGTGTGAGAGGAAGCCTGTGCCCAGCAGTGGGACGATAAAAAGGCTGTAACAGTTCTTATTCTATGGTAGAAGATTACACAATTAAGAAAAGTATAAGTACTACTCAAGGAGAAAGGAAAGATGAACGGAGATGAATTAAGACAGGCGGGTCAGGCGAATTCTTCTAAGTTACCAAAACGATCAGTTTTGAGTGAAATAACGAGGTGTTCGACATCCTGTGGGACGTTTGTAAATGTTGAAAATGGGTGGTAGGTACCTATCCAAAGAAGGGGTAAAACACCCGAATTTTACTAGAAAATTTCTGTTATGACATCTCTGCTCGTCATTTGTTTTCCATGATCCTTCTACTATTATTACCAAATTCATAACAAACGTATACCTATTAGTAACAGGTAAGATACCGCAACTATCTACGTCGTATCTACCTGTAATAATATCCTCCTGGTTTTGACAAGGGAAACATCAAACGATCATACGACTGATGTGTTATGGATTAATGCTTTATAACTTCCTTTATTACGGTGTATAACGGTTATGTAATATTCTATATTATTTGTGTTTACATCAGTTTATGTTTATATTAGTTGCAATAAGTTTTAATTATTTTGTAAATAACAGTTTTCTCTGAAAATACAGTCTTTAACCAAATAACATATAAATTAATAGGTATTGCAATTTTGTTTTGTTGTGCCCTACACGGTCGACCATTAAGTAACATAACATTTTATTAAACATTTTGAAACATTCGTTCTATTCAAGTGGAATGCAAACAAAGAATATGCATATTTTTTAATAAGAAGATTTTATAAACTAATGTGTGTCAAATTGAATGATTTTGATTGACTTCTGGAAATGTACATTCCTCTTAAGTAAAACGTTTAGTCCGATCCCAAGTTCAACAGTTTATTAGTAAAGTACCTGGCTCAAAGCATTTCTAAGTTACACTTGCTTAGTCACAGGCACTTCAAAAAATCCTGTCTAACTCACTACTTCACACTCACTCACATTCACTATGAATATTTCAACTTAACATACCAGTTGCATTGCTACAAAATTCTTAACCCCACTGACACACTTCACCTTTTATTCTCAAAAAAAAAAAGATTCACATTGCAAAACTGCTCCAGCTAAGATATACAATGGAACAAGAAGTGGGGGTATTCAGTCAACGGTTAAGCTCCTTTACAACTTACCCACTTTTGCATTTCAGTCTTTGTTGAACTACCCAACATTAAAACGGGAATATTTTTTTGCCTCAGTTACTTTAAGAGTGGGTACTCACTACAAACTTTAAGCCGGCCGATAGTTTGTATGGGCCGTCGAGAACAAAATGACTATCGGAGGTGTCGTAACGGAAAATCGACCAAGAAAGTGGTGATTTCAATATTAATATTTTAGAAAATAATATTATAAGTTCGAGTTTTTTAAATCTTTTCAAATCATTTAATTTGCATAACGTTTTTGAAGAACCTACTAGGGTAACACCAACTACTGCTACTTGTATAGACAATATTTTTTGCAGCTGTGAGTACCTGCATAAGTCCATAGTGAATTACTTGCCATCTGATCACAGTGGACAAGTGATCACTTTCCGCACTTACTCTCCACCAGAGAAAACAAAAATAAATTTTAGAGAATATACTTCAAAAAAAGTCGATAAACTAAATCAGACTCTAGCTGATAAACTGTGTGTACATAGCTTCAATCTTAAAAATCCAAGTGATATTTATGCCGATTTTTTTTCTGTATTAAACGACCAATTCAACTTAGCTTTTCCAGTCAAAACTAAAATTATTAAATCTAAGTTCTTATTTAGTGACTGGGCAACCCCGGGTATTCGTAAAAGTAGAGAAAAGCTGTTTGAACTTTATGGTTTAAAGCCTTATAACGCCGATCCAAGTTTCCGTGACCACGTCTCAAAATATTCAAAAATATTTAAAACCGTTTGTAAACAGGCAAAATCTATTCATAATAGAAATAAAATAAAATATGCTGATGATAAAATAAAAACTACTTGGACAGTAATTAACAACGAAACAGGGAGACGAAAAGTTCGAAAAACTGATTTAAGTCTAGAAACTGATAAAGGTCCCATCAGCAGTAACCTTGAAGTAGCTCAAGAGTTTGAAGCATTCTTCACTAAAATACCTTTCGAGACGACAAAAGCACTAAATTCTTCCACCACCGTGTCTATCGATCTACTCAAAAAACATGTTAAACCATGCTCTTTACTATTTAAATTTCAACATACCAGCCCCGAGGCTATTATTAAAGCCTTTAAAGATCTTAAAATAAAATCAACAGAAGATCTGTGGGGTATGTCTGTCAAGGTATGTAGGTCAATTATTGAAACTATTGCACCTTATTTAACTTACATATTTAATGTTAGCGTAGACCAAGGCGTGTTTCCTGACTTAATGAAACACAGCAAAGTAGTTCCTTTATTCAAATCGGGAAATAGTAAGGAATCGAATAACTACAGACCCGTTTCTGTCTTACCGGTTCTCAGCAAGGTATTTGAAAAGTTGATGCTTGAACAGATGTTGCGCCATTTCAATAAAAACTCCATCTTTCACAAAGAACAATACGGTTTCACTAAAGGTCGCTGTACAACCGATGCTGGTGTAACTTTGATCAAGCACATCTTTAAGGCTTGGGAGGAAGCTGAAGACTCTATTGGAATCTTCTGCGATCTCTCAAAAGCGTTTGACTGTGTAAATCACGAAACGCTTTTGCGAAAGCTCGAGCATTACGGAATAAGAGATACTTCTCTCCAGCTGTTAAAATCATATCTAAATGGTCGGCAACTTAAAGTTCAAGTAAACGGCGTAAATTCACGAGGTTCAGTGATGGCAATGGGCGTACCACAAGGTTCTATATTAGGTCCGTTCCTCTTTTAGTTTACATAAATGATTTGCCCTACTTATTTGATAATCAACCTAAAATGGTGTTGTTTGCCGATGACACTTCTCTTATTTTTAATATTGATCGACGTAGACGTACCTTAGACGACGTAAACAATTCCATTCTCCAGGTTCAAAATTGGTTCAACGCAAATAACTTGGCTCTTAATGAAAAAAAAACAAAATGCATTCGATTTTCATTGCCAAATGTAAAAAGTAGTGAATGTGACATTATACTTAATAGTGAAAAACTTGAATTTATAAATCAAACAGTTTTCCTGGGAATCACTCTTGACAAAAAACTACAGTGGGGACCCCACATTACATCTCTTGCGGGTCGTCTTAGCTCGGCCGCCTATGCTATTAGAAAGATGAGGCAGCTAGCGGACGTAGAAACAGCTAGACTGGTATATTTTAGTTACTTCCACAGCATCATGTCGTACGGCATTCTGCTGTGGGGACGAGCTGCTGACATTGAATGCATATTTATCTTGCAAAAGCGAGCTGTCAGAGCTATGTACAACTTACGTAGTCGTGAATCTCTTAGGGAACTGTTTAAAAAAATTAATATCATGACCGTACCTTGCCAATTTATTTATGAAAATATCATGTATGTTAGGAAAAACTTACATTTGTTTGAAAAATATGTGATAGACATAATTATAACACTAGAAATAAAAATAAGATAGCTATCCCGCAGTTTAGATTATCTAAAGTACATACATCTTTCATGGGATATTGTGTCAAATGTTATAATAAAATACCAGACAACATTCTGGAACTAAATGACATGCGGTTTAAAACTCATATAAAAGCCACACTTTGTAAGCAAGCATATTATAAATTAGAAGATTACATTCAAGATAAAAATGCTTGGAAACATGCTGGTCCTGCTCCATAGGACATACTGACAATATCTAATTAATTAACAAATTAAAATTACACCAGCAAATAAAATTGTATTCATCTTTTGATTATTTGTTTGTAATTTTGTACCAAAATATAAACCAATTTGTAAATGTGAACACCATGTAGCATTTTAATTGTCACTTTATCCTCATTTGTCTTTGCGATTCTACATGATCTTCGCATGCTTTTACTGTATGTATCAATACATACAAATTGTAATACTATATTATTTTTAAAAAGAGTAACCATGGAGTTTCTTGCCCGTTCTTCTCCATAGGAAGCTACTTTTGGAATGGGCAACTAGAATCAAACTTAGTTATAATTTTGACGTTCATAAGTGCTTGTAAAGGCCTAAATGAAATAAATGATTTGACTTTGACTTTGACTTTGACTTTGAAAGTAGCGCGTCAAAATGCAGGTGAGCGGGGGACGAGGAAAGTTACTGTTTTCGACTTTATACGCCTTCTTTGGACACAAAAATTTTTTGAAATAGAACAATCGTTGACAGATGTCTCAAAGAAACCGAACGCTTCGTTAGTTCGCTGGTAACTTGTCGTTTTCGTCATTGAAGAAGGCGCCTGATCTACCTGCATTACCTGATCTCCGTTCATCTTTCCTTACTCAGTGGTTTGGGCTCATATGGAAATTAGTATGAAGATGAATGGTAGTACGGACATTATGAAGATCAGGTATTAAGCCAGTATCAGACCAACTGAAAACCTAAATCGGAATCAAAATTAAAAAAAAATGCCAACTATCGGGACAACACTGTCGGCCGACTAAAAGTTTGCTATCTGCGAGTCTTACTTTTAAAAAGAGCAACTATGCCGCAAGTTGGCTATAAAATGGTGAGCTGAAGAATACCTACGTACATTAGTGTTACGGAGGTTTTATGCTGTTTTATTTCATGGAATAAGTTGCGCTTTTGTTTATGTGGTCCTTGTAAATAAAACGAGTATTTTTATAATGCTGAATAGGATTGTTTGTTTGCTTGAACGCGCTAATGTCGGGAACTACTGGTTCGGTTAGAAAAACTATTTTAGTGTCAGATAGCCCATTTATTGAGGAAGGTTATAGGGTATTTTTTTGAGTTGAAACTGCTAGTTAAACGTTGTTATATAAAATCAAAAAGTTTTCATGTTTATGTAGTTATAAAAATAATATTATTTATTATACGAAAAAAACTTAAAGACAGGATTTCAAATGTGAACTTCAAAGCATTTATCAAAGAGTGTTTGGAAAGCAATAATAGAATTTTGACGACTGCGACATATCTTAACATAATATTTCATAAAATCTGAAAAAGCTTTTATATTTGACTTTAAGATTTTTGAGAACGAAAACAGACTATTTTTTATTCCATTGAAATATATTTTATTCTAGCTTAGATCTAAAATAAACTCGAAGATCAATCACAGAGTCAAACGCTTTGCAATAAATGAATAAAATAAATAAATAACCTTACTGTACCAAACTAAAAATAATAATAAAATAAAGCAGCTGTTATTTATCCCTTGTCTTAAGCAGTGCTTGGTGCGATTGGTGCGTGGATGGATGACCATCTTATCATGACGGGTTCCACTGTATTTAAGTAAGGCATATTCGTTGGATCCCTACTGCTATTTGAACATCTTTGGTAGTCGTTACGGGTAGTCAGAAGCCAGAAAGTCTGACGATCAGCCTTAAAAAGAGACATCTGTTTACCCAAGTAAGTAGACAGGATAGTCTCGTTATTAGTTACGAACTCTTCCCATATAAATCAGTAGTGCATTTATCTTATATCATATCAATAATTGTTACTATTTTTCTAAATCCTAAACATTGCTCTTCAAACAAAACTTACGAGTCCAACAAACAGCAACCTTCAAATAAATGAACTTTATTTTTCATTTATACAACACAAACAGTGAGTCCCTAAGCAAATTGTAACACAACGACAGTTTGAGTTCGGAACACAACCACGCTACAAAGAGCCTATAACGCTAACTTTTACGTTACCTGAATCACAACGCAGGTAACCCAAAACGCAATTTTGTCGTGTTATGATTTACAACTTTGGGGACCTTTTGAGAAATTCAGCAAGTATTTTATGTACCTTCTGTAAGCTTTATGAGTTTATCTGCACTATTTTCATTGTTGTATGTGTGAACAGTTTATTGTTATTTTGTAGCTTAATTTAAAGGCCTTTTGGTGGTTCGTTGACACGTTTAGAAATGGGCTCGTGGATTTTTATTGCTCTGTTAAAATAATCTCTAACCTTCTATCTAAAGCATACCCGTCCGGCGAGAAAGTGAGTTTGAATGTTATACTTTCTCGCTAAAATTGTTGAATCAATCGAGATAGGCATTAAAATAGATAGAACCTTAGGAATGTCTCCAAGATAATATCTTATACAGAGACTGCATAAATGAGTGGCTGCGTATGCATACTATTCCCATTATGCTGTCCAAAGCTACAAAAAGGTGGACGAAGTCGGGGACGAATCTAGTAATAATTTATGATAAAAACTACATTTATATGCAACTATCGGACATCAACCTCATAATTACATCCACAAAACTCTTTCAACACTTTCTTTTCTTATTTTCCAAAAACTGGAGAACCAAGAATTTCCTATACAAATCCTTAATCCATTAGTTTGTTTAGCAACATCATTGGGAACGTGCTGATGGCCACGTAATCGCGTTATCCAGTCATTAGGGTCATCCTTGCGAACAGTTATTTGGGGCACTCAAGTAAATGCTGTTTAGTCGGCCTAGATATCACAATGTTGAGATTAAACTCCTAATGTCAGTGGTGAGTTATCGTTTTTGGACTGTTTGGTAATTTAGTTGGTAACCTTTGATGGTTTGTTTTTGTTCTATTTTTGAGTTAACGTAGTTTGTAGGTAATTGGTGTTTAAAATGATACTTTAAATTCCTTATAATATGAATGTAACCAATCAAAAAGCGGCTGCATTGTAGAAACAATAATGTGTACCTAAATCTTACTTTAATTCAATTCCCAACATTGTTGTGTTCATTTTGAAAACAAAAAAATGTTGTAAGTGTTTTATGTACACCTATTAATATTAAGTGTTTGTTTATTTCAACGCATAAATCTCCTAAATTACTAGGCCGTTTGAAAATATATTTCAGTGCTAGATAGCCAATTTATCAAGAAAGCCTATTTACATGCGACTTTCTATCCGGAAGTTCTCAAGAAAAGTAGGTGATACTACTGACAAGTATTAATTATTAAAAAAAAACACACAAACACTAAAACAACAATATTTTAAAACAAAATAAACACAACGAAAAATTCACGAGCAAACACGACCACAAAACCGGAATGCTACCGTATTTACTTTCTATACCGTCCGTCTAATAATTTGCGGTGCCGTACCGGGACCGTACCGAGGTCGTGCCGGGGTCGTGCCGGAGCCGTATCGTCACCGGAACGGCCGTTAATTAGTTTCGTTGACGAGGGTAGACTTCAGTAGTATATTGTTAATGATTACACAGTGGGACATTGCCGTGCCTACCCTTAGTTTTGAAGCGGTTATTTATACGGGTAAAACTGAAAATTGTTTTATGTATTTATGAGATGGATTGGAGTATGTAGTAGTAGTATATTTTAATTGTTTATTTTTGTAGTTATGTGTAATTAATGTTTGACATGTAGTTCATGGATTCTTGAAAGACACAAAAAAATCGCCTGAGAAGAATCAATTGGTGTCTCATAAAATAACTAGTATTAATTATGATTAGTTTCAACAATCTCTAATTGACATTTCAAATTAAGGCGTCGTTATTGTTTTATTGTGATGTTAGTAAATAGTCACCTATTAACCAATATTTTTCAGTTAAATAGCCCTAATAAACAATAAAATTACTATTTAATTCCATTCTATTTTCACATACACTATTTAATTACTTTGAATTTATCAACAAAACATGTGACCGAACCGCCCATAAAATTTTGCTAACCCCTAAAAAGGATAACCACAATATAAATAAACGTACGCAAAATTTAATTAAAACAAAACAGAGAGCAAATACTTTAAACTAATTAGTACCCTGACCTTATTAAAAATATAATTACAAAGCATAAAAAGTGAGAAAATTAAATTCTAAGCAATTTTAATAAGGTGACAAAATATTAGGGTTAGGCACAGGGTTGTGAAGTAGGTGTTACTTATTCAATGAAAGTTATTGTATCTACCTGTAGCAGCTTAAAATCGTTTTGTAAAAGATGTGTAAATAAATATTTTCGAGATTGACAGCAGAGATTAACCAAATGTGTTTATGTTTGAGCCGTATATAATACACGTTGTCCTCTATTTTATTGCATCTTCTGAAAAATCACATTTTTCGTAAGTATCAACAAGTTCATCAACGAGGTGGACAGACGACCTTATAAAGGTCGCTGGAAGACGCTGGATGCAGGTCGCCTCCAACAAGTATCTGTGGAGATCTAAGGGGGAGGCCTATGTTCAGCAGTGGACGTCCTATGGCTGAGATGATGATGATGATCAACAAGTAAGAAGAAAAAGTAATGTTTAATTGGTCTGCAGTATTATTACAGTTTTTTTGCAGTTTTAAATGTTGATTTATTACATTTTAGTTGGAGTCTAAAACCAGTATAACAAGACTATTCAGTGTCCTAGTCTACACCAATAAATGCCAGAAGAAAAAAAGGTAGAAGTATATAAAGGTGAAAAAGGACGAAGGGTCGAGATTACACAAGTGTTGAAATGAGAGACGTATTTCCCAATAGGATCCCGTCTACAGTGAAAAATGTATGTAGGAAAATAATATTACATGTCTTAGTTATTTATTTACTTAACAGTTTATGTACACAGCTGATGAAACAAATCTTAGTTACTTAGTAGTTTTTAGCTTAATATAAATGATGTTAAAGTTCAACTTATGTATTTTCTGTAATGATGATAATGATAGGGTACCTAAGAAAGATTATTTTCAAATCTAGGCAGCAGTTTAGTTCAATCATAGTGCATCGAAAGGTTTCACTCACATCAGAACTATTCCACGCACCAGGACAAAAAGCCTTAGCTTTCCTCGAAATAGGCTATGTAACACCGAAATCATTTTTCAACCCGGGTGTAGCAATTATTGAGATAAGTGCGTTCAAACCAACAAGCATGCAAAAAAATATCAAAAAGCAGTTAAGCTTTTTTCAATTTTAGTTTTCGGTATTTTCATAAGTAGATAATAGATCTTCGTAACTGATGTATCAAACAGTAGCAATTCATCAGTAGACCAGCATCGCATGTACAAGCGCTCGCGTGACGGCAGGATTGATTCCCGGAAGGGACACACAAATTGTTCCGGGGCTCAAGTGTTTGTGAATACCTAATGTATGTGCGCTTGTTAATACAGTCTCTTGATAGGGGAGTTAATATGGATAAGCCATTAAATACAAAGAAAGAAAGGACCATTAAAGGATTATGGAAAGTTGAAATTGATAGCTTTAAATAATAAACGTTTATTTAGTAGCCATCTCCCATCAATGGCTTTGGCTGCATAGGGGGGGGCCTGCCCATACCCGATAAAAATGCTATCTGACATTGAAATACAAAACGATGTGACTGCTAAAGATGACCAATGATAGTTTGGATCTAAAATTGAACTTTGTATTAAAATACACCCATAATATACTTTTATCATGTAACTACTGAAATATTATTCCTCTGAAGTGAGTTGCACCATTTAACTATAAGAATAACCGAGCCATTTTCAGATACCAAATCGCCGATTTGACTATCAATGATCATCTGACGTGCTGGTTATGGTTTGGTTATCGATATAATTAAATGGTGCAATTTACTGTAAGAAGAAGTAATGTTTCACTAGCTATATTGTGTTGCCTTAAAAGTAGTAAATAGGTACAAACCCACACTACACAATCCTACAACACAACAGTACAATTATTACGACTACAACAGTCATGCTGACTAGTTCTAAACAAACTCGGCGCTTATGACCCACAGTGCGGTTTATGACGTCAATAAAAGCATAGACAAAAGAGCAGGAAGCAATAATACTGTACTGTATGGTGTTAGTGAACTGTTACATAATAATTATGAGGTCAACGAATTCGGATTTACGATATTAGAAAATGTCTTTCATGATTGTGCCCCGCATGGGAAGGGCACCGCCGGGTCCTCGCCGAGGCTTTGGGCGGCGGCGACCTCTCGCGTCCGGCCCTGGTTCAGGCCATGGTCCGAGGCGAGAGGGAGTGGGATGCCGTCGCCTCCTTCTGCGAAGCGGTCATGCTCGAGAAGAAGGAGGCGGAACGCCAGAGAGTACGCACCTCTCATCCCGGCCGCCGCGCTGGACCAGGTAGACACCATGGGCGCCGGGTGTCGCGAGATGACTCCCGGCCACCGTAGGCGTGGGTCTGTGGGCGGTGAGTTCGGGTGGCTCATCGTCCCTCTGTCTACTTAGACGACAGACCCGTGTCGACCGCGCGCGTTGTTCCACGCGCTCCTCAAAGAGATGTCAGCAACCCCAGCGGGGCCCAGCAGGGCCAAGGCCTGCCGGGGCTGCGGGTTGTTCGAAAGAGATACCGCGGCCCTGGTACATAAAAGGCCTATGACGGAACACGACGGTTTTTAGTCAGTAGGAGTCTGACACTCCCTCGCCGCTGCTAACCCACAGCGGGTGGGGTCATTTGATGTTTTTTGACGTCGTAAAAAAATAATAAAAAACATAGTATACTTGTGAAAGTAACTATGTCTGTTTGTCTCTCAGTCCGTCTGTCCGGCTATGATGCCAAAACTACTGAACCAATTTTAATGTGAGTCTAGCGCCAGAGAAAGGCATAGGATACTTTTTATCTGAGTGGGTAAGTACTACCTCTTCGCTGGCGGAGTGAAACTATGGAGAGATAGTTTATTTAGACAGCTAATAATAAATCTGCAAATTACATGACATGATGTGATCTTTTTCCCAATAAAATATTCCCAGGGCACGTTGTATTTGCCATATGTATCTTAAAATCCGGTTCCACACTTTTATCATGAAAAATATACGTGTATGCACTTTCTAGTAAACGACAAATGGTCTTACTACAAAAACTTTAAACCCTGTTTTACACTTGTCTAATAAAATTTTGGCTGCAAAATAAACCATATGTCAACGTCATAATTTGACATTTTTTTAGACAAGGCATAAACTGACGTTTAAAAGTTTTTGTGGTAAGACGGTATGTGTCTATACTCGTCTGTATTGACGCTCCCACAGTGAATCGCACTATACGGAATAAATAAGCACTAGAAAAGTATTTGCTACGACACCGCCGGCGTAGCTTTGCTACGGCGTAGCGATTCGTAGTCAGATCGTAGCAGTCCTTTATTCTCCGCACTTTAGTTTACGAGTACGTAAATAAAAGTATGTGTACCTTTTTCCGTTTGTCTGTTCGTACATAATATAAATAGACATTTTCTGACATCCTTAATATAATTTGTTACATTTTGATAGACATTATTTTATATTTCTGCGAAAAATATCTTTCGACTATTCCACTTTTTTTTGCGATTTTTTCGTTTGAAAATAGAGGTAATATAATATGTATGTCAAGTAAAAAATGTGTTTCTTTTGAACTTTATCAAAATATTGGCAGATTCCTAGAATTGAGAATGGTATAACGATCGTTTTGCTTTATACTAATGTATTATGTATAAATTGTGATTTGATATTTCAGTGAATTTAAAATAGAACATTATAATATGTTTTTGGCCTATATGTACATTACACATTATTATGTATTGGTTTGAACCGAATTCTGAAAGATTTCTTCGGAAAATAAATGTTTGTTTAAATTATTAAATGTTTTAAAATATTATGTTTTGGTTTTAAATAAATGATATGAGCTATCTAATACTGAAAGACCTTGTGCAACAAGTCAATTCGTTCCTGAGATCAGATAGTTCAAACAAACTATGCAGCTTTGTAATAGTAGTATAAATAATTCGAGTATATTTTGAAAAAGGTAGGTATATTGTTGGAGAAGACAAACACACATTATTATTTGCACGCCAAATAAGAATAATAGTGTTAAAAAGAAGAAGTTATACAATGTAATAAGTCCTGTACAGTTGCATGGTCAGTTATATCTATGACCGCTAGTCTTTATTTAGAATTAATATCTTTTTTATATACTTGAAAACATGGTGTACCGAATATAACAATAAATTCCATAAATATGTTAATACAAAAGCCTTGTTTCACTGTTTTATCCCTTAAGGTTAAATATTAACCGCTGTAAAATCCAGCACCACCTATAATATTCTATGCAAATAAGTGTCCCTTTCTTTCTTTCTCATATTTTACCAAAAATATCTAACCCCACCAAAAAACACAACACCTTCGACACAGTTGATTTTCGGAAGCATTTTTTTTCGGCCACACCTCCCAGGGTTGTCACATACAATGAAAAGGGTACCTCGACATATGTCTACTGCGACCCTTAATTAAGGCTGGTTTCATTCCGTCTGAGGTCGCTAGGGCTGTCCCTAGAGACCAATTACTTTTTAATTAGTGACGTATATATAAAGTGTTTTGTTGTAATTAAGTTGTGTCGCACCTTTATGCTCTGGGGGATTGGTATTCAATCAGTATCTATGTGTTTATATTAATGTGTATTTTTTTTGTTTGAGATGTGGTTAGTTGAGTGTGGATTGGTGATATTTTTTGTGGTACTAGAATGTGTATGTAGCTTATTCAGTAAATATTTTTTTATGTAAGAATGTACCGGGGACGATGCATTGTATAATTTCTACTTTGGTACATGTTGATATAATTATACATATGATAATACCTGTCACCCGGTCCCAAGGTAACCTCTTCCCAATAAAAAGCAGCCCATACATTATTGTCATCAATAAGCTAGAGGTACATTACTGCTAAGTTTATCAAGTAGTTTTAGCGTAAAAGAGTAACAAACACAAACAGTATTGGTTATTACTTACAGTATTATTGTACACCAAAAGTACCATGAAATATGGCTTCAATTAAAAATATGTCAGAAACAAGGGAATTCCTTTCATTTCGAGTTATTACACTGAAAAATAGGGCTTAAGTTAAATAGCATATGGACTACCTTTGCCTGAACGTGGACTCTTCTAACACGTGTCCTATATTTCCAGCTTAGACCAGAATAATTTATTACTTATATGGTTCTTAAAAGTACACACTACTGACTAAACAGTCGGCCCATACGTTTTTTTAATGTCGGTACACCTTTTCACACACAGTCGGTTAGCTTCATGGTAAATTAACTTGTGTTAGGTATGGATGCTAAGACAACTGATAAGCATGCTCATCACACAAATGGCGACCGAACCGGGAATCAAACCCGGGACCTTAGGTTCGGCTGTCTGGCATGGTGACCATTGCGCCATCGAGATCGTCAAACAGGTGACTTGACTCAATGATTCTCAAATATAAAAGAGAATCTTGATCCCAATCAAAGATTGAGATACTACCATTCATCTCTACTGATTTATAAGCTCAAACAAAAAACTATCGGCCCACTAAAAGTTTGCAGTGTGGGCAGCTCTAAAGAGCTTTAGTTTCCTTGATATGTTATTGTATTATAACATATTATTACCTAGCAAATATCACAGACAATTGGATCGCTATAATTAGGTAAGTTTATTATCAGATCTGAGAATTTCGTTGCCAAGTAAAGCCTGGTTAAGCAGGCTTTGTGGTAACATTTACTTAATTATAATAAGATTACCTATATATAATAATAGTGTATATATGTACTTACGTATATTAATTAGGTGACATGATTGAAACTTCGACCCATGTGTAGTACCTATACAGGGTTCAATTTGAATAAAACCTCTAGCTGATAATAAAATTAAGGTTTTTTGCTTGTTTGTAACCTAAATGTACCTCTCCCAGAAACTACTGGACAGTTTGGAAAAGATCTCTCACTATTGGGATATTATACTATCCTCGGGAGACATGGCTTACATTTTATGTGGACATAGAAAACACTTAACGCGTTTCAAATTGCGGAATCCAGCTAGTCAGCAAAAAAAATCAACGACAAATTAATCACATTGCAGATTTTATGTTATAAATAGCAATGCATATACATTATACTGAAGAACAATAACCTACTTACCAAAATCAAAATCATCCCCACCCAAACACCTCGGAAGATCAAAAACACCAATCCTGTTCACCCCCTGATCTCAGCGAGAATAAACATATGATTAACGTTCCAGCCTCCTTACGTAATCGGGCATGCAAAACTAATTTCCTGCTAGACATCAAACGTCATGATAATCTAGAGGAAATAAGGAGTACATAGATAATATATATCGTGTCATATCTGGGAGTTGGGAAAGGAAAAAACTGGCCAAGTGCGAATCGGACCAAGTGCGAAGGGTTCCGTACCAGAGCAAAAATGAGTAAAAAAATCACGTTTGTTGTATGGGAGCCCCCCAAAATATTTATTATATTCTAGTTTTCAGTATTTGTTGTTATAACAGAAATACATCATCTGTGAAAATTTCAACTCTCTAACTATCACGGTTCATAAGATACAGCCTGGTGACAGACGGACGGATGAACGGAAACAATAGGGTCCCGTTTTACCCTTTGGGTACGGAACCCTACCTGGGATTTTTTTGCTAGATTGTTGAGAGTTTGTCCCTGGTTTTTATATCTTAGGTCTTGTAAATTGGTTGATTTCAAGGGTCTGGGGCTGGAGATAGATACTTAATTATAAGGCTTTATTTTATACCCTATTCCCCGTGGTTTCACCCACTTGTCAGGAGAACCACTTTTCCGCAACTGAGTACCAATTAGCATATGTCTTTTCTCAAGCTCTGCACTGTCTACGTACCTCATTTATGTACGTTCAATAGTTTTGGTATCAAAACTGAAAACAAGACACACTGAAAGACAAAGTTACTTTTATAATATTAGTATAGATTTCCACTTTACACGTATTTAACGATGATAAGTGAGCTACAAAAACATTGTAATGAACCTTAGCAAATTAAAGCCGATTCGATAGTTAACTCTCAACTCATACATACAATCCAAAGTGAGAAAAACTGACAAAAACAATTGACTATTTCCTTTACAACCCAATTCTTTACCGTATAAAAGTCTATTATATAAAAGTTGCACACTTTAATAATATGTTAGGGTGATCCCTACAGTAATTTGGACAAGAACGGTCTGTCGGCTTATTGCCTTTTCTCAGTTAACCAAAATGCGCCGGTCGTGCGAACAGTTCAGTTGTAACTCACACTACCACGTACTAATATCTGTTGAGCAAACAACGCTTTATATATTCACGTTGTCATAATATTAGGCCACTAGCTTTTGCCAGTGGTTTCAGCTGTTATCACTGTCGGATAAAACGTAGCCCATATATTACTCTGATATGATGGTGATGTCCTCGTAGCCGATTGTCACATAAGGAGGTGTTGTCATATAAGGAGCATGCGCAGGACATATTATAGTGTACTCTGGTATGAAAGCTATACTTCCTAGTTTACTTCCTAGTTTCATTAAAATTCATTCAGAAGTTTTTTGCTTGAAAGTGGAATAAACATCCATTCATACATAGATATTAGATACCTACAAATTTTCGCGATTTTAATAGTAGTAGGATGCCCAATAAATATACATACAGCAATGGGTATTTGTTTCATAATTTCATAGAACGCCGGTCTATGTAAGGTGTCGTATGGTAGTGTGAGATCCAGTTAATCCACGCACGACTTACTCTCACTGTTGGTCAGCCAATTATATTGATATTTCGTCTGCTACGGAGTTTATGGAAATCTCTGCAAGATTGTAAGGATATTGATATGTCAATTCTCTTGTATTTTGAAGGATGGCATAGACAAGTGGTGAAAGAAATACTTGTGAATGGTGCGACACTATTAATTCAGATCTTCTTTGGTACGTTACTGAAAGCTGATACACAATGAAAATGTCTAACATCTTATAAAAACAGTGTTTTTTTTGTAAAATAAGTATTAAAAACTTTTAATACCGACTTGTGACGCTACAAGTAGGTATGTAATTTTGTTTCGTCAAAAAACATATGTGGAATTTAAAATTGTACATTCTGGCTACTTACTAAATCAATAACATGATAATATCTTCATCAGACCATGCAAAAAACTGAATCCTTTTTCTAATGTTGATAACTCGATGGATTTTGTCGTGGAAATCGAACAAAAAGATAGACAGATAGAAATACTGTCTTATTTAATAAATACCTATATTTAGTTTTAGCCACATCTACAAATTCCAAAAGAACAAAGCACTACTTGTAACAATCCTCAAGTAACACTGTGCATCAAAAACACGAAAACCTACTCAACAATTATAAGGCAGCTTCATCGCATCACAACTTAATATTCTAGCGGTGCCATGCAAGCAATTCCAGGTGTTATAACGTACACGCTCAGAGTCTAGCCTTAGGGAGGCCGCACACCGAAAACTGAACAGTCGGCCGACAGTTGATCCGATCGTAAGCAACTTTTTTTTAATAGTCTTAAGTAAAGACCTCGTTGGCGTAATGATCACCATGCCGGACTGCGGTCCTGGGTTCGATTCCCGGTACGATCAACATTTGTGTGATAAGTATGCTTGTGGGCTGTGGTCTTGTCGTCATAATATGTATTTATAAGTATATTAATGTATTATGCAGTTTATTAGTCGTGTTAACACCATTAATACAAGCTAATAAATGCTAATAAATGTCGCGATATTTACCTAATCCAATCAAAGTTTGCAGTCCTCTCTTTAATACCTAATCGTTGTAATGTGCGTACTACCATTCATCTTCCTACTTTATTTACAACCCAAACAAACTATCAGCGGACTAAAAGTTTGCAGTATACAGGTCCTCCTACGTACACGCTCACAGTCTAGCCTAAAGCTAATCTAGATTGGATTGGGATTCAAAGCCTAGCCCCTGAGCGGGGATAACGGGTTACGTATTAAGTATTTCTGAAAACTGCATGGCATTTTTATAGTCTGTTTTGAAGTTGAAACTGTGGACTGGTGTAATAGAACTTTAATTTTGTAAGTGGCTATTTTTAAAGCCTTGAATTTGGATAGAAAATAGAAAGGCATTAAACGATGGATGGATGGAGTGTGTAAAAGACTAAATGAATGGAAACTTGTATGTTTGTTAGCAATGGATAGATTATGTGTCTTCAGATAGAGAAAAATGGAAAAAGAAGATTATGCTTCCCCGACCCTATAAAGCTATCTTTTTTTTCAAAAGGGAAAAGACAATGATGCAGATTTTAATATTGTCAAAATGTGCAATTTCTGATTATTACCTACCTTCTAATTTAATGAGAAAAAAAAGACAAACAATGTTACTAAGTGAACTCGGAACAGAATAAATGCCAGGTAAATTTTAATAGCAACGTGGAAATTACACATAGGTACTTCATATTTCAGAGTAAAAGCGAATTGAGATAAAAACCACTGCATACGTAAGTGCTCTTGCCTTTCAATTCTTTACCATAATCCTTTATAATGAAAACAAATTCAATAGTAGAGATAATGGGATTTTGTTGAAGAAATCCATACAAAGAGAGGTATTATATGGCGAGACAAAATCTGTAAAGAAAATAATATTTCAAAAATAAACTGAAAATCCTTTGAACTTCATAACTTGTGTATATGTCTTATGTACTTGTACAATCAATGACAGAATCGTGTAGGTTTCAGCAAATATTTTTTGACATTTAAGTTTAAACATAAACGTATTAAACTGTCTGAAACCTTATCAAAAGAACACTTACAAAATCGTTTGATTTGCAAAAATAATACATTGTGATCCGCTTACAGAATATAAGATCTAGTATATGAAAAAAATACCTCAAAGTGATGCTATTAATTGTAGTTTTGTTCAATCTCTTTATTTATTCGAAAATCGACAAAAAAATAGTGCATAAAATGTCCGTTTCTTAACACATTATCATAAGAAACCCATATTGCGATTAGCCAGTGTCATCATAATCTACCTAGTCTTTTCTCAACTATATGGGCTTCGTTTTTCAGTTTACCTGTACCAGAATAAGGAACAATTGCCTATCTGACGTCTTCAGCTAAGTTTCACTCCTCACAACGACTGACAAAGATGAACAAATGACACCCACAAATGAACGTGACTTCCGAAGCACGAAGCTACTACCCAGTTACCCAGAACTACTAAATAAAACTACAGCCCACATTATTCAATTCTCACCACTATTGTAGACTATGATCCTACTTCTGTTACACACACGGACAATATAATATTGTCTATATAATATATACTTCTGTACGGACTAGCCATTTGCCGAGTGCAGCGGACATAGTGCAATAAGGATTATTTGCAACTGTTTATCTTGCAGCTCTTTTGTTTTAAAAGTATTGCTTGCTTTTGAAAGAAATAAGGAAGTAGGTAGGTAAACTTTTTAAAATTTTACTTAATAATTATGTGTCAGTGATCAGGTACTGCGAAAGGCCTTGCGATCGTAATGATCACGAATTATTTTACAAGATTTACAAAAGTCGGGAAAAATCTTTCTTATATTTTTAGTAGGTATGAAAACTTGACCAATATTGGTATACACTCATCATCATCGTCCGAGCCTTTTCCCAATCAAGTTGGGGTCGGCTTCCAGTCTAACCGGATTCAGCTGAGTACCAGTGCTTTACAAGAAGCGACTGCCTATCTGACCTCCTCAACCCAGTTGCCCGGGCAACCCGATACCCCTTGGTTAGACTGGTGTCAGACTTACTGGCTTCTGACTACCCGTAACGACTGCCAAGGATGTTCAATGACAGCCGGGACCTACAGTTTAACGTGCCATCCGAAACACAGCCAATGGTGTCTAAGATATACTTAGAAAATATATATTGGTATACACTGTAGAATTTAATTTGTCAAGAAAAAGTTTGCAGAAAGTTTTTTACTAAACAATCAATTTAATCAATTTTTAAGGCTTCTCAAGAAATCTGACAAATACCAATGTGAGTTTTTCGAAGTTGTGCTTAATTTTATAAGTATTCGCAACCCGCAAGTATTAGAAATTTATTCATAAAAATCCGCTTCTCAATCCACTAGTTCACCCGCTCCGCTCATCACACTACCCAAGCCACAATAAACTCGCAATATATGTATCTTGGATGTGAAACTGCAGACATGAGAGAGCTATACATCCAATGTACTGCAAGTTAGTATTTTCTAGATGACTGTACAATATACATACGAGTACAGTCGCGTAGAGTTATGTCGGCATCCGTGACTTCATCTCGAGACATCTGGCAATGTGACTTATAACTTAAGTTACGTACTTACGCTTTTGTAGCGCGTTAACTTAGAAATCTGAGCTTAAAGTTTTAGAACTTTGTGTGAAGGAAATAAATTATAATTACATTTTCCGTACTAGTTTTGCCCCGCGGTTTCACCTACGTTATAAGAAAACCACTTTCCGTAACTGATGAAAGCGCCCATTATATTATTTCGTATAAATACCTTTATTAAATTTAAAGTTATACACAAAAATCCATTCTGCTCTTTTCGCGTGACAAACAAACATTCACACAAACTTTGACCATTATAAAATTAGTGTGATCTGATTACCTAATCAATTTTCATCAGTCAGTCTACTTTTTCAACCCCAAGCCTCGGAACACCTAATTCTGTGATTACCCCAACATATATCTAGCTACGCTCGTACATAACTCCCCGAAACTCCATTAGGAAAAGGGTGAAACTGATTTTGGATAAGAAAAACCAGTGAGCAAGCAATATTTCTCGTTCGTGTGCTGCGTTCCTATATACGATTAGTGTCGAACTCTGAATATTTCACGGTAATGTCTTACGATTGAAGTGTGTTCGACTTATGGGGCGAAGGGGGGCCTTCCCCGATTTATGAGGGGGCAAAGTGGGGCAATTTCGGATAAGTGAGATTTTGAAAATGATTGGTGTATACTGTCGAGGTTGTGACTGTGGGAATGTGTTGTTTTTTTTTAATGGTGGTAAGAGCACAAGGTTCTGGATATATTATTTGTAATATTTTTATATATTCTGTAGAAGCTTAAGTCTGATAGTAAAAGCCTCTTAAAAAACATAAAAAATAACCATTACCTCAACCAATAAACTGAACCTTTATATTTACGAAAATAGACTCATAAACCTGTTTACCACGACTTATCTTAACCGTAATCAGGTGATAAAATCCTTTATTTTAATATCACATCAAAACCACCCTTAAATCAATGACACTCACGTATTTATTGCCCCATCTCCCTTCGCTTGATATCCAATTTTACCTCTTAATGTTATAACGTTTAAGTTGAAAATCCTATGGCCGTGAGGAGCTGAGAGATTTATAGTAGAAACTGCATTAGGCGTATGAGAGCCGATTGGTTTTTGGCATTGAAAAATTTAGTTAACCCCGTCTCGAGAATGCAGTATATTGGAAAAGTGTCGCATGCAGATGTTATAGAGTTACATTTATTTTATGGGATTTTTATGTTCGGTTTGACCTGTTACAAGACTAAAACAATAGATATGAGTGAGCATCGTAATCAAATTATTTGAGTAGAAGTGAATACTTTACTATTAGGTAATCTTTTCGTGGTTCCCAATTCATACAAAAGAGCAAATTACAGTCATTTGCATATAAGTCTCTTCTTATACAAAAATATGTAAAAACCCAACCTAATCACTGGTCTTTAGGATACATTAAGATTTTTTTTTAAGAAAAAAATCTCCAATTTAAACTTCTAGCCCTAAAATCCTAACATTCCATTTCCAAACCACTTCGAAGCACAAACTAAGTTAATAATTACGAGTACACAGAAAAAGACCAACAGCCTCAGAAGGGCTTACTCGAAACTCCACCAAGAAAATGAGCACCAAAAACTGGAGAACTTTTCTAAAAACTTTACTTAGCAAATTATTATTTTAAGTTCATTTCTCGTATTCATGTTTCCGAATTCAGCTTTTGAGATGTACCGTACGTTGCTTGCTCAGGGAGCTAGGGACCTAGCTCTTTGAAATTATAATATCAAAGACTTTGGTAAAAACGTGGATGTATTCGTACATTGTAAGCATGTGTGAAAGGCTTTGGAAAGTCTGCGTTTCGGCCTGAGATAAAATATTAGATGGAATTTTTCTTACGGTTGAATATGGTTTGGGTTTGCAGTTGTTTTTTAAGACATCTTTGTAATTTCATATCATATTAGGTCTTCACATATTCTTTCTTTTACGTCTTTCAATGAATAGATAAAGACCAATAGACTGTAACATTAACTGTACTGATTGTTTGACTTTTCCTAGCACCTTAAACGGCAATTTTCCTTCCTTAAACTTGAAGGGAAAGAAAACAATTTTCATCCCACACACGTGAGACCCAAAAATCTCACATCAGCGCATACATAATTTAAGAACACAAAGATAGGAAAGATATCAGTTTAGCAAAAAGATATCAGAGAGTCACGAAGGCGCTGATACGTAATTCTTTTGTCGGCTAATCTTTTATGAAAGATAGCTTTGTACGAACGAGCGGTGTATCGGTTTTCCTTTACGGGTTAACTCCCTGACTATCAATATTAAACTATGTATGGACTTTGCGAACGTTTGTGTGGTCAGCTTTTGTTTGGTATGATGATATACTATATTGAAAACTAACGCGAAGCTGCTTGAGTTGAGAAAATGCAGGTTTGGAATCTATTTGAGGTTCAAAAATTGTAATAAATGTTGTATCTGTGTGTATGCATATGTACATACATGCATATTCACTGGCATGCTACATTATGGTAAGCAATTGTAAGGTTGGGAGCGCTCAGTAGTGACCAAGTCGCCGAGGCAATATATGTATGTACATTTGCAATCACAAATAAGACTCCCGAAGTAAAATAAAACATCTGTACTGTAAACTAAAGAAAGAAAGAAGAAAGAAAGAAACATTTATTTGCTTAAAACATAGGTGGTACCCGGTTTTACAATGGTTAAAAGTTCTAGCTACATTCTGCCTAACTTGGCATGCAAATATTTATACTTTATTTTTTTATGAAAATATTAATATTAATAATTACATTTTTTTTTTATTTAAATTATAATTAAATTATAGTTGCTTAAAATCTACTTAATATTAATTAATATAAATATACAACAGCTATTACATTTCCTTTGGTTTTACAAATAATCATATTCATCAATTTTACATTGCATAAATTCATCTAGCGTATAAAAACACTTGTGTATCAGCCATTTCTTTAGCTTCCGTTTGAAATATTTAAGGGGGAGTTCTCTTAGGCTTTTAGGTAATTTATTAAATATTGTAATGTACATGTGATAGACATTCTTTTTATGTAGGGTTGTTCTGCAAAAAGGAATCAATATTTTGGTAGGATCTCTTGGTCTGTATTTAGTAACATGATCCCCTTTGAATTTAAAAAATTCGTTATATTTTTTTACAAATACTGATACCTCAAGAATATACATGCCAGTCAAAGTCAGCCAGGGATATCTCCCAGCGCCTGGTTGACACTTCCCGGGACCCAAAGGCTGGCTTTTATTTCGCACAGAGGTTGAGCATTGCCATCCAACGTGGCAATGCTGCCAGTCTTTTGGGTACATTACCCAGTGACAGCGATGAGGAGCAATTTTTTGATGCCCTATATTAGTTTTAAGTTGTATATATATATAAGTTTATTTTATTTTCAATTAATGTAAATATTTAGTAAGTTTAGTTTCTTAAATAAAGGTTTACAAGATTCAAGTGGGCTCACTCCACAAATAGCTCTCAAGCATTTTTTTTGCGCAATAAAGGCTTGGCTAACATCAGTCGAATTTCCCCATATTATTAGCCCATATCTTAGGATTGATTCCACATAGCCTCTATATGCTATTTCTGCAGTTTTTTGATCAGATATGGTATGGAGCTTTCTAAGGGCGTAGACAAATTTGCTTAATTTGACACTAACCTCATTTATATGTTGTTTCCAGTTACAAAGACTATCCAAAATCATACCTAAAAATTTTATACTTTCAGCTTCTTCTATCTTGTCATTTTCTATATTTATCTTAATAGCTTTGTTATCAAACTGTTTACTTTTACATGTGCCAAATTTTATGAATTTTGTTTTTGAAAGATTTACTTTTAATTTGTTTGCGTTTAACCACCTTAACACTGATTTTACTTCGTTACTTATCTGAATTTCGTGAGTTGTCTCTTTATCCTTAAACGGTACTATTATGGATATGTCGTCTGCAAATAAAACACTTTGACAATTTATTGAATTTGGTAAGTCATTAATGTATAGTAAGAATAACAAGGGGCCTAGAACGCTCCCTTGTGGAACACCATATTTGTTGACCTTGTATGATGATCTGTGTGCATTGCATTCATGACTATCATTTAAACTAGTAATTTCAACACATTGTTTACGATTGGACAAAAAACTTTTTATCCAGTCTAGAGCTACACCTCTGATGCCATATTTTTCACATTTGTAGAGTAGGATCTCATGATCTACAAAATCAAAAGCCTTACTCATGTCAAAAAATATGGCTACTACCGGAATTTTCTCATCGATGTATTCAGATATATTTTTAATAAGGGAGAATGCAGCTAGGGAAGTTGATTTATTGTGCTGAAAACCATTCTGTTCTTTTTTAATAATATTATGCTTATTTAGGAATTCAAATAGTCTGTTGTACACAATTCTTTCAAAAATTTTTGATATTATTGGCACAAGGGTAATCGGACGATAGTTATTAGGTTCATTTCTATCACCTTTTTTAAACAATGGCTTGACAATGGATTGCTTTAGTTTATCAGGGAATATTCCTTGAACTAAAGAATTTGTTATTATATGGTCGAGGACCGGAGCAATGATAGGAGCACATGTTTTGATGATTTCTGTAGTGATACTGTCATACCCTACAGCTTTAGTGTTGTTTAGCGATTTGATAATATTTATTATTTCTGTTTCGGAAGTTGGTTTTAAAAATATTGATTTATCATTAGGTTCTATTGTTATTTTATGAGATTGCTCTCTAGGCGACGGAAAATAATTCCCATTACTTACATTGATAAAGAAGTCATTAAATAATGATGCTATTTGAGTTGGATCGTAAATAGTGTTTTTGTCTTTTTGAATTGATTTTATACTGTTGACCGAATTGATACTATTTTTTTTATCTTTTATTACATCCCAAGTGGCTTTTCCTTTATTTTTAGCACTATAAAGTAGTTTTCTATTTATATTTCTTTTTGACCATGTGATGCATTTCTTTAGCACTTTTTCGTAAGTATTGTATATATTAAGTATATCTTGTTTCTTATATTTATAATATTTAAACCTTAATTGTCTTTTTATTGCACTAGATTTCCTTAGTCCTTTAGTGATCCATGAAGGAGATTTACTATTAGAAGTCATTTTACATTTGTAGTAAGGAAAGCATAATTCATAGTACAATAAAAGGTCTTCATGAAATATATTAAATGATTTATTTACATCTGATTCGGAGTAGACTTCCTGCCACGATAGTTGTGAGATATAGTAAAGAAATTTTTCAATGTTTTCCTTGCTGAAATCACGTTTTTTCGCATACCAATAACTCGAAATGGTATCGCATTTTCCTGGAAATTCTAACATTTGCGCAGTGTCATGATCAGATAGATAGAACCGATGAATTGTACCATGAGCCTCTTCGTAATTACTTGCTATAAGGTCTATACAGTTATTTTGTCGTGTTGGCTCGTTTATATGTAAAGTTAGATTAAAATTTGCAAGGATATTCTGTAAAGTAAGTGAATTTTTGTTTTTTAATAAAGTATTGATGTTTAAATCACCTGCTAATATGAATTTTTTACTTAATATTTTATATCTTAATTTATGCAATAGTAATTCCAATTTATTAAAGAAAGAATTAATGTTAGATGTGGGTGTTCTATATAAACATATTATGACAGTATTTATACTATGGTTGTAGAATTAAGTTCAAACTACAAACGTAGAGAAACAAAAGACTAAAATGTTCTGTACATAACAGTTAAAATAACAAAAACAGAATTATAAATAAAACCGCAAAATTGAGTGACATTGCATTACTCGCCCACACATTACCCAACTACTTATATCTCTTTACAAGCAAACATACAAAGTGACATTATTACACTGTAACAATATGACCAAGCTTCGGCCAGTTTACCAAGATCCCTGGCCTTTCGACTGTTTTCTCTCAAACTCTATTGTAAGGTCAAAGGATGAGAGGTCAGGATAGCTGGTCGTTTCAGAATTAAAGTGACGTGGGTATCTCATTTTGTTAGGGGTCAGAATATACGTGTTTCCTAAACGAAAGTGTGCACGCATGTTGAATTTTTAATTTGGAATATTGTGGGATGTTAAAACGTGTGTTGTTATATTTTTAGAGGACAGGTTTGGAGAGAAATCTTTAATAGATTATTTATAAGTGTACAGAGTATGGAAAGTGTTGCAGATACTTTATCTTAAGAGTAAAAGCGGTAATGGTGACCTAATAGTTAGAGTGTCAGCCCTTCAAGTATGAAGGCATGGGTTCGATTCCGGTCGGGCAAGGACCAATACGTACTTTCCAAGTAGCTTGGACACCATTGGCGGGTTTTGATATTCTGAAATATCCCCCTTGTTCAAGCGTTTTTATTAACGCTCATTCTTTGTGTGTATGAGAGAAATCTTATGCTCTGTAGTGGGACTTATATCAAGTTTTTTCAGAATATCAAACAGTATCTTAGCATCAGCAACATTTTTCAAAAATTGCCCACTAAACAGTAATCAACGATCTTCTCCGCAAATCCCCAAGACACCTCCCACAAAATTGTCTGTGTACAAAAACTACCCCGATACATTAAGCCAGAAAAAAAATATATAACCCTAAATTATTCCCAATACGCCCTACAAATTGGACCCCTTTTTTGCCTGAAAATTGTCCTAGATATGAACGGGGCAAGACAAACTAATACAGCACATAATATGGGTTTAGGGGCTTATAACTACATACATAAATCTTTAGAATGTCCAATATCTTGAAAGCAATAGAAAATTTTCTAGACTATTGTAAATTATTGTTTTTGGGCGGCTTAGTACGTGTTTTCTTTTGTTTTTCTTGAATATAAAGATTAAAATAACGCGTGTGCTTTTATATTTTACTTGGGACTACGTTAATACTTTAATTCTGCGAAATAAATTGGTAGGCTAATTGCAAAATGTTTGTCAAAAAGTCAACTTTACTAATCCATTTAATACTATGAATGCGAAATTTAGTGGTTTGCTACGCTTTCACGCAAAAATAGCAAAACTTATTGAGATAAAACTTAGGAGACGGAGAAAGACTCATTTATTCCCAGTACATGAAGAAGTCCCAAGAAGCGAACGACATTGCGGGTGCCTACATGTTTAGTATATGCCTATATATTTCTATAATCCTTTATACAGGTTTGAAATAGTTTCATAGAATCAAGGTTACCAAACCAAACAATTTTCCACTACTCCTATCACAATACCTCAATAAAACCAAATAAAAGTAGCTACTTAAAACAATTGTGTCTATCCAAATGTCTATCAAAATCGTCATCACAACACACAATAAAACACCTTAACCCCATCAAAATAAAGTACTCACACGCTGTAACAACAGAAATACTTTTTATAATGAATAAGCAAATAAAACCACAAAAGTGGACGGTAAATACGTTGATAATTTTAATCTACCCACCTTAACAAAGGCTGTTTGTTGAGAGCGCTAAAAGGGACGCCAAGTCTTATTAAGGGCCCTTTTATTTTTGGTGTGAGGAACGAACTTGGTGGGCCGATTGACGACCTTCTTATTTTTGAACCTTTTTGGAGTAAATGAGATGTGGTTTGAGTAAAAAGGTTTTGTTTGAAAAGAAGATTGTTTGGAATAAAACTTTTGGAATGCGTGTGTGCGATAGACCCGTTTTTGTCGCTACATTAAACTTAACCTTAGCATAATATAAGTTACTACAGAATAAAGTAATATCACATCACATTAGAGAAAAATTATGTGCCACTCTGTAAAAAACTGATAAAATATTCATTTTGCTCCAACCGTTACATCTGCTTATATTTTTTAACTAGTAGTAACTAGTAGTAGTAGTAGAACTGGGTATGTCGAAGTACAATTTAACTCTTTTCAACTGTCAAAGGTCTGCAAATGGCTACCAGGAGCCTCGCGTTTTCTAGGGCAAGGTTGAGTTAAAGACGGAACATTCTTTATTTTTCCTTCATGTTTTATTAACCTCCGTAGGAAAAAGAGGGGTTTTATAAGTTTGACGTGTCTGTCTGTCAGTCTGTCTATGGTATAATAGCTCCCTAACGGATATTTCAATTTATTTATTTATTTGTACAAGAGGTACCTTAGTAAGTGGTAATAATTGAGAGAGATACTTGATTTTTTTCATTATTTATTATTTTTAAAAAGAATTTGAGTTTTAGTGGTCATTTATTTAGTTTGTTTATTTAAACTTCATAGTTCACAAAAATACATTTTCATAATACACAATGTATAGAACATTTTTGTGTTTTTCTCTCAAAATAATATGTGGTGATTGAATGAGCATTCGCTCATTTGCTCGCACAAACACCACGATTCAAAAAAATCTCAAACATAATCGCTCCCGCTTCCTCTTCCACTATATCCTAATCCTTTTTTATTTTATTTGGTGCCCAGTACTGAGCCCAACGTGTCAGCAATTATCTTGATTAGTGGCCGCAGCCCAATGTTAATATTTCCTGAGAACGATTTAAACGTTTAATTAGAAGAACATTCGCTTCCTCTTGCATTGTGCTAACGGATGGTGTTTTGTGATATTTGTTAATTTTTATTTTATTTTTTTGGAAAAGGGACATACATATAACTTTCGAGTAGTTACAGAATTTCCATATCAATTTTTATTCGGCACAGTTTTTTTTTTTCATTCTTTTGAGATGCATTGCAAGTAAAGAATATTATTTTATTTATTCAAGGAAAGGCTTTCAGATCTCACATACATATATATTTATTATTCTGATTACTTCTGTTCTTATATACTCGTATTATGTAGATTATTTCTGTTCTGTTATGAATCATGTAACTTCATTGGCCTGTCATTGTTTTATCCCTTGATCAATTCTCACTTTAAAAAATTTTTAGTCTTCACCAACGTAACAATCTAGAAGCCTCTCCATTTCCAAACCGAAGCTCCCACTTCCTTACCTACTAAAAAGCTACACTAAAAACAAAAAAGAAACTAGGAAGGGACCTATCAAAGGTCAGGCGTAACAAAATAGTTAATTACTTGCATTTCAACATGACTAGAAACAAGTGACGGTGAGCAAGTCACCGCGAAAATTACTTTTTGGCTGACGTCATTATTCCCTCCCCCTCCCGCCCCTCCCCGCCTGTCGTCCCTCACCCCCGCGGCTGTTTGTAACAGAGGCAACAATAGTGCAGGGTTTTTGCAGAAGGTTAAGTTTTGGGTAAATCATTTGTAGACATTACTTGTAGATGGACTCCCAAGTTAGATCAATATACCTACGAGTAATGAGCATGATTGCATAATGCATAGCGCATTGTAATGTAAAAAAATATGCTCTATATTGAGAGGTTTATGAATATTTATGAATTCAGAGCGGTGTCTAAAAGTGCCTAAAAGTGTTTCTTAATAAATATATTTTTCAATAAGACCAATGTTTAAGATGAGCTCGTGCAGCCAATGAAACAAACTCTTTAGCTACATAATATCAGTATAGATTACAAAATGGGTCTACTGCCACTTCACCTCTACGTTCCTATTTACGGAAAACTGTAATTTATCATTGAAATTAAAAGCCGCATTGTTCGAGTCATAATAAAGGCGAATTTAGAATGATCTATTGAGTCCCCGCTAATTATTATTCATTTATTTCTCTTTGTAGTAACATTCTGTCTTGCGAAATGAAATTTTCTTCGCCAAGAATGTTATTTTGTCAAACTAATTATGTCTTTATTTGGAGGAAAAATTAGTGAGTAAAACCATTAATTATAATGGATTTTATTTTGTGCTTCTAATTTGTTGTTATTTTGAAAATAAGAATGTGGTGTTTGTGACCCAAAACTTATTGATTAGTACCTAAAATAAAAATATATTGAATGCCAACCTTCTAATATTCAAATTCCAAAATACTGTATATTTATTTTTAAGTCAAAACTTGAGATCTGTGTCTTTTCCATGCCATAGAAAATTTCTATGAAAACCTTATTTTACTTATTAAATTCCCGGTCAAAATAAACATACTACTTTCAATGTATGCATTTACTATGTTGCATATTGTAAGTTTCAGCACGAGTAACGCACGAATATTGCAATAATTCATGTCAGTGATTTCAAAATTTCAATCCATCCGCGATTTCACATCGTAAAAATAACTCTGTATTCGATAAACCTATTTTATTTTCCGCAACATGCGCTGTACAGTTCTGATCGTTTTGAGCGTGTTTTTTATTATTCAAGTTTGTTCTAGAAGTTCTAAAGTTAGAAGAATCATAGGAGGTGTAGATGCTGTTGAAGAAGAATATCCATATATCGTGAGGTTGCAACATAAACTGATACTTTCTGGTGCAATCATCTTAATAACATATACTCACACGTGCACATCTGCGGTTTTAACCCCCACTTGGAGTCTAACAGCAGCCCACTGTCTTATGATGCCCGAGCGCCATGGCTTGACAAATATCCATGGCATTCAAGTGTCAGTCACATTAACACCTCTCATCATTTACGGCCCAATTAGCAACATGTCGTCATTAAAAATACTTTATTACGTCAGTCATCCATCATTCGTGATAGGACTCGCCCAAGTATCTAACGACATAGGTCTAATAAAGTCAGAACCCATTCCAATAAAGATGTTTGCAAGAGTCGGTGGTTTAGATTATCTATCGATGATTGGCAACCAGGCTACGCTGACTGGCTATGGAAGGACAAATTCTACAGTAGAACAAGAACATGTAACTGCTGATGCTACGACGCTGATGAAGCCATTACAGAAGCTAGATGCAGTAATGGTGCGTTGTAAAGATAATTTTGTCCGTTTAAATCCATCTATATGCGTGGCACGACGATGTGGCATCATATCAGCGGCGTGTCCGGGAGACTCCGGGGGACCTTTGCTTCATGCATCAGGTGTCATCGGAGTCAACTCACTTGGTCCAAAAGAACTTCTAAATTTCTGCTATTTGATAGAAACACCTCCGATCTATGATATTATATCGGTAACGCCAGTAAGTCCATTCGTTGATTGGATTGCTTATACTATACATAATTCAGATGAGAATCACAAAACTGACAATCCCCCGAGATAGAAAATGTTGGAGAAAGAAATTGATATCACTATACCTAGATGACGACGACCATGCACTAGGAGAATGGATCCGACTGGAGTCGAAAATTGTTGCCAAGTAATAAAATTCTTATGTAATTAAGAAAATTCTCTATGTACGAAATGTACTTGAATATTCAAAATCGGATCTTATCTTCCAGCAAGTCATAGTCTTCTACGGGGCAGTTTTGCAAGATGCAATTTTTTTTTGTTTACACATGACAATACTCCCTTATGTACACAAGTACATGGGTCTTATTTGTGTTTAGAGCTTGAAATCCAATAGGAACATTCTTGGGCATGGCAGCAAGACAGCAGCAGAATTGCTTACGATTGACGATTTCAAATTGTGGGTTAAAAAATGAAACCAAAATTGAACGTCAACCTTTATTGAAATTGCAAATATAAACCAATAAAGAGATTTGAAAACTGTATTGTTTTAATAATGTTTCAAGTCCTCGTTAATCGATCCTAATTAAGATAATCCGAATTCTTCTCGTTTTTGGGAAGTCGGTTTAAAAGTTTGCATAGAGCTTTTCATAGTAAGCATATTAATAAATTATGATATAGAAAAATGAGGAATGTGCCGAGCAAGCAAAAGCAAACTAGTATTTCACCTAAAATATTTATAAACTGCCTAGCAATATACATTCATATAAAGGTATTAAAGATGATAAACGCGTGTTACTAAGGTCAGATAAAAAACACCTATGGACATCTCATATTTTGGATATTTGTATAAACGCAAATCATCTTGTGTGCTTGTGTTCAGCAGCAAAAGTTAGCAATAAATGTACCTAATAATACCTTTTTATATTCAGCGTTATATCACATATATATAAATCCATATTTTTTTATACATTGAATCCTAAAATTACCAATAGCAATAAAAATGCAATATATCCAAAAGAACAAATTGCATTTTTTACAACTACCGGAGCAACATCTATTACAAAAAAATAAAAATATTCATTTTACTGTTCATCATGTATTGTACTACTTTGTATTTGCTATTCACAATATTTATAAAAGAAAACAACTGCAAGCATCAAGGATTACGGATAATTGGAGGCACAGACGCCATCGAAGCTGATTTTCCGTACATCGCAAAATATGAATATCTAATTCACATACATAAAGAAAACAATAGAGTGGAAAATGAGCACGTTTGTTCTGGGAGCGTCTTGACACCCACTTGGTCGCTAACTGCCGCCCACTGCCTGGACATCAAAAGAAAAAAGGTTGGAAAACGCTTCACGGTGATACCAATCATACGGTATGGTACACTCGAATCTAATGCTATAAGCAACGTACTCTTCTCATTCACCCATCCCGCGTATAAACATACTAGTTTAAACAGTGTTGAAAACGATATAGGGTTAGTCCAAACTGAGAATATACCTCTAAAGCAGTATGGACGAGTAAGTGCACTTGATTTTATTACTATGGTTGGTCAACAAGCAACCGTGGCTGGTTTTGGACTAACTAACAGTTCCGATGGGACTGTAGACAGCACGACGAAGTTGAAGAAGCCGTTACAGCTACTGGACGTGGTTGTAGTACATTGTAAGGATAATGGTTTGAAGCCGGCTTTATGTCTAGCCAGACGATGTGGTAAGTCCTCAGGAGTTTGTCCAGGAGACTCTGGTGGACCGATGCTCCATGCATCAGGTATTGTTGGTGTCAACTCTATTGGTCCGGACGACCTTGAATTATTCTGCTCAATGAATGAAACAGGTCCAATTTACGACGCCGCAGGAGTAACACCCACAAGTCCTTTTATTGACTGGATTAGTAATACCATTAATGGGCATGATAAACCTGGTGAGACAAAACATCAGATTCAAAGAAAATATTTAAAATCTCAAAAAATTTACTAGAAATGCAACTGTGCAGTCTTTCTTATGAAAGAGAAAATGGAATCGGATCTTTACAGCCTGTTATTTCATCGATGAACATAAATGTACACCAGATAACCCTTCTGAGTGTTTAAAGGTTTTCTTTTAGATTATAAAGATCCAAAAGATCAAACAAAAAAGTTTAGAGCACATTAACAAGTGTGAAAAATACTTACCTACAAGCTCGACCAGAAAACCTATATTGACATCTTCGAGAATGAGGACTAAGATCAGATGACTGGCTTCTGCGAATCGTTGAGAACAACACATAGTAACTTGGGACGTTTTACTGCATGATATCGAAACATGCATCGAATGCCAGTTATCTGAGCTTAGTCTAAACCCATCGCAACGAAATTCTGTTACCAATAAAACTATTCAAAATGTTCAAATGTTTTATTATGCATCCGATAAATATTGTGCAACAAGTTGACGACATGAAGCTATAAAACATGGCAAATAATTTAATGCACATACATTTTGCACAACATAATCAAAAGAATAATAAAACATCGCACTCTGAAATTGCAAATAGCCCTTTGAGTAAATCGTTTATTTTTGAAAAGAATGGCAATATCGATAAAAATTAAATCAAGAAAATATTTTTGCTTTTACATGTTTTTGCTCGTCATGCACTGTATTGTACTGTATTATCTATTTATAATGTTAATAAAAGAAATTGTCGGCCAGCGTCTAGCATTAAGGATCATGGGAGGCAGAGACGCCATCGTAACAGATTACCCATACATCGTAAAATTAGAACTTCAAACAGTGATGTATAGAGTGCCCAAGATCGTGAAGAATAAACATATTTGTACAGCTGGAGTTCTGACATCTACTTGGACGATAACAGCCGCCCACTGTTTGACCCTAAAGGGCAAAAAAGTTCACAAACTCATCTCCATGGGTCCAGTCATTCGGTATGGAACACTCGAACATAACGCTGTGAGTAGTGTGCTGTTTGCAATCACGCATCCTGCTTACAGGTTAACAAAAGATAGAATTCAAAATGACATTGGGTTAGTCAAAACTGAAACGATACCCCTGTCACAGTACGCTCGAGTAAGTGCACTAGACTTCACAACTATGATTGGTCAAGAAGCAACTCTGACTGGCTTCGGACTGACTGACAATGCCCAAGGTGCCATAGGTGACGCTACATCAGTGAACAAACCTTTACAAGTCCTGGACGTAGTAATTGTACGTTGTGATAAAGATAACAGTGTTATGAAGCCATCTATGTGTCTAGCTCGAAAATGTGACAAGTCATCAGGTATGTGTCCTGGCGATTCTGGTGGACCGATGATCCATGCATCAGGTATTTTTGGAGTCAATTCTTTGGGTCCAAGTGAACTGGGAACATTCTGTGCAAAGGAATCGACAGATCCAGTATATGAAACGGCAGAAGTAACACCAATAAGTCCTTTTATAGACTGGATTACTGATACTACTAATGATGATTATGTACCTTAGAAAAAAGATGAACCTACTGTAAAGTCTAACTAGGGTTTTGGAGTTTACATTTGATTGAAAATGCACTAAAGAATCCCTAAATCCACCATCTTCTTAGAACAGATGACGAGCTTTGACGTACTATAATCGGCATCGACGGGTGATAATTTGGAACGATGCGATATTACCGACTGTTGGTGTAAAGAAACAAAAGGAGTTAGTAATTCCCTTTGCCTGTCACAACAAAGTTCAGTTGGCAATAAACGTATTGAGAATGTTCAATTGTTTTATTATGCATCGTATCCTACTTATTTATGACATCTTTAATGCATTTTTTTTAATAATCTGTATTTGGGTGTTGTATAATTTTAAGTATTTTTATGTTACGTATTTCATCTTCTCCAACTGTGTCACAATGAAACATTATCGATCAGATCATTTCAACAATACTTATTTATTTTCCAAAAAATCGGTAAACAAAAACTTTCCCCATTAAACTACACAGTAAATTGTGAAGTGTACTCGCAATATATTAACGGAGAAACGTCGGAAAAACACAAAATGCTAATGCAGTACTAACACACGCCCCTTCACACATTTGCTTACGGTTTAGAATAATTAATTGCTAACATCTTTATTTACTGACAAAATGTCTGGTTTTGAATTAAAATTTGATTACGATTCAAACTTGTTTAGATAAATAAGTTACAGTTAACTTTTTTTACAAAAGTGAGAAACCCAAAATCGATCTATCAGACTAGAATCTGCGCTTAACGCGATATTTTCGTGGATGGGCCAGTGGTAAAATGGCGACAAGAGGCAATTCAAATTCTAACTCTTCATTTTGAGAGTTAAATTGATAAAGAAACATTGAAACGTATGCAGCTCTGCTTGACGGAAACTGGCAAAGCTTCTTGATATTATTGTCTACACGTTAGTCAAGAAAAATATTCAAACAAAGCACTAAATATTACGAATCCTAAAGCTACATGGCTAAAATAATTGTACCTATTTTCTTCTCCACTCCCAGAGTCTATAGGGTTACAAAGAATGTTATTTGTGGTAGGAGAAAACATGCTGCGCCAATCACAAGTAAAATTGTTATAAGGACGCGAGGATAATAATGATGATTATTTTTCCGACCCAAATATCGACCAATAGAATTGCACCATTCGACGTCACGTGGTACAACCTACATGGTATTATACTGATAATTTTTTTTGAATATTTTCTCTGGTCGTTGCTATGTCAAACTGACAGGTTGTGGCCGACATTTGGGACGGAAAAATAATCCCCCGAATACCACACGAGCTTCAAAATTCTCTGGCATTTCCCTCAAGGTTCCCTGCAAACAAATAAAGTCGTCAAGGTATTATAAGTGAAAATACAACAGATTCTTTAAAACTTTAGACAATTATAAGTAGGTACATGTTTTTATTTTAATTTGTAAATGTTTAGTATTATATTTTAGGTTTATAAATAAACTAAAAAGAACCAAACAACTAGATCAAGTTACACTCATTTTCGGTTCACAAGTTCAGTACAAAGCTGGAAACGGGGTCAAGTGATGCTTAATATTTTATTCGACTGCTGGTACTTACAATGAGTTGAATACTTCATTACAATGGACGTTGTTTTGCTGTGAATGCAACTGCCTTTTTTATTTTGTTTTAAATTTATGGCTCCTTTTATTGTGCTTATTGGGATTTTGTTAAGAAGCTTCTGGTTGTAAGGTTTAGAATCGCCGCGTCGGTACGTGGATGGATCATCTATTCTATTCCATAGTAATCTTCTTTGTATCTCGGGACATGGCTAAACGTGCAATCTAGAGACTGACACTGGTACATTACGTGTTAACAGTACATCTCGCGCCAAATAACTTTGTTATTCTGATCAGACATTTGACATCTCACAAACATACATGTGTATACATAGAGTTAAATGACTATTTTTTTACAAACTGCGGTAACTACTCATACGACTATCAGTCTTAGCAAGGTATTTATTACCCGGTAAGCCTGATAACTAGATATTCGTAGTGAAACATGCAACGCGCTCTAAATCAAATAGCAGCAGTGCACACTGTTTCATCAAAAAAACAAATTCTAGACGTAGTAAAACGATCAAAAAACTAAAAAAAGACCAGGCAAGAGAATCCTCCCTGTAAAACCAAACAACCTAAGTACATAAAACACACAGCCAACTCCAAAAACATGAACATACACGACATTATATACGAACATTTCCATACAAAAAACTCTTTTCATTCTAATAAAGACTTCATCCTTTAAATCACAGCTGGGTTTGAAAGCCCAGTGACGGCGGCAGTGTATCGCTCAGCGCTCAAATGATCATTTGAGACCCTTCCGTCTCATTAGGCGTCGGTAAGATGAGCGCTGAGGTACTCAAATGTTTGCCTGAAAAAAAGTGGTGTTTTTTAACCGATTTCAAAAAAGGTAGGTCTTAATTCGAGATGTGTGTATGTATGTTTGGATGAACTTTATGTGTATTTCAGCATAATATTTGTTAGACTCAAGGGGATGATTTTATGTATATTATTGTAGTCTGTTTTATGAGTTTTTGTCAAGATTTCCCTATAAATTCATAGAAATAGAGTTTTCTTGTAAGTGAGTATTAAAGGATTACCAAAAAAAATGTATATTTTTAACTAGCTCACAAAAATCCTCAAAATTCTTTACTCCAAAAATTCCAGTCGTTCAACAATTAAACGTTGAAACTTCACAAAACAAGCACATAATCAGTTACAATCCAACTTGCGAAGAAGCCAATTTCCTTCGGGCAACTTTTAAAACTTGCACGGTTTCTCAAAAACATTTTCCAAACGAATTTCTTCGCTGACTTCCAAATTAGTTGTTGGGAAAGTAAACTTTGACAGCCACTGACGCAAAATGAACACGTCACGACATGTCTAGAGTATTCAACTATTCATGCCCAGCGTTAATGTGATTGCTATCGTGTAAAGACTGCGTTTTTTTAGTGTTGGGATAGCTTTTTGGGAATGGTGAGAAAGGATTTTTGGGCTGAGAGAAATGAGATTCTTGCGTGTTGTTTTGTCAAGAAACTTAACACTAACTGTTTATCTAGCTATTCAAATATAACCTACACTTGCATGTTAGCTATGTTTGTGATAAAGCATGCGAAGGGAAAACGTGTTTTGCCCGTGTAACTGGGTTGAGTAAGTCTGATAGGACATATTGTTAAACATTTGCACTAGGCTTCTAGTTTAACTGAATAGCGGTATTCCAAAATGGTTGCAAAAAAGCTAGGGAAATGATGATGATGACTAAAAATACAAGTATGCAGTAATTAAATTCAATCGTATATCATTTAGATGATCAACATCTTACTTCTTTACTCTTTTCCTTAATACCTATATACTTACAAACACATAATGCTAACAAATCATGTCCACAGAAAATCTACGTATCGTCATACTACATCCCCGGATTACCCCTCACAAAACTTTAAAACCTACACAAACATTGGCTGCAATCGATATGAAACAGTCAGTTTTCATAATCTCGTTACGGCCTCGTTAGTTTCCAGAACATGTGAGACCCAGGATCTCCGGATAATAGCCTTTGTTATACCAGCTTTGTTTCCCGTTATATTAATTAATTTTCTTCTTCCCCTTCCTTTAGTTATTAAAAGGATGCACTTAAGTAAAATACTTCTAGAGGCAATTACTTTGCCGTCGTATATCTACTTTTTGCTTTGTATTAAGAAGACTTTAATTTTGCTGTTCATTTTAATTTTTAGCGGTTTTACATCTTTTGGTGGTTGTGGTAACTACTTTTGTTTTAAAAGGAATTTATGTTGATAAAGTTTTTGTAGCTATAGCCAAATTGAAAGTTCGTTATAGTGAAAAATCTATTTAAACTCTATCACAATCCACCCTTTTTCTATTTTTTATAAAGTCATGGTAGCTCAGTGGTTAAAGCAGGAGACATTAAAGTATGAGTGTACGCGAACGATTCCAGGTCGGAAAAATACAAATGCAACTTTCTATGTAGGTATATATTGGACATCAAAACGGACTCAACGAGGGGACAAACTGAATGATCAAACTGTACCTTAGAATTATTAAAAAATGGTAAGCTACTTCTGAAATCATGGTCAAGATAGGTTTATTAATTATTTATTTAAGTCATCATAAATTTAAGAAAGACTTTTCTTACTAAAAACACGAATGACAATACAGCAGCTAGAAATAAGATATTTTAACACGGCATATTGTGCTTTATACTTTAACTTACCTAACTTAGAGCGTTGCTTAATCTTACTTAAAGTAACTCAGTCTAGACCATTGTTTAGGCTGACTATTGTTTGTGACTTTTCTTTTGTAAACCAAAACATTTTAAGAAGTCACTTTTAATATGTATACAGAATAAGGATTTATCTAAGGTCATTTGCGTCGAATCAAGCGGTGAAAGCAAGTAATGTTAAAAAAAAAAAAACAACCAATTCATTTTTGCAATTCTGCAAGATAGTATGTAAAAGTTAATAATTATGAAACCCAATAGTGTCTTTATTAAATCACCTATATTAGTAAGACAAAAAATAACTCTGGCAAAAATCTGTAAAAACCGCATTAAAACCCGTTTGGTCGTTTATCAGATTATTGCAAGAGATTAGTCAATGATGACGCGGCTTAGGACATTGTTTTCTAGGTAGTTTATTATAACAGTCTGATAATTATGAAAAATGTTCTTTTTTTTATATAATTTTACACATATTCACTGGAAAAGTGGGATTAAATGAAAAATCCTGATATTTTCTGGAATTTCAAAATGAAATATGTTTCTTTTTCCAATATATAATAGGATTTATTATATAATCCGCTTTACGAAATCTTTGCTATATTTTGAAAACGTACGGAGAACAATGTCTGATCTATGGATTAAAGAATTTAATGAAAATCTTCTTAATTGTCCCTTTTCTATGCTTTAATGAGGCGAAGGAATTAAATATAACGATGGACTTAGGAATTGTAAAATAATTTAATTTAAATCTCATTTTTTATAAAGACTTCTGAAGATTGTTAATCTATATATATCTATATACATATATACATATAATAAATCTGTAAAAAAACTGTGTCTGCACATTGAATATATTAAAAAAATAGTAATTTGGTGGGGTTTAGAATCAGTAATGGAGCACAAATCCAAAAAAAAAATCTGTCTGTTTGTCTGTATGTCTGTATGTCTGTTTGTTTGTACACGCTAATCTTCGGAACTACTGGACGGATTTCAATGATTTTTTCTTTGTTGTATCAGTATTAAGCCTGGTCAACATATAGGCTATAATTTATCTTCGAAACTTGAAGACCTGGTGCAGAACTCCAACAGACCAATAAAACTATAAGAGATACAAATATGGTGCCTTGGCAAAAATTGTTTCATTTGATGAGCATTTTCAGCTGAGATAATAAATTTTAAGATCTGGAACACCTGATGTGGAACCCCAAGAGCCCAGCTTCTCTGTACCATATACAGGTATGACGTTTTAGCAAAAGTTGATCAATTTGATAAGCACTTTCTATTGACTTATACAAATTGAAGATCTAAAACACCTGATGTGGAACTCCAGGGGCCCAGCTAGACTATAGCATATAGAGGTATGACGTTTTAGCAAAAGTTGTTCAATCTGATAAGCATTCTCTGTTGACTTATAAAAATTGAAGATGTAATATACCTGAAGTGGAACTCCAGGAGCCCTGCTAGACTATATGAAGCATCTGAAGATATGACGTTTTAGCAAACGTGGGGCCGAAGCCAACACGCTGAAGCCCTTTTGAGACAACTTTAATGAAATGGTGACACAAAACCGACGATTATCCCTTTATACACTATAAAAATGAACCCAAGGACAATCCCCGGTGGACGTCGTTAAAAAAAAGACAATCCCCGGTTCTGTGCTAAACTTGGGCTATTGTGATGGGATGTTAGTGGATGACAATGTATTAGGTACATGTAAAAACGGCAGGTGGAGACTCGCCACCTCACTTACTGGGCCCCCGGGAACCATGAGCGGCTGAAGGGTGAGGATACCTCTGCGGACTTTAAACGCAGATAAAAACTAAAACTAATTTAAAACTAATACTAGTTTAAACTAATTTAAACGCTCCCTGTGCTTACCATGAGGCACCTACCCTCCGAGCAGGGCTACTAATCCTGCTCTAGCGACTCCACTCTGGACGGCCAAGCCAAGCCAGAGGCGTGAGACCTACCCCCGTCATGGTCCACTCCGACCGGCCGGAGATGGGGGACAGTATACACTCCCTGGAGAACTCAGTATATATTATAGCCCCGCGGGGTGCTACTCCCCGTCATCAGCCTCAGATGTTCTGCGGTGCCTATATCTCATTATTAATGTCGTTATTATCTCAAGAGCCTTTGTCCCAATTATGTTAGGGTCGACATCCAGTCACGATGCAACTGAGTACCAGTGTTTTACAAGGAGCGACTGCTTATCTGACCTCCACAACCCGGTTACCCGCTCAAACCAACACCCCTTGGTAAGACTTACTGGCTTCTGACTACCCATAACGACTGCCAAGAATGTTCAATGACAGTCGGAACCTTGGTTCGGTCGGCCGGTTTAACATCCCCTCTAAATAACGGTCATTGGTATCCAAAATATACGTAGAAAGTACATACGAACTTAGAAAAGTTGCATTGGCAGGCACTTGCCAGACCTGGAATCAAAGACGCACGCTCATACTTGAGAGATTGGTTCTCTACCCACTAAACCTCAACGAATTCCACTAAGTCACCACGACTTTGTCATCTATTTCATGTTTTTTTTACGTAATAATACGTGTAATATTTTTGCCTCACACAACTTAAATGCGGACTAATTAGAATCTCTACTTTTATCCCTATGGTCACGTCTATTGCGACTATTCAGATCTTTGATTTTGCTGACCCCGTAGTCGCTGGCATAAGGGACAGGATCCGCGTACGAAGTCGCGGGCAGAAGCTAGTATTTAGTAAAGTGAATACTCAAATAGACTTTTGTAGCATTCACTAACTTAATACTTATAATAAACAAGTATTAACACACGTGAAAAGGTGCTAACATGTATATGACTGTCATAACAGCTTTCTTAAAGCACTTTATCACTTAAACACATGAACTATGAACTAAAATACACACTTAAACGTAAATGGCCAAGAAACCTGGTATTTGTAGCGAAAACACACATAATTTAACAAATAACTTTATATTTAGTAACACGTAAATGAGCTAGAATATACTGAAATTATTTCTGTTACGCGGATCACACACTACCATACAAGTTTGAAACAAATATGTAAGTATCGTCTAAATTTTTCTTGAACACATTTTTGCAGGTCTAATGGCAGAAAGTTTTTTTAGAAATAAGCAGTACCTACCTTTGTACTCATTGTCATTTACTATAACAACTGAGAAATAATGTGAAACTAAATAAACTATAATAGGTACCAAGACTTGAATTGAAATGGTCATCCTTCACCTAGGTACCAGACTAATGACAGACATATAACAAACTCATATAGCACATCTATACTAATATCATAAAGCTGAAGAGTTTGTTTGTTTGAACGCGCTAATCTCAGGAACTACTGGTCCGATTTGAACAATTCTTTCGGTGTTAGATAGCCCATTTATCGAGGAAGCCTATAGGCTACTTTTTATCCGGGTTTGTGCCGAGGTTCCCACGGGATGCGGGTGAAACCGCTGGCAGAAGCTAGTTTTTCATAATCACGTACCTAGTGTGAGATCCGCTCTATGACCAAAATACACACACATATTCTAACTAAACTAACTCAGACATAAACTTAGTACAGATGACTTTGAAAAAGTCACAAGAGTTACGAGTCTTTGTGTAGTTCAAATTAATTAAAGCTGAACTTAAACATCCTGAAATAAGCATATTGAAAAAATACAAGAGATAAAATAAGTACCTAAGTATAAAAGTAAGTATTAAAAAAAGTAACTAAGTATTAAAAAACTAATACCAAACTATTAAATGATCGCTATCTGCTTAGCCTATTTCCAAACATGTTGGGTACGATTTCTCCAGTCTCACCGGATGCAAACGAGTGCCAGTATTTTACATGGAACGACGGCATGTCTGACCTCGTGAGCTCAGTTACCTTGGCAACCTAATGAACCTAACCTCTAAAAAAACTGGAAACCGAGGTAAGACTTACCAAACTAATAAAAAAATATGTTGCACATGAAACCACGTTACTGTTACAGCCTTTGTATCGTCCCACCTGCTGGGCTGCGGCCTCCTCTCACACGGAGAAGGATTGAGCGTACCACGTTAAATCGCGTAAAAATTCAAGCTGAAATACATATTATTCTTACACAGGTAAAACCAGGTGATAAAACTCGTTTCGCTATAAACTATAATCTGAGTGTAAATACAGGGTGATGCGATTATTTTGTCAATATATCGGTTATTGAAGGTGCGCCGTGTCATGACCGCGCGTGACCTACACCCTGTAGATTTACGTTACACTATCAGGTACACTCGCTCACAATTGCAAAATATTATTTCTATATTTCAACACTTAATAAATGTATTGAAGTTTTCTAATGTTCGTTTTTCGTTTAAATGTTGTGGTTATTTTGTGTCTGACTTGTTTATATTTAAAGTTTTTGGTGGATTGACTTTTATTTGTAAGTTTAATGAGCCGTAGGTATAAAAGAGTTAAATTATTGTCTTTGTAATATTTGCTACGCTTGATTTTATTTTTTTTCGCAACATCGGTTTGATTACTTTTAAAATGAAGCAACTCTTTAAGCTTCCAGAAATAATTCGGGATATCTAGATAATCTGACTTTTATTCTCTCACTATCAAATATAAATCATGTTTCGGCTATTAGGATCGGCTTTTTTTTTCAGTTTTTAAACCTTGAAACCCCAATTTTCTCTCTCTATTGAGGTAAAAATTTTGTTACTTTACACATTGACTAACACAAAATTCTGTTATAGGAAATGTTGTAAACAAAATTGCCAATTTCAAACCATTCGATCAAGCGTTTTGGATGTTGACGCTTGTGAGCCCGAATGGCTGCGAAAAGGTAAAAACCAATTCAATACAGTGTAAGTTCATTCACTATTGAAATTTCTGAAAGTTTCAAAGCTTTTTAAAGCAAAATGAACAAGAAAATAAGTTCTTTGTGACTTCATAACAAGGTTTGAGATTTATGAATAGTTCGCGTCGACTTATGCATTTTAATTTATTATGATTAAAATTGTTCAGTCTTTTATAATATTAATGTTTTATCCATTATTTGTTATTGTATTAAATATGGCGTTAATGTGTTAATATTTTATGCAAACATGATAGCGTCATTTGTATGTTTTATTTAGTACAAAGCTAAAATAATCGCGTTATGAATTCTGATTGCATTATTATAAAACACCGATACAACACACAATGACAATATAATTCCTTGACCCTAGATATAATTTGACGGCAAAAGCATCTTTTTGTTGAGAAAATATTTGAGTTTTTATGTACAGTTTTCTTCTTAATACATTATCTACTTATCCTTTCTCAACAATTTTAGGGCCAGTCTAACTGGCTGTAACTAAGAACCAGTTTTTTACATACTAAAAGGTGCATATAACTTGGTAGGTTATATTTACGCTTCCCAGGATTCGAACCTATATATTCTCGGTCACATCTACCGCTCACAGCTTGCCTTACAGGCTTTAAACTAAGCTTGTAATCTAATAACTGGAATCTGGTTTTCCCTGAAGGGATTATTCTGAAGTATACGTCGCCAGTTATATTTAAGTTTCAAGAAATAGGAAGCTACTGTCACTAACCGTGGAAAATCGAACTAGTGGCAATACTCAGAATTTTTGATTGATTAACTTTTAGAAATCTGAAAGATTTTTGAGACAAATAAAGATTAAAAAATAATCATAAATTGAATTTTACGTTATCAATAAAAACGTTTTAAAAAATAGTGAAATAATTTTTATATTACTGTATATTGGCATTGACATAGTTGGGGTATTTTGCATTGTTTTAATGTAAAAACAAATTAAATTCAAGTCATTATTTTAAAAAGTTCAAAAAGTAAGAGAATATATAGCACTTTCATACACGACTGTACATCACCAATATCGCGGTGCCACAATACGTTTCGATTGAATTTATTTATTTAATAATATCATAATACCATTTAAAGTACTCCAGATTTCTCTCTAATAATATTAAAATGTCAAGTAAAATAGCTTTTTAGCTCTCCTAAGCGTTATTAGTAATTTCATGAATACCACTCTTTGTCTCAGTTTTATTGAAACGCTTCAATTTCTATGAAAAACATTACCCTCCTTCTTTGGCAGTCGGGTAAAAAGTGACTCTGAATTTATTCGGCTCCTTGTCGATTTTTATAATTATTGAAGTATTTGGAGATAAGTATAGATACATATTTACATGACCTAAAAATACACTTATTTATACATACAACTAAAAACAATTATAAAATGGCATCAAAAAATGTCCCAAGAGGCTGGCAGCATTGCCACGTTGGATGGCAACTAGAAGTATCGAAACTATCTTTTTACAATAGGACATAATGGGGGGATGTTTAAGGTCCTTTTCCCAGCATGGAGCTGGGATAGGTAAGGTAATCCAACTGGGACCCTATGGAAAGAAATTCTCTCATATAGTATGAGATACAATAGAAAATCTCATGTCAATATTTCGGTATGAAATTAAAGATGGTCAGTACAAGGTACACCTGTATTATTCAATTTATATTTTCACTTACTTATACTAATACTCGATGACAAGGTAACATGGGACCGTGTCATCGCTTTTGATGAAATTTTTGAAAGGAAGGTACCCGTTGACAGGGGTCGATTTTAAACAAAGAGAATAATTTTTCACGAAAAGAAGGTTCTAAATTCAGATATTTTTTGAGATATTTCATGTTTTAGGTACTGGATTGTGATGAAATTACTTAAATAAATACAATAATTTTTAGTTTCCTAATTTCGAGTAAGTAAACTAACTGAAACAGACAAGATTCTGGCTGACCTTTACATTTCGAGCAATGTACCAGAATTAGAAGTCCCTAAACTTTATCTATCTTTTGTTAACAAAATCAGTTATTTTATGTTGTTAAAGGATTTTAGTCTTAAAAGATTAAAGTTTGGACTTGGTGGTATTTAAATGTGAAGTAGGATTATATTTTAATAGGTCAATCGGAATGCCGAGATTCCGTCAAAATTGTTGGCGAACATAAAGTGTGTACGCGTTTCGGCGCGACTCCATGACTAGAATGTGTTTACACGCATTTTTTCATCGTTGGCTAGAACAAGAAGACCAGGTAAAACACTTGTATGTGTCACAGTGCCGCACACAAGTATAATCTCGCCTTAGATCAAGCTGAAAAAAATATGTTATGATACTAAAGTTAGGGCATAGATAACTAGCAAAACTGATTCACCTCTGCTAACCCTTCTGACGTTAAAAACCAACCAAGTAGTACGAGTATCAATTTAATATTCTATTCGCAAGCATTTTACTAGTATTCGATAACCAAGGGCACCTTACACACTACAAACGTTAAGTCGGCCGATAGTTTGATTAGTATGGAAATGAATGCCACATTACAATGATCAGGTATCAGGCCGTTATAAGGCTGACTAAAATTATGATTTAATTCAGGATTCTCTTCAAAATGAACAGTCAGGCCAACTATCGGCCCACAGTTTAGTTCGCAGTGTGTGGGGGCTCTAAATCACTAGTTACGTCTGCATATTTCTAGATTTTATCTTCCCCCAGCTAGACATTCTGATAATGATCGATAAAACGTGAACTTTTCTCATAAAAAAGACAGCAAAGTTGTTGAAAAACTCACTGAATTATACAGGTCTATAAAAAAGTACTTTCAGAACTAAGTATATGAACGTTCTCTCGTAGTAAAGTTCTTCAATGGATGGTCAGGAGGGATCTTTGACGTATTTGTCAGGGTTCCAGAATGTTCCAACCAAAGTGAGACAACAGTAAAGAAAGTAAATACTATCGTTTCTTTTGTACATACTTATTCTTGTAATCTAAATGTAAAACAACAAAGATCACGCTCGGTATTTCCTCAATAGGGTTTGATTCCATTTGAGAACTGACACCAGGGCTTGCTAGGTAGTTAAACCTGCAGATCACTCGATAGTAAGGAGCATTATTTCCTTACATGTTTAAAATTGTGATGCTTAAAAAGGATATCAGAAAATCGCTTGATGGATTTTCATAGAGGAGAGACTAAAGAAGATTCCTATATATAGCACACCTTTCTGATAACCTAATGCGAATTAGAAAATAAAAGGGTGTGTAACTATTGGGAGACATATCTACATAAAACTTCAAATTCAATAGATAACTTATCTTTATAGGCATACAACTTAAAATACACAATTAAATGCTTAGTTATATCAAACATTACACATATTATTCGACATACCTAAACCGATTTCTGCTGCGTACCCACCATCTTGGAAGATTAAAAACAATACAGTTCCCCAGAGTGGACGGTCCACATTAAAATGGGGATGGCATGAGGTATTTTATAGAGCCATAACGGAGATCGTCACAGATCTTGCACGACTAGCCTTTTGGGCACATTGGTGGGTATGGTACAAGGAAATACATAGAGCGGTTATTCCTTCTAGCTTTACTTATAAGAAAAACATATGATTATGAATAAATTATGTGTTAGATATATAGAAGTATATAAAATAAATATTGTTAAGGATGAATCATATCATAACAGTAACTGAATGTGACCGTAACGCCTGTGGTACAGATTCTATACAGGCACCGAAATGTTATTTACCTAGAATAATTAAAATGTAAGATATTGTGTACAAACATAAATAAACAAATTTTGAATTCGAATTGAAAAAAATTATTAGGGTACAATCAAAATTACTTCAAAGATATATTTCTAGACAGGCAAGACGTATGAGAAGCATGTGGCTCGTTTTTGAAAGGTGTTCGCTCTACTTGTGTTGAGATTGGGCTATGTACTAACCAGTACCACCTACATTTTATATGTCTTAATGGGATCCCAACATGCCTCCAAATAAGCAAGTTAAATTGTTAATTCCAGCTATTAATTCCCCTTAGTAGTTTGGCACTCTTTCCAGGTATTCAGGTAGAAGCTAGATAGTCTTCCAATTACTACATATGATATTATTATGTCTAAAAAGCTACACACAAGGGGCAAGAAAATGCGAAAAAAAAATACATTCTAATTAAATGGTCTTCACTTGTACCACACTTAAGTGATAGTCCTAAAATCGTGTCCAAGACGGTACTAACGCAACGAATAAAAATAACTTTTAACCTTGACCCTAAAGTTGACGACCCCTGACGGAACGCCTGAACACTTTTTAAACCACTTTCATGTTCATTGTGGGTCTAAAAATTAATGTCATTCCTAATTTTGTTACCCCTTTTTGAAAGTTTGCTACCCCTGTTTAGAAGCCTACTTTTAATGGCAATTCTGCTAAGTCATTCATAAGTGGCTGTGTTTATAGTTATATTTTCAGACTAGATTTTCCCCACGTTTCCACCGGCGTCACAAGGCAACTATTTCCCGCAGCCGGGAGAAGATTAACCTATGTACGTTCTCAGTACTCTTTCCTCTTTATGGGTACTGTGGCGTGAAAGACAGATAAACAGACATAGTTATACCTATTTAACGTTTATAGTATTTAAAAAGTAGGTATATCAACTCTTAATAAAACAGTTTAGAATCAGAATTTACTATGGCAGCTTACAACATCAAAACCTCATTAGTTACCAAAAAGAAAAAAAAGTTGATTCGAATTTCAAACTTCTGTCTGACGCCACCACAAACAAAATGGCGCAGCTATGAAGTGTAAACAGCACAAATTCAAAAGATCTGCTTTAAAAACGACGTCATATTCATGTAGAAATTGAACAATAAAAGCCTTTGAAGATACGCTTACTCACAGCTTTAAAGCAGACATGCCTAATAACTGATGATTCGTTATTTGGCGCGAGAGACTTTATAAAAAACTTCATTCACAGGTCTGTGGTAGACTGAGTTTGTTACGCAATACAGCGCTTTTAGCAGCCGCTGAAAACAGCGGTAAAAACTAAGATATTTTTTCTAGATATTGTACTTACATTATAGGCACGTATGTAACGAATCACATTAAAATATACTATGAATAATATTTAAACGTGTTAAGTTTTTTACTTTGTCCCGTAACAACTACAATTATTTTTGTAAGAAATTTGGAAGGACCTGTAGTTTATCTGTCATCGGAATCTTAGCATTAGAATAACATTACAGGCTTTGAAGCCAGCACTTTTTATCCAGCGACGGAAAGTAGGCGGAGACTCAAAATTTGAGTAAAACGGCGGGTAAAAGCTATTTAGTAAATAATTAACAATGCAAAAATTTACTAAGCTTATGAGGGGTTTTGACAAACAAACGTTTAACACATAATATTATTATTGTCCTGTAGATAATTCTATAGAAGTAACAATATTAATTATGAACGTAGTTGTGACAGCCTAAATCCTGTAATCAGCTTACAATACCACAATATAGCGTTAAATAAAATTAACAAGTGATATGTGCGATTATTTCACAACTATTATTATTGTAGTTTCGCTGTACTTGCTAATTTTGATTAACGTTAATTAACGGGAGCGAGATAAATTTCATTTGGTTAGTGTTAATGATAAATAGCGGTTAATTTTAGCTATATTTTAGACACTAATTTGCAGTACTGTTTATAGTTTTGGTAACGATGTTGATTCGTTTAAAGCAGAGCTGTTTCTACTGAGAGTGTAATAAAACCGCTAACTTACAAATAAATAAACCATGCTTTCTACATAACATACAGAGGTACAGAATGATTATGTTAATCAGATAGATTAACATAGTCAGATTATTATGAACCTTATGTTTTGCTAGAATCACAGTTATCTTTTGGGCGACTAAGCCAATACGATCATCGCGATGCCACACGTAAAACCCAAAAGGAAAATTCACAGTACACACACTAGTGTGATGGTGCTCCCTAAATCCACAAAATAGTAATCCATACTGGATTTCTTTTTCTAGACCTATTAGCATATAAAAAACCATATTCCATATAAGTAACCACCCTTTTTGAAGTAGGTACTTAAGACGCTACTGTTGGAATGGGCAACTAGAATCAAACCTATTTATAATTTTTGACGTTTATAAGTGCTTGTAAGGGCCCAAATGATTTTTTTTTTTGTATTTGATTTTTGTCTTTTTGCAGTCAGCTAAAACAGCGCTTTTCGCTTTCCAGGTCCAAATTGTACAACAGTAGCAAAGGCATCTCGGAGTAATGAATACGACCAATTAGTGCAACTGCGTCAGCTCTCAGCGAGACATTTGCAGACGCATGAAAGGGCAAAAATGTATGCGTAAAAATGGCGGCTTCAAATTATGTTTTTTTTTTTTTTTTTAATGAGGCGTTAGACAAAAGAATTAGTGAGGATGGGTATTTTTTTTGCAGGATTATGTGGTGAAAACTATGATGTTTTTGTTATATATTTTCTCATAGTTAGAAAGATTGAAACAAGGCAGCGAAATATTAAAAAATATACGCCTGTAATTTTGTAGTGAATGTTCTGAAAATTGTGCCATATCATAACATATGTATGTGTATGATCTATGGGCCCTAGTTGCCTGAAATAAAGGATAAATAACAAAATAAAACACGAGTATAAAATGTGTAAAAAATACAAATGGATAGCATAATTTATGATCATAATGTCAGTTCTTTCCATAACTCATTCGGTACTGGTTTGTTCAGGACAAAATACAAAATCTAAAAATATCCTAACATTAAAATGCCACTAATTCGATCCGTAAATTATAACTTTTACACAACGTGACCATTCTTCAGCGATATTTCTAAAGTTGGAAAACTTTGAAAAACGGTCTCTCAAATTTTTGTGAACAAAAATCATTAAAACTTACACAACAACAGTTCCTGATTGATATTCTTTCTTTTTATTTTTACTCTTTTTAAAATTTTTGTAATGACATTTTTTATTATCATTCGAAAACTTTATTAATGAATATTTATATTTCCGTTAAAGAAAGAAAATAAAATATTTAAGAAACAAAGTTAATTAATTACACAATGAATTGGTATTTAGATATCATTATTTTCAACAACAAAAAATATCTCATGGAAACTATTCTATTTTTATAATAATACACATATAAATATAATACACATAATACTTATTTTATACAGCATATACTAAGCTTAGTTCTGAATAAAATACTTTTATTACACTGTGATATGATAGGTATATTGGGTGTAGAAAAACCTGCATGTATTCAAAAGATACAACAGTACAAAAACCAATAAAATCATCCCAACAAAGATTATAAAGCCAACAGAACAACGCCAATCAAACAAAATTATAACAAAAAAAACACCAGAAACATTTTCTCAGCACACTTAAAAACCTACCTGCATAAATAAATGATAACGCACTTATCCTCGTTTCCGAGCCACGGAACCCGAATCCTTGAAACTCTCGCAACGAAACACTCGAAAAAGAAAATTGTTCTGACGTCTACAGACTGGCATAAATTCATAGCTTTACATCATCATTTAAAAAACAAAAAATATGGGGGAATGGCTGACAAGACACCTTTACAACTTACAAACAAAAAACAACCTTAAACCTTTGTAAAATAAGGACGAGTTTCGGCTGTTGCAAGGCCCGTGGCCTTATCCAACTTTGTCAGTACAAAGTTGAAAGTAAAAATAAATATATTTTAGTACTTTTACAAGGAAGTAAATTTATTGGAGCGAAGTTTCAGATCGTTAAAAATTATTCGTAAAAAAATATACTTTCAGGACGTTTATTTTTTTATATTGCAGACTAATGGTAACTGGAAATGTTACGTAATTTTCTTGCAAGAAGGATGGTTTAGTTTTTTTCTTTGTTCGATAGTATCGGAAACTATTTACTATTCAAAGAAGTGAACGAACCGTTTTGATGTAAAAGTATTTTACATCGAGCAGCCCTGCAGCTAAACTTAGTTCTGAATAGTTAAGAGGCTTTGTATTTTTAATCATTATTTCTTGCAGAGTAATTAGGAGAATATCTAGCTAAAAGTAAGATATCTGTACCTACTAACATTGTAAACAGGAGCTTTTTTGTTTGTTTGCACCTTAAAGTCTAAAAATCGCTGTTGGAAGCTGTGTTATGCCCGGATAAAGGCTGTCCTTATATTTGATTTGGACGCGGATGGTAGTTTCCGTGGGAACCTGCTAGCATACAATATTTCAATTCATGTAATAAAGATAACAGTCGTACATATAATATCATTATCATGCCACTTGACATATATCCAACAAAAATCATACAACAGTACGAGTGGCCGAGACAAGTCACTTAAAACTTCTCAAAACTCGTTAAAAAAGGCACAGGCACAAAAAAGGTAGGTTCCATGTTATTTTTATATTTTTTCTGCAAAACAAGAATTACTCAAACTGTCCTAGAGAAAAAAAGCTGTCATTGAACATCCTTGGCAGTTGTTACGGGTAGTCAGAAGCCAGTAAGTCTGACACCAGTCTAACCAAGGGGTATTGGGTTGCACGGGTAACTGGGTTGAGGAGGTCAGCTAGGGCAGTCGCTTCTTGTAAAGCACTGGTACTCAGCTGCATCCGGTTAGACTGGAAGCCGACCCCAACATAGTTGGGAAAAAGCCTCGGACCATGATGTCATAGAGAAAAAAACACTTAAAAAAAAGAACTCGAATTTAACAAACTGCTGACATTAGGTCAGGGGTTAACGTTTACACTACCCTTATAACTAGCATGATACCGCGACTATTCCTGCCCTTACTTTTGAAATTATAACGACCCCTTACCTCTAAAAGCACCCATTTGTATTTACACCCGATCATCTCTCCTACCACAGCATACATTGCCAGCCTTACGCTATTCTTATACAAACTGTTGTGAACTGAACAAGCAATGCATGTCGAAATGGCGGGCTAGCAATATCGTCGTTGCCACTGCTGGGTGAAACTGACCGCAGTGCTCATTACGTTGTCAGCAAATAGTTGTTAGAGTTGGTCTCCTGTACATAAGCGGAGCGACGAATAGAAAATAGATATATGTAGAAGTATATTTAGGGAAAATGCTCTGGTATATCGAAATGAAATGAAATCGTTTATTTAAGTTGGAAATTACATCACTTTTACACGTCATTTTAAAAACGCTGAGGCCGGCATTTCCTAACTGACTGATCCCTGAGAAGAAACGCCGAAACAAACTCAAGGGTCATAGTCTCTTTTAAAGTCCAAATATGTTATAAATCAAATAATATTATGTGTGAGTGTATCGGAGGACGTGGTGAAGTAACAGCCTAACTCAAAGCTCGGAGCAGTCGGTCCAAGGATTGGTGACCATCTTGTCAAAACGAGCTCCTCCGTGTTTCGGAAGGCACGTTTAAATGCTTGGTCTCGGCTGTCATTTGTAAATCTTTGGCAGTCGTTCTTTGGGTAGTGAAAATCAAGAAAGTCTGACAACTAGTCCTACTATACCCCTTGGTATAGGGTTGCCCTCTTTACTGTGTTGAAGACGTCGGATAGGAAGTCGCAGTATGTTTGTTTTCCTGTTATTTGGTTCTTTTCCATTCTATGCAAAACGTCTGAAGGATGAGCAGACTATAGTTCGCTTCCGCTTATGCACTATGTTCGCAACTCAAACAGAATGTTAGATAATGTTCCACAGCAGGCCAGTTAGGCGCACTTCTAACGATTACCATGGCAACCATTAAAGCTTGTATGATAATTGGTTACGTTATCTTCTAGGAAGTCCAGTGTTTATTCTAATTACTTAGCTGACAGAAACATTTCACTTGGAACCTTGTCAAACTACGATGTACAAGTTGCTTTTTCAGAGAGGTCATTGACTTGTTGTAAAGTTGAGCAATTTCTATGTATCCCGCTTTTCATGTTCAGATCGTTTTCCTATGAAATATGAAAGAGGATTACTTTAGAGGTACCTTATGTACTCTCAATAGGTAAATAGTAACTTATTTATTATAGTTAGCACCTAGAAACAGTGGATTGGGAGTAAATTGGAGACTATACCTTCAGGGGTGTATTTATAGCACTTATGTATACTCCTATGTACTGCCTCATATACTCTTCCTCAATACTTCTTTATGTAATACCTAAATAGGTACCTGAATTCGATAAATATGGATGTAAATGAATTTTCAGCCACATCGCACGAATATCCGACAACCTTTTATAAGGGCTGGATCCACTTAAAATACTAGTACTTACCTACAAATTATTTTCCCTGTAAACTCAGTATAAGATGCACGGCAATCTCAGGAAGTAATTAAAGTCCTCGTTACGTATTCAGCAACCAACCTACTGTTATATTAGCCGTCTCGCGCACTTTAATAAGCTATTTTTGCGACTTGAAACTGCTATAAAAACTTCGTTTTGTAAATAAACTTATAAGTAATTAAAGGTTTGTAAGTGAATAAATACTTGCACACATATTTATAAATAATCGGGACTTAAACGCGATACTGTATGATGATGATTCTCCTAGCCGATTAGCCAACTACACAGGACATTATAGTGCATGAACGGCAAGAAAATCCATATAAGTATTCAATGCACCAATACCATGTCATCTCTGCATCACCTAAGGTTGATAGGAGAGACTGCCTATGGCCTATGGCATTAAGTCCATCTTTGTAACTACATGATTGCATAAAGTAAAATAAATTAGTATAGATAGTCTATATTTTTCAGAAACAGCCTGTATTTCAATAGTTATCCAACTCTTTGTGTTTAACCAAAGTCTTTGGATGTAGAAGGGTGGGTTAACGTAAAGCTTAAGCCCTGTTGTGGTTTTGTCCTTCATTGTTCAGGACAAAGGTATTGTTGTGAACACGCATTTTGTACTAAATTGCGCACGTTTTGAATCTTATGACGTTTTGTGCTTGAGAAAAACAAAGAACAAGATAAAACTCTATTTAAAAACTTAATATTGTTATGAAATACACTCCCGAGCAAAAAAATGGAATCGCCCCCTTGCGCTATACAATTACAACGATTTCCAATGATACAATATTTACAGTCAAATGTTTATGGTCTCGTTTACTTAAAGCTTATACTTATAGCTTTAAATTAACGATAGAAACAAAAAAAAATTGAGCTGAAAAAAAATTGTACGTGGACGAAGTCGCAGGCGACCGCTAGTCTCTTTCATTTTCTCCTCCGTCTTTTTATGATTTTTACAATAGCAATAATTTATATCCACAGATAGAGATATAAGAGACACTTTATTAACCTCAGTGTTAAAGATTTCAATATTTATTTAAAAAAAAAAAAACATAAAAATAACAATTTTTTTTGCCGTTTTATAGCTGAGATACAAAAGACTACACAACTTTACAGTGTTAAAGTTTGATTGAGAACTGCATGTAATAATTTCACAACATTTTCGAAAAAAGCCCTTTAGTTTTACAGTACCCGAGATGCAATCCAGTTACGAACACAACTTTGATCACGAACTCTAACTACCGTCGGTTCATTTCATTTTATAGAACAAAGTACACCACTAGGAAAGTAAGTACGGTCTATGAGGTTTCTCTCAGCATTACGCTTTTAAAATAATGTGTGAAATAAAGTACATTTAATTTTTTCTCTTGTTGCGTTTGAATCCCTGATGGGAGCTGGAGTGGGGCTAAGTGAGAATGATTACCCATGCACGAGTTGTGCCTCATTTGCTAAGATAGCACTTGAAAAAAAAAATAATTTGTCTTTAACATAATATGCCTTATTAAAAAAAAACGCTATTTATATTTGCCATATTCAAAAAATCACAATTTGATCTTCTTCATAAAAAAAATGATAAAAATTCTCGTCAGTTCCATAAAAAATGTATATGAGAAAATTCGATGTAAAAAAAATTACAATGCATCGAAAGCTGTACCCATAATATCTTTAATTTCATTACTATTTTACCTTTTATAAGTTTCTTGTTTAGTTTACCTTATTTTAAATATCGATGTCGTTACCTAGAAACAAACTTGACCATACCAGAAACCACAGCATTCATTAATCCCCAGCCAGTCGAGTTACTCTCCTGTAGCAACCATTTCAAACGCAGCACAACAATATAAAAGGTTTTCCTGATACAATATTAATCTCACTAGACTCGGTTATAACATGAGAAATTAATTTATAACCAGTATTAGCTTCGTGCATTGCGAAGAGCAATGTTTAGCAAAACGTACGCTTAGCTTTAGCTTTAGCTCTCGGCTTAATGAGGCTAAAACTACGTTTCTAAAGAGTATTAATGATAAATGCTGTTTTTGTAATTCTTATTTCTGACTAGCTTTTAGGAAGGATTTTACAGCGATATATTTATGAAAAAACACTGAATTCCCGCTAATACTCGATAAGCTCGGCACCAGAATTACAGAGTTTCTATCTTCATATCCAAAGACCTGTCCATACTAATTTTCATCTCAATCGGTTTTACAGTTTCAGAGGCTAATTTTATTACTAAGGATATTGCATGAAAATCGCATAGAACTTATGTTAGTCATATCTCGTTTACTAGTTCTAGTTATTAGGAACTTTCTTTGTAGATTTCAAAGTGTTACAATTAAAATTGTTTGCATTCTGTTAATTACAATTCCAAATCACATTATAAATTAGCAAATAAAAAACTGTTAATATTTCATATTGTAACAGCCGCAAGCTTTTATTAGCCAGCTCATTTTTAGTCACGAATACTATGCCTAGGCTCAAAGTTAGCACGCAACGAATTTATGACGCCTATTAAGTAACAAAAAATATTATTCCAGTGTAATTGCTGGCTGGAAAACATTAATTTTGATTTAAAATTTCTGAAACCATTTAAAAATATAATTGTAGCCATAAAATTATGAAGTGGACTGTTACAGTAATTAAGTTGGAAAATAAATTTGATTGCAAATATAAATAAGCAAATGAATTATGATTTGGTATATTATAATGTTATTTATTTAACAATTTATATGCATAGATGATGATGATGAGACATAAAAAAGTATAGAAGAATCAAATATAAAAGCTATGCTTATTTCTTAAGAAATCTCTTCCACCAGGCCCGCTATGAGAGAGTTAGTACAAAAAGATTTGAAGACAGACTTTTTAATTTTAAGTACTTGCAGTTTTTGGTATCATAAACAGATGAAATTTAATTTTGGTTGAATCAGAAACATGTATGTGCTTTAAAAAAAAAACCTTATTATCTATCTATTACCTTATTAAAGCAATCAATGTCATATTACATAAACATATTGATTGATTGAAAAGTTATGACGAAGAAAGTTACATAACTTAAAGAAGTTACGTTCATAACTTTTCCTGAATTTCAAAAACCGATTGAACTAAAACCGCTCACAAAACTAAGCATAACAAACAGTACATATCCATTAATCTTAAGACAAATTATACCTACGTATATAGAAACAAGAAACTCCGTCAGACTGACCTATATACTACTAGATAAGACATTTACAATAGTAGGTGTCACTTCACGACATTCATAGCCCTACTTCTGCAACAAAAAACTCTATTAATACACCACAAAAGACAAAGAATCGGAATTACACTCAAGACCAGCGAATTTGGGCCCGCTACAAAATCTGTTTTAGTAGCAAAACTATTGAATTTTGGTCGTAACCTTGAAGTAGTAAGACGAAGATGTTTTTTAGGCTTATACTATAAAATTATACTAAAAAAATGTTTAAAATGACCTAATACCATGGAGTATCAGTCAACATAAGATTTTCAACATTCGATAGTAAAGCCGAAAGCAGCATTTACTTCCGAATTAATAATTTAGTTGTGTACGAATGAGATTTTCAATTAGACGAGCAGTTTTCAAACTGACCCAGATTATTTTCTCCTAAGTGTATTTACGTCACTGTCCCGAACTGTCTTTTTTGCCCCGGACTTTTTATAGGGGTGGGGGATTGTCCAATTTATCATTCGACCTTCTGTTGTGGGTTGAAACCGCGACAGGGTTAATTATGTTATACAGCGTTACTGAGAAGGGTTAAAAAGAATGACACAGTTAAACATATTGTCGTGTTTAATGTTTTTAACACGATTACGTTTGAACCGTGTTTGTTTGTTGTTCTTTATTATTTGGTTTTGATAAAAATATCCCTTTTTGTTCTTTTTTTTTTTGTTTAAAAATATTTTTTACGATTTTACAAACATCAAAAAAGAATACATAATTTCTTAACAGTTATTTTCACATCCAGAAAAAATATATTTATAAAAATAATATTTAAAAAATGCAATAAACACGCTACGAGGATAACGTAACACAATACGAAAAAACAAATACCATTATCACCCTACAATTTTACCGCGAAGTGTAACCAATAGCAAAAATAAAATTGACCGACAGAAATAGAATTACAAGTAATACCCGACCACTTTAGGTGGCATCCCCTAGTCGTAAAGTGTCCGTTATATTGGCGTGCCCATTGCAGGTGGCCCTATTACCGTGACTCTTGCCCAATGTGCCCGTGACTCACAGCTGTTAAGAACAGGCAACAGTGAGTAAGGATGCTTTTGCTTAGAAGCCCTAAGTGAAGCTAAAATAATATTAAAAAGTACCTACAATTTCTATTATGTATTTTGAAAAATGAATTCCCTTTTATTAATTTGAAATTGGTACTAGCCAATAAAATATATTTGATCTGCAATGCCTTGTTCCTGCAAGACCACAATTTAATTGTTAACTGAATTAGCTACACCTATCTAACCTTTCGACTTAATATAGGTAAATATGTACTTTCGAAGTCTAAAAAGGTCAATAGATAAGCCATCCAAATCTCTGAAACCCGTTACATAAAACTAGCCTAAAATGGGTGGCAAAGTACACATTGCATGTAAAATACTGGTATAGTAAGTTCAACTCAGTCGTGCGCGCGGCCTTATGTGTGGGTAACCCTTGTACATATACAGTGACTTTGTGTGCGTGACAAGAGGTACAGTCGGGTACAATACAGTTATTTAGGGGTTATATGGGAGTGTGTGGTGTTTAAAGAAAAACAGTTATTACGTAATTTAATGTTTATTTATTTATAATGATTATGAATCGCTACTTGAAAAATCTAATGATGAATTTTTGGATTCGCTACTCTCCAAGATGAAGATTCTGACTCCATGTCAAAATGTCTATAGTATTCTTCTTTTTTCTTTTGTACATGTCGACAAGTATTACCCCACATTCCTTCATCAATTTGACTTAAACGTTCACTTATGAGTTTCATTATTTCCGTCTTATTTTGGTCGACATTATGCGAAGCAATTTAATTTATTTGAATTCCCCACACATTTTGTTTACATTATTATACTAGATTATACCTCTTTTTACATTCTTAGTCCACACTTTTATTTATTGTCCGCGTACCCCCAGCCTGAAAATATGTAAGGAGTATTTAATTCATCTTAGATATTTCACCTCATTTATTTCTTAGATACTGTCAATGTCAATTTGAAAAGACGTATGAGAAAATAATGAAAAACTATATTTAATAATAAAAAGCTTTGAGTCGTGAATAACTAGAATTTTTGTAAACGACTGTACCCATAACAAAAAGCGATAAGAACACGTCATGCTCGGACGACGTCACTGTCACACAAATGAAAGTAGTATATTTACAAGCCGACGCACACATAGGGCCGCGCGCAAATCTGAGTTGAACTATCTATACGCAACTGGTTAAATCTTCCTACATTCTTGGAAAATGGCTAAAGTTTGTAAACAAAATCATATGACATAAAACTTTGCTAATCACTCTATTATTTTATTTTAGTTAGCCACACTAACTGCTCGTGTGTAAATCGTTTAAGAAGTACATTCGAGAGTCTTGGGGTCAGTTAGACCCTTGTTAAAATATCTCTACGGGACCCAAGTGTTTCTCTGTTCTCACGTACGAAACTACAAGCTGAAGGGATCAGCCCTATATTAATGAAATAAAATGGTTATTTGCCCATTGAATCGAGTGACGGTTGTTCAAAACATTTTAGGATGTACAGTATTTAATTTTATATTTTACTGGTTATTGGCCGCTGTTTTTCTCGTATCTTGTGATAATTTTGTGTAGAGTATAAGTATCATTTTTAGGCACCAATGTGTGTTTTAACAGGTGAAATTAAACTTCTGAAATTAAACTTTCTCGAAAAAACGGATTTTACAGCAATATTGCTTGAATATATGAATAACTGATCGATATCACGTATATGCACGTATCTTAATAACATATAGGTACCTATACTTAATCTACTTTTCACTTGGATGCGCAAAGTAAGTTGCCACGCAATGGCGGTGAAACCGCATGCCAAACTGAAACCTTAATAGAACCAGTTACACTAACAGCTAAAATAAACAGTCTAGTTACAAAAATAACTTCCCAGAATTAATTCTCTTTAAATCAAATTAGGGCTGGTACAAACTTGCGCTATTTCCCCGCTCAATACCGCTGAATCATTCAGGTGTGCGCCCTGCTTATCGTGGCGTGCAAATTGTAAGGAAAACTGAGGTTTCGCTAAACCGACGTTGACTCAGCTGAGGGCTTTTAGTGCTAACGACAAGAAAACATAGTACGAGCATTGTGAAAAAATATAGGTATTTATTTTGTAGGTCCCGGCAGTCAATTGAACATCTTTGGCAGTCGATAGGGTTAGTTAGAAGCCAGTAAGTTTGACAATCTCAACCTAGGGGGTTGCCCGAGTTGAGGAAGTCAGACAGGCAGTCGCTCCTTGTAAAACACTGGTACTCGGCTACATCAGGAGGCTTTGGAAGGCGACCCCAACATAGTTGGAACAGGCTAGGCACATGATGATGTGTTTGATACTCAAAGATGCAATCATTTTCATTCACCTCGTCATTTACGAGTGAAAATCGTAGGATGTAAAGGCTCCTAAAGACCTTTAGAAACGTAGGCAGCCTAACTACTTGTTTACTGGTACTTACGTCATTATTTACACTGCATAAACGTCAAGTCAACATTGAAGATTATGTGTACTTGGCATCGAAAGTCGTAAATATTTTCAATGGTGTCTGTACTGTAAGGTTCAGACGATTTTTGCAGGTAACTTTACTTAAAATAATATATTTCAAGATAGGAACCTAATTTTATAAAAAATGGATTGTTGTTTTACCAATAAGTAATTACAAAAGAAAATTGACAGTTAAAAATTTAGAAACACCATACTTATCAAAGAGAAATATGGGAGTCAATTTAGATAACTGAGCGAATTCATAAATCTTAGTTTTTAAAAACATCTTGCTTAATATAATATCCTATCTTAATGAAAAATATTAAAATGATTCCAAAAACTTTGAAGTGAAAAATAAAAAGTTTCATACACACCATTTCTAAAAATACCCTCATGTTATACACAGGAAAATCTTACGAGTACACTTACCATTTTATAATTAAAACAAAATTGCTTTACAAAATAAAAAATAATCTCAAAACAAAAAATTAAAATTCCGACGCAAATATTCTAACGTGACGCTTCGTCCACAATGTTGCCATTAAAATTTATTATAATTTATATTTTTCTTTAATTAAATAAGACATGGCCGAAGTGCTGGCAACGTGACCGGGGGGGAGGAAACCATTAGACGTTAGGCTTGGGTCCCACAGACGGCGTATTGCGTACTTGTGAGTAAGCGATTTATTAGTAGGTTGTGTGGAATCTTGTGGCAAAAAGAAAAGATCATTGGATAAATGAGTGGATATCCGATGAATATAGATGAGAAAATGTGTATGAGGTGTGCTGGGGATAGAGTTGGTAAATTTTTATGTCAGGTGATTTTTACTTAATCATCAGAATTTCTTAAAATTCCGTTGCTTAACGTAACCAACTTAAAAAAATATTTACTCTTTGATCTAGACTGTATGGCAATGTCATCACTGAATGGGTCCTTTAATTGATTGATATTATATACCGAAAACAAATGAAACTAAAGCCCTTGCGTGACATTACCTATAACATTTTCGCTACAAAAGATTCCTCTTATGAAAATCGCTGTCAACGCGCCCTCCTCCTTACCACCTTCTAAACCGAGGGAGTGAAAGAAAGTAAGTGCTTCAAAATAGCGTCGTAGATAAGTGTAAATATTCGGTGTCTTATTTAATTTTTCTAAACGCGAAAGCGCCATTTTGTTCACTAAGTGGCGCAGGGAATCTCGCTAGGTCCTCCTCTTTTTTCCGTCGAAATTGGTTTGTCGATCGCAATGTGAATTTTGACGAGTTTTTCTACTAATGCTGAATTACTCGTAGATGTATTTTTTTAATACCCAACTGGGCCGGATAGGAAGTTGTATTTTATACTTGTTTCTGGCAGTGGCTTCACCCGTAGCATATGGGAACGTCTGCACGAACCCGAATACAAGTAAAGTAGCCCTCCTCGAGAAATGGTAAACTGAAAGAATTGTTCAAAAAGGACCAGTAGTTCCTTAGATTGGCGCGTTCAAGCAAACAAACTCTTCGGCTTTATAATGTTAAATATAGATAGTATAGATTGAAAACTGCTGTCATTTAGGAGCAAGGACAAAAGAAAGTTTATTCCCCAAGGAGTAAATGACCTTTCACAGATCAGCAAAAATGGAAACAAAACACAATAAAGATGTTCACAGCCACTTAATTTAGGTCGACCATGATGAATTCGGAAACGACGCAGATAATATCCGCAATCGTTAAACTCCAATTTTATGTTGACCGATCACTAAAGTTTATATCGCATCGGTCATAAAATTGATGTGTTCTAAACGTAAGTAGACTTAAGCTGGATCAAGCTTAAGTCTTGTGGTAAGTTTATATACGTGTACACTATGGATTATTCAAAGCCAATATTAATGGTATGTCCACAAAAAAGTTTTAATGGTTACTCAGAAAAAAAAACTACATAAATCCTGCAGTATCTATACTAAATGCAGAGAGACTCTCTGAGTCTGTATATCTAGTCAATACTATTGAACCGATTTTAATTACATTTTTGTACTTATTATAGTGTCTTATATTCTTATCTCAATCCTCCAATCCACAGTCAAACTTTTGCAACGGTTTTGTGGGATATAAGATGCTTGCCATGCATAGCATAGCATGTTTATAAATGTGAATATTTCAAGCAATTTTAAAATAGTAAAGATTTCATACATAATCAAGTTTAAACTTAATACATCACTAGCTTAGCTTAGCACTCGAAATCAGTTCAACATATAAGTAAATCCACATCAAATCCTTAACAAGAAAATGCTAAATAATTCCCACTCATATGAACTGGCAAGAAACAGGGTTCACGCTCGTGAACTGTTCAGAGCGAGTCCCCGAGGTCCGCACGTGGCTCTCCTACATCAAAACCCGCAGTTCCTGATACGAATACTACTCAACTCGGTTTAGCATACGAAGATTGCCTTTTTTGTTATTTAATTTTTGTAGGGATGTATTTTTAGAAATGCATTGACCAGCAGTTAAAACATGATGCTTTCCCATTTTGATTTTATGGTTATCGCTCATGTTAAAAGTTTGGATTGCCCATGTAACTCGGTTGAACATCATTAGCAGTCGTTACGAGTAGTCAGAAGCCAGTAAATCTGACACCAGTCTTATCAAGGGGTATTGGGTTGCCCGAGTAACTGGGTTGAGGAGGTTAGATGGGCAGTCGCTCCATGTAACACTGGTACTCAGCTGCTTCTGGTTAGACTGGAAGCCGACCTCGACATAGTTGGGGGAAAGGACTAGGCAGGTGATTATGGTTATGTTTGGCGATAAATTGCTGTGTAGATACGTATAACTTTGAACGAACAATATTGTCTTCACATGAACACTTATTAAATGATAATCCTACGAATCTTAGTGACAAAGTTTCTCTTCAATTACGTTATAAATCAGCAAATAAATAAATCAGTTCTAATACATAGCAACACCAGCTTGGCAGCTTAGTACTTAATACATCAAGTTAGTTCTAAACTCGTTTCCCTGAGGCCCAAACGTCGACGCTCGTTCAGCTCCAACTAGTTAATATTATGAACGCTGAAGAACTTACACTTTGAACGAAATAATATTCTGTATTAGAAACTGAAGTAAGGTACGTTGGTTAGGTCTCTAGAAATGAGTCGTTTTGTTCCCGGACCATAGATTTTTCTACCATTCGTGAGTAAAAATAATCTAAACTGGCCAGTAGAAGGGTTTCTTTATGATATTTTTGGCAGTCTTATGAATTTGACATCAATTTATTATATTAACATTTGTTTGTAAATGATTGTTACCTATATCTTTTCTTATATAGTGTCGGCCTGGTCGCAAACAAATATTTAATCAAATTGAAACTTTTCTGTTTGACCACTTGCGGGAGTTATGCACACGGGTGCAATCGTTTAAAATGTACAAAAAAAAAAGATTCGAAAGGCATATTACGTACAAAAAAAAACAACAGCAAACAAATAAAATTCCAAACTTACGTTTTAATAACACAAACAGGTTTCAAACTTTTCCCAATTAACAGGGGACGTGCTTCAACAATTACCTATGTGTAACGAAAAGCAACACATTTTTGTAGGTACACTAAAGTTTGTTAATTTCAAACGTACGGTGCTCCACCCAGGAGGTTCCTGCAAAAGTTCCGCGCTGCATGAGACTACGTGACACGAATGTTGCCGACTGTACGTCTGCAACTACTGCATTTACATCGAGAATGTACATGGCTTTAATGGTCTCTATGCAATGGCCCGTCCAGGTAAAATTTCCTTAATGGTTTGAACTGAGAAAATGTGTGCCGTTGAAATTGTACTGCTAGTTTTATATAATATTCTTGGTTCTTTAATTTAGCAGAAAAGAATATAAGTAGCTTTGATATACAATCTTATTTGAGATAGCGCTTAGTATAAGTGACAAACGCAGCACATTAGGTTAAAATACAATTACAATTAACAGATCTACCAATTTACTAAAACTAATTAAATAAAGCAATAAAACTCTAAAATATTCAAAGACAAAAGCAAGATTACATCGTATGTGGTCTAGACAGACAACGATCTTAGGCAGAAAACCCTTGTGTGAATGCAAACTGCTCTCATCGCATCTACATAATTAACTATTCATTGATAATCGGGCTGCGGCAAGTCTGATGCGGGCTCGACCTTTGCAACGTAAAGGGACTTACAAAGTTGAAAAGGAATCACCTCAAACTGAATAAAAAATCGTATTCATGAGCCGACTTCTTCTTAATGTGTCAAAAACCGGCCAAGTGCGAGTGGAACTCGCGCACGAAGGGTTCCGTACCAGAGAAAAAATGAGCAAAAAATCACGTTTGTTGTATGGGAGCCCCCCCAAATATTTATTATATTCTAGTTTTCAGTATTTGCTGTTATAGCGGCAATCACGGTTCATGAGATACAGCCTGGTGACAGACAAACGGACGGATGGACAGAGCAGCGAAACAATAGGGTCCCGTTTACCCTTTGGATACGGAACCCTAAAAATCGTATTCATGAGCCGACTTCTTCTTAATGTGTCAAAAAATGATGGCTACCATGAATACTTAACTTAATTCGTTCGCCTCACAGAGGGAATAGGTACAATTATTGGCAGTCATTATGCAGAAAAAAGGGCCTTCTGCAAACAGCGGGGCGGGACAATGAAAACATCTTGGAAACTTGGACGTCGAATTTATGGAGTTCGCATCTTTTTTTTTTGTTCAAACTAAGTTTGTTTTGGCTGAAGAATTGCTGAGCTGTGTATAAAATATTGCTTGCCTCCTCGAAGGGGTTTATCGAGGATTTGTTCTTGTTTTTTTTCTGTAATTAAATGATAAACTGTATTGTGTTAGAGTACCCACTACAAACTTTTAGACGGCTGACAGTTATTCCAGCTCATAAATCAGTATGGAAACGAATGTTAGTACGCACATAACAACGATTAGGTATTTGGCCGGTATTAGACCGAATAAATTCTTTGATAGAATTGACTATTTCTTTTTACAACTATCGCGCATCAAGCCAACTGTCGGCCGACTGTTTTGCAATGTGTGGATACTCTTATGTAGCTGCTTTTAAGTGTCATTTAATTATTTGGTCTATTATTTATTCGTATGTACTTTCTAAGTATATCTTGGACACCAATGGCTAATAAAAAGGTGAAGGAAAACATCTTGAGGAAACCTGGACTATATAGTCTGAAATCACCAACCCGCATTAAGCAAGCGTGGTGATGAATGCTCAATCTTTCTCCGTGTGAGAGGAGGTCTGTGCCCAGCAGTGGGACGATAAAAGAAAAGGCTGTAACAGTAACAGTGTGGGTACTCCTATAGCTGCTTTTAAGTCATCATCCTCCATCATCCTCCGAGCCTTTTCCCAATCATGTTGGGGTCGGCTTCCAGTCTAACCGGATTCAGCTGAGTACCAGTGCTTTACAAGAAGCGACTGCCTATCTGACCTCCTCAACCCAGTTACCCGGGCAACCCGATACCCCTTGGTTAGACTGGTGTCAGACTTACTGGCTTCTGAATACCCGTAACAACTGCCAAGGATGTTCAATGACAGCCGGGATCTACAGTTTAACGTGCCATCCGAAACACAGTCAATGGTGCCTAAGATATACTTAGAAAGTACATACAAACTTAGAAAAGTTGCATTGGTACCTGCCTGACCTGGGATCGAACCCGCGCCCTCATACTTGAGAGGTTGGTCCTTTACCCACTAGGCCACCACGACTTTTGTAGCTGCTTTTAAGTGTCCTTTAATTATGTGGTCTATTAATTATTCGTAAATATTCAGAGAAATTCTACACTGAAATGTAAACTATTCAAGAGCCATTAACAATATCGCTTACAATTAGTTATGGGTATGATTTAAGCTGTCACCAATTTAATTCATTTTGTGTTTCTTAAATAATAGGGTTTGCCCTCAAAATAGTAGATTTGTCACCAAATGTAGTCACCAAACAATATAAAATCAATTCCACAATAAATTACCGAAAATCATGGAGATATGGGGTCAAGTACCAAATAAATGGTTTTTTATGTATTATAATAGGTTTTTCCTAATAGTATTTAAGCAAACTAATTTTAAGGGATCACCAATAAATCATATATTATATCACTAGAAAATATCATGAAGGTCTAAAAATGTAGGGTGGTCGTCATCATTCTTTCAACCAAAAGAGTCTACTACTTAACTGGCCATGTGCCTCCCCCAAGGGTCTTAAGTTCCACAGGTAGTATAAATATATATTTAAATTAAATTTCTAGCTAAATAGTAAATAAAACACTTAATTAAAGTAAAAATAATCAAACTTTATTGTTAAAAATAACAATTACTGAATAATCAGCGCTGGTTTGCATTTTGAAGGGCGCCCCCTTTTTCGTTTCTGGCCGATTAGTACATTTTTTGCTTCTGGTGGGGGGTTGGCCAGCTTTAAGCGTATGGCTAATCCGCTAATATGCTTGCACATTATAATTTTTGTAAAACGCAGGGCAGTTGCACTTTCCCCGCATCGAATGATCGTACCTACAACCCATTGGTTGAGGCCCGAAAGCGCGCCCTTCCCTTCCTCTTTACTTTGAACATATTTATTTTCATTAAAATTATAAACTGATGTATTAAATTGCTAACGAATACATTATTTTAATAACTGAACGAAATAAAATGTAACTACTGTATTGGTGACAAAATAACAAATAAAAAGGAATCGCAGTCTGGGATCGATTATTCAATTTATTTGGTGACAGATCTACCATTTTGAGCACCAAGCTATTATTCAAGTAATAAAACTATTATTATAAGAACGAAGTTTATACTCATGTAATGCACTACAATTTTATTGGTAATCCATCTCATATTTTACACATTATATTAACAATAATTTGGTAATTCATACCTGGGAACACTCTTTGTTTATTTGAGAACGAAAATATTTCGTGGCGATAGATCTATTTATTAGGTGATACAACTTGATGACAAATATAAATTTTGGTGACAAAAAATATAGTTCCCATTAGTTATTTAGTGTTTGTGTTTACTTAGCTCAACCTAGAGTACCTACTAGATTAAATGTAAGTACTTAGTATTGCCAACACAACCAGAGTGTAGGTACATATATTTAGAGTATAACTACCTATGTAGGTATATGAATAATACTAGTTTACTAACGACCAAAGATACCCAGTATATTATATGGTTCAGTTGAAAACGATTCAAGTTCAATTTTTTAATCGATTAGATTGGTTTGTCTGAGTCGGTTTAGTCTTTCACGCATAATTCAATGCCCAGGAGATAAAGGAGCATTTCTTATAATTATTGTTGAAGAAAGATACTTGATGATATATTGCTCATTACATAGCTACATTTTAACTTTCTCTCAAAAATGATAGACAAATGTTACATAACCTAATATGTAACAAAAACGCAGTTGCAAGTCTATATTAATGTAACCAGCGAGTTTTTTTTTTCAATTTTTAATAGGTACATAAGGGCAACTAGCACACGCTCCGTGCGTAACCGAGGAACGCGCTTACGCCTAAAAAAGAAACCGCTCGACCGCGCGGTCGTGCGGTGTTCGTATAAATTGATATTTACCAAAATCAAATTAACCTACTTTCACCTTTAGATAGAGCTCAATAATAATAGAATTTACTTCGATACTACGCACATGGACTGTCCTAGACACGTAATTAGGGTATCGCTAACGACGTTATACCTTTATACATGGCGATACAAAGCAATTCATTGATTTCTATTTACTATTCTATTTTATAAAATTGGACATTAGTTTTCTTTTAAATGTAGTTTTTAATAAACAATTGAAGTAGGAAATACTAATGATACGATTTGTTTTAGCTGTATTTCTCTAGCAACTTACTACTTATAAAATTAGACCAAAGAAAATAAAACTATCCACATTGTTAAATGGTTTTTTTAATTTATTTTATTGGCATGGGAACTTTGATACAAAATCCTAAGTCTTAAAAAGAGTTAAAATAAGGCTTACAAGATGTGTACTCCACTAACTTACTAATAAACAGGGCCTTTTTAAATAAAACCTTGTTATAAACAAAATAAAAGGCGAAACACAGCAAACAGTTCCTATGTATTTGTGTTTAATGTAAGTGATATGTGTATCCTCTGTTGAAAATCCAAATAAATAATAAAATAAAAATAAATTCCCACAAAACGCGATGCCACATCCAAATACATTCGTAGCACCGCCAAAAGCACTTAAACCACCATTACAGAGGAGCATTAGGTAGCAAGTTTTGGTCCCAAATTTACCCGTTTCATTAACTACCTAATGATTTCCGATAGCGTCGTGCTAGTTGTTAATTTATGTCCTAACAAAAGATGGGGAGTGTCCGCCTATTTACATAGAAATTAGTTTCACCGCAGTGCGGATTCTACTTCTTAAGAGTGAGCTGCAAGTTTAATTATCTCCTGCCGCGGCTGCGGGTTTGTACGAAAGAGTTACTGAGGCCCTGGTGCATAAAGGGCTTAAGAAGGTACATGATGGGTTTTAGTCAGTAAGAGTCTGAACCTCTGCCACGCTGCTAACCTACAGCGGGAGGGGTCAGTTGATGATTACCCATGAAAAAAATAAACAAACCTTTTTATTTTTACCTAACAAGCCCCAGTGTTAGAGTTTTCTCAAATCTACCTGAGTGCGGCTGATGTCATTTTTACATCTTTTGATCTTTTGTTAATCAGAAGTCAGAAAATCTGCCAACCAGTCTCCAAGGGGTATGTTGCCCGGGTAACTGTGTAGTGGAGATCGATAGGAAGTCTCTCTCCTTGTAAAACACCGGTACTCAACTACGCCTGGTCAGACTGGAAGACAACCCCAACATACGTATAGTTGATAAAAGGCTAGACAGATGATTGTGACCGCATCGCAATCCCACAGAGTGATAAGTATGCGTTTTGTCACTTGAGATGCAGCAAAATCTTTACCATACTTTCATTACATATTTTTTTACATTAATATACTCTCTGCCCTACCTTTATGTGTTTTAGCGTGATGGTACGTAATTGTGTGTGCCCTTGCCCGAAAATTTAGGACCGAGTTATGCCAGCGAGAATTGAATTAGGATTGCGGCTATGAAAAACGCGTTAAACAGGTACGAAAGTACAACTACGTGAAACAGCTTTATCAATATTATATAGCAATCTGTTATTTTTAAATATATCATAGAAATATCCAGGCTGGTTGACGCTTCTCGTGAGTAAAAGGCTGGCTATTACCTCGGACAAAGGATCAGCATGGCGATCCGACGAGGTAATGCTGCCAGCCTCTTGGGCACGCTCCCAGTTGACAGTGATAGGGACGATTTTTTTTTTTTAATTTTTTTTTATTTATTTGTTTAATACTTTATGCACACAGCAACACACAGAATACAGACAAGAAGAAAAATAGCACAAAGGCATTTTTTGATGCCTTTTAGTTTTAGCTTTTGTACTAGAATAATTATTTAAATAAGTTAAATTATAACAATAGTGGGTTATTTATAACCGGGATGGTTGGCGTTCTTTCGGGGAGGCCTACGTTCAACAGTGGACGGTAATTGGCCGATATGATGAATCATCATAAGAAAGATATGGATACAAAACAAAACATTGTTTTATCTGATAACATACCAAGGGTAATGTACTTTAATCTGTTCTTACTACTTTCTTTATGTAGGTTTCTTTTGAATGAAATATATAATAATGTAAGCTTATCAAAATACATGATAAATAAAATGTGTTCGCTGATCTAATGGCCTAGCGCTGAACACAAAACGCTGTTACAGCCTTTTTATCGTCCCACTGCTGGGCACAGGCCTCCTCTCACATGGAGAAGGATTGAGCATTAATCACCACGCTTGCTCAATGCGGGTTGGTGATTTCAGACTTTATAGTCCAGGTTTCCTCAAGATGTTTTCCTTCACCTTTTTATCAGCCATTGGTGTCTAAGTATACTTAGAAAGTACATACAAACTTAGAAAAGTTGCATTGGTACTTGCCTGACCCTGGAATCGAACCCACGCCCTCATACTCGAAAGGTTGGTTCTTTACCCACTAGGCCACCACGACTACCAATCAACCACGAAATCAATGTTGAAATTGTTTCAGAGGAGATTTCAACTTAATTAAATATAAATAAAGACAAACACCATCATGTTTAATGTTGCTTTGTGAATCGTTCCGCTTTTCATAATTCCAGCATCTTCCAATTGAAAAGTTTAATCTGTATTTGTATTGACTAAATATTATTTTGAAAATGTTCATTACTAGCCATTTTCTCGCGGTTTCCTTCGCGTCCTGTGGGAATAAAAAAATATAAAACACAGTCTATGTATGTTACAAGGAAAAAGTTTATTTTGCCAACAGTGAAACAATTTTTCAAATCGATTCAGTAGTTCCGGAGCTTATAAGGAAAAAACAAACAAACAAAAAATGATTCTCTTTATTATATTGGCATAAAAGACAAACATCATCATGTTTAATGTTACTTTGTGAATCGTTCCGCTTTTCATAATTCCAACTTCTTCCAATTGAAAAGTTTAATCTGTATTTATTTAAGATTATGGACCGGAAAACTCTTTACTTATTATTGAGAAAATAATATTTTGGAAATATTTATTGTACAGCAAAGATTTTCTTTAGATTAGCGCTTGAATGCGCAAACAACCCAACATACAAACTCTTCACCTTTATAATATTAGTACAAAATCAGAACCAAAAGAATTGATCAGATACAACTACTTATAGACACGCGTTTTATAAAAAGTTTATAATCAAGGAATAGGGTAACCATAATTTAAGTATCGATATTATTAATGCCTAAAAGCCATTCTCACAATCACTATTAAATTAAAGCAAAAATTTATAAGATATTCTACCTATACCTATGCTGTTTTTATCCATGACAAAGTAGAATACTTGGACTCTAGCCTCAGCAAAAGGAAAGAGCTATTTAAATAAAAAATACGCAATAATAAGCAAATAGCAGATATTTCAATATGACGTAAATTTTGACCTGCTTAACTTAAATAAAAACTTTAAATGTAAATGTGACTACTTATATTACATTTTTACGTATATTACACACTACGCCTTCGTTTTCCTAATTAAACATGAATGCATGTTTTTAGACTATATATATTATTATATAGAAGTCTATACTTCTTACTTTTCTTTGAACATAAGCTCGTTTAAATAAGTCAAAAAAAAAACAATAACAAAGTCTCGAAATGAGCTTCATTATTAAACTGATTATTGAATAACAATTTCAGGATTAAAGACGGAAGTTTTAATAATATTTAGGGTCACCCTACTGAGCCGTTTCTCCTAACGACTCGGGTGACGGACTAAATCAAGTTTTCACAAAATTCTTATTCCATTTCTCGGGCTTTTAACGCTTTGCCAAATTATATTTATTGCGTGGAACAAATCGTGTTTTATTTTGTAAAAGCATTTATATTATTTTAAGTAATAACGTCGCGTAATTAATATCATTATGATCCTTAATTTTAAGTTTCAACTTTGACTGTCGTACCTCAACCTTGTTTACCTCAATATTTTTTTTTCTAAGGGCTAAAAGTTATCTTTGAATATTGATAAAGCCGTTTCAAAATCAGAGTCAACTTATCCGCGTGCAGGAATTAGTTCCCTCGCCCTTGGTACCTAACAATAGCTAGTATCAAATACTTGAATTCTAAAACAATCATTAAAACCTTTTCTATAAAGTGCAACGACACAAATAGCAACCGGTAAACCGGATCAAGTGAACGGCAGTGTAAAAAGGGTAATTTTTTCCTTTTTCTCCCTCAATGGTTAGAGCGAATAGCCCCCGAGGGTAAGAGAAACCTTTAATTGCAACGAACCTTGTCCTCTACCCTCGATACCGTTTTGTTATTTGTCATTGTTTCACACTCTTTATACTAAAGTTGGTGACTTTTTCTAACTACTTCAAAAATCATCAAATGACCCCTCCCGCTGTGGGTTAGCAGCGGTGAGGGAGTGACAGACTCTTACTGACTAAAAACCGTCGTGTTCCGTCATAGGCCTTTTATGTACCAGGGCCGCGGTAACTCTTTCGAACAATCCCGCAGCCCCGGCAGGCCTTGGCCCTACTGGACCCCGATGGAAAGTTGGCGACTGCCTCGTTGGTGTAGTGGTTGCAAAATTGACTTCTAAGCCCGTGGTTTACAGTTCCATTCCCGGGTCGGTCGGTTTCAGAAACTTTCACAAAGCAGGCCATAGTCTGGAAGTTGGTAGTTGATACACCCGTGTATCGGAGAGCATATAACTGTCAGTCCTGCGCCTGATCTCTCTCTCGTGTCGGATTGCGCTCCCATCGGGCTATGAGAGTGAAGGAATAGTGAGTGCACTTGTGTCTGCGCAAATGCTTGTGCACTGTAATATGTCTTACTAAAATTGGCAGTGAAGATTTTATAAATAAAAGAAACTAACTCGTCATTACTGTCTATTCTACCAACAAATTATATACTCTTTCAAACCTACTTAATAAGTATACCTAAACAATATTTATGATGCATTGTCATCGCTAAGCAAATATCTTACACAGGGCGCTACAAAATACCTTAGATTTTTTTCTAGGCTTGAGGATTGCTTGTTGATATTTTCGACCATGGTGGCTATTCTCTCTGAGGAAATCATCTACCTGCCCAGAACATAATATAGTGCACAATACGGAGGACAAAATAACTGGGTGCACAAGTATTTTAGCACATGGTAAGCGATTTATATCATCACTATAACAAAGCACCTGAAACAGAAGACAAGTCGCAATTGCGTTTCTGTATTTTTAAGAAATACCATACAGTATTTTTATGAAAAAAAATTAAATACTCTTTTAACTTTATGAGTTTTTTTGTAACACCTTGTATAATGTATTGGATTATTTAGATACCTTTTTACTACCTACGCAAAAATAACTATCACGCTGATAATTACATTGTAACTCAGGGAATTCCCCGCCTCAGTGTTGCCAGTAAAAACACCGCTCAAATAACTATCGGTAGATTTCAATACAGTAAATTCTTACTACCTACCAATGCAAAAATAACTATCACGCTGATAATTACATACCTACTTATATTGTAATTCAGGGAAGTCCCCGCCTGAGTGTTGCTAGTAAATATTACGGCTCAAATGACTTACAATTAATTTCTATAACCTATCTATCTATGCGGTTAGAGATTTAATTTTGCTTTAGCCTTTTAATAATTACGTCAAACTGGAAGTGGATATCATATATTTAGTTTGGAAAATACGAGGAAGATGACAAGTAATCGTTTCGTTATTGTCAAATGCCGTAGACTGGTTGGTTACGAGTGATGAATACCTAGTTTTGCAACTTTACGTTCGCCGTATGTAAATTAACATACAAGACTGTTATCCAATAATTTTGTTGTAATCATCGGATGGTGACAAAAAACTATTCTAAAACCTTCTCCCGGGTCTAAGTAACCTTCCATCAAATTTTCAGCCAAATCGGTCAAGCCGTTTTCATGTTATGTCATGTCGTGACAACGGAAAGCGGGTTTCATTCTTAAGATACAAAGGTATAGATATAGACATTTTATCCCGGTACGGGCAGTAGTTCCCACGGGACGTGGGCAAAGCCGCGGGAAAACGGCTAGTTTTTTTTTATAAAATTAGGTGCTAGCAGTCTCTACTCCCACTTTCCCTATTTTCCAATGAAAATACTTGTTTTATTGAAGTTTAAGATAGGAATTAAGTTACGTTTTAAAAGAAATAAAATAAAGCAACTCATACTGTAGCGATCTTCGTAGCATTTCACATTTGAAAAGTTCTTTATTTTTTTATTTTTAATGTATAAATTGTTTACAACCAATTTCAGTCATACCAACCAATCAAAAAACAACCTTTTGTTTTAACATATTTTGAAAGAAAGAACGTATTAACTTAGATACTATTAAATTGTTTCGAAAACAATACATTTCTCTATACATTATTTCGACATATTTATAGAAATAGGTAAGTAATATTTTATTCTACAAGAGTCAAGACCTATTCTATAAGAAAAATGTCTACACAATAAAGCATACAACAGATTCTTAAAAATTAAAGATTTAACATTTTAATGTTACCTATAATACTTCAACTAATTTTGGTACCTATTACAATATTTCTACTGGAGTACAATTTATGTAGCTTTTCATAAGCATAGTCCAAACTTAATTACAGAGTTGAATTGTCCATGGCACCCGGCAACTCCCGAGTACTATAAGACATTCGACTTCTAACAAACATTCTTGACTTATAAAACTTATATAACACTAAACCAACTAAAATTAATAATATCAATGCTACACACGTCTCCGTAAATATAGATTTTGAAGCTTCCGTAGTTGAAACTAATTTCTCGTTATTAGGACTTGTGGGCATGGCTTCAGTATGATATTGAATTAAAGAGAATTTACCTTCCAATTCATTCATAATATTTTGCTTTTCATCTGCTATGGTTTTTTCTAATTCTTTTCTTATTTTGTTTATGTATGGAATCAAATCTGTATTTTGAGAGCCATTGACGCCTAAAAGAACTGACGGCGTAGTGGCAACAGTAGTCACAGTATTTTCTTTCAATGAATTCAATATTTTCTTCAACAACATATTTGTATTGTTATTAGAATCTATTACTTTGGATGTCAAGTTAGCTAGCTGTACGAAGTTTTCGTTAATTATGATGTTAGACTTTTCAATAGCATTTGTTAAGTTTTCTATAGCATGGTCATTATTATCCTGAACGTTAGTATTTTGGCTCATATTATACAAAATGTTTCTTATATCTAAAAGCACCCCATTCTTTTCAGTGACGTCACTGATAGTCGTTGTTGAATTAACAATCGGACGGTCTTGATCTTTATTACAGGTTATTCCATCAATATTTTCACTACTATGTTCATCAATATTAATAGCTGTTATTTCAAAAGGAACGCCTCTTTTCTTAAGTATTACTAAAATGTGGCAAGGCAATGGATTGTCTCCTATACTCAACTTCGATAAGCCTGAAAATTCTTCGGCGTTAACATAATTAATTTGGTTATGATCAACAATCAGCTCAGTTAAACTTTTTACTTCATAAAATCTTTCACTTTGCAAATCTTTGATGTTATTATATGACATGTCTAGAGTACCCAAGTAGATGAGGCCACGAAACACTCCATAACTGATAGCTGATAAGTAATTGTGAGAAATATTTAATGAAAATAGGAGTTCATTGTCTTTGAATGCTCCCGGTTGGATGAAGGATATTTTATTGAAGCTCAGATCTAAATATCTGAGAGTGCTTATTCCTGCGAAAGCTCCTACGTCTATCCTCGATATACTATTGTTCCTCAATCCCAAAGTACTCATGTGAGTGAACGCGCTCAGATTCAAAGCGCTTATGTTATTTAGACCTGCGTCTGCTATCTCTACTTCAGTAATTGTTGATTCGTCAAACTGAGTGAAATGAACAGCAGTTTTGATCCCGGATAGTTTTAAAATATCTAAACTTTTCATTTTTTCCAACAATGTACTCCTGAACTGAAGTTTTTCATTATAGGAAAGATCTAAGCAACGCAATTCAATCAGACTGTTGAATGATTCATTGTGAATGTTTTCTATTAAGTTGGAAGCTAAGTTCAATTTAGTTAAGCCTGATATTCCATACAATGTGGTAGAAGAAATTTCTTTGATTAAATTATTATTTAAAAATAGAGCGCTTAATCCTACTAAATCTGTCATGTTCACAGAGAAGTATTCTAGTTCATTATACGATAGATCAAGCGTTTCAATATACCCAGTGTGAGCAAAAACGTTATATTGTAAATCTTTAATTTTACTATGTGACATGTTCAGTTCTTTTAATTCACTCATTTCGTTGAATGATGCGTTTTGCACAGTTGTCAGTAAATTGCCAGAAATATCAAGGCTGGGCAATGAAACTAAGCCATTGAATGTGTCAGTTTGTAATGTCCCCGACAAAGGGTTATTAGACAGTCGCAAACTGATCAGACTTCTCAACGATACGAACGAACTCGGTTCCAACTGGGCAATGGCGTTTTGGGATACATCCAAAAATGCTAAACTACTTAAACTTTGAAAGTGTTCGTGTTTTATTTGCACCAGTTGATTATTTCTCAGAAACAAGGTCTGAAGATATGTCAGGTCCGCCTTGTCGAAGTCAATGCTAGCGATTTTGTTGTTAGATAAATCCAGCAGTGTCAAACCAGTTAATGTCTTAAAGCACATGTTCGATAGTGAAGAAATATCATTGTTATTGAGATACAAAGATTCAAGTTTTACAAGACCTTTGAAAGCGTAATCTTCTATTGCCGTCAATAATTGAAAACTTAAATCCAATGTGGTTACGTCGATACCTTCAAACATGCCCCTTGATAGCGAACCTTCTAATATATTTTCACTAACTGAAAACTCCTTGATTGTTTTATTTTTGAACAAGTCTTTAGGCAGAGACTTCAGTTTATTCGTCGAGAGATTGATAATACTTAAAGATCTCAAATTAGCAAACGCATCTTTGTTCGCAACTTCTAACTCATTATGGCTTAAATCTAAACTGTACAACAGAACCATATTTTGGAACACATTAAAACCTATTGTTTTGATAGAGTTTGAACTCAAATCAAGAATCTCAAGTTTGTTTAACTTTTCAAAGTCGCTTTCTTTTAGATCTTTTATTCTGTTGCCACTGAGGCTTAGAACTTTTAGCTCACTGAATCTGAAGAGTGAGGAATTGATGTCTGTTAATCTGTTGTTGGACAAATTGAGATGTAACAGACTCCTGCTGCCTTCGAAGGTAAACGGACTCAGACCTTCAATGTAGTTGTGCGACAAATCTAACGTTTGCAGATCATCAATTTTATCAAAAACAGCATCGGGAATCTTAACCAAGTAATTATGTGACATATTGAGTTTTTTTAACATATTGTAAGGATGCGTGAAAGCCTCGACTTTGATATCACTTATCCTGTTGTACGAAAAATCTATTTCACGTAACTTACTTAAGACGTTCATGTTGGACAAAACAGCTGTTTTTAAATGGTTCCGCGACATGTTGAGAACGGCAAGGTTTTCCATACTTTTGAGGACTGGAGTATGTTGATAATTGTTGTTGCTTAAATCTAAAGAGTATACGATATGTAGTAGCTCGTCGCCACTTCTTCTGGTTAAAGGAAGTGAGCCAAGATTGTGCTGTGCTGACTGTATAACAACATGTACGGGGTACATTTGATATCCTGCGTAGTTTATGCTTTCGTAACTGGGGCATTCGGCGGTATCGATTCCAGGCATACTATGGTAATTGCGTCGATAGTAGTTCCAGCCGAAATTGTCAGTCAAGTAGTCCATGCAGTGTAGGATGTAGCGGCATTCTTGAGAGTCGAGCTCTTGAGTGCATTGCTGTGACGTCGCTATTAAGTTCGCGATGATGAGGCCTACAAATAATAAATATAGGATAGTTATATTCCTCTCACAGCGGTAGAATCTTGTCCGAAATTAAGTAGAGCCAAGACATCATGAGCATACCTACTTATATAGATACACCTAGATTGCATGTCTGGCAGATACACTCAACTACTACCTCAAATTAATTAAAATGGAACCCGCTGTGGAAACAACTCTACGCATACATTTAAAAAGTAAGTCCTCTCGAAAGAAAATATGTATATAAATTGATATCAATATACTGTATACATAGTTAGGGTGCGTCTACACGGTGCATGTAGCTGGAGCAAGTTAACATGCGCAAGTGACAAGAGCACGCGGGTGGGTATTTAGCTTTGGTACATGCGCGGGTCGCTGGACCCGCACGTTTTTAAATGCATATAACCTGCGCATGTGCCTCAACATGCGCAAGCTACTTGCACCGTGCAGATGCATCCTTATTTGCACATTTGGGACTTAAAATATAAACAATAACGTTAAATTTGATAAATATGTTTTACTTCACGGAAGCGGTGTGCCATACATACTTGTGAGAGTAGGTACGTATAGAACATTATATTCACCCAGTCATACAAATACAGTGTGTATGTATTTACATACACAGGTACGACTGTCCCGCTTTCGTGAAATAAAAATCTAAACAAGAAATACTTACAAAAAAATATTCGATACTCCATTATGATGTCATACCTGCAAAATGAAAGATTTTTTTGTAATTTTGTCAGCTGCTTTATTTAATGAGAACCATATTTTTTGAAGTCGGTTAAATAGATTTTCTTCAATAGAGTTTACCAGCCAGTTCAATAGGGAAACTTAACGGTACTCCGAAATAGTATTTTTTATTGTAATCTTTGTTGTTTTAACTGACTTCCCAAAAAAAAGGAAATTATCAATGCTGACGTTAGTATTTCTTTTGTATTGTAATAAGACAATAAGTGATCAGTTTCTTTTCTGATGTCACTTCGAGTGATAAGTAAGTTTTTGTTTTGTTTACCTGGAAATGTTAGTAGGTACCTTACTAACATTTCCAGGTACAAATAAAAACAAATCTTGAATTGTCTTTGTCATGTAATTGTAAGATAAAACTTTTTAAAACTACGGTTAAAAAAAATATAATCCAGGAACATCAAAACTCTTCCCTACATATACCTATACCAAATTTCAGGTCACACGCAACAGCCGATTTACCGTGAAAACCTCTTCAAAATAAAGGTTAAGAATACTGCTTAACACGAAAGTCGCTCATTGAAATCTATCAACAATTTTAAACATACATACATAGGTACTTAGTCCAAAATAAATGTTCAAAAGTACTTACAGAGATAAAATATTTTTCTTAACATAAAAATAACAACTGTTTATATAAATGACTCCTATGTCCGTTCTCTTGTTACACTGGCGACTAAATGCGAGAATTGCGCATTATTTCTTAGGGTTCAGTCGAGTAATTTTAAATCGATATTGTTTTTTATCAGTCAGAATTCGGCAAAAAGTACTTTGGATCATCATCCGTTCAGCCTTATCCCATACAACGCGAACGACATACGCTATGGTCGGCTTCCAGGCTAGCTGGATGAAGCTGAGTACCAGGGTTTTACATGGAGCAATTGTCTATCTATCTCAACCCAGTTACCTGGGCAAGTGGTACCTATCTATCATCAAACATAATATTTATCTTAGCCTATGTTCACCGGAAATAATGCAGCTACCCAGTGAAAGATTTTTTTTAATCGGTCAAGTAAGTAGTTACGGAGCCTATTCGTGAAACAAACAAACAATCAAATATTTTTAATATTAGTGTACATAACGCAAAAGTTAGTAAGTATAACAACTTACTATTATTTATTACTTTCAATATATTACATACCAACACTTATTTAGTGGTCTTCATTATAATTTTACATTAACTACCATGGTTTGATACGGATCCATGGCCGTTACAAACAGATCACGCTTGGCAGTTTTATCAGTAAAGCTGACAGGACGTAGCATCAGTTATCGTAACACACACAAACATACATTTACTATAGCATTAATTAATAACAATTTTAATGCACTTTTGACCAACTTGACAAGCAAATGATTAGAATTGAATAATTATCGTCATTTATTTTTATAATGATAATTAAACTAAGTCAAATAATTCAATGGCTAATGGCTGATAAAAGCAAGGATCAGGGTAGTGAAGATTGTCTGTGAATATCTATCATTATCATCTCCCGAGCCTTTTCCCAACTATAATGGGGTCGGCTTAACTGGATGCAGCTGCGTACCAGTGTTTTACAAGGAGCGACAGCCTATCTGACCGAATATCTATACTATTTATCTAATATTATAAAGTAGAAGACTTTGTTTCAATGTGCTACCTCAGGAACTGGACTGATTTGAAAAAATATTCAAGTCTTGAGCTTTTATAAAAGCAGGTTTTAGACTAGGTACTTCTTATTCGGGTACCTATGTGGAGTTATTCCCACGATACGTAGGCCGAGCGAAGAAAGCCACGTAATAAGTCGTAAAAATATAACTTTTAATCACATAATTGACACTTTAAGGGTGATTATGGACATTTGAGCATCAGGAAGTCAGAAGCCGGAAAGTCTGACATCCAGTCTTACCAAGGGGTATCGGCCCGGGTAACTTAAGGCTCCCAAACTACTATACTGATTTAAAGATTCCATCACTGTTGGAAAGCTTCACTCTTCCCAAGTAACATAGGCCAAATTTTATCCCAGTATGGGCAGTAGTTCCCACGAGACGCGGGTGAAACCGCGGTAAAACTTAAAATAGATTATAGAAACACTTAAATATTTGCATGACTAAATTATAAGTTGAATACAGTGAGACTATTTTTTCTTTTTCTTTACTGTATACACCATCATAATGTAGGTACTAGGTACCTATATTCTGGCAAATAAATACATTTCATTTCAAACGGCTATTTGTTAATACAATGGCAACTTTGTGTCGAACATTATCTTGCGTTAAACACTATAACATTGTCTAGTTGTCAGTACATATGTCAGTTATTTCTTTGTTTCGTTTAAAACGTGTTTATCTTAACGTAGGTTCGAGACGAGTTACCAATACTGCTATACTTACAATTCAATATCTATAGCTAGCTACAAATATATTACCTTACATAATATAAAGCTGAGGAGTTTGTTTGATGATCACGCCAATCTCAAGAACTATTTGACCGAATTGGAAAATTCTTTCTAAATGTTGTGTTTCTGTTAGGTAGATAGCCCATACTAGACCTTTTATCGGGATGCGCGAAGTAGTTTCCAAGGGGCTTTTTCATAATCCTAAATTACAATCCTAACTAATATCATAAATGTGAAAGTAACTCTGTCTGTCTGTCTTTTCTTCACGCCCAAACTACTGAACCAATTTGTGTGAAATTTGGTACAGACATAGTTTGGAACTTGAGAAAGGACATAGATTAGTTTTTGATATGATTGAAAAGAAAAACAACAATATAATAACGGTTATAATTATAACTTTATTGAACACAATATTACTATATTATTACAAAATACATTAGTAAATACTGGGGTGAATATTTATATCTACGAGTACTTACATGTTAGCAAATAAATTCAATTCTAATACCTCTAACATTTCAGGTTAAACTGGGTATGATTCCCATTTATGACTACAAGTAGATCCCCATTTAGAACTACATAATATATCGATTATTCGCAGGCATTTTCATACAAATTGTCATTTACGTATTTATTTCATATAGGTACAAGATTATAACTTGAAGTTATTAAAAGTAGTATTTAACTTGAAGTTAAACAGCGAGTAACCGAAGACATAAATCCTAAAAAGTAACAAAATCTCAGTTTTCAAAGTGATGAAAATCTAAAAGTTCTCTTCAAAATGGTAGTCGTTACAGAATTTTGACCGAGTCTCTGCGTAGAAACCATTTTTAGATTTCAGCGGCTCACGCAGGAGCCAGTGAGGTAGGTAATTTCCTGAACCTGTGTCTGTAAATGCGCATACTCAGGTACGGAACCTAGCTGCAGACCGCTATAGAGTTTTGCGACAAATATCTTGCATACTAATTCTATAAAAATGTACTAAACAATTCACTCAAAATAATAAACAAGATAAATAAGTACCCACTTCATAATCTTCCTCAAATACATACACTTTAAAGCTAAACACTGAAATCCAGACATATGAAGCTTATTTAAACTTTCGATTTTTCCATTTGTTGCTGAAAAAACTTCCTAAAGTAATAATTTTGTTGCCGCACCTCTTCTAGAATCTTTTGACTGGTTACCAACAAACGCTCGTCAGCCAGTACGTTTTGAGAAGCACCGGTTAATCTCTCAGACTCGTCAGCTATACAGGGGATACCTTCTAAAGTATTCTTGCCTTTGCCACCAACCAACGCTGTAGGTCTTACTCTAGTGTACCCGTTGTTGTAATCTTTCAAAGCCCGTCCCAACCACTCGCAAGTCAGGTTGTTATTGTCAACATACAACGTCAAATCAACCTTGTGCCCGTACCAACTGTTCATGTCCAAAAAAATCATGTCATTCGATCTCAAAGACAACACGTGTAGATACTTCAAGTCCAATAAATACTTTGAATCTAAATAAGTAATCCTGTTGTAGGATAAATCCAGGTTCGAGAGATCAGTTAGACCTTGGAATGCTCCGTACTCTAACTTCGTCAACTGATTGTTGCCCAGCCGAAGCGTTTTCAAATGGGGCACTCTTTTGAAAGTCGCCGGACCTATGCTTTGTATTTTGTTGCAAGTCAAGTCTAGATACATAAGGGTCGACTCGGGTAGCAAGAGTGATGTCGAGTTCAGATCTTCAATTTGATTGACGCTCATGTCAAGTTGTTTCAGTTCTGTTTGATGGCTAAGGTCTACTAGTGTTGGATCTGATATAATATTTGACCGTAATATTAGTTTCTCTAGTCTTATGCCTTCCCCGTGTGGTATATGAAGCTTGAACAATCCGTTATTGGAAAGGTCTAAGCTACCACCTTCCGGGTGGAACATTCTTATGTAAATATTATCAAGTTTAGCAATTTCGTTGAAAGTCATGTTAACATATTTCAAATTGTAATTGTTGTTGAAAGTCATATCGGGTATATAGTTAATGTTGTTGTGAGACAAATCAAGGTTCTGCAAGTTTGTCATGTATACGAAACTTTCGTAATACAAATGGGAAATGTAGTTACCACTCAGGTTCAAGCATTTGATGTCAGCGAGATCATTGGCGTCGACTCTAAAGTCAATGAGCTTGTTTTTAGATAAGTCAAGAGTAACGAGTCGCATCAAGGATTGGAATGCGTTGTATTCAATGTTTGAAATCACATTCGATGATAAATCTAGTTCAGTAACTATGTTTATATTCATATTTTTTTCTAAATTCCTGGCAAATCTAGAAAAAATCTCATTGGAAGTTGCGTTTGGTAAATTAGTAATGTGATTACCAGTGAGAATGATTTTACAAAAGGAATGGTTACCGAAATGGTTCCAGTGCCTTGAGAACATGATCGGCTCAATTTGTTCCAACTGGTTCCATGAAATATCAAAGGTTTCTAAGTGTTTAATAATCATGAGTGACTCTTCATTTATGCGTTGTATAGAATTGCCTCTCAAATACAGATGTTTCAAGTTTTGTAAACTGTTTACAGCACCATTCAAATCCTTGATTCTGTTATTATTCAATCTTAACTTTTCTAGTTTAGTAAGATTGAAAAATGGCTCCTCAGTTAAATCAGAAATAGCATTAAATGACAGATCAAGTTCTACCAAAGAGGATAGTTCACCGAAAGCGTCACCTGGTAACATCTCGATAGCATTGTATGCAAGTGAGAGTACTTTAAGTTTATTTGGTTGATTTTCGAATTGGAAGAGTTCAGAAATGTCAGTTAACCTATTGTGTGACAGATTAAGAGTAATGAGACTGTTTAAGTAATAGAAGGGTCCACCTGATATGTTCTGGATGCAGTTGTTGACGAGTACTAAGTTTTGTAGTTTGGTAGTGTAGGAGAGCAGGGTTAGTTTAGCGTGTTGCCATTGTCCTGTCATTTTGAGGCTGGTGATTGTATTGAGGAATTCTAAGTCTGTGGTTTCGTCGAAACTGTCGACGGCGTCAGTGATGGTGACTTCAACGTTGACGGGGAAGTTGGTAGCTTCGGTGCACTCGATGGGGAGGCGAACTCCTCGGATGTCACCGGTGCAGTGGATGCGGAAGGAGCACGGACCAATACCGTGGATCAGTTCATCGGGGCAGTAGCATGACGATAGCACCGCACTCGTCATGATGACGAGAAGATGGATGTATACTGTAAAAAGTTAAAGGTATATTTGCATTTGGTATTTTATTATGTTGTCAGACTAAAATGTGTTACTTTACTAAAATATTTAAAGTAATTTAATTTGAATTTGGGACTGGTACAAATAATCTTAGGACTGCGTTCGAATCAATGCAATCGACCAATGGTAGAATGAATTGGAAGACGATCCTTATGGTCGACTTATTAATCATAGAGGGACGTTTATTTGTTACGTTAAAACAGCTGGAGCGATTAAAATGGCATTAATTAGGAACGGAGATATTGATATAGTTTATTGTATTCTACAATGTACTTAAGATGGAAATATAAAATAGTTGTGATGGGCCCAACAAGCTAGACAATTGAAAGGTATAGAACTAATCGTTACAAGAATATTATGCACGTACCTTGAATCATAGTGTATATCTTGCTCTTGTTCCAATCCGTATACAGAATCTGAAAAAATAGGGATTTTTTAAAGATGAATATTTTATAAAGAGCAAAACTGAAGTACCTATCTATTTTAATAATATTAATTAACGTTATATTAGAAACTAGCTGTTACCCGCGGTTCCACTGGCGACCCGAAGGAACTACTTCCCGCACCCGGATAACTTACCTATTTCTTTTATCAGGCTCTAGAGTCTAGAGTTTGATACAGGGTTAGACTCTAACCCAGTACCAAACTATTTTATTATTTCTATATTTTTGTCCCAGTAATTCAGAAATGAAACCCGGGCCGATGGACAGAGTAACTTTGGCAATGGCATAGTATAGAAATATAAAAAGTATAGAAATGAAATACTATCATTAAATAAAGGTTAAAAATGTTAATGTCATGTACAATGAAATAGGCCCAATAATTTCAAGAAGTTACTTATTACTACAATTCTATGAATAAAAAAACGCTTGTAGCGGGCGATAAATGAACACTCGTTAGAAATTTTGCTGTGTCGTTAGAAGTGCATAATGATGTTACTGGAATGACATTCTACATTGTATGCAACTCGTAGCATATCTATACTAATATAAGTAAGATGTTTGTTTTTGTTTAACCCTAGAAGCTCCAAACTACTAGACCGATTTGAAAAACTCATTCACTATGTGGAAGCTCGATTACCCCCGAGTTACAGAGGCTATATTTTATCTGGGTACGGGCAGTAGTTACCACGGGACGCGGATGAAACCGCGGGAAAACAGCTAGTACAACATAGTTCCAAAACTGAGTTAATTAAATTACTTAAAAAAACACTTCCTAAATCTATACATTTCCTAAGAAGCCATCGGAAATATATAATACATTAAAGATATCTATTGGAACCGTAAATAATTCCTACACTTCACTCACTGCCTTTAAAACACATACAAACATATTTAATACACATTTATTCTTTACAAAGTGCTGATTCCGAGTTTTGTATTCCAATTCGGAAGTTCAAGTAAATCAAAGCCTGAGTTATCAGAATGCGTTCAAATCTACTTGTCGAAAATCGCACAATTCATTACCGAAAATAATACGTTATCTGGCGGTTTAAAAATCGGCCCATAATGTTTTTTGTAATGAATCTAAGAAGTAAAACCTCATTTCATGAAGAAAAAGCCTACAGGAAAGTTAAACCGCACTCGAAATTGAACTTTTGTTTTGTGATAAATATCTATTAAGACGAAAATGCACTAGATTCTTTACTATTTTTAAAAATACCTAATTAGAAATCAAATCATTTATTTAATTTAGGCCTTTACAAGCACTTATGAACGTCAAAAATTATAAATAGGTTTGATTCTAGTTGCTCATTCCAAAAGTAGCTTCCTATGGAGAAGAACGAGCAAGAAACTCCATGATGTTCAAAATAGTTTAACTTTTTTATACAGTGTACTAAAATAATTTAAGAATAAATATTAAACTGCTCACCTGTATCCATATGTTACGACGCAGTTGTCTAAAACACAAGGTCCAAGTCCAAATGAATTCAATTCTTGGTATTCTGCTGAGCCCGTGTTATAAGACACTGGTTACACATAGATTATTTAATTAGAATAAACGGACGCTTGTACTATATGTGCCTACGACTGTTGTGTCTCAGAGAGGACTTATTTTTTGTAAATCAATGCTTAGGCATCTCAACCTTATGGCAAGAAAAAAATTATGAGTCTGCTTTAAAATAAAACAGAGTACATGTTTTCTTAGCCTTTTTATACTAGGTATATAGATACTAATATAATAAAGAGATAAAACTTTTTGTTAATTCGTTCGTACCCCAGCAGATCCGCTTGCCCAAATCTGTCAAATTTTACCAATCGAATGTTAACCTTCCTCTATTGTGATTAGGTAAAAAATCTATTGGAGAAAATCAGAGGTTGGTTGATGTGTTGTCCCAGGTACCCTAAAGGTTCCAAAACTACTGATATGACTATCCCTGGGTAACATAAGATATAATTTGTTCGGTTTCGGAAAGAAGGTTAAATTTTGTCCGGGCACGAAAAGAAAGAAAAATCATTTACAATCTTTAAGTTGTGGTGAGTCAGAGGCTAATGATCCCGCTTTTTGAGTACCTATGTACGTAGTCCAATTTCGAAGCACGTAGTACTTCCAAACATAACCATATTTGTTAACTTGAAAAGTATTTACTCATTTTATCCTTTGTAGACACCACTCAATCAAAAAAACTATAATCCTCTTATCCTGCCTTATCTATATTAATACTAGCTTCCGCCAGCGGCTTCGCCCGCGTGGTGTGTTGATAAAAAGTAGCCTATGTGTTAACCCAGGGTATCACCTATCTACATACCAAATTTCAATCAAATCGGTCCACCCGTTTTTGCGTGATTGAATAACAAACATATATCCATACATTCTCACAAACTTTCACATTTATAATATAAGTAGGATTACCTACACAGCTTAAGAATTTGTTTGTTTGCTAATCTCAAGTCTGAATTGGATCCATTTATCAAATAGGCTTTTTGTCTAGGTGTGCGAAGTAGTTCTTCCTTCGAAGGTGAAATCGCGTTTGGGAGCTAGCCTTTGAAAGAAAAGGCCTTGATACAATAAAACCACTGTTTTTTTTTTTACCTTTATTGTTCGTTATTCAGAGTCTTCAAAGTCCTCAAACTGGGGGTATTCGTCCCCATAATCCACGGGGAACATAGCAGCGCATTCCTCTTCGCCTGTAGAACAGTCGCGACTGACGTGTAGTGGGTTCAAGTCCATAAGATGTAGTAACGGCACATCTACTACTACGGATAACATAAATGCTAGTTTCACTTGATCCCTGGAAAAAAGTGGCTTTATAATATCCAGTTTTTTAATAAGAATAGCTTTTTTTATGTTGGGGTCATGGAGAACAAAATGACTAGCGGAGGTGCCATAACGAAATCTCCTAAGAAAGCAGCTCGCCAAAATGCGAGTGCGCGGAGGACAAGGAACGTTACTGTCTTCGTCCATATACGCCTTCTTTGGACCCGATCATTATTGTAATACCAAAAATCGTTGACAACGTGTCTCAAAGAACCCGGACGCCTTGTAAGTTGACTCGTAACTGATCGTTTTGTTAGGCCCACCGTACGTATTTGACCTAGAAGAAGGGGCATGACCTACCTGCATTATGGCATCTCCACTCATCTTTTCTTACTCCGTGATTGGGGTTGACCAGTGTTTTACAGAGCTCCTAGCTAGGTTAAAACCGCAAGGATGGATCGATCATAAGATTAAACAAACACTTATGCCCGTTTTCACCAACAATCTCTTAACGTTTCCCTAAATGTCACTTAGAATAAGGGCTCCCCCAATAATAAAGGTTATAAGGGACACTTAAACTTTGGTGAAAACGAAATTCGTATATTAAGTGTTCCCTAAATGCTCCTAAGGGAATCCTAAATTTAGGTATTTTTGGTTAAAATGGGCATTAGTGCCTCTCTTGGGTATAAAACCTCTATGATACATCTCATCTCTAGATTTCGATGAGACAAGATTGGACTTTGACCAATAATATAATTAAAAAAGAAAGGTAAGGACTAATAAAAAATGAGCATAAAATGCATAATATCGCGTCTGTACCAAAGTTCATACTTACACAGAGTTTTACTTCTATTGTATAGAAAAAAACTTTTTACAAGAAAATGCGACTTCTAGGTATACCTACTTAAAACCTTCAGCTAAATCTGACAAACACTATGCTGAAACCGCATCAAAATGGGTTCATACAAACGTGAGATTACCGCGTACAAACATACATAGGTACATACAAGTCAAACGAAGGACTCCTTTTTTGAAGTCGGTTAAAACAACCTTACTTTTTATTTTCTGGTGTTATGAATGCGAATAGTTGTGAGGTCATAAGGTGCAGATATATTTAGATATTGTTTACTTACAAATTCGTCGAACTGCTATCTAAAGTGTCATATTGTTTCACCGAGTAAGCAATGTGGACACTTTTGTATGGCGATGACGCTTTGAATATACCCATCTGTAAATATAGTTTGGTTGTGTACGTAAATATTTACCACACGCAATACCATTATATTATACCTAGCTAATTACCTAAGTAATTTTATATATAATACTAGCTGGTGCCCGCGACTTCGTCTGCGCAGGTTTAGTATTTCGAACAATATGTTTACAAATTGTAGCCTATGTGTTATTCTGATGTATAAGCTATATTATTGCAAAGTTTCATTAAAATCCATTCAGTAGTTTTTGCGTGAAAGAGTAACAAACATCCATACATCCATTACATCCATACATACAAACTTTCGCGTTTATAATATTATAGTAGGATGAGTTGGTAAGCCCTATAGCGTGGAGCGTTTATGTATCTAATCATTATTATTTTTGGACAAAACGCTCCATGCTTTCTTCATCAAACTAAATGTCCGAATTATTTTTTAATTTTTTAAAAGCGTGTTTTTTAGTTTTTTAAACTATTATTTTTATTTTACACTTTTTTTTTAACAGCAAACCCTTTCATTTGATACCCATGTCATGGGGGTGGAATTCAAATAGCCAGTCCGCCATTTTGGGGAGGCCGCCATATTAGATTTGTAATGACGTTTTTTAGCTAGTCATGTTTTGACATCAGAACTAAAGCGTGTGCAAAATTTCACTCTAATCCACAGGGGACCAGAAAGTGGGTCAAATTAAGATTCCAAGATTTTCTTACATACATAGTTACAAGTGAAGCTAATATAAGCGTGTTGAAATGGCTAGTTGAAGCTAGTTGGTAATACTTACATGTATGACAGCATGTTTGAAAGGCTTGATGGCTTCTATAGCCTTGTGTCGTTTGCTGATCTCCAGTAACACAAGTACATGTTTTGGCAGGAACTCGGGTTGCGGAGTCACGCGCTCGAGAACCAACTGGATTGGTAAAAAAGTCAGTTGATTATAAAGGACAGATCAGTGAGCAAGAAACTAAACTTACATAAGTTAGGTAAACTGAAATCTAAATTACAGCAGGTATCTCAGAAATAAAAACATGCGCAAGGCGATATTTTACCGGCTTTTTATAACATTCTCGATGTCATGAAAAATCAAACTGCGAATAATTTAGGGTGGTTTTCACGTGCAGGTCCAGCGACTGCGTACTCTGTTGCGTGCGCGTGGGGCACAGGGCACTGCATGCACTGTGCAGACGCACCCTTATCGAAACTGTCTAAACAGTGTCAAAACGTTACCTGCATACATACATGGGCTGAGAAACATATTACCCTCCTTTGCATTGGCGCAGTCTGGTAAAAAAGAGGTTCTTCGAAGGTTAGACCTGATCCGCCATGTTCCTTCTAGAGTTCTCATATACCAGGGCCGCAGTAACTCTTACGAACAATCCCGCAGCCCACTTACCAGGATTCTTATAAAGACTTACAAACCCGCAGTCCACTTATTAACAGAATTCTTATAAAGACTTACCTTTGGGAACAACACAGCCAGACCATTGGATTTAGCGATATCATTCGGCGGTGCATAGAACCCAGGTATGAGTAACCCTGGTGGAGGCAAGTATTCCTCTGGTTCCTCTTCTATCATACTTTCTTCTTCTTCCTCCTCAACTGTTACCTTGGATAAATACAGTGAAAATGCAACAACTTGTGACGCTTGGATAAAAAGAACATGTGCCCCACTTGTCTCGAGTCAAAATTTAAATCGCAATCATTTCAGCCGTTTAGGCCGTTTGTACGTAAAGACGCCACCGTATAGTTAGAATGGGATACTCTAAGCCGAAGACCCATGTGGTACGTGGCATATTATTACGTAATATCTCGACATCTGCCGTCTGCCAATGAGGACGGAGCAACTCATTGAAAGAGAAACATTTATTTGCTTAGAACATAGGTGGTACCAGTTTTTACAAAGGTTAAAAGTTCTAGCTATTACTGCAACTCTTAACATTCCAGAACCATATTTCAATAAACCACCTGTATCTAAATAATGAAGTTACCTTCAAATACTCACTTCAGGTTCTTCCTCGTCTGATAATTCATCATCAGGCTCCTGCTTCAGTTTTTCTAAAGCAGATAAGTCCTGAAATATATTTCTTTGTGTATCGTTACAGCATTAATTGCACATAATTTATTGAAAGTGAAATAAGAAATAACGTAATTTATTGCCCTAAAATGGAATGGATTTAAAACAGGTTTGCCCCATTCATGAAATCCCGCTAATGTTATAAATACGAAATATTGTTTGTATGAATATTTTTTCCTCTTTCACGCAAAACACACTTCTTATCCGTGTGTGGGAAACAGTTCCTTCATCAAATAAATGTACTTACACCTGCTTTTAATAAGTCCAATTTCCGTTGTTCCTTCTCCTTCCTCTTGGCTTCCAAAGCCTCTTCCTTAGCTAGTCGAGCCAAACGACGGGTTTCGGATAGGAAATTTGCTTGCTTCTCTCTTAGTTCTTCCTAAGAATGATAGAGTATTATTTTCTTCTATGGTTATTTCAAAAATATAATATTTTATTCTACGTGCGACCCATTCTCTCTCTCTCTTTCCTGCTATGTATCCCACATGGTGGTGGGGTCAGCTTTCCTTATTTTTCTTCTCCACTTCGCTCTATCCATGACGTCGCTCATGCGACGTGCGACCCATTCTGCAAGGTAAAAAAACTGAAGCACGGTTTCAGGTATCATCGTTTACATGGGTCCCGACAGTTGGTCCTGTGTTTGTACAGATGCAAGAAGTTCAATCAACTAGAATCTGTTTTTTACTAATCAAATATTATAGATACCTGCCACTATGGCGATAAGGTTGAAAATCGATTGACAGATTAAGGTAGGCTGATTAGCTGTCATCTGTACGAATCAAGCGTTCCCGCTCGAATATACATACCTTAGATCTGACAGTTTATTTAGATCTTTTATGACTTCGATAATATATAATTTTTCAATTTTGAGTACATACAGATAATTCAAAGCATATACAATAACAGCTCAGGTAGAGTAAAATTGGAAAAAATCGGTCCTAGATTTCCCATACAAAGAGGAGTAAGACAGGGCGACCCGATGTCCCCGACACTGTTCATCGCTATCTTGGAGCATGTAATAAAGAAGCTTGACTGGAAAAACTGCGGCCTATATATCGGGGAAAAGTACTTGTGCCATCTCCGTATCGCGGACGATATAGTTCTTCTCTCTGAATCAAGTACCCAACTACAATACATGCAAACAAATCGGCTTAGAGATGAATCTAACTAAAACGATGTTAATGACAAACAGTAGAGCGAAGCCCACAATCTTAGTTGACAACAAAACTTTAAATTATACAGATAAATATATTTACTTGGGTAAACAAATCAGCTTTAATAAAACAAACAACGACCAAGAGGTAGAAAGACGGATACAACTCACCTGGAATAAATATTGGAGCCTGAAAGAAATATTTAAAAGCAATATGGCGATACAAATTAAATCTAAGGTCATGACATCTTGCCTCCTACCATGTTTAACGTACGCCTGTCAAACCTGGAGATTCACAAGCAATATAAGACACAAAATATCTACATGTCAACGAGGCATGGAGCGCAGTATGCTCAACATAAGAAAAATACAAAAAATACGACATACTGAAATCAGACAAACTACAAAAGCTACTGACGCTCTAAACCAGTCTCTAAAACTCAAATGGAAGTGGGCGGGACATGTAGCGCGACTTCAAGACCAGAGGTGGACAAGGAGAGTAACGTCATGGACCGGCCCTCTGGGCAAGCGCTGCAGAGGAAGGCCGCTTACGAGATGGCACGACGAGATCGTTAGGACGGCTGGCCATGACTGGATTCAGAAAGCCCTGAATAGAGAGCAATGGAAATCGTTGGAGGAGGCCTTCACCCGAGCAGGGGTTCTGGATAACAAACCAAATACTGAACAAAGCACTTAAAATTACTTTAAATATATCTAAATTCATTAAAACAAGAAACGAATTGATTTAAGTTTAGATAAAAATAAAAAAATCTAATGTTATTTAAGTTTTCTTTTTCCATGAAATATAAGGCTTTTTTATTTTTATTTATTTATTTATGACTTCGATAAAACACAGAACTAGAGGTATAATCTTAAAAATATTAGCGTACCTTTTGCAAGGCTTGTTCTTTCCTGCGCTGTTCATTGAATTCTTCTCTAGTTGGACTGTACGTCTTATAGCGGTCATAAGCAGTTGTCAATGATGCCATGGATTTCCCTTCATCCCATGGTGGTTCTTCTTCATAGAGAATGCGACGTACTAGCGCTGTATGAGGAAGAGGGAAAATATATTATATTTTTTCTCTCAATAATGCTGTTTTATAACTGCGGAATGTGTCTAGCACTATAATTAAATTTTGTACCAACGCTTGTACCACATTCTATGCAAATAAAAATGAAATTATTATTATTGTGTTAAATATGACTATGGAATAGTTATGTAGTATAAATTTTAACATATAGATGAAGTAAGAACTTTCTCCTTTAAGGTTGTCGGTTAAAAAATAACTGTTAAATGGTTTAAGACAAAGATGTCCTTGCGCTTTCACAACGTGAATTTGAACTGATTAAATCTTTCAATCCGTAAGATCCTTTGGGGACATTCCCAGTAGGGTACCTACAGTACATCAAATTAAATTAATTCATTGTTGTATAAGTAGTAAGAATGTTGCTACTATACTACTAACACACAAAATTGACATCAGGCTCCAACAGTCGAAAGCATATGGCTAAGGCGCGACCAGACATCAGCTTATGTAGTGATGCCTCGTTCAACGGGGCGTCTCCCGCGTAGAATATGTCTGCAATCTTCTCTTCTGTCATCTCAACTTCTTCTCGGCCAACCATTATTATGTCTGACAAATATTAATGCGAAACTAGAAGGTTAATTAATTAAAATAATGTGTACCACGTTAACTAGCAAATAGGCTAGTCAAGTATACCACGTCGTCGCAGCCTGAAAAATGTCGACTAATGGACAAACGAGAGCACAAGCTAAGGTTTTCCCATGAATGGAGAAGACGAAGATATGTACCTACTAACATTACCATACCTACATATACTCCGGGATCCTTTTTTATCTATGTGGTATAATATAATTTCTCGTATTTGCCATTTTTTCGGACCCTTGACCCCCGATTGTGTACTAAATACGATTTAAAAACCTCCTCCTGACTAAACCAGATATTTTTTAAATATTAATGAAATAAATCCGACTCAACTGTTAGCATCCCACTGCTCATACAGCTCCGGATGAGCATGGAAGCAATGCGGCCAAAACAGCACAAAGTTCACATCGCTTAGATACGGCACCATCAGCGTGGCGCGGTGACGCTTGCGCACCGCTTGTCTCGCTGACCGCCGCGCGAGCAGTGACGTCATCTCTTGTTGTTTCTCAGATTCTGTTGCTAACATCCATTCCTAGGATTGCATATTTATGTATTTTTTTAATATTTCACTATTACATACGAAGTGTTTTTCGATTTTTGGAAAGCATATTAGGTGTGAGGATCCAGGATATCATTTGTAGGTACATCTTTGGCAGTTGTTATAGGGAGTCAGAAGCCAGAAAGTTCAACAAAACTGCTTTGAGGAATGAGGAGGACAGATAGGCAGTTGCTCCATGTAAAACGTAGCTTCTATCAATACATCTCCTGAACAGCACAAAGTTCACATCGCTTAGATACGGCACCATCAGCGTGGCGCGGTGACGCTTGCGCACCGCTTGTCGCGCTGACCGCCGCGCGAGCAGTGACGTCATCTCTTGTTGTTTCTCAGATTCTGTTGCTAACATCCATTCCTAGGATTGCATATTAAGGTATTTTTTTAATACTTCGCTATGACATAATACAAAGTGTTCTTTGATTTTTGGAAAGCATGTCAGGTGTGAGGATCCAGGATATAATTTGTAGGTACATCTGTGGCAGTTGTTACAGGCAGTTAGAAGCCAGAAAGTTTAACAAAACTGGGTTGAGGAATGAGGAGGTCAGATAGGCAGTCGCTCCATGTAAAACGTCCACTTCAGTAGGTACCTCATTACACAATTAATTATCTATACGCACAGACACACACAGACAAACATAGTAAGACCCAACAAATGTAAATGTCACATAAACAAGCGTACACGCGTTTACAAGCAGTTTGAAATAATAAACAGGAATCGTATTTTGATACCCGGCCTTATTAAGCTCGTCTGTTTACTCTATGCATATTTTAGCTTAAGTTAGTTCGTTTTAAATGAAAGGGAAGTTACGAATACATATTATAAATGTGAATATTTGTCGTTTAAATAATACACCATTAAATGGAGGCAGCTGTGTCCCAGTGTCCATGAAGGGACTGCTAATCTGACCTCCTCAACCCAGCTACCGGGGCAACCCGATACAGCTTAGACCAGACTGGTGGTCAAACTTTTGACCCTTAAGGACTGCCAAAGAAGTTCAAAAGACACCAATTCAATCATCAATCATCATCAAATTCAACTCGTATATTATAGACCCATCCAAGGCCTTGCCAAACGTTTAAACCGTTTAAAACTTCGAAATCTAAATCAAAATAAAACTGGGTATCTATGCATCACATTCATGTGTATATCATAAATCCACAAAGTCACATAAATCTTGCATGGGTTTGCAAAATTCTGACAGCCGGCCGCTATCTCGCGGAACGGCCTAAATCTGATGTTGTGATAAATTATTAGGGAAACAAAAAAATCTAACATGGACGACATGTGGTTGACTAGAACAATTATTTTTTGTATGTCGTATTTAATTCTAATATTTCATTTGATTTAACTGTAGTGTAAAGTCTACCACGTGTTTTGGGAATTATATATTTTCTGGTATTTTATATTACCACTAAAGAGCACTTCGTATCAGTTGTTATGCATCTCTATCCCGGCCTAAAAGAGATTGTTAGACATCGTTGTTAGAGATGTCCATTTTCTACCCAAGTATTATAAAAATAACTGCAGGTAGGTAGGTACGTATTATGTATCACAATGATAATATTTTCAGTATTCTGTATTTGCTTAGCGCGTTTAATTCTTCCAAATTGCTTGATACCACAACTTCAAGTCGAATAAACTATCAATACTCAATTCACCTACCATTTCATCCGGGGTAGGTTCGTCCAGTTCATAGACTGGCCGGTCTAACGTCACTCCGGCTTGCAGTTGACGATAGTAGCTCAACTCCTTTTTCGCCACCTCTGCGAATCTCACTGAGTCTACGCCACGAAATACTTTTGTTACTTTGCCGTTCTGCAAATTTTCAAAATGGTCATTGGTGTCTAACGACTAACGACTGTGTGTCGGTGTGAGAGGTTCTGAATTAAGATTTCAGGTAGAATTATCTGGAGTTAAGCTCGTTTAAATTGCCATTGCCTAGGATCAAAGGTGGATCTTATTCAGTAAATCTGACACCACTCCCTACCACAGTACCGACAGCGGGAGGCGTCATCTGATGATATCTTTTTAACCGACTTCCCAAAAAGGAGGAGGTTATCAATTCGGCCGGTATGTTTTTTTTTTTCTATGTATGTACATCGATTACTCCGAGGTTTATGGACCGATTTACGTGATTCTTTTTTTGTTCGACTCGGAATAGCTGCCAGATGGTCCCATAGTCATCAGGTCAGGATCTGATGATGGAAACCCTGAGAAATCGAGGGCAACCTTCGAAAATTGTAGGCATACATAGGGTAAAAACTTGATACTCAGGTGTACGCCTAAAAGCACTATTCAACAGTGAAGATTTGGAGCTGACCTGATGATGGAGACCAGAGAGGGTCGAGGGAACTCGACAACTGAATATGTAAAATACCTCGTATTTGGACTTATATTCTTTGTATTGATGAGAACTTCCCACTTGTATGGATAGTGACAACTATACGTATCACTGAAAAGCTTTAAATAAAAAACTTTTTTACAAAAAAATTAAACCGACTTCCCAAAACACTAAAAAGCAAAAAACTATTTTAGGTGCATCGGCCTAGAAGTCGGTGGCAAAATTAACTTAGTAACATCCATTAGACACCGACTTCTAGGCCGATGCACCTAAAAATAGTTTTTTTTTTGCTTTCTAGTGTTTTGGGAAGTCGGTTTAATTTTTCCTCAGAAGCATATACTATATACATAGACTATCTGGTCTAGTATATTCTAGTTTGATATAAAAAAAATAATTATACACTAGGTACATGTATTAACATACCAAAATGAATATGTAGACCGGTTCACTGTGGTCTTTAAACCTTTTCAAGGCTTCTATTTCATCAGCAGGCACCTATAAAAGAACATGCTTTTATTTCTAAGTTTTCTCACCGTCAAATCGAATCTAAAGGAACAGGTATCCTAAGTACAGTTCTCTTGATGGCAGCCCGGAGCTAACTTCCGTACCAAAATACGACGCATGCCCCGCCACCTTGAGTTGAGCTGATACCACTCTGTTGCTCGCTGATACCTTAAAATGGTTTTATACTATATTCGGAGCCGTCATAAAGTGTGGCGAGACACAACAGCAAAGTACAGTATAAAAAAGAATTAACAATAGCACAAGCGGGTTATACCTATTATTAAATGATCTAGGTGTCATAATTGTCGAAAAAAAATACAAAAAGACATAGAAGCGATGCAAAGTTAAAAAACTTACTTTAAGCAATATGAGTTTGCCGTTGCTCCAATCCAACTTCATGGTAGTGAAGAGTTTGTCCAAAGCTGTGCACGAGCCGAACGCGTTGCTGTATATTTCTGCACCTAATATCACCAGAAAGCAACACACGAAGTAATGTTAATCCTAGTTTAAACCGATGAAAATGTATGTTTATTCCTTTCATATTTCTGCGTTTAACTTTATTCCGTATCTTTTAATACCAGGGTTTGAGAACGGCGTTAAGAAAGAGCTTGCTTGCTTTTGCGTTAATCACAGGAACTACTAGGCCGTTTTGGAAAATTCTTGGTACATTAATCGAGGAAGGACACAGACTTTTTCGGATCCTTCCGGTCCTTTAAGTAAGGAGAAATTTAGAAACAAATTAAATGGTCTTAGCCAGTCTTAGCCAGCTCTCAACTTCGAGCACTATCGATAAGTAATGTATGTAAAAGTTCTGAACTTATAAACTTATTTTCTGTAGTCGGGTAAAAACAACAATACTAACAAATCAGTAGTTCCGTATTATGCTTTATCACGGATTCGAATTCCTTTTCATTGTGAATGTTTATAAATAATTCTATTTTCTTTTTACCAGCCATTTTTATCGAGTATTTTCAATCGATATGGTCAAGATTCTTAAAATGACAAATCGTAACCGACTAGAAGACCAAAATAATGAAAAGAAAGTAGGAAATAAAAATTCGGTAAAATTATAATAAAAAATGTTTTTAATAATTAAAGTAAATAAATAATGAAATTATTATCTATATAATTTACAAGACTAATAAAATCATTTTAACAAACAATAACACTATGTTACACTATTAAAATTTGTGTTTATCCCCCATAAGCCTAAAATAGGGTTGCCATAATCGGTACATAAAAAAATACAAAAAATTACATTTATTTTTCTTCAATGCTTTGCATAGAGAACTATAAAATATATCGAAAAAAATGTTAAACTACATTTTCAGTGTTCTGTTCGTGTTCCAATCTCCAAAACACATCTTCCATTGTAGTAACACTGAGGTAATAATCTTCTACAACGTCATCGAATTTCTCCTTAAACTCCTGTAGTTTGGCGAACAACTCACTATACAGTTGGGTATTGTTATCGTCTTCTATGTAAAAGTATAACATGCTCTGAAAATAAATATAGGGAGTCTTGACTGAATAGTAAATCTTCTTAAACAGTGTTGCACCTACCACTTATGTATATTTCATCACGGCCCTAAGGTAGACTGGCAGAGAATGCCTAAGGCGTTAAGTCCGCCGTTTTACATTGTGCGAAAAGTATAAATAAATAGTACTAATGGTAAAGATGAATAAAAACTTCTTGAGGAAACCTAGAGTTTAAAGTCTGGAATCGCCAACCCTCCTTAAGCAAAGGTGGTGGCCTAGTGGGTAAAGAACCAACCTCTCAAATATGAGATTCCAGTACAAGAAAGTACCAAGGCAACCTAGTTTGTATGTTCTTTCTAAGTTTATCTTGGACACCAATGACTGATTAAACTTATCAAACGTGAAGGAAAACATCTTAAGGATACCTCGACTATAAAGTCTAAAATCACCAACCCTCCTTGAGCAACCATAGTGATTAACGCTCAATCCTTCTGTGTAAGAGGAGGCCTATGCCCAGCAGTGAGACGATAAAGAGGCTGATGATGATGATGATGGCGCTTACCAAATGTTCAGCAGTAAGTCTGCTATTGCTGAACATGTTAAGAAACTCCGCCTTATAGTCGACCACTCTCTGTGCGTACTCCAAACTTGTTTCCGTATGCAAATTTAAACTGTCGTCTTCCGATTCGGCTGCAACAATGTGAATTAATATTTTTCTAAGTAATATTGTAGCTATAGTTTGTCTGTTTGAAGCTACTAGTCCGTTAGGAATTCGCGTTTAATAACCCACTTATTGAGAAAAGTTATAAGCTACTTATGGTCCAATCACTAAAGGATCTTTTCGGCTGGTCCTATGGCTACAAACTGACACTTGAAGATCTCTGATGCCTAGTTGAAACCAAATTATGTTAGGGTCGGTTTCTAGTCTAACCAGATCCAGCACCAGTACCAGTGTTTATCAAGAGCTTGGGTAACTCTATACACCCTTTTTAAGACTGGTTGACAGACTTTCAAGCTTCTGTCTATCCGTAACTGTCAAGTTCAAATGACAGCCAGTAATTTAACTCGTCATGATGACCAATCACGGTGCCATATTTTACCAAAAAATAGCAAATACAACTTACATTCAGAAGATTCGTCATCCTCAGCGAAGATTCTATACCTGTCCTTCCTATAAGCTGTGACGAGTCTAAGCTTGATCCTTGCAGTGTAACCCTTGGCGATTGACTGCAGAATCTCGTCAGCCGGTCCGATGGCCGCGAACTGGCCTTTGGACATTATTGCTATGCGCGTGATCACTGGTTGGAGGAGACGCCAGTCGACGCTACAAAGGGTAAATAAATCAAATTGAGAACCTCGACCTTTTCGGGATGTCGGTTGAAAATAATTTAAGGAATATTTAAATTTTTTTTGATGCATAAGTAAGTGTTTTAGAGTCGCGTATCCAAAGGGGACCCTATGACTAAGAGTTTACAGTTCGCCTGTCACCAGGCTTTATCACATGAACCGTGATAGTTAGAAAGTTTAAGTTTTCTCAGATGCTGAATTACTGTTACTCTAACAAATACTGAAAACTAGAATTAAATAAATAAAACAAAAATTTTGTGGAGTCATTTTAGCATGGAACCTTTTATGCGCGAGTTCGACACACTAATTTAATGTATGTACTGCTTTAATTCATTGAAAAGCCTGCTCGTTCACTTCAGTCATACATTGTTTAGACTTATACCATAATAGCGACCCGTTCCAGCTTCGCACGGGGTTACACTATTCCCCTACTATTTAATTAATGTTATTATACATGACGGCGCCACCGTCGATGTGTCAACCGTCGATGTGTCAACCATCGATCTGTCAACCATCGATCTGTCAACGGTGGACTTTATAAAGCGGCGCGCGCGCACGACTCGGGGCATTCGTTCGCCGACCGTTGCCGAGTGCACACCTCCCACAAATTCGTGATAAATAATTGTAGTGACTAATACTGTGTTAATTGGAATAAACCAAGTGATTGTGTGAGAACCCCTTTGTTTTATTTAACGATGTCGGATCCTGACGCCGACATCAGAAGTGGGATACAATCCGAATGCCCACATCTGTTAAGGATTGCCCTGCATCGCCCACGTGTTCAAAATGTGAAGATTCCAGTGGCAAAAGTTGATACGCCTGATACAACACTGCTATCGCATTGAATCAAGCCAGGCAAGCACAAGCAAGAATCCTGGGTGGTGAATCTCGTACTGCAACATGATGTTGGTTGGTTGGTGAATGACCAGACTGATTTCGGGAGAACTCGCCACGTGAAGATAAATTGCCTACCCACTAAAAAGCAAAAAAATGGAAGTCGATAATTTAAAATGGAGTTTGTAGTAGAAGATTTATTAAGAATTTCAGCGAAGGTACAAGTATGGTAACCACGGTTTTGGTAATGGTATCGGTTTCCATTGTTACATGTCAAGCTAGTTATTGAAGGTATGCTAGAAAATTAACCGAATTTGTCTTTTTTTTTTTTTCTTCATGTTTCAACAATGACGGTGGTCATTGTGCATTATGGCGAGAAAATTACGACGCTGCCTGCCATTAGCCCAACGTGTCATTGTGAGGTCGGAGTGTTGGTGCTCGTGCATCTCCGTGGCTTCACGTCCGCGAAAGCTTTGCTGTACTGCGCGCCATAGCGATGTGCGATAGTCACGCACGTTGAGTGAAAAACCCGGTGAGACCAATCCATTGTTCAATCCATAGTTTTATGTTGAGGTTATTTTTTACACGAGGTTATTAAACGTGGAACTGCCTCGTTGACTAGTGGTATTGGTAAAGTCTTCTAGATATAGTTAGTTGCTTATTGAATGTGAGGATAACGATACCCAGCGGAGATATCCCAAATCGTAGTAGTGCTAGGTCTGACTTCGGTCTGAAAGTCCGACTCACACAATAGCAGACTAGTAGAATTGGCTGTGTGGTTGTAGTAGGAGGTTTGGTTGTTGAGTCTTTTGTATTGTAATTACCTAGAAACGGCTATATTAATAGCTGACCTCTCTTTACGAATTCATAGATCTTGATCATAGAGTTGGGCCTTTTGGTAGTCTGACTTCAGGGATCCAATACAACCTTTCAACTAGGAATACCTTATTTGAATCCGTACTTAGGCCTTGAACAGTAGCTGTTGTCTTCCGGCTAGTCTTTCCAATCAGAGAATCGTATACCAGTCGGAGTATTCGAGAAATCCTGTAAAAATTCTACTACTCTTATAACAACAGTAGATTTTTTGGTCAACAGTCAGATAGGGCGAGCAATGCGAAATTTTTAGTGCCTATTTGCGATTGTAGAGAATGATTCGAATGTTGCGCGACGGGCTCGTAAAAGTTCATTATAATCATCATATACCCGTCAGTCATCATCATACTCTTCAGATCGTTGTTGTTGATGTTGATTGAGGAGCAAATAGTACCAGGTTCAGTGCAATATACCGTATACCAATCGAGCTTATATTTCATTTCTACGAGAACGATGTCTTCAGATCTAGCGAGCTTCTTAGTCGACTCTGCTTAGTCGTAGATAGAAATTCGAGATACAGCAAACGGAATGATTTAGGAGGAAAATAGCTTCGACAAAACAGAGCATTTTAATCTTTTAGTGATAACAGTGACATTCCTCTTGAAGATGATTTTGTTCGTCTAATTTGAGCGGAAGAAACCGAAACTCAATTGCATAGGAATTTCTAGGGCTTTTGCTTTCATTGTAATAGACGTAGAATATGATAGGTATCTTCTATGGGGTTTCTTGCCGAATATTCTCCATGGGAACAACTGTATGGTCCCGTGCAACTAGTGTCGTGAAACTTTATAGGAAATCGCTAAGGTTCATTTGAGACCATCTTATATTGAATTCGAGTACTAGTAAGACCACTCGAAAAGTGATAACATACCTGGAGCCCGTGTAGGCTTACTTGAAGTGGCTTGTATTCCAACTAAGGACTCAGGAGGCCGAGACGGCGGCTCACGATCATGGAAGGTATAAGGTGTCATCTGATAATGACGGTGACAGTGACGAATTTCAATAATGTTCTTTGACCTGTACTTATATGACACGACTTCAGAAATGATCATGATGTTTGACTGACATGACTTCAGAAAGTGATGATTGGTGGACTTAACGTAACTAACTTAACTGAACTAGCTCGCAGGGCCGTATTCCATGACATGTGACAAGTGTGACAAACCTTGGGGACTGCCCTGACACGTGACTGGTGTGACTGATTCTAGGAACTGGCTCTCTGGGTCAATGTTCCACGACGTGTGACATAATGAGTCATGTTAAGAGCTGGCCTTAACGGGTCGTAGGTTCTGGTGACTAACTGACTATTTTGTGTAGACTGTGTGAGATTTTGTGAAAAAAAAGTAAGCTAAAGAAAAAAAAAAAGGGGAAAAAAAGTAATAAAAAATATGGTTTAACAGTCTCCGGTTGTAATACCGATGAGAATGGTTTAACAGTCTCCGGTTGTAAAACTGATGAGAAGGGTTTAACAGTCTCCGGTTGTAGAACTGATGAGAAGGGTTTAACAGTCTCCGGTTGTAGAACTGATGAGAAGGGTTTAACAGTCTCCGGTTGTAAAACCGATGAGAATGGTTTAACAGTCTCCGGTTGTAAAACTGATGAGAAGGGTTTAACAGTCTCCGGTTGTAAAACTGATGAGAATGGTTTAACAGTCTCCGGTTGTAGAACTGATGAGAAGGGTTTAACAGTCTCCGGTTGTAAAACTGATGAGAAGGGTTTAACAGTCTCTGGTTGTAAAAAAAAAAAAAAAGGGGCTTGCCGGACCAGCACATTTAAGTCTGTTGTGATTGACCTCACAACTTAAAGATTTGACTGACTTGATTTGATGTGACTGAGTATGTCAGGATGAGCGAACAGTTCGTTGTCTTGTTCTCAGATGCTTAGAAATCGCTCGAGGACGAGCGTATGTCAGCATGGCCGTGACGGCGCCACCGTCGATGTGTCAACCGTCGATGTGTCAACCATCGATCTGTCAACCATCGATCTGTCAACGGTGGACTTTATAAAGCGGCGCGCGCGCACGACTCGGGGCATTCGTTCGCCGACCGTTGCCGAGTGCACACCTCCCACAAATTCGTGATAAATAATTGTAGTGACTAATACTGTGTTAATTGGAATAAACCAAGTGATTGTGTGAGAACCCCTTTGTTTTATTTAACGATGTCGGATCCTGACGCCGACATACATATTAATTTTCCTTTCCAATCACACTATCCATCAAAAATCGCATCATAAACCGCTGCGCAGTTTTGAAGATTTAAGCGTACAAAAGGACATAGGGATGCAGTGACGGAAAAAGCGACTTTGTTTTATACTATGTAGTGATAAATCCCTCACCTAGTTAAAGCAACAACAACCGAAGCAGGTTCGGCCATCAGCCGCTGCAGAGCTTTAGCCACCAGTGGTTTGCAGAACTCATCCATTTCTCTCATAGGTTCGTCTAAGAATGCCACTGTAGGGGCTTGTATCATTGTGTTACATAAACTTAAGCGTCGCCTACAACCGCTGCTGTATGCTGATACCACTGTGTCGTTGGCGTGGAGACCTGCAAGTGATAGTGAGTGGTGAGTGAGTTGTGATGAGTGAGTGGTGACGAGTGAGTGGCGATTAGTGAGTGGTGATGAGTGGGTTGTGATGAATGGGTGGTGATGAGTGGGTTGTGATGAATGAGTGGCAATGAGTGGGTTGTGATGAATGAGTGGTCATAAGTGAGTAGTGACAGATGACTGAGTTTTGATAAATTAAATTATTTTAAAAAGAACGTGTGAGTATAGTTATATAAGTAATTTTAATGCAAAATTGCATTGACAGATGGATTCAGTGTTCAAGTATGAATGAGATATATTATCATCCAGAACTACCAAAAAGTTAAGCTTAAAGTTTTGAATCCCTCACCCATATACCGCAGAGCCATCACAGACATTCTATGTGCCTTATTCCATGAGTAACCTTGCAGCCTCGCGATGAACATCAAGTTCTGATGACCAGTCATGAAATCATCCAAACCTCTCGCGTGGGATGTCAAACTGATTTTGTGGACATACTGTAACATAGAAAGGTAAGTTAACAAGTCAGAATGTCTCGGTGGTATTTAAAACGTTGCAATGACTATTGTACGCCCTAATTGTAACACCTACTCTATAAATTGTGGAATGCGAATAAATAATATAAAAATCATATTATGTGCATGACGATTCCTAAAGGTTGTTCCTAGAGAGGTCAGCCAGTTGCGCAGGACATATTATAGTGCAGGCGCATTTGCGCAGACACAGGTGTACTCCTTATTTTTTTACTCTCATAGTCCTCAGGGACACCACAAAAGAGAGAACACAAGCAGGACCAACATAGCTGCGAAAATTTGCACATCTCTCTTTGTTCTCCCTTTTTTTGTTTTTTGATTGGATTTCCTCTTTCACGCAAAAAAACTTAGTTTATTTAAACAGTATTTACCTGAAGCCTATTGACTCTAATATGTTGGCCCTGTATGAGCGACTTTCCTCTAGTCATGACGAGGTTCCCAGCAATCATGTTAATCACTGAACTCTTGCCCGTCGCCTGAGGGCCGAGGATCGCGAAGCATTCGCCTGAAATTGTACGTAAATATTTATGGTCTTACTTAAAACTTAAACATGTGTCAAACACTTGTCTAAAAAAGGTGAGGCTGCAAAATGGACCTTATTTCAACGTCATAATCAGATTTTTTTTAGACAAGTCTTAAACTGACGTTTAAAAGTTTTTTCATCCCACCATCTCGGAAAGAGTAGTTTTACCTTTTGATATCTGAGCGCAAAAGTCGTTTTTATCCTCTAGAGCGGCAAAGTGATTTGAATTTAGAACATCGTGTGCAATACTCCATTTGTGACAATCTTGATAAGACTTTTCAAAGAAATACATATTAAACAAATAGAATACTGCTTAAAATAATTATTCAATTAGTTACGTAATTTTTATTATTATTTTTACATACATTTTGAACCTCGTTTCATTTTACACTGAGTTTTCAAATAAATGAACTTAAATAGGTACTTCTTTTTAATTTGATACTCATATGTGCGCGCCATTTTGTTTTTAAATTTCCTCGATGAGGTGGGATGAAAAGTTACGTGTTGCACTCGAGTGCAAAGATTTTTCACCTTGTGCTCTTTTGATTCCCTCGCTATCGCTCAGGATTCTAATTATTGAAACACTCGCTACGCTCGTGTTTCAATTTTAGAATCCTTCGCTTGCTCGGTCATCAAATTGAGCCCGCGGTTAAAAAGCAACTTTGCACTCTTGTATAACAAATAACTATTGTGGTAAGACGGTTATTTTTTAATCTTGATATGTTATACTTATAATGTTTAAAGATTGGATATGTTATACCGATAATAGAGTACATAAGCACCCTAGCTCTAGAGCGGAACATGGAGGTACCGGAGTGCTCCCGCCAAGACTAGCCAAGTAAAACGCAAGGTTTTGATTGTTGGCATTGAATAGGCAGGGAATTTATTGGAAAAAAATATTCACTGTCTGGAAGTAACACTGTAGGTTACATCTACATTCAGGAATAAGTTCCCTCGTCACACGGATGTGCAAGAAACAGCCTGTTATTAGTAACTGTTACTGTTACAGCCTTTTTATCGTCCCACTGCTGGGCACAAGCCTCCTCGCACACGGAGAAGGATTGAGCATTAATAAGTTATTAGTAACAATAAAGAAAACTAACCAAGTTTGGTGGCAAAAGAAACACCTCTAACTGCATTCCGTCTTTGTTTCTTTTTCACCTCAAGTGCGTATTCCTTGTGTATGTTATTCACTACTAAAATATTCTCTTCGTAGTTCTCTGAAAAATATACACACCAATAGAATATCCTTAGTAATGTATTTATTCTATTGTTTTGCTTATTAGAGATAGGAATTTGACATTACCCGTATGAGGCTTCTGACATCGGTTTTATCCGCAGCCCTACGTAACTTCTTTCCCCAAATGGATAAAAAGTAGCCTACACAATAGATATAAGCCTAGATATAAGCTATATATTACTGGCAAAAAAAGAAAATTCTTTTACCAAATACATATCTGATTATGTCATAGGCCGTATCTCATCAGAGTGCGTGAAATAGTTCTAAGGGAACGCGGATGAAAACGCAGGAATCAGATAATACAGACGACAACATGTCATCCTACCTCAATCTGTCAAATATCTTTAATCGATTTTCAACCTTATCACAATAGGAGAAGCTTACTATTTAATATACAATAAAAATAAAGTAAACGCACTTACTAGTTCTAATCATAGTTTGCACATAATTCTTCTCCCTTCTAACGTTTTCATCGTTGAATACTTGTTCAGGTGCTTTGTAATTAACTAGGGAAAACTGCTCATACGCATACTGTGGTATTCTGTATTCTAATAGAATAACTAGGATCTGAAAATTTAAGAAACTTAAAGTACTTAAGTAAAATCTGTTCTGTGTGAGTAAATAGAGTTGGTGCGGTCAGAATATGGATGGGTGGCAGTCGCTTTTAAAATAATGTAGTTTTATTTAATACTTACTTACAATTTTCCGTATCGTCCTTTTTCAGGCTGTATTTTTGTTCCAAATTTTCTTAAAAACCGGTACAGATTTTTTGGCGTACAAATAGAGTTATTATTAAATACGAATAACTTACCCCAAACAGCATAAAGTGTACGATCAAGTTAATAAAATCAAACAATCCTGATTCATATGTTGTTAAGTATGGAAAAGGCTCCATTGATGCCGACTCTGTAATTGTAATAGAGAAAAAAATATATATATAAAGATTATATTGTATACTTACGTATGATTGGGAAATGTTCTGAACCCCCAGAACAGGGGACTGACGCAATGGCTCGCGTCAGTCCCGTGTGTCACTAACATCAAGTATGTTATCTCCCCAAGCGAAAAAAAAGGACTCAATATTCTCTCGAACCGTGATACAGAGGCAATTTCATAGTGTAAAGTATAACATATAAAACATGGCTTCTTTATGTAAGGTATAACCAAGTAACTATTAATCTGTGGTATACCTATCAACTGTGCCGTGTAGTGTAGCATAACGGACCATTAATGTGTCAAGCTTTGGTTTCTGAGATGTAGAAATCTGCCTATATTTTCATGTAAAGTACGACTTATCTACTACCTAACTAGTACTTACTGCAACATTTTTCAGAATCAAAGCTATCGTCATCAATGAGCAAGTTAGGACAGAGTCGTTTGTTGAGCGAGCAGTAAGTGTTGAGCCGCGCCTGCAGCGTGAGGCGGCCGAGCCCGACGCCGAACGCGAACAGGGGACTGATGCGGCCTGAAGCCTCGAGCATGAAGTATGGCATCGCGAGGTACATGGATGAACGCCAGGAAGGTTCTAGAACGGCGAGTAGGACTGGGAAGACGATGCCTGGAAGAAGTGGTTAATTTTAATATGTTGGTTTTAGTCAATTACCTATGTGTTTTTGTCGTAATTAGACGTACTCTCGCTCACCGACCATTCCTACTGTGCGCACATATCGGCAAATTACAGTCTTTTTATTGAAATAGGGTTTTATTTAGTTGAGACCAACAGCATCAAAACTGGAACTTGACGCCCGAACAGAGTGTCAAAACACTTGGTCATAATAATTAAAAACTATTGAGAAACATGTACCTATATTTTTCATAATATTTTTGAACTTTTTAAGGGATGTTATTTTGAATTAGAAATTATCAAGTATTGTGTAAGAATATTTTAACCATTATGTTTTTACACGGTTAAATCGAATTAAACAATACTAAAATAATCTAAAAAAGCTTGTTAGCTAATATAAGAAAATATATAAATTCTGAAATGAACTTACCAAAAAATATAGAAGTGATGTAAATCTGGCTGATAGCTAGACTCTCATGTAGGATAAAGCTCAGTAGATACAGCTGTGCCAGAAAAGCTAGTCCGAACATTAACAGCATCGCAAAAACTGACCCTAAAATAATAATGTTCTTTACTTATTTCTGTTAATTAGTTGGTAATTAACCAGAACAATAAAAAAATATTCTGATTCAACATATATGTTTTGAAAATAAAATAATAAAAATAGAGTTAATTTCTTTTTTACGACTATCGATGAATGAAAATACATCGAGGAAGTTTGAATTTATCCAAGTGAGCGAAGTTGTCCCCACGTGACGTATACAAAACAGAGGGAAACAGCTACTAAGATCCACAGGTACGGCATATATTTTCTAGCGTTTCATTAAATTAAAAACTCCAATACTCGCTGGCACCACATTTTCCAAAGATACAATATATATTTTTATTTTTACCCGGGTGCGCGAAGTTATCATCACGTAACATATACAGAACAGGAAAAGGGCTACTAAGATCTACAGGTACCTCATACATATTCTATCGTCTACCACATTAATAAAAACTTCAAAAACTATACATACCTAAATACCTAGGCTGTTGAAAAGTCCTATCAAAATCCAGTAGCACCGCAATCACTAATACAGGTATAATTATGACTATCATAAAAACTATCATGTGGGCTAATAATTTTGACAGCCAGTGTATAAAGGGGGAACACCCCGCCATCATGTGGTTGTCTCTGACTCCGCATTTACGTTCCTTTATGCATAGGATTATAATTGGAGTCAGTGGGAGGATGGCCACTGAAAGAAAAAGTTGGTTTCAAAATGTTGTAGGTATTATGTGACTAGAGTTTTCACAAGTTTGTCGGAATCAGATTACTAGATAAAAAATTATTCAGTATTTTGCAACATTCTCAATGAAAACTGGTGAAACCCTGAAGATACTGCACCAATGGCGATGTTGCCTTATGTGACTTGTGTACCTCATTCAACAAATTTTTTAGTCAACAAAGAAGCATTAACCAAATGAACGCCTTCTTTTTTATCTGGTAGCATGAAGTAGTATCTGAGACTCGGGAAAATAAGAAATTGAACTATCCTCATTTTGATATTTAGTTTCATCACACAAAGAAATGTTTATATTACATTGAGGGGATATAATGCCAAAATTAAACGGTCTTGAGACATAAAAAATAGAATAAGGGGAGACGAGGGATATTTCTATTACAAAGGGAGATAAAATAATGGGTAGACAGGGGAAAATACTCATATTGTTAAAAATAAGTGGCCATAAATTGTCCAAACTTATTAACATAGCGGAAATGTTTGAGATTTTATTTGAGGGTACACAGAATAGGATGATAATATGAGAACTTTATTGATATTAATAGGAGAAGAGGAGATAGAGCTTTGTGGTATGGTAAACTACGAGAGAGAAAATTTGAAAATAAATAATTTTGAAAAATTAGATGACTAAAGAGCTTATTCAAGACACCGTATCTGAACATAACAATTAAATTAATTTAGCAAAATATCAATTATGGTGTGGTATACTCACAGGTACCTACAACTTATGTTTTTAACCGACTTCCCAAAAAGGAGGAGGTTCTCAATTCGTCAGAATCTTTTTTTTTTTTTTATATATTTTTTATGTATGTTCACCGATTACTCGGAGACGCCTGGACCGATTTGCAAATTTTTTTTTTTGTTTAATAGGGTTTACCTCCCAGGTGGTCCCATAGTCACCAGGTCAGGATCTGATGATGGAAACCCTGAGAAATCGAGGGCAACTTTCGAAAATTGTAGGCATACGTAGGGTAAAAGCTTGACACTAAGGCGTATGTCTGATAACACACTTACACTTATGCGGATAGTGACAACTATGCTTGTCACTGAAAAGCTAAAAATAAAAAACTTTTTACAAAAAAATAAAACCGACTCCCAAAAACACTGAAAAGCAAAAAAAACTATTCTTAGGTGCATCGGCCTAGAAGTCGGTGGCGAAATAAACTTAGTTACATCCATTAGACACTGACATCTAGGCCGATGCACCTAAGAATAGTTTTTTTTTGCTTTTCAGTGTTTTTGGGAGTCGGTTTTATTTTTTTGTAATTGAAATGGGGTGTTCAAAAACAAATTATAAATGCCATTTACTAATTAAGACGTTATCAACTTTAAACCAAACATATTTTACATAAAGATGATACGTCAAAAAAAAATATAATACGTAAAATACTTACAAAAAGTCACCCAAGATGTCCACTTGAGGCACAAAAACGTGCTTTTGGGTACTTTAACGACCCCCGCTTTGAGGTCCAAAAGGGGTTCATACGTAGTTCGAATAGAATTCTTCAAATAAGGCAGGAATATGGCCATATACAAGTTGCTGAACATATTGACGGATTGCGTACTTCGTAACGGGCTTAAGGGGTGAAATATTTTAGTGTAATTATCAGTTATTTTGAAGCCTACAGTTTCGTCGTTTAGGTAACCTGCTGTTGGATCCCTGAAATCTGAAAAAAAAAAACAATTAAATTAAAAATAATATTTCTCTGGAATAGTTTGTTCATTCATTTTAACCCGCTTCAAGATACAAGAAGAAATAGAAAAATGGGTCTTTACCTCGACCAATACTACAAAAGCGTATGTAAGTTTCTCTGCAATTTTTCGCGGTGAAAAAGAAAGCTCAACCGATTAAGATTAAATAAAGGGTGGAGATACATTCTTGATACGATTATAAAGTTTTAGGGCATACGTATAAATATTTGTAAGGTACTATTTTTAAGCTGAACTTACAAGATTAAAGGTACATTAAATTATTATATTGTGAATTAAATATTACAAGTTTTATACAAAAAATTTCTTCAAAAACTTACCCCTATCAATATCAACAGAAAACAGCGGCTGGACTCCAGGAAAGTGGTCCATGCCACTATACACCGCACTGCGTCTAAACGGGCCGACGTTATACAGTAGCTGTTTCGGCTTATCGGCTGTAGGGCTCGATATATGATGACTGAATATCTTGTCGAAACGCAGCACGTGGTTTGTGGTCAACGTTATTATTATTATACAAAGTATTGGTACTACTACTCGCTGGAAAATAATATATAAAAAGGAATTTAAAAAGTAATTAGTCCGTATTTTAAATCAGCAAAAAATATTGGACGCGTTTCTTTTCTTTTCTCTGCAAACAAATGACAAGGAAGATGCAACAAAATATAAGTAATTAAATAAATAATAAAAATAATCGTTAATCAAAAAGCGATCATAGATTGGTTCGGTCGGTCCGTGCAAGAATTCTTAAATCAGAATACCCAGAAATCAGAATGTTTGACAACCAGTATCACCAAGGGTTGTGTTGAACAGATAAAGGGGTTGAGGTCAGATAGGCAGTCGCTCTATGTACAACACTTTTATTCAGATGCATCCGGTTATACTGGAAGCTGACCCCAACATAGTTGGGAAAAGGCTGAGTAAATGATGATGATTAATGGATTTTATGTAAATAACTTCTTACCAACACTAAAAACTGATATTTCTTTGCAAAAAAATATTCAAAAACTCGCATCTGTAACAGCTTTATCTGTCTTAATGTAAGTTGTACACCAGCGTACTTTTTTACGGTAAAATCTGAAAAAATAACATTATACCTATATAATAGATTTGCTTACAGAATAAGCATCTGCTTTTCTTAGAAACAATTATTTACTTTGAAAATTTATCCTGGAAATTCGTATTTTTTTAGGATTTTTATAGAACTACCAAGGTTTTCTGCTAGCAGTGGCGGACCTACCGTAATGGGAACTGTCGGCTAGTGTCGGCCCTAATGTAATTGTGACCTCACAGTATTTTTTCTATTTATGTAATTCGCTACGTTCTTCCCTGTTACTTCCCTATGTTCTCCACTTTTAAATGTACCAGTATGTAGGTACTTTCTTAAGCACTCTCTTATGTACGCGCCCTATATGTATACACCTTTATCTACTTACTTCCTTATGTAATTCCTTTTGTACTACCCTATACACACCCTTATGTAAATACATTTGACACTACACTTTCTCTACATAAATACATTTGAATCCAAAACTTTCATTACACTATGTAGTATACGCTTGCGCTTTACTTACGTCGAAATGTAGTGTCCGTGTCATTTCTTATATATTCCCTTTCTGAAGCTTCAATAAAGCTGAAATTTAAAAAGGAATACAATTATTTTAATTGCATAAAACTATCCATTTCTATGCAGTTGCAAAAGGAAAAATACTGGCCCATACGACAACCAAACCATACTCAGCCATATAGATACTTACCTGATCAAATCGGCGATTTAACATCTGAAAAAGGTCCGGTTATCGTTATAGTTAAATATTGAATCCTACCGTTAGATTTAAAGTCTTTCGTGCAACTTTTTAGTTCAAGTAGCCTTTTAATCTAAGCCACTTCATGCCAAGGCATCTAAGGACTTCACGAAAGGTTACCAGAAAACAAAAAAAGAATCAGGAGACGAGTGAATAGGTCAAGGCTAAGTCGGCCAAGGTCGGCGGGTAGCAGTGGATGCGGGTTGCTGAAGAACGATCAAGGTCTCTACGTTTACTTTGGGGTAGGCAGCAGACCGACACTGGACGTCTTTCAGCTGGCACGACGACGATGACGAATGAAACTACAATAAAAAGTAAGTACTCAAAATAAACAAAAGAATACAAACTTACTTCGAAAAAACCTCTTCCATGAACATCCCAACGTCCATTCTATCTATGCCAAAGGCTGTTTTCTTAGCCTCCAAAGCTCTAAAAAGTTCAGGATACTTCCGAAACTCCTTGCAAGGCAGAGAGAAGGTTATTCGCTGAGTACCGTGAATGGTACTGTTGGGCTCAGTAATCACACTCTCTACTATTTCTTTGACGTCCGCTATGTGGGTACTGTCTCGAGTCGTTATTGATAGATTGAAGCTGGTGCCTGGAGGTGAGAAATATAGTAAAATAAATACATTTAAATTATTGATAATTAATCTTGTAAATTGTATGAGGGGCGCGTGGCTAAGTAACAGCCGCACAAGTCGATTGATTATAAAGTTAAGTAACGTTTATCGCGATTGGTCCGTAGATGAGTAACCATCTTCTCATGACGAGGTGTTTTGGAAGGCACGTTAAATAAGTCTATCCCGGCTGTCATTTGAAAATCTGAGGCCATTGTAACTGGTAGACAGGAGCCAGAAAGTTAAGCCGAGATGAGTCTAGTTGCCCAAGAATTGGGAGGTCACCAATTCACGGACCGACCGCACCAAGAGTTACTTGACCCCATGTTCGACCGTTTCGCTTAGCTGTGACTTACCTATAAGCTTCATAACAACTTATCCTGAGATTAACTTACCAATAGCATTTTTGAGGAAGGTAGGTGTGCCGTGACATTTGAGCTCTCCATTATTTAGAATAACTATCCTGTCGCCGAGCACATTCGCTTCCTCGAGGCACGATGTCGTCATCAGAATTGTTTTTTGGCCGCGAAGGACCTGAAATATATTGGAAAAGTAGTAAATACTGTCTATAGTTATGGAAATATTTATATAAATATTGTTTAAGTACTTTGGATAGGATTTTAAATTAATTTATCATTTATCTTTTTACCCGACTGCCAAAGAAGGAGGGTAATGTTTTTCGAGTGTATGTAAGTATGTAAGTATGTATGTATGTCTGTTCCTTTGTGACCTCCTGTAGCCTAAACGGCTTGATGGATTTTGAAGTATGAGGTATCGTTAGATTTGTCTTGATTACGGGAGTGTCATAGGATACATTTTAAGGCTCGAGCAGACCGGATGCGTATGCGTAACCACGCGCGTAGTCACGCGCGTAGTTACGGCGTAACCATGAGTTGTAATGTATGGAAATGTATGAGACAGGCCACACCGCTTGCGTAACGTAGACACGCGCGTGACTACGCGCGTGGTTACGCATACGCATCCGGTCTGCTCGAGCCTTTATCCTAAAAGTCCCACGGGATATTTTTTCTAAATTTCCCTTTAAAAAAATATGTATGCGGTATCATTAGATTCATTTCAATCACGGGAGTAATTAATATAGGATACGTTTTTTCTCAAAATTCCCACGGGAACATGTTAATTCTGCGTCAACGCAAAGCAACTCATGCGTTAGCAAGCAAAAAGCGATTCTTTTGGCGATACAATCACGTCGTCTTGATCAAATGCATGAACGTCGTCTTGATCGTCTTGAACGTCGCATTGGCGGTAAATTTATGTTGCGGAGTAACATCACTCGTAATCTAAAGCCAAATGTCGTCGAAATAATTTAAAATGGTACTTACATATACATAGTCTTCTACATCTACAACATTTTCGTTAAATAAAAACAGCTAAAAAGTTATAAATAAAAGAATTATTATTAAAAACAAAATACCCGACTGCACACTAAAAAGAGTAAAACAAGCCCCACAATAATATTGATCAATACAACTTTACTGAATATAATTTATAAATATTGATGGAAAGCATCGCAGGCGGGGACCACCTTGACCGCCACCAACGAAAATTCTGCTAAATGGTGCACAACCCAAATGACTATAAATGAGCCTCTGTTGGTCCCCGCCTGCGATGCTTTCCATCAATATTTATAAATTATATTCAGTAAAGTTGTATTGATCAATATTATTGTGGGGCTTGTTTTACTCTTTTTTTAGTGTGCAGTCGGGTATTTTGTTCGCTATTTTACAAGTGAGAGAATGGACATCAGAGAGGTTTTCAAAGCATGAAGACCTAACTATAACGTACTCCCGACTTCACTCATAATTCTCTAACTACTTAACTAAGGTAAACCTTTCTTAAACTACTAACAATTCGGCATACACAAAGTTAAGGATACACACACAGATAAAAAAAAACTTGTTTCTTTGTTTTTGAGAAGTCGGTTAAATGAAGCAATGTTTTACCATAATAAGGTCCCACAGTCGATGCCTGATATCCATATCCATGCTAGAGGTCGGCTCATCCAGCACCAACACATTTGCATCTCCCGCTAACACGCATGCGACCTGGTATATAAATAGTTAAAAACTTTTTACTACATAAGAGCTAACCTAATCTAATCTGATAGAAAACGTGGAAAAGTAATCTAAACGTGTATATGTATGGTAAGGAGTTTTTTACTATATAGGCCATGAAACTTCAGAACCGATTGAAAAAATTATCTCACTGTTGGGAAGCTACATATACATAGGCTATATTTTATCCGGGTAGAGGAAGAAGTTATTGCGGACCGTTCGTTTTACTTTTTTAATTCTCAATTCTTCATTTGGGGACTTAATACCACTTATTTTTCTTTTAGAGACTTTTTTCATTTAGTTCTCTATGTTCGAACAAAGTCTTACCCCTACCGACGTGCTACCCCGTGCTATGCTCGATAAAATAATGTCTCAGGGACGTGGTTGAAACCGTGGTAATGTTCTTAAGTATATATTTTTCACAAATACCTGCAAACATCTACAAGTACCAGAAGACAGTTGCTTGCTATAATGGTCGGCAACGTCAGACAGCTTGAGTTTCTTCAGCAGTTGGTCTACTGTGAAGCCTTCCTTAGGCTTTCTTTTTAACTGAAATATATTTTAAACATTACATTAATATCACTTAGCAAAAGTTTGATTTTATCGACTTGAGGACACATGGAGCGACTGCCTATCTAACTTCCAAAACCCAGTTACCTGGGCAACCAGATACCCAGAAGACTGGTTATGACAATTTCATGCTTCTGACTACCCGCAACGACTGCCAAAGATGTTCAAATGAGAGCCAGGACCTACCAATGTAATGTGCCAACCCATCCACTTTATTTTCAAGTTCAACAGTTACTGAGCCACGACCCATCAATCACACTCAATCTAATATATTCTTGAGTAAAGAAAAAACGCACCTTTCTAAAGAAGGTGATGTTCTCTCGAACAGTGAGGTGTCGGAAGCAGATGTTCTCCTGCATGCAGAGCCCCACGTCCTCTCTCAGCTCCATCACTTTGTGTGCTACATCCATGCCGTTCACGTAGACTGTGCCTTTGGTAGCGGCGATCATACCTGAAATTAAGGTCAAAGAATCATTAGTACCACCCATGCAAAAGAATGGCATTGGAAATGATCGCGCATCTTGATAAACTTTAATTTTTAAGCCACTACCAATAAGTATGTACCCGGATCGGATTAACAGATACGCTGTCATTCAAGACCTGCTTTTTAGTATCTTGGCCGATTGAATTGTTAACCTCCTTTTTTGAAACTTGGAATAACAATTAAAATATTCAGCAGAGTTTATAGAAAAATACTTCGTTATCCTATGCAAAACTGTCTTAATGCCCTGCTCGAGATAGAGGCCACATTTCAGCGCAATTATGCGATTTTTCCCATTTTACTTATAAAGTCAGCAAACACAGCTTTTTTTTTTAACGACGTCAAAAATCATCAAACGACCCCTCCCGCTGTGGGTTAGCAGCGGTGAGGGAGTGTCAGACTCTTACTGACTAAAAACCGTCGTGTTCCGTCGTAGGCCTTTTATGTACCAGGGCCGCGGTATCTCTTTCGAACAGCCCGCAGCACAGCTAAGAATTCTTTGCTGCTTCTGCATTACAAACAATTGAATAACGCAATTTTTTTAAACACACTGAGAAATCTAAGATATGACATAAAATCCAGAAATTATAGTATTGTACAGTCAAAAGTAATACCTGCCACTATAAGCATAAGGGTGGTTTTCCCAGCGCCGTTGGGTCCCAAAACCATGGTAACTTCACCCCTATAGCAGTCAAAAGTGACGCCATTCAATGCAACCACTTCAGATTTACCCTCGTTCTCTCTAAATATCTGAAAACAAGGTATTAACTACTTTTCTTATTCTTGAATTCATCCTTAACTATATTATTTAATTAAATAGAAGATATTTAATTGTTCTGAGGGTTTATGTTTGTTACTCTTTTACGCAAAAAAAAAAGACTGAATGGATTTTGATTGGCAGTAATATATGTAGCTTTTGCATGAGAATAACATATGGGTTTCCTTTTTATTCGGTTCATAAGTTGTTCACTACGGAAGCGGTGAAGCCTCTGGCGGAGGATACTGCTTTATCCTAGCTTCACGATTAGGCATAAATTTTATAACATGTTTTGGGCATTTTTGTAAAACTATGTACTGCTATAAAAGTTAAATAAACAACTCACCATAGTTTTTCAGACCAGGTACTGAAAACCAAACATACATTATTTAAACATAAACCAAAAATTGTTATATTTTAAGAAAGTACCTATATGTGTTCTTGTTGTACATTGTGATTTATATACTTATTTGAAAATTAATAATTTTAGTTTAAAAATGGATACCTTAGCCACATTGTATACTTGTATGGCCATTTCAGCCTTCCTGGGCCCTTTTTCAAAATACTTAGACTCTCGTTTTCGTTCCAGATAAGAGGGAGGTAATATTATTCTTCGTACCTTTTTGTTATACCAAAACGACATCTGAAACAACACTATTCACTTACAAACAAAATCATATATGTACAATTGTACATACTTAAGATACCTATATATTTTTAGCTCGCAGTCTGTAAGAACCACTCCGCACATCTGAATAAAAATTGGCTTATTATACCCTCTCTATCTGACTGACTATGTTCAGCAGTGGACGTCCTATGGCTGAGATGATGATGATGATGATGATGATCTGACTGACTTAGCAGTTCTTGAGATATGGGAGTTCAATCAAACCAAAAAAAGAAACAAACCAGTATACGGGATATTTAACCAGGTGGGGGGAGCAGCTCCCTTGAAAAGCCATCACTGCATAGTATAAAACAAAACTTCTCTGTCCCTATATCCCCATGTATGCTTAAATCTTTAGAACTTCAACTGATTTTGATGCAGTTTTTTTGAATAGATAGAGTGATTGAAAAGAAAAGTTTATTTGTATAATAACATCCATTAAATAATGGAGAAATACTGTCACCCTTGCGAAGCCGGGGAGGGTCGCTAGTTAAGAAATAAATTTGGTATTTACCTTAAACAAGAAGTTCCATTTCTTCCCGACGCCATAATGACCCGGTTTGACTAGATCCAGATACCAGGCTACGGTTGTAATCACAGCAAGTTGTATATAGAAGAATAGCCACACTCGAGATACCGACATACAGTTGTTCGAGTGTTTCTTGTACATGTTCGCAAATTGACTTCCTTTGCCTAATTGAAAAAACTTAATTATTTCGAATCTAATGAAGTAAGAAATTTAAATACACCCTGATGCATAAGGATGCAAAGTTTGACAGTTATGTACCTATGTCTGTCTTTCTATGATTAACGAATGAACTGATTTGGATGCAATTTTTTATTTTTAGTTGGTAGCTAGTTTCTTTGTTTCGTAAGCTGTAGTTCTAGATACGATCCACCAAATACGGTTCAGCCATTTTAAGTTTTTAGCGGTTCTGTATATCCAGGAAACTGCGCTGACAGAGACACAATATTAATGGGAACAGAAGTTAAAATTCACGACTTTTTATAATAGAAGCTTTATCTTACTTTCAAAATTAAAAGATACAAAAAAACAAAATACCAACACTAACCTATAGTTTCCAAATAAAGCACCTCATCCCAATACAAATATATAGGCGCGTGAGGTAATACACAACATATGAGGTAAACCATGAAGGTATACTCTTTGTAAGAGTACCATATAAAGTCCAGTATGAACGTAGACATGTAGAGGAGAAAGCCTAGGAAATCTGCGAGGTGCCCTGCAAGGAAAGTTCAGTTAAATATTCGGGATCTGAACGCTGAACTGCTATAAGGATTCCACTACAGTTTTGATAGATTTTACATGCGTGACAGATACCTAACTAAGTATAATAAGGAGTCCAAAATAAAACAATCTAAGGGCTTGTCTGTAGTGGCCCCATATGTATCAAGCGCGTTTTCAACAAAATCCGCGACATTTACTTTTTTATGGAAAATCTTCAAATGAGTCCTCCCGCTGTGGGTTAGCTGCGTGAGGGAGTGTCGGACACTGACTAAAGACTCATCGTGTTCCTTCGTAGGCCTTTTATGTACCAAGGCCGCGGTAACATCCGAATAATCACTCACACAACTGATATAAGTATTTTAGTGTAGGCTCCCCTAAAATCCCTCGATTGCCAATCTATGTACTTTCCTAGACATCAATGGGTACTTACAATCCTGGCACAGAGCGGTAGTTATAAAAGCGAAAGCCATCGTGTTTATAAAATGCTGCAGTATTGTCAAGGCCATAAGGAAGAAATTGCTATGCGGCAATATTGGCTCCGTTGTGATCTGATGATAGAAATTTTATTTTATATTGTTTTAAAACGTCATAATAGAAAAGTCATTAGTAAACAATCGGTAATTTTAGATGCATCTTCAACTACTTAATCTTTTCCCAAACTATATGGAGGTCAGCTTCCAGTCTCCGTCCGTCCATTATTCGGATGCAATTGAGTATCAGTGTTTTACATAGAGCGACTGTCTATCTGACCTCCTTAACCCAGTTACCCGATACCCCTTGGTATTAATTTTCATAAACTTACGTAGCCCATTTTTATGTTTAATAAACCTTTTATTGTGAAAAATAACAAATAAAAATAAATAAATTCCATGTATCTAGTGCTATTTTAATTACAGCAGGAACCATATAAACTTACCTTAAGAATAAAAGTAACCGGTAAAGAATACAAAATGCCGACTAGTGTAGTTTCCAAGATATGGGAGAATCTCAGCACATCGGGGCATACTCCCGACAGTTTCATCAGCTCCTGAAGAAACGAGATTATTGTAAAGAAAAACCAATGAAATAGGCATCTCGGATTACATTCTTTTTACATAATTTGAGAATATTTTGAAGATCCAAGACAAGACTAGGAGAGTCTTGTAACGACAAAGGGTATATTTATAAAAATCAGTATAGGTATATAAAGATAAATAATATTCATAAAACTTTTACACACAAAAACACATCAAAACAAATTACTGCAATGGTTGAAATGATTTTTAAGTAATTATTATTTTCATACATGGATTTTCTTTTAAACCCTGTGTTAAAGTAGGTATAACTCGGTATAAGTCACAGAAACTATGGAATCTGAGGAATCGAAGACAATCATGTCTAAGTATTCTTGATCGTGCATTGAGCACGAGCTAGAGAGTTAAGTATATAAAGTTTAAAAGCAAACCACTCAGACAGCGACAGTACCCCACTCTCCCCCGCAAAGGGGAGCGAACGATCATCGAGGGCTGATGGTATGTCTACCACCGCCCGCCTCACGCTCAGGGCACCGCGCCACATCTCATCAACGTGGCTTGTGAGGACTCACATAGTGTGAAAGTCTCGTGAAGAGCTTACTATAGAAATGATCCTATGAAGTAAGGTCTTGGTTCGAAATGGTTGTACGGCGCGAGGTCGTTCAATCGCGGAGAATCTTAACACCGCGATGTAAAAAGTGACGTCATATGGACAGCGACATCTAGTGGCACGATTTGGAAATGAGAATCACGTCATATGCTGAACTGAAGAGAATCTGAATCTTCAATCTTGATAAAGTATTTAGATACTCTTGTTAAAATACGTTTTATTGTTAGAATTAATATGTTTCTTGACTAAAGCTTTAAGAATGTATTCCTTAACACAATCAATTTCATCGTCACGCTTCCCATCTTTTGAGCAACGTGTGAAACATTGACAATGACATATAGTGACACAAAACGCGGGATATTTGAATTTAATATTTTAATTGCGATCAATTAAATTGAAATATATGGAACGGTTTACAATGAAGCTGATATTAAAGGCATATTTTTTTTATTCAATATAATTATGTCATCCAAATAGCACAGTTATGATTTTTACCCCTTGTTCCCCTTTGGTTGTATTTTTTTGTTTTTTTTTTTTTGGTCTACTTAATTTTTAGATAGTGTAAAAATTTTTGCTTACTCTCAATCCAGATCTCCTTTCCTCAATCAGCCCAGCAGCATAAGACAGGAAAAAGGGCAGTGGTGCCACAATGGTACAAATTATTATGAATTTATGTAGTGATTTCAATTCTTCTGATATGTACTTGGGTATCTCAATCATTTGTACCATCTAAAATATAATAAATAAAACATTAAACTATTATTTAATAAGACTGTAACTTAAAAAGTTTTGAACATAAATTGAAATTGAAGAAATAATTGTTTTATGATTTTGTTCTCCTTAATCTCCAAATGATGACCTATTATTAGGAATAACATTTTTAGTTGGTATTTGTCTGTCACTAACTACTCTTTACAGAAAACTGGACAAGCCATTAGTTATATGAATTCTCATAACAAAATATATGAATAGGTATATAGGTATATTTTATACCATTTACCTGTGAAATATTCTGAGCAGTGAGTTGCTGAATGTAAGCCCTGTCTATGGCCCATTGTAATGTTCCTAAATGCTGGGGACCAACTTCCTCTGTAAGATAAATATTTATATGTAGACAAATGCATTAAAACCAAACTTAAGCTCAACTGTAGACATTGCATTACACAGATTATTTTATTTAATAATATACTAAGGCAGGACCTTGAGTTGAATAGGATCTTCAGAATAAAACCTGCTTACATAAAAAAAGGTTGTAATTAGATAGTGGTTTACCTGATCTTGTAAAACTTAGGAAAAACGAATTGAAGCCTTTGTTAAGCGTATTTTTCACGTGTATACTGTTCGCTCTAATTGTATAGTCTAAGTTAGGAGAAAATGTTTCATTATTCTGAAAATTTATTAAAATTGGATCATTAGGAATTTATTGAAGGGACAAAGTAATATGAAGACACAATAGGTGATGCAGTTTTTAAAAGTTATGAAAAATAATTCTATCGAAATACTTAAAAATCAAATCCAACAAGACAATAGTATTTTCTACAAACTAAGTAAGTTTTAAGAAATACCTTAAAATGCACCTCAACAATACCACAGGACGAGGCATTCAATAAATTTAAGTCTAGCGGTGAAATTGTATAATCAAACTCCCATTGTTGTTTTGGATACACCGCTGTGAACAATTCATAATTAAATTTTTATTAGAAATTATTTATTTGTGGCTATGGATGTAATATGTGACTGAATGCTGTCTCAGGCGCTCAAGACAATTAAATAGAGCAATGTAAAGACTTGTGGAGTTAATTCAGTTAACATTGAAGATTGTACAAAGATATTTAGCAACAAAAGTAATGATTGCTCAATATTTTTCTTGGAATTTTGATATAGCAGCTGAATCTTAAATAGTGGAGTGGGTAGCCTTGAAAGCAATATGTACCTGACTCATTATCATTCAAGTATTTCTGCACTCTGCGCATCAGACTGTCTGTAAAATTATTTGAAGGTCTGTAAAAGACTCTTGTCAAATAGTCAGTGTTGTTGGGCCTCTGAAAAGAGGATTGAATTTAATTTTAATACACTAAAAACCACTGATACACCTAGGTACTCATATCACAATAAGTAAATACTCACATTAATCATTTTATTGCCAATATGTCCTTCGAGAGTAGTTTGGTATATAAAAAGTAAAATTAAGAACACAGATAATCCGCCATAAATCTCCCAAAACGTGTGACAGTACCGATGGGCTCGCATATGGAGATACTTCCATAACAGAGCTACTAGGGGAATACAAAGGTTTGTTTTGTAATCTGTTGCTCTTTTATAAATGAACATGATTAATACCCAACTAAAAGTAAAATATAAAAATGCTTGTATTCAAATTTGGCGGAAAATAAATAATATTCTCTGACATGTTGACTTGACTGACAGTTAGTAGTGACATTGACAGTTATAAAACAGTGTTGCAAAAATATTCTTCATCCATAAATATAGAGGTCAGTGCTTCATCCTCTAACCTTCTAATTTTGTTTTCATGTAGTTTTAATTTCCAAGAATGTAGTCCTTCATGGTCTCTAAACGAAGCGATGTGAAGGCAGCACCCAGACAGACGATAAATTAAATTGCACAATATATAATTTAATCATTAGAAACTCTATACGGTAAATTATGCACAAAGTAGTAATATTGTGGAATTTTATAGACTGTTATAACCCCATTCAAAAAAGCTTTCAAAAGAGTTTCCATTTACTTTCTGTAAACTTTTCATCCAAGCCAACAAGCCGGTGCATGCACTAGGTATGCCAATGAAACTAATAAGTTGATGATTCACCGGAGGTTCACCGATTCGCAAGAAGATCACCTGGTTTATGTTAATGTAATGTTTGATGAACTAATAAAGTAAAGTACTTTTGTCTATTTAAGTTGGTTCAGAATACTTTATTATGAAAATTAAAAATTATTTATCTTTTAGTAATATTTTAGTAGGTCACACCAAGAGTCGGCCATATTGAAAATTTTTAGTGATTCGGAAACATAGAGTATAGTAAATAGATTGTTCGGAAATTATCGTCTGCAATGGAGTCATATTTTTGCTTATCAAAATTTGTTCATATTTTTGTTGAGAATTCGCCAAAATTATGTCATTTGTCTATCGTTTCTCAATCCGGTCGCGGTCAATGCAGAAAATCCTCGGTCGTTTGACAATATTCGCCTGAGTATAATATTGTTGTTATATTCACTGTCGACCCTGGAGACATCTTGTGATAAAAAACCATTATTGCGGCAAGTTACTTGGCTGTCTGATTTTGTCTTCACGTGAAACGAGTAACAAAATTAGATTGGTGCTATTCGGGGGTCCGCAAACATGGATGTGTCGTGGGGTAAGTGCTTGTTAATAAACATTAATTAATTAATTTCGACGTTATCATAAAATTGTACGTTCTTGTGTGGTTATTTCCAGACGCGGATAACTTTGAGCCTAAACTACCAACCACGTTGACCACTTCGAATAAATGGGAAGGCGAAGATGAGGAAGAGATCGTGAAGGTAACGTGTGCATTGCCAAAAAGTTTATTTTTGTTTCTGTCGTATATTACGTTCGCGTTTAGTGACTTTTTGCGAGATTTTAGTACATAACCTCAATTTTTGTGCATACGTGTTGACGTCAGTGATATTGCAGGAAAGTTGGGAAGACGAGGAGGAAGAAAAGAAAGATGAGGAGAAAACTGAGGTACCCGCGCCTCCTCCGGCAAAGCCGAAGAAGAGAATCCAGGACAAAATAGCCGAGAAAGAGGTGAGTTGGTGGATATCGGCGAACATATGCGTGAACTTAACACCGCAAGGCCGTTGGACAGTGACATCCGTGTTATTAGGGCGTATGTTTTGGTCACTTGACGTAATTATTACGAATAGGTCATTTACGCCAGTCACCAGAGGTTGCTTTGTTCTTTTGGCTGGTTCAATCTTAGTCAAAATGACATGACCTATAATTTCAATGAGTTGAAATGTTGATACTTATTAATATTAGTTGTACATGTGTGATAAATACAGCTTAGGAACATGCAAACTGGTCTAGAGAACATGGTGAAAGCTTTAAAACCACTCTCAAACTGGAGCAAATGTCTCAATAGAAAGTAACAAGTTATTGTGTTGCTACTTATATTGTATCTGGTGTTAGGCATTAATATCTTGTTCTGAAGTCCACCAGCAACAAAAGACTAAAGACTATATGAACTAATCAACCTCATTATTTAAAACTATATTTTTTTTTATAAATGGGTCACTTCAATATCGTGTTCTACATAAAAAAAATCCCCCTTTCTTAGATTAAGACATGCTACGCCTTTTCGTTTTGGTTACTAAGAAATACTGCATAATAGCCGAAACATGTTTCAATAAAAATCAAAATCTTGACTTGTTGCTTTGAACATGTGGCATGTAGCGTGACCAGTTTTCTAGAATAATCTAGAAAATAAGAAGTATGGAAGTTTAACTTATTAGAATATCTTCATTTTATTTGTATTTACACCTTGCAACTAAGTCAGTCTTTGTTAAAGTTGTAAAATTGTTTCACAAAAAAATATTGTAAAATGATCATCCAAAAACGGACTGCTATTTAAATGTTTTTGTGTCTCATAGACCTTTTCAATAATAAGTCTTTATCATTTTCAAAGTGACATCTAATGGTGTGTCATCAAGTTATTTTTAAATTATGTTAAACATTAAACAATGAGTTTTGCTCTGAACTACACTAATTATAATTAGTGTCATTATGCATTATTACCATGACAATGTTATAATTATAAACTTGTTATTAGAAGATAAAGGCATCTGCTTGGGAACAATATTAATGAATTTATGATCTAATTATGAATCTCTAAAAAAGGGTGCAGTTTCACCTGCTACCGAGATAACCACTTCCTGTTGCTAAATGGTGACCAAAACTATCCTATTGCTTTCTGTCAGGTTAAAACTGCCACTTTTAAGTTAAAAGTAGTTTAACTAACATGACTTTCTTTTATACATCATAGATGTTCTAATCTCAGGAGTAATTCCTACTCGCAGTTATAAATTCATAAACCTACATGCTGTCATGAATAGGTGTTCATGCCCACTTTTCTTCTGAATATCTCTGCCCCTTGCCAAAATCCGTAAATTTTTTGAAATTATTTATGAGGAAACTCATGACAGGTATAATTATTTAGGTAGATTAACTATACTGCATTTTGCACTTAACTTAAGGTGAACAACCTTGATAGGACTTCTTACATGCATGCATGTTTTAACAAGTAAATGACTGCTTAAAATATGTACTGCATATGTACTTTAAGCTGTGAAGTTACCTCTCATAATATAAATAAATGATTCAATTGGTTAAGAAATTGTTATGTTTACTAAAAAGTCATATCAAGAACTTATTTATCTTCAGGTAAATGCCTACTAAAGAGAACATAGGCATAAATAAGTATGATTCATAGTTTGCCTGACTTACTCAATTCATCACACACAACCTAAATAAATATTTTTAATGTTCCAGCGTTTGGAACGCGAGAAGGCTGAACGGATATCTGTGGAGAAGGTTGAAGAACTGACCCCTGAACAGAAGCTGGCGGAGAAACTCCGCGCTCAGAAACTCCAGGAGGAGTCAGACCTGAGGCTCGCTATGGAGACCTTTGGTAAGTCATGTTAAAACAAAACAAGTTACTATTTCACTGTTATAAGACTTTTTTACTGTGGATCTGCTGATCCAATTGTAAGCGCGGGCATAGTCTTTACTATCAGGCTATGCGTAACTGAGTGTGCAACTACTTGATAGTGTAAAATTCTCTTCACTATGCCTTCATATTTGCACCAGTTGTATAGTGAAGAATTGCATAGAAATTACAAAAATTTTGCTATATAGAATAACTGAACTCTCTTTGGTGATTTATTCTATTGAAAAAGCTTTATCGTTCAAAGTAGGCACTTCAAATGATAAAGCTGTAAAGCATAATGTAACTTTTATAAAAATTCTTTCTGACAAACATTGCAATAAAATTTAGCATCCCCATGCAATGAAATGTGGTTGCTAATTAAAAACAAAAACTTCCAGGTGTAACAGAAGTCGGCACAGGCAAGATTGATGGCTTCCAGCCGACCACAAAGGAGGAGTTCACCGAGTTTGCAGACATGCTCACCAAGAAAATATGCTTGTATAAGGCCAGGGATGAGTTCCCAACCTTTATTGATGAGTTCATCAGAAATATTGTTGTTCAATGTAAGTGTACTCTGTTGTAATCCAAAATATTTCTGGAAGAATTACTGCCATTCTCTGAATTAAAAGTGGCTTGTGTTGGTATCTGGTTCACAGTATCAGGTTACCACCATCCTGGTGTTAAATTCAACTCAATCGCCTCTGTCCTTTTAAAGTGAAAGTATAACAAATACTCGCTTTCTAATTTATAACAAAATATTGTATACCTACTTTAACATATAATTTCTTTATTATAGTAAAAATTGCATGTTATAATTTGTATTAATAGTATTAAAACCAAGTTTAACTTTACCAATGTTATAATTTCAGTGCCATCAGCAGACATTAAAAGGATAAAGATGACAGTGGACAACTTATACATTGAGAAGCAGAAATCTGAGAAAATGGACAAGTCCAAGAAGCCAACCAAGGGCAAGGGGAAGGCTAAATTAAAAGTTGAAGGCGATAATGTGAGTATTTACCATTTATCTTACTTTTTAGTCACAATACAGTTCATCAAATAACTTTGCAGCTTCCTAAGTTGGGTAGTAGTAACTTTACGGTGGGCAAGATGTACAGACAAAAAGTTATTCCACAAAGGACTGCCATGACTGGCCATGGCTTTGCTAAGCTTATTTTGTATGTTATTTTGTTATTTTTACCATAAAACTAGTGTAAAGTTGAACAACTGTATGTAATGCTTTGTTATACACAGTGACTCGTGCAATAAAATAAGGAATATTCAAACAACTAAAATACATTTGCACGCAATCACGCATGTTTAAATATAGACCAAATTGTCTGTTCTTGAATTTTAAGTGTATTTGGTTTCATCTTCATTTTCGGTTTCATCATTCTGAGAGAACCACTTCCCGCAACTGCGTAAAAATTTCATTTAAATCGGATCGGTAGTTATGGCGTGAAAGCTGAATAGACAGGGTTAATTTGGATCATTAATAATATTAGAGATCTGGAGTCTGCAAACACATATTCTTACATAAAATAAATGTCATAATACCCACCTGTTTTGTCACCATCTGATACCGATTATCTCAATTTTATTATTGATTAAACTTGTTGTATCATTTCTCAGTTACATTATCTGAATTTCGTTGTCTAAACGATAAGATAAACTAAATATACGTGCTCTATCATCTTGCTATCACATTGCCAGGGATTCGTTTATCAATTTACACAAGTTTTATCACTTCTTATAGGTCAAGTTTGCTTCACTAAGATAGTGGGAAGTTGATTAAATTATTTACAAACAATTTCATAATAGTGGTTTGTTAAGTAATAATTATTAATGGGTGCTTTATGTATAATTTTGATATTTTAGACACACTTCCGAGATGATAGGACAGCAAAGTTTTGTCAAGCGATTTTGCATAGTATTTCACCAACAGTGTAACTAAGAGATGTGAATGAGAAAAAGTTTATTTCAGACGAAAATAACACTCTGGATAATTACTGCATAATGCATTATGCATTTTATCTGTCCCCTGTAATGTAAACCAAAATCCAACACAACAGTTAGAGTAGTACGTTGACGGGCGTGTAATGATACTTTATCTATGTACCGCGATTGTTTTCACACTGTCGGTTGTGATCCTCAGAGAAATATGTATTTCCAAAATATTGTTATCTAAATGAGTTTTTATATTATTTCCAGGCTCATCTCAATCAGTACGACACATACGGCAATTTCGACGACGACTATGACGATTTTATGTAATACATCACATCGTTTGTTTGTAAGTCGGTACCTGGAGGCAGACGGCACCCATGTCAGACCACTTTGTGTCTTACGCACCCTCTATACGGGCCATTGTTGCTTGTAAACTGATGTACGCCCACATATGTACTGTCTACATTATTTTACTCATTTAGTAATTTTACTCTATGTAACATAAAAATATTTTTATATTTAAACTAGCATAGTCGATATTAGTGTACAAGCAATAATCATAAAGTATGACTTGAATTCATAGTTGAATGTATATGAGAAACAAGCGATCAAAATTCGTATGAAACTTTTTTAGTTTTGTTACAAAGCCTTGTATGAAGAGGATTTATGTATATTTAAATTATTGATAGCTATTTTGTCCACGCTTTTTTATTTATGCGTTCGTCCCCAGGTACCCAGGCACGTTACATTAATTTGATCAATGTGAAAATAAAATGAAACATAGTTACTACAAAATGTTAAAAATATATAGTTTATGTGACAAGTTCATGTGAAATGCTTCATCAAGTCATTAGATTAAGATTTAGTACAACAATTTTAATTTATTTTACTACTAAAATAATATTAGAATTTCACAATCGCAATGTATGGCATAAACTTTGAAAAGGTAAAAAATAACAGCATTTTATCATTGTTTTCATGTAACGCATGTGTTTATTCAAACGTAGGTCTATGAAATGTAAACGAAATTATGCTTCCATACTGATTTCGATATTACTAACTTATTTAAAATAAACGGACCTCTTTAAGTGCTCAATGTAATCACAAGTAAGCGTCATAGGTTTATTTATATATTTTCGTACATATAAAACATTGTAATGTTATTGTAACGTGCCTATAGCCATGTATAGCCTATATACATATATACAATGTAATATACAGTCGTTTCATTCTATGGTTATGGCCCGATGTTATGTTATATAGATAATAAATTTTTTATTGTGATAATTTATGATTGTTTTAATGTACTTTATTGTTAATTTTTATCAGGTTGTTGATCCAGTCGGTAATGACTAATGATACCTATTCAGTAACTTGGTTGTTTTTATATTAAAACAATCTGGGTATTCGCTGCTGCATCATAATAAACTCCCACACAAATCTAGCTACATTAATTTCACAATCTCGTGAAATGTGTACTTTAATTTGATATTTACTATGACGTCAGTGGTCGAGGTCTTTACTGTGTAATTGCACAATTTTATTGCCATCCTACACGATATTTGATATACTGCCTATTTTATGTATTATCACAGATTGCAGAATCAAAGGTTAAATAAACAAAATATAATGTTTACATCCACCTGCACTATAACAGTTAGGCAGCTGCCACTCAGGTGTGACTCGCGCCTTACTAGCTCGAATTCTTGAATACTAGCCCTATTCAGCCGACTGCGCGGCGCAGAGGAGGTAAATTTATCAGTGAGCCAAAAGGCTGAACTGGTATAACACCTTTTGACTAGTTCACAAAAGAACCCTGTGGGTGGCGCTGCGGTCAGTTAGTACCATGGAACTTGAGTAGAACAAAACTTCAGGATGAGCAACCAGGAGACACCGACACTAACATAAAATCGCTACCATGTTTGCTGGAAACTACCACAATGTAATTTATTTATTATTCCATATTTAGGTGTAATTATTTATTAAAGGCTTTATAGCGACGCAAGCTGCTTTATCAAATAATGGATTAATTAATATTACTTACATAAGGCATAGGTTAAGTAGTACGTATAAAGTAACCCGTTAATTGAAAAGCTAGGTGTTCTAATAGGTAAATGTGTGGGAAGCCTCAAGAACCACCCACGGCTTGAACCTTGAAATTCTGAACAACTTATCGCAGTTTGCACAAAGTCATACAATATGTTGTAACAGTGTAAACCCATAATTCCTGCCTACGTTGGCTTTTTGCCCAGTCGTGCGAATACTTAAAGACCACTACACTTACCTACCTACTTAATATCGCATTTGTAACAAAAATTACAAGGTTCCGCAACTCATTGTTTTGTGGGTGAGAAACTTAGCTGAATTAGTGCAGTCATATAATATTCCTACATACCTACTTACATCTTGAATTTTAATAAATCTCGATTGCTCAACAAACTTTTATCCCAGAAACCTACTCACCGAAATATTTAGCAATGATCCTTTTCCGTCAAATCTAATCTGAATCGCTGATCTTAATACACGCTCCTCCCAAATTCAGAAGCTAAATGATGTTCACACGACTTCTTAAGGAGTGGGTTTATATAAATTAGGTACTAAACTATACAAGAATATTTTTTTGTTTGTTTGTAGCCAAAAGACTCCGAAACTACTGGATCGTTTTGGAAAATTATTCACTGTTGGCATGCTGCTCTCTTCCTAAGTAACACACTTAGGCTATATAGTATCCTGGTACAGGCGGGAGTTGCCACGTTACGCCGGTAAAACCGCGGGAAAACGGCTAGTATATATTTTAAGTTAGTAAAATAAACTAGAATTCTCAGGCCTACTCCGAAATTCTTACTTCAAAACATGATTTCGCCAAATATAGTGGTTCACCTACTTACTTAGGTACATTAAAATTATTTGGAGTTAACAGCGTAAGGTTGGATATTTGCATATTTATGAGACGATGTGAATTTTGGGCACGTCCGGACTCGTCTTTTAAAGATTTATTGATGCATAATGTTTCATCATGTGCATCTAATATAGTGCATCTGGTTAGCCGGTTTGCTAGACGTCAATGCTTGCTAATCAGGGGCCCGATTCTCCTAATTTTACTTAAGCGCCATTCGATTGACGTTCGACTCGAGTCGACTGAGATCCAATCCCGACTCGATTACGATTGAGCGTATGTGGCATTCCGCTATTTTTTCTTTGAAATAAAAGTTTTTATCCTTTTCTGTCATTCAAAAATGAATCATTTTGTCTGCAAATGATTCACGATTGCAAAATGATTGTACAGCAAACTACCGTATAGAATAGACCAAAATTACGAATACGATTGGTCTTTTATTAGTAGCAGAATGCCCGATATGGTTAAAACTGCTATTACGATCATATTGCGATTCGATTTCTATTCGATTTTGACATTATTAACTTAGGAGAATCGGGCCCCAGATATTTGTCCTCGGTACCTACCCTTACCTACGCTCAGAGATTTTTCCGACTAGATATAGAAAGACCATTTTTAAGCACTCGGCCCATGATAAGTAGATACCTATAACCTTTTATTTTCCATTAATGATTAACTATAAATAGACCTATAAATATATAGATACCTATAACCTTTTATTTTGCATTAATGATTACCTATAATTAGGTACATCAAATACTAAAAATATTATTTTATTGTTGGATACTTATTGATTTAGGTACTTGAAAGAAAAAAACTAGTAACTCGTGAATTAAATACTCGTGGTAATCAGCCTTTTTATTGTCCCACTGCTGGGCACAGGCCTCTTCTCACGCAGAAAAGAAATGAGCGGTAACCACCACGGTTGCTCAAGGCGCACTATATCGAAACGTAAAAGCATAAACAGCAAACATTTGCACATTGATCATATTTCAACACTTCCAATTTGTACACTAAAGTCATATAAAGACTTATTACGTAAAAGCATTGTTAGTAGCATCCGATTGCGATATATCTGTGCAGGTTGACGCTAACAAGATTATAACGATGTTCAAACATAAAGCCGTGTCCAGACGTCGCAAAGCATACGCCGCGAACGATGGCTCGACCCGAGCAGAAAGATAGGTTTTTAAAGTGAGCCGACCGCAAATGCCGCAGCTGCACTACTGCTTTCTGGATCGAAGCGGCAGCAGCACGTGCAGTCGTCCTCATAATTATAATCCATTAATTGCATGCATTCGGCAGCAGCATATTGATATAATTTTTGGCACGCACGCCTCAAGCGGAGGCATTCGTTGAGCGGCGTTCGTGGCACAAGTCTGGATTCACTTTTACCGAAGGTATGAGCGACTGTCAATCATATTATATTGATGTTCACTTGTTCAGCAATAGTTATCGAGGTCGTGTATTGATAGAATTGTGACTACTTTTATTATTGGTTGCATAAAATTAATGTGTAATTTGTTTAGTTGCGAATAGGTACATACCTCAATTATTTTGTGTATGTGTTATGGGCCATGTGATTAATTCGGGCATTATAAATAATGCCCGAGCATTATGAATAATGTCTAGCTTTATCGGGCCAAGTGATTAATAACTATCTTAACTTCATTATTTATCACATTGCACGGGCATTATTATATTGCTACATGACAGTTGGGCAATTTGATAATAAAGCTATATTTTAAGCGGTGCGAGACCGGAAGTACGCATGGCGTGATACGCTTCGACCAATCAGAGACCGCCAAAAAGTTATGTACCTCAAAATGCCATCACAGTGGCAGTTGTTCTAATAAATGAATCTTGTTACTTGCTACATATGCATTATGATTATTGTTTTAAATTGTATGTTCTATTAATTATTTTCTCATTCGACTTTTATTAAGAGAAGTTAATTATGCCAAATAATGAGTCTGATTGCTTGAACTTAAGTTTATTTTGTTTTATAATAATAAGTCATTTCGGTGAATATTTGCACAGGCAAACCCAGGGGCCAAGATCATCCACCAGCAGCTTGCTCTTCAATACAAACTCGTAGATCTTGAGGTACCGTACTACAGGTATGCGCCCGACCCAGTTCTCAAAAAGGACCATATCACGTTGTACTGGGATCGATCTATCATCACTGACAGGACTATTGCAGCCAATAAGCCTGATATAGTGGTGATAGATCGATTAGCGCGCCGCGCGATGATAAGCGATGTTGCCGTTCCGCATGACGAGCACCTCTCTAATTTTTTTTAATATTTATAGATTTAAAAATGTAAACAATATGATGATAAATAAATAAATGAACTTAAAAAAGTAATTTCTATAAAACAAAGATATGTTGTAAAATTTTTGTTTTACATTTAATTATATTTTATGTTATATTTTTAATATGACTTTTAAATGCAAAACCTAGTAGGATTTTTAAGGCAGAAGTCCTTCATAATTAATCCAAATCATGAGGCTAATTATTTAAGTGGTTTAATATTTAGTTTATTTTAAATTGAATGGCAATAACAATAAAAGTAAATAAATTAAATATGTTTGTATCACTTTGCCCAAAAGGTCACGGGCAATATGTATAGTGCCCGGTCAATTTGATTATTTGAATAATTATTATCAAATTGCACTCTCATATTGGGCATTTTTCATAATGACCGGGCATTATGTATAGTGCCCAATTTATCACTTGGTCCATAACATATGCAATTCAATTAGTTATTAATTTAAACAGCGTTAAATACTTTAATGAGTGTGTTTTGTAAATTAACATTAAGCAGTAGGCTGATTCGCGAAGTATCAAGCTCATGCCTTGGGAACTACTTCAGACATCAGGTCACACGATAAATATACTTCTTTGTAATCTTACGCTGTGGTCTATCTAACACTGAAAGATTTTTCAGATCGGAGTAGTCGTTTCTGAGATAAACGCTTTCAATTAAACAAACATACAAACAAATGCTCCAGCGTTATACTCAATATTATATTTCCAGTTCTATAAAAGGCAGGTCATTGGCAGCACCCAAAATGGGCGTGCCCCTAAATCCGGGTGTTGATGACACACCACATCCTCCGGAAAGAAACGTGCGTCCCTGCGGTAAAAGCGTCGCGTAAATATGTGCAGCAGTTCTTGAGGTCAATGGTACTAGACAACTAACACTCTTTGTTTTGGTCTCATTAATTAAGATTGATCTTTAATGGAACTTTGTTTAGGTAGTTTTATGAAGGTACCTACATTGTTTATTATTTCATAAACTTTAAGTAGTTCTTACATTGTTGAATTTGTGGCTTTTTAATGAAAATTTTAATTGTACTTTAGAAATCATACCTAATTGTAATGTCCTTAAATCTTGTCTGAATATCAATCAATTTACAATTCTATTGCCCAAAGACCCAAAAAACATACACTTAAATATTACTACGCAAATAATTCTTACCACTAACCCAAATACTTAACACCTAAGCATAACAAAACAACACCCGCAACATGACACAGTTACACCCACACATATGACTTAATTAAAAAAAAAGAACGTTACCACCGGAAGGCCGGAACACAATGGCGACTGCAGACTTACGCAAGCACACTTAGCACTATTCTTCCACGCTTCCTAGATTCCTATCAGGGGCCCGATTCTCCTAATATTACTTAAGCGTCATACGATTCACGTTCGACTCGATTCGACTGAGATCCAATCCCGACTCGATTACGATTGAAGCGTATGTGGCATTCCGCTATTTTTTCTTTGAAATAAACGTTTTTATCCTTTTCTGTCATTCAATAATGAATCATTTTGTCTGCAAATGATTTACGATTGCAAAATGATTGTACACCAAACTACCGTATAGACCAAAATCACCAAAATAGCAGACCAATCGCACACCAATCAAATGTCAATCGAATACGATTGGTCTTTTTATTAGTAGCAGAATGCCCTATATGGTTAAAACTGCTATTGCGATCATATTGCGATTCGATTTCTATTCGATTTTGACATTATTAGAGAGGAGAATCGGGCCCCTGAACTGCTGACCGCTGAGAAAGTCTTTGTAATCCAATTAGATTGTTTTTTTCAAAGCTTGGGCTGATTAGCGTGGCGTGATTAAGATTAATTAGCAACTGTGATTAAAGCTTGTGACTTTATTCTTATCGGTTTACTTAGAAAGTACAAAAAAATACAAACATCCGAATTGAGAACTTCCTCCTTTTTGGGAAGCCGGTTGAAACGACAGAAACTATAACTAGGTATGGTTAAGTAGTTGTCTTTCATAAGTTTGACCGGCTCTTGCTCTGGGTCTCTGCAACAATTACTTATTCGTACACCTGGATAAGGAGTAGCATATAGTTTTTCACTTTAAAGGGCCTATCTAACACTGAAATAATTTTTCAAATCAGACCTGTACTTTCTGCGATTAGTTTAAGCAAGCAAACAAGTTGGTACCTATTACGCAGGTCCACCTAATTTCTCCGAAAGATAGTAATCACCACCGATCCGAAAACATACCAATGAATCAAACGTGAAGCAACAGCACCCGGTCATTACCGGTCCAAACTGCAAAAAACTAGAACATACCCAACAATAGATTACAACAGTCTGATCTCTCATCGGTACACGCCGAGATAACACCCGGATTCGCACAATATGTTACAGAAATATTGTAACAAGGCCGTTTCGTAATGCTGTGGAAATTCGTGGATTCTATAACAATACTGAGATCCTGGGTTATCGATTGCGGTGTTAAAAGGTCGTTTAGATTCATTGCAAAGCTACATGATTGGGTTTCGTCACTATATTAGTCAACAAGCTTAAATAAGCTTGCTATGCCTGGTCCTGGTCAAACCGCAACAGGGAATTTCCAAGACGCCTATGTCAAGAATGAATTATTTTTCCTGTTCATTTTTAATATCTATTTACTAATAACAGGATATTTCGAAAGAAGTATACAAGAACTTAAATTTCACGAAAGCGTGTGAGCATGTTGATGTCTGACACTTTTTCTGAGATTTTGAAACATCGTAGTACACCAAGCCAAGTCATGTTTCCGCCAATAGGGAGGTTTATTTGATAGAAATGGATTGCTGAAATTGGAGCGCTCGAGACTAAGCTCACAATAAGGAGTCACGGAGCTGTAATCGTGAAACTACCATTTATATCTCGTAAGTATCTGTCTACTATACAATCTCTTTTCTTATGACTCTCCCATTATCGTTTAGGAACCTCGAAATCAAATAAAAACATTTAGTTAATCTCAAAATTCAAATAATAACGGCACATGCACGGCCATCTTTAATTTCAAATTATGTCAAAGAGAATAGAGGAGGTCACAACATTATCTCATTAAATAATCTAAAGGTATTCTTCAATAACAAGCGAGGTCGGGAGCTTAAAAAGAAGCAAATGTACGAATATTATTGTCGTTTAGAACGGAATTACAAAATATCTCAATGACTCTCCATTGAGAACATTAGCAGTTGACCTGTTGCTTCATACCTGCGTAAAATGCTTGGAGTGTGACCAAATAAGGATACTGTAGAGCTCTTTAACAATAATAATCTTATACTCCTATGGTGGTATTAAGAGATAACGCATCTTCTAATCTTGCTGTTTGTTCTTGTAATGTTGTCATTTTTTGACAAAGGGTCTCTGCCTCTCTGCTTATATAGCTTAAGTTTATGAGATATACCTGATATTATATAAATATTATGTTGTAAGTATATGCTTTTCAATTAATTACTAAAATAATCACAAGATCAACGATAATTTCAGTGACCTACCAAACCCAAAAAGTTTTCCAAAAACTGATAACTAACAATAACGAGCATATTTTTACGAAACTGCCTAGTCAAAACTCCATAACAACAGCTCGCAATAACCATAACAAAAGGGTTCAACGTAAAAACATCATTTAAATTTGTTAAATGATTGCCCAGGAATTTTTTTAATGGTTTCCGCGGAGAGCTATTCGGAAACAATGCAATTTGGCAACTTGTTTCTTTCGCTGACATCATGATTTATGGCTCTGAGATGCTTAGCTGGCCTAGCCGTTTCATATGATTACAGGTGATTACCATAGTTTTCCCGGATCATAAACGTCTTTACAATGATTTTCTTCCATTGAGGTTTATACTTACCTGATGCCCAAAATATTTGTCTATTTTTAAGGCGATATTTTATCCAGCTTATTGAGCTTATGGAAGGCTAATAGACGTATTCATCTAAAGTGCCTATTAGGTCTAGCTAATAAGTTCTGGGAGCAGTGTATAGGTACAAGCTCCATATTTTTGATTTCGTCAAAGTTGCTGAACCGAGAAATTCTAAATGAACTTCGCTACACACATCGTCCAGAGTCTAGAATTTGATAACGGACCTTTTATGCGCGAGCGGAAATTAGTACCATCGTCGCGCGAGTAAAGTCGCGCGAACCCGGCTAGTACCAAATATTACGCGATAATACGACTTACCAGCCTTCCAATCTATCAGACAGTTATAGCCTTTACTTTTACCAGCGCTTTAAACTAAGATGTAACGAGTTCGGGCCACACTCGTGACCTAAGGATCGCCTCGTGAAAGGCGCTTGACGCAACGCTCGCCAGTTTATCTGCAGATGTTAGAATGTAAGCCTACCAAATATATCTATGTGTTTAGGAGTGGTAACACTAAGTTAGATTCTCTATTGTTCTTATTTACGGATTTATAAGTGGGTATAGTATGGATGATATATCATGGCTAAACTGAGCGGTTAACTGTTTCACAATGCACGGTGGAACTTTAAGGAAGGACGTAAAATTATTTTAAGTGACTTCAGACGCGCCAATTAGTATGTGGTCGAGGTATGGTCAAGGTGTTATAAAGAGGCAATATACGAAGGCAACTACCTTCATATGTGGTGACGTAATAAACTATGTAAGTTGACTACAGTATTGTGCTGCTTCAGACCGACTTGAACCTACGGACCGACTAAGACGCAGAGAATTAACAAGATGAGCAAATAATAAGAGGGAAAAATAAAATCAGAATTTTCACACACTTGAAAGTTTTCAAGAAAAATAATTAAGTTCTCCAAATGCAACTATTTGAAAGAATATTTACGGCAACAAAAATTACATATGTGCTAACAACAGTGAATTACCAAACATCTTCCCATACAAATCATACTCGAAACCGTATCGTATGTTATGACTTACGACTGTTATAACAATAATAATTGTTGTATCAAGTTTATTTTGATTTATCGATGAGCTGTCATATCGAATCTATGTTTCTTGAGTACACTACATTTAAGTAAGCTAGCCTTGCAATGAAGATTGGTAGCCAAGCCTTGGTTTCATCATATAATTGTACACTCAAGTATTTTGGTACATTCGGTTTTAATCGGAGGCACGGTTGGCGTATTACCGATTGAGCACGATTTTAGATCAGATTAATAGTCGTCTATGATGTACTAATCCGCCTTCGGCGAGTGTGGTGATCAAAGCGAAATCCTTCTCTGTATGTGAACGGTCATGTGTTTTCCCGGTTGGCCCTTCCTAAATGGCCTATTATAAATGTCTTAATAACGTCAGTTTGCCTGATTCTGAGTTAATTTTGCTTAATAATCGTTAATGTAATTTTTGCCGGTCCGATACCGGAAGGGCATTCTGATCATTGTATAGTGCCGAGCACCGATATTCAAGACTGATCGGACGACAGAAAGTTTGCAGTGTTTGTCAATCTAAGTCTTGTTCAAAGAAATACCTTATTATGTGGAGTACTTAGGTCTAGGCTCCGTTAGGTAAGCTCTATTATCATCAAGTGGTGTATTGTTACAGATTATCTTAATAATATTTATTGACGAATGATTCGCTAAAGTTCATATTATGATGAGCTAAATTACGACACAAAATAATAGGCAAAGGTAAACAGAATTTATAACAACTTTCACAGAGAAAGTGTTTAATCTCAATATATTTATTTATTGTAATGTGTCTAGTTTCCCATACGCGTAGGCGATAGGCCGCAAAGCCTCTTATGGTGTTATTATTAAAAACTTCACATATGTCTTACGTTTTATTTATGTACGTTCCATTTTAAAATTCATGTTAATGTTAACCGTGCTGGGATACTGCTGAAGTATAGGCATTAATGATGCCAGGTCTCTACTAGGTAAGTACTACAACCATTTAATAGAAAACTTATGGTTTGATTCTTCCTTCGTCCCTGGGTTCAATCAAACGAGTTTTAGATATGTTTATTAAGCAATGCCGTATATGGCTTTCTTAACAGAAAACACAAACGTAAAGAGTAAACTTCGTCTAACACCATTGTTAAATACCTAATTGATCATGAAGTCCGAAAGATGAACGTGTTATTCAAATCAAATCATTTATATTGCAATCGTGAACGTATGCTACCATAAAGTTACGCTTACTGTCAAAAGTAAAGTAAATATATCATCATCTCCCAAGCCTTTTCCCAACTATGGTGGGGTCGGCTTCCAGGCTAACCGGATTCAGCTGAGTTCCAATGTTTTACAAGAAGCGACTGCCCTCCTGTCTATCTATCTCATATATACTGCTCTCCTATCTGACCTCCTCTACCCAGTACCCGGGCAACCCGATACAATAAAGTAAATAGATGATCTCTATATATACCTGTTGTAGTAGGTATGTACATTTGCTTCTTTTGACGCCCCTCATCTGCTATTAAAACCACATTAATTCTCCACTTCCAAAGCTCACATTAATCCACAATTCAGGTCTTTACTTTCGAACTAGCTCAAACTACAGTCCATTCACAAACACAAACAAAACAACGAACAATCGTCGATAATAATCCGTATCAACTGCAACCGGTACTTGCACGAGTTATTCAATTGGCATGCTGTTATATAATGCTTTATTATGTCATTAATCTTGTATTATGTATGTCTGAAGTCTAGCTTTGGTAAATGTACTTGGTTAGGCGGGTAGTTCTTGCTATCTATTCCTATCTTCATAATATCATCGTTTACCTGGTCCTTTTCTATTTTAACTATTCAAGTAATTGTAATTTTTAGATCCTTAGCCCTAGCCTCACTCAGATATCATATCATACATATGCCTATAGGGACAGATTCCAGTGTAGGTACACTGGCACTTCGTAAGACTGGTTCGTCCACTTTTCTGGCCTTTATGTGCCCGTAACGCCTGTCAAAGATGTTCTAATGGAACCTGGGACCACCAACTCATATGCCTTCCGAAAACAAATCAATTATATAATCAATCTAGTGTCAACTTTTCTGCAAGTAGGCTAAGAGACTGTAAGTAACTAATTTTGTCACTAAAATATGGAAATTAAAAAAAAATATTTTAAAACGTCGATTAATCAATTCAGTCATAATACTATGACGTTGGATGATGCAAATGTTTTCAAAAATCATTAGTGTCAGGCCACGGTGTCAGGCATATTATTGCATCTCGTGTAAAAACTTAATTATCGTTTAAGTAGTCATTAAAAGTATCGTTAAAGATTAAGCAAGATTTGTAAACGATAACCGATGCGTTTAACTTTCAAAAATCTTGGGTAATCCATCTGGGTTTTAAGATTGAAATCAAGTTAAACTAAAATGTTTTAGCAATTTACGTACCTATTGTCATTGGGTTTTCTTTATAGTCTAAATTCATTACTGTTTATGTCTGCACTGCGAGAGTAATCTCTACTACCTACCCTAGATGTGAAATATAGAGTAGGTTAGTAGTAATCTGAATTCGTAGTCTTGTTTGCGATGGATAACTGCCTCAGGAGTTTTATGAGGAATTAAGACTGTCTAGGTTTTGTAGCGCTACTGCATGCTGATCATCAACCTCTGAGCCTTTTTCCCATCTATGTTGGGGTCGGCTTCCATGCTGATGACTAATTGAATTATTAACCTGACCTATCCCTCTATTTTTCTATGTTAAGTACAATAAATTTCAAAGTAAAACACCGTAGAAAACAATAAAAGTAGGAAGCGCCAGATTTATGACAAGGACACGATCGCGCTTTCACCGCGCCAACCTTTCTATTCGGCGCGCGTCGCTCTATGCGGATTTGTGTGCGCTGTGTGTCACACACGGAATGTGAGGATGGATAGCTATTTAGCTGACTGCTGGAAATAACTAGTGTTCTGAGCACTACATTTAGATTTTTGAAAAACCATTTTTTACAAAATCGGTTGTGAAAAAAATCTTTTATTTTTTTGTTTCTGATATTGAGCTTTTGTAGAGACTTAGATGGTATGACAAACTAAACCTTATCATAGATTAATAAATTCTAAAATGTATTTAATTAGGTATTATTGTAAAACGAAAGAAAGAGAACTGACATAAATACAGAATCACTGAAAAAAAACCTCAACGCCGGAAAAAGCACTCACTACAGTTACCCATTTTGTTCTACAGTGTGTCACATTTGGCCAACACTCTACCGTATAATGTCCTGTTGGAAGGTTAAGCATAACATTTATATAATGAAGTAAGTATGTATATAATTTGCATAATTTCTGCGTTTGGGCGAGCAGGCATGCGGGGAAAATTGCAAATATACATAAGTATGTTTAGCTATATACATATGTATATGTCTGTTCTTTTATGGTTATTTGTGGGTATTGTAAGACGTTCTGGCACGTATCAGTAGCATTATGTTCTCTGGTGAAATCAAGAAGACATGAATCACCTTTTATTTCCCAACTAAACACACAATGGGATTGTTTTATAATCGATCTTAAAAACTCTGCTGAAGTACCATGTACCAATATTTTAAACGGTTCAGTTACTTCTCAGTATACAGGATTGCTTATAGTTACAGAAGGTCAGAAATGCATTGCTGACCCGGGCTAGGCTCAACCTTTGATCAAATAAGTTATGACAGCTATCAAAGATAAAACTAAAAACTGCACGATATTTTACGTAAAAATAGTGTACTGAACTTTACAATAATATTGCACAAACCAAATACTATATCTATAAGTTTAATCTAATGGTAACGGCTATTATTGAGAGTTTGTGATATTCCAGTGGTTAATTATTGGAATTTACGAAACCGAGTTTCAAAAAAACAACATTATTATTTGTGGCATAGGCTATATTTTATCCTGGTACAAGTTCCCTAAGAATACTGCTACAAAAATGTCCATTAAATATTTATCGTATAAAAATTAAGTTTGCAATCAGATCTCTTAGAGCAAAGTCTAGTAAAGGATTCCATGCGGTTTAAAACGTGTTCCTTACATAACTAATATGTAGGTACGGCGAAATTTCTCAAGCCTAAGCTTAACCCCTGATGACCTGAACTGGATTTAACACTTTTGGCATTCAAACAATTCCAATTAACATACAAAAAAACTGGTAAAGGAAAGTTAAAGGCGTTTTTGACAAAATTCTTAGCGGATTTCCTCTCAGCGGGAGATTTTCGCGAAAAGATAACATGCTTGAGAAACAGATAAAAATATTGTTTCCATAAATGTGTATGAGAATAAACTTTTTAATTTGCATCATCGTCTGTTTAGCCTTTTCCCGACTAAGTTAGGATCGGCTGACTAACTTAATGCAGCTGACCTCCATAACCCAGTTACCTGGGCAACACGATACCCCTTGGTATGACTGGATGTCTGACTTTATGACTTCCGTTGTAAGACTGCTAAAGATGTCCAAATGACGCCCAGCTCTCACTAATTTAGTGGGCCTTTCAAAACGCATCCAGGGACCAACCACGCTAAGCATTGATAGATAGATAGATAGATATTCTTTATTAGGTACACCAATGTTACATTTTTGATCTTAACCTAGGTAGTTAAAGTAGGTGACATAATGGGCGGTCTTATCGCTAAGAGCGATCTCTTCCAGACAACCTTAGGATTGCTACCTTATGATCTTTCGACCCGTGTGGCTATGACTTAACCAGGTCTTCTGAAATATTGCAAACTATTGTAAATTATTTATAATTTAATTGGATAATTGATATCCAATAAACAATAGCCTTCAAACGATTCCCAAAGCATGCTATTCTCATTCACACAGTATGTTATCGTTATTAATACTTTACATAACAGATGATTATGTTAATAGTAAAGATATTTTTATTATTTCGATGTGAAAAGATATTTTATAGATAGTAAACCCTTTCTATTTCATTCGGAATGTCGGTCACCTGTTTGTTAAGGCGAAGTGATTTTGAAATTATGACAATCTACACTTTTATGCTCATTTCTTAGACATAGTTATTTCGTTGTTACTTTACGCTATTGCATTACTTAGTTATGTACAAAATATTTTTACACTATCTGTCCCTACTCCTCGTGGATCTATCCATGTGTCCAGGGAACTACTTCGCTCTCAGTAAAAGTAGCCTTATATCCTTTCTCAGGTTCTAGACAGACTTTAACGCTCTAGTTCTAGTGTGAAAGCGCAACAGAGAGAATTATTTTCGAATTTACAATATTTTTAATAATATAACTCATTTTTGTATAAAAAACGCATAGGTACAGCCCATTCTTTTGCAAGAACATATTTCCAATGGAAAATATCACATAGCATTATCAGGATTAACATGTACAAAAATGACTTTGACAGGTTCTGTCCTTGAACAGAACACAGCTTCGCCTTAAACAGTAGGTCTGATGGTCTGACCACATTTTGTACGTGTGAATCTGCCCGAGCTATCAGCACCTCTCTATTGCATTGCGTAACTGCCACTCGATAACATTTGGTACACCTCTAGTACACTCGAGACCAATTTTTGGACAACTGTTTTGATTACAATTAATACGTTATTTTATTTCTCTTATTTAGAGTGATGTTAAGTCTTGGATGTGAAAGAATTGTGGCTTTCAAATAGCTTTTATTGATCAGATTAATTCAAGTTGGATCACTAAAAATAGCTACAAAAATACTATTCTTATTTCAGGAGTGTTCATCTTAATCGTGAAATGATACGTCATATCAATAGAACTGAGAAAAATCATGCTGTCTTTTCCCAACATGTTAGGGTCAGCTTCCAGTCTAAACTGTATCTGTCTATATGACCTCCTCAACCCAATTTAGGATACCCGGGTTGTCCAATGGCAGAATGTCTGTGGGAACTAAAAAAAATATTGTGATTATTTATACCTTTTTATGTGGTTGACTGTACCATAGCTACCAATAATAACTTATCGGCCTATCATCGCGAGTCCATCAATTTGCTACAAATCGGAATGTGCGAAGAAACGTCTTATTATTTAACAAATGACATTAATATTCTGAACTTTCTCTTTGTTAATAAATTAGTATGATAAAGTACTTTGTAACGTGATTGGTTTGTAGGCGTTTTGTATTAACTGTGATGACTAAATTGCGTGTTAGGGATAACTGTTTTATGAGCCTGCTGACTCTTAAGATATATTGTTTATAGAGAAACCTAATTGTCCCACACCCATGTCCCGGGATAATAACTTTCCGCAACCAGGTAAAATGTAGCCAATGTCCTTTTTCAGGCTCTCTCAAACTAACATAGGTACTAGAGACATACTTTCGCATTTATTATATTAGTAAGGATTTATGTATATGCCGATTAAAAAGGATCCGATTCTGACTTGTTTTTCATTAGGTATTTATTATCTGTTGCAAAAAGTAGGTGTATCTTTAGATAGCTAAGAAGAGAACAACTTTTTGACCCAAAATTCACAGAAGCCTTTTGCAAAAAACCTCAAATTCTTACATAATAGGTACCTAGGCATAAAGTCGATGAAAAATACACTGTAACTGTATATAATATATCATAGTGGTTTGTTACGAAACGCCTAGTTGCAGCTGTTTATATCGGAGGCTAGTGAAAGGATGGCCGGCTAATATACGCGTCACACTGATGCACTTGTCAGACTCCTATAGACTATTCTATAAAGCAACTAATACTACATAGTTATAAATATTAACTATAATCTGACCTCCTTGAACCAGTTACCCGGAGAACTAGATACTCTTTGGTTAAATTGCCAGAGTTTTTAAAATGATAGCAGCAACCAACTTAAAGTGTTTTCCGAAATACGGAGGAACTCGTCATGACAAGATGGTCATACATATGTACGTGGATCGACAGCATCAACTGTTGCTTGATTGATCGATCCATGAGTTTATTACCATAAGCTTCTCATAATAAGAATATGCTCAGTTGACTACTGTGATTATTTAAAAATATGTCATTTTAATAAAATCTTTTTTAACATAAGCATAAAGTAGGTGAATCGTTCAGTAGTTCATGACATTATACCGCGTGTACAAACAAACAAACACGAACCTATTTAACATAATATTACATAGTAGTTATAGCTGATAAATAATACATATAGTGATATTATTATAAGCACATGACGTAACGCTTACGTGTCGTCAGGAAATGCAATCGGTTGTGGGTCAGCTTTCTACACGTCCTTGGCCGAAGTAGACCAGTGTTAATAAACTTATTGTTTAGACATAAATAAATAAGAATACATAAAAATATTATTGGTATGATTAATATAGAAATAGGGAACTTTAAAATTAATTCTACGGTATTTTGAAAGTCTTTTAAGCGTCTAAATAGAATTTTGAAAGACACTGCAACTGCTGCACCCAGTTGGACTGGATGCTGACCCTAATATAGGAAAAGGCTAGGCAGGTGATGACCTATAGTTTACCTTCTAAATGTGAAAAGGACTAATGTGGAATGAAAAGGCCCAAGTAAGCGGTATATAGCCTAAGTTTTGTGACGTCTAAAAAATAAAAGAAATTATTTATTAAATTAATATTTTTAGCGCCTGAATGTTTCATATGAACTGTAAATTATATATTTCTAACTTCATTCTATTCAATGTAATGACATAAGAACCATTACAAAATCAGTAGCGTCCCGCTGTCATACAAAACGGGCCGACCAACAAAAGCTCTAAGGTGAAAGGTCTTTAATGCAGTCTATTACATTCCGACATTACAATAGCTTCGTTTAAACCGTGCTGCAAACACATTCATTAAGACCTTTGTGTTAATTTGTTAATTAGTTATGTAAGTATTGGGAGAGTAATTATTGTGGAGTAATTATTGTGAAGTGAAGGGTTTACAAAGTATATCGCTTTGCATTTTAACAACGGTAGTCAAAAAGTCACTGTTTTGTTCAGGTTCGAAGTTCAGGTACTTTCTGCAATATCGTAACTTGAAATTGTATATCTGGACAAGGTCACCGGGAAACAGTGAATGAGGGTTGCTGAAGATCGCAGGTAGTGCAAAGTAGCGCACCTTGGGTGAGGCAGCAGTCTAGCAGAGAACGTCTTGTGGCTGACACAACGATAACGAAATAGTACAGTAGTATAGCTATAATTATAATTGCAATTAGAAGCCAGCATAGGAGTTTTAGGACCTGTTCTCACCTTTCTCATACTAAAGTTTCCCCAAAGCAGTTCAACTATTTTCGCCATAAAAATATAACAAACAAGTTTTACTTTTGTATTCATTAGTGAAGGGACAATAGAATTCGGTATGGAATAGGAAAGAATATAAATATGATTATTCACATAATGCTTCAAAGCTTCAACGAAAACCAAACTGCGGGGATTTAGTTATTATAGCTACACCTTAAGCGATCACCTCTCACGTCTTCTAGATTTACAAATACATACATATAAATACCCTTCACTACGTGTAACAATCCCATAATATCATGGAAAATAACGTTTACGTAATAAAACTTCGCAATAATACTGTTTGTAAGACATTGGCTTCATTAGCATGTTGTTCAGATTGTGGAATCATCCGATTTGGTAGTTTGTTTCCATTGCTTCATACGTACGTTCAACGTCATATTTTTCCCCTATTACAAGAAGAAGTCATTCTTTTAGCCTTATTTTTGTTCCGGAGCCTCTAAAATAGTGAACGTTGCCCGTCACCTCTGCGATTTATCTTCTATCTTGCGCCAACCGAAAAAGAAATATTTTATATACTTACCTCAAAATTGATATACCTATCCACACCGATTCATATAAAATCACTTTTCCATTCTTTGATTTCTTTGAATTTCAGATACCATTCAGTAATTGGATGCATCTTGGCTTTCTGAGATAAGTTTATGTAAGGAGAAGTCTAACACATATTTAAGATGGCGTATTCCACGGTAAGCTTAACCTTGATCAATCGACACGGAAGCACCTGAAAAATGTAAGTGTGGTAAATTACCAATGAAATTACACGCATAAAAGTTTGTCCAAATGTTATCCGTGACGTGATAGCCAATGGAAATACACACAATAACATATGTAGAAGCAATGTTACAATAATTACACATCTACATACATACATTTGATGGATAACGCACCACGGCCGTGCGTGCAGATTCACGTTAATATGGTTATCTAATTAATTACTTGTTCGAAGCATCTCACCTATGGAGTAAGAGTTTAATTATTAGGTAGATAGTTGCAGAATATACGGGGTTATAACTTGAGCGGCTACGTTACATTGAAAAAGGCCTGAAACACAACTACTTGTGAATAATCATCAAGATATACTTTTGATTGAACTAAGTACTTTTGATTTAGTTTTTGTTTACATTTACCAGGTATTATGTTTAACATTGTTAAAATACATCCCAAAGTGCTGGATAGTTGCATAATTATTCGTCTAGGTAAGTATTGTAGGTTTTTAATAAACCAATAAAAATTTGTTTCAAAAATGTAAATATCTGCGTATGTTTTCCATAAAACCTTCACTTAGTTCTCAAATTAAAGTTAACTCATTCGCATCAGACAAATATCAGGTTACCAACAGTTGTGTAACTAAACCTCGGCTAATTGATGATATTTTTCACATCTAAATTATTTCGTACGTGCCGTGGTTCAGAATAAATTAGGCAAAGGTGTTGCCATATTTAATCGATTTCTTCTAAAGCATGACGGACGTAGTTACATTGCATTTTTTATTAGTGGCAAGGATGTGTGGTGAAATTAAAAGGCTTGAAGGTTAACTAATTATCGTGATTACACGTGTTATAATTTATTTGGAAATAACTTTTAAAAAGCTCCTAACATTATTAGGTAGATCCTATCCATAGTCTAGGAAAACATTTAAGATTTGATCATCATCATCCTCCGAGCCTTTTTCCCAACTATGTTGGGGTCGGCTTCCAGTCTAACCTCAGCTGAGTACCAGTGCTTTACAAGAAGCGATTGCCTATCTGACCTCCTCCACCCAGTAACCATTGGAGATTTGATATTGGAGTATAAAATAAAATCTTTTTCCAAACCTGGCATCTTCGACCAAATATGTAACATGTATACCTACAAAAATAAAGTCGGTTAAAGAATATAAACATCCGACTTGAAAATTTCTTCCATTTTGGGAAGTCGGTTCATAAGCTTTCCTTTTCTATCTGAAGTATATTAAAAGTTCCCTAAGCCGCTGTTTCAAACTCATGTCTGCATTGTAAATTATCTTGCAGACACCTACTAATACATATTTTTTACCCAACAACATGATTCATCACAAGCACTCGAAGTGGACAGTAAATAATACTGTAATTTTCTTTTACATCACCTAATCACGGCTCAGTTACTCTATACTCTACTGTACACCGTAACATTACTAATATCACATACTAGCTTAAACCCGCGGTATGGTTTGAGTCTCATGGGAAAGTACTGCATGCACCCGGATTAAAAGTATCTAGTTATCAAGCTTATCTTGATTTGAATGGGCTACCTAACATATTCTGTTTAGCCTTTTCCCAATTATATTGTGTTACATTTTTAGTCGGTATGTGTTCGATGAAGCTGAGTACTAGTGTTTTACTTGAAGAGGCTGGCTCTCTGAACTCCTCAACCCAGCTACCCGTGCAACCCGATACCCCTTGGTAAGACTGGTTATCTGACTACTCGAAACGACTGTCGATATACAAATTACCTCGGAGAACCATAATTTCCACAACAGTCAAGCAAACTTGATCTTTATACAGACAGACAAACTCTTCAGCTTTATAATATTAGTTTATACTTTACGTAATACGAGATCTGATGTCGCGGAGGATGGTAAGACGAGCCTATTGGCTAATAGCGGCGTGAATGTTTCAACTTTGTTCATTTGATATACCTAAGCTGTGGATTGAGGAACAATTAATATTGACCTACTAAGAATTAATTGGTTTAGCTACACCTATTCATAAGGCTTTACTTTAAAAATCTTCATGAGATTTGACTAAACAATACATCTATCTAAGAAAGAAAAGCTGAAAGAAAGAGCTGAAGATTTTAGTTTCTTAGGAAATGAAGCGATTAGAATATTTTTTTCAGTGTAAGATATAGTCCAGTTTATCAAGGAAGGCTAGAGGCACCTAATCCCGGTGTGGGAAATACATACACCCCTTGGGTAGCAGAATTTGGTAATGGTTCTGCCATTAGTATCTACTGATCTCGACCTATATAACTACCTAAAATATCATAAAATATTGGCCAGTAAAATAATTTTAAAATCTTTGTACTCCACAGTGTATGCAAGCAATAAGAATTGCACAAAACCTTCTGCCACCAGCCGTCCGTTTGATCAACAAGTGAATGTCTTCCACTCATACATTTTAGTCTAGTGCTGACACACAAGTGTGAGTGTAGGTATGTATGTATACTGTACAGTCATCTTCAATGTAGTTGAACAAATCAAAATTTTCTTAACTACAAAACACTGTATCGTCGATAACTTGACAGAGTATTCATCTACTTCTTTTAAAGTTTTGGCATTTCTGTTGTTAAGAAATGATGACCCTAGTAGTACTTTTGAAAATTTTGATTTATTCAGTTGCTTTTGACGCTGACTGTACATTGCCAATTACTAAAAACTCTTGTTTTATTTGCAACAAATTACTTAATTGGTAGTTATGAGAGTAAAGACATATGTATGTATGATACTAAAATAGTACAAAACGAACGTGTCGGTTATGTAGATTATGCATTGACATGAATGTGATGCATTTATTATTACATAAAGGTTATTCAATGTTTATTTGGAAGTCTTCCGTACGAACTTTCAATTACAAATAAACAAGAAGTATAGTTATTGGTATAAACTAGGACAGTAGGAAATAAAATACTGTAAAGGATACTTACTTATCTAAGAGTATGCTTTCTTTAATGTTATTTTAATAGGCCCTTATTTTATGCGACAATAAAACTAACCTCATAGATAACAAGAAGATCCCTCGAAATTTTTGCGACTATCAAATGAGCCACTGCAGTTTTTGGTTTTGCATTTTATAGGTTGGTTCCTATTATCGAAAGTTACGTAGGTATTTACCTATACTCAGAATGTATTTGTTAGCTAGTATTTTCAAAAACCACCCGATGTGAAATAAAGTTGTTTAACTTTTTTTAACAATCCAGTACTCATGAAGGTATCCTACAAAGTACAACGCTTTGAACTCAAGCAGCCGGGAAATCGAACTCCGAGACCAGTAGAACAGGTCCTGCAGTGCTGACCTTGGACCTGGTGATTATCATTACAATAACTGTGCAGACAGCTTATACTGGTGGGAAGTGGGTTCGAAACCGGATGGTGAATATTCTATCTAAGGTCGAAAGTTCAACCCGAATGTACTTTAAGTAGGTAAGGTTGATGTTGGGTAGAAAAGTAAAAAATAATGGAATAATGGTGTCATCTTTAATTGTAAAGGAACTTGAATACTTGGAACTGATTGGCCATTTCGATATTCCAATTTTTGGTAAGAAAGGTAAACCTTATTGGTATACCTTATTGTACCTATGGCCTATGGACATCCATGCAAGTACTTTGAATTTCTTGTATCAGCAGTACATAAACTATTCCACGCAAACGAATAAAAAGCCTTAAAGCCTGCCGTAAGAAGCTCATGGCATTCTTCAATAAATAAGCAATCTAACACTTAAATAATTTTTGAAATCGGTTCACTAGTTCTAGTTCAGTACTCAAACAAACCAAAAAAACTCTTCAACCTAAACTCTTTATATTAAGTACAGATTTCAAGTTCCCGTAAAATATAAATAATTGCCTAAATAGGCAAAACACATTGTTCCGACTATAAGCGCAAATTCTCTATCAAATATCTTAAATTCGGAATCCATCTAAAACTTAAGCTTATCAGCCTTTTATAAATATGTAGAAACATCTTTTAAAACAGTTGGGAAAGGCGTCGACCTTTGACTCTATCTAATCTGAATTTGAATAACAAAACTATGAATTAATTAAAATGTTTTCTCTTAAAACAATGTTAATGCCAAATGAATAAGCAAGATATAAATATATTCTCAATAAGGAAGTGACGTAATATTTCCAAATATTTCTATTTTATGTCATTGCTGCTGGAAATGGTATTTCTATGGTCGCCACAAGCGAACCATTGGCTAATCGATACTGCTACTTACTTTTGAATATTGCTATATCTGGATGACAAAGAGTAAGTATTAAATATAAGAAAATAGAGACCGGGTGCACTCCCGGGACTATACTTATACCTTCCTCATGACGCATTCACTCTATACTTAAACCGCATGAAAAATCTTGAATTACAATTTGAGTTTATTGTCAACAGACAGTGCCGGAGAGCTTATGTAATGAAACGTGAAACTACAAAATTAAGTTCTTAAAAAGATAAAAGATTTCGTAAATAAATGTAGTGTGATGTCGAATTCGCGTCTTTGAGTCAGTAAAAATCAGCAGTAGGTACGTCTTTGGGAAGTCCCTGTTATGCCAATTTGTGTTCTACGACATATCAAAAATTTCTGTCGCCTCTGGTTTTAAATCTACATAGAATCAAGTATGGTAAATATGGCCACAACATTATGCATGATGCGTAGAGAAGGGTCCGCGAACTACTGAACTCGATCGAGTTCACAGCACTGAATGTGTGTCAGCCAGTAAAATTGGCTAGCTCAGGGGTCCTCAAACTTTGGAACGGGTTGAAAGGTGCACTTGATAGTAAACTGTTGTGTAGTGAGGCTGATGTTACAGTCATGCTGATCATGCGCTGCCCATCAGCGCCGACGACCGCAAATATATGAAACTCTATGAAGCGTTTTTGAATGACGCGTACCTGTCAGCGCAGACGATGTTCAGACAAACTACGCGCGTAGCTGTCAGTGCCGATGGTCAGTGTCAATGTAAAACCGGCCAAATACTATGATGTGTTACGACAATGTGATGAAAATAAGGGTTATCACAACATTCCAAGTTCAGTTCAAGATAATAAAAAAAATATATATTTTTAACAATCTTTTGACTTTTGACGACCAAACGCCCAGACTTCAAAAGTTTTGAGTAACGTAATTTTATTGGCTATTTAAAAACTACTCCGCTTCGCCCCGTTTTGATGGGGTCAGGCTTAAAACCGTCTTTTTATAGATAGCCTATTTAAAAACTGCAAGGCGCCAACATTGTAAACCATTTTTAATGTAAAGGAACCGCAGCTGAAAATGTTGAGAACCCCCGGCTATATCGTTAATGGTCGGTATAAACATACATTGCTATTAAATTGCCATCATTGGCTGCATGTTTGTATTTACGATAGGTAGTTGTATTGAACTGAAAGTGGGTGAAATATCGACTAAGATCAAAGGTTTTAATACCTTTGACTCGTAAGCTTCTTTTAGAATAGGAATGTACTAGCTTCTGCCAGCGGTTTCGCCCACATCCCGAGGGAACTTATGCATGAACCCGGATAAAAAGTAGCCTTCTTTATCATTATATTTATTATATTTATAGTAGGCTATCTACAAGGGCAATCTAATACTGAAAGAATTTTTCAAATTGGACCAGTAGTTCAGCACATTCAAGCAAACAGACTATTCAGCTTTATAATATTAGTACCTATACATTTTTGCAGAGAATAATCTTGAAATCATTTGTACGAACAATGACGGAACAAATACATAAAATGGTCAATAGTAAAAATGTAAAACATTTTGATCTGACTTTTTCCAAGTTATGTTGAGATCGGCTTCCAGTCACCACCTAATCCAGCTGAGTAGGTACCAGCGCTTTATAAGGAGCGACTCCCTATCTGACCCCCTCAACCCAATTACCCGGGCAACCCGATACTTCTTGGTAAGACTGGCTGTCAAACTAGACGTCAGACTACCGCAATGACTGCCAAAGAGGTTGTGATCACAAAATTATAATTTGTAATTATAAAAACTTTCTCAGCAGAGCCTACATCCAATTACATTTACAATACATATTCAACCTCATATTTTGAAGCAAGCCAATCAAACGCTCCAATAGCACGGGCCATACAATTGCATCATTATCAGTCAAGCTATACGCAGAGGCCATCACACAATACTGTTTGTACATAGTCGTAGGTCAGTTTGATATGTTACGTTACCCGCGTTGAACTTTGACCGCAACATAAAATACAGTGTGCCCAGTGTCGTTTGACATATTGTTGCGCCAATATTTTGTGAACATCGATATAATATATCTGTATGTACGGATGTATGTTACATTCTAGATGACACTCATTGTGTCACTCAATTGCAATGTCATCAAGGTACTGATATTTTTGGGTTCCTCGCCCATTGTATCTCATGAATAGATTATATAGCTGAAACATTTATTAGATGATATACATATATGTTCGTTGCCTCTTTAACAACAAATATGGTATAAAGCTATAATAAAATAAGAATTTTAGGGGGATCACATACAACAAAAGTGATTTTGCAGGAGACCTTTAGTGAGCGCGTTCTATTCGCACTTGGCCAGTTTTTTTTTCGAACTATGTTGGGGTCGGTTTCCAGTCTAACCGGCTGCAGCTGAGTGCTAGTGTTTTACAAGGAGCGACTGCCTATCAGACCTCCCCAACCCAGTTACCCGGGCAACCCGATACCCCTTGGTTAGACGGGCGTCAGACTTATTGGCTTCTGACTTACTAGCTTTTGCCAAATAAATAAAACACCATATGTGCTAAAAGCTAGGCTCGCTCTACCATTTTTTTCATGCGACATTTTCTTGTGCAAATGCATCTTACTTCGATATAATAGCGATTGATAGTGTCAGTAACCTGGTAGTACGATAAAGCTACCAGACCCTGTTCGATAATCTTATTTGTTTTAGAAAGAAAAGAGAACACACTGAAAGCCTACAAAAAGTACATAAAGGCCTACAAAAAGTCGATCAGAAAATCCACCAGTTGCTTACGCACCATGATTCTAAGTTCACGTGACGCGAGCAAAATCGTAGTGCACACCTACTCTAATGGGTAGATCATGTCATGCAAGTATAATGAGACGCACTGGATAAAATGGTCCGTAAGGTAGGTACTACTCTTTCATCCACGTTAATAAAAATATAAAGTAAATTCATGAATACCAAGAAATATGAACTAAATGTCGAGCAAACCCGCGGACACAGCTAGTGTTAACTAGCTAGGGTACTGGCCTGTATAAAAAACATAAAAACTTTTTGTTTTTATACATCATCGGCACGCAATGACCTCGCATTTCATCTTTTTCTATTCTTATTGACGTGTTCCAATGTGCTGAACAAAATCATGCAGTGACATTTTTTTATAAATTTTTTATAGTTTATATTATTTATTTTGAATATGTCTACAAGAATTAAATTAAACGTAAAAAATATAACAACTAGCTTCCAGAACTTTAGTGACGTCTTAGGTCATGAATCTAAGATCCACAATGGTTTCTCTTGTTTAGTCGTACCGAGGTCGATTCCTCTGCGTCGACCTGATTGCAAGTATTACAAGCAAGACTACGTAAGAAGAAACAATTTAGACTATGCTAGACTTGCACTGACCCCGGCGCCGGGGAGCCGGTCTCTGAAACGCATAGCTTCGGACATACCGCTGCCCGGAAAATGGCTTGATACGGTAAGAAAAAAACAGATTTTGTACCATTAGGTAAATGGAAAATCAAAATAAAAGTTGCCATTTTGTAATCAATGTCAAATTGACTGTTTCATAACGGGGCTGCGGGGTGGAGTTTGCTTCTTAACATATTTATGGAAGGTTTGAGAGCAACAAAAGGCGGGGATCGCCGAACGAACGACAAAGATCATACAATTATCACACTTTATTGCTCAATACGATCATCACTCTATTGTTTTTCAGGTGCATATGATTCCCGGCACCCCAGGCAGAACCCGTCCCTGGCAGTCCAGCTACAGCTTCTACTATGACAAGAAGAATCCACAATGCCCACCTCCGAGCCCTAAAGTGGAGGTTGAAGAGAAGGAGCCCGACGACCCCAACGTAGTCGACTGTACCTGTCCCGATCCTTGTCCGGACACTAGTGGCTGTTCAGACGCTCCGCGGCCGCAGGTGAAAAATGGATCTTCTTGCGAAGGGAAGTCTAAACCTAAAAATGACCCGTGTAATAGGAAAATAAGCACTTTTGTTGTACCCTTGAACTTTTATAGACGTTTCTCCTCTAAATGCCCCCCCAAGAAAGGTTCCGGCTCTCCGTCAAAGTCAAGCTGCGGCTCGAAGAAGACTAAGAAATCTAAATGCGGCTCAAAAGGAGGTCGTTCTACGAAACGTAAATGCGTTCCGAGAGGGAAAATCAAATCTAAATGCAAGACGAAACGGGCTTCTTCGAAATCTAAATGCGGACCTAAACGGTCTGCTTCGAAATCTAAATGCGGAGCTAAACGTTCTCGTTCGAAATCTAAATGCAAACCGAAACGTTCTCGTTCGAAATCCAAATGCAAACCGAAACGGTCTGCTTCGAAATCTAAATGCAAACCGAAACGGTCTGCTTCAAAATCCAAATGCGGAGCTAAACGTTCTCGTTCGAAATCCAAATGCAAACCAAAACGTTCTCGTTCGAAATCCAAATGCGGAGCTAAACGTTCTCGTTCTAAATCTAAATGCAAATCTAAAGGGACTCGTTCTTCGAAACGCAAATGCGTTCCGAGAGGGAAAATCAAATCTAAATGCAAACCTAAACGGTCTTCTTCGAAGTCAAAATGCAAACCGAAGCGTTCTTCTTCGAAATCTAAATGCAAACCGAAGGGTTCTTCTTCGAAATCTAAATGCAAAAAGAAGTGTGCTGGTTCTTCGAAATCTAAATGCCCTTCGAAGTGCAAGTCTAAAGGAGGAAGTAGTGGCTCTTCTAAGGGTAAATGCCCTCCGAGAGGCAAGTAATCAACGAAGAGTGCTGGTTCTTCGAAACCGAGCGGTCGTCCAGCTCAGAAGCCTCGCTCCTATTCGTCGAAGTGATCCAAGTCGGACAACCAACTGAAGAAGAAGTGCTACCTAACATGTTGACATATTCAACTAATTACAACATTATGTTGTTAAAAAAAAAATGTGATTTTGAACTTATTGTCACTCGTGATTTTGAAACAATTAAATGCATGTTGGAAAATGTAACACATTGATTTTATTGCGTAAATTTTTGTGAAACTGCCGACGGAGGGGTGAAGAAACGTGACAGTTTTAAGATATCAAATTCAAACTTCACATCGAAATAAAGTAAGCTTTGGAGTACCTTCTACCTTCTTGTGATACGTTAAATACTCATTGCAGTAAGCTAGAATACTATATCATTCTTGAATCCAAGCAGCACACATACTGCAGCAGCAACAAGTGAGTGTTCGAATTAGAAAGTATTGTGGAACAATATTTTGCAAGGCCTGTTTATTGATATAAAATATTTTCGCAAACAAACTTTGATAAAACAAGTCATCACGCTTGAATTCTTGTCTATATTAAGTGCTAGGGGTTGAACAATCTGGCATGAATTATTATTTGATGTTTGATATATTTTCGAACGATGGAAACAATTAGCTGGGAACGCTTAAGGAACGATTAAGATCCAACTTAGGATATCATCATCCTAAACTAGCATTAGTTTATTGCTCAATCCGATAATGAAGCTTTTCTTTTTCAGGTACTCATCATTTTGGCCGACACCTCGAGTATTAGCCTTTTCTGGAAGACTACCCTCAGCTCCTTTTATGACACACAGAGCCTATACACACTCCTGACCCCTAAATTAAACGAAGATGCGAAGGGGTTCAATAAGAAGGCCATCACCTGTTCTTACACTCTGAATGTTAAAACTGCTTGCGAAGAGGTGTTCAAGCCAAAAACTAGCCTGTTTCATAGGAAAAAGTGCAATTTTGTTACACCCCTGAACTTTTATAGACATTTTTCCTCTAAATGCTCTCCTAAAAAAGGAAAAGGTTCCGGTGATTCTTCAAAAGATTCTGGTGGCTCTTCAAAAGGAGGAAAAGGTATGGGTTGTCCTGCTAAAATACCTCAGGTTAAATGTGGTTCAAAAGGTTCCGGTGGTTCTTCAAAAGATACTGGTGGTTCTTCAAAAGGAGAGAGAAAAGGAGGAAAAGGTATAGGTTGTCCTGCTAAAATACCTCAAGTTAAATGTGGTCCAGAAGGTTCCCGTAAATATTCAAAAGTTTGCGGTCGTTCTTCAAAAGGTTCCGGTCGTTCTTCAAAAGGAGGGAAAAAAGGTATGGGTTGTCCTGCTAAAATGCCTCAAGTTAAATGTGGTTCAAAAGGAGGGAAAAAAGGTGGCAAAGGTTCAATTTGTCCCCCTCAAAAGAAAGTTAAAGATTGCCCACCAAAAGGTAAAGGGAAAAGGAGAGGAGGCAAAGGTTCAATTTGTCCCCCTCAAAAGAAAATTAAAGATTGCCCTCCAAGAGGGAAAGGGAAAAGTAGAGGCAAAGGTTCAGTTTGTGGCGCTCAGAAGAAAGTAAAAGATTGTCCGCCAAAAGGGAAAGGGAAAAAGGGGGGTGGTAGAAGTACAGTTTGCCCTAAACCGAAGAAAGTTAAAGGTTGTCTCCCAAAAGGGAAAAAAGGTAAAGGTTCAGGTTGTGTTAAACAGAAAATTGTAAATTGCCCACCAAAAAAGTCAGGCAGTAGCAGCAGACCTGTGTGTGGAGCTGTAGCTAGGAAGAAAGGGAAGGGTGGTGGTTCTGGGGACTGTCGTGCACTTCTCAAGCCTATACATCCAAAGCCGAAGGAGGACGCGAAGAAGAGCAAGTGCCCACCAAAAGGCATGCCGTCACCGCCCAAGTGTAAATAATGATGTGCTTGTATTTGTGATGTTCTTTTGCTGTCCCGAAAATGTCATTGTGAAACTATTGTTTCTCGTGAGTTTGAGTAATTAAAAACATATTTCCTTTTAAAAACCTGTTTTGTTATGCACATTTTACTGGGCGATGATTATTGATTCGAAACAAACCAATCTGCAATGCATTCATCAGAAGGATTTTATTATAACCGAATAATTAACACTTTTTTCCTTTTCCACTTTTCTCGCAGCTTCTCTCATGTGGTAGATGAAGGTGTGAAAATGCATGCAGATCCAAAATGTATATAGTAAACCATTTCTCAGTTCATCGTATCGTATATTAAAATCGGATCAGCAGTTTAATCGTTACAACCTGACATACAAACAAACAGAACATACTTCCATATTTTTACATTACATAGCTAAGGTCTTAATTTAAACTAAGCAACAAAAAGCATTTTTACTAACGGGTCAGTTTCTATGACTAAGGAAAAGAAACTGTAAAAGAAAACTTCAAATGTCGATGATAAACATTTTATTTTAAGACTAGTTATTAAGAGATTGGTAACCAAAGCAAGATAACAGGTTTTTGGACAAGATGTAGGTTTCACAAAAATTATAAGTTGTCTTTTAGCGGACTGATTAAACGAGTGCCGGTGAAATTGGGTCTTCATGTAAAATGGATTCTGGAAACCACTGTAATGTAAGGGCGGCCACTTGTGCTCGGAAATTATATAGTCGCCGACCGCCATTGAGTTTAGCGAGAACTATGTTTGCCTTGCTGTTCTTATGTTTCTGCGACTCCTCGTTGGCCTTCTATAGTCGCAAGCGCGAGTGCTGTGCTCCGGGCCCTGGGTTGTGGGTTTTCAGAAACTTGCCAGGCAGCCCGGATTCTGGAATTTGGTGGGAGTTACACCCCTTTGTGCCCGGGAGGAAACGTACTATTGCTTTTCTTACTTACAATCTTACACTACAAAGAGATGAATGCTTTGTAATAATATTCACTTATTAGATATCGAAATCTTAGGATGCTAGTTTAATGCTCAATGCGATAATCAAGCTACTCTTTTTCAGGTGCGCATTATTCCGGCCTACACCCCTTGCAAAGACGGTTCCTGGGAGTCGAGCTGCAGCTTCTTCTATGATACACAGAGCCTGCAATATTCGTCTGGAACCCCAAAATTAGATGTGAAGGAGTTCGATAAGAAGCCTATCAGCTGCCCCGACGCGTCGCAGCAGCAGGTGAAAATAGAAAATTCTTGCGAAGAGGAGTTCAAGCATAACACTAGCCTGTTTTACAGGAAAAAATGCACTTTTGTTGTACCCCTGAATTTTTATAGACGTTTCTCCTCTAAATGTCCTAAGAAAGGCGGAAGGCCCGACGATCCCGACAAAGTGTGCAGAAGTAAGCCTAGGCCTGTACAAATAAGAAAGAAAAGGCACTCCGCTTGGGGCCCCAAAAAGAAAGTCAAAGTTTGTACTTCGAAAGGGCGAAAAGGCCGAAAAAAGAAAGGTAAAGGTCCAGCTTATCACTTTCAAACGATAATTAAAGATTATCCTGCAGTGAAATCGAAAACGGAAGCTAAACCCCTTTATCGTCCAGTTTGTCCCCCTAAGAAGAAGAAGCGGGTACTGCTGAAAAAAGATTGCTGTCCTAAAGGAGATAAAAGACGTAAACTTTGCGCTCGAAAGAAAACTAGAAAATTGTCTTCAAAAGGACGATGGAAGAGTAGTTTAGGTCCAACTTGTCCTCGGAAAAAGGGTCGGAAGCCTTGTGTTAGAAAGTGCGTTAAGAGATCTACCAAGGTAGTGAAAAAATATCCATGTGCAGGAGTATATAAAAGTAAAGTCAAGAAAGGAAAGAAGCGTGGTTCCAAGAAGAGATGTCGTGCATTCATCAGGTCTTCCGGCCGTCCTGCAAAGAAGAAGAAGAAGCAGATGACGGACTACTGTGGAAGAAAAAGCAAAAACGGAAAGCCCAAGTGTAAAAAATAATATGTGTTTCCTATTTGATGTTTCTTTACTACCATAAACATGTTATTTATTTGAAAGCTATTGATTCGTGTCATTAAGAATAATTAAACCCCTTTTGGGAACATTCAGTTTTTTATTAGTTTTTAGGACTTTTAAATAATGCGAAACAAACCAATCTTTAATCACATAATGGTAGGCATTCATGAGTAATATCTTGTTCATGTTTTATTGAATAATTATGTTTATTTAACTTGATTCACACTCATAATCTAGACAATAGTTCAGTGAATTATCATAATGCGTTATTTTTTTACATCAATAAATTGATACTTTTTTCGATATATTTGTCTGTAGTAGGTGTAATATTTCTGTCTTCCGCATATCAAAATCAGATAAGCCGTTTAACCGTTGCAATTTAACCTATGAACGAACAGACGATACATTCGCTTTTATAAACATACTTAAGATCTCATTTCAAACCTACTCATGGACTTCTGAGGTCCATTTTCACCAACCAACTGCATATTTCCTAGAATTAAGGAAAACGCTCTGGAAAACGGACATTTGTTGTCGGTGTAAATGGATCTAAGATTATTTTATTTGGGACCTTTGTTCCTAAAGAGCTTAGTTACCAAAGCAAGCGCGGACAAGAAGTAGGTGTCACGGACTGATTACTTAACGAGTGCCGGAGAAATTGGGCCTTCATGTAAAATGGATTCTGGAAACTATTTTTATGCGTCAGCGGGTAGTGGATGAAAGGGCGACCACTTGCGTATACTTGTGCTCGAATGCGTATCTGCTCTTATGTTTCTGCGACTCCTCGTTGGCCTACTATAGTCGCAAGCGCGAGTGCTGTGCTCCGGGCCCTGGGTTGTGGGTTTTCAGAAACTTGCCAGGCAGACCGGATTCTGGAATTTGGTGGGAGTTACACCCCTTTGTGCCCGGGAGGAAACGTACTATTGCTTTTCTTACTTACAATCTTACACTACAAAGAGATGAATGCTTTGTAAAATATTCACTTATTAGATATCGAAATCTTAGGGTGCTAGTTTAATGATCAATGCGATAATCAAGCTACTCTTTTTCAGGTGCACATTATTCCGGCCTACACCCCTTGCAAAGACGGTTCCTGGGAGTCGAGCTGCAACTTCTTCTATAATACACAGAACCTGCAATATCCGTCTGGAGCCCTAACATCAGACTATGATGTAAAGGGGGTCGATAAGAAGACTGTCAGCTGCCCCGACACGACGCAGCAGCAGGTGAAAATAAAAACTTCTTGCGAAGAGTACCTCTTCGCTAAGCCCAAAATTAGCCTGTTTCCTAAGAGAAAATGCAGTTTTGTTGTACCCCTGAACTTTTATAGACGTTTCTCATCTAAATGCTCATGTTCTGGTGGTAAACGGCCCGACGATCCCGACATCGTCTGCAGAGCTAAGCCCTTGACAGTAAGAAAAGAAAGGCAGTCGAAGTGTGGCCCTAGAAAAAAAGTCAGAAAAATTCCTACAAAAAAACGAAGACTGAAAGCTGGTCCTGCTTATCCCTTTCGAAGGAGAAATTCTATACCGAAACAGGAGAAACAGGGAGGTGACCGTCCAGTTTGTCCCCCTAAGAAGAAGAAGAAGAAGAAGATAGTAAAAAAAGATTGTTGTCCAAAAGGAGATAGAAGACGTAAAGCTTGTGCTCCTCAAAAGAATTTGCCTTCAAACGACGCTTGGAAGAGTAGTAAGGGTCCATCTCCTTGGAAGAAGGTTCGTACATCTTTAAGTGCCTGTCCTCGAAAGAGGGTCAAGAAACCTGAGGAGCTCAATAAACCTGCCGGGGGACGGAGAACATATCCATGTGGAGGTGGAGGTAAAGCCAAGAAAGATAAGAGTGGTGGTTCCGAGAAGACCTGTCGCGCACTTATTAAGCCTCGGCCCCACCCGGCTTCGAAAAAGAAAGACTACTGCGGAAAAATAAGCGGGCCGCAAAAGCCCAAGTGTAAGAAATAATATGCGTTTGTTATGAATGTACTTTGTGATGTTTAATGTTATCGATTATTATTAAATTGTTTTAATCAATTTTTTTTTGTGTTTTTGGGCAATGACTTCGAATATTAAACAAACCAATGCATTAATTATGTCTATGGTAATTATTTTTAAACTTAATTATTCATAAATCAATTAATATTTATTTGTTTAGCACCCGTAATCTAGATTATCGTCAAATGAAATTATAATTAAAAAGTATTTACATATATGATTAATTCATATTAATATTCTCGCAGCTACTCTCTTATCATAAATATAAAGAAGCCAAGATACATAAGATAACCCTTAGTTTTCCGTTTATCAAAATCTGATTAGCCTTTTAAGAGATCACATGTTTCACATACAAAATAAGCGTTCGTTTTTCTTAAAACTTTTATAGCTCATGTCACTAGTTAGAATGTTTAGGTTCTTTCATTCGAGAAATGGTTTTTACTTTGAGCAGCATTTCAAAAGAGGTTGTGAACACATCAATTCTCATTGCATGGCTTACAACAGATGTTTGGTGGGTTGCTCCGTGGCAAATTTTAATGTGTCACAATTATGGTTTAGCTGTCGTTAGTTAAATGGTGCAAGTCCCCTTAATTGCTGTTTATTCCAATAGTATTTAACCACATTTAACACATTATCAGTGAACTCTTCATTCTACGAGAAATCATCAAATGAACCCTCTCGCTGTGGGTTAGCAGCGGTGAGGGAGTGTCAGACTTTTACTGACTAAAACTGCATCGTGTTCCTTCGTCGGCCTTTTATGTACCAGGACCGCGGTTACTCTTTCGAACAACCCGCAGCCCTAGGATTATCAAGTAGGAGTGAACTCGGGTTTGACTGTCGTATCTTAGCATATGAAGTAATAGACCGTTATTTTCGTATTTATAACATAATATATTTAGATTGTATTTCAAGTAAGTATTAAACAGTAACCTTGCTAAACCTCTTAATGTAATTTGAGTGGATAATCGAAGACGTTTTATTTAGTTCTTATATTAAGATAATTGCTGCTTCCGAACAATTTATTCGTTTGTACCTTGACACAAATTATTTGAAAGCAGGAAAGTGTAAAAGGATATTCATTAATTATTTTATCTCATATACATTATTTTTTTTATCTTTTAACTAAATCTAATAATGTTTCCAACGGTCCCACTCGCTTACCAAGGGAAATCCTCTCGCACCCGGATAAAAGAAATAAAGTAGCCTATGTCCTATGTTATCTGTGTATCAAATTTTATTTAAATAGCTCCAGTATTTTACGTACACAGATAGTCATGAGCCTGAGAAAGGTTAGAGGTATTTTTTAATCAGGGTGTGGCTAGCAGTTGCTTTATGATTTGGGTGGAAACTCAGGGCGCAGCTAATTCATTTAATCCATCCTCGGAATTTATTGCTATGAATCTGTGCCAGATAAAATTTACTAAGATATTAAGACTTACTTATGTAAGAATATACGTAGGGCCTTATCGTAGCACCAATATTACCAAAAGAAAAAAATATACAGAAATAAATAAAAAAAACATTTATTGATAAAGCACATTACAAATAGTTCCAGTTCAGCCTCATACCAGAAAGCCAGTGACCAATGCTGGTAAGAAACGATTAATGTACATCATCATCATCAGCCTATCGCAGTCCACTGCTGGACATAGGCCTCTCCAAGTGCCCGCCACTGTGATCGATTTTCGGCTTCTCGCATATAAAGACATATATTTTATTTTTTTACTTTTTACTAAAACAAAGTTCAAATAAATTCATCAATATTTAAAACCCATAATTACTCAATAAACAATACAAAAAAAACCATCCTCAGTCATAATGCACTTGCGCTTTTTCAAGTTTACATAATACACAAGTAATGTGAAGGTTGTTCGGCGGGGCGGCTCCGCTCGTCGCCGCTGCCTTCAGTCGCAGGAGACGCGCGATCCCTCGCGCATGTGCAGTGACGGTTCCACTAACTAAACATTATAGTGCTGTGTTTGGATAAAATGAGGCTTTTATTTTGGGTAAGTTCAAAAAATGTTTTTTTGACAAGTGACTTTTTAGAATTTTTTTTTTTTTTTTTGTGAAAGTCGGTCGATTTTTTTGTGTTAAAGTGTAATGTTTTTTTTTATGTAAAAGTGGGTTTGTGTCCAATTTTGGAGTGGAGTCATGTGTCAAAGGTTGAAGAGAAAACTTAATGATTTTGCGTGTATGTGTTTTGCTTCCGCAGTTATAGTTGTTTCTGTGAGAAATTGCGTGATAATTTATATTTAATATTATTTATTTTGAGATCTACGTGTAAAGTATAATACTTAAAAATTCTATGAACACTATTATCTAGAAATAAATATTCTATAAGCCCGATACATGTGTAAAAGTAGTAGCATAGAAAACTCTACCTAAAAATAACGCTTGACCGTTCAATTTCTCTCTATAGCAAGACTTCTATTTATAAAGCTGTCGCCGCAAAAAACTGCTTTCAACTACAATTTGTACATACCTAATTGAAATATATAAGCCTGATTGAAGTGAGATTTTCGAAAACCCGTAACTTATACATGCAAATAAAAACCCATCAATTTACATAAAGTTCTAAAATGTATTATTCATTTGTGAGCGAATGTAAATTATTATCGAATGCTAAAATTTCACCTGCGTCTAAAACTTATTTAATATTTCTCACACAACATCGTAGGATTTTTTTTTTCATTATTTTAAAATCATTAATGAAATTATACATTTTGAATTTGAATTTATACATTGTATGGTATGACAACTCTAGATGATTCCTACAAAAGTTATGTAAAAGTTCAAAAATGTATGAGCAAAAGTAGGTCGGTATGATTCGCGGACGGAACTCCTCCGTGCAAAAGACATCGACGCGCGCGCCGAAGGTGCTCGCAACACGTCGAGTTTTCACCTATTTACTTTACGTTTATACATGGTTTATACATTTATACATTTGTATTATACAACTCGTTATGATGTCCACTCTCTATGACTTGCTTGGGTGTTTGGAGTCCTAATGTAATATGCGGATGGGAATTATGTCATATATTCGCGTACATATTTTTTTTTATAATGAAATATTAAGAAAAAATTAAAATATTTCACTATAAAAAAAAAATGTATCTATGTTAGCAAAAATATGGAATTCTATCCGTCTTACCACAAAAACTTTTAAACGTCAGTTTATGCCTTGTCTAAAAAAATGTCAAATTATGACGTTGACATATGGTTCATTTTGCAGCCAAAATTTTATTAGACAAGTGTAAAACAGGGTTTAAAGTTTTTGTAGTAAGACCATAGGTGTTTATAATGTATTTTTGAATTATTTATTTTATTCGATCTGAATGATTACTATCGTTATTTTTGACAAGATTACCATTAAAAGTATAAAAAAAACGGTTTCTAACGAAAACTAGGCCACAAATGGCATTAACCTCTAGCCATCCTCTCATCTCTCGAGACACGTAAATAATTACATCTGCAGACTTCCGGCTGCAGGTTTATGCAACACAAATGCAGAAGGCGGCCGTTTGCATAAATGCAATTACGCTAATTGACGTCATTCACAGTAATAAATCCTAATAGCGCATGTTAAAATTCATATTATGTATTGAAATGATATTTTTATTAATATGACTCAGATTTTTTTGAATATATCAATAAAATTTGCACGTTAAGAAAGTAAATTATTAACATCGTACGTAAGTCGTTATATTTGTAATATTAGATAATAAATAATTATATGTATCTATAACAGTCAATAAATTCACTTACTTAATACAAAAATATACATAGCATTTAAAAATATACAAAAATGTTCTAGTTTATATTGTGTAATTACACATACGTAAATGTTTAACCTGGGAATCGAACCCGAGACCTTGAACAGAGTAAACAGCGAGAAGTAAGAGCGTTATACATTAATGCATATGTATAGGAAAGTTGCTAAATAGGCAAGAGATTAGATTGTATGTATTTTTCGATAATTAATGAAATGCCAAGGTCGTTTGTGCGCAATGTTTCTGAAACCGTCTTCATTTCGAAACTGTAGTTTATAGATCTCTCAGTTTAATCTACAAGTGTTTTCTTCATCGCTAAGTAAATACAGTCTGCTTAAATAGCTTTGCATTTCTGCAGTTCTTTGACGCCTCACACAAGTTTAATACTATTTTGTAAAGTTTTACTATGGTAACACTAAAAGTAGTGAATTTTAGTAATATGTTACGTACAAAAGAAATGCAAAGTTAGTTGGTATGAAATGTAACATAGAAGACTTTGTGAATTAAATATTTGAAATTGGACAAGTTTTAAACTTTCTGAATAACCAGAATCGTTTGTTTAGAATTCTCTAAATATACAATGTGTCCCGGGGATAAGTGACCGCCCGAAATTTTTTGAATATTTGTACAAAATTAAGGATAATTTCTTTTATATTTTTGAAAAAAAATCATTCAAAAAATGTTATTGTCAGGCCTGTTAATAACAGGCTTTGCTCTTTTTTTACCGAGTTCAACTGACTGTATTTTTGCATTTGTTTGAAATAGCAGCAAACATTGTTCTGAGCTATTGTAGGAAATATCATGTAGTTTATTAATAAATTAAAAGAAAGTGATATTAAGGGGGCATTTATTGGACTTATTTTGAAAAAACGGAAAAAAAGGCGTTATTTTCTTTGAATTTGTATTTTCTTTTTTTTCTAATGAATGTTTTATTACATTTTTGTTATGTTTGATAATTTTAATTGATAAACTATGATGTCGGCTAGTCAATAAAGAAAAAAGAATTTAAAAAGATGTAAAAACTTAGGAAATATCTTAAAAAAACTGCAGCACGTCACAGTATTTACTAAAAAAAATTAAAAAATCATTAAAAAAAAACCAAAGGCGGTAAGTCCCAAATATAAAGGAAATTATCCTTAATTTTGTACAGATATTCAAAAAATTTCGGGCGGTCACTTATCCCCGGGACACATTGTATATTATACAACAATATGAACAAAGCGATATAGATCATCAATCAAATGTTAATCGTTAAAACATGGGGTACGACGAATAACTCTCATGCCGTTATGCAAAACAGAAACAGTGTATTTCATAATAGATTCACCTTTATCCTTCTTTCAACTTCTATCAAAACTAACATAATTTTTAATTATGTACAATAATTCACACGTTATACAAAGTTCAAACAATTCAATGATGTAACATTACAACAGAGAAAGTGTAATTTCGAAAAACATCACTCATTTTTGCAAACATTAATCTGACATACAATGTATACAATTATGTCATAAATTCGCATAAATGTCGTAAAAATGCCTAATTGTATAATTAAATGTATACTCTGAATGTTGAATGTATAATATGAAAGTAAATGAACTGATTAATGTATTATTTTATTGCGAATAATTTGCAATTTCAAATGTTATTTAGAACAAGATTCAATGGTTTAATGGCAGTTAATATTTAATTGAAGTTTTATTAAAATAGGCTATGTACCTACCTTTCTTCTGTAATGTAATAGTTATAGTAATTATACATAATATTGCTGTAATATTTACTTGATTAGAGTAGCAGCTTTTATATACCTATATTTACATCAGTTCTTAAATGCAGCAACAACCACTGTTCGGAGTAACCGAACACCTTTACGCAAACACGTGAGCCTCGGCCCACAATTTTTAGCTTTTAGTGCATTTTCGGTCGTCATCGTACACGGGCGTGCATTCAACTAACATTTTTGTAACGATTTTCGTAAATAAACAAAGTTAACGATAATCGCGAGTTTCTCATCTCATTCAACATCAACAAACAACGCACATCCCCGAACATTGGTCCTTCGAGCGTTGCTGTGTTTTGGTGTCTACCAGTGTTTTGTGCTATCAAATCGACTGGCCTCCCAGAAGCGGGTCTCACCAGTCGGTTTGAGAGGTGCTTGTATCACAACAGCGAGTACCAGGGCACAGAGGGAATCAGCAATAACAGTATAGGGTGTGTGCGCTAACATTTTAACATTAACAACAACTTAATAACAAACAATAACAATGGAAGATCTTCTAACAAGACAAGCTGAGCTTACAACATTAATCGAGAGGATTTTCACTAACTTCAAGAAGGAGAACATGGAACGCAGGAAGCTAGTGGCTAAGAAGAAAGCAACAGAATTAAAACTTATGTTTCAAGAGTATAAGGAGAATGATGATGTTTTGAAGGAGTGTAAAGATCGTTCTAGTGACTACTTCACAGGAGGTTACTTTATCGAAACAAGAAACTACTATCTGGAAGCATTAAACTTCATAGAACAGTACATAAAACAGGATGCTGGAGAAAACGTAACAACATCTAACAAAACTATAGAGAGTGTTGATCTAACAAAAATTATAAAGCAACAGGAAGAACATGCGGAGACTGTAACCAAGAGTACAGAAGAGAAGTCCGAAACCAACAACACTAACAATAAGCTAACCGAAAAACTGCGAAAACAAACAGCTAATTACAGAGCCTTCCAGCGTACCATATCGAACATCGACGTAGGTATTTTATTAGAACATTGGGAACTTGAAGATGCGATCAAAACATTGGAATCACGCTGGAAAATCATAGACTGTCTTCACTGGGAGATTGAAAGTGAATTGGAAGCCGAAGGTAAAGAAGAGTTGGAACTACTGTACGATAAATACGAAAAGCAATACCTCCGTTTGAAGAAGTCTATTAACTCTAAAATGTGGTCGGAAAAACATAGAGACAAAACAACACCTAACTTAGAAGTACCAACATTCAACGGCAGTTACAACCAATGGGTGTCCTTTAAGGATTTATTTTCGGAAGCTATCCACAACAATCCTTCACTATCTAAGGCGCAAAAAATGCAGTTTCTGAAGAGTAAGATTCGAGGAGAAGCTGAGCGTCTCATCCAACACTTGCCGATTAGTTCGGACAACTACACAGTTTGCTGGGATATCCTTAACCGCCGTTACAACAACAAAAAGCTTATATTTACATCTCACATCAACATGTTACTAGATTTACCAGTTTTAAAACATCAAGCATTAGCGCCAATCAAGAAGATGCATGACGTCACTCAAGAGTGCCTTAATGCAATAACAAACCTGGGTGTGGACATATCCACCTGGGACCCTTTACTTGTACATCTTTTGGATCAAAAGTTAGATGTTGACTCCCATTCCGAGTACATAGACTCGTTGAAAGATCGCCGTGAGTTACCGGTTCTCAAAGATTTTTTAGACTTTTTGGAAAAAAAGTTTACTGCACTAGAGTCATCTCGTCGCAAGAGCGAAACCTTGCCACAGAAATTTGGCAATCAATATTCTCAACAAAATCCATCAACATCATATGGAAAATTACCTTACCATCGAACAAACAATTATTTTAATTACAACAAGGGAAGCGCAGACAAACAAGTTATTACGAAATCAACATGCAACATAACTACAATAAAATGCCCATTATGCAACAACGGCCACGGACTTTATAACTGCAAAAGATTCTTGGAAATGTCCAGTGAACAGAAATTAAAAACAGTGAAGGAATTAAAAGTCTGCATGAATTGTTTATTTAGTCATAATGGCAATCCATGTAAATCACCTCAAACATGTAGAAAATGCTCGAAGAAACATAATACCATTATTCACGATGCCTGCAATATTGGGTACAACACATCGACTACAAATGTAGCAAAACAAAATGAAATTCAAAACCCTCACGTGCGTCAAAGTAATGAAAATGACTTATCAGCCGAGGTTTTGTTGTCAACCGCTATGCTGAAGGTTAAGGGTACTGATGGAACTTATCATGATATGAGAGCGTTAATAGACCAAGGATCGCAAGTTTCCTTAATAACAGAAAGGGCGGCGCAACAGTTAAATCTGAAAAGACAACATTGCAAAGGAACGGTTATTGGCGTTGGAGAAAAGGAAAATAGTGGAAAAGGGTTACTAAACATTCATTGCCGCTCGATCTACAGTGACTACGAGTTTCGAACTGACGTCATTATTATGAACAGCTTGATTGGAAACTTACCCAACAAAACATTCAAAAGCCAAACTGGAACATTATTGAAAACATATCCCTTGCGGATCCCGATTTCTACATTAGTCGACCCATTGACATTTTGCTTGGAGCAGATGTTTATTCTTTAATTCTTTTAAGTGGCATGATAAAGGGGACGAATCAACTCAGCCCGTCGTACAACAAACAAAACTTGGTTGGTTGCTATGTGGAACCGCCAAAACATACCAGTGCAACATAGTGCATAACATTGAACAGATACAAAAATTTTGGGAAATAGAAGAGATCAGTGAGCAGTCTCCTTTATCAGTACAAGATCAACAATGCATAACATTTTACAACGAAACTACAACACGAAAAGAAGATGGACGCTATGTCGTCAGGTTACCGTTAAAGGAAGACATAACAAGTAAACTTGGGTCTTCTAAACAAACTGCACTGGCACAATTTCGAACCTTGGAAAACAAATTTAAAAGGCAACCAAAATTGGCTCAGGACTATAAGAACTTCATGAATGAATATAAAACAATGGAACATATGATACCGACAACAATTAGTAACCAGACACCTGAGTATTATTTGCCGCATCATGGAGTTGAGCGTGTCGATTCTTTAACAACACAATACAGGGTGGTATTTAATGGTTCTCATAAAACAAATACAGGGTACAGTTTGAATGATCTCATGCATACCGGCCCTAATTTACGAATTGATCTACAAACACTTCTTTTAAAATGGAGACAGTATAAATATGCTTTTACGAGTGATATTGAGAAGATGTTTCGTTTTATAGCAGTAGATGAAAGAGATCAAAAGTATCAGAAAATATTTTGGAGAGAGTCTCTAGAACATCCTATTCAAACATTTTGCTTAACAACTGTCACATATGGAACCCGCGCCGCTCCATTTCTGGCAATAATGACTTTAAGAAAACTAGCAGCCGATGAACGTGAAACATACCCAGAAGCCTCAAAAGTTGTCGAATCAGCATTTTATATGGATGACCTTGTACATGGGACAAACACAATTGAAGATGGCAAACAGTTAATCTCGGATTTGAACGCACTAATGAAACTAGGTGGTTTTAACTTAAGGAAGTGGTCGTCGAATGAGAAAAAGCTACTGGATAACATTAAGAAGGACGGAAACAAATCAAACAATGAAGTATTTACATTTAAAACAGAAAACATTTCGAAAACATTGGGCTTATGTTGGAACTCAACAGAAGATAAATTAACATTTCAGTACAACACAAACAAACCTAAAGACAACACCAGAATAACAAAACGAACACTGTTATCGGAGATCTCAAAGGTCTTCGATCCGCTAGGTTGGATGGCACCTTTATCAACCAAACTTAAACTGTTGTTTCAAAGGGTTTGGAAGAAAAACATGAAATGGGACGATGAAGTGCCAATTGAAATTCAGAAGGAGTGGATCAAGATTAAAAGCGAGCTCGGCGCAATTAATCAATATGAGGTACCAAGATGGATACGCAGTCGCAAGGAAGATATCATAGAACTACATGGCTTCTGCGATGCGTCTCTTGTAGCCTTTGCTTGTGTCTTATACGCACGAGTCAACGACGAAACAGAGCCAGTGCTATTGGCCGCAAAAAAAACTGGTACCTCACAAAAAGCAGTAACATTACCCAGATTAGAGTTGAGTGGAGCACATTTATTAGCAAAACTTATGAAGAAAACACAGGATGCACTTTCGGAACATAAAACACAAATATATGGTTGGACGGACTCAATGGTCGTGCTTGGATGGATACAGGGCGAACCAACTCGATGGAAAACATTCGTCGCCAACCGAGTGCAACAAATAGTTGAAACAATACCGAGCACATGCTGGCGTTATGTAAAGTCGGGCGAAAACCCAGCCGATGTAGCGAGTCGGGGTTTATACGCACAACAATTAAGAGACAACATTTTATGGTGGCACGGGCCCTCATGGCTCACAACATTCGAAAATCAAGAACAAGAGACCCCAACCTACACAACAGAAGAAGAAGTAAGGTTAAATAAATCATGTACTGTTAAAGAACAAGAAGAAAACATTATTGAAACATTATTGCATAAACACAGCTCATTCAATAAAGTAAACAGAATAATTGCATGGTTGTTACGTGCATTTGCACCTAAGCGAACAGACATGCCATCATATCTCACATTACATGAACTTACTGCAGCAAAATTACTTATAATTAAAACGTGCAACAAATGGAATTTAGATCGGAAATTGAATGTTTACGCAATAAGCAAAGACTAAGTACAAAAAGTAAAATATTAAATTTAAATCCATTCATTGACTCATCTGGTGTCTTACGCATTGGAGGCAGACTTGAAAACTCAACATTGAACATGGAGATGAAGCATCCAAAGATCATACCACGTGATAGTCGTCTGGCTGAGCTTTTAGTGGACGAAGCTCACAAACTTACCTTTCATGGAGGTCCTCGCCTTACTCTGGCCAATCTGAGGCAGCAGTATTGGATACCTGGAGGAACAACGCTGTGAAAAACGTCTGAGAACCTGCGTGATTTGTCGCAAAACAACCCACAGCAACATCAACAGATAATGGGTGATTTACCCACTGCACGTACGGAGCCAGCCCGCCCTTTACCACACCGGAGTGGACTACACCGGTTTCGTTGAAATCAAGAGCAACAAAACAAGGAACGCAAGGTCGATGAAAGGTTACATTGCACTTTTATTTGTATGGTCACAAAGGCCATACACCTGGAACTTGTAACAGATCTAACAAGTACAGCTTTTGGCGGCCCTAAGAAGAATGACGGCCCGACGCGGAGCCCCACGCTATATGTATAGCGACTGTGGAACCAACTTTGTGGGCGCTGATCGTATTTTACAACAAGAACACGAACAAGTGCAACAAACATTTGATAACAACTTCATGGGTATACTTGCTGATATGAACATTGAATGGCATTTTAATGCCCCGTCGTGGCCCAGTGCCGGAGGTTTATGGGAACGCGCGGTTCGCAGCTTAAAACACCACCTGAGAAGAGTGATTGGGTCACAAAAATTAACATTTGAAGAATACTACACAATACTAACACAAATTGAAGCCTGTTTAAATTCAAGACCCTTGTGCGCCCTAACAGAAAACATTGATGATCTTGATTACCTGTCACCAGCCCACTTTCTCACAGGCAGGGCAGGAGTAACAATCATAGAAACACCTGAAGATGGAAGAACAAGATGGTATTTGACTAATCAACTATTTCAACAAATATGGAAGAGGTGGAAGTCGGAATATTTGTCACAACTTAACGCACGAAACAAATGGTTAAAACCTCAGGATAACATTCAAGTAGGGAATTTGGTCATTATTCAAGATGAAAACTTACCAGCCGGGAAGTGGGCGATGGCTCGAGTAGTCGAACTGCACCCTGGGCGCGACGGATATGTACGTGTTGTTTCACTGAAAACTCAACATGGGATCATCAAGCGGCCAATAGTCAAATTGTGTTTATTACCTATTCGACCCGCGCAAGATGAACCTGAAACGAAAACTGATAACAAACAAACTAAACAAACAGGAAAGAAAGGAAACAAGAGGCACTGCATTTCCGCTACATTGTACTCCGTTGTGATGGCACTAACATTCTTTATGACTCTTATTTCAAATGCCTACGGAACAAGTAACATCACCCAACTGAACGAAAATCAAGCAATCTACTTTGATCCCATTGCCAAAATGCAACTCATACGACACCAGTGGACGTTGGTAGCCTACTACGATATGTCACCGTACTGGGAAGGAATAACTGCCTTCAAAAAATATTCAAGCTATCTGGAACAATCCTGCAATCGCATGAACAATACCAACAAATGTAACATGATTGTACCACAACAAAGTCACGAGTACACGGAGTTGCAGTATTATAACCAGCTGTTGCTGACACAACATTTCATAGAGCACTCCAGACGGCGTCGCGGGCTTATCAACGGCATTGGATATCTCGCCAATGGACTGTTCGGCGTATTAGATGAACGCTTCGCAGAACAGTACGCCCAAGACATTGAACTTATAAAACGAAACGAAGCACATTTGAAGAATTTGTGGAGTAATCAAACATCGGTAGTAGAATCTGAATACAACTTAATTAAAAGGATGGAGAAAATGGTTGCCATGCAACATAAAGTCATAAACAAACACCTGAACAGCCTTGATAAAGCTTTGAACACTATCCAAGCGGAAGTAAACGAAATAACAAAACAGCAAGAGTTTATTCTAACAGCAATTGCAGCGAACAGTATGCTTCAAAATCTGAAAAACATTCAAAACATGATGTTGGACACTATTTCTGATGTTTACCAGGGAAGAGTAAATCTGCATTTATTAACACCAAAACAACTACAACATCAATTGAATGTTATTTCTGGCTTATTAACAGGCGACGTTACTCTACCGATTGAAAACATTCACACAGATTTGAAACAAATATACGAACTTATGAAGATAAGAGCCAGAGTTACAGACAAGTATTTTATATTCGAGATAAAAATACCATTAATCAACAGAGAAACTTATGATCTCTATCACCTCATTGCAGTACCGAAGTTGTACAGAAAAAACATGACTCTCGCAATCACTCCAGTTTCAGATTACGTTGCCATTAACTTACAGAAAGACAATTATTCACCTATAACTACAGAAATATTACAGAAATGTATAACCAGAGGAAGCTCAACATACATGTGTGACTCAAACACACCGATATACAAGATGAAGTCAGATGAAGATCTTTGCATACTGGAGAGAAATAATGTATGCAAAACAAGCAGTGACGCGTGCAAAAGCCAGTTCATTTCATTAACAAAATAAACACATATTTATATGTATGTTGCGAGCAGTGTCAAGTGCGAATCATATGCGGAGATCGGATTACGCCGCACATACTTATGCGCGCTAATGTCATTACTCTTGATAGCGATTGCGTAATGACAACAAACTCTTTACAATACATGGACACAAACACTATGAGAGTCAATTTAAGGTCAAATATGATACTCAAACAGCAGTCCTGGCACCGATTAACCACATAATCAATCTGACTATTGATCAAGGATACGAGGACAATTTGGACAACCAATCAAATGAAACAGAAACAGTGCACAACAACTTGCTTAGAGATAGACTTGAAGTTAAAACAGTTGAAAGAAGAACAGAAATATGAAAGTATCACTTCAATGTCTAACCACGACATACATCACTATGCGGTTATCTACATCGTATTGGGGATAGTGGTTATCTTATGCGCTGTTTTCCTATATCGAAAATTATGTAGAAGCTGGAATACAACCCGGAAGAGACGATCAACGAAGCTCAACCAATGCCCAGGACTTCTAGGATCAACAAACACCAATCGCAAGCTCAAGAAGAACACGAGATGAAAGAGTTTAGCAAACCCAGACCCGTGTTCCGTAAATTAGTTTTTAATAACGATTCGGAATAATATTTTTCTATTTTTGTTTAACATTGTATAATAATATTTTTTGTATTTTTGTTTATACTTTATACTTTTTTTGTAATGGATGCACACCCCAGCCTCCCTCATCTTTGCTGGTCGGGAATATGTTCGGAGTAACCGAACACCTTTACGCAAACACGTGAGCCTCGGCCCACAATTTTTAGCTTTTAGTGCATTTTCGGTCGTCATCGTACACGGGCGTGCATTCAACTAACATTTTTGTAACGATTTTCGTAAATAAACAAAGTTAACGATAATCGCGAGTTTCTCATCTCATTCAACATCAACAAACAACGCACATCCCCGAACAACCACATACAATAAATTATTTCAGGCAGGCATACTATCAGTCTTTCTTTAGGCAGACTTGTATTTCTTATCAGTTAAAAAAACTGCTGCTACACAAAATAAAATATATCACAACAAAACAAAAATTACAACAAATCTATAAATAGAACCACAACATATCTTTCACCACATTACAACGCTTTACAAAAACATCTGTCCATAGACATGACACTATGGATGACAGTGTATAGATGAGATCGTCTACCTGAGTGACACGCAGGAAACAACAGGTGCAAGTCGTGACCGGAGAGCGGACACAGAGTAGATTACTCAGAAGTGTCAATTTGTGGAATCAGGAAAATAAACATATAGTTATCGGCGCGGATATTGAGCCCTGACCTTCACCTGCGCAGAAGCGATTTACTGCCCTATTGCCTTATGCGTACGGTGCGCAAAGCGATCCCCACTCCTCCGCCGAAAGCTCAATATCCGTGCCGGTAACTATAGTTAGCTTAATGTTAGAAATGACAATACCATCCGCTAAGATGAGACAGTCTACCTGAGTGACATTCAGCCATCATGCGGCAGGAACTGACAGGTGCGAGTCGTGACCGGAGAGCGGACACAGACTAGATTACACAGAAGTGTCACTTTGTTGAATCAGGAAAATGTTGCCATTACTGTCAATATGTTTTAGAAAGACGGATATAGAGTGTTGTAGTATTGTGTTTATATGCATTTCGATAAATACATATAGCTTCCATGTTTAAGGCGATTGTTATGTTGCCATAGGATAGGAATAAAATAGGTACCCACAGTATTAAAATTACCTTATTTTTGTTCATACGTTACGTGTTGTGGTCCATTTGGGCTATGAGAGTGTAGTGCCTGAGACCAGTCCCCATGCAAATGCTCGTGCACTCTAATTTGTCCTGCGCGCCTGGCTAAACCCTTACTGAGAACAGCCACACTATTATTGCTAGCCAAATAACTCTACCGCTATGTAAACACTCATTTAACTCCTCGAGCATGTTCAGTAGTATTCTTATCCTTAACTTTGTATTGTACTTCTGTATATACTTGCGACGCGAAGGGACCGTGAGTCGAAAGTTACGCACGATCGCCGCCAGTGAATGGGTCTTCCCGTTTGTCGAGTTTGTTTTATAAAACTGTTGTAAGATACGCTGTGACTTTCTGTCTGTTTGGCTGTTAGAAAGATGGTGAAGATAAGATGGGATGTTGGTTTTCGGCTTTTTTTTAATGGGAAATAAGGTGAGCCGAGAGATTTGTTAATCTTGTGATATGTTGAACAAATAATGTGCTGTCAGGAACAATATGCCGTTAACAAAAAAAATACTTAATAGGGACTGTGCTTTAGTTGTATCAGTTACCGGATTTAGGTGTTAGGTACTTTTGTTGCTAAATATATCAAGTTTATGTTATGGTAAAACATGTTTTTAGCTCGTTATAAAAGTTGCTGGTATCTAGTAGCTCCAAATTAAGTATGACTATCTCGAGCATCGAACTTAAGACTTCACGTTCAACATATTCAACAACTAACGAACCAAATAAAATAATATATTTAAAGCCTTGTAACTCGGGCAGTGTGTTAGTGAAAACTGGCGGGTTCCGATTTAACCAATGAGGTTGAACATGTCCGCAATATTAACCAGACTGCCTTAACCTAACACTGTGCAAGGACTTGTGCGTATGTTTGTTATTCATACTTACTTGTATATGTGTGTGTGCGTGTGTAAGTGAATTATACAAGGTGTTATTATAGTTATAAGGTGCCAACTAACTGAATGTACTAAATAACATCGGAATTTCTTAAATATTCATGTAACAAGACAAAAATTGTCTATGAATTCCTTATCAAATATTTTTTTTGTGAATGTCTTCTGGTTTACAATAGATCTTCTGCATTATTTTATTCTACTGTGTCCATTTTGGGTCATCTTATTCCAAAATATAATTATGTTTCTAGCTTGATTTCCTTGCTCTGTTCATCTTCAAAATGAAATAAGTATTTATCATTATGAAGAAAGACATCATATTAATCGACAACTTACGCACTAGGAAAAGGATTTTAACACACACTGTATTTAATTATGCAGATATGCGTTTAATATGTATGTCATTACCGTCCCTTTTACTTACAAATTCAACAGGTTTATTGTCCAAAATCGTACGAATTTAAGGTGACACTTGAAACTTGAAACCAATGTTGAAATATTTTTAACATTGTAGGTCAATTTATTCAAGAGTAGGTGTTGCGAATTTTTGTACATACTTACGTAGGTACCTATATACTTAATTATTTATTTATTCAGATATGAAGAATGTATAATGGTCTTTAAGTAATTCAGGTTGTGAAACGTACTGACGCACGCATGATTCTAAAATCTTCCATAGTTGTCATAATAGGGTAAGAGTCACCTAGTGTCGAATGATGAAGGATGAGAAGTCAATATAAACCAAAATATTATAAAAGTGTATCTCTCCATCTTCGAGTTATTGCTTACGTGATGTAGTAACTTATTTCGCCTGAAATACTGAAATTATATTGTAAAGCTGAAAAGTTTGTGCGTGTACGTGAGCATATCTCAGGAAGTACTAATCCGATTTCAATCAAGTCTTAGGTATCACACAATGATATTTATGTAGTCTTCTATTACATAAATAAATAACAGCTTAGTGACGTAAGCAAGGGTTAGCAGTATTGTCACGGCTGGCTGGCTGCAGCCTTGACATTGCGTGAAATGGACCGTGACAACACGTGGTGGGCTACTAGCTAGCTAATATATGTGTTTTGTTTGATATTTTGCTGGGGAGTTTGTTGAGCCAGTTCTTCTCCCCAATGGAAGTGGTGAAAGGTGAGCGTTTTGGGTGCTGTCTTTTAAATTTTGAGGTTCAAAAAGTAACGTACAGCGCCCAAGTTTGAATAAATGATTTTGAGTTTAGAGAGTGATGTTATATGAAGTGGCTTTAATGATGTAATAACGAAATATTTTTATAGGTAAGGGAACTTTTAAAATACCTGTTCTATGTCTCCTTTGCATTCACTGGCATCTAAAGCTATTATTTGGTCAAAAATACTTTTTGAAGAGCCTACAAGAAAAGCGTGCCTAATATTTAAAACATTTTGTCAAATCAACATCAAAATGTTTTCAACCATGAAGAGCTCGATTTCCTTAACTTTCACTCAAAACTTTATTTGCTCATCGTTCAATCATTATTAAAGAAAAAGCTATTTACCTGTTTATAGGGTGTATTGGCTATTATTGCAGTTACGTGTTTTTTCATATTTGCTATCTACGCTAGAATATTTTTTTTATTACTGTTGTCGGGGTTTTAAAAAGTTAGAAATAGTGTAAAAACTGTGATAAGTATAAAACGTTAGTACATAGTGCTTGTACCTATGTTTAAGTGCATCCTAATAATGTTAGTAAATACCTACATTATTATATACAAATATTTATGTAGGTTTATGTAGGTACATAGGCTACCTTGTATAAACTCACACAGGTTACATCGACATTCATCTATTACATAACAATACTTTCATTGTTAGTAAAAGTTTATAAAACCAATATTTAATCAATGTTATGGTAAATTATACGCTAAAGTTTAACTACTTATTTATATCCTTGTAACTGAGTATAGTTTGAAAGGAGGTCACTCAATGCGTCATTCCACCGCATCCTATATTTGATTGAGTAACGGCCTAGCTCTGAAATTTCACTCAATATTAATAACTGCTCAAACAATATTATATTTCTGTCACACATATTTACTTCTTCAACTTAGAGTTAAGGAACGTTTCAGTATTTCGAGGTATGAGTCAGGGGGTCGCTTACTATGGTATCGCAATAATCAGGAATACAAGAGATTTCACTATTGTGCGTTAGTCAGAGACAGCGATTTTGAAAATATTTTGAAGAAATTGGTGCTGACAATTTCTTTTTTACTTTTTGGTCAGTATTGCTTCCAACTAACTCTGTCGGTTTGTCTGTCTACCGTGCTTTCCCGCAAAAGTACTGAACCGATTTAAATAAAAATTAGTACACAAATAGCCTGAGTGCTTGAAAAAAGACGTGGCTATTTACTTTTTATCAGGGTTCGGCTACTTCCTCCTTCGGGATACGGTTAAGGTAAATCATGATTTCTAAAGTCTCTGCTCACTGCCCACGCAAATTAAAAAACTATGAACATAAGTGATTCAATTCATAAACATCAGTCTATAATAACCGTATACAACACGTGTGTAATCATTGATAACTTAATAAGTAGATTTGTTCAAGCAATTAGATAATAGCTGTAATTTCTAAGTTAAGGTGCTATTGTCTGTTCGATCTGTATGTGGAACAATCAAGTGTTTTGTGAATGTGAGTAATTATTAGTTATGGGAAGTCAATATATTTTGCTAAGTATGTTTAAGACAGTTTGATTAACACTAGTTCAAAATACACCTAGGTATATCGTATATTGGGTTTGAACTTGGGTACATTTCCGTATAGTGTTTACAGGGATAATCGTCGGTTTTGTGTCACCATTTCATTAAAGTTGTCTCAAAAGGGCTTCAGCGTGTTGGCTTCGGTCCCACGTTCGCCTTCCCAAAATCCGGGACTCTGAAAGTAACTAATTAATGTGATTTTTGGATTTTATTAATAGATAGAATTCTCAAAAAATCAACCATAAAACACAAAAAACTATACTTAAAAACCTTGTAATATCAACTTGTAAATCGCAATTAAAAACTTAAAAGCGCTAAAAACTAGATATTACCGCTAATTAAATTACACAAAACTAGAGATTAGTTACGTTGTACAAACATTACTTCGACCTTCAGAGAAAGTTTTAAATGTTCAAAGACCATAATTGACACATACAACGTAACAGAACCGGCATTTTGGAAACAAATAGCCAAGCGATTTTGAACCTTAAGTCGTTAGCCTTAAGAGTCATGGAAATAAGAACTTTTACTTTTTCTTATATCGCTAAGAGGTACGCAAATAGTTGGAAGATTCACTTTCGTTTAGAGTTATGAATGGAGAAATACATCATAATTGTATAGTAAAACTTGTTTTGCGTGCTGTTTTTGAGTTTAGAGATTCTTTTTTAGTTTAGGAATGTAGATTTTATTGATAACTTCTCTGGTACATTATTTGCTCACATTGTTCATGATAAATAAACCGCCAATAAGGGTGCTCAAAAACTAGCTATTACTAATTGAAAAAGACAATTAAGTGTCATTTATCCCGCAGTAGCTACCTAAACTAGCAGATAATTAAACATATTTTATGCTCGCCACCTTTTTATACATCATTGAGATCATCATCATCATCCGCCTGCCCTTCTCCCAATTCATTATTATGAGTCACACAGCATGCCTTCTTTTTCTTTAAAAAATAAGTCCCTGAATTACGACTTAATAGTATGTGTCTCTCATATAATCCAATATAATTATACTTACTCTACTTCAAAGCAGTCCCGACTGATCTGTTACCTAATATTTTTTTCTCTCCCGCATTTCCACACTCGTTATAGGTACCTGACCACAGATGCATAATCCATAATTATGTGACGTAACGATTATGTTCCTTTTTCGAATAATTTAAATAGCTCTAAAAAAAAGTATAAGCGAGATGTCCCAAGATAGTAATGTGATTTAATATATCGATAAAGTTTAAATGTTTTTTTTTTTTCTGGGTATGAACCTATCTTAATATCATCAGATGTTGAACTTGTATGTTATTTATTTAATTATCTTTTTATTTTATGAGTTAACGACTCAAGTTGCATAACTAAGTTTTTTTTCTGTTTTCATAGGAATTTCAGAATGAGCATATTGCAATGAAAATGACCGTAAAAACGTACACAACTTTGTAATACAAAAAGATGGCTACAGTTTATTTATTAATAAATAAATAATTAAAACAACATTTTATTGGACCGTTCTAATCGAAATTGTAAACACAGAATTTATCAATTAAACGCGCCCATAAAATGGAAATCATAATTATCGACATTGCTGGCATCTCAACACAATTCATATAATAAAGCAATTTATGATCTTCACAATGTCTCTCTCGTCTTAAATTCGATAAAAGCTCGTGGTTTATGGTTTCATATGTGTATTTGAATTAGAAAGTTTTCGAAGGTCGTCTCGGTGACAAAACTGGACGTTTACTTGTCCGGTGTGTGTTGTGTAATATTTGTCGATAAAATTTTTGAGGTTATCACAACACTACTGAGATGTTCGGATTTTCAGTAAACACTACTTTTTTCCTTCTATCTTGGTGGCATAAGCAGTGGTGGCAGTGGTATATAATTATCTATCCTGTTACATTTTATATTATTGAAGAAAATATTATTTTAATGAGCATTCATAACTGTAAAATATATATTTTTTTATTTTATACGTATTGATGTTGTACTTTCATAAATAAAAAATCATTTCAATATTTCATGGTGCACAATAAAATTTTCACACGACGATAATATTCTAGAACTTGACCATTTCTAACACATGAAATAAAATACCGAAACAAAACTAACATAACTCTTGATATACCATAAAATTTCTTCTCCATAACATTAACATCTTATTCCACGATAATGTTTTCATGGTTATTATATAACAACTCTATAAACAAACATACAAAACACCATAATTTGAAACATTACGAAATAATGGCTCTTTTTAGTGTATGATCTCTGATTACTTTTTTATTGTAGCATGTAAATTCGATGTAATGGATGATTATGGTTTTATTTGAATGGAATTTTTACGTATTTTTGGAAACATGATAATGTTCAGATTTTTATACGACCCTTCTTATGGCTCGACAAACTGCAAACTTAGTAGGTCGATAATTTTTTCGAGCTCAATATCAAGAGATGTATGTAATAAGATGCATGGTAGTAGGCAAATTACATCAATCACTTAGGATCGGTCGATATTTAGGCGACAATTCAGTCTATAGTTTTTTTTTGAACGCCTTTTATGTACCAGGACCGCGACAACTCTTTCGAACAATCCCGCAGCTTCAGTCTATGGTCTGCGAAGACTCAACATACGTTGGTGTTATATATATAGTAGTGTTCTTTTACCAGCTTTTACTAGCTACTTGAACACTTCAACGCCATTCTCATAGATACTTAATTAGTTAAGAATGCAATTACGGTCCGCAAGTTAACTGTTGAGGCAAACTACATAATTACCACATCTAACCGCCCCACTGACTGTGATCCAACTAACTGCAGTAGATAGACGATTTCCTCTCAATATCCGACAATTATTGTCAATCGTGATCTCGTAAACCACTGAACCAATTTTGATAAATGATCCGTCTTCTGATAGCTGATGTAGAAAGTTAAGTCATTAACTTTTCCTTTTACGAGGTTAGGGCAAAGCCCAGCGGCTACTGACAAACGGATATTGAAGTCAAAGTCAATAACAATGTTAGGAGTGTATGTGACTACCAAATAACAATAAGTGAAATAATTAATTGTACTAGCTTCCACCCGCGTTCCGTGGGACAATATAAAGCCTGTAGGCGCCCCCGATATATGGGCTGTCTAACAAGGAGCCACGTGGTTCCGACGATAAGCGTTCAAGCAAACAAACAAACTCTTCAGCTTTAAAATATTGATATAGAAGTAGATGCAGCTTAGATTTAAGGATTGATAGTTAACATTTTTCAAATTAAGACGATATTACAAATCATTTTAATGTTACTAAAAAATAAAATAAATCCTCTATGTTACCTGTAATGCACAATCTTTCTGCAATTACTCTTCATTCCTCAAGGTCTTGAAGATCTACATACATAAGACATTCACTTTTGCAAATGAAACCTGTAATTATCATTAATTAGTGTTCCTTCGTAATAGCGTAAGATGTGATTGCAGATGAGAATATATAAAATAGTTAGAAGGTGTTTATTCCGAGTCCCGAATACTGCAGACTAAACTGTCGGTCTTTTGGCACCCAATAGTCTTGAACTTGAGAAAAAATTGGGCTACTTTTTATCCGGGTACGGGATTGAATCCTTCGGCAATACCTTGGGTACCAGGTACTTTGAAATAAAACTGTGATCCAGTGATCCAAGGCAGCTGCGGGTTTTTCGAAAGCTGCAGGTTGTTCGAAAGAGATACCGCGACCCTAGCATATAAAAAGGCCTACGACGGAACAAGACGGTTTTTAGTCAGTAAGAGTCTGACACTCCCTCACCGCTGCTAACCCACAGCGGTCATTTGATGATTTTTGACGTTGTTAAAAAAAAAGTGATCCAAGGCAACTTTGTATGTTATACCAGCAGCTTATTTTATAGGCCGGTAATTAAGCTAGACTTTACAGCAAGCGGTGACAGAGAAACTAAACCAGGTCCTACACAAACATAAATTATCTCAACCCTTTCTATTATCAGACGCATACTTATTAAAGTGAAAACTTATGTCCAAGTAATTATGATCCGGTGTCGATATAAGCTAACGGCTTCGACATAGCATCCTCCCGCAGAAGGTGAGTTCCCACGGAGACCCGTTTTTAGTGAAAACTGTGAAACTAACTGCGGGCTTATCCGCTGCGGTTAATTTAACTGGTTGTTTTTAACTTATGTAATGTAGTTATTATGTGGTTTGTGGGTTAGTAAGTGTACTTGTTTACTGTAGTTACAATGTTGGTAAGGTAAATTGTGAATGAAGCGATGATAAATAATCATAGGATCCATAGATAAATGATGGTGTAAAAGTCGCAAATCGAAGTTCAAGGTTTACTTATGGTATTGAGCCTACATGCAACAAGGGGATTCAAACATCCTTATTTAATAACGTAATGACATTTGACACCGTCTGCTTGTCTTCCCGCTATCACACCAAAACTACTAAACCGATTTAAATGAAATTTGGTACACAAGTAGAAAACAAGCTGCGCCGACCCCAAATAAAACTGGGATATTGGAATTATGATGGGATGTATAGAACCTGCGAAAGGAAGATTAATAAATAGCAAGTTTAAAGTTAAAACTATTGGTTTTCGTCTTAGTTAATGGTGTAGGTATAAACATATTGATGTTATGTCATGTTATGTAAAGAGTCAAGTGATAGATAACAAGACATGCAAATAAGCGAATAGAGCTTTCTAATAGCCTCGCAGTTTAGACGCTAAAAGATTTGGCGATGTCAATCAAAATGTTTTTTGAACGGTCAAATTACCTGTATGTATAATTGCAAACACTTAATAGGGCGTTCCTATAGCAAAAAAAGACCATAGTATATCATTATAATCTTACACAGCTGAAGAGTTTGTTTATTTTCTTAACGAGCTAATCTCAGGAACCTTTAACGCTTTTGTAACTAAAGAAATCATCGTTGCACTCTTTTGATCTTGCAATATAGAGTAAGTGTTACAGTTAAGATTGGAATACGCACGTGGTTAAACAAAATGGTAACCGGTTTGCATTTAAGTAACGTTGACATTAAACTTTAGTTTTATGACCCTGCCACTTTATATAGTAGAAATGACAAAAATTATATGAACCATAAGAAGTCGTTCTATTCCTTTTTCGTTTAAACATTTTAGTTTACTTCAGTTACTTAGAACACAGTAATTGGCCCCACTTCTTGAACAAAAAAAAAACACATAGAATGGTAACATAGTTACTTATGTTAAAAGTCCTGAATTCCAGACCAAGATGTTTCATTGAATTTTCTACTTTTTCTCAATTTCGAAAACTTATTCCTTCAATTAAATAACCATTCATTACTTCCCTAAACAGTACACCGTAGAGAGTACAGCGACCACCGAAACAGCTCGATTACGATGCGCAAGCGACGCTCGCCCAGCTTTCTATACATTCCTGCAAGACCGGCCCGCTGTCAGGCCCGCTGTATCAGTTGCCAGATCAAAATATTCGCGACTGGTAACACTGGTGATGGTGAATTTATGGTGTTTAGCATTCATGGTTTAGGTAATTAAATGGTTGACGTTTGGCAGATAGAAGCTGTGAACTTTGGTTACTAGTTAAATGGTTGATTAGTTAGTCTGTTACCTATGTACTTAGATAATTTACCTATAGCAACTAGAGTTTGGTAAACAGTTCCTTTTTCCACGTGGGTTACCCAGTTTTTTACTCATATGGCACTGGAACAAGAATTACACGATCTTTTGATAATAATTGCATGAAAAATCGTTCAGTCATTTTTGTGTTTATTGTAAGCAAACAAACAGATCAACTGAACAAACAGAACGCAGCAGAAGTCTTTGTTTGTTTTCTGACTATCTCCCACTCGAATGGCGAAGAACTCCTTCCCGCACTCGGATACACCACTCAACTACATCCAAAATTTCAAATTAATCATTTTTACCAGCCTCTAAACATACTCAACCTTTTTGAAATCGCTCTACAACTGTCACACGCGTGCATCAAGTTTGCGCATACGCAGGTCGTTAGAAAGCCGATCATCTGTCGTCATAACGCGTGCATTTGCATTCACTTTTGGTACTTCAGCGCTGGGAGACTAGGAGAGTGCATGCGAAAATTTTCTGTTTACCTTTAAGCTGATTGGTTTGAAGGGCCCGCCAGAGTAGTGTCTTTCATGATAGCCGGTATGCTGGAAGAGATTTACAGTAGCCAGCATTTGGAGAACCTTTGAGAACGCATCTTGCAAGGAAAGATGGGTTGTACTTGTTGTCGGTCGTATGCATTCTTGGACATTGGTGTCCTGTAGGCATGGCTACAATACTGTTGGCAATCTTACATGTTTAATACCTATCTTACATATGTAGATGAAGTAGGTATTATCCTCATCTGTTGATAAAAGATAAATATGGTCAGACAGATTGAAAAGTATTCTTCTTGAGAAACCTACCTATTTAGGCACTGGTGGAAACTATTAGTCAAATCGCAAACACTAAAACGATTTTTTCTTTCCTCAACCAAATCGTTCAAAACTGTGACATTCGGTGAAATTCAATCAAATCAAAGTCAAGTTCAATCAACTGTGCGAATCAAACTTGACAGCCATCCGAATTCCAATTTGCCGGTCGATTTGCGAACAATTCGATCGCAACGACTTTTACCATCCGCTATTGTGAAGTGGAGTAGCGACAGCCGTATCAATTGATACAATGCGTTGACCTACTGCTCTATAAATGTATGCTGGCAGTGACCTTGAATGAAATGCGCTTTCCTATCTTCCCTACTATTAGGAAAGTGTATATTTAGATGTTTATTTCTGTAGTTCATGTGGTTAGATTGTATTTTTAGTTCAATAACCTGGATTGGTTTTTGTGCAGCATCGCGCGCGATATTCCGAGGCGGCGTAAAGTTTGGCGTGAATTATACAAATATTTTGACATGATATGGGAATCCCAAATAATTGAGAGGTCTTTTTTTTGTAATTATGACATACGGTTTATAATTATGAATTGTGTCCTAGTTATCTACATGTTTTCTTTAAAAGTTACCGTCGCATTTAAAGCCACTTTCTTCAACAATATAGCAATTACAAACTTTAATTAATTTACTTCAGATTTCAAACAGCACTCGTGAGAAATCATAATTACTTGACTGAAAGAATAAATTCAATCAGAGTTAAGATCAATACCGGAGTTGTATCTATCTCATAGAAGTATAAGAAAATCAAAGAATTATTTCAACGTTATATCTTACCTACTTTCTAAATTCATTGTTAATCTTCATTTCCGAGTTTTGTTTAATCTATTTAATTAAAGAAATATAAGCTTCATCTTTCTAGAAAGTTTTTGTGATGTAATAGGTACCTAAATGTTAACATGGTCTTGGTCGCACTGTCTAATACCTCTATATCGCTTTGTAAACTGATATTTCCGTTCTATTATAAATAACCTTCTACTTAGTTACTTACCTTACCTTACAAATAGGTATATCACATATTACACCTTCCTCGTGAATCATCCTAAGCATTGTTGAAATCGGTCCAATAGTTTATAAGTTTGCGCGGAATGGATAGACTTTTTTCTAATAAAATGTAAGGATGTTCGAAATCAGCGACCAAGCATTTTGAGTGGGTGTGTCTATATTGTTACCTAACACTAGAAAGAGTGAACAGTTTATGCAAATTCCGACAAGACAATATGCAACAAGGAAATATTTCTCTGTCCGTTATGGAGAGAAATTGGATTGTCAAATATAATGAGAGCGCGTCTGCATATACATTTATCTTGACCAAAACCTGATTTTAACAATAGGATGGGTGAGGTTGTCCGTTATTTCGTAAGGCTGTACATCATACGGAACAAGAAATGATGAACCGACGGACGGTCAGTCGCCTTATTCTAAGTCAAATTCGTACGGTGGGAATGAGCAAAACGATCAGTTACGAGTGAACCAACGAGGCGTTCGGATTCTTTGAGACATCTGTCAAAATTTTTTGATATTACAAAAATAGTCGGGTCCATAGAAGGCGTATAAGTGTGAAAACAGTAAACTTCCTCGATCCCTGCACACCCGCATTTTGGCGCGCTACTTTCTTAGGCGATTTTCAAACCACCTCCGCTACTCATTTTGTTCTCCATGGAGTGACTCCTGTCGCGGATGTACGTACCTACGGTCTCTGAATACGGAGGAGTTCATTATCACTTCGTATCGATAAATAAAACATGGAGCCTCCCATACTTGAGGAGAAAGTGTCGTGAACTTGATCTTTGTGGAGTACGCCCAATCGTGATTCGGTTGGTTAAGGCCCGTTAAAGTCTTAGCGGTGTTTTAATTGTTAAAATAGCGTCACAATTTGAATGAAGTGAATATGTATGCAGTATCTAAATATTTTTTATGAATTCTGCAACGTTTAAATACATATACTTAACGATAGTCAAACTACTATAACCAGCTGTCTACCTATTTGCCACCCATTGATCAGATAGTTGGATCGGTGATTTCATCACTGGAAATGATATACATATTTAAATGGTGTAACTTACCATTGGATATGAAGAGTTAACAATTAGATCGCGGTCTTTTCTTAAATTTCACACTTAGCTAACGACGTGTACACAAGACTTGTAGGTACATCGAAGCTTTGTAATGAAACCATAGCGCGATCTAATTCGCAACTTTAGCGTTTACGTAACTTTTTCGTTTTGAATTGTCGGGTTTCAAGAGTTGAGAGTCGAGTTTTTTTATATTGATGTTATAATACCGCCACCATAAATAATGTGTGCTGAACTGTACTTTTTCAATGACCCAGACACAGCGGACCCACAACCTCTTTCGCAAGAGGGTTACTTTAAAAATATAAGTAGGTGAGATCGCGCTCCCGAAAGCTGAATTGTGCGAGTACGTAATTTATCATTCGAACGGCATTTTCGGAAAAGTAAGGAAAATCAAACGCAGATTTTCCAAAGTGTAGAAAGTTCTAGACAGTCTTACATTTAAACGATGCTCTATCAACTTAAGTGAGCTATTACTATGCAAAGTGTGTGCAGTGTCAATGTTTGGACTCACGTAGGACTAATGTGCTGATTTTATAGGAGGTAAATTATTATTAGATAGGTTGTTGGCATCGCTTAGAGGTGTTACATAGAATATTATACAGCCAGAAGGAGATATAGCCAAATGTAGCAGTGCTTACTTGTGTTTAAGTATTTTTTTATAATCTATAGTAATATAATAAAGCGGATTTTTTTTGCTTGTTTATACCCTTAAGGCTCCGAAACTATAGAATCGATTTGAAAAATTATTACACAGTTGTAAAGCTATACTCTTCTCGAGTAATTTAGACTATATTTTATCCCGATGCGGCCAGCAGTTCACACGGGTGAAATCAGGGGAAGACGGCTATTTTTAGTAAATGGAATGTTCTTACAGTAGTAAAATGCGAGATTGATTTCCCTTTGAAAAGTTATCTATGTATTTTATAGTGACATTGTCTATGTCAAGATGTCAAGGTCTAGTTGTCTATTACACTTGCTGAATGAATGGTGTCAACCTGTAATTACTTTACCATAGTTAATTTATACTGAAGTATCGCGATAAACAAGTCAGTAAAAGCATGCAATTTCCACTTAATAATTGGATTGATATGTACCGACGCCAGCAGGTCAACTTACCCAAATCTGTCAAATTTTGCCAATCGAACATTAACCTTCCACTATTGTGATAAGGTTGAAAATCTATTGAAGAAATTTGACAGATTGAGGTAGGTTGATGGGCTGTGGTTTGTAACAAAGTTATGTAGCAAATATCAGATGCATTATAATACAATCGTTTCTGACACGATATGAGAAATACTCCAATACGATTTGCATAACACCTTAAGTGAAATGTATTTACCATAATTTTCTCATTAAAATATCACATAGCAAACGTTTGCCAATTTCAACCTTATGTCGTTCACATAAGGAACAAAGATAAATGAAAGTGTATCAACCAAAAGTGAGGTAATCGGATCTATTGTTTATTTTTTATTCTCACGATGAAGATAGAATGTTTATTGTTGGCAACATCGATTTGAAATTCACTTGTTTTTTTTACTGTGGCAACGTATGCAAATGTATGTATGTAACTTGTAAAGTGTGGTAACTTAGTGATGTCATTATTCTTAAGTTGCCATTATGTTCGATTTGCATTGCGTTTTTTGTTCTGAAGTGTGTAATTTTATTGGAATAAAAAGAGAAATGTATGTAAAGCAAAGCAGACTTGACAATACGACTGGGTTGCAAGAACAATAATGGTTGATGTCACAGATTATAATTAATTGCAGTAATACGGTAAAAGTGAGAGAGCGAGTTTATATTAAACGCTAATTACCTACTGCAATTTGTGTTAGCGCTAGTTAGATTTAGCAACAATAATGATTGTCGGTGCTTTTTTCACAGACTGGTATTGTTTATATAATAGATTGTTGTTATTGAGTAAACTTTATTACTTTTCTATGAGAAAAGTGCAGGTATTACTTTCCTATTACCTACTTAGGTACTACTTACCTATTATAAAATTACCGCACCCGTAATTTACCTGTTAGGTTTATTCAAATTCAGGAGAAATATACCTATTTGTGTTTTTTTCTTCGGGTTTAAGTTTCCTTTTTTACTTTTGTAAGTTTTCATCACATCAAAATATTTAATCGACCATACACAGCTCCATAATATCACCAAAAACTCCACAATTAAGCTCTATTAAGACACTAATATTTACGTTTTAATGTTTATTCACAGCATTTACGTCCCACACGGCAGTAACAATAATAAAAAGAAAGTAATTATAATAATTGGCCACACTTTCGTCGCGGTGACGTAACGATGCGTCATGCGTCACGGTCGCGGCATGGCGGCGTCATTATAACGTCATACCGTCAATCAAACGTCAATCAATTGGAGTTATAATGTAATATCATTCAATTATTGCATTTCTAGATATACGTGGCAGATTAGAATAATTTTGATTCAATTATTATTATTTTTTCACCTTGATTTTGGGTATTTAATTTGTTGGCCTTGCATAGACTCCATTTGGTGTTGTAATATTACATTTGTTTTTTAATATAGAATTCAAGAACAAATAGGTAGGTGCAAATCCAACTAAAAAGCTATTAGAAAATAAACGATAGCTCATAAAAAATACCTGTTCTTGGTTGACAATCAGACTGTTACTGGCTAAAACCCACCATGTTCCTTCTTAAGTCCTTTATGTACCACGGCCGCGGTAACTCTTTCGAACAATCCCGCATCATAAAAACACCTGTATGATACATCTGTTTGTATCCATGTCATGTCATGTCAAAATTCAACCTGAGCCATCACGCCTATCACTTTCAAATGCCCATACAAAACACCATGGTAGGTACCTATGTACTTATAACCAGAACATTCAACTTCACTTTCATTTCTGTGACTTATGATTTTAATTAATATTCGCTTTGAATGTTGTGCTAAGATTTATTATTTAGAACTTTTGTAGAGATAATTGTTATGGCAGAGAGTTTAATTAGATAGACCATTTTTGTACCGCTATAAAGGGTTATGCTGGAAGATTTTTTTATTAATTGATGAGTTCTTATGCTGGAACTAAGATGGCTTATCTAACGCCAGATTTAAGCCCGAGACTTCCCAGATAAGTAGACTTATTCGAAATTATTAAATCGTAAAAAAATGTTGGTATTAGAAAAGGGATCTATTTACTTACCAACAATTTTATCCCAGCTGAACCTAAACTACCTACTTAAAAATATTAAAGTTGTATAGATACTCCCATTTTTGTAACGACGTTCAAAGTTCAAACTTGATTTCATGGCAGAGATCTCTTATGATTTATGAATAATAAAAAACCTTGACCAAAATCAAACATATTTTATTATTTCACCGCTACTCGCTTACAACTTGCAACCAAAAGCAGTAGGCGTAATACCGTGACCATAGCCAAAGCCGTTTCAATCATACAGTTCTTATTGAAAGTGCAATGACACCAGCAGTTGACCTTCTGTGTCCTTTGTAGAACATACAGCCTTTATTTGATTCGTTTCCGAAGTTATTTCGAAAAGGTCGTGTCCTTTTTTGTAAAAGGTGGGTGGTATATTTTTGTGTCTGTATTTCTATTTGGATAATAGGTTTCTTTCTTTGTGGTAATGTAATACCTAGATAGGTACATTTGTCCATGATATGTACGAAATAGAGCAGAAGTAGGTACATAAATCTAGTCGATCCGTCTGAAGCATTTTTTTTACTACTGGCGTAGTGAGAAAGTCGCGATCCCAGTTAGAAAGATGAAGACTTTATAGCCCTACGCAAAAAAATAACACATTTACGGTAAAGTTGTGCTGCACCATTTATCTATAACCAAACCATTTTCAGTTGTCAAATTTTCGTTTTGACCAATTGGCGGCAATTTCACGGCTGCTGATACCTAGAATGGCTACCGTCACTGCTAAATGGTGCAACTCCTAAAAGTTGAACTAGAGAAAAATAACGCAAACACTATATCCTTATTCAAATGCACAACGGAAACATCGACTCTAAAGAACAATTGTAACGAATATTGCCATCGAAATAAAAGCAAAAAGAAAGGAAGTTACACTTCAAAACAATGAATGGATGTGCTAAACAGTTCCTAGTGAACGAACCATTGTGTCATTGTGGCCGATATTACGAAGTTTTTGTGACTTTTATACTAAACTGTCTCACAGTGCGATTATAATCATAATTAAGTTGAAATCAACGTTTTGTGCAGATAGATTCGAATCTTGAGGTGTTGTTTCTTTTCATTTTAATTAAGTTTGACGTTCTCTCTGTTTTTCGATTGAATCTTGATAAAATAGTTTTCGCAGAAATCATTCGCAGAAAATAGACAGTTGACTTCCAATTAAAACATACCTAGAAAGAGCCCTGTTTTTGTCTACTACACCATGAGAATCGAAAAAATATTTTGAGACCACAATAGAAGTCATCTTTTTTTCTATCTCTAAACTTGCCTTTATCAATGAACCTCTTACCTCCAACAAAGGCAAACTATTTCCCAGCTAGCAACACCGACAATACCACTTAATTACTGAAGCCAGTGTTGCACTAACCCGCTTCCCTATAATCCCGTGTAAACAAGATCAGCACCACAATTATGTTTGCCACATTTTCCCTGCTCCTCCCATTCCCACGGCCTAGTGAGAAGCAAATGTCTGGTTTTAAGTCGGTGTTAGGCTGATTTTACATAGGTAAAAAAATACATATATGAAGTTATCGAGTACAAGTGAATGGCGTCAATACTTTATTTTGACTGGTTTTAAAAGTTTCTCAAGTCAAACGGCAATTTTTTTGGCTGATTTTGTCATAATTGCCTTTCAATTTTACGATTGGGGTAGATTAGTTATTGTTATTTTCTCTATCTTTCTGTATGGTAGGTATAGTATCTAAAACCTAATTTAACAATGTTTTTAGGAGTTCACCACTATTTGTCGGATAGAAGCCAATGAGTATCCTCCTGAAAGTTTTAGCTTTATTTAACCCAAAGATTTGTGTAACCGCATATTACATACCTATGTGAACTTTTCCAAAACCACGCAAGGAACTACCATCAAAACACCCACGCAATAAATACACAAATACCTATCTAACATATGTAAAAGCAGGAGGAGACAATCTTGCAAGAGATACACAAGTGTGTACACCCTGTTTGCCGTGTAGCGACGGCTTAAGAATACACATGTCGCTACCCCTTCTTCCAGTGGGTGTCGTAGAAGTCGACTAATGGAGTAAAAAATGCACCGAACACCGTGCGAGAGAAGGAAAACTCGAAAAAAAAAACCCTCTATCAACCCGTCTGGCCAGCGTGATAGCAGTAGGCTAAATTCCTCTATGTGCAGAACCATAAAGCCACGGCCCCTAGTTCCCGGCAGTCCCGTTATTCCCGGTCACGGTGGCGACCGTGGTTACGGCGGGACAGGGGGTGCGAAGAATCTCCGGGTTACGGGAGGCCACCAAACTAAACTGACTCTGGCGACGTACAACGGCCGCACGCTACGGCTTGACTCGCATCTGGCGCAACTCGAGGTGGAACTTGGGAAGATTAGGTGGCACATATTAGGGTTATGTGAAGTTCGAAGAGAGGGAGGACACCATAACCCTCGAATCAGGTCACCTAATGTACTTCCGAGAGGGAGACCAACAATCCCAAGGTGGCGTTGGGTTTCTGGTTAATAAGTCCCTAGCTGATAACGTGGTGGAGGTGTCTAGTGTGTCGAACAGGGTAGCGTACCTTATCATAAAGCTCACCGACAGGTATAGCCTCAAGGTAGTGCAAGTGTACGCACCGACCTCGACACATTCAGACGATGAAGTGGAGGATATGTTTGATGATATATCAAGGGCCCTCCACTTCACTACAAAGACCCATTACACCGTTGTCATGGGGGACTTTAACGCTAAAGTGGGAGTACAGATTTGCGGCGAATCGGCAGTAGGATCCCATGGATTTGGAAGCAGGAATCATAGGGGGCAAATGCTCGTCAACTTCCTAGAACGCGAGGGGCTCTTTTTGATGAACTCCTTTTTCAAAAAGCAGCCCCAAAGGAAGTGGACGTGGCAAAGCCCCGATACTATGACTAAAAATGAGATTGACTTCATCATGACGAACAAGAAGCACATATTCAGAGACGTCTCCGTGATCAATAGGTTTAATACCGGGAGTGATCACCGACTTGTCCGAGGCTCTCTGAATATCAACTTCAAGGCTGAACGTTTCCGTCTGATGAAGGCCAGGCTCCGACCAACACTGCTCCAAACCATGACAGGATCTGAAACGTTCCAGTCAAATTTGGAGAACCGATTTGCCGCCGTGGAAACCACAACAGACGTTAACCAGAACCACGAATATGTGGTTCGGATCCTCAGGGAGGAAGGTTCGAGATTCTGTAACATGCAGCGTAAGGGCAAGAAATCAAAGCTTTCGGAAGAGACATTAGGGCTTATGAAGAAACGACGTGAAAACCCGCCTGTCACTTCGTCAGCTCAGCGGGCTCTAAACCAAGAGATCAACAAGCACGTACGACGCGACCTCCGGTGCTCCAATACTCTGGACATTGAAAGAGCAATTGAGCTGAATCGGGGGTCAAAGGTGTTCGTACAATCTCTTGGAAGAAGCCACTTGACGAAGCTGACCACAACAAGTGGAGAAGTCGTTTCTTCGGTGCCGGCAGTCCTTTCGGAAGTAGAAAATTTCTATGGCCGGTTATACGCATCGCATGCATCTCGACCTGATCCCGGAAATGAGGATTCTAGAGCCACATTAACACGCCATTTCACCGAAGACCTGGCAGAAGTCAGCAGTGGCGAAATCGAGATCGCTGTGAGACAGCTCAAAAATGGAAAAGCCCCTGGCGAGGATGGCATTACAACAGAGCTTTTAAAAGCAGGAGGCAAGCCCGTACTGGGGGAGCTCCAGAAGCTTTTAATGCCGTCCTCTTTGAAGGAGAACTCCAGAGGCGTGGAGTAGGAGTGTTGTCGTCCTGTTCTTCAAAAGGGAGACAAAACCCAGTTGAAGAACTATCGACCCATTTCCTCCTAAGCCACGTATATAAGCTGTTCTCAAGAGTGATCACGAACCGACTTGCGCGAAGACTCGACGAATTCCAACCACCGGAGCAGGCTGGGTTTCGGAGCGGATACGGCACCATAGACCACATCCACACAGTGCGGCAGATTATACAGAAGACCGAAGAGTATAATCAGCCCCTGTGTCTAGCATTTGTGGACTATGAGAAGGCCTTTGACTCGGTTGAAATCTGGTCTGTTCTGGAGTCCCTGCAGCGTTGTCAAGTAGATTGGCGATACATCCAAGTGATGAGATGTCTCTACGAAGCCGCTACAATGTCCGTCCAAGTACAGAATCAGCAAACAAGGCCCATACCGTTGCATCGAGGAGTGAGACAAGGGGATGTTATTTCCCCGAAACTGTTCACTAATGCAATGGAGGATATGTTCAAGACGCTGAACTGGAAAGGACGCGGCATCAACATCAATGGCGAACACATCTCTCACTTGAGATTTGCTGACGATATCGTCATCATGGCGGAAACGCTGCAGGACCTACAACAGATGCTGAACGACTTGGCTGAATCTTCTCTACGCATCGGCCTACGGATGAACTTGGACAAAACCAAGGTCATGTTCAATGAACATGTTCTACCGGAACCGATTGCGATACACGGCGCCGTTCTCGAAGTTGTTCGGAAATATGTATACCTCGGGCAGACATTGCAGTTAGGTAGAAACAACTTTGAGGACGAGGTGAATAGGAGAATTCAGTTGGGTTGGGCTGCATTTGGGAAGCTACGTCGAGTCCTAACATCGTCGATCCCACAGTGCCTAAAGACAAAAGTCTTCAATCAGTGCGTCCTACCTGTCATGACCTACGGAGCCGAAACGTGGACACTGACGGTACGGCTGGTCCACAAGTTTAAAGTCGCTCAGCGGGCTATGGAAAGAGCTATGCTCGGCGTTTCTCTGAGGGATCGCATCAGAAATGAGGTAATCCGTCAGAGAACCAAGGTCATCGACATAGCCTACCGAATCAGCAAGCTGAAGTGGCAGTGGGCTGGCCATATTAGCCGAAGAACCGATAACCGTTGGGGTAAACGAGTTCTAGAGTGGAGACCACGCCTCGGCAAACGTAGTGTAGGACGTCCTCAGGCACGGTGGAGTGATGACTTGCGCAAGACGGCTGGCAGGAGCTGGATGCGAGAAGCCGAAAATAGATCTCAGTGGCGTGCACTTGGAGAGGCCTATGTCCAGCAGTGGACTGCGATAGGCTGATGATGATGTACACCCTGTTCAAGTCTAATATGAACGGAGGCTACGATTAGTGGTCGGCTAGGAAGACATTACAGTAACACGGTACTGCGAGATGACGATATTAAGGAAAGTAGAAACAGTTGATATCATTTGTTAGAATAATGTGACAGCTTATAGAGGAAATCATGAAAGCATATTTCTCATAAAAGTATAAGCAGCATATTGAACTCCTAGTCATGAGAATAACCTTTATAAGACGATGCTTTGATGTCCGATGTATCGTAATATAGATACAATAAAAAAAACATGTTGCAACGACTTTCCCACGCATTTTACAAAACAATTCTTAATTAATTGTAATCTTGAATTTAAACATTAAATTGGCACTGAATTTCAAAATTACATCGGTACACTTCCAGATAGTTTCACAATATAAAATACACGGCATTCAAATGAAACTCAAAATTTCGCCACCTTTATCGAGTTTTAAAAATAGCCAACGCCTCTCAATTTCCAAATTTCAACAAAATACGTACATAAAGTTAGGTACGCAATGCTCACGTGCATCTGTGAAGTTCAGTTGACACATAAATCTATTTGAAAAAAAAAGTAAAAGAAAAGTAGTTCTGAAAAATTTATAGAATTTTTTACCTCGCAACTTTGATGTATTTTTACACTGTCCCCCAAAAAATACGACCTCTACACCTAATGTGTAATGATGATCATAGTCACGAAATGGAAATAATCATCAGCAAACCATTAACCCTTAACCTGAGGACCGTGACAAATACTCGTAGAAAATCAACCGGAGCGTAACTAATCGATAAATTAGTCTAAATTACCTATGAAGACCAAAGGTTTTGACACACCAAAGGTCTTTAAAATATGATGTTCATTCAAACCCAAATTCAAAAAACAATAATCTTGCACAGCAAGGTAAAATTTCAAGGCTATCTCAGTGTTATGCGTTGACCAAAAGTTGTGACAATTACTAATTTCGTATACAAACCCTATACTTATGTACCCAGTGGCGTAGCGTGGGTATCTGCCGCCCGGGGCAGTTGTCGATTTTGCCGCCCCTTCCCGTGTACATTTTTTTTAACAAGTGTTACTGGCCGTTTCTCATTTTTAACCGACTTTAAAAAAGGGAAAGTTTTTTTTTTGTATCGACGTTAAAAATCATCAAATGACCTTTTCCGCTGTGGGTTAGCAGCGGTGATTGAGTGTCAGACTCTTACTGACTAAAAACCGTCCCGTCGTAGGCCCTTTATGTACCATAGCCGCGGTAACTCTTTCGAACAACCCGCAGCCCCGGCAGAAGGGGGAGGTTCTCAAGTAGACTTTTCTTTTATATCTTTGTTACTTGATTTCTTGAAGGTTTTAAAATTCTTTTAGGTAAATTAGTAAAGTTTGTCTTGCCGGGGACCACCTCATCGGTTTACCTAAATTAGCACTCTGCTAAACGCATGTCGGTAATTGTGTAGATAAGCAAATGCAAATATAGAAAAACTTGCCTATGTAGGTAGTTTCCAAATGCGCGAGCGAAGCGAGCGCGAAATTTTTATCGGACTTAAACCAAATATTACGTAAAATTTAGCCCAAATGTACTTAAGTTTTTTTTTTTGTTGACAGATGCAAAAACAAGGGCATATCGTTTTTGAATACGCGAGCGAAGCGAGCGCGAAATTATGACTTTTAAACAAAAATTTTACGATGCAAATTTTTCCCAAAATGACGATGTAGCCCAAACATACATTTTCATGAATGGGCGGACTAGGTTATATGTTCATGTTAGAGATATCGCGAAAATTCGCGAGTGCGCGATGCGGCCGCCGCGCCGCCGCCGCCGTTGCCTCCTTCGTGCATGTTCGGTAGGTACGATGCTTCGCCGCTTAGACGTTGATCACGTGTGTTCACGTGTACCAAATTTTAACAATAATTAATTTTAAGTTTAAAAAGTTTCAAATTTCTTGTTAAATGTTTTGTTATTGTTAGACAGTTTTATGTAGCGGCGCAGATACTAGTTGCGAACAATTTTTTTTTTAATTGGGTAAATTTTGCCGCCCCCTAAAAGCTGCCGCCCGGGGAATTTGCCCCCCCTGCCCCCCCCACGCTACGCCACTGTATGTACCTATATTAAGTATTGACAGCACCTCGTCAAACCCATCTAATGTAACATCAGCCATTATTAGCCAATCACCTGTCAGAGATAGCCCAAAGAAATATAAGTGTGTATACTTTGCTGTCAAAAGTGACCCTACAGCCGCTGGTTTGTAAATTGCCCCGTCACTGAGCAAACCAATATGGGCCAGATATGATTACGTGTACTAATGACTGGTCTAATATGAAGTAGATGTGATGCGTCGACGCAATTCATGCATCTAATGATATTACGTAACTCAGATTCCATAAAAAGAAAAAGTTGAAACTCCGATTTATTTTTGTCTGGTCTTTTGAGACCGTGGGTGGAGTCCGCAAAAATGGAGTGTCTAAAATTAGGAGCAAGGTTTTGCTTAGATAGCATTGAGGACAATTGAAGCTTACGTACAATTTTGTCCTTTGATCCGCATTAGACGAGCCACATTTGACCTGGTATATAAATTCAAAAATTTTCGTCGTCGTAGTTCAAAAGGCTTATGTAAGCAAATGTAAGCATCTTTTACCTACAAATAAATGGATAAAGAGACCATTGGCTGAGCAGACGTTAATACCTAAATCAGTCTGGATTTATCGGATTTATACGATGCAGCTGTTACGGCCTTCAAGCTACTAACATGCTGAGTTAATCTACTTATGGTTAATGCACGTATTTGAAATCAGTACCTTTTATAGAACCATGATAATTTATCATTTGAAGATCCACAAATCATAGTTAGGAGTTAATATTTAAAAAGGAATGAACACTTTAATTGTATACACATACGAGGGACGTAAAAGGCCAAGATAATTTGTGGTTACCTACATACTTAGATTTATGAGTGGGTAGTGGGCACGCAGGTCTAAAACAATCAGTTTTGAAAAGCTACAATTGTCACGTTCTCACTCTTATTAAGTTCAAACTTATGTTGTAAACGATGTGGCAAGTCCCCGAGGTGCTAAACTACTGAACAGTATGGGAAAACATTAAAATAATAGGTAGCGCAAAATGATGCAAATCGCAAGAGAGTGGTCAGATTTATTGCGCAAACGCAGCGCAGACGTAAAGGTTAAACACGACAATTATACAAAGGAACGGTGAAACGCACTTTCTTACGCTCGTAGTTGTAATATTTACGTATTCTGTGAAGGTTTTAGATAGTTAAGAAATTACAATATTGTATGGAGAACCAATGAGAGTAACATAAAGGTTCATTATTTTGTCCTTCGCTGTTGAAAAGTAGGCCACCGCGTAGTACTTACAATCCTACATTCACTGAATTTTGTATGTATTTTCTCTGCCCACGCTTTATGAAACAAAAACGCCCATTATCCCACTTTTGGCCAGTGATGTTCGCAAGTATGACCCAAACGGTAACTTTTACTTTTTGAATTTGGCAACACCGTGCATAATGTCGTGTTGCAAGTACAAAAAATGCATTTTGCAATATGCATTAGGTATGATTTTTTCTCAAGAATTCCGACGCTAAGTGAGTGATTCACACAATCTCAATTGCTATCTTTGCATCAGAATTACTGTAATATCTTGACTTGTTACATCAATTCTGATGGTTTACAGTCATTCATTTGCAAGCACGGACGAGTAAAAGCAAGCTGGCCTGTACAAATATTGTTTATTTAATTTATAGCTTTTTATTTAATTAGCACCATTTTCACCAAAAGAGACTCAACCGGGATATCATAAAGGCTCCGTTGACTGACTCACTTTAGTTGAAAGATATGAGTGCTCAAATTATTATTTAAGAACCTTTTAAGCTATTAATTAGGTACCAGGATTCTGGACTCTTATCATGACTCAAATTCCTTTACCTACTTAACTATCAGTTACGACTCCAAAAGTTGTTCCGCCGTCAATCTTACATTACGTCTCTATGCAATAAAACAAAAAGCAATGCTTTTGAAGTTCCAAGGGGGAGTGTCAGAATTCGAAGTGTAAGTGCCTTTCCGTGGTTTACTTTTTATATTGTTGGAATGCCGACCGACTGGTCAACCACGAAATTTCCTTGAGGCTTTCGGTGCAAGGTGAAGTGATAAGTATGTTTTTGGTATTTAGGAACATTTTTTGATTGGTCCTTTTATCCGCAAGTTTTTCATTTTGGCAAGGGATTGAAATAAAAGCGATGATCACTTACCACCAAAAAGAAAATGTCCAATTAGCCAAAATACATAATTGGACATTTTCTTTTTGGTGGTAAGTGATCAAATGTCTGAAGCTGTGCATAGTGAGGGAGGGTCAGACTAGCCCTAAATGCACTAGGGCGATAACTGTTTCGAACAATCCTATAGCCCTGGTCTAATTGGTCACCAATTCATAATGTATAAGGACCGATAGACGACAGAAGTATCTTCTAAGAACCCTACTCTTAGTAAATAGATGTCATTGTAAATACAAAGTGCGTTGACATCAAAATCGCTTCCGCAGCGCCTACAACACAGCGCTGGTTCCAAAGTGGGCAGGCATGAGCCTTTTCAGATCAAAACACTTTCCCCATCTTTACTTGTGTGTGTGTGCATGTGTATGTTAGTGCTTACTCACCATCTACATAGCAATGATGTGTTTGATTATTCTGTATGGCATGGATATATTCGCATTGCTTTCTTTGTTTTTTTGAATGTCATTTGTTTAAGTGAAATTAGAGGCAGAACAAATTAATTAGGGCTGGTTGTATACTGTCATTACCGTGAAATGATCGATGTCGAATCGTAAATGTAAATGAGATTTGTTTGTTTGAATGCGTTAATCTCAGGCCCGTCTAGTTCAATTTGAAAAAGTTTAAAGTGTAATATAGGTGGCCCATTTATCGTGGAAGGCTATATGTAACTATAGGCTACTTTTTATAAGGGTGCACGATGTACTCTATATTTTCAGGCGAACCTGGGGGAAGAAGCTTGTGTAGCTGTATCTTATTTAGTAGTTAGGAACAAACATCGTTTAAAAAAAACTTGCCAAAACACCTGCTTCGTGAATCATCCATCAATCATGCATTTAGATTAAAATTCTTAATTGGACCACTTTTACTTTCCATAGGCGGAAACCAATATTATAATGCTTAATCAAGGTATACGCGTAACTAAGTAATAAAATTGATTAAAGATAATAAAATAGATAGGTACCTACCGGCTTAATTTACATAAGTAAAGGAAGGCAGATCTCTATCGACTGTCTATATACCTACTTACCATGGATATGCATTGCCATCCAGCGTGGCAATGCGGCCAGCCTTTTGGGCACGATCCCAGCTGACAGCGATGCGGATGAATATTTTGATACTTAGTTTGTAAACCTAGATATTAGAAACAATGTACAGTTGTTTGTTTTTCCCTAACATAATAAAATCAGTCCAGCAGTTTTGGAATCTATAGCCTACTTACCTACATACCTATTAGTTAGGTAAGTCTAATAAACCTCTGAAATCGCTATTTCGAGGAAGGTAAGAAAGCCTAAAAAAGCCTCAAGTGTTAAGTTAAAAATATAGCTAGACTAGGTAGGCACTTAGAAAATAAGTAGGTACTTAATTATATTACAAAAATGAACTATGAAAAGATTCTATATATAAACTCTGTTTTTAAGTATCAAAATCACTCGCGGATCAGTCTCCGTTAACACATTGTCAGACAAACAATTACTACTTACTGACACAAACCACCATGAAATCGATTCTATGCACTACACTTATGGTGTATAGAACCTATGCTATGGGAGTCGGACAGCCATAGCGATACACAATGGGTTTTGTTTGTTATTGTTTACTTAACAAGTGTCTACTTACCTACAATACCTGACGATAAGAGGGAAAACTTTCTTCGTATCAACGCATTAGGTAGGCGTTAGGGGTAAAAATAAAGAAACAGTGGTAAAAACAATTAATATTATGTATTAATTTTAGGATTAATATTTTCTCAAGCAACAAATTATTTTTCGTACCGTACATTCACGAACTATTCGCTGTCGAAGTAAAACTTGCCAGTACAAAAAAATACAATCATTTCGATTAAGTACTCGATTACAAGTCGATTAACATTACATTTATCTTGTTTCAGGTCACAGCCCTGGCTGTGCTCAGCATAGCAGCAGCCAAGTCAACCAATTCAACGGCAAAAACGAAACCGAAACGACAATTAGAGAGCATACGAACGCACGAAAACTTGCAATATTCTCTTATACTTCCACACTCAAGAGTTCAGCATTACAGAGCACTAAACAACAACAGACGTGTTTCTCATGGCCCAACTAAAGGAAAGCTGCCACCTTACGCAGTGCAGATGGAGCCAGTTGTACAGTACTCTCAAAAAGATCCCCTGTATGACCCCAACCAAGATAATGCAGAAGAAACTGTTGTAAACAAAAACGAGATCTATGCCCAATCGAAAATCTTGAACGTGGATGAACATTCCGGTGAAAGTTATGGACCTCCGTACGGGACTTTGCCAACTGCTCCTCTGTACAGTCAGCATCCTCATTATTACGAAGAACCTGAACCAATTATTGAAATCATCATCAAGGAGTCCAATGAAACGCTGCCAGCACCCCCTCCTCCACCAGTTCAAAAGAAGAAGAAAGAGCCAGTGCATGTCTTCTATGTAAAATACAGTAAAGACCCTCACTCCAAGGATAAAGTAATCTATGAGAAACCTATCCCCGCTATCACGCCGCCGACTAACGAAGAAGACGAACATCATGAAGATGAATATGTGACAGTGACTCCCGAACCTTACGTACCTCCCAGGACTACCACCTTGAGAGCCATTATCAAACCAGAATCTGAAGTATATCACAGTGACAGCAGCGTTAAAGTTACTTTTGGCAACGAAGGTCGTCATTACAGTGACAGAAGAGAAGGAAATAGCCACACAGAACATCACGAAGAAACTGCCCCAAAGCCCGCCATTGCATTCCCCAATTCCCCGCCCCAACCTACTCCACAAAGTCACCACAGTCATCAAATTCACCAGACTCATCCCCAATTAGAACGATCGGCGTCTCCAAAACCACAGTTCGCAGAATCTAGCACCAGGCCACCCTTCATTCAACATCAGCATCAACACCAGCAGCAATCTCAGTTCTTCAGATCTGGTCCTCCGCAAGCTCAAAGCCGAATCCAATTCCAACCTCATCAAATTCCTAATGAGCAACAGCTGCCCAGACAGGGACCTTCTGTATCTCCTTTCAGACCTCAGCAGCAGCCTCAAACTCCTAGGATTCCTTTCGGACCCACTCCTACCTTCAATGCAGCATTCTCCAACGGTCCTATTGGCCCCGTCACACATTTTGGTAGCCCGACTGTTGCTAGCCCAGTTACAGCTTTCCCTACCCCATCGTTCCCCAGAGCTAACAATGGTCCCAGTTTCCATTCACGTGTTAACAGCCCACCTAACTTTGCCTCTCGGCCACCGTTCAATGGGCCTCCAAGAACAAGCTTCCATTCTGGACCACAGAGGCCTTTCCCATCCCAGTCTAAGCCTGCCTACTTCGATGATCCTAAATATTTGCAAGAGAATTATCACACCATAACCACGGAGCAAGTTGATCAACCAAAACAGCAACAGTTGCCTAGCAGGCCACTTCAGTCTTTCGGTTCTCTAACACACCCTAGTCCCAGCCCAAGCCCAGCTTTCCAAGAACATCGCCGCCCTCCTATTGTTCCTCTTAATCAACAACTGCCCCAGCAGAGACCAGCTCAACAGTTCCTTGATTCAACCCATAACAAACCATCCATCAGTATCAATCCTAGCGCTTCTCCCTTCTTTAATTTGAAACCTTCCCCGCCACTCATTGAGGACAATCGCCCACCTTTCCACCAACATCCTCAGCCCCAGCAACAGTTTAGCTTCCACCAAGGACCCCAGGGACTGCCTAGACCATCACCACAGATTCCATTCCAACAACAACATTCATTCTCCGCTCCGATATCCGTTTCGCCTTCCCCTGCCCCTCAGAATCAATTTGTCCCATCACCTTCTGCTGCTCCATTGTACAATTTCCATCCTCAACCGTCACCAACACCTGATGTTTTCCACCAAGGCTCACCATCGGAAAGGCCACAGTTCCATCAAGGACCTTCGGAGAGACCTTTTAGCCAGCACGAACAAAACATTGGTGGCCTAATTCCAAATGGAGGAGAATTAGTTCCAGCTATATCAAAATATGAACAACACATTACAGTCAATGGACCTACAGCTCAACCATTCAGTGGTCTTGGAGAGTCTAACCCTAGTCAACCACAACCATCGCCTAGTCAACAACAACAATATCATCAACAGCAACAAAACCAACAACAACAGCGACAGCAAGAACATCAACAGCGTCAACATGACCAACAGCAAAGACACCAACAAGAACAACAACAGCGCCATCAACAGGAACACCAGCAGCGACAGCAACAAGAACACCAGCAGCGTCAACAACAAGAACAGCAGCAGCGTCAACAACAAGAACAGCAGCAACGTCATCAACAAGAACAACAACATCGTCAACAGCAACAGCTACAGTTGCAACAACAGCAACAACAATTAGATGCTGAACAAGAACAAGTTAGGTTACAGCTAGCGCATAATGTACAAAAGCAACAAGAAGAAATCCAACGCCTACAAGCCCAGTTATTACACTCACAACATCAACAGCAGCAGCACCAACAACAACAACAACAGCAGCAACAACAATACCAAAACTCTTACCAGCAACAAGTACAGGCTACATCCCCAAGGTCACAATACATCCAGGAAAGGTCACGACCACATCCTACATTTGCCACCAGTACTGCATCTCCTCCTTACTATCAGTCGACCTCTAGGACTGTAGAAATTAAGCCAACAACGTCGAAATATGTATCTTCTACTCAGAACTCTGTATCTTCAACGCCGGAAACTAAGCACGAGGAAAAGAAGAAGAAACCCACTATCGAACTCCCCGACGAAGTGCCAGATGATCTTCGTCAACAGCTGTTGTCTTCGGGTATTTTAGATAATGCTGACATCAGTGTTCTGGATTACGATAAAGTAGGAGACACGTCTCTGGATCAGTTACCTCCAGATCAGTTGGCTAACTTCTTCAGTGCTGGTGGTGGACAGCAAATTGCCTCTAGTGAAAATAGACCCGTCTATGTCAAGCCTAACGGAGATTCTATTCAATCTAGAATTGACGAAGATATAGATGATGACCAGGAATTCGCTGCATCAGAAAATGTTCCCAGTTATGTGGCTCCTCCGTCAAAAGATCAAGCTGTTGAGATGAAAGTTGTTCATTTTAACCCTGAGACTCCTGAAGGACAGCAGTTAGCTAGTGAATACATCAAAGAAAACGCCACACAAGTTGATCCTGTAGCACTGAATGACAAAAGGTACAACAGATACTTGCCTTTGAAAGTTAGCGGCAATCAGTTCCCACTACCAGATGTCCTAAAAGGCAGGAAGGTTACCTCAGTCGTAGTCTTGGCTCCTGTCGAAACTGAAGCTTTAGGCTCCCATCCACGAGCTGAGCGAGCAGCAGAAGAAAATCTAAAGGGAATTAAATTTGTTGCTGGTGAGAGCTTACAAGAGCTATTAAAACGACCGACAAAGGACAACTTCCAAAAGTGGCTCGAGGTTGAGAAGAAAACTGCTACTGATTTACAATCGGTCGTCTTACTTGTGACTGGGTAAGATAATATACGTAGTTTGTTATTCTCAATTTGATAAATAATATTGTTTTAAAGAATGTGTCTGATTAATTTATTAAATATTTTTTATTTTCAGTGACGATGGAGCAACTGGTGAAAAGGAAATTTTCATGTACGACATTGCTTCTGGCAATGTAAACAAACTCGATGGTGAGCTATCAAACGCGTTCGTTGAAGCTGCAGAAAATAACTCTCTCAGTAAAGATATTGAGTCACTGGCCATTGAAGGAGAGGGTACCCCTGAAAATTTTGACAAGAAAAGCGAAGACGTAGCCGCGGAAGGTTCTGAAAATGTGCCATTATATGTAGACTTATCAGGCTTAAACTTAGATCAGGAAAATACAAACAAAGTGTCAATATCATCAGGTTACAGTCAAACGAAACGTGGCAGATCGTTTAGGAGACATTGATAATTCAAAATGCCAAATGGTGTCTGATCCTTGTAAATAGTCTAGTATTAGTATTACTAAATTAAAAATCAACGCGTTGTTGCGTATAGTCGTAATTGTTTTTTTTTTTACAAAAGTGATAATGGTTGTACAATATAAAATAACTGCCTATTACAATTTTGCTTTTATTTATCACCTTATACATAAGATCAATGATATTATATCATAATCATGCAAAGTACTTTAAATGTATAGTAAATGCAAAAATAAAGATTATCGTTCAGTAAATGACAAATATGACAATCTTGATTCAAATATTAAATAAATAATGAAACACTTATATTTCACTGGTTAATTATAGTTTAAAATAATAAGTATAATTTATTATTGCATTTAACTACAACATTCAACCAAAATATATTTTTTTAATGAAATAATCGATTCACAACGTTGTAATCGATTATACGCGAGCGAGTTATATTTATCACAGCTGGCAACATACGTTCGAGCGAACTGTCAAACATATGGATTATTTATGGTGGAAGGTTCATACCGCAGTGTAAAATTCACAGTCTTTATTTATTTTCATGTATTTTGCTATAATTTTTGAATTGTAATCATGATGGAGGGTTCTCTAAGTAAATGGACAAATGTGATGAAGGGTTGGCAGTACCGGTGGTTCGTGCTGGACGAGAATGCTGGCCTGCTTTCTTATTACACGGTAAGTGACGTTTCATACTAACCGTATTACGAATTATGTCGTATTAAATGTGATTTGTACAAGGATTTTTGATACATAAATTAACTTAATTTGTGAATACTTGCAAAAATAGACTTGTCCACCGCTTTACATGAGAAAATTTAATTCATGATTAAGTAACCTTACGAGACAATACACCCAGCTAAAATAGCTTTTTATAAATAAAATACTCATAAAATTGGACTCGGCTCAATACCGCGGCCTATAAAATCCACTTGTAATAAACAGAACAATTTATTACAAGACAAAAATAATTAATTTTAAAGTGAAAACTCTTTGATGTCAGTGTCAAGGTTGGTATTTGTTGTTTATGTGTACCATAGATGCCAAGGTGAGGCAAAGGCCTCGGCTGTATGGCGAATTCAACGACTTTTTGATGATTAACAGTACAAAAGAGTTTTCAATACTTACACACGCACCTATGGGCCCTACAAAAGTATGAAGTATTAACTATGCAAAGTTAATGATCAAAATAGCTGGTATTAATAAGTTTTCGCTTTACTTTCACTTTATTATTTTATGAAATCAACAAAACCTTTAGTTGTTACAATATTGTTCTCATCAGTTTGTATATTAAAATTCCAAGTCAATAACTTCTTTATTGTGATTCATATAACAACTGATAGGCATGTATTTGATAAGGCATATTATACACAGTAAATATGATATGAGATATTTTAATCTAGCTGTAATAAAGGAAGCTTTGTTGTGATTAAAATGTATATTTTATAAAAAAAATGTTTCCGCTAATATTTTCACCCGTGTTCCATGGCGACTACCATAGTAAAAAGTAGCCTATAGCCTTCATCAAATCAAATGGGCTATCTAACACTAAACAAATCTTTCGAAACAGACCAGTGCTACTTAGATTGGCTCATTCAAACAAACTATTCAGCTTTATAAGAATTATTTTGGCTATACCTGGTAATTCCCAACACATATTCAAAAGATGGGACTTGAATGATATTTTTATTTTGCAAGATCATCATGTTTGTTTGGAATATCAATCACTTATCGATGACAAAGCATGAATGAAATATCTATGACACTACTTTCAAAATGTTCTACCTAACAGTCATTATTTACTTAGTAATAGAAAATGTGTCACATCAAATCTTCTCTATACATCCTTAAATATTTTTTCCGAAACCATTCTTATTAGCTTTCTTATCTGTTAAATAGCTTTTTTTAAAGAAGTTGTAAAACATGTAGTATACAAATATGACGTTTGGAAAGTATAGTATAGTGATGCCCAGCGGTGCGGGACAACTCGGCAGGAACACTTGTGCTGAGTATATTATCATGATTGTAAACTGGATCTGTAAAGAGAAAATATATAGTTGATTTTATTATTATACTACATATATTTTATTGCTTTCTTACTATTTAGTTGTAGGCCAGTAAGGTACAATTAAAAAACTAAATTAATTTGGCTCATCATATTAAAATATATCAACCTGGCTCAGGTTGATATAAATTTAACTTCTCTAAGTCTTTTCCGAATATAGTTCTTTCAAGTTTGAATCATCATGGCATCCTAAATAATTAACATATCTATTTAGTATTTGAAACAATAATATAAGGTCCTAGTATTGTGTATAAAAGAGTAGCCGCTAGGTTCATGTTTCACGAGGTATTTATGTCCCTTCATGAAGTTAATTAATTACTATGAAACTAATTGCCGTAATCACGCAATTTTGTTATTTTATCAGAAATAAACAACCTTGACATACAATAAGCTGTAAGTTTATAGGGCACATTAGGCTTGTTCAAATAACAATGGTTGTAACAAACCATCAGTGTAATCAAGGTTTAGCTCTCCAATTATTGTAGGCAGGTATAGACACTAGCAGGTCAACCTATCCGAATCTGTCAACTTTTACCAATCGAACATTAACCTTCCACTATTGTGATAAGGTTGAAAATCCATTGAAGAAATGTGACAGCTTGAGGTAGGTTGATGCGCATAAAATCCTCACATTCAGCTAAACTATTTCAGAGGAATTGATAGCAACATGCAAATGAGCTGGACTGCCCTTGTCCCTGTTCTATGAGAAGAAATAATTAATTTAACAGGAAAATTGTAAGAAGAATGTTGTAGTAAGAACCATTCTGTTATAATATTATTTTACAAAAGAAAGATGTTTGTCTTTACTCTCATGGCTCAAACATTACACATTGATCTCATTGTTTTGGGATTAAGACCTGTTATAGAAAAGCAGGATATACAGGGTTATTGGTAAATCACTAACAACCTTGTAGGACTGTATTACTAAAGTCATAAACTACAACTTTTGTTCTATGACTATTTATAAAACATAATACATTTGCCAAAAACAAACCTACAAGATTTCATTGGTCTATCTAACACATTTCAACTCTATTTTGCTATAGTGATAAGCACGCCCCTACCATTTCTTCACCATCAAAAGGCCCGATCGAGACCAGTCGAGCGATTAGTCGACCTTAGAGTGTGCGGACGAGTCGAGATTATCACACATTACAATAAATTCGTTTGGTGAAGGGTTTGCATTTTTAGAATGAATGCAAGATCTTTGTCTACCCTACGCCTGCCGCGCACTATTCTCGTACCTAGTCATACTTTTGAATTGGTAACTCGCTACGCTACGATTTCCCGCCTTTTTGAAAAAAAAAAATAAGAAAACAAAATATCGTCTTCTTCACGTACTGTGTGCCTCGGTGGACGATCACTATCCCTGATGGCATGCCGGAATTGCCCGTAATCTCGTAACCGGTGTGTGGCGGCTAGCATTGTTACTCAGCTAGGTGTAGGGATGTTTGGGAATCGTATGGCGTATTGGCGACAGGCTTCCGAAACATTGCCATCACACCTAGCCAGCGTTCGCGCCATTTCCGTGTACTCGACATTTGAATATCGATACGCCATACTGTAAAGATAATTACGTTCGCATCACCGAATTTCCCTACAAGGACACGTATGATGCGACGCGGGCGCATAAAAACGACTGACGGCCGCTCGTAAATAGGTCAAACGCTCCCCGCCCGAGCCCCGCTCACTGCTCCCCTCCGCTGTCTTTTGTACTACTGTTTACTGTGCTTCGCATAAACTTCGTAACTTTTAGAGCGTACACTTGAAATATTTTAATTTTTGTGTGAAAATTTTGATGAACTAAAATCTGAGAATTATGAAAAGTCATAGAACAAAAGTTTTAGTTTATGATATTAGTAATATAGTCCTGAGAGGTTGTTAGTGTTTTACCTATAACCCTGTATAATAATAGCCCATAACTAAATTAATCAACTTTTCTTCTTAAGTAGCAATCAAAACAACCACTAGACGTCACTAGAACACGGAAAGCGATTAAAAGCTTTCGATAAAGTCAGGTGTCAAAGTGTGCCGGTTTGACCTTGCTATTTGTGCAAACGATTCGCTAGGAAATTGGGTTGCCGTCATCCCAATGGACGCATCTGTATGAATTTTAAAAGTAATATTATACGAAAAAGGGAAAGGAAAACTTATTTTTTATTATTCGTGCCTTGGGAACAGTATGGCTATGTATGTAGGTAAAATAGTTTTTATTTTATTTTTTTATTTAAATCAGGCATCTAAGGCCTATAGAAATATTGCTGTTCACAGTCACCATTCCTTATATTAATCATACATACATTCAATATGAGTGACAAACAGACATACAAGAGCAGACAAACAAACACTTATCACTCACAATCGATACTTCTGCTAATGATAAATTATAAAGAGAAAAAACATTGTTTGATTGTACCCTAAATGCTCCGAAACCACTGATGTAATTTTAAAACTTATTGGCTGTCGGAAAGCTACACTATTCTCGAGTAACAGGCTATACCTATTTTATTCTGTTACGGAAAGTATCCACAGTGACGCGGGTGAAACCACGGGATAACAGCTAGTATATACTATTCGTATATGTAAGGGTTCGTTATACTTGCCATCTGCATAATAGTGAGCCATTTCTTATACTTGATAAGGGTAGCCTTCAACTTAGGGCTCCCCTCTGAAGATAGCAGATAGTAGCTGTACATGATCACGTGTACCGAGTTGTTTATCATCGGAGAAAATGATGTTATTCCACCTGCAAACCAAAATATTATTAATGAGACTATTTTACTATTCAACAAAATATACATTTTTGATGATGATGATAAGCTACATTCTGGTTCAGGATGGTGTCATGTTTCCATCTAATTTGAAAATATTGATTGTAATGTAGATAGGACTTTGGCTAACATACCTACATAACTAGGAGAATCTAAGACTAATCAGAGAAAAACCAAACGTCCTCTATCACAAACAAGTGCATGAATTTAATTAACAAGCAAGATCATCTGCAATTCTTATTTGCCCAATAATTAAATGTTGTGACAATGTAAACCTGTAAAACTTACAATATACAATAATAAAAACACCAGCGATAAACATTTTGGCCTTGCGAATAAATTATGCTAAACAGAAAACGATACAGACAGATTTGAGACTGATATTGAATTATAATCTTAGAAAGACGTAGATTTACCGACAGCAGACGAAATATGATAGAGAAATCGGGATTATGAATTATACAACCTCAAGGAGAATGAAAACCTTTTTAGTAAGTACGGGGATGATTCGCATTTTAGACTAAAACCTTCGTGCAATACAAAAGTCCGATTCGCGTTCCGTATCTACCAGATGCTCAAATGTTCTGTCTGTCGGAAGGCGGAGCACCTTCATAGTGAAAGTAAATTGATTGATTGAAGCATCTTCCGAATGTTTCCCACGATAACTGTTAAATGTCAAACCGCAGCGGTGAGTGGAGTTGCAGAGAATAAGGAAAAAATATGATACTTGACCCAAAAAGCATCATATGTGATGTCCTTGTTGTGTGTAATTGTGATTTGGTGACTGAAACTTAATTCCCAGAAGAGTGGATAGAGCGATCATCTAATTTCTCATCATCATCATCATCTCAGCCATAGGACGTCCACTGCTGAACACAGGCCTCCCCCTTAGATCTCCACAGATACCGGCAGGAAGCGGAATCTAATTTCTATTCATATAAAAATATCAAGTTAATCAATACTGGCCTTAATACAAGAATAGAACACCCCTTTTGGAGACAAGGACCAAAATTGCCATTGTGCGCCTAACTCTACAGAGTTATCATCATCATCAATCGTTTACATTTCCAATCTTCAACGTTACCTTTTTATAAGAACCGTGGTCCAAAATCTCGCCTGACCCTACGTTACCGCTTGGTTTACTTTTAGGGGTAACAAAAACGAAATTCTTGTATACCTTACCGTGCCTTTAGTCATATTTGTAATGCTTCAGTGGGCCTAGGCGTAATTTAATTATATTTATGAAAAAAAAAAAACAGGTTTCTCTGTGTACAACGCTGGACTTAATGGTAAACCTAAATAAATCGTAACAGGACTTATAAACCTTCACTGTGTTGCAACAACTGAAGTGAGATCTCATTCTTCATCATTTTATAATGACCTGTCTGTCTAGGTTAAAAGCCAGCAACAGCTGTGAAACCTCAATGTGGAGCACATTTCAAGGCTATCCTCTGCCCCTGACATGTCTTTACGTAGCCATTAGGGTTGGCAAGTGGCATGTTTGCCTATGTTTGTCGCCACTCCTTTGTATTCCTCTTTGTTTGTTCCATCATACATGTCTCCACACCCAGTGGCAATTCCAAATCTGGATAGTAAAACACTTCAAAATGACGAAGTTTATTTCTCTTTGTCCCGTATTGACATTCTAAATATAAACGTCGCATTTCCTTATCTTTCGACTTGGTTACGTCAATGTTATCATACATTTCTATTTACTCTCACCGATGTAATCATTACGTATTTAGACAAGTGCGAAATTCGTTCCATCTGCAATATATGCGGTGATTATCGACTTGTTTATTTTTAATTAGAGGACCTTGCGGTTAGAAAAGCTGGCGTTTGACATGCTAGCTCTGCAAATTAAATGTTATGAGAGCCAGTCGACAAACACGAAGAGTATCCAAAGCACACATTATACGGTGTTATACAATAACATTTAATATGATATCACCGTCTGAAAGGTCTCACGCGAATGTTGGGTCATACGGAATAGAACTTTCTCTCCTAGCAAATAAGGTTTGGTTTTGGTGTTTGTGTTAATGTCCAGCCCATCACTTTCACTCGTTGGCCATCGCTATCTTCGCAATGCTTGTCCAGCGATAAACTACTAGACATTGTTTAGGGTCAGTTTTATCAGCGAATGTATGGCCGGAGATAATATCGAGATGTAATCAAGCATTATGGAACTGGTGAATCGGAGCGCGTTCCTTGATGGAAAGTTCGTATTTGGAAGAGGGAAATGTGATTGATCTTTTTACGTCAATTAAGTTGTTGGAGGCATTTCCATTTAGTTATCATACCTATCTTTCATTCAGGTTAATACAAAAGTTTACCTTAGGCATCGTTCAGACCAAACGTATTGTCGGCCGCTGACTGTGAGCGCGCGTTACGCAGTTTATTGCTTTTCCATATATATTGAAATTGTCGTTCACACCGAACCGACTATACGCTGTTACGTCGTCTGTTGTAGCTGACTCTCAGTGGCCGATTATTTTACTACGCGACTATGCACGGCGGACGCGGATTGGCTACGCGGACGCAGTTGCCGAATAGCGCCGCTCCGCCGCGTACGCACCGCCGCGCCTCGGTACAGCACGTCGATAATTAGTGTCCCTTTTATATAAACTTAAACGTATTAAAGATAGTAACTCATCGAATGTTTTATATAGAAGTAAAGTCTATATTCGAAATATAAAGTATGAAATTGACCAAGAAAACATCTCTTCAAATTTAAGGGATGTAGGTACCCACAATCTCTTCTTTTTATTATTTTCGTCTTCCTCTAGAGCTTCGCAAATGGCAACTTTCTGAATGCGCATCATTTAATTGAAATATCAGTAAAACGTCTGATTAGTAGATTAGTAAATAGTCAGCCGCTCAGCGTACGCATCTAGTGTGAACCTACAAGAGCCTATTCTTTTGTTCACACATGTAGCGCATCGTACGCTATAGCCTATTGTCGGCTTGGTGAGTACGTGTACTGCAGATTGAGTCGACGTTCACACTGGGGCAGACAGTGGGTATACTCACAGTCAGCGGCGGACAATACGTTTGGTGTGAACAATCCCTTAAAGTAAAAGGTTCCTATTTGATTGAAAGGTAAATAGTAACTTAACTATAAATAACAATCAACATATCGAGGGTTCCCGGGCTAATTGGTTTAAGCGACATTTTGGGTGATATTGAGTTATATATATGTCACCGTAAGATTACAAACATCGTTAGATTACAATCTATCTCGAGAGATTGTAAACTGTCGAATTATTGTGAACCGTAACATCTGATTGCAATTTAACGCATTATTTTTCGCTATATTATAATCTATCGATGAGAAATTGTCAAATTGTCAACTGTCCGAAAGCTCTCCCTGATTGGTCAGTCTTTTTGTAAGATCGACCAATAATCCGTTCTGTTCCCATGGAGTTCCCGTAGAGTTAGGAATGAAATAGAGGTGTCAGTATAAATGCTTTGCAAAAATTCTTCAAGTATTTATTATTTAGTACGAGTATGTAATTAATATTCCTGACATATGGAGAGAACAAATTGTAACGAAATATTTATTCTTCAAACACAAATTGAAATTGGAAACATATTGATTTCTGACACTTACGCGAATATTAGACATTTAAATAAAACTACTTTTACGGATTTTATCGCGGTTATATTATATTATATTATTTAATCCCGACGTTTAAAACCGACCGCGATAAAATCCGTAAAAGTAGTTTTATTTAAATGAAATTGGAAAATTATAAGAAACTTTTATAAAAAAAAAAAACAAAACAATTAGGTAGTTTGTCTTCAAACACAAATTCATTCCTAACTCTACGGGAACTCCATGGCAACAGAACGGCTGGTCGTGATTGGTCGATCTTACAAAAAGACTGACCAATCAGGGAGAGCTTTCGGACAGTTGACAATTTGACAATTTCTCATCGATAGATTATAATATAGCGAAAAATAATGCGTTAAATTGTAATCAGATGTTACGGTTCACAATAATTCGACAGTTTACAATCTCTCGAGATAGATTGTAATCTAACGATGTTTGTAATCTTACGGTGACATATATATTTGGAATCAGCGAATTTTTCTCCGTCGAATGGTGCCGGTTTCATTAAAATCGGAGCACTTTTTTGGCGCTTGAAACAATTCTATTTTCGTGGTGATTCCAAAATGGCAGTGTATTAAACAACGTGGATTTTGCATTTTTTGTTAAATTATGCACTTGAACCATAACATCATAATAATAACCGAGACATAAACCAGTCACCCTAACTCTCATAAATAAGTCAATGTGAGTTAGAGCGTTTTTCCTGTATCTACTTTTTTATTAAGAAGTAACTTGAATCATTTTGCCTTCCCACTAATCACACGGTGTGATGTCACTTAAACCAATAGTCCGTGACCCAAATAAGACAGGTTTGTCGCTTAAACGCTTTTGGCTGCATCTATTTTGAACGCAGGGTGCTACTTAAAGCAAATAGTCGTTTTCGTTCAGATGTTTTGTTTGGTCGTTAAACCATTTAGTCCTACTTTTTTTTTAAATGTGTGTCGTTTAATACTGATGATAAAATTAATGATGAATAATGAAACATTTTGCCAGTATTCATAAAAATACGAGTCGGTCTTTCAATCACAAAATTTTAATATGGTACATTTCAACCATGTCATATGATACCATATTCATTTCATCGACCGGGTGTCAAAAATCGTGATTTTTCAACTGGACTATCGTGCGCGGGCGCTTCAGTCTCACTCAAGAGTGCGCCGAGGACAAAACAAGAACAAAATAGTCCTCGCAGCAATACATAATGCTTTGTTGAAATCGACCAATTTACTTACAATTCAAATGAATTACCTTCTCCCTGGCCACACGGAAATGTCGGTAGATAGCATACACTCTACAATCGAACAATCCGTAAGAAATATTACTGTCTGGGCTCCTTCGCAATGGGCTACAATAAGTGAGCTAGCAAGAAAGGAACCAGCACCTTATATTGTTGAAAATCTGACTCACGAGGATTTTTTAGATTTTGATGAGCTGTCTGACAAATATTTTAAGGGCAACCTTGTTGGTAAAATTAGTAAAATCCGTATAGCAACATTTAAGAAATCTCACCCAAACCAGATGAAAGTTAAATTATCCATGAAAGATGATGCACCAGAAGAGAGCATACAAATCATTGCGAGACCTAGATCTATTAATAGTAGATATAATTCAAGTTTACCGATTACCAAAGCCAAATACATGGACTTGAAGAAATTGTGTGACACTGGGGTTATACCCAAAATATTCCATAAGGAATATTTAAATCTACAACATAGCAATACTACCAAAGAATGTTTAATAGACACAGACATAGAGGATGTCGATGAAAATGACAACTAAGTACCTGCATTATTTTTCATTACACTTGATTATTGTTTTCAGCAGCAGCTGTGTTTTATGAATACGAGAAGTTTCTTTGTTGATTTTATATTTTTTTTTATTTTAAAATTTTATTGTTATCATGTTACTACAAGTTTATTATTTTTAATTATACTTTAACTCAGTAAAGTTTTAGGATAACTAATGAATAAGGTCATAAACAATTTTATTATAATCGACGTTCCCACATTGAGACTGATTTTACTTAATTATAATACAAAGTACTAAAATTTAACTGATTTTGTTGATTAAGACTAAAAAGTTAATAAATATTATTTGATGTTCCTATTGAGACTGGTCTATAATGATTATAAATCTAAATAAATACTTTGATTGATATTGTGTTGTTTTTATTTATTTATTTATTCGATGTAAGCACCTTAGATTTTTGGCGATTGCGATATATCCAGGTTGTTTTATCAGCCATTGAAAGTCTTAGATGTAAATAAACATAAACATTAAACGTTACAATTTCAATGTCACATGTCACATAAGTAAATTAGCCTGTCAGTCATTTTGGTCTAAATTGGTAGTTGAGATAAATACCTTGGTTCTATTAATTTTGGGTTTCGTTACTTCATACTTTTTGGCTTACTCTGTAAATAGAATGCGTCGTCGCTTAATTTTTTTTCCCTGTAGCCAATTGTAGTTATGAAGTCACTTAAATCGTTTTTCCTGTTTCTAAAAAAGGGCGGATTGTTTTAAGCGACATTTATCTTTGCAATTAAAGGTCCGTTTTATTTGGTATTAGCATCAACAACTAGATATTTTTAATTAAAATTCAATACCGTTTACCCCATTAAAATAACTGCAGAAGTTTTTTTGTTATGAATTTTTTTTCGAAATTTCAAACTTTAAATGGCTCTCCTGTAAAGTTGCAAAAATGTCGCTTAAACCAATTAGCCCGGGAACCCTCGATATAATCTATCCAACTTTTTAATATTTGCAACTACGTGGTCTTCATTTTCATCTTTTTTACAAATCTTTACAAATCTACAGACCCAAACATATAATACATACGGGCACTACATCAAAGCATTGTGTACCTCAAAACAAAACGCCACATTCCCTTCAGAATTCGCAACAAGCAAAATATACCTCTGAAGGCTTGATATATGGCCAACCTTGTATATGGGTCACAGGGTTTCATCTTGACAAGAAAAAACGTGGCCATGCCTATGCATTACTCTTAGCATACAATTTTCTGAATCATTGGCTGGATTATGCGCTAGATTTTTTTTTTTTTAATAAAGGGAGTTTTTGATAAAACCTCTTTTAGTCTTACTTGGTTATGGTTTTGAACACAATTAAAACCTATTTGGGCTTTTAATTTTATTAGATTCATTTCAGACATGTATAGTTTTTGAATTGGTCTTTATCGAAATCGGGTTATAATCACATATACCAATTGAGCAAATAAATATGGTGACTGTACCTTGTTCTATGTATACGAAAAAATACCATTGCCTCGGACTGGGTCAATGTCAACCATAGCAAAAGAAGTTAGTATGTTTTCAATAGCTGTAGAATTCTATATGCCTTTGCTATTGCTATATGCCTACGACGATGATAGATCTAAAAGGGCAAAGCGACGTCAAGGCATGATGATCAATCGCTTAATATGGACATTATAGAAGGCACACATCAAAATGTGATTAATGAAACTATACTTAGCACTCAATTGACTGTCATTTTAGTTCACTAAGTAGCGACAAGAGTCAATCAAGTTGTCAGTATGTGTCAATTTCGATGTTAGTCATTGTTGTGTCGCGTTCAATTGTAGTTTCCGAACCGATCCATATTATATTATTTGTTAATAAGGTCCTACGGTATTTTAGGGCAGGAACCAGAGGTTTATTGGCGAAATAGTAGAAGCTATACTTTGCAATTACTCAGGTATGTTACGTAATAAAAAGTTGTTAACGTCTACAACAAATGAAGGAGAAACATAAAACAAAGTGCAAACATTAATTTGAACAGCCACAGTTACTGAACCTTTATTCGCAGACTTGAAAGGTAGGGTAACTTCTGATGCTACCTATAGGTAATTCAGATAATGAAACCTGGTAAAGAAGCTAAAATTATAAGTTCATTATTTAGAAATGGTAATGGAGGCCACTTCGTTCACAGAGAATAAATCACCCACGCTAATACACCAGTTCTTTTTTTGTCATAAGTCCTTAATTAAAAGGTCCAAATCTGCAGACACGGTCCATTTTAAAGAATGAATCCAACGTAGGCTAAGAAACAAAAGGAATACCTAATAACGCTTCTATATTTAGCAGTGGTGCAAACGAAAGCTCGAGGCTTTCATGTTTTTAAATAAAACCTCCCATGTTTTATTTACGGGCCGTCCGGAGAACATTCAAAATTCTGTACAAATAGCTAGAGGTTGGCGCCTTTAGGCATTTGATGTTGATCGATGTAAATTAATTGTGGCCATTGAGTATTTGAAAAGGGAATGCCAATAAGTAAGAGGAGACTTTTCCTCCCTATTTTCGCTAATATAGCTAAGTCTTGGATAATATGGTTAAGGGACTGCAAATGGGGTCAGCTTATGTATTTGCATCTTCGTTTTTTGGTCAGACGTTGGCTTAAGTATAGGATATATGTGAGTTGAGTAAAACAAACAACGGAGGAGGGGACTTAAAATGAACTAAGTTTTATGAAGCAATCATTTCAAATAAATTATTTAAATAAGACGAACAACTTCGTAGCTTCTCCTTGTGTATTTTTAATGAGTAAGAAGTCACAAAAATGTCTACAACATCACGTACTTATTTGAAATGTTCAATTTGTTTTCCAATTTTCTCTAAGCGAAGGCATTAAAGTCTTAAGTTTCCAAACAAACAGGAGGCACAATTTCGTAGTTTGGGCAAAGTTTGACGTTTAAGGATCTGTGCGGCGAGAACAGCAATTATGTAGGTAAAGTGGCAATACCTACAGGGCTCCAAATTCATGTTAACATTCAGTTAGGTTTCTGATTGGTCCTCCAAAAGTTTTTGGTCCTTTCGGATTAAGCGTTTAGTTTTGGGTAAAGGTTAAAATTTTGTATAATAACTTTTCGTTGTATCTAAGTTATTTTGTAGGTAAGCTATATAACTAATTAAAAAGTTCTTGAGGAAAATACAAAATCTGTTATAAATCTAGTCAGTTCGTAGTTTCATATACTATTACGAAATCAGTTTTTAATTTTAAGTACCACTATCCTCACACTAGCTGAAGGCTATTCTCAATTTAACCCTGCTTTGATCGTAAGATTAAATTCACTCTGCTGAACACGCTGATCATTTCACTCGGGTCTTCAAAAGGACCCTCGGAATGTATCCCAAAGCTTTTCACAGACGTAATTGAATAATAATGACCTGGTTATAAGGTCCAACAAGGTAAAACCTCCAAAATTGTATAATTTACTTAATTGGATCCCAGTTCCTTGGAAACCCTCCTGGACTTGGTTTTGCAAGTCTCTGATTTACTTTGTTATAAAACAATACCAATTACGTCTTTTGAGTTAAGATGAAAGTCTTCCTTGAAATAATGGACACCAATTTTCTTGTAACTAGATCTGATTGTAGAAAATGTGCTAATAGCCTTATACGGATTTAGCGTTTATTAGCTTCATAACTTCGAAGCGATCAAATCGTTGATAGCCAATATTGTATCAGATAGTACATAAATCGTGTGTATTATGACTGACGCAACCCTGTAATGTCTGAATTTGTGTTTAACGTAGACATGAAGCAAAAACGTGGGGTGTTCTCTTTTATTGGTCGTAAATGTTGCGTTTTGTTTGAGGATTTTACTTGGAGAATCATCGTATTTGTGTCTTTACGAATGCAAGAGTGAAGTTGGTAGGCATTAGGCATAGGTATTCTTACTATTGAGTAGAACATGTAAGTTTGATGCAATATGCAATTGAAAACAGGCAAGTCCTCATTTTCTTTATAAAGAAAAATCACCGTATACAAAAATAAACAATACTGAAAATGATGGAAGATTTCTGGCATACGCAAAATTAAACGTTACGATTATATCACCAGGACGAAAAGTTTAATAAGCTGGATGATTGATGATGGAACTTCAATTTCGGACAGTTTCCCTTGGCTGTTAATCTTGTGGCGTTGATTGCTCTTGATTGATTAACATAAGCTGTCTGTTTGTATTATTGTTATTGTGTTATAAGTGGCTGCTGTATATTGCTCAAGTTATTTGGTAAGTTATGAGGCTTGCAATGTGAGGGACTTAGAAGGGTATTAGGGGAAAACCTGAGGATGCATTCCGGATATTCGTATTCGTAGAAACGTATTTTTCTTCAGTAAGAGATTCCGTATTTGCGTCGTTAAGACCAGTCACATTTTTCCAATTTCTGCCTTTACCTGCCCAATTATTATTTTTACACGCTTTTTATTAGCTTCACCTGTATGTTTGTATGTTTGTAGGTTTGTATGTTTGTATGTTTGTTTTTTGGTGTAAAAGCATACATTAAATCTCTGATTACTGGAAACTATGGTATATTCTTTATGACCCTGTGTTACTAACGCTTTCCTTCAACTAGAAACGCAATAGTAATCTTTGCCAATCTATCGGCGCAGTTTTTCTCATGGGGTAGTATACCCCCACTTTCATTATAAAAACAAACATGCCAACAGAGTTGACTCCGGTAACCTTTATTGATTGCAGTATTTATAGAACATTGGCTTAACTTCTTGTGCCTCGGTTGAAATTGGTACACAAGACCAGTTCGTTGTCAATCGGAACGTAAGATGTATTGCCCAAAACTTGGTTGCACTGAATTGTATTTCCCATCACTATTAACTATGTTTAATCATTAGTGCGCTGGCAGAGTAGTATTTGAAGTATTAATAACCCAAATCTAAAACTAAATACAAAGGTCCAAATACCAGAGGAACTTCACCTCTGCCTTAAGAAAGGAAAATCTTTTTCGGTAGTCCCAGAAATAAGGTCCTATTAATTGAGGAACACTCGTATTCAACAATTTGAGTGGATCATGTTACTGATTTGCTTGGTTTGTATGAACGTTATAATTTGCAACTGACAATTGGAGTTATCTGAATTTAACCGACACCTTTCCGAAAAGATATTTCTGAAAAACGACAGTCTATTTTTTAAATCACCTTGTAAATGGAAAAAATATCAAATCAGATTGCTAGCTTACGTAACACAGAAGTCCATTAGCCATTGCTCCATTTACATCGGCCATTATTATCTGCATGCATGTGCCATTGACAGGGCTTTATGGCAGTAACCCGCTTATGCTGCGTCTAGATAACACGTGACGAATGGAATTAGTAGCTTGGTAGTGATGAGGTGCATCTATATTTACAGGTTTTGATGATTCTAGATTTTATAGGGTGGTTAATGACTAATTTTTTATTCAGGAGATTGTTTTTTCATCCTAGTAAACTAATTCAACTTTGGTCTTTTTCATTGCTGTCTTTGAAAGTGATGCGAAAATTGGTATCGAATTAGTTTTATCCACGAGTCCACTAAGCAATTGATTGATACTTGGTAAACGATTCAAACAAATTACTGTTCAAGTAAAATTGTACATAAAACTATATGTAACTCTGCCTGTAAATTATAGAAGAAGCCAACTATTAAGTTTTAATTAGGACTTGTCCTAGACACAGCAGGAAACTAGAAACGCAACACGTGCGACCTATATTTTCATCACCCTTTGCTCCTATCTGTGCTTATAAACATACAAGAACGCACTCACACAATAGCAATCCTAGATGCTATCAGTCTGCAGAATATTATCTTGTTGGTCTCCATGAAACTTCCCTATGGGATTTCTCGCCAACGGAAACGGACGAACTCCGAACTTAATTTTAGGTTTCTACCAAACTTCCAAAAGAGATGAGCGTCCATAAACTTTCTGTAAGTTGTCCCTAAGGTGTTGTGTACTCCTTTTAAGAATTCCAGGAGTTGAAAACTACTATCGGTATTGAAAAATATATTTTATTTTTCCTAGCGAAATATTCTACTTCAACAATGCGTCAAATTATACTGCAGTATTTATTTATACGCATTGTCACTACATTGATGACTTCACTGTTGGAGTGAACAGTAAAGCCTAAATTCGCTATACCATGTTGTTCTACCGTACATCTATCATAGCACGTAGCTAACCAATATCGTGTTCCCAATACCCTATTGGTTCCAGCTAATAGTCCAATATTTAACGTTCAATGAAACGAGGGCGACACCCATAACTCATTGGTTATAGGAAGCCGAGAATTTCCAGCAGTCGAGTAATTCAATCGAGGCACGATGTACGCTTCGGAGTTCCGAGAAACTTTCCTATCGCGTTTGGGATGTCTTAATGGTATTGAGGAATATTTTAACTTCGCTTTTTATGTATTTTGAGTACGATTTGTCTTGTTTATGGATGCGGTAAGATTATCATGTTAAATTCATGAGTGTTGGTAAATCGGCTTTAGTTGAAAAAAAAATCTATGGGATTCTTTTTCTGTTTTTTTATTAAATGCCCAGCTTTATTTTCGTTAGGTTCTCCTCACATATTTTACTCACATATTTGAGGTTGAGAGAGTTGAGGTTAAAAACCGTTTACGGAATGTTAGTCGCCATTTTTTATTTTCAATTGTTTTCATTCCACGATTGAAATGGAATGTTTGTGAACATAGGGGCACAAAATATACACGCAGCTGTTTCTTCTTGTATGTGTAGAATAAAATTGGATTTTCTATGGGTATTTCATTTTCTTTAATGGACATTCGATCAAGCTACAATCCTAGAAGATGTATTTACCAAATTATAAAACGTAAACCACATTAAAGACGAAGATCGAAACCAATTAAAATACAGAAAATTCTCTAGTGACGTTTCCAACTTGTGACCAGTCTAATTTAAATGTTTGAATAGGTGGTACGTACATTTTTAGCTGTAGGCGCTCCGGTTTCCCTAAGTATTCACGCTAACTGCGCTGCTAGGTAAAGGTCAAGATTTTTGAATACAGCCTCAAGTTTGGCTTAATGATCAACATTTTTTAGCTTTAATTAACAAGCCCATGCTATGAATTTGTAGTGCTCCGTGCTTTTTAATAGGATTGTGCCCATTAGTGGTTTTTGGGATGATTGTGTAATCAGAATGATTGGCGGGCTTCTTGTTTATTATGGTCAAAGAAAGCTGCTGATGGATCACTTTACCTTTTAACAAGACCCTCAGGGACTAGATAATGATGGTGTAATTCTTTAACGTAGCATCGAAGAGTTTCAGTGCATCAACTCTCTAATAGCCCCAGGATCTGTTTAATACAGAAAATAAAAATAGATTTAGCGATGGACGAAAACTCTAGGACCCAAAATTAATTTAGCAAGGTACCTGATTCTACAATAATGAAAATACACAACAGCCAACCGTACCTTAACTTATTAATAGGCTTAGTGAACTATCTAATAAATCTAGGACGGAAGGACCAGATCAGCGGTATTGTACCACCAGCTTTAGATAACTCCGTTACGCTTTGTGTTAAGTTACGAAGCTGTGGTCGTTTTGTTACCCCGCCGGTGGAGCTTAAGCCTTTTAATAGCATTTTGTATAGCGGCAAAATCGTTTTATGTCTTTTGTCTTTAATATAGCTGCTTTATAGTCTACGAAGATAATAACGCTGACCTATATTCGCAAATAGAAGAAGAATAAATGTTTTATTCTGTTCGAATGGACCGTGTCTGCGGTTTGATAAAGTTTACGCAGTCCCATTGAATGGACTTTGTGTCCGCATCCCCGGCGAGTCAGTCATCTGTGTCGTATAAAACCTTACCAGCCGTATCGGGGAGCTACTCTTACATAAGTCGCTTTAAATATACGCCATATTTTGGTTGGGATATTTAAACTGAATAGTGTAGTGTGGCTTGGAACGGTGCCGAACAGAAAGTGCTTAGCTTAGGCACTTCAGGGAATTTTAATGCAAACCCTGCAGACTAGGTTTTAGAAAATGCTATCGCTTTTTGTAGTTAAGGTCAACTTACGATGTTTATGTAATCGGAATTGTGTGCAAAACTTTCAGATTTTTGAAATTACGTAATAACATCTAAGTTGTTTTGAAATGCTTTCGAGAAACCAAATTGGTAATTATGGCAAATAAGTCTTCAGTGTTTGATTTTAGTATCATCATTATCGTTGATCATTTCAATTAATGATTCCTCACTCTTTATTTATGTGTAACATTCACTTAGATTTATATTAGTATACAGTTTGGCGTATTAATTAACTCTTTATCCCCTTCAATACTGAAATTACAGAACATTTCGGCCACATGAATTATCAAATCAACCGAATCTTGACACAAACCTTCAATGATTGATATGTAATGTATCAATCAAAAGCGCTCTTCTCATCAATCAATAGGAATCAATCAGTCAGTAACAGTTCACTTGATTGTTATTATATGGAAACATGTCACAATGTAACGACGTTTTCCGAAAAAAAGTATTGGCTTATATTTTTGGCATATATTTTTTTATGGTAATTCCCAGTCTAGGGTTGTCCAAGATGGTTTTGCATGTAATAATTCTCTTCTCCCGTTTTTCTTAGAGGTAGTAGGTTTTAGACGTTTTATTTTCTTAAGTTTGTGCCAAAAATGCCATTGTTCGAAAGTTTCGTGAAGTTAGAAAAAGACCCCAAAGTAGTAGATTTGTATAAGCACACGATCGGCTATTATACCTATATAATGTAATTAAAAGGAGGACCTTTCGGTTTTATACTCCGATTAGTAAAAAATACTAGGGAAGAAGTTGGGCAATTGATGAGTAAAAAACCGTCAAAAGCAACTTCATGTAGTTTTACCACCCCTAAAGTATCGGGCGGGTCCGACATCTGACTTTATGGACGATTAAAAATGGTTGAATGAAACTTATCGTAAAAATGCCATTTCCACAATCCACCACGATTTAAGATACTGTTATTTCCCTTGTTTATTTAACTGGGACTTTTTTAAAATCGACATCGTTGTTATTGGAAATTGCAATTTTCTAGCATGCCTATCAATGGAATCTGGCAAATTGATGGCACGAAAACTTATTTGAAATACACAGCTGTTCCATGGCCTAGAGGTGGTCGAATTGTGGCAATATGAAGAACATGATTAAATGGAAGTCTTTGTGGTTTCATAGCCTTCATTTAGGTAGTGAAAGAATAAATATTTCTGGACTAATGACGATATTCAAGACAAGGTTGATGTAGCAATAGAACAAAAACAAACCTAATTAGATGCATGAACGTAATCTAACATCGTCTATGAACCAATCCAACAGTTTTCTATCTCCGTCATTTGAGGTTATGTAGGCCAAGTCCTAACAAAATTAACCTTAATAAGATCACAAAAAATCTTCATGCAAGAGTAAATTACATGCAATTTTTATACGAAATGTTGACGGCGAATTTGTGAAAATCACCCGTCGGAATTGGTTCACCCGCACGGCGCCGTCAAACGACCGGTTCGCACGCGAATCGTAAATAAAACGGTTAAATAATATATTATAACAATGTTAAGCGTTGTTTATTTTTTGTTACGTACTCGTTTAGCGTTATTCTCTAGGGTTATGGATTGCTGACGCGTTATTGCGCAAGCACGGTTTAAATATTGACCTTTGGGCTTTTAATTATGTTGAGCTACATTTCTAAATATGTTTTTCGGAACCTCGTGAGTGAATATTAAAATATCTGAACATACACTACATTTAGAATATGTTCTACTTTTTGTTATTTTTTCCTTTGGTGATCATAATATTGAAAAGACTGATGTATCGAATTAAGTCATCTCTATAGCGTAATCGTCTCAATGACTTAGATTTGGCAGAAAATTGGATTACGCTTCACGCTCAATCAAACTCGTGTTTATATTGCGAAGACATATTTGTTTTTCTGTTAGATCCGGATAAACTATTCTCACGCTGATTGCGTGCTTGTTGCTTCTTCAAATGAGTTTATTTCAGTATTCGACTGAATAATATTATTAAAACCTTTTATATTGTTATGACTATTCTTATAACCAACTGTATTGATATACATGATGCATTGTTTGTAATCTTCATCCTATTATTTCATATAGTTTTAAAAACTTTCAGTTGGTTAGAGAGTTTAGTGGGACGAATATCAAAATTTATACATACCCCCAACATACTTCAGTGCAGACCAGATAATGATCAGCGTACTGACGTGATGATAAACGTGGAGAAATGAAGCCTGTCGTTCCTTCTTCCTCAATATGAAGAACGCCGTCTCGAACAGTTCCAGAAGTTTCAGAATTACTGTCCACCAGAGAAATCTGAGCATCCTCAATGCTTCTGGGTTCATGGAGTAGTCTGGTAGCATGCAGCCGAAGTGGTATGTTGTTGTCCATCCTGATGTCATAATCTGGAAGGAGTAAAGATATGAGCATTAGTAGATTCAATATACGTATTCCTAAAGTGTAAGTCAGACTTTTGAGCCTGTTTTGTGAAATTGAATGCTTCTGCTATGTCTTCACTTGAAGATGACGCATGATCAGATGCTCATTTGTTTATATCCACGTCTGTTTGTTGCCATCTTACTACGGTAAACAAAATGCCGCTGAAATACAAAGAAGTGTCGTCCTCATTACCGATCGTTCTCATGAATATGTGATGATATCATCGCATTGATCATACTAACTCGTGATCAAACAACCGATATTGAACCCTTATTGAGCTGTCGAGTTTGCATGATCAGATTAATTCATTAATCGCGTTCAGATATTTTGCTCACGCGAATAATTCGCATAGTAATTTCGTGTGAACGATTGCCAATTAGGACAACCCGTTGGTTGATCGTCACATCTCCATTATTTGATGTATTGAGTACTTGAGCGAGATAAGGGAAAATCCTCGTGGGGTTTGTAAGAAAATCAATTAGGTATTTTTTTTCATTATGCTAAAGTAATTGAAGAAAATGTTAATTTACTACGGAGGTGATTGATCACTGCCAACATTGTGTTTCGTTTATCATGCCGTCTGAGGAGCGAAGAGAATGCCAAACCAACGTACAATTTGTACCGAAAGACCAAACCTATGAATTTCAAATTTATTAATAGCTTCTTAGCCAGGTTTGGGTCTGCTTGAATGATTAATGGGTTCACATGTAACACATGAAGTGCGGTTCTTTAATGAGGGTCCTTGCTGAGTCAATGTTGGCGCTTCGGCCTCACTTGACTAAAGCTCTTAGAGAATAATTTGCTGGAAATATATGGGTGTCAAAATCAGCCAGGTGGTCGAAAATGTATGAGCTGAAGAGCGTGTGTGAATTAATAAATGGTTCACTGCCAAATTCTTGTCGATTCGTATATTCTTTTCTGAAATTCCGTCTTTGGCAAAGCAGAGCTTATTTTAGTATCGTTTTTAAAAAGACATGGTTTGGAATACATCCCTTTTGACACGTGTATCGTTAAAGTACAGATTAAGTTCAAAGCAAACTTAACCAATGAGGCGACGAAACGCACTCATTCCGAAGATTAAGGCCACGAACTAATAGTTTCTTAAAGCCACGGTACAAGACCCTCGCGTGATTAGTTCCTTCCCTTATTTGCTCCAGTCAGTTGCAGGAAACTTGTGTGACACAAAACGAACATGTAGAAAATGTTTTGTTAGAGATTCTTTTAGAGGAAGCTAAGTTTATACAATTGCGGTCGTAGTCTTTTATGTATTAAAAGTGCAACATCAATGATTATAATATTTAAGTATTTCCTTTGTGAAGCCCCTAACTAGTCCAGTTGAAACTGGTCAGTATTAGGTATGGCTATAGCTAGGCGATTTCCTGGTTAGGCTGAAATGTTTTTGGCACGCTATGCTGTTAATTCTGGGTTGCAACTACAATGATAGTAGTCTGCAATATTTACAGGCCGTTAGGCAGATTAGCCTATAGTAGATATCTGTATCGCATACAATAGGAAAGGGGCAGGTTTTTTTTGCAAAACACCTGCATTGTTCACGTACAGATATTGTATCGTCGTAGAAACTTACCTTTACAATTCATTTGACAAGCACTTGGTACTCACAGACTCACTTTTTGTATAATAGCATAGTTTGTTATTACTTTGACGAACAATGAGTCGTCTCGAATTGTTGTTTTAGGGTAGTTTAATTAATCGCTGTTCCTGTCTCTTGTTTATCTTTGTTTAATTAATTGCGTTATTATTTCATTTTCACTTCCACTTGTAGTAGTTAGATAGCTAAGAGTGGGATTCGATCATCGGGCTGGGGAAAATTGCATATCGTTTTGCCATTAGGAAATTCCCATTCACCCTAAGCCCTAATTGATGGGGTGAACTTACTAGGGATTTTAATGAATTTAACTATCAAATCGCTCTATCAAAATCATACACCTATATTTTCACTTTAATTTTAAAGCGTGTTGTGTGCATAGGTGGTCAATTATACCATAAACTGAGGGTTGCCATATAATCCGATGGGCAACGTTTCCGCCTTTAAATCAACTCGCTATATGACTCATGCTAATGACTAATCTATTGATGGCTGACCGCGATTATGGGCTATGAAAACAGCGTTTTTGTGCAATGATTTTCAATTGAGGTCTTTGCATCACTATATTTTTATGACTATTAAAAGAAATCTTTTTTATTATTTAGAATATATAAAATAGATAAATTAATCTTGATGTCACAGACTATATCGTTTCTTGAATGTAGGCTAATTAGATTTGCACTTTTCGTCAATGTTACCTACAAACAGACAGCACCCCCAAAGCGCCCCCCTTTTACCGCTTTCTAGTGTCAAAAATTATTTACTCTTTGGATACATTCCCAACAAAGCATCTCTGCTTATAACCGCTGTTTTTATAGCCCCTGACATTCTGATGAATGAAAGTGCGGGTGTGGTCTCAAGTCCACAACAAGTTTCGTCTCGTAACAGTCGTAAATCATGAGATTTTAAGTCAATTTCGTTGGAATTTCTAGTGTCACGCCATGTTGAATTCTACGGCCCATAAGTAGGAATAATTGAACGTTTAATATAGCCAGGTGATAGGAAGAAAGTTGACTATTTAGTTAGGCAATTTGATATAATTATAGCACTCCATAAAAAGTTTCTAGAGCTATCGGTTTTACCCATGAATGTCTTTTTCTCGTTTTGGCTACTAAACTTAATATTTTAGTTAATCATAAATTATGAAGACCATCATCGATTGGCGATGAAGAAGACAAGAGCCCTCGTTAAAACCCCATAAGTTACACGCCTTAGGGCAAAGGTCCCTTATCTCCCATAATGATCTACTTTGATCCCGCACTTACCGGAGTTTAAATCAATCTTTAAAGAGGAAAGATTTGATCGTTTGTTTGCATTGTAAAGACTCCGAAACTATTAAATGGATTTGAAAAAATATTTTACTGAAGGAAAGCTTTACTATCCCGGGTGACATTGGCTATATTTTATTATCCTGATAAGGAAAGAAATTTCTGCGAAGAGCAGTTGAAACATCTGGATCATATTAAAAATATTTCGCCAGTCAGCTGTACCTATATCGTTTTACGTTCTCATGTAAAAACTGTATAGTCTGTTGAAAAATAAACAGTTTTCTAAGTTTCTTTATCGTTAGCGATAGAAATAGCAAACAGAAATTTATGAGCTACGCAAATCGGCGGTAAAATAAACTGTACAAGCCGTGAACTGTCTATATCTTAGGCGTCTAAAAATTATGAGTGAGTACCTATGTACATATATTGAAGAAGGTGTCATGAACTGAGCATGTTTTTTGTTTATACGGATGTATGTTTTTATTTTTATAAAAGTTTACATCAGTTATTATTTGTTTATGTTATGTTTTCAAGGAAATTTGCTTGTAGTTTGCGTAGAATTTATTATCGATCTATTGAAATATAATTTCACTCAGCAAACATGTCAATGACTTGTATTATTTTTATCAATGTATGAATACGAAAAATTACTGATAAAATATTTGATTCAGTATATCACGCTAACAATGATGAGTACACCTCTACATAAGTACTCAATAATCGTGAATGGATAAAAAACCATATAGCTAAGGAATAAAATACATAATGGAATTTTGTAGTAATAGGTCGTTATTTAAAAATAGGTTAATCGAAGATTAAAATTATCCTTCTCGGGTTTAAACTGCCGAAAAAGCAAGAGTATCTTTAAGTAAAGGTCAGACAGAACCGTTCCATAACTATCCTGAAAAATCTTTCAGTAGCCCAAAACAGGACCACCCACGAAAACTTCTATTAATATAAAATTATTATAATATTTACAGCAAGCCTAAAAAAAGTTAAATATGTCACGCTCAACCCACCGGAGGTCAACTTTTTTACTAAAAATATAGCTGGTTCATATTTTTAATATGGACCTTCACAATAATCAGAATTTCATGACCTAAATCGATAAGAAGAAGAGAATCAAGAATAAAGTTATGACAGGATTTAACTCTAAATCTATAATCTAATAGTTTTCCTGCAACACTAGGAACTTCACCATATTTCTAACATTATTCACCCAATATAACCAAAACTATCTAAAAATACAGTACCTACATTCAAAACTACATTACGTTGTCACGAATGCAATAAAGTGGAATGGAATAAACATGTTTAGGTAGACGACAAACGTCTGGGAGTCATGATAGTATTGTATCATACAATCATTATCAATCACTGCATTCTGATTGTCATGCCAACATGCTATTGTCACCATGAATCTTGAAAACGTAGGACTTAGAATTTAGGCTACAAGATCTGAAGGAAGGAGTGAGGCGAACAAGAACTGTCTCGTTCGTTTTCGTAGTAATTTTTGGCTACTAGTAATGTTTTTGTTTTGCTTTGTGTCAGTCACTTCTAATAATATCGACTAGTCCAATACTTCGACTAATTAGGTTAACGAGCTTCTAGATGACATTATTTACCATGTCGACAGCGAATAAACTGCCTTCATTTTGCACACAGATCTAAAATTCAAAGGGAACCTTAAAATAAAACGCAATAATAAAACAAATGAAAAGTCAAAATTTTCCCAATTTAACTTTACCACAGTATAAACAAATTGTACTGGTAAAATCCACTTAGTTGCTTGATTGACACACAATTGAATTTTCCTTTTTTAGCCAACAAAGAGTAAACAGTCGTTTGAAATACGTTTGTATGGACACCCTACACCCACTGGGCGGTATGGAATTGATCAAATTGACACTGCGTGACCCGCACGTAACGCGGACGACGCGGGAACATCCGGAGTGACACACATGTATGAGTAATTTGCTATATGTACGTAAACTAGGTATGTGTGTGTCTGCTACCGGTCGCTTTCACACGTTGAATTTGTAAATTGCGTGATTTTTTTGACTTATTGAGTTTCTGTTGGGGGTCTAATAACGAAATTATTTTGAGGTAATGGGAGATGAAATGTGGCAATGTTTTGTTTTGTACAATTTAAGAGTCAATCATTGTATAGATAGTTCAACTCAGATTTGCGCGCGGCCCTATGTGTGCGTCGGCTTGTAAATATACAACTTTCTTTTGTGTGACAGTGACGTCGTCCGAGCATGACGTGTTCTTATCGCTTTTTGTGATGGGTACAGTCGTTTACGAAAATACTAGTTAGGTATTCACGGAGAAATTATTAAGGAGTCAGGTGAAAAAAAAAATGAAACAACATTCAAAGCTTTTTATTATTAAATATAGTTTTTCATTATTTTCTCATACGTCTTTTCAAATTGACAATTACAGTATCTAAGAATTAAATACTCCTTACATATTTTCTAGCTCGGGGTACGCGGACAATAAATAAAAGTGGGGACTAAGAATGTAAAAAGAGGTATAATCTAGTATAATAATGTAAACAAAATGTGTGGGGAATTTATAAAAAAATTATTGCTTCGCACAATGTCGACCAAAATAAGACGGAAGTAATGACACTCATAAATGAACGTTTAAGTCAAATTGATGAAGGGATGTGGGGTAATACCTACTTGTCGACATGTACAAAAGAAAAAAGAAGAATAATTGACATGGAGTCAGAATTTATAATTTCACCTTGGAGAGTAGCGAATCCGAAAATTCATCATTTGATTTTTCAAGTAGCGATTCATAATCATTATAAATAAATAAACATAAAATTACGTAATAACTGTTTTTCTTTAAACACCCCTAAATAACTGTATTGTACCCGACTGTACCTCTTGTCACGCACACAAAGTCACTGAATATGTACAAGGGTTACCCACACATAAGGCCGCGCGCACGACTGAGTTGAACTTACATAAAAAGATATACTCGTATATTAATAGTGAATTTGTATAGGATTTGGTCAAATCTAAAAGCGAATCCAAATATGACATAACTTTTTTGTCGTCCTAGCGTTGCTTGTGGGAGTATATTCGATGATACAGTGCTGAAACTTTTAATCAGTTTTGACATTTCTCTTTGGCACCGTAGGGCTTAGCACGGACTCGTAATTAGTAGAACTTCCAGATTAGTTGTAAATTAGTATAATAACTATGATTTGAACTTAAAGACTTATAGGTAAACTCAATTATAGCTAAATCCAGAAGACTTTCAGATACGTTTCAACACCAAAAGGATATTCGAAATAAAGGATCCAAAGGCAAGGTTTTTTGCCCTTATCACTATTTACGGAATGGATCAGTACTATCCATATATTTCTATCAACGTTCATCTTAGTATTCATACCATTTCTAGCCATATCGTCTTTCACACAAGCCAATAACATTACAACGTTATTTTATGCGTACACCAGGCTTTTAGGCTCGTATGAAGGTACATAAATACATATAGAAACGTATGTATATAGGTGTATATCCATTAGTCGGATTACTCGCCTCTGACGATAGGAAACATTGAGATATGCAGACAATCCCATAGGGGAAACCCGAGGTTAATAACATGCATGGATTTCACATAAACACTTAGGAATGAACGTTAACCAATCAGCGGTAAGTGCTTATTCATTAAATGTCTGCTCATCTTACATGGTAGAATGACAACTAAGCATTTGTCTGGAGTTTAAATTTAATGTGAATTGAGGTTGAATTTCATTCTAATTGGAGACATCTAAATAATAAAACCTATTTTGACGGGCATTTCAAACTTTTTGAAACTAATGACTACACAAGTATTTAGCTAAAAGGACTCTCAGGTTATATATCTATATGATAATGACCTTATCCCTCTAAATAAGACCATACATCTATTGCAATAAGGTCCAAAACTCACCCCCCAAGTCGCAAAAGCGTTTGCCACAATCTGCACCACGTTATACCACTTAATGATACTCCTCAGTTCATATGGTCTCCTGTTCTTCATGTAAGCTGGTAGTATCAGCTTGATGGTGATCAGGTACGTGGCTATGATGGCGGCCAGCGGCTTCGGTGATGTCATCAGCGTCCAGTCTTTCACGCGGTGATCTGGGAAGAAAGAAAGTTTGGGGATCGTCATCATATCTTAATGCTAATTGATTGCCATTTTTGGGTGCCATAATATCGACTAATTCTCAGATTGAAGCAAATTCTCTGTCGGTAAAGGGATAATTTTTAATGTTACTATGTATAGAGTCGAAACGCATGCTACAAAGAGTGTGCTAAGTATGAATGTGGAAGGATGGAGAGGCAGAGGTAGACCGAGGAAAAGATGGATTGATTGCCTGAAAGAGGACATGAAGCAGAAGGGAGTGGATGTAAGTATGACGTCTGACAGAGAGGTATGGAAGAATAAGACATGTTGCGCCGACCCAAATGACTTGGGAACAGGGCAGGAAGATGATGATGATGTATAGAGTCGAAAGCTTTTGTCAAGTCTCTCAACAAGCAATATTTATACAATAGTTTTATTTAACATAGTCCATCATAATGCCGTCTATTTCTACATTTGCTTTCCAGCAATTAACGTAATCCATAGCCCTCTTTTCCCTGACCCTCTCCTACGTAATGCAGGGTGTGCTATTTTTACCACATATCATAATATTAAAATCTATCTATTTGTGTTGACTATTTTTAACTTCCTGTCACAATGTCACGGAGGCTTTTACATGTATTCTCAGGCTCTCCATAATATAGTATAATGGAACTATTGTCTAAATTAGGTCTTATACAATTTTGTTGCTTTATGATAGTTGTACCTATTATATTATACCATTTTGGAATTTCTCTAGAATATAATTTGTCTCTTCTAAGTTGTAATTGTTGCTGGGGAGTTTGTTCCACCACTTCTTCCCAGCAAAAACACATAGGAAGGGCGGGCGTTTTGGGGGCTGTCTTTTGTAAATTTGACGTTCAAAAAGTGCTGATTTTCAGCCTACTTTGAATAAATTACTTTTGATTTTGATTTTTTTATTTTGGTTGATTGCTAAATCAAAAAGCATTTATTCAAAGTAGGCTAAAAAAAACATCGAATGTCAAAATTACATAAGACTGCCAGCCCAAACTTCAACACTGCTTATAGTGCTTATGTGGTTTAGTGGGAAGAAGAAATGGCTCAACAAACTCCCCAGCAACACATGTATGAAAAGTGCTTCATGAGGAAGCTTGTTCACGAAAGTGCTACCATCATTCACGATTCTGCTGCCAAGCATCTGTTCCGGTTTGAAAGATACGGACGCTATTACAAATGCATTATGATGCAAGTACTTATTGAGGCACTTGAAATGTTTCAGATTGGTTTCTAGGGAAACTGTAAAGTCTCCAGTGACATGCTACGAAAGTGGTAGGAATGGAAAAATATCTGGGATAACATTTTAAAGGGCCACTTAAGGGGTCATGATGTGGCACCAATATTTGGGTCTTCTACTAGTGTCTCTTATTATACTTCCGCTGTAATTTCAGCTAATACTCCATTGTTATTTTACACCCAATAATTAAACTGTCCATAATATCTAGGAAGAAGCTAAACAATTTAATCTATGAAATACATCAGCAACTTTATGAAGAAGTATTTCACTTTTCAACCAAACGTACACTTCAGTCTGACTGACCCAGATTTCGTAATGCTGCAAATTGCATCTTTATTATATCAACTGCTAAGTGCAGTGGTTCCGCAGTTAGTTCAAGTGATTATGAAGTCTTAGCGTTTCTAGTTTTTAATGTCTAATTGTTTTCACTAAGCGCAATTTTTGCGTTTCGTAAAATGTAATTCTTTTAAGATACTTTTATATTATTTGTTAATTAATTCTTTATTAGTTAACCTTATAATGTCGTTGTCTATTAATGTGTCAATATAACCATTTTCTGTCAAGTTTTTTGCTTAACACAATCATCCCTAATTTTTTGTTACCGTAAAAAAGCTCAATGTTGGCGAAGTCGCGGCTGTTGACACCATAGGTGACACAAGAGGTACTTTGAAAAAAAACCAGAGCACGACTCAATTGTATTTCTGTTGCCGTTGCCAGTCTAAGTTTCGTATACTGGAATTCCAGCAGCCCATTACTTATATTACATAGTTTTTACATCAAAATCAAACGGTCCTATCTTTATCACCACACGGAACTCCGTTACAGTCGAAGCGCAGACGCACGATTTACTCCCTATACTATTAGTATCGGCATAAATTAATCTCCACCGTCCGTTACCGTTGCATCAGGCACAACAAAGAAATATTAAATCATATTCAACGTGATTTTGCAACACCACGGTAACTTAGGTGAAAGGATACTAATGATATAATGTTGTTCTGTCTATCTTTGTTGCCGTCTTGGGGTCTAATTCGCTATCAATTTGATATTATTGTACTGGACTATATCGTGATTTGTAAGACCTAGAAATGTTCTTTTTTTGTTTTTAAAAGTGAGGCCAATTTTAATGTATGCCAATTTAGTATCTTGATGGAAGTGTGTCATTGAAGCTGTACTAGATATGAAAAGCTGAATAAGATCTAAAGATCTATGTTAGATAAGGTTATTTAATAAATAATCATAAGTTGTACATTGACTGGCCCTTGATTTTTTTTTAAATCAATATTACCTACTTATAAAAAACAAAGCCATCTAAACACACTAACACAGCAGTTAGTAGTTAAGTAAAAGCACAAAGCACCAAACAATACGTGATTGTACATTTCCTAGTTTCAGCAATTCGCTACAAACACATGTTCCATTTAGTTTATTTTGCCATCTTAAGATCTTGACTAATTCTCTCTAACACGGTAGTCTTGAGAACCACAAATACGTTACAGAAGACTAATTGTATACTGTTAACTCCAACGAATTAATGAGTATGCCACGTAATGTTAAAGGGGAGTATATTATGTTTGGTTTAAATGTAATTGTAATAAATCGGATCTGTAGCCTTAATGAAATGATACATATCGGTAAACAGACTGATAGAGTAGAATAGAATGCTATGGAACTGCATGGACTGTTTCTAGCGGCAACTCCTTATTTTTCGGTAACAGGAGCTAAATGCGCCAAAGACATTGATTTAAACCCTTTGCGGACGCTGGTAGCCTGGTAGTCCGGCTGGCCGACAGGTAGGTAGGTAGGGGTCCAAATAAAGTACACAATTTGGTAGAAATTGAGACTTTATTTAAGCCAACTTCTGTTGCCCTAATCACGAATAGATCTTGAGGTAGAAGGTACACTGGGAACACTGGCCTGAACCGTGGGGTAGCTCCAACGACGGCCCAGCTCCTTGCCAGGTTGCACTGCCAAGTCTTCAGCAGGACCCAGGTAGTTCCAGACAGGATCAGGTCTGGTCTTTCACTCGCCGCCAGGTAGAAAGATTGCGTAGCGAGGGTTTAAAGAAGAACGTAGAATATCCAACGTAGAAAATCCTCCGCAGAAAATCCTCCGTAGAAAAATCCTGGAAGCGCAGAGACAAGGCTAGCATTAGCAGAGCTTGGGCCACGTTGCCGGGTCCAAAGGTCACAGTGTCCCAGCAAACAAAGTGAACTAAGAACAGCTGCTTTAGATAGAAATTTAGCAAGAAGAACACCTTACAATAGAAGTTAAGCAATGCATGGAAACTTACCCCAGCGGGATTTCCGATTAGAATTTGTCTAGCACAAATAAGTAGAAATTAGGCAGGTACGCAATACTTGAAGGTCAAGTAAAAAAAAACGTGTGACACAGCCGTCACGTCTGATGCAATTTGGTGGTCTGCCGCGTCTCCGGCCCGAATGCACTCGAGGCACCACCGTCGCGCGCGGCGAAACCAGAAACAGTTTAGAGATGCGTAGGCGCAATAGTTACGAGGACCTTTGTGTAAATAATTAATATTGGGTTCCGTATATGAATTATGTTAATTTTAATATATTATAATTTTTTATTATATTTAGTTTAGTTTAATTTAGGTGTTTTATTAATTTTAGAATAATTGTATTGTAAATATTTCTACTTTATTTAATTTCTAACCTATTCTTAAAGCTAGCAAAGTACAACGTTACACCTTCATTGATATCCTGTTTTACAGCAATCCTACTTGAAAGTGAAACGAATCCCCTCGACTTTTCTTGCTTTAATCTTGTCTTTTCATCCAGTACTTACTGGATTTTCTGTTCCTCATTATGCAGTATTTTATTTCATGTGATGTTTAATCGTTTAATCATTATCATTTAATCATGACTAGATAGACATGGAAAGTTTTCACGCTATTATACTCCTTTATTGAGCCCGGTGACATAGTAATTGGACTAAAACTTCCTTGAAAAGGCTTCTTCTTTGTATCGGCATAAAATATGTAAGAAAATTTCGGGTCTTGGTGACAAAGATTAGCTAGTCAGCAAGGCTTAGTGCGGTTGATTAACCGCGCTGTCGTACATTTGAATATTACCACTTATGTTGTTACATAATAGAAACCAGTCTAGCTCGTGTGTGTTATAATTTAGAGTCTAAAGTAAATAAGGTTTTGCTTTGGAACCTAATAAATGTCTTAAGCTATGTGTGAATGATCACCAAAATAAAGACATTTTGCCTTACAACAAAAACTTAAACATCTGTTGAACACTTGTCTAAAAAATGTGGCTGCAAAGCGGATCTTATTTCAACGACATAATCTGTATTTTGTTAGACAAGTGTTCAACAGACGTTTAAAAGTTTATGTGATACGATAGATTCTGTTTTATTTGCCGCCAAGTCCAAAAAGCATACACATAATCACGGCTACTGGCTTCCAAAGGTTAACAGTTTTGGAAGTCGTTTAAAAACGTTTATAACTCTGGCATTTATAAAATGTCGAGCCGTTTGGCGAAATGACAGATTTCCCCCATAACATCGTTGGGTTTCGGAATGTCGCTCATTATGTCTGTGTTATAACGTCACGAAAAGAGGGTTATGGGGTTATGGGGGTTTAAATGGTTCAAAAAGCTATTTAAAAATACCATCGTCTTGTTTATTTGGATTTCTCTTGCGAAAACCATGGTAAGGTAAGGAAACTTTCTTACTAACTAACTAACTTACTAACTAACTAAGGAAACTTAAAAAGAAGCTGGTCTTTTCAAATTCAACCACAATTTAACTTTGAGTTTGGAATTTAAAACCAAAACTGTTTACTGATCTCAAAATCCCGACTACAGTCTAACCGATCGTTGCACTTAGTTTTTGCATCACAGCACATAAAATTTCATAACATTTAAACATTACTATCGTAATTATGTTTATTTTATTACCTGCTCTTTCGTAAAACACTATATTGTAAGCCCGTTGTATTGCATCCATTTTTGCAACTGGTAACACTGCACTGTGTGAAACTTGAAACTGTAAAGGATTTTGAACCTGCATTGAAAATGTACTGAAATCATTAGAATATTTTATGTTAAGTGCAATGACTTGGACGGTTAAAGGTTGTTGTGAATAAAATCTTACACTTAGGTCAACTTACAACTAATTACTTTATGGCGTTGTACATAATGTATAGTTAAGGAAACTGGTCAGAGGGTGGATTAGCATAGCAAATAAGAAACTAGGTTATTTATCTCCAAACCACATATAATTTAGATGAACTGAAAAAATAAAATATGACGTTCCAGAATATATTACATACTGATTGAATTAATTATAAAAAGAATGCCCATGGTTTATTGAAATCTAATTACTATTTTCTATAATTTCAGTCCAAGGAGAAAATGACGCGCGGTGTTCGAAGAGGCTGCGTGCGACTCAGGGCAGCGGTCATAGGCATCGATGATGAAGATGATTCAACCTTCACCATCACCGTAGACCACAAGACGTTCCACTTCCAGGTAATTATCGAAATTAAACTTTATTTTTGGTGTTCATGGTTCGATTTTCTGAGATAGAAAACTATAGTTGTTAATTGATGAACCCTAGGTGTACGAAATGAATAAACAAACAAATAAATTATTTAACGTTTACAATTTTATTAAGTGCAGTTACAAAACACACAGAATAAAAATGGTCCTTTATATGACCAGTCCGTATAACATCCGCATTTACCCAGAAGACATTTCTAAAATGAGTAAAACCCAATTTCATATTCCTCTTTGCCATTGCAAAATTAAATATATTTACTAATGTAAATTTCTTCACCACTTCCAGGCCCGAGACGGTTCAGAAAGAGAACGATGGGTCCGCGCGTTAGAAGACACCATATCGAGGCATGGTCGCCGCGAGCGATGGTCGCGCTGTATGCCAGCCCCAAGACACCGACATGGCGACCTCGAGCGCAGAATATCGGAGGCCGATGCTTATCTGCAGATCATGATTGAGCTGGTTTCTGTAAGTTTTCTACTAAAATAGTTTATAAGTAAGTAAAATGAACGTATAAGTTCGGGATAAGACACCGCATCAAGGCGTGGTCGCCGGGAGCGATGGTCGCGCTGTATGCCAGCCCCGCGGCACCGACACGGCGACCTTGAACGCAGAATATCGGAGGCCGATGCATATCTGCAGATCATGATTGAGCTGGTTTCTGTAAGTTTCCTATTAAAATAGTTTATTATTGAGCAAATTAAAGGATAAGTTCGATACATAAAAGGAAAGGATAAGACTCTATATCAAGGCATGGTTGCCGAGAGCGATGGTCGCGCTGTATGCCAGCCCCGCGGCACCGACACGGCGACCTTGAGCGCAGAATATCGGAGGCCGACGCTTATCTGCAGATCATGATTGAGCTCGTTTCTGTAAGTTTCCCTCAAAATGATAAATATAGGTTCGAGGTAGGGCACTATATCAAGGCATGGTCGCCGAGAGCGATGGTCGCGCTGTATGCCAGCCCCGCGGCACCAGATATGGCGACCGCAACCGCGGAGTTCGTTTCTGCGAAGTTTTTCTATTGAAGTAGGGTACGTACATGAATATACATAAGTAAGAGAGTGAAAAAGAAGATGGGCTCTTCTTCTCAAAATATCTGCTTTTTTTTCTGTGAAGCAGTTACTAGCACCTAAAAAGGTTACATGATGAAAAACACAGTAGTTTGTAAGTTGTATAACTACTATTTACTATTACATATATTTAACTAAGTATATGATACTCTGTGGAAATATTTTATAACAGTTTTCGGTTTTTGTTTCAGAAAATGAGCGTTCGTGTGTCGGAGCTAGGTGATCCGCACGAGAAGAGCAAAGGACAAGTTATTCTAGATCATTCCAATGTAAGTAAACCTATACCTATCCATTTGATTAGATTAATACTGCGTTGTTATAAAAGCATAAAACAGCAAAAAGACTCTGATTATACACTTTAAAGTATTCTTTATATCGAAGACCATAAAGAAGTGTTTCCAAACTCATAAATTGAAATTGAAAACTGCACTCATAGTCACCTGAGAAATCCCTAAATATTAACGTAGAAACATCATCCGCCTAGACTTTTCCCAACTATATTGAGGTCAGCTTCTAGTCTAACAGGATGCAACTAAGTGCCAGTGTTCTACAGGGAGCGAATGCCTATCTGACCTAAACAAGCCAGCTACCCGGGCAGCCCAGTTAGTTAGAACAATATTCAACTTGATGCTCTCATACAATAAGGCTTTTCAATTGGCCTCAAATTGTAAGTTCTAATGTTTTTTTGTTTTAACAGGTCATGTTGGACAACATAAAACATTCCATTGTGCTGCTACAAATAGCTAAGGTAAGCATAAATCTACTATTTACCAAAAAATATATAAAACCCATAAATCACACAATTTAAATTAATATTTACACTTAGATCTATTATCGAGGTTAAAATAAACATGCACACAACATATCGTACATTATTCATGATATTAACTAAATGAAATGATTGTTTTCTTGCAGAACACAGTTAATCCAGTTAACGGAGTATATCAGGGACCTACAAATCCTTCACAAACACATATCAAACAAGGTATTTGAGATCTTTTTAACATTTCACGATTGCAATCTGTAAGAGAATGCTATAAACGAAGTCTGTTAGACCTTCATTCACTAGTATCAAACATACGATCACTGCATTATAAATTACCTACACAATACACACAAATTAATATTTCATAGTAATAACGTGATGATTAGTTATTTGTCTAAATCATAAAATGAGTGATCACTGTAAATAAAATGCACGTTTTATTATGTATGCAAAAGAAGAAAAATCACAATAGTTGCTCGTTCCAAAAATTGGACTCTTTTTTTAAAAGAATTATAATAAATATTCTTAAATACTCGGATACACATACACGATATTCCACCAAAATTGTTCTTGCACATTTGTTCGCGAACATATGCGTCTGCACAAATGCATTGCTATAACGCAGACATTTCACACACAAATGGTTACCGTTTGCTAAAGTAGACCAGAAAAAAATGTGCACAATTGACCTAGGTATAAAGTTTGATGTTGCATGTTCGTTAAATTACATGTAGATTAATGAATATATAGAGAATGTATTGAATATAATACACAAACATTTCGTTTAATTCAACAACGTGCACAAGTCAACATAGAAAAAGCTGACATCCATAAATGGACACCGTCTGAATAAAATCATTTATATTTTGCTAGAACTTTTATTTATAAAGCAAAAAGAGAACAAAGTTTGCTAAACTAAAGCTTGGGTTTCCTAGGATAGCGGTGCCGTCATATAGCGGCCGTAATACAGACGAAAATAGACGGTCGTCTTTACGGTGATGACATGTGGAAAGTTCCACGGCCGTTTTAACACACCGTCATAAACTTTTTGTTAGTTGTATTATACTTACTAACCTGTTTTATTTAATATATCTCAAATTTCACGACACCAATTCTGTTTTAGTTGACTTTTTGAAAAAAAAACACTAATACGGATTAAAAAAGCTTCACCGCTTTCAATAAAACGTTCACCAAACCATCTGACACCGACAAGACGGCCGTCATGCAAATGCGGGCACCGCTTTTTAAAGTTACGGTGTACGTTACCGCTCTCTAGGAAACCGCTCCATTTCGTTTACATAGACAACGTTCTAGTGACGTCATTCACCGCTGTATTACGGCCGCTATATGACTGCACCGCTTCCCTAGGAAACCAAAGCTTAACACAAAACAACACCGTATTAGAAAAAAACGATGTTTTACACAAAAATATATTAGATAGCTAAAGAGCATTCTTGCAATGACACCCATGTCATAGTACTGTACAGATCCAAAATTTCACTTATCGCGACTTTAATCTACCACTCCCCCTGTCATCATTGGCGCCTGGTCTCTCTCGTCGGTTTCTGATTGCCTTCCTTGAGGATTACTAGAGCGAGGAAATAGTGATAGTACAGTTTTTTTCAAAATTCAATGGCGGCCTGCAAAAATAACCTGAGGGCATCTCCGCTCAGCTCTGGATGAGTGTGGCCCTTATATGTACTCGGAAGCTAAACTATTATATGGTTTCTGTTTGTCAAATATTTCTTTGTAAGAGATTTTATTATAGAGTATGTATTTGTTTGTAAGATGCGGAATTATCCCCGCGAGTGGAGATGGGCGCGGAGTGTCGCGAGCTCGCCACGCCGACGCATCCGCTGCCGCCGCTCGAACATCTCGATGCCCCACGTAAGTTGCTTAGCCCTACTTTGTTTACTAATACAGTGTACGTTTGTATATTTTAACGATACACCGGCTCCAATATAATAAATTGGCAACAACAGTATGTGAATAAGAATAATTTGAATCCTTCCGATGTGAAACTGCATCGACCGCGAAGACTAGTCTACTAAATCGATAATAATATCGTACAATTGCTTCACCAAATAATCAGGCCACTTTACTGGAAAAAAAAATAATTTTCAAACGACTTTGCTTACCTAAACTACCGCTGGAACAAGAACTTTCATTTTAAAAGCTCAAATCGGTTCAACCGTTCAAGAGCTACATTGCCAAACACATAAAAGATCAAACATACAATACGTGAAATGTCAAAAGTACCCAAACTTAGCATTTGTCCAATAATGGACGTTCCCAATATTCTATGTCTAGATTTGCTTATTAGAGATAGAATTTTGACATAAGCCCCACATAAGTAACGTTAAAACCCTATCTCTAGTGAGTAAATCAACAGATAAGTATATGGAACTGGGTAAACTAATAATGTCCTTTTCCATTTGCTTAGCTATGTCACTGCTAGTGCCGGACACTTCGTACTCATCATCAGAAGGCGAAGACGATTTCTTCGACGCCGATGACGAACCGGCCGGAGCCGTGCTGCCGGGACCCAGGTCAGTAATACACGAGCTATACTATTCTATCTATTGACCGGGAACGGGACCTCAGAAAAAGTAATTAAAAGATACCGATAAAGTTTAACAACGGTTCACTGTCCAGGAGAAACGGAGGTACAAAAATGATTGGCATTTGGAATGACAGATTTAAAATCGGAAACAAAATTGACAGCGCCACAGTGACCAATTTAGAAACAAATCTTGAGTTACGAAACACGTATTTATTTATGTTTAGCATTTCAAAAGGACCTTCTTGTATAAATACTTTTTGAGTCTTCATCTTACCAAGATATCGGGTTGCCCGGGTACCTGGGTTGAGGAGGTCAGACAGGCAGTCGCTCCTTGTAAAACACTGACACATCCGGATAGATTGGAAGTCGACCTTTACTTAGTTGTGAAAAGGCTAGGCAGATGATGACGATGACGGATCTTGGAGCCACATCGTCCTTGTATTTTTCAGCGTTATTTTTTTTCTGTTCCAGTGCAAGGTAAGTTCATGGTTCGTTTTAAGCTATGGCTATTGTGCATACTTTTACGATAATATTTTCAGCTAAATGTCTAGTAACTGAATAGAAAGAAGCTTGATTCCTTAACGTCATTCTTCTGCTATCCGGAAATTATTTTAAGATCATGACAGCAGTCTTTATTTCAGGATACCAGTTAACTGTTTCATCTTCACTATTTACTTATGTAATAAAAACTTAAAGAATTCAAAAACGTGAAGTCGAAATAAGTTTAACATTTTTACATCCTCTACCTACCTAATGTTAACGAGTTCACATTATGTATATTGAACCTTCTTGCTCTAAACAGATGTTACCAACCACTACCATTAAAAGTTGGCCTGTAAGCAAACGCGGGATAATTTCGCGCTATCGATCGCTACTAAGTTTGGAGTCGCGGTTTAAAATATTCACAACTGAAGCAGACTTTGGTCTCACTATGTCTATAGTTATGGGTTGCCTGGTATTTGGAAAGAGATTTGCTTAAACGTTAATTATTTAATTAATACAGGAAAAGTGTTTAGCTGTGAAATAATCTAATGCCACTTAATAGTTTTTTTTTGTCGCACTAATTTAGGTAGGAAATGCTGTAAGCAGCATGTAAAATTAAGCAGCATTTCTGTATTCGTCTGTTAATAAGAACTGACATTTTATTGTTTTGACGGCGCGGGCGGTAGCAACAAACTTTATTTTTACAATAATGTGTCTAAGTAAATACATTCGAGATTTGTATTTTAAACGAAATTGCTATAAATCAATGTGGAGCGAATTTGTTACCAAGGGTTTTAAAAGTTAGCTTAAAGTTATTTTCTAAGTAGGTAGAGGTATCCAAGCTAGTATTCGCGTGAAATAACCGGTGGTCTAATGACCTAAGTTTAGTTTAGACTTGCTAATTAGATTCTAAGCACTCTAACATTCAGTAATGAATTGTTAATTAACCAAATTTTATGAAATGTATGCTAAAATAGCAAAGACCCTTTCAAATAGTTCACGAAGTACGTAACATAGTTCTTACTGTTGAATATTTAACAGGGCACACTCATAATTTAGTAGAAACCGAAGATCACAAGGAAAGCATTACAAGATACATATTGTTAATTAAAAATAAAACATGTTTAAATATATGATTTATACGATTTAAATAATAACCCTACGAAAAATTTAATTTTAACAATTGGATTATCTTAGAATATTAGAAATCAGTTGCAAAACATAGGTACATAAGAAGACCATTTTCAATTTATAGGACCAAGAAAAATTAAACGAATGAACTTTAAAGCATGTCAGCGACAAAACTCTGTAAATATCCGCTAGAAAAAAAAGAACCACAATTTAATACAACCTTTTATCCTTCATGACATAACCCATTTACACCACAGCAACACAGCCTTCTTAATAAATTCTCGTCATGTTTCTACGAAGTTCACGACCCGGGGTTGTGTCGACGACCCGTGACCTCATTTCGGCGCAGACCAATGCATATTGTATGCATGCATGCATGCTTATGTGGTGACTGCGTTGATTGACGTGATTATTTGAGATCTATGGTATTTAACGTTGACGTTACAGCCTTTTTATGGTGCCACTGCTGGGCACAAGCCTCCTCTCACATGGAGAAGGATTCAGCATTAATCACTACGCTTGCTCAATGCGGGTTGGTGATTTCAGACTTTATAGTCCAGGTTTCCTCAAGATAAATTAAGGGGTTAATGAAACTCCTTTTTAATAAATTCTTGTCATGTTTCACTAGTAACACAAAGTTGATGTTGACCCGGGGTGTCGACGACCTTCGACCTAATTTCGGCGCAGTCCGATGCATATTGTATGCATGATTCCATGCTAATGTGGTGACGGCGTTGATTGACGTGATTATTTGAGCCCTGTGGTAAATTAAGGGATTATTGAAACTGGAATTATTGAAACCCTTCTTAATAAATTCTTGTCATGTTTAACTACTAACACAAAGTTCACGACCCGGGGTATGTTGACGACCCGTGACCTAATTCCGGTGCGGTCCGATGCATATTGTATGCATGCGTGCTAATATGGTGACGGCACTGATTGACATGATTATTTGAGACCTGGGTAAATTAAGGGATTATTGAAACTGGAATTATTGAAACCTTAATACATTCTCGTCATGTTTCCCTAGCAACACGAAGTTCACGACCTGTGACCTAATTTCGGCGCAGACCAATGCATATTGTATGCATGCATGCATGCTAATGTGGAGTCATTGATTGACGTGATTATTTGAGGCTTGTGGTGTTGTGATATGGATGGGTTAATATGGTTTATGTTGGGGTAGGTCTATGGACAACAGTGAAACAATGTACAGAGGGTAATAGTGATATTTGTTGAATGAAATGTCTGCCAAGTGCGATATATTGAATCAGTCATGCTTGATATTAATTAAAGGACGAATGTTGTTTACTTAATTCTTACTTGCATCCATTTAGAAGTTTCATATAATTTTGTTTTGTATTTGTGAAATAGTTTTGACCTTAATTTTATTTGGCAACCAAAGATTGAGTAACGCTTGTCTGTCGAACATAAAATATTTCATCAAATAGTGCTGTAACGAATTGCTGGAACATCTCGCATACAACATAAAAGGAAATGTATATATTTTGAAACGGTAACGAAACGTACATTCATTCGTCCTGTGAGTACCTACTAGATATGCATCCAAATAAAAAAGCCATAGCTAACACAATTTTTCAAAAGAGACAAACCGCCTTACCACAAAAACTTTTAAACGTCAGTTTAAGACTTGTCTAAAAAAATGACAAATTATGACGTTGACATATGGTTCATTTTGCAGCCACAATTTTTTTAGATAAGTGTAAAACAAGTGTTTAACTTTTTGTAGTAAGGCCATAATAGTCCTGAGATTTGCGCATTCAAACATAGAACATACAACCAACTAATATTAGTAAAATCATATCAATTCATATCCTCATTTTACTGCAAATTACATTAGATGTCTTTCATATCCCTCTTCAGTAGATCAAAGCGGAAAATGAGTTTCAAACCCAAGTATTAGGTCTAGTCAATTCATATAAAATAAATAGGACACAATACTTATCCGCTAACATTCTCTGAATTCGGGTTACGGGGGTAAGATAGTCGTACATTGCCGTTTTCAGGTCAAACGACAGCGGTAACTCTTGAAATAATCGGTCAGTGAACCGCCTGTGACGATTTGCGGTCGATTCGTATTGCCAATAGATATGTGCACCTAGTTTATTCTTTTGGAATAGTAACCCCCATACTTAATTTTATTTGTCTTACTACAATAATTAATTGAATAGGACTAACGAACCGATCCAAATTATTTTTAACTGAAGATTCCTTGTCGTTATGGCGACGTTTTATGAGCATTTATGTAGCCAATATAAAGTCTTTTATCTGTACGATAGTACGTGTAATTCTACAAAAATATAAACGCGAAAGCTTTCGAGAATGTTTTTCCTCTTTCACGCACAACTACCGAATAGATTTTGATGAAACTCGACAGTAATATATTGTGAAATACAACATATATGTCAATAACATTTAGGCTACTTTTTATACAGGTGCTTGAAGTAGTTCTCTCGGGAAGCGGGTGGAACCTCTCGCAAAAAAAAATGCAAGATATAATGTCGTAGATTTTAAAAAGGTCTCCAGTGAACTATTTCCGAGATATTTCCGTGTACGTGTTTGAAGTATAAAGCATCCTTTTCTTACAACTCCATTATACTCGTGTCAAAGTTCAGATGAGATTTATGCTCTGTTGTGACCGTTGCTTGCAGTTTTATAAGTACTCGTATTTTTACTAGACTAGTTGTTTTCCCGCGGTTGCGACCGCGTCCCGTAGAAACGACTTACGCTTATGTCGATTAAGTAACAATAGGCCATTGATTAGCGAATACCTATTCTTATTTGGAGAAGATTCGCGTAATGGTTACCTAGCTTGCACAATACTGCGATGTGACGTTAACTATATGTATACGTAGGTATATGAGTAAATAAATAAAATTAGAGCTATGAATGATCGATGAAATGAACGTCAGTGAAATTTTGGCACATTTTATCATAATTTAAATCTGCGTCTCTGTCTACTTTTTGACTGATTTATGAAACATTTGCACCACTTATAGAACAACACTATTTGTTTCCTGCGGTTTCATCCGCGTCCCGAAATAACTACTTCCCACAACCAGATAAAAATGATAGGCCAAACTATCTGTGTATTAAATTTCATTACAATGGGTTCAGTAGTGCTGGCGTTAAAACCGGACAGATAGAGAGAGTTACTTTCGCATTTATAATATTAGTAAGGATTTTCGCCAATACTTTCAGATAATAATCAGAACGCTTCATACATATTAATTGACCATTTAACTAAAACATACCTTTGATTACTATTCTACTCACGGCCCAATATGATATAGAGGCCTCTGATCAGACCCTTTGAATAATTCTAGAAGCTAATAAATTGTTTATATTGAAAGTTCAGGTTGCCTCACTTTGTTACGTAAATTCAGTAGTCTTAAAAAACACCGCATAATACAAAAAGATGGTAAACCACAAAAACCAACGGTGGTAAAATACAAAAAGATTTTGCAAAATGAAAAATAATCTGAAAAACTTGTATTGTTATATTTTTTATGTGTTTGCACTACATTATATGAGTCTAGTTCTTGGAAAATGTTAAATACTTGAAGCTACGGATAAATATATGTAAATAGATAAATTCAACGTACTTAAAATTCTCAATACTTACAATATATTCGTTGGGGAAACTTTACTCATATATTGCTCCTTCATAAATTAAAATCTACATTAACTATAAGTTTTCCGGGAACATACTATCAACTATTCAGTAAGCAGTAAAATCTTACTCCATTTGCTAATGTGGGAGTAACACCGCCCACATACTTTAGACAATATAGTGCCGTAGGTACTTATCATCCGAGTTCCGAGTGCATACCCGCCCCACAACGAACACGGTTATTTTTCCTACTTATGTAAAAGTGCTAATACTAAACAAACAAGGAAATAGAGATAGAAAGAGAGCATTCTTGCGCGGCAAGCATTGTTTTCGTTTCAAAATCTTTTAATGTAAACTTATGCTTAATTCTCAGTTCTCTCTCTCTAAGGGTGACGATAACCAAACCAGAAGCTAGCCGCTTTCTTGCCCCCTCCATATATCTCCATATCGGTATAGCTAAATGGATACGAATAACCCAAAAAAAGTGAGGATTTTTGTTCAGTTTAAACGCACCCCTAGGAAAACGTAAGAAAACATCCAATAACACGCTACAATAACGCGCACCTTCTTCTTAATTGATTCCCTGAACAAACGGGAATAGTATAGAAACGTGGAGTGTAAGAAAATGGTCTAGTTAGCGGGGCTAATGATTCTATCCCACAATACACTCGATCACTACAGAATCTCGTTCTAGAATAATCTAATTGGTTTCTTGAACAATTCTTTCTCAGGAATCTTTTCTAAGCTTATCTTTAGATACGTGTATTTGAGGAACTGTCACACCCAGTTGCAAAATTTTTTTTTTTTCTGAGAAAAAAAGCTGAATGCTTCAATTCAATCCAGGTGCACGAAGTAGCTCTCTCGGGACAAAGGCTAAATTGTTTTAAATAAATTGTCTATAACACAAGGAAGTGGTGAAAGGGAAGGTTTTGAGGTGCTGTACGTCTATAATTTTGACGCGAAAAAATGCTAATCTTATTTCAACTAATGATTAAATGATTTCGATAATCTAATTTTTAATAAACAATTTTTACTTCAACTTGTCTGATTTAGAGGCTACATAAATCAGTATTATTAAACTACGATTTTAAAACCTGAAATACTGAAACTAAACGTTTTCACGTTACCTAAGTTTTTGTAAAAACAAACCCAGTTACTTTCAAGGTTCTGCTATTGTGACGTAGGTGTTACACAGTGCGCTCGAATAACTCTCAAAGGAGAGCTAAACTAACATTCTGTGAACTAAACTATGTAAGTGCGAGTCGATATAATATTATTCTTGTAGAAAAGGTTTATGTTGAACTGAACTAGAGTTTCTGCTTGAATGAATTACACCCACTGTGAGGAACTTTGTGTCGTATGGGTGAAAGGTCAGTATTTTTATTTAATCAAAGAAGACATTAGATTTACATTTTTTTGTCTGTTTACTTTGGGTCCTTCTCCTGGGAATTGTCTCTACTAACATAGTTTATCTTCAACTATTGCTCGATTAGGACCGATTCGAAAAATTATTTCGGACCCTTTAGGGTACAAACAAACAAAATCGTAGATAAATAGGTTACTTTTTATCCAACGCCATGGTAACGGCTGAAACTACTGGTGGAAACTAGTCTTCAAGTAAAAACTAGGTTCGTATAAAGCGTTACATCTCTACACAAAATCTAGCCTCATTTTACACTGTAATTATTTGCGTATAGTATTAGCCAAATATTTAGCCACAAACATAGGCTAGACCTTAAAATAGACCTAGACACGACTAGTTTACGTATCTTCATTTCAGTTTAGGTAGAATTCAGCCTGAAAATCGCGTGACCACCTGAAATGCTGACCGTTGTAATACCAGTCGCTGAAAAAGCAAAAAAATGAAAGTGTATAAATCTGTAATGTATAAAAGCTTTTTATAGGTACCTTAATGGTAGTTCATAGTATTGTCTGCGCGATTTATGATACAATTTTGGATATTTGTAAGACTACAAATAGACTACAATAGACATTGTTATGTGCTTATTTCGTATTGGCACGGACAATATGAGAATAGTTATTAAAAGAATTACTAGAGCAATGTTTATGAATCTGAAAGTTGATTTTTTATGAATAACAACTCGCACTTGATCGGGATTATCGTGTACTGTCTATGGCTTTTTTAATCCTACAAAATTATATACTGTTTGTACATTCCTCAAACATTTTTCTCTTGAATCACGAAGTTCCATTTCGCTTACAAGTGCCAAGTATTCTAGCTAGCACTGATTCATCTGCACATAACTTAAATGAATACAAACATAACCCTTCTCGGCAGTCGGCTAAAAATAGAACAATAGCATAAAAATATGTTTACTAATAGCTTGGCAAATATTTTGATTTCTTTAGTTGAGGTTCATTGTCACATACACGCGTATTTTTGCTTTATGTTGGTTTATCTATTGCTCAAATAATAAATATTCAGTAGAATTCACAAGTGACTAGTTATAGGACCACTGGTTGCCGCGAGCGGTTTCACCCGCGTTCCGTGCACAAGATAAAAGTAGTGTATGACCCTCCTCGATAAATGGGCTAACGGGTGCTAAAATAATTTATCTAACAAGTGTAACTTAGTGTCTTAGATAATCGCGTTCAAACGTACAAACTATTCAGCTTGTGGTGTGATATTAGTATCGATGACCTCTCCGGTCGTGTCACAGTGCCGTCCCATCGGGCTATCAGAGTGAAAGAATAGTGAGTGCACCTGTGTCTCCGCAAATGCTTGTGCCCTATAATATGCCCTGCGCAGTTGGCTAATCTGCTCACATGAGAACAGCCGCCGTAGCCGATAATCGGCTAGGAGGACATCAATTTTATCGATGATCAGGTAAACAAAAAAAAATGTTTTTTTCACTCAGTAGGTGTTTGTTTATGTAGATATGTGTACATTTGTTTATTGAATACTAGCCGTTTTCCCGCGGTTTTACCCTCGTCCCGTGGTAACTACTGCCCGTACTGGGATAAAATATAGCCTATGTTACTCGAGGATAATGTAGCTTTCGAATGGTGAAAGTATTTTTAAAAACGGTCCAGTAGTTTTTGAGTCTATTCATTACAATCAAACAAACAAACAAAGTTTTCCTCTTTATAATATTAGTATAGAAAAGTTAACATAGTAATCTTTCTGTATCAGTCCAATTATGTAATTTCTATTTCAAACCAATGCCACCTTATTGATTGTGTTAAAAGCGTTCTAAATAAAGGTTCAAATCTAGACTAATTGATCAACTGTGTTTCAGTTTGGTCACTCAGTTATGGAATATTGATTGTAGCTGTAATGGTTTTGTTTATTCGGTAAACATGGGTTTGGAACACGCGTTAGTCCTTTTCTTGTAGATTATTTTTTTTGTTGTATTGGTAGCTGTGATTTTTGTTATGTATTTTACTTTACCTTAACTTTTTATAAGTCTAAAATAATTATCAGCTGACTTCCAATAAAGGAAGACCTTCTCAATTTAAACGTTTGTTTTTTACTGTTTAGAAATAAGGCTAATTTCATACTTCTGACTCCCTTTTCTAAGTTATCCACGGTATGGTATTATTTTTTCATCATTATTACATATTGTATCAGGTTTAGTATTTCGAACAATATGTTTACAAATTGTAGCCTATGTGTTATTCTGACGTATAAGCTATATTATTGTAAAGTTTCATTAAAATCCATTCAGTAGTTTTTGCGTGAAAGAGTAACAAACATCGATACATCCATACATACAAACTTTCGCGTTTATAATATTAGTAGGATAATTCTATATCGAATTCTCTCGCCTAGGGAAACTTGAAGTTAGATTCAACCAAGTACTCAAAAATCAAAAAGTAGTTAGAATCATGATTTTAATTTCTAATTTCTTCACAAAGATATTTCGCCTTATATAAATTTTCACGGAACATGCCATCAACTATTCAGTAAGCAGTAAAATCTTACTCCATTTGCTAATGTGGGAGTAACACCGCCCACATACTTTATACAATATAGCGCCTTAGGTACTTATCATCCGAGTTCCGAGTGCATACCCGCCCCACAACTAACACGGATATTTTTCCTACTTATGTAAAAGTGCGGTATTACTAAACAAGCAAGGAAATCGAGCTGGAAAGAGAGCATTCTTGCGCGACAAGCATTGTTTTCGTTTCAAAATCTTTTAATATAAACATAATTTTGCATATAGTTTTTTAGTTTTTCTCTGGTGAGTTACACCTGTTTACTATAACAATAAACAAACCATAAGCCAGCAGTTTTCTTGCCTCCCATTGGTCAAATCGGTTTTCGTTACACCTAAACGGATACAAATAACTCTAAAAAAGTGAGGATTTTTGTTCAGTTTAAACGCACCCTTAGGAAAACGTAAGAAAACATCCAATAACACGCTACAATAACGCGCACCTTCTTCTTAATTGATTCCCTGAACAAACGGGAATAGTATAGAAACGTGGAGTGTAAGAAAATGGTCTAGTTATCTGGGATAATGATTCTATCCCACAATACACTCGATCACTACAGAATCTCTTTCTAGAATAATCTAATTGGTTTCTCGAACAATACTTTCTCAGGAATCTTGTCTAAGCTTATCTTTAGATCTTCACTAATCTATACTTTGTATTTGAGGAACTGTAACACCCACTGAAAAAATCTTTTTTTTTCTAAGACTGTTTTTTTTTTTGTAAAAAAACCTGATTGCTTCACCTCAATCCAGATGCACGGAGTAGTTCTCTCGGGGCAAAGGCTTAATTGTTTTAAATAAGTTGTCTATAACACAAGGAAGTGGTGAATGTGGGTCGTTTTGGGGTGCCTTTTTTTAATTTTGACGTGAAAAAGTGCCACTCTAATTTCATCAATTTCAACAAACGAATAAAATTATTTCGATAATCTAATTCCAATAAACAATTTTGACTTCAACTTGTCTGATTTAGAGGCTACATAAATCAGTAATAAAATACTACAATTTAAAACCTGAAAAAGTAAAACTAGACATTTTCACTTTACCTAAGTTCTTGTAAAAACAAACCCAGTTACTTTCAAGGTTCTGTTATTGTGACGTAGGTGTTACACAGTGCGCTCGAATAACTCTCAAAGGAGAGCTAAGCTAACATTCTGTGAACTTATAATATGTAAGTACGAGTCGATATAATATTATTCTTGTAGAAAAGGTTTATGTTGAACTGTGCTAGAGTTTCTGCTTGAATGAATTACACCCACACTGAGGAACTTTGTGTCCCACTGTTCGGAACTTTATGTCATGTTATAGATGATTACTTGGCAAGTTTTAATAGAAAATTAAATACTTGATTCATTGCGTTTAGTAGGTTTATAACAAGGTGTATGAAAACTTGCCAAGTAACATCATTAAAAAGTAACTATTTTTAACTGAGGTATGTGTATGGAACTTGGTACTTATTCAGATCTCACTTCTTTTATAGGCGAAGCATTCCCATATTATCGAACTTGGCAGTCTTTCACATTTTTGTTTTGGGTGTTATATACATCAAGAAGGATCTTAAAACCCTCATACGGCAAACTACTTTTTGACCGTTTTACAGAAATGGTACGGAAACCTTCTTATGTGAATCCGATTCGCACACGGCCTTTTTTTTAATCGTGCATAATGTCTATTGCTTTTTAGTCCCACAAAATAACTTCATCATATGTAGGTACTGTTTATACATTCCACAAATATCTTTCACTTAAATCACCAAGTAACATCAAACCAACGAGTGCCAAGTATTTTAGCTAGCACTGATTCATCTGCACATAACTTAGGTGAATACAATCATAACCCTTCGGCAGTCGGCTAAAAATAGAACAATAGCATAAAAATATATGTTTACTAATAGCATGGCAAATATTTTGATTTCTTTAGTTGAGGTCAATTGTCACATACACGTGTGTTGTTACTTTACCTGTTTCCGAGAGCGGTTTCACTCGCGTTTCGCGCACACAATAAAAGTAGTATATGTCCCTCCTCGATAAATGGGCTAAAATAATTTATCTAACAAGTGCAGTAATGTCTGAGATGATCGCGTTCAATACTATTCAGCTTGTGGTGTGATCACAATATTAGTAAGTATCGATGATCTCTCTCCGGTCGTGTCGGATTATGTGAGTGAAGGAATAGTGAGTGTACCTGTGTCTGCGCAAATGCTTGTGCCCTATAATATGTCCTGCTCAGTTGGCTAATCTCCTTACATGAGAACAGCCGCCGTAGCCGATAATCGGCTAGGAGGACATCAATAGTAGCGATGATAAGGTAAAGGAAAAAAATGTTTTTAACACAATTTTTTTTCACTCGTTAGGCATTTGTTTACATTTATTTATTTATATGTGTACATTTTATTATTGAATAAAGTTAATATCTCAGTACATAATAATCTATCTATATCAGTCCAATTATGTAATTTCTATTTCAAACCAATGCCACCTTATTGATTGTGTTAAAAGCGTTCTAAATAAAGGTTCAAATCTAGACTAATTGATCAACCGTGTTTCAGTTTGGTCACTCAGTTATAGAATATTGATTGTAGCTGTAATGGTTTTGTTTATTTGGTAAACATGGACTTGGAACACGCGTTATTTCTTTTGCCCTTTCAGTTTTGTTATAGTACCTGTGATTTTGTTATGTATTTTACTTTACCTACTACTACTTTGTGTAAGTCACAAGCAAAGCAAAATTGTTATCGACTGAAACTGAAAAAGGATGGGGTCCTCAATTCGGGCGTTTGTATTTTTTTAACAGTGTAGAACTAAGGCTTATTTCAATTATTTAACTCTCTTTTCTAAGTTTCTCGCGTAATATGTAATTTTTTTTTCTTCAGTGGCACCCTATTTTCTCATACTCTCACTTATTCCTATGTTTACTACAATTCTGATGAATTATGTTGATGTAAATTAATGAATACCATCACGAACTTTTCAGTGCATTGTAGGCATTTCAAAAGCCATTTTATTCAGCTAGGTAGGTGCAGGTAGTGGGTAGGCCGACTATTATACCCTAAAGAAATGCTTTGTTTGGTTACATTGACGCAGTATTTTGACCCTTTAGAATTCGTGTTTGCATTGTTAAGTTTGTAAATAAGTATTTCTAAGGCTTGCCTCGTACTGAAAGGTGACGTATTTGACCTTAAGAAATACATATAGGCCCAGGTGATGACCAGGTGATAACCTGGGCCTATATGTATTTCTTAAGGTAAAAGAAACTTGAGAGTCGATCAGTGGTGTATTCTTCTCTCAGCTAATGAAGTAGGTCACTTTGCAAGTTTATAAGACCAAGATTGACGCTTGTCTTTAGTAGTGAGAGGTACCTACATAACAACGAAATATTTAAACAAATGAAAATTTGAACCTGTATGAAAGCTTTCTCTCTACCAAGCGCGCTAGTAAATAGACCTCTGAACACAAATGATTAAATTAAATTGCAATGTAATGTAAATGAAAGGGTAATGAGTTGTGTTAATGTTCAAACAAAACGTTTTCGCTATATCTATATTTATTATATGCTATCGCATAAAATGTTCAGTAATTTATTATTCAGATGGCCGATGGACAGTAACATCATCTATTTGTAACGCGAATTTGTTTACCAAACCATCCTTATACATTACAACATAGTATAGAATCTATACATAGTTAATAGGGTTATGTCAACGTAATTCAATTTACTATCCCCCTTGCCAAGACGGTGCATTCGTTATTGATTATCTGTTAGAAATATGAATATTTTATGTTGTTTTCATTTTATATTAGACGTTTCTTTGGAATCTGCGCATTTGATTGACATGTCGAAAAAAATTTGACGATATGAGTGGGACCTCTTTTTCTGAAAGAGAGAATAAAAGAAGTGTTAATAGGATGTTAAAACTCCTATATGAAAGGAAACTGATTGATTTAATTGTAGACAACTGTAGCAAAACAATTCGTTTCAGATACTCAAGTATCAATTAAATATTACAGTTACAGCCATTTTTTTAATCATCCCTGTGCTGGGCACAGGCCTCCTCTCACAAGGAGAAGGATTGAACATTAATCACCACGCTTGGTCAATGCGGGTTGGTGATTTCAGACTATAAAGTCCAGGTTTCCTCAAAATGTTTTCCTTCACCTTTTTTTCAGCCGTTGGTGTCAAAAAAAAAAAATTACAGTAACTGATAAAAATCTTAAAAAACATGTCAAATAGGTAACCCTCCCTATGATTTTATAAACCCAACAATTCACCTGTCCTTTACACACTTTAGGTAGCCAGCACTGAAACACATAAGTTTCAGCTACGGCCCATTAATTGTTATCCTCTGCTCTCAACTAACGGAAACACCATTCAGCTTGAAGGTACATTAATCAATTTCTGCGCACGTTTTGCTAACTCAGAAAACATTGCCAAATTCACACGCACTTTTACAGCGTCTAAGAGTTTTATGTGTGGAAATAATTGTTGACGTGAAAGCCTAGAAAAGTTAAGAGGTAGATAATACGTGTAAGAAAACAAAATTAAAAATTTTGAAAAACCCCCGACGGTAAAAATCTTATTGAAAAATAATAAAATAACTCAAAACCCCCGACTTAACCCAATTATATAGGAATATCCGTCGGGGGCTGCCATTAAACCAGCTAAAGGATTCCTAGTGTCGTGAATACAATTATTGAAGAATTGTAGATGTTTAACGATGACATAAAATACAATTAATTATTGAATTTTCATATAGAAAAGGCAGCCCCCGACGGTTATTCCTATATAATTGGGTTAAGTCGGGGGTTTTGAGTTATTTTATTATTTTTCAATAAGATTTTTACCGTCGGGGGTTTTTCAAAATTTTTAATTTTGTTTAATTTTATTTCAGACTTTTTAGAGAGCATATACGAATTATAGTCTTTTTAATATGTTATTGCAATATTATTTTGCACTGATATTGTAGCGCCAGCTAGTGAGTTACTGGCGTAATTTTTATTATTTGGGAACATGCATTAAGCACGTACACATTGCTGATGAAAACAGAATTGTAATCAGACGTTTTGATTATATTGCAACATTGTTTGGCACTAATATTGTGGCGCCCCCTAGTGAGTTATAGCCATGACACCTATCTAAGAACATGAACTCATCGAACACAAAACCGTTATTGAAAACCGCATCAAAATCAGATCATTAGTTTAGAAGATAGGAGGGAACATTACTTTGCACAAACGCACACACAAACGCACATCTCTCACCCTAAACCAGTCTTTCCCAAAGTGGGCGATAACGCCCCCTTGTGGGCGCTGCAGATCTCAAGGGGGGCGGTAAGAGACCCAGAAAGAAAATGGGGGCGTTGTGTAGAGGCCTGGGGGGACATTTGTAATTTTATTTACTCTCAACAACAACTTGTGAACATTAACTAATATGAATTAAAAGATTGCTCAAACTCGGAAAGTTGGAGCGCCGAAGAAACAAACACATACAGCTGACTGTCGATCCAGTCAGGGTTTCTTTTAATGTGTGTTTAATTCCGCGTTAAATTTGAAATTCTCGAACAAACACTACTTTTATGTCCCAAAACTCAAAAATTTTCGAACTTTCTTATTTACGGTACTACTTTAAGTCCCAAAATTTTAATACATAGGCGCCAACACCAACAAAGAGTTATGTACGTTTGGGCTACATTTTAATTAATTTTTGTTTCGAGTTCTAAAATAGAACAAAAATTTTCACGCTCGCTTCGCTCGCGCAATCAGAAGCTATGTTCCCGTGTTTTTTGCATTCACCAACCAGCAATAACTTATGTACGATTTTACGTAATTTTTGCTTTGACTTGTTAACTATAAAAAAAATTCGCGCTCGCTTCGCTCGCGCATTCGCGCAATGTAGTTACTACATTTGTCTCTGTTTTTCGTATGGGTTTGAATTGCAGTTGGAGGCTGCCATAGAAATCTTGACCAGGGCGCTGGTAGAGTTAAAACCGGCACTGAATATATCATCTGTAAAAATTTCAACTCTCTAACTATCACGGTTCATGAAATGGACAGCCTGGAAATGGAATGGATGAAGCCTGGTGACAGACAGACGGACGCACGGACGGACAGAGGAGCGAACACAATAGGGTCCCGTTTTACCCCTTGGGTACGGAGCCCTAAAAAATGGGGGCGCTAAAAAATATTTATTCTCAAAGTGGGCATTAGACAAAATAAGTTTGGGAACCACTGCCCTAAACGCATATACCTGCTCCGTTCCGTCGTGGGTAAAAAGAAAATCATCACAATCAGTTGTAGAAAAAGTTATATTATGCTTTTACTGGTATGTAAATTACTCTACATAGTGATAAATTAGCATGATTGGTAATACCTACATACGTAACACTATGTTCTGCGGCTAAATGACTGCAGATAGATTGGAATGTCCATTGTTTCGCTTTTTGCAATGTGAAACTCCTGAAAACTTTTAAATATATCAGAAGAATTTAATAAATCTTCATCCCAAATATTTCTCCTAACATTGAAAACATCACAATCAGTACAGTCGTGGAATCAAGTGTTTATCGTAAACGAGATCTCACAGGGTGTTTATTTATAAACATTATTTGGATGCGTCCCGTCCGTGGCCGTTTGCCGTCGATCGTCGCAGCGATGCGCCGTCGCTCTGCGGTCAAACGCCATAGACTAAAATACCAGACAGGACACTAGTCCATATAGGTAAAATACCTACTAAGAAACGAGTTACGCGAATAAATCGTGTCTTAAATAAATAATAACAAAACAGGAAAACCAGTTCGTTAAATTATAAACTGGTTCCTATTATATCGATTAAATGCCATTAGACCAGTTTATTAGACCAAATAAGTGTAGCGTTACACGTGATTAACGACACGTTTTGAGGAAAATTACCTTATACTAAATAACAATATGAATAAGTTAATAAACAGGAAAATGCAAATACAATTAACGCTGTTTATTTGTGTCATTTAAATATATTTTGTTGACCCAATTCGGTTACTCGCCTAGCAACTGTTCGATAATATTTGTTTTAACGTAACTTATCTGCTTGGACAAGATTCTGTAGTTTCCTTTTAGTAAATAAAAGACATTAGTTCATTCCAAACTCGATTATTACAACTGTCACATTACATTTATTTCTAAAGGAAATCAGAAAAGAGTTCCGAAACAAACAGTCCTGTTTTCCGATTCCCCTTTGTACTATTTTGGTCTACGTTGATCTCGGCGTGCGGACTTCAGTGGCCGACGGTACGCGCCGGGCGAAGCACCTCTGCGCCTCGCTCCGCGCGGCACGCGATCGATACGCCGAACACACGCTACTCGACGACTATACGCGACTGTCCTACCGAACGTTGCATAAACGGCAAAATAACGTACGTCCCACGATTATATGTAATCGCGAGTTTGCACCCCCATCACTCATTTCGGACGCATGTTCTTGTGTTTGTGTGTGCTGTGTTTTATTTATAAATTGAATGTTTACTTCCAAATTCTACATTGTTCTCCTGTAGGCTAAAACTGTGTTTAGATTCTGTTTTTGCCACTTCGATTGGGGATTTTGGATTGTTGTGCAGGATATCCGACTTTATTGTTTGTAACTTAAGGTTGGTTTCGGTACAGTAGTTGAACTGGTTCACCGGGCTCATTAGTGAGGAAACTGCTTCCTTTCAGCATCTGAATGTCAGGTTTTGTAAGCTGTTATATTTTTTGTGCAATCAGACCGTATTATGTAGCGATGAAGTTTCTTTTTCGAGAATATCAGGTCTTAAAGTAGGCGACTTATTTGTAGTCGCTACACGTATTGAACAATATTACATTACTGTTAGGGTACAAAACATACATTACCGGTTCTATCCCTATCTTTTTACAAAAACATCTTTACAACCCTCTGCATATTCAATTGGACCCTTTCAGTAAATATTATTGAAACCCTTTTCAAATAAACCTTTCTTCGGTATGTCAATCCTGAAAGTTAGAGTATATTTTCTTTTCCAAATTGTCAATTTCACCAAAAAATATTATTTTAGTTCGATTGTTTGTTTTATCTTAGTTCAGTATTGTATAACAACAGTGTAACGTAATGGGGACTTAATACGCAATCCTATGGTCCATTGGGCGCACTATAAAGATTTTCCGTGTGAAACGGAGGTTCGGCCGGGGTCAATAAACTCCTCGTTCAAGGGTGGCTTGTCATTTGCCGTTTAAAGCGCAATTCCGAAAGAAAATGTTGAAGGAGAAAACTTTGTGAAATAAGAACGCCGTCTCTTGAATATTTTTGTACTGAAATTATGCGAATAGGTATCATCGTAAGTTCTTTTCACATTATAAAATGCAAACAAGCAAATTATATGGGAAAGGTTTATGATTTAGGAAAGGAAAAACCGAAGATAATTTTCTTAATACATACCTATATTGCGTAATAAGTATGGATGGGAAATATTTAAATGTAGATAAAGAGTAATAAAAGAAAGTTTCCATACTATTGTGTGATTTCCTCACAGTACAAAGGAAGCCTCAGGAAAAAGCCAATTTGAAATATAATAAAGTTTACATAGGTATAGGTACGTAAACTAGCACACAGCAACCTGATACACGACTATTCCATTAATTCGCCCAGTTGTTTAATTGGTCACGTTATGGCAAATGTTTTCATGCATGTTTCGAATTCATTTACTATATTAACATTTGGCCATGTACTAACAATGGCAGAATTGTAAATATTTGTTTGTTGATAGCTCATATAGAAGCTATAATTACTCTCTAATGTTAGTGCTTGTTTTAGGTGATAAATGCTTTGGGGCAAAACAGTAATTTATGTACATAGTATGATCAATATAAATAACTATTAATTTATTATAGTTAGTGGGCCACCGAGTTAGGAAGATATTATTTCTGGATGGTGTCCCCATGGGAGCTACTCCGAGCACCCGGATAAAAAGTTGCCTATGGCCTTCCTCAATAGATAAAATTTTAAAATCGATCCAGTAGTTTTTAAGATTAGCGCTGTCAATCAATTAAACTTTTCAGCTTTGTAATATTAGTAAAGATGGCATGAAGTATTTCCTATATTACCTACAAAAGAAGAAAACTCATGCCTGTAATAAGGACCTGTCTTCAAAACAACTGACAATCGTACTTCTAGAACGCGAATCCAACTGTGGAAGATGTCATAAGTCTTCCAATAGTTGGTTTTATAACGTGACATTTTACATTCGTATTTTCCCCGGGATTAAAAGGCAAAGTTATTAGTGATGAATGTTACAATACCGTAGTGGGAAAACAATGGAATACCGCGCTTGCTATGCGGTCCCAGCATACTAGTATATGTATAAGATTGTGTATTGTAAATTATAGTAGCCCAGCTGTTGCCCGTGGTTTCACCTACGTTCTGGGAGAAATTGCGGGGTAACAATAATTAACCTATGTCCTTTCGCAGGCTTTAGACTGCCTATGCAACAAAATGCATTGAAATCGGTTCAGTGGTCTTTGCGTGATAACAAGACAACTAAAGTTGCTTTCGCAGTTATAATATTTGTAAGGATATCTTACTTATAGGTATGGGTAGTTATCAGAAAAGTGAAAGTGTTCTTCAAGAATAAGCAAAGACAGTATGAAATACTTAAGAAAATGAATTCAAATACCGCAATACTCACACTAACAAGAAAGTCCTCTGAGTGCTAGTAGGAAAAATTTAAATTCTTTGCAATAAAAATCATTTTCTATTAGAAAAGTAACGGTAACATAAACACAAACAATATAAAATTATAAAACCTAGTTTCTTTATCAAATTCAAACTGAATTTTAATAGCCTTAAACATTAAAAATGATTAAAACCAATTCTAGTTGACCATTCGAGCGCAATCGATTTTTGGTTGAATACCAGTCTGATTAGATAGGTGTAAGTAGGGATTCAATTCTGAAACCCGATTGGCTGAGCTAAATTGATTCTGTCTGTAAGTGATGATTAGGTCATTGTCACAACTTAATTCAAACGTTTGTAATTGATTTCGTACTGAGATGTATTAGGTAGTTATTTCCGAGTTGGTATACTGTTACTGCCCTTTTATCGTGCCACTGCTTGGCACAGGCCTCCTCTCACAAGGATTGAGCGATTGAGCGTTAATCACCACGCTTGCTCAATGCGGGTTGGTGATTTCAGACTTTATAGTCCAGGCTTCCTCAAGAGTTGGTATAGAATACTGGAATAGAAGGAAGCCTTTTCACTTCGCCACAAGGTTAACGTATTTAATACTAGCTGTTGAGGAGGTTAGATAGACAGTCGCTCCATCAGCTGCATCCGTTTAGCTCGAAGCCAACCCCAACATAATTGAGAAAAGGCTAGGCAGATGATGATGTAAGCTGTTACTAAACTACTTCCCGAATTCTGAAGAAATATAGCCTATGTCACCCGGAGATAGTACAGCTTCCCATCAGTGAAATCATTTCTCAAAGCGCTTCAGTAGTTTTCGAGCCTTAAGGGTTAAAGAAACGAACAAAATATCGCCTTTGTAGTATTAGCATAGATTGTCTCTTATCGCAAACCAGTACAAATCCATTTACTGTGATATTCATACCTATTTCTTTACATGGTATAGATATACATGCAAATATATTTCTTTACATTGCTCAAATATACATAGTATCAGACTATAAGTCTAGTGTTCAAATTGTATCTAGAACAATCAGACAATCAATAACATAGTAAATATTTTGCCGAAATTATCCAATGTTTATAGATTCGATTTATGTAGTGGGGATGAAATAATTTTGTTTGATAAAGTGATTTATTCTGGTACTTTATTTATACCGGTTGTCGTAAATCGGTTTGCGTTGAATCAAAATATATGGCAGTAAATCCTCCCGGAATATAAGCAAAACAATATGGAGGAAAACGGTTTTATATTAAGTAGCTTCGTTTGTACCTGTGGTTTAACCTACACTTCAATATTTTGTTCTGTTCTGGAGTTATTGCTATATTTTTTCTCTTCCTATGAAAATAAACTGACTTTCAACACAAAAAGCAAGAATGTATCTTTACATCGATCGAGAAGTCAATCGCAAAATAAACACAGCATTATTCGTTTATTTTCTCTACAAAAACTAAATACTTTTTATATATTTTTAAGTTAGATTCTCTTAAAACTTTTACTATTAGTGTGATTCTCAATCAAGTTAAGACAAGTTCTGACTGTTCATCGATTTCCTACTATTGGTCGCTTAAATCACCTGATGACTTCAAAGCAACCAATCCACAAGAATTTGTTTATGTTTATGGCAACGAAGCAACAGAATATCACATTACAACTATAAATTCATTCAAAATTATGCAAATTTCGACCAGACATCGCCTTGAACTTTACTTATCTTTGTTCTTGCAACTAAACAAGCCTAAATCAATAACAAATAAGCTAATATAAATTGAGTAATTGTTCAGTCTGAGTTCAGTTCACTTCGGTCGCAGCAATGACGTAGGTATTTTTAAACAATTAATACAGGTTTTCCTGAACTATATTTGTCTCTAATTGTCCCATATAAGTGTTTCATAGTTTTTAGTCTCTATTTACCATTTTCCCTATTGTCTATTCAACATGTAAATAATAATTTGAGTTCAGTGAATGTGATGAAATAATAATCACATTAAGTTTTGAAAACCTGCTGGACCAAGACTACTTCGTTATTTAGTAATTTATTTATTTAATCTTGGCTAACTATAAACAAACAAGAATTGTATTTCGAAGAAACGATATTTTCTGATGTTCTTGGCAGTTTTTGTAGGAAATTGAGTGTCTTTATAAAGCTGGGTTTTGGTTAATAACGAATTTAATTGAAAAAACTTTCTTGATTTAATTATTTTCGCAATAATTACATTATATCTTTTTATTTTTGAGTACTGAAAACTGTTATTTCAAAATGTTAGGCATACTTTGCAAAAGCCAAATAAACGTCCAGATTTTTCCGTGGTTTTCTCATTATTTAGCTTGTGACAGTCAAACAAAGCTTTCGAACAAAGGGTCCCAGTTTTTTGGGGAGATTCATATCCGTTACATCAGCATGTAAATAAAAGGGAATAAACAAGGTACTTTACTAAAGCTGAAATTTCTATATAACAAAGAATGAAACAAAATATTTAGCAACTGAAACACTATATTTAAATAAAAGCGAAAAAACAATCCTACACTACTAAATCTAAAGTTGCTTGTATAGCAAAGAATGAACTAAAATTATGTATTAACACTCGAAACCAGGTCACAAAAGCTAGTCTTCATCAACTTTGATTAAATACCTAAATACGTAACTATTCGATAGTTACCGATTCCGAGGTATCGATTATATTACCAGGTATATTCCGAGAGCGGGATTAAAAACGTAGATAGGGCAAAGTTTTAAGTGGCGGTGAGGCAATTTGTATTAGTAACAGCTCGGGGTGAGATAACTTTGCTAGTGTAATCGATTTTAAAGCTATTGGTAGTGAAGAAAAGTATGATCGTGATAGGTGTTTTGAACAAGTTGAGAAGTAGAACGGAGAAGAGAAAAGTCCTAAATTACACATCGCAAAAAATACAAATTTTCAATAAAGAAAATATCGTTCAAGTCACTGGTTCTGAAGTATTTGTAGTAGTATTATACAATCCATCCAAAGGTTGTCTGTAAGAGATCGCTTTTAGCGATAAGACCGCCCATTGTGTCACCAACTTCAAAATTTTTGTTTATTCTTGTTGTTTTTTTATTGGTGTGCATAGTAAAGAGTATATCTATCTATCTATCTATCTATCTATCTATTTGTTGAGCGGTGTCACGTTTTATTAATAGAAGTCAAAGTTATGATTAATCACGTCTTTTTAAATCTTAAGCATCGTAAGTTAAACTGTAATGCAATTTTTGTGTTATGTAGACTTCGATTTCCACTAAAGTCATATAGTTAACCTTAAATCAATTAGCAGCAGTTATGTTGGTTCTTTGATCTCTTCCACTATCTTCTTTATCATAAGGAACTTCTCGTCTATTTATATTCTTAAATACCTACTAATTCCGAATAAAAATGGAATGCTATAGTTATCTCACCGCTAAATCTAAAGGGATCTACACACCAAAGCCGCTGACCCGGCGGCACAGCCCGGCGGCACGACTGCCGCGGCATGTGGTGTTCTAGTAATTGTCAAATACTCTATGAAAGCCGGCGGCATGATTGTACAAAATACGGCCGGCGGGTTGGGCCGCCGGGCTGTGCCGCCGGCATCAGCGGCTTTGGTGTGTAGACACCTTAACGTGCCTTTCTTTGCGTTTGCTCTAATATTTCTATGCGATGACGTCAATTTAGCGTTCATTGTCTTACTTTCACACGCGCCCATTCCTCGCCTATGATGCATTGCACTATTTGGTACGGATTGTTATGAGGAATTTGTATTTCCATCACTTCATCGATATATGTAGGTCCATTGATCCCATTAATATTGGTCCTATTGTCTAATCGTCCAAACATTTGAGAAGGCGTTAATATTATAATTTTCCATCACTCCTTAAAAATACTGATTTCAGTTAACTCTCAGCGTTCTGAACAAATTGATGAATATCAATTTATTGACAGTCTGAAAATAAGTCTATCAAAGCGCTATTATTACGTTGATGTCTAAACTTTAGCGTCTGACAAAATATTTAGATTTGTTTTTGTAACGAACTACCAGATGCTGAAGTTATTATTATAAGGAACATCAAAGAGATTCTAGATTGAATATTAAACTAGAAAATCGCTGTATACTAATAATGTAATGTTACGATTGAAAATAAAAAGAAACTGCAATTTTCTACTCGCTTCTACTCTTCCTGATGCTCCTATTAAAGTAGTTGAAAACAACACTAAAAATTAATGTTGCTACTTTACTTAAATCGAGGCACGCGCTGTGAGTGGGCAACATTCATAATAGAATACTTAGTATTGAAGTAGACGCGTATTGTGATCGTAACAATACTTCTCCTTTATACTGTAGCTTATTATATCCTTTAAACACTCTGAAATATTTCTTGTATTTTCCTTCAGATCGATTAAGTAACTCTTAAGTATTTCTATCTTCCTCAGAATTTCTAAAACCTTTTCTATATCATCATCTACAAAAATTATTGAAACTCCAAAACCCAGTGCCTCGGAAGTGTGATAATGTTAAAGATTATTCTTGATCTCCTAAAAACTGTGAACTGATAGTGAGAGAAGTGCATTTAGTTAAACTATGATTTTATCTTCATTATAAAACTGTGATGTTAATAGTAGTGTATTGAACTGTGTACGATGCTTCGTGCGTTGACTTCTAGACGGTGGTCGTTGCGACGAGACAGCGGCAGGTGAGGTTTCTTTAAATCAATCCAAATCTATTATTTGCTGGCCAATTTCTTTTGTATTATCATTCTGATCTTCTTCATCTACTGGTTTTTGCTTTAATCGCTTAAGTTATCGTCACGGTCGTTCGTAATTAAATCAATGGGCATTTGAATATCTCACGATGGTTTTGAAGTTCTGTTCATAGCAGTTAATAGTCTTTCATTAAGTTGAACTGAGTCTAGTTTGACAAGCGTAAGACAAGATTTATTATCCAAACAGTCAATTACTCCAAAACTACTTCAATTTACTAATGGGTTCAAGATAATTAATTGATAATTAGCTGTTTGACTTACATAACTATTATGTGCCAGAATCGACCGTTTCATTGAAATAATATCAGTTTCTCTCGACTCTCTATTCACGCTTTCTCTTTTCAGTATTCATGAAAACCAGACAAAGATTTCTCCACATCGTAATTTTTTTATAGCTGAATTCATTTTTAATTTGAATGCCTCCCAATACGACCCTTTATATTAAACGTCTTTGTTAACTACGTCGTTATCTTAACTATTCATAACGATTTACTTAGCAACCTTGAACTTAATTGGCTGAGCCTACTCTACTAAAAAACCTGGCATAATGCCATAATCTCCTCTCAATGGCGCAGTAACTGGTCTTACTCAACACTCCCTTAGTTTTCATCTACGACGCCCACGGGAGGTTAGGCCTGTTCTGAATTTGTCCTAATGAAATTATTGTTCGGTCTCCAACAAAGATTTATAACTGTTTTCAACGTGTATAGAATGGAGACATAAATTGCTTAGTTAGGGAGATTAGTCAGCTTAGCTGTTTTTACTTGTCAACTAGGTTATTTATGTTTTAGAGATATCGCAGTTTGTGCATTCTGTTCAGTTTAGTTTTGTTGATTATTACTATTATGTATTTATTCCAGATTAGTCTTTATCTTAAGTTAATTCATCCCCCTTCTTGTCAACTTCTTTAGCATTATTGACTGTTATCGGTTCTGTATTTGTATGGGTACAAGGTATATCGTTCTCATTTTTAATATCTCCCTAAAGAGCGATAAAACAAAATTATCCTATCATAACGGGTTGGCAAACAAAATGGAACAGTAAAATTATAATGTTGGAAGTGCCAATTTTTATGTCCCACCGCATATTACGACACCCACGACAGAGTTTTATGACTTTTTCACTTTTTTTTTTCAAATAAACAACTAATTTGAGCACTTTTCTATCCATTTTGCACGGTAATTTCCAGCTCTTGCTGTTAAATATATCAAAATCTATTCATATAAAAACTTCGATCGTAGGAATCAGCAACTTTTTTAAACATAAGTGAAGACCATTTCTTACTGCATTTTCTTCTATACAAAATCCCTAGGCTAAAGCAGGCTCCGCAATAATCTACGTATAACATTATTAAAGTTGTGGTAGCTAAATTCAGTCAACATTAACGAAATTATTGTATTAGGGAAACCCTCGGGAATAGGATAATATGATAAATGTAACTGTTCGTTACGATTATTTGAAATTCTAGCCAGACTCTCGAGGACGGAATAATTTGATTGAATCAGAAATCAGATTCAATGAATCTTGTTTTGTTCATTGTAAATTGTAATGAATTCAATCGCATATGCAACCAGTCATGTTTTTCTAAAATCCTCATTATAATATCTTTCCGGATTCTCTAATATTTGTATGTCAGTTTTGGTTTCTCTTTCTATCTCATTTGTAGATATATTTGTAGTTAGCTCTTGACTGTAGGTTCGTAATTCCCATCTTGATCAGCCAGTATTAAAGCCTACTTAGAACCATATTTCCATTCAATTGGTATTCCGATCCTTTCCCTCCACAAAACTAATATTACCTCACCCGCACTTTTACCTCCGAGAATTCCTTTGTATTCGGCTAAAATTTCATGAACCGCTTTGATAGCAAACGGAATGCTTCGTTATTTTTAATTTCGACAAAGTTTTACCATTATTTAGTCCTGTGTTTTTCCAAGTTTTTTTTACAAACCCCTCCGAGAGTTACTGGCTGAAAGAGCAATGAATATTAACAAGCTCATTATACACAAACAAAATAAAAAATAAATATATTATGTTGATATTTTTTGCAACACTGATTAATTTTGATAACGTTTGAATCCTATTTGAATACATATCTGTAGGTGATCATTATTGTGATTACCTAAACCATTGTTTGTTTAACCCTCTGTAGGCTTTATTCCACGTAAACATAACATCCAGGCGAGCTTAGTTCAATAATTGATTAAGCGGACACAACACAGACAATCCCACACACTGACGTAATATTATCACAGGAGATTTGCTAACAATGCTGTCATGAACATGATTCTAAAATTAAAAGACCTGACAATACAATAACTGCTGTGTATGCAATAAATGAAGAAAAGCCTTTTACAATAGGAAAATATGGCTACAAATTAGTTTTTCTCGAAACCCTTCGATAGTGAAAGCGCGTTAGCAGACAAGCTGTCTATTAATCCCCCTGGACTAAAGACCCTCTAAAATTCAATAGTCCATGAGACTCTGCCCTAACAAAATTACCATGTCTTGCAAACAGAATTAATTAAGCTCCGCAAAGCTCGCAAACTAAGTTACATAATTACAGGGACCCGAAAATACTTGTGTTTCAAAATCCATCTGAGAATTTTCGCGTATAAATCCGCCATTTTATATCCTAAGTATCCTTCGTCGTCGCGTCTTCTTCTTTGAGTGTCTCATTATTTTTCGAGAGTAAAATACCAAAGGTTATGAAATGTTCTAGTGTTTACCTTTGTTAGAACGTTTTGCTTTACAATTGCTGGATGACACTCATCCGGCGTTGCAAGAGAAACTGTCTTTTGTTTTGTAGTGTTGCCTTGTCATGCTTCATGAAGTTCATGTTAAGTTTTTTCCCCAGTAATTGTTAGTATAAAAATATGTATCAAGGTCTTGTGGTACAATCTTTGATGATTCGTATTTTTTACACGTAATTGTGCGAGTGTCCTTGACAGTTGGTCCTTGAAGTTTGTTTACCATTTATAGTTGAGTGTTTACTCGGTCTGAGAGGAGAGCTCGTTATTTATTCACGTTTGTGCCTTCCACATCTATGGAAGAAGCTTTTAGTTCATTAAGCAGGACTTGAACAGTAATCCTTATTAAACCAACCTTCGCTTAATCCTAAACTAACAGAAATATTTACAAAGGCACAACCTGAAAGTTAATCCGAAACTATTTCTACGAAGTTGAATTTATTTCAATTTTACATTTTCAGCGCAAAAGCCGTGAAAGGATCGTGCTAGGGGAATTATATTTCGCTAGATCCTTTCTTAGCGGTTGCTTGCGTCACGAGCTCGGGAACACCCTTTCCTTCGAAGGCACATAAAATTAACATTAACTGCGTAGGTGTGTTTTTGTTTTGGCATAGTTTTCCTGCAACCATATTACAAGTTCAAGGTTAGGAAATTACTGCGATCTGAGGAAATTGGCCATCTAACCATATTATGTTCAGCTATAACATTTCTTCTGTCTGGTAAACAATTTTGATAAATCTCCAAAAAGTATCTGTCACAATATACAGATGAATAAATTTTAACATTAATACTGAATTGTAGGCGCTAGTAATGTAAGAATGAAAATAATTATGCATTATGATTTCAGTTATGTAAACTAAAGGTTGAAAGTTGGTATACAATGACAAACATTAGATGAAAGCATGAGCATATGTTGACACGAACTATTGTAACAATTTAACAGTGCATCACATGAAACGGTCAACATAACGGTTGTACTTCACGGCTTCTGATCTCAAACAGTGCGTCGGATCGACGCACGATCGTCACGGACTCGACAGTAATGCGTCACGCTTGATAGACTACTGAGTGGAAAGAAAGTTTCATAAAAAAGGAATTTGTAATAAGTCGTCCATGTATACGGGGCATAAGCGTTAAAAGTTACACTGGTTCTACTAAATGGAACGTGACTCCCAAATTATCGATATTCCCAAAAGTTTTCAGTCAAATGGTACCAATTTTCGAACAAGAATTTATAGTGTGACATATCGTCTATGTACTTGAATAGTTACAGGGATCTGTAGGAAACCGTCAACCGTATCCAGTGTGGTAAAAGTTGTACCTACTATAGAAGTGATGAAATTCGATGAAAGCAATGACGCTCTTACAAACAAACTGAAAAACATTTAGATTGCGTTAGATCATGCTATGCTGCGGGTATGTTGACGCATGTCGGACCAATTTATCCAAGTGACTCAAATGGATAATCGGTTCACACTAGACGCAGAGACACTTGCGTTGATAGTGTTTACAAACCCTTGGCAATGAAGGTAGTGAGGACAAGCTAGTAAGTGCTCTATTTAACATTTTTATGTATGTATTTTCTTTTTATATATCTTTATAGGACTCATTTGAATATTACACTTGGCCCACTTTACGGAAACTTTCTTGTTTCAACCATTTACAAAATAATGTCACCCATTATCTGGATCATCAGCAATCCATCAATCGTTTTATTATACAGTTTAGAATTTTATTTTAAAACATTAAAGGAGACTAAAATGTTTTTGTATGTATATCGATTTTCTGTCTTAGCATACATTTAATTCTTGTTTCTGAATATTATTTCTTGTTTCTGAATATTATTACTTGTTTCTTGGTAAATATGCTTCATTAACACACGTCCGTTCTATTTCCCACGGCATAATATACGACCACAATATAATGCGTTATTATGTTACCGCCATTTTGGAAATACGATAAAATGTTTTCTTTCAGGTTATTGGCCAGTTAATTTGAAATATCACAACGGGCGCCCTCAAAACGAGTTATTTATAAAGGTCTATAAATAATAAGTCTGTGCTGTAATAATAATTTCATGTCTAGATTTATTTATACCTGAAATGCTGGAAAATTATTAATGAATTGGTAACAGCGCGTGGGAGGTTCTCCAGCTTTTCTTTCAGAACGGTGAACTGAAATTGCAAATTATGATAGACATTAATTAATAAACTCTTGAATTCTCGTGCCACGGTAATATTAGTATCTGAAGACTATCAATAGTCGTGCTAATGGTGTAAAGTAATTAATTTTGTCATAGCATTTTGTAGTGGTAGTCGAAACATAATCTTGCGTTTCAGATACTTCTGTCAGGAGTTTTCCATAAGTATTTTTTTGCTGTAGATTTAAATTTAGAAGTTAGTACTGGCTAGTAAATCTAAGAATACTAAACCTACTACCTCTATTTCTCCCAAAGTCAAAGAAACGAAACGTCCTCACTCAGCTGTAAGTCCTATTACTAGATTAACTGAATATGCCACGTGCCCTCGTACAAAAGACTAGTTACCGACCGCGTCACTTCGATCTAGAACTCTTCTACTTCAGATACAGGACAATTGTATCAAGTAAGTACTTTTAGGCCTTCCACGAACTTACTAATAAAATAGTTACAAGAAACGTGAGCCTTTTCGTACCCCCAATTTTGGACTATTTCTAAAATGTAAGTGGGATTTTAGATACTACCAGAATAATCCTCCACCCAAATATGTAAATATGAAATATCAATGTTTGTGTTACAGACTAAATTTTAATTATTCAAACCATATTTCAGGTACACCTAACATTTATAAAATTCAACCGAACGCCAGCTCGTTGAACACATAATCCTCATGTAACGCTTTCATAATAATTCCGCAACAAACTCAAGAGAAAGCAACTAAATAATTTGTACGTTGATGACGTCATTGTGCAGACGATTCATAGAAAATTTATAGCATTACATTTGGCACGGCAGACGTTATTGTCTAGCCGAGTGCGTTCGCTCTTGGCATAGGGCGGGTAAATAAACTGTGGGTGTGCTGCTATTGCGCCTGAGTTGTTTATATTGTTTACGCTTATTGGTTTATCCGTGTTGTGTCTTACGAATCAATCATGTCTGCAAACACTGCTCAAAAGAATTAAGAAAATTGCCTGTGACAAAAAAATATATATATTTCAAATTGAAATACCAATGAGACAGTAGTGGTCGTAAATCTCTAGAAAATATTGTACAGAACCAATAGTAAGATGTGTTTGAAAAGATCTTTGAAAATATATATCATGTACTCATCTCACATACATGGTTAGAGTAGCTATTTTATGACGTACTTACGTAACATGGGAAGCGCACATGGGATACATTTCTCTTTCGTATCAGTTCCCTTTATTATGCACGACTTTGTTTTTCATTTCGTTCTATCCTATTACGGGCTTACCTACATATTTCTCGGGAGATATTACTTCAAAGAAATTAGAATATTCCTGAAGGAGACCTTTGAAAGTAATTTTGGTAATATATCTTTTGACAAAAAGAAAAATATGTTGGGAAATCTACATCTGCTTGTTCCTAAGCAATTCCTGCTGAAAACTGTTGCTCAAACTGAGACTGCTTTCAAATCAAACCTTGACATTAGCAAAGATAAAGCTAATATAAAAATTGAAAGTCTTGAAGAAACAGACCTTGAATGCAATGTGACTCAACAGTGCTATCAGTCGTTTGATCGTAACATTGAACGAGGGACAAGTCAAGTTCAATCGACCTTCATATATAATGTAAGTTACCAGTAACCCTGGTCTTCAGCTGGTATCTCCCACGTAGTTCATGTCGACAATAATCACTATATAGCTTCATTTGTGTTTAGAGACAACATAAAGTTTTTTATCGTGGGAGACACCATTTGTTTTTCTAATACATCTTGCTTTTACTATTACGAAAGAGAACAGCTGTCTATCGTTGAAGTAATTACAGTTTAAACAAGGAATGTTGTAAAATTGTTTGTTCGTACTTTTGAAAGGCGATGAAACATAAAAATATATGTAGACCAAACTCGGTGATATAGGCTAATCTAAAAGTCGAGGATTTCTTAATGTATCCAAAACACTACAAAAACTACTGAGGATCATAACAAAGGACACAAAGTTCTTATATCTCTGTATAAAATATTGGTAACCCAATCGATATCCATGCATTGTTAGTTGGCAATGACCCTAGCGTAACAGCTGATAAACTTCCACGTGGTTTCCACGTATTAATTAAAGTCGTCGATGTCAATGTCAATTTTTAATAGCCCTGCACCAATACATCGAGTCGTTTGCCGATGGAACAAGGGTGTGACATGACCGTCGATATTACGATTCAGAGGGGAAATTGGAAATACCTCTCTGTTGGTTTGTTTACCATGCTCTTGTTTTTTACGAATACATGGGTCTAATTTGGCCTTTTTTCTTTTTTCGTATATGGTCGTGTATTGCTTCGGGGCTGACGTACATAATGAATCTTTTTTTTACTCTTACAAGCATCTTCTTGTCATTGGTCGTAATGAGTTTTCGTAATTCCCGAGACTTTTTGCTTTAACGTGATTGATTGATTGTTTTTCTTTCGACTTTCGCCGCCAACTACTCGCCCCCATATTTTTTTTCGCTTGTAAATGCTCCGTATGTGTTTCAGGAAATGTTAGCACGTTATGGCTCATTAGCCCATCAAACTAAAGCACCGTTCAATATCACATTAGCATCGATTCCTATACGGGCTTCAATATGTTACGTACATTTGCCACTACTTGACATTTGAGGTCATTGCAGTAATGGAACAGCCTTCGCGATCAAGGCTGTAGGGGGTGATGTCATTCAGTTTTTGGGACACGGCGATAAAAAAAAGCTTTCGTGAAGGAACAACTTTGATTGTTTTCGTCCACAAACTTTGATTGTTTAGCCACAATAGCGTAGCATTCGTTGAAATGTTGCCCGACTTCGGACAAATCATGCGATTCCGAGACATTGTCGGCGTTCAACTGATCATTTTGGTTGCTGTTCATTGCTCTGATAGAAGCAGTCCTCCCCTAAAAGTCATCTCAATTTCTATCCATCTGTTATTTGCGTGATATTATCCATTGCATTTGCTTAATGTAACCAAATTTTTAGATAAAGATCAAAACGAGCTTCGTTAATTTTATTTCTTTATTCTAAGGTCAAATACAAATCTGTTTCCTGATCATTAGAATAAGCGGCTTCCACTATAATTTCACCTCGCCACAGTCATTAGTGTTCACGTGTCTTCCTAATCAGTTTATTACCGGTCATTATCGATCGCAGTTACACGAACGACGTAAAGTCTTGCTACCATTGCTAACTGTTCAAGGTCATGACAAATGTCAAGTGCCGACACAAGGACAGGTTCGAGGACTGCTTGAGAATCCAAAGGTCCTTCTTCAAAATCTAAACAAAAGATGTCATTGTTTGTGAGAGGTTTTTGATCTTCGTGTGTGTTTTTATTTACCCGACTTTGCGAGAAATTTTGTTTAGGGATCTTTATTTTCACTAATTGAATATTTATTAAGTCCTACGCTTAATTTGATGTGAAAAGCCCAAGTTTGTTTAGGTATTCTATCTATAATGAATATCATAATTTGACTAATTATAATTTAATTTTCATTAATACTTGAAAGGTCTGCCTTTGTGATAGGTATTCAGCGTCGTTGAATCTTCAGTTACGTGCCGTAATAACATAAATAATTGACGTATTCTACCTCTCAATTTAATTAACAGAATATTCATATTAAGCTGTTTATTATTTTAACGAGCTCTCTGAAACCTCGGTGCTAAACAAACGGTATCGAGAGCTTTTAAGGTGTCTACACACCAAAGCCGCTGATGCCGGCGGCACAGCCCGGCGGCCCAACCCGCCGGCCGTATTTTGTACAAGCATGCGGCATGATTGTACAAAATACGCCCGGCGGCTTGGGCCGCCGGGCTGTGCCGCCGGCCTCAGCGGCTTTGCTGTGTAGACACCATTACATTGGACTTATACACTTTTCACCTTGAAAAGCTCATTATAATATTTTTTACTTTCAAAGCTAATAATTAAAGCTTTATCCAGTAAATGGTGTCATAAAATATTCTTTATGGCAATTAAAATGACAGTCCCTAATGGATCCTTTGTGATTAATTCATTGTTACAAAAGACTAATTATAATAATTAGTCTGTCACTGTTGTTCAAAGGTACTTGGATATGTTTAGGGATCAAAGCTAGACCCTTATTATGACTTTGTGTTTACGAAATTATTAAATCTTTACAGTGCTCTTAGCCTCGGGTTTCGGGGCTTGTAGTCATTAATAATTCTTCTCTGATTCACATATAAACTTACATAATATTTGATGGAAACCAATGCTTCTTCTGGATTCGTATACTGTCTGTCTTTTGCCAAATGATCAATCATTTAACGCGGCAATACGCAACCACTGTTTGATGTTCCGTGGTCACCAATATTGTTATTTGAAACAATTTGTTCTGCAGTTTTTAGAACAAATAAAGGTCTCATTAAGTCACTGTTATGATGTTAAACCATAATGAGTAATGGCAAGCTCAGTTCGTGACTTGCAGCCTTACCTTGAAGACTGATAAGAAATATTTGTAGCAGCGTAGGTAATCAAAAAGTGGGGCGCAGAAATTAGTATAGGCGTGTTACAGTCTACGCTAAGAGTATGTGCTCCCTTCACAATAGCAAGGTTCTGAATTCTGAAGTCATTGAATTTGTGCATTCAGCCATCCTACTATCCTACTAATATTATAAACGCGAAAGTTTGTATGTATGGATGTATGGATGTTTGTTACTCTTTCACGCAAAAACTACTGAATGGATTTTAATGAAACTTTACAATAATATAGCTTATACATCAGAATAACACATAGGCTACAATTTGTAAACATATTGTTCGAAATACTAAACCTGCGCAGACGAAGTCGCGGGCACCAGCTAGTTTACAATAATGTACCTCTTCAGGGCACAGGCCTCTTCTCATACAAATGAATGAGCGTTAATCACCACGCTTGCTCGCAAATTAGCGATTACAGTGCGAAATTCTTTCAGTATTAGACCACTCACGTATCGAATAAGGCTATAAGCTACTTTTTATTTGTGTGCACGAAGCAGTTTCCACAGGACGTGATTAATGCTGCGAAAACCAGTACTACTACCTATATTTTTACTATTGTAGAATTTTACTGGCTTCTGAATAAACAGTATCATAATCCCACTTATTAAGCTCATAGGTTCTAGGAGAATACAAAGAAATGTATGACCTTAACGTAGCATAACCTGCAAGATTAGCACCACAAAACACCAGCAACTTCTCCTTTGTTCACAGAATACATAATCATGTCGTAATACCCTGAAATATGAAATACTCTCTCGATCAGGGTTGCCAAATAGGACCACATAAAAGTTAGAAGTAGTAATTTTTGTACTAAAGGTACTGATCAACCCTCGGCTCACATCCGTAACTACAAATTAGAATTACAGGGTGTTAAATAAAATATGTTTTTTTTTTGGTTAATGCAAGCATTACATACAAGAAGCAGTTGTTTTCAACGGAAATACACATATTAGAATTTGTATACTTTACACTCAAAAGACGAATACTAAGAATTTGTTTGGCGTATACGTTCAGTTTTCAAATAAGTAGCTGCAGCCACGTTGCTAATTAGCAGGTGCGCCCTTATATCTCGAAAAGGCTTTTATATATAACCATATTTCCTTTGTTTCCACGCTAGGGCGATCTTTTGTCCGAAGGGTGGTTACCACCCTTCGGACAAAAGATCGCCCTAAATAATAATCTGAGATTTGACTACGCGAATAATTTTCCCAAATGTTACGTATCGGACACAAGGCCGAGCTCTGACCTTTATTTATACGTAGGATGCCAAAAAATATTATACCAATACTACACACAGAAAATGTGCTGAAATGTGTTACAGGATTTGCATATTTGGACTCTTTATGTTATAATTTGTAGACCGTATACTTTACTATAGAGTTGGTAAAAGCACTATTGACAAGTCCATTTGGATTACTGGCAGTTGAAAAGTTCAGTGGTTCCCTTCAATCAAAATATATTTGTTATTCATGATGGATTTGAAGTTTGTCATCATCTGCTTAGTCTCTTCCTCACTATGTTCGAATCGGCTTCGGCTTCCAGTCTAACAGATGCTGTCTAGCTGAGTACCAGTGTTTCATAAGGAGCGACTACCGATCTGACCTCCTCAAACCGGGCAACCCAATACCCCTTTTTAAGACTGGTCGGATATAGACCCGTAACGACTGCCGAAGATGTAGAAATGAACGTTTTCGCTAAAGTACATTTATGATAAAAGCTTTGACTCGTTCACATAAAACTTAACTTCTATAATTACATATTTATGAGTTCAATGTTAATTTTGCTACACCTAGAAATCATAGCACTAACCTAATATCTACGTTTAGCCTTCACATTGTAATTAAGTTCATTTTCATAATAACAACAACAAGGTTTTAGGTTAATAGCAGCCTAAAAGCGAGGCTGGGTTTTATTATGAAAATGTTGATGAAAAAGTAAGCACAGGTCCTAGCTAACCTGAATTTATATAGTTGTAGATTTCGGAAGAAAGTAAGGTTGAATTTTTTCTTCTCGTGAATAATAAATACGTAAGTGTTTGATCTGATTTCTCATATCATATCAAAAATAAAGATCAATTTCTCCATTCTTTACTTTCACGCAGTCATGTAAATAGAAATATAATACATTCCTATAGTAAATATCTTATAATTGAACACAGTAAAGCCGAAAAAGCCCTCTCATCATCCTCCGAGCCTTTTTCCCAAACTATGTTGGGGTCGGCTTCCAGTCTAACCGGAAGCCCTCTCTATATTAATTAGTGGTTACAAAATAAAGCAGTAAATTCTTCTTTATTTATTACTTCCACCGCGTTTCGTTTTTCAATATTTCATATTTCAGCCCACGGAATTGAGTCGCGGAAGGTTATACTTTTAAATTATTCGTAGCTTTAATTCTGCTACTTTGATTCTTTATTTACGTTACTAATTAATATTCAGTTTATTGAAATAAATTATTTTATTTATTATTCACTCCATTGCTTTTTCCTCCACCCTCATCTCGACGGAACTTTCAATAACATTACATAAAATGTAGCCTGCGAGGTCTGTTTCAATTGTTCTTATCTTCTTCTTTTTCCTGCCCTGTATTTTTATTTTGGGGTCGGCGCTATATGCTTTCCGCACCCACTTCTCTTTGCCAGCAGTCATTCACACCATTTTTTTATGCCCTCTTTCAGGCAATCTATCTATATTTTGTCTCCATGCATACATTCATACTTAACACACTTATAGCATTTGTTTTTCAAACATGGATTCTTCTGGTTCTTATGTCCATACTGTATCGTTTCAGAGTTTCACTAATATCAACTGACAAACAAGCGTGCTTATTACTAACTGTTAAGCATGACTGGGTATGACCACAAAGGTATATTTAATCTTCAGTTTATTCACATGCATCTCCCACTTGATTTCTGGAAAGCAATTTAATTCAAAGTTCAAATGTTAGCTACAGAAGTATAATCGCATACACCTACACTTGACCTTTTCAAACGCTCGTGGAGTTGTTTCTATTTCTATAACTAGAAAATTGTCGCTCTAAGCTAGTATTCTATTCTGTTTAATATTCATCTGTTTTTTAGCATATTTATATTTGCTTTTGGGATATAAACAACTCGTTTTTCTCGTCCGATAGATTCGAAACGAATATTAACAAAATTTTGAGAAAAAAAGTGTTGATATTTTACAGCATGACATATTTATATTATAGCTACATTGAATTATCGGTTTATTGCCCTCACAAACCGACTGGAATAAGTCATAAAGATTACTGGTAATGTCATCATAACTGAAGGGATACACGACAAAATGGACTCTCACTTTACCATAACATTGTAAACAATATTAGTACATGAATGAGTCTTATAGTTCCATATTCATACTTTAGAACTCACTGAATATATGACTATAGTTGTAACCTGAAAAACTTTTCTTACAGCATATTTCTTCATAACATAACACAAAACTACAATTTACGTTATCCTCGAGCCACATACAAGTATTCCTTTAATATTAAATTTTGTTTATTCTCGAGAGTCCTATAAGTTACACCATTGTACGGGAAACATTACTGAAAAGGCTTCGTACCGTAATAAAGGATACATTTAATGTCCGTTTGACGATCCGTAACGCAGTTTTATCTCCTTTATTAGTACCCCTTGAATTGTCTCAAAAATGTCTGTATGTTATTCTTGTAACCCACCATGCCGTATATGAAAGTTTTGTGTTCTGATACCATATTTCTTAAAAGAAAAACACTATTATTCAGCTGCATTCGGTTAGACTGGAAGCCGACCCCAACATAGTTGGGTAAAGGCTCGGGAGATGATGACTATATTTCTGAAAGACGATAAAATATTTCAGATGAAAGGGGACGATTTGGTTGGTCCCTTGTAGTTCCATTTTTTATCTCCCTTACCCTGATATCAGGATAACTTTAACGTCTCTTAAGTTTCCCAGTTTCTGGCCATAACTACAGTGATAAAAATAATGCCATTTCTAATATCAGGAGTATGTTCTCTTTTTATGAGCCATAAAGCAATAGATAAAATACTGTAATAGTGCTGTAAACCCTATAGGTACTACATTCATGGGTACACCCTACCATCACTTCGGCGTTTGCAATTTAATTACCGTTCGTGTTAATTGTAATAGCGTGTAAAATGGTAATGACGCTCGTGGACTCATTTTTTTGCAACTTACACTTAATTACTCCTGCAGGTTTCCTTTTTTTACCTATATATTAATACTTGCTTCTGCCCGCAGCGTCGCCCGCATGGTCTGCTGATAAAAAGTATCCTACGTTCATTCTGGTACCACCAAGAATTATGTGTACAAAATTTCGGACTTTCGCATTTATAACATTAGTAGGATTATGTATCTACTTGCTAATACGTATTTTATAACCTTACTTTTCAACTTTCCTAATAACAGATGTTCAAATTCTGAGGTTTACACAGAACTTCGAAACCTTACATTATAAGCGATTAGCTACCAATCCTTTCTTCCCCAGGACCAATAAATTCTTTCGTAACGGCAATTTAATTTAAGCAGGAGCTTATTACATTTTTTATTACCCTTAATTCGTCTCTTGTCGCCCTCTCACGACGTACATAAAGGATTTTGTTTTCAAAATTGCGTTGAGCTGTCTCATATGGAATTTTAAATTAATAATGGAAAAGTCGGAAACCGCGTTTAGATGAGCAGATAGTGGCTTTTATGTTTCCTGGATTCACAGAGTTTATTTTTTGAGTGACTTTCTTGTCCTTTGACAAGAGAGTGTTTGTGTCACGCATGTCTTGTAAACGTTTTCATACTTTTGTCGCATTGGCTAGCTAGGCGCTAGCGAGCCGAGTCTATATGTGCAGTTGCTTAGTAATGTATATCATCGTTATATCAGCCAATTGCCTGCCACTGCTGAACCTAGGCCTCTCCCAAGGAACGCCAACCATCCCTGTCATGGGCAGCCCACATCTGTCCACTGGCCCGGTACCTACTACAAATCGTCGGTACACCGTGCAGAATTCTCTATACTACATTTACCCAAATCAACATATATGCTAAACCAATTTAGCATAAGACTCTAGTTATTTTTGCCGACTTAATAAAATAGAAAACAACTGAATAAACATACATTATGTATTGTTACAGCGCCAGTCGCACTTGTCCGGCGGAGGGCGCGCCCGAGCAAGACTCGGCGCAGCCCGCCGTCGATCTGCCGCGCACCAGGGATGGAGAAATTGATTACGATGGTAAGATTTATGCTCCTTGTAGACCGACCCTTAAAGGTATAGTAGGCGAAGCACAACAATACACACACCTATATTGTGTAGAAGAAGAAAGTTATGGCAAGACAGGAAAGTCAGGGAAAACAGAGACACAGAGGGACACTAAGAGACAGGATTTTATATCTTGAAGTTTAGTACATAGCTTATGATTTGGAACAGATTATCTCACTTCACTAACAAATTATCTTCTTCACTAAGAGGGCTTCTTTACGATATTCATGTATATTACCTACTGCATAGCATATATACTATACTGCATAGACTTTAACAGCAAGACCAGTAGAAAGCTATGCTAAACTGTTGAACAGCCTTTACAAATGATAGCCACGAGGTAATCTGTGTCCTCTGTAAAGTCAATTAAACATAACTTTTTTATCTTCCCCACTCTAAACAAAACCGTCATAATGCGTCACCCACAACCAAAACGTCACGTACGAACTTACAACGAATACAATACACGACATTATTCCCCTCACGACTGCACTATGAGGAATATCCTTTGACACGAATGTGCAGACGACTTCGCGGGGCTTCTGGGGATTAGCATACAATGTGCACGACGGGGCTTACTTGTGGTGTGTCGTCGTTTGTTCACGTATAGACGGTGGCAGCCCTTAGGTATTGAAAACATAATAAAAACATACATTATTACAAACTGTATTGGTAACGTTTGCACTTGGAAAATTATTTACATGGTATTTGGTAACTAAATCGCCACCAGTATCAAGTTTTCTTGCGAGTAGAAAACGTTGCAAGTGCAATGGAGAGTTAAGTCATCTTTAACTCTTAAGATTGTTAAAATCTGGGCTTAGAGACACAAATCATACCTATTAAATGGTTTAGGTAATCGAATGCTGCTTTATTTATATATTAGTTAATATGCATTTGTAGGTAAATTGCTACATAATCAACTTGAAACTTATTTTCGTCAAGAGGAAATGAAAAAGTAAACACGGGCAGAATCATAGTTAAACATTGTATGTAATAAGACCGACCTACGCCAGTTGATACTTATTCACTTCCTAAACAGTTGATTACTTCCAATTGCCTTCCAAAAATAAGTTTCAAGGAATTATTTGATTCATAAACTTTGCCATCTAAATAACAGTAGTTCCAGGAATTGTTGTTTGTGGATAGTGGTTATGGAAGCATTTACCAAGGAACGCTAACGGTTGGTTGCATCATTTAACTTTAACCAAACCATAACCAGAGTCGTATACTTGCCGCTTTGACAACTGAAAATGTAGTTATCTTAAAAGTTGAATGGTGCATCTCACCATTAAACTTCAACAGCCTTACTACAGAAACTTAAACATCTGTTGAACACTTCTCTAAAAAAATGTGGCTGCAAAACGGACCTTATTTCAACGTCATAATCTGTCATTTTTTTAGACAAGTATTCAACAGGCGTTTAAAAGTTTTTGTGGTACCTACGACGGCAATAGTTTAACAAGAAATCACGTAACAAAAGTGGTGTAGGTCGAATTAAAAGTGACGTTGCAATCTCATGATATTACATTTTGCATTGCTTGTTATAGACATCATAATTCATGATTTTTGCTGCAGCCCCAAATGAATAAGAGTTTTATCAGAATGTAATTTCATATACTTTATTCAAAATATCCAAACATAGTCATAAAAATAAAAATTACATTATACGTATACAGACAGTTATTTGATGACTGCCCATAAAAATCGAACGAACTGGCCTTTCCCAGTTTCCCTGGCACCATTCCAAACATGAAAGAGAGTTAAGCTGTAGGACTCGACATATTTTTTCTGTCAAAGCATAGACGTCATAAGACTCGACTTTTTAGGGCAGTCTATTAAGTAAGTTAATTGATCTCTCAATATGCTGCTAAGAGCAAAACTTGAAAACGACTGAACCTACCTATACCCAGACTAGATATATGTAGTAGTTTCCTCCTGAGTCTGCTAAGGTAAACAGTAATAAGGTTGTGAAAACCGGTTTTGCCTAACTAACCTAAACAAAATCCAGAAGGTCTAGACTTCTCTCAGGACTAGACAAATATAGGCAACAGAATAAGCCCGCCTAAAACCGGGGAACTTTAGCTTTGACTGAAATTGGAATGCCATTGTATAACAAACCTTATGTCCCTCTACCTACATAATGATAATTTTCCATCAACAGCCCTGTACGAGGACGAGTCGGACAGTGACCTCGGGTCGATGGAGAACCACGGCTCCGTGGTCACCCATCTCCTGTCACAGGTCAAGATTGGAATGGATCTCACTAAGGTAAATATCTTTATCTTTCATTATATGTATTATCGTTGCCATAGATGCATGATGCTCAAATAGTAAAGAAAGTTTTATATTTATTTCAAACCTGTTCTACTTTTATCCTAAACTAATACTTAAAAGACAAGCAACAAAAGAAGGAATAGAATATCTTCGAGTTTGCAGTAAAATATGTGACATTTGTTTCGCCCTGTGGCTAAAATAAATAAATATTTTAAAAGTAATTTCTTTCCGCGCATTCTCCGTGTTCTATTGAGATAGGTGTGCGTTCACCATAAAAAGAAATAGTATTGTACTTTCCACACTTCACATAATGTAATTTTGTTTTGTTCTAGGTTGTGCTACCGACATTCATATTGGAGAGGCGATCACTCCTAGAGATGTATGCAGACTCATTCGCACATCCTGATCAGTTCGTCAAGTAAGTAGATAACAGATCTCTAACATTTTAATTTAATACTTGAATACATAAAGCTTTTGGTTTTCATTATGAACTACATTAATTCGACTATGTCTAAATCGAATAAATAAATGTAATTGTTAAACAAAGTGGATAAATCCAATTAAATTAATTCCCTAAAAGTGTACAATTTGTATTCCAAAAGTCTTAACTAACTTCGCTAACTTTTAACCTATCGGAGACCATACAAAGTTCCACGACGAATTTAGTCGACAGTAGTTACCTTCTTTTCAATAATATTCCTAAATGACTTAAAACTTTCTCCGTTCCCAGGATAGTAGACCAGCCCACACCCCGAGACCGTATGGTACAGGTGTGCCGATGGTACCTCAGCTCGTACCACGCTGGTCGCAAGTCCCAGGTTGCTAAGAAGCCGTATAACCCCATACTGGGGGAGGTCTTCCGATGCCACTGGGACCTGGACGCAGTGCCCGGAGAAGTGCATCAGAGTAATAATGAGAAGGTAAGAAAAGAAATAGTTAAGTTACCTTTTTTACCCCCCAACGCAAAAAGTTTGTCCGCTACTTGTATCTGTCTGTGGCACCTTAAGGTGCAAGCTAACATAAACAAGCCAGGATAATTCGTATATACGATATTCGAATAAGTAACTTTATTCAACCAACGACTGGCTGGCACTAGCTGGTCTTGGCTTCTTTCTAGATTTGCGTCAAAAATATTTACTATCCATTTTAATTTTAATATATTACTTGTAACCTAAATTAGGCTGGGTTGCACCATTTAGCTATAACGAAAACCCAATCATTATATCGTCGATTTGATCAATGGGCGGCAAGAACACGGCTTACAGTTTGGTTATCGTAATTGTTAAACGATGCAGCTCACCCTTAAAAATTTTCAATCTTCCCAACAGCAAGAAGTAGGCGACGGTCCAGTCCCCTGGTGCACACCGGACCAGCTGTCCTTCGTAGCGGAGCAAGTATCCCACCACCCGCCGATATCAGCGTTCTACGCGGAACACGTGAACAAACGCATTCAGTTCGAAGCCTGGGTCTGGACTAAAAGCAAGTTCCTTGGTTTGTCCATCGGAGTGCACAATATTGGAAAGGGGACTGTGACGCTTCTGGATACCGGGGAAGAGTATACGCTTACGTTCCCTAATGGATATGGCAGGTGAGGTTATTTTTGAGCAAGTTTCAGATTTGAAATATTCAGCTTTAGTTTTGTAAAATATTGTGTTTTGGGTTATATTAATCAAAATAAGTGGCTCAACTTCATCTGGGTCATTAGTAAAAATGGGCGTGCCGCAGGGCTCAATTTTAGGTCCCTTTTTATTCTTAGCTTATATAAATGATCTCCCGTATATGATGTCTGTGATCTCTGATATTATTTTATTTGCTGATGACACTTCCCTTGTCTTCAAAATTAACAGAAAGGAATCTAGTCCTATAGACGTAAACGATAGCTTGGTTACTCTGAGCAAGTGGTTTGCCGCGAATAACTTGCTTCTTAATTCCTCCAAAACGAAATGCATTAAATTCTCTTTACCTAATGTAACACCAGTAGGGCTCAACATCGTTCTGGACGATAATAAATTAGATGTTATTAGTCAAACCGTCTTCCTGGGCATCACCATTGACTCTAAATTGCAATGGGGTGCCCACATCTCAGCACTGTCAAAGAGGCTGAGTTCCGCAGCTTATGCAGTCAGAAAAATAAGACAGATTACTGACGTTGCTACTGCTAGGCTCGTGTATTTCGCTTACTTCCATTGCATTATGTCCTATGGCATTTTACTGTGGGGGGCAGCGGCTGACGTAAACTCAATCTTCGTTCTCCAGAAAAGGGCAGTTCGTGCAATTTATGGCCTCGGCCCTCGCGAGTCATTAAGAGAATTATTTAAAGAAATTGACATACTGACACTACCTTCTCTTTATATACTAGAAAATATAATGTTCGTACGCAAAACTTAAATCAATTTAGTGTTAAAAGTGATATACATTCTATTAATACAAGAAACAAACACAAGCTAGTAGCTCCGAGATTCAGATTAACGAAATCAAATAAATCGTTTTTAGGGAATTGTGTCCGTTTTTACAACAAGCTGCCTAAGTGTGTAACCGATCTCACGGATATAAAATTTAAGAACACTTTAAAATCCACCCTAATTAAAAAAGCTTATTATAAAATTCAAGACTTTGTTGACGATAAAGATATTATATGGCGATAACTCATCTCTCCATGTGTGGCTTCCCTGGCAATTAAACGACTTTTTCTTCTCCCTTTGCATTGTATAGATTTACAGTTTAAGTTTCTTGCATTGTATAATTCTGTGAGCTTACTATTGTTATGTAATAGACTGTTTGTACTGTGACTATATTACTTTTTAAAAAGAGTGTCTATGGAGTTTCTTGCCGGTTCTTCTCCATGAGACCAACTTTTTGGAACCGTGCAACTAATGTGACGTTTCATAGGTGCCTGCAAAGGCCTATGTGAAATAAAAAGATTTTGATTTTGATTTTGATTTTGAATGGTGCCATTATTGAGAATTTAATTTTTGAAAAGAACATAAATCTTTTCCTATTCCAAAAATATTCATTGAAATGAAAATACTGCTTGATTTTCAATACAGCCAATTAGCACAATAAATACACCATTAAGTTCCTTAAAAATTCACACCTATGTAATTTCCTAAAAATATGTTCCACCTTTCACAGATCAATCCTAACAGTCCCCTGGATAGAACTAGGCGGTTCGGTAGTCATAGAATGCGTGCAAACGGGCCACAAGGCGAACATTGAGTTCCTCACGAAGCCGTTCTATGGCGGCAAGAAACACCGCGTGACTTGCGAAGTGTTCGCGGGCGCTGATAAGAAGCCCTACTATACGGCGCAGGGAGAGTGGAACTCAAGGATGGATGGACGCTGGACTGAATCTGGAGTAAGTATTATTTTTGGGGCGCTTGTGATTGGATGGGAGTGAAATTAAATGGGATCAATAATGTTGTGTTGAATGCAGACCCTCCCCAGCCTGAGACGAATTTGAAGGAGAATTCGTTTGTACCTAATCAGAACTGTAATTATATTGTTAAAATCCACATCCACATTCTATCCACATTCTATCTTGTTGTGCAACAACAACAGTAAAAGACGCCTCAGTACGAGGCGTTTTTTATTGGTAGTTGTCCTACAAAGACCTTTTAACATGAAATCTGCATAGCGCATCTATTGCGCATAATATGCGCAAAACTTGCGCATTCACGGGCAATGATAATGGTCTGCCTTTCAATGCCGTTCTGTCAGTGATAGTAGTCTTATATGTTGTTTATCATCCCAGCGCACAGAAGTACTGTTCGAAGTATCGAACATGAAGGCGCGTCGCAAGCGCGTGGCGCCGGTGTCCCGCCAGGCGGCGCACGAGTCGCGGCGCGTGTGGCGCCACGTCACCTGCGCCCTGCGCGCCGCCGACTGCGACGCCGCCACCTGCGCCAAGCGCCACGTCGAGCAGGCGCAGCGCGACGCCGTCAAGTCGCGCGACGCCTCGGGGGAGAAGTGGACCACGCTGGTATGTTACTGTGTACTGTAGTGTGGCGCCACCTACCTACCACCTTTAACTAAGATTTTACAGCGGTAGCACCCAAAAAGATGTCGTCAAATGAAATAAACTGTTACTATTGATTCACAAGATTTCAATTGCTCTCTTTTGTTTCAGCTGTTCAGCCCAAAAGGCGAAGACGGTTGGGAGTATACCGCGCCCCTCAAGAAACGTCTCAGCACCACCAAGACAACGCCCCAACATAAAAACGGCGAGACCACTGAGAACACTAGATAATCTAACAACAATCAACCTTGGACTTATGAAGTAAGGTAGAAACTCCTTCGTCACTACAACAGACCTTCTAGGGTAGGCAATGTTCAGTGACGCACTGTTCTAACGGCACCACACTTCGGGTATGCTCGGGAATCTTCGGGGATCTTCGGGTGAAGTCAGTCCTGTCATGTGTCCTTCTCTTATTTATACAGTACTCGAAGTGTGGTTTCGACGTTTGTTTTAGATATCGATAAAGTTGGACCGTTAAGTCTCTTATGCCATAATTTTAGGGTTTTTTTTAATGTCGCGCATGAGTTCTTAAATGTAGTAATTTTGTTTTTTTATATCCCCTTCTTTCGTCTTTTGGGGAAATTTTTAAGTATTTATTTTGTTAAAATGAAGATAATTGAGCTAGAAAAAAAAGTCTAGTGATGGGCCCCATATAATAATGTCATGCGGTCTTATAGCCAGTAATGTTTTCAATTGTTACTGTTTCATGTGTTCCTTCCTATACATATATAAAGGCATCAATAGTGATGACCCACTGAGTCCGAAAATATGTCGATTAAATGAAAGATTGGTTTCTGAACACGAACAAAATTAAAAGTTGTGAACTGCAAATACTACTTTAATTGTAACCTGTGTTTCAAAAGCAACTAATCGATATAATTTCGATAAAACTGGCAGCGTGCGCGACACTATTTATATAAGTTTTATTTTATAATTCATGTTTTCTTGTAAATTCCCAATTCTTATTATGGCCTATGATAGAATTCAGCAATAAATACAATTGTAAATAATGTTATATTTCAAATTGCAACGCTTTGTAAATTCTGTTCGATTCGAACACGCGATGTGCACCGTACGAGAAAAGCATGGACTTAGAAACACAAAAACATTACCCGCGCAGTCGGGTAAATAGAGGTACGTTTTTAAAAGTTGGTCGATGTACGGTAGTGAAAGAAAGTCGCGAATTTAAAGAGTATTATGAAATGAAATGTTATTATAGTGAATAGTCGGTTTTAGGCAGCTGTAGTGTCGATCTAAGGTACCGTTAAACTAATTTGTAAAATACTGCAAGATTTTGAAATATGATTCTCTTTGGTCACCGTTGAATTTTTACGTAAACACAAGCAAGATACCTACATTACATCAAGATATATTTTATTAGTTATGGTTTTAGGAAGTTTTTGCACCGGGCATTTTGAAAGAGATATTTTGCTCCTCCTTAATTAAAAAGTGTTGAACTTAAAAACATGTTCATAACACCGATTTATAATAATGAGTGTCTCTCTTCTATCGTAGATATATTTCAGATTCTAACAGGGCGTCACTCGTATGCATTTTCTTTAAGCTTATTCTACCTTGAACAAATGCCCAATGCGAAAACATCCTAACTACCCGTAGAAGCGGTTAGTGAAACCTTATATGTAAAAGTTATCAAAAAGGTAGGAAATAATGATATTGATGAAATTAAGTTGGCAAGTACTCTATAGGATTCGATAATATCAAATAAGTAGTGTATGTATGTATATGTATAGTTATATTTTTAATTCTTTGTGTGTTAACTAAAACGATAGCCATTCAAAGGAGAAGTTTGTGGTTTCAAGTGCTAGATTTGAAAAAAGTTAATATGTGGAGTTAAAAATATAACTATACTGCAATACTTTTTCACACAATGATACTCTGATGTCGATTTAAATTCTATACTTTTTGTATGCTACTGTAGTTTGTATGTAGTGCAAGTTATTGTACCTTCAGCGTAATATCCCGAGGTTTGTGAGTATCGTCTCAACTTAGTGGCAAATTGCAATGTTTGACTAAGTATGACATAAGTAAGGTCATGCAAAGAGTATTGTTGAATTGATAATCTAGGATGTATCATTATCAGCAAACTTTAAAACGTGTATCTAATTGAAAAGAAATACCGAATGTATCTCCAAAAATCTATAAGTATCTCTCAGATCTTTATTTGTAGATGGATAGAAACGTATTCGGGGTATTACGGTATAATTTAATCTCGTTTTTACACTTGTCCATCCGTTTGTGCGATGTCCACGGGACTCTAAACTTCACTTACTTTAGTGGGTAGGTGCTTACACTTTCTAAGTCCACTGTACGTCGGTTCAATTGTAATAAATAGAAAAGACTGACAATGTGAACGAAATCTTACGGAATCGACGGTCACTTGCAAAATTATGATTAATTATGAATTATTCAATCACATAGACTTATTTAATTACATAGTTATAACTACCATGTTGTATATTTAAATAAAAAATTACATTATTTTATTGGGTTTTGTTTGTTTTTACCTTTTTCTCCATATAAACCACGATGTGGAATAAATAAACCATTTTCCAGTTTTAACTTGAATATATTATGACTTTGTTGGTATAGGTAATAACAGTTACAAGGTATACATGACAAGTTATATTGCACTTATTACAAATCTGAATTGTCGCTGATCAACTAACGCACTTTAACCATTGAATCGCTGAGACGACCTGACGAGAGCACAAAATCTGTTAAGAATTATCTGTCAAAATTATTATACAAATTCTGCATTCTAAAATCACTGTATATAATTACCTAGAGTTTTGTGAAACTTCAAAGTTATGCTTGCCGTCCTACCAACCGAGCTGTGTAAGAATAGTATAATATATACCATCAGAATAGTATAATATATAACCAGAATAGAATAATAACAATTTTTTGACAACTATTTGAGGCAGTACAACTAAATTTATATACCAACCTTATCACTAACATGACATATAATCTAATGCGTTAGTGAGGCAATAAATGTGAAAAAAGTTCAATTTCATTCGAATTAAACAAGGAGGATTTTCGAAAACCGCCATTAGAAGGTAGGAGCAGAAAATGTAGGGAGCAACCCTTGTATTAAATGTATTCACTAATCACAACATATATTTCTGGTCACTTACTAAAGAAACTCCTCCTGTCACACGGCGTGCCCTGTATAAGGGTAGATGTGGGTGCCGTCAGTACTCTGAAGTTCACCTGGCCGAAGTCCATGGCCTCGTAGAGAAACCGCGACTGTCTGTCACTCAGGATCCATAAGTTTCCGTCTTTATCCGCCTACAAAAAATATTTTCCGTATACTGTAAGCAAGTCTGGTGGAGAGCTAGCATGCAAAATTGTCACTGAAGATATCTAAGCTAAAAATCCATCCTCCCATCCTCCTCCGAGCCTTTTTCCCAAACTATGTAGGGGTCGGCTTCCAGTCTAACCGGATGTAGCTGAGTACTAGTGCTTTACAAGGAGCGACTGCCCTGCCTGACCTCCTCAACCCAGTTACCCGGGCAACCCAATACCCCTTGGTTAGACTGGTGTCAGACTTACTGGCTTCTGACTACCCGTAACGACTGCCAAGGATGTTCTATGACAGCCGGGACCTACAGTTTAACGTGCCATCCGAAACACAGTCATTGGTGTCTAAGATATACTTAGAAAGTACATACAAATTTAGAAAAGTTGCATTGGTACTTGCCTGACCTGGAATCGAACCCGCGCCCTCATACTCGAGAGGTTGGTTCTTTGCCCACTAGGCCACCACGACTATATCTAAGCTAAAAAGCAAGGCAGTATTTCTATGTTGTTGTACAAAAAGGCTTTCTAGTCGTCAAAAAAGCAGGCTAAAGCAAAATATATTTTTTTAATGCAAGTTCATTACACAGCAAACTTTAAACAGCAAAAGGAAAAAATATGTAGGTAAGCATCATACTTTGACATCATTAGGAAACTCCATTAAATTGCAGTCGCTGAGTATCAAAGGAGTGTTCTCTCTGCTGAATGGTTTGTCCAGGTTCCAACAACCTAAGCCGTTTTTGCAGACCTGGAATCGAAAGCACAGTCAGCAACTAAAGTCGTAAGAACTTGAAGAAAATGAGCATTGCGTATTGCTAAAAAAAATCTTGAAACTGAAGAAGTTCCTTAGAATAGCATAAATAGTTACCTACCTATACAGTAACTAATAGGGTATTACATGCATTTTTGAAATATATCTTAAATAAATTCTTTAGTCTTAATATATCTCTAAAAAATTAAAAATATTTTTTTTTTCTCACGTTATGTACGAATATAAATTAATTGTTTTATCATAATTTCAAATTTATATTTTATTATTTCGCGAAAACGCGGCACACAACGGACGCCATGATTGTTTTTTGGTCATGACGTCATTACGTTAGTAAACAAACTACAGCTGTCAGTAATACATATTTTGATATGTATTGAAAATTTTAATAATGAGTAATTATGCTCCGTATCGTTGGTGTGTTGTTTCTGAATGTGAGAACACTAGTGTAAAAACACCAGACAAATTATGGATTCAAGTACCAGTGGATATAAATTTGTTTGACACTTTTGTTTACTACCGTAATGACGTCATTAGCATGGCGGCGACATTTCGTAGTGTTCAAAGACAGATAAAAAAACCTAAAAACTTTAAACTGCAATAAAAAATTTATTACGAAGTGAAACTAACATTTCCCGATTGCTTTTCCTCTAAACAATCATTGTAATACACTTTTAATTTTTTTCTCATCTAGACTAAAATACCCTGTTGGATGTATTCACCTGTGTATAAAACAATACGTTGGTTGCTGGATCTATATCGCAGGCCGTGGCTTGTGTCTTCGGACCCCGGTCACCAATAATCTGTAAGAAAAGACATTATGAAGCTTTAAGCTACAAGGTTTGGTACGCAAATTCAATATTTTCGTTACGGTATAAGTAAGAGCACTTTTATACTAGCGGATTTTCCGTGCGGCAACACTCTAACACAAAAACTGACAAATTGAGAAATGACACCCCAATGTGAATCGAAAAATATTTATTAAATAAATAATAACTTCTAAAATTGCATTTTTTTAGGAATGTTGTATGCTTTGAGTACCTCAACTCCATTGAATATGTCTTCTTTAGGCGCATCCTTGTCACGTAGCAGTTTCGTTGACATTCTGAACTGTTTCGTGCTTGAAGTTGGGTGCAGATACAAATCACAGTATCTAGAATCAATATTTTGTATCACCACTCGAGTTCACAACAACTAACTTATAAAAATCGTTTGCAACTAAAGAGAATAAAAAAATATGGTTAGCTTGATCAAACTTATGGAAATCCCGCCGAAAGCAAAAACCAGAGACAACTAACCCATCTTTTTTCGGTTGCGACAAAGCTCCGGACGAAACGCCATCGCTCCAATAGAAGTCAATCCCGCCAACTTTGTAGACCCCAGCGTGGGGGTCAAAATGGAAGTAGTGGTTCTCTACGCGCCATGCGTCGTCGTCTTTAAGGCTGTACACTACGATGGCGTTTGACCCCATGTCCGTGATGTAGGCATAAGCTTCATCACAGTTTTTGCCCACAATTTCTACAGCCTAGAAAAATAGTTTCCATTTTTGAAATTATTTGATGAGACTCAATTTCATAATTCATAGTTCACTCTTGGCGGAAAGACTCAAAAGATCGAGAGGTGTGGAAACAAAATGGGGAGGCCTTTGCCCAGCAGTGGGACAATACCGACAAGAAAAAAAAAGTTCACTCTTTATCTATCTATATGTCACAATAGCCAACAACTACGGAAAAAATCGTAACATACCGATGATACTGTACGATTTTTTACCGAATTGTCGGTTTTACCTGAGACAAAATATCGTTTGCACATCTATCGTCACGATTTTATTGAATGAGTAGGTACCAAATGTGGCGAAAATCCGAAAGAAGGTAAATAAAAGAAGATTATTAAAACACATCTTTATTTATTTATTAACCACATAATATTTTGACAACAATATAACCATTAAAACAGGGATCTTAACATACGGAACATACCTATACACAGAATTCTACCTTAAGTATAAATCGTATACCTACTTGTTATTAAGTAACAAAATTGTTTTGATTATCGCTTAAAATTGTGCTTAGGGGCTTACCTACCGTGCCTAGACCATGTTCTCACGGCGTTTCTTTCTAATTTTTTGAATCAGTGCTAAAACACCTATTTGAAATTCCAAATTGTCATCATCATCAAATGACGCCAAAGATGGTAAAACACTTCTAATAAATGTTACTTGTGGGTGTTCTTGAATAGGGTCTGATTGAGTATCCACAAAATGTGTTATCGTATCTTCTAATGTTTCAGTCTTAACAATCTTATGAGGAGTAGGTGGTTGCTCATTTTCTACCTCATCACTACTCGAGTCACTGGAATCGTCGAGCTCAATCGAATCACACGACTCTTGTTTCACACGAGGTTCAACCAATTTCATCAAGAACTGCAAAATATTCTTATACCTATACGGTTTTGATGTTATCGTGAATACACCACTTCGTTTTACTCTTCTTTCTTTTTTCTGCGATCTCATGAAAGCATCTCGAATATATGACCATTTTGTAGTTATCCTGCTAACTGTAAAAGAAAAATAAACTATAGTCAGCATTAGAACAAAATATTAAATAAACAATAGGTTCTTAAAAATTTAACATCATAAATGTATATCGTGTTTGTAAAAACCGCCAGGAACTTACTAATATCTTTCTTATCCCTTCCATCTAACGCATCAAAATTGGGATCCAGAGTACAGCAAATATCTTTCCACGCAGACAGTTTTGCTTCTTTATCTTTATACACATCTGTTGTTTTGTCCCATATGGCAGGCTTCTTTTCTACAAGCGGAATTAACACTTCCGGTGCTATATAAAACGTCATGTCGGTAAACACGCGACGTGTCCTCGCACGCACTTATAGACGGACACTGAAACCGACAAAAACGAATAGAGCATGGCCGCCGGTGCGAGAACGAGAGAAAAATACGTACACGTGAACGACAAAACGGCACGACGATATTTTAATAAGTACTTAGTCAGTCGGTGAACGACAAAATTTTCCGTCACGAAACGCGATCACGTTAATCGTGGCGTATTCTTATCGCTTAGTAACTACCGCGCTAATACTTATTAATGTTAAGTAGGTTTTTATTACGAAATTCTTTTAGTTACCAATGAAAGACACATGATTTATGTGTGGCATAGAGTTTTTTACTCGTGCTGAGAATGAAAGCTTGCGAAACAACGAGCAAATAATGATCGTGGCGTTCCATTCTATAAATAGATATACGCGGGAAAGTTTAAATGGAACTGCGGCGTTCCATGGTCCCACGTAAAAGTAAATCTTGAAAACGGTAGCGTCATTGACGTAAAGACACCGTACATATACTTTTTTTTTATTGTTTGTTTGTCTCGAATGGGCTCTGAAACCACTGACTTGAATTTTTATTTTACTGTTGGAAAGACACAATATGCTCGGGTGACAGAATGTTCTATTCATCCAGGTACGGGAAGAATTTGGTGAGAAAAAAGTTCTGAAGCTCTGGCCACAGTAGGTAATTATTATTGCTTCGCAAGCTATAAGCAAGTGTTGTAGTGATAGTTAGCGAAGAAGTTCGTGAATACTCACAATGCTGGTCAGCACAGAGGTGTCAGCCAACACTTCTTCCTTGAAGATGTGTTTCTTTAAGAGGCTGTCATTGTTCAGATCGAATACAAGCACGGCGGGGTCCGATACTTGTTTTACATCCGCTGTGAAAGAGTTAATCTTTGAGAACAACGAAAAAATGCCCTGCCGTTTAAAAACCATTTGAAAAGGTGGGTAGAATAAATAGAAAGACAGCGTTTGGTTAGTAATCTGTGGTTTGGTGATGGGAATGATATCTGAACTTAAATGTTCTGTAGGTACCTATAGTTACCTAGTAGTTTCTTTCGAAAACTGTGAAGTAATTACAAGATCACTTACTAGACATCTCACTGACTCCATTATCTACGACCCAGAGCCTGTCACATTTGTCCACGTTCACTCTGAAGGTGGACACGACAGTCCTGTTGGAGGTCACGGTGCCGTCTGAAGAGAGGCAACCCTCATTCCAGTTGGGGTACGGGTGTAACGGCGCGTCCTGAGTGCCGTTTAGGTATACATAGTTCAGGGATGACGGAATTCCTGGTGGGGAGATGAACGTTCAGAGACATATAGGCAGATTTATAGGTAGGTAGTATCTTTCTTTTATGACGATGCCAGGACGTACGATGACCAGTTAAACGGGGCATTATCTACCTCTACAGTCTAAACTCTGTAGTCCGTATCTTAATTGCAGCAAAACCCTAAAAACTACGTAGAGGAAATAAGTCTAGCCTTTTTTCCACCGAGGTATGGTGATGAATAGCTTGTCCCTCCACCTTGCTATTCCTGTTGGCATGTTGTTGACAGGTATGTACGACTCGTTGGTGAGGGCTGATTCTCTTTCAGCACCCTCCCAAGCAAAGTCCATAGTTTTCCATTGGAACCTTGGAGGTAACAGCGCTGCTGCTTGGTATATGAATAACAGTATCAGAATTATGGATAAGTTAGCCATGTTGTGAAATTATTAACGGACTTTTTTCATTCTTATAATTTTTTACAAAAATTTTATCATTTTGGTGTTGATGTTTGTTTTGATTATTTGGTAATGAAAGGCTGAAACATGACGTCATGTAGGTATTGTCATGCATGCATATGATCAGTGATTGCAAGAGGTCCAATACACGGTTAACAATGATACGATCTTAGGTATGTATAATAATCTCAATATTATTTTAGAAACTTTTCTCTCCTTGTTTGGCCGTTTTAGCCCTGGTTTGAATGGGAAGTTTAGAAATCAATGTTTACTTAACCACAGAAATCAAGTAATAACTAAACGTATTCAAAATGTAAACGTCAAAATTGTGTTTCAGTAAAAATGACTCGCAATCTTAGGCATCACTCATTTCCTATCTCTGTTTTATTTCAAACATATTCTCAATACTTGACTCTTCACTCTTGAATTAGGCGCAAAATCCAGTCTGACTTAAGTATTGGAAAATCACTCAAATCAGCCAGATGTCACGCAAATAAAATGTTGTTCAATACATCCAATTTAATAATTGAAAGAATCCATTGAATGACGTCCTGAGACCTTGGTGTGTTGTTATCGGGAAGTGCATCGGTGTATCAGCCCGAAAATGTCTACAGAAAAAGAAGAAAGTGTGAATATTAATGATGCGGTGACCACGGAGCCGAGTAAAGAAAAACGCATCGGATGCGCTCATTACAAACGTCGTGCAAAGTTCGTGGTAAGTTATAGATCACAAACAGATGCTAATTAATCGATATTGGTTGATTAATATGGTTTTTGTGTGATAGCCGGGAACAAAACAGTCGTGGTCTATATATAAACATAACATCGTAGAAGTCTCGAGATATTGACATGCGGACATGAGAAACAAAGCTCAAGTCAACGAACCGAAAACCGCGGGTCATGCTTTATTTTTGCAACGATATAAAGAAAACTTTACATAACTTTCTCCCAATATAAACTTGCACTATGTGGCACTATATTTATGCTTGAAACCTATCAATTAGTCAGAATTGTTTTCTAAGGAAGACAAAATCCAAAGAAAGTTTTTATTCTACTTGAATCCTGTTCGATTTTAAATATAGAACTTGGAATGTTTTGCTCTTGAAGAGTTCTTTGTTCATTAAATTCATAGTTGTGGATCAATGGTATTATAGTTTATGGTTTATTTGATCTGTGAGTCATTGCCATATGTTGGATATTTCTCAGTTGCTATGGGAATACCTGTACTCTTACAAGTTTCTGTATGTTAGAAGAATTACTATGGCTTTCTTATAATATTCAGAATCTACATGTAAGCCATTTTCTTAGTAATAAAGTTGTCAACTTATATTTGTTATCATCACCTGCCTAGCCTTTTCCCAACTACATTGGGGTTAGCTTCCAGTCTAACTGGATGCAGTACTAATATTTAACGAGGACAGACTGCCTATCTGACCTACAAAATAAAGTCGTACTATTAATATATTTACCCATTTTCACATACAAATTGTTACCTATTCCAGACTCCATGTTGCAACAAAGTCTACGTCTGCCGATACTGCCACGATGAGAATGAACAGCACTACTTCAACAGAAAGTCGGTCACGGAGCTCATCTGCACCGAGTGTGACAAGAGACAGAAGGTACAGGAAGAGTGTGAGAACTGCGGAGTGAGGTTCGGAAAGGTTTGTACTGAATTCTAATATGTATTGTTTTTTAGGAGCTGTAAATGTCACAGAAAGACTTAATTCTTCATCTTAATAAATTGCAAATTCTTTCAAAGATGCAAGCAATGGATAACTTCAAGCAAATGTGACTTGTTTTTGATGTTCTTACCTGTTAGGGTTAGGTAGTTGGGTCATGCTTAGGGACAGGTTTATATTTAAAAGAAAAACAAGTTTTTGGTATGCACTATATCAAAAAATGTTAAAAAGAAAAAAGGTAATTATAAATAAAGGGCAATATATTTATTGAACACTGAAAAACCACTGGCCAAAAACATTTGGTAAAAAAGGACTATGCCCGGTTTCACATAATAATATGGTAATACAGGAATTTACACCTAAACAAATGCTTGGCTAACCTTGAAACTTAATCAACTGTTTAACCAAGTAACACACACAATTAAGAATATTTGTTAGTAGTAGTTAGTTAGTAGTCTTATCTATTGTAGCCACCGTATCTTTTATTTACAGCTAAAAATAGATATGGTAAAGAAAAATCTACAAGTCAACCAGATTTTGGAATTAACCTTATTAAGACAAGATGTATTTCTAAATTTATTCAAAGAAAAAAACTAACCCCACCTAAGAATATTTTCTATGGCGGGATTTCCATAACAAATCTATCAATTGATTTGCCTATTAGAGACATTACATAATATGAACTTGTATGTATCTAATAGTCTTCTATCTCAAATGAGCAAGTCAATAAACAGTTCGGTTACCTATAGAAATCCGTCAGTAGATCAATTTAATCTATGACTCAAACAAACATCGTTGCGTCAATGATGACGCGTGCGACACAGCTTATAATATACCAGCTTAGTGGAGGTTTTATCACAAAATCACTTGGTGATGTCGTGTATTATGACACGCAATGCGTGTGTAGGACCCATCGAGATAATGGTAGGACCCTACTTACTATTTCTGGCAAAGTCGAAGGGTTATCAACTGTCTATTACTAATGTAGGGTGATATTACTGCGTACGATAGGGTGTCGAATTAATTCTGTTTACTGCTGAATTTTGAAATATACTGACGATTATACAGGGAACAGGGTAGGAGGAAGAAGACCGACGATTGTGTAGAAATAAGTCTTTTATCTTTGAATTTCATGCCATAGAAATATTATTTCCTATGAAGACTTGGTATGACTAATTACTCTTTTTCTCATTCCCCAAGCCTATTTATTTATTTAATTAATATTTTGTCCACAGTACACATGCCTGATCTGCAACCTATTCGACGACGATGACAAGAGACAGTACCACTGCGAGGGCTGCGGCATCTGCCGCGTGGGGGGGCGCGACCGCTTCTTTCACTGCGAGCGATGCAACATGTGTCTGCCCGTGCAGCTGCAGCAAGTCGGACATAGGGTGAGGATAGACTTATGTGGTGCAGTGATATGTGCTCCCTTATTTACTACCCCTATATACTCCCTTAGTTATGTACTACCCTATTTGCTGCCTTATGTACTACCCTATTTGCTGCCTTATGTACTGGCTCCCTTTGTTGCGCAACTTCTATTTCCCAGCAAAACACATAGGAAGTGGTAAAGGGTGGTCGTTTTTGGGGGATGTCTTTTGTAAATTTTATCGTTTAATAGGTGCTGTTTTGCAGCTAAGTTTGAACTCCCCATATGTAATTTTCTTGTTATTCCTTTTGGCAAGTCTTATATACTCCCTATATGTATTCCCTTATGTACTCTCCCTATGAAGTTCCGTCATGTACCGTGTCTTCTTTACTGATGTTAAGTGTTGAACGATACCCTATGATTTTTAAGAAAAAGAGTAACATATACTTCAGCAACATAATTACAGTCTACCCAATATACTAATACTTATAACATAATTCGTCCACAGTGCGTAGAGAACGTGTCCCGGTCCAACTGCCCGGTGTGCCTGGAAGACATCCACACGTCCCGCATCCCGTGCCACATCCCGGACTGCGGGCACCTGCTGCACCGGCCCTGCTTCGAGCAGCTGCTGCACTCCGGCCACTACGCCTGCCCCACCTGCCAGACTAGCATGATTGATATGACTAATGTGAGGAACTATACTGGTTTTATAAAGCTGAAGAGTTGTTTGTTTTAACGTGGTGATTTCAGGATCTACAAGACCGATTTGTATTTCGTATTCGATGGATCCCTTGGACGGGTGACCAGTGAGGCATGTGTATTATTATATAGACAGTCGGTTTATTCAGTGGGTCGCTGCTGTCATTTGAACATCTTTGGCAGGTTTTACAGTTAGTTAGAAGCAAGGTCTTACAAAGGGGTATCGGGTTGTTCAGACAGTTGCTGCATGTATAGCACTGGTACGCAGCTGCATCCAGAAAGACTCGAAGACAACCGCTTGTAAAAGGCTAGTCAGATAGATGATTATTTTCATTGTTCATTATCTGGTCATTTAAAGTCAGTGACCATCACTTTTCACGTAAAATAATGCTGATTTATGTTAATTTTCCTTACAGTTGTGGAGTTACTTAGACTCGGAAGTAGCGGCGACGCCGATGCCGCCAGAGTACGCCGACTACAAGGCTACCATACTCTGCAAGGATTGTCATAAGGTAAATACCACATAACTTTCAACCTCGAAGGAAGCTATTTAATTAATGTGTTCTGATGAAACTATCTACCAAAGAGCTCGAAAGGCCCATTGTCACCTTTCTACATGATTTGAAAGTGATGAAACTTGTCATATCAAAGCTGTTGAAGAGCATTTAATTTTATTTTCGAGTTGGAGATTTTATCAAGTTAAAAGAAAAAACACAAAATGACGCATGTTCCATTTTTATTATTGTGAAAACATAATCATAAATGACAATGTTAAATTTGTTTTCTTTCCCTTTCTTTTGCTTATGAATATTTCTGTTGTAATTCATACATAATATAAATTTGTTTTATTTTCAGCTATCGACAGTGAAGTTCCACGTAGTAGGTCTAAAGTGCCAACACTGCGGCGCCTACAACACTTGTCAGACCAATGGCTTTCACAAGTTAGTACATATTTTCATAGCCTAATTAGAAAATTCCTTTTTTAATTGAGAAAAATGAAATAGTTGTATACTAATCGCTGTGTCGAAATACATTCTACAGTGGATCAGCGGGTGTAGGTAGACGAGAAAATTTCGAGTAGAGGCTTGGGACGTCACAATTAAATATGTATATCTAAAAGTGAAGTTACATTAAATTATAAAAAAATCAACATTGCCATACCTTCGACGTTACATGTACATACTTACATTATTTTTGTTAATCTTAAAGATGGACTAATTCCTTTTGCCTATTGCAGGGACTCAAACACAGCGCAAGCGGGCGACTCGTCGACCGCGACGTCTACATCGACCAGTCGCAGCGGCTCGTCATCCGCCACCTTCCCTGAAGCCCGTGACGAGCCTCAGCACGACCTACCCCAAGCCAACCCGCTCGACGAACCGCCGCAGGCTTGACACATCGTGTAGTCCTCACGACTAATAGTCGCACGACATTTAGTCGTACGGCTAGTCGCAGCGGTTCGTCGGCTGTCATTTTCTCTGAGTCGCGTGATACGTCGCAGCAGGCTTGATACCGAGGAACATGCGCTTATTAGTCGCATGCACGACTAATAGTCGCAAGCGCATGCTTAGAGTTACCGCACATGTTTCCACTCGCACTCAGAATCTGAATCCTTTATATTTGCGTGATATCTATAAATCTTTCCATTTTCTTTCTAATCCATTGATTCATAAGTTAGCTGACTACGCAAAATTTTCTTCTCCAACGAATGTACATCCAAACAGCTAACTTCATACTCACGAAGATACATGTTTCAATTCTTGTCAAATAACTTTGCGTCTCCGAAGTTAGCTATTAATTGACGCCTCGCGCATACACGGTAGTGTTCGGTTCATACATTTTGACTATCGTGTAATAATTAGTAGCTAACTTCAGACGAGAAAACTTACTCGATAAAAGTTAACACCATTCGCATTTGCCAGTAGGAATATGTGCGGCGAACCTTATACGCCGTGATGATTTATGTATTTTTTTAGGCTCAAGTTTACCGACTACAGAAACTTCAGTTTTCTAAAAAAAACTTTAATATAAATATTCACGTTAAATTTTCGAAGTAAATAGTTTTTTAAGAAAAACTGACGTTTTTTCTGTCAGTGAATTTGGGCGTTCATCGGACGTCAGATCCGACTAATATTAACTGTCCACTGTTATTTTATATTGTTAATAAATAAGTCGGCAATTTCTATAAGTTGATGTAGCAATTTGACATATCTTTTTATCAATTATTATTATATTTATTTGGAAATTATATTGTGAATTTAAAGATTTTTTTTTAATATACGTCGGACTTATGTCTTTGAAGCACAGTTTTGTCTTTTAATCTATGATATTATAAAGCTGAAGTTTGTTTGGTTGATTGGACGCGCTAATCTCAAGAACTACTGGGCCGACTATGAAAATTCTTTCAATGTTAGATAGCCAATTTATAGAGGAATCCGTTGCACTTTTTGCGCGGAATAATTCCTATGGGATGCGGGTGAAACCGCTGTCAGAAACTAGTGAAGTATAATTCGATACATGATATTAGTGCCGAGGCTGTGTCATAAAAAGGTTAGGATTATTTCTTTAAACGTTTCATATATTTCTTGTTGCTATTTCGTTTAATAGATAAATTACGCCAGTTTTGCATCTGTCATTTTTATCGAGGATTTTTTCTGCAATAATGTTTATATCTCGTATTTTTTCTTCCATTCAAGCAATTAGAAATTAATATAATGAAATATAACAGTTGAGTGTATTCTGTCCAATAAATCTATTCATAGCAATGCCATACATAGGTGGCACCACTTTTTATAATCACAACCATAAAATTGAAAGTCCTCCAGTAAAAATAATCAATATTTTGTAATATAATGTACATACACATCCCAGGTCAGGCAAGTACCAATGCAACTTTTCTAAGTTTGTATGTACTTTCTAAGTATATCTTAGACACCATTGACTGTGTTTCGGATGGCACGTTAAACTGTAGGTCCCGGCTGTCAGTGAACATCCTTGGCAGTCGTTACGGGTAGTCAGAAGCCAGAAAGTCTGACACCAGTCTAACCAAGGGGTATCGGGTTGCCCGGGTTACTGGGTTGAGGAGGTCAGATAGGCAGTCGCTTCTTGTAAAGCACTGGTACTCAGCTGAATCCGGTTAGACTGGAAGCCGACCCCAACGTGATTGGGAAAAGGCTCGGAGGATGATAATGTACATACACATACATACAATTTAATTAATTAATCTCATAGATTTTATTATCCAAAATATACAATATTAAGTTCCCAAAAAGGTAGTCAATTTTATTATATGTATACTGACATTGTAGACTTTCAGGTTTTTCATAGATGTGAATAGAAAGCACTAGATTAGATTTCGAAGCTCAAATAAAAGCACCATACAATGATTAAAACCTATCCTCTGTGATTTAACCACATTATTAAATTAATTGGAGTTTCATCATTCATTATGATTATAATGAACGTGCCTTGATCAGCCCGAATAGGAACGCATATTTTACACTTAATAAAAAGATATCCAAGTTTCAAAAGGCGCTGTTACATTTTTAGAGCGCTTTGATAAGATCACTGGTATGACGGTAATTACCTGAACGATGTAGATATAGTTCTCGCCAAACTATTTGTCGTCACAGATCATTGCGGGAGTCCCTGCCCACAAACCATTTTTAGGTAGGTATAGGGTGGAGGCCTCGGAATGTAGTTGCAGACCGCTGTTGAGTTTCGCGAGAACTGTATTCGTACTCCTGAACTATTTTAGCAATCGACATTTCAAATTAATTTTATAGGTCAGGAGAGTGAAACAATGAGTTTTGATCGTCACGTTCGTTTTAAAGCAATAATAGTAGGATACTTTATATAAAGCTAAAATATTGTTAACATGTAGTTATTAAAATTAACTGTTTCGCTATATCTCCCATAGTTATAGAATATTGCTAGATTTCTTCCGTTTTTTAATCAATAAATAATGTTAAGAGATTGTATGCAGTGTGTTTCTATGCTTAGCTTGATTAAGTTAAAAAAGAAACGTGTGTTAAAATACCTTTATTGTGATATTTATAGCCGGGAGTGATGTTCGGTTCTCATGGAATTAGGCAGGATCTCTCTCCAGTCGTGTCGGATTGCCGTCCCATCGGGCTATGAGAGTGAAGGAATAGGGAGTGCACCTGTGTCTGGGAAAATGCTTGTGCACTATAATATGTCCTGCGTAGCTGGCTAATCTCCATCGATGAACAGTTGCCGTGGCTGACCATCGGCCTGGACACCTTTATAAGCTGAAGGTAAATGTTAAAAGTTATCATAAATCATTTAAGTTTATGGAGTAAAATCCTGGCTAGAACCATGTTGAATGTTTTATATCCGGACTATCCGGATGAATACCAGATCCTAGCCTTATTTAGTCTAATATTTGTTTTTAATAAGTCCTCCAATACTTGTATGAGTGTGCCCCACGCAACTTATCACTGTCTGTAAATGTATGTATTTACTATTTATGTTCAGCTGTTTTGTATCTATGAAGTCAATCGAGACAGACGGTTTTACTGTTTTTTTTATTGTTATAACTTTTTCTTGATTCCTGTGTTAATGCTACTGTTGGAGATAAAATATACTGTTTTACTCGCATTTTTCTATTGTTAGCAGTCTTTTTTGGTAAACTGATGATACAGGATTTCTTATGAGTAGACATGTATATAAAATACTTACACTGTTTCTTTGTATACATAGTTGTCTGTTTTTTGTTCTACCAAGAGGATAAAATTATCATCATTTTAATCGAGTCAGAATATTATGTGTTCGTAGGTAGATAATACTTATGTCTGTTAAACTAATTATATCACTGTATTTGACTTGGATTAATTACTACATATTCTTTTTTTATATAAATCTATGGGCTTTATTAACCTTTGTTTGACCCTCCATCAGCGATTTGCAAAACTTCTGTAAAATAAGTTTCGATCCATGAATTAATTTAATGTTATATATTGTTCTACTATAATATATTGTTGTGTTGCGTATGAACAGATAAGAATGCATCGAATAAATGCGATATTTATAATGATATTGTTGTTTCTATTTACAAACACTTTTAAAAAGATGCATGAAGAGGTAAGTACTTTTTTGAATAGAGAAATGATCTCAGCACTGTCTGATTACATTTTAATGAGGAAGAGTTGATAATAAAAAGCTATACATGCCTTGCAAAAACACTTTATTTCATCAAATCGTTGTTACAAAAACTATAAAAAACGCTTCCCTTCAAGGAATGATTTGGGAATGTACGAAGCACACACACTTGGGGCCAAAGTGACCTCTTGATGAGAACATTTATAGAGTTCGTACATACTGCCCCATTTTTTTTTATTAGGCCCCGAGTGCTATTAAAAATTAGCAATAATTTACACATAGTTAACAGCATGATTATAATAAAGATACAATTCCATAGAAATCTTACACTTATTTGATAATTTATATGCATTCCATTTATTTATTTTTATAAAAACTCTTATTAATTAATTAATTTAGATTGAAAATAAAGATGTTCAAAGGAACCTTAGATTGGCTAAATAAAAACAATGTTATACATGAAATGATGAGAATAATGAAATATTAAATTTAATGATGGCTAAAAAGCACGATAATATATTTCACTGTGGGTTTATTGACTATTTTTATCTTAGGTCATAAAATACAATATTGGTTAGCTGCCACATTATAAATTACGGACATCAAGATATGGGGAAATATAATACTTCATTCTTATTAATATCACTATTGAATATTAGGTATACTTTGTACATAGGTTTTATTAACTTTCCGAAACCATGTTTTTTGGGTTTTCTGTTTATTCATTTGTTTCAAATACTTGAAGTAGTAGGTATGCATTACATACTTATATGATTTTTATAATAAAAAGGTGGATTTACACACTTCTGATGCACTTATACCTAATACCTACAAAGCAATAACTTTAATATATTTTCGTAAACGGCTATGCACCAAACACATGATAAAACTATAAGTACTGAAAAAAACTTAAACTTAAAACTGTAATATGTGGATGAAGAATGTAGTTTTATTACTACTAACATTGAACTAAACAGTAGTAATTTAGTGGTAATTTAGGGCGTAGATTAAACATGATTTTAAAGTTAGCATAATTATCATAATTTATAACTATTGTTATCAAAAGCTACCCAAATATTGTTGAATGAGCAATCGTTACAATTGAGCTCATTGCGCGCATACAAACATACAAACATTGGTGTCATTCTACTAGAAAAGCTACCTTATGGAGTTTGGCGCTTAAGTCGTTTAGAAATAGAAATTGTACAAGTTTTCTTACATTTTATATAACAATCTTTTTAACATTTTGTATAGAACGGCTCAAACCATAACTGCAAAATTGAGTTGCTGGGGAGCTTGTTCCACCACTTCTACTTCCTAGCAAAAATTCATAGGAAGTGGTGAAGGGCGGGAGTTTTGAGGGCTGTCTTTTGTAAACTTGACCTTTACACAGTGTTGTTTTTCAGCCTATTTCGAATAAATGACTTATTATCGTTTTAACATCGAAACACAATGTCGTAAGTGCCATAAGGTACCTTTTATCGTGGAGTGACACATTTTATATATACTTTTACTTAGGTATATATTATTAAATGATATATGGTACTAGCCGTTCTGGCAGTGCTAGTTTCTAAATCTAATTTTCGATTCAAATTTTTGACTAATTGTTTTAGCTTCTAAAAATATTGCACGCTCATATAAAGTAATTGCAAGGTAATAATCGACTGACATACATTTACAGTATTTTATATTCAGGGTTTTTTACGATACTTGAATCTCTAATTACAGATAGGTACCTGTGTATTTTTTTTCCTTTTGCGTTTAGATAATGGCAGTACTAAATGTGACATACGTCAAAAATTCAAAACACTGCATTTATCAGTCGATTATTGAAATTGCGATATTTTATAAGAAATTAGGCTTAATTTTTAGTTTGGAATTTCAAGCATTGTAAAATAACACGATATTTCTTAGTTTAATTTCTTTTCAAAGCACTAATATTAAATAATTTATTATCTGTATACTTAAAGCTTAGCTTAACTAATATTAGCACTAGGCATTTTAGTTAAAATGCATTGTTTTATAGCTCAGAGCCTTCATTGTGATATTTAAAATAAAACAGTTTTAGTTCCATAGATTACCAACATTATTATTTTTTTGGTGTTGCCATGATCATAGAAACCACTACACTGGCAACACTGCACATTACGTAAACAAAAGATGTACCTCTATTTAATAACTAAAACATTATGCGTATTAAGTGTACTTGTTGTAATTGAGATCATATTTTAACACAACTATTGATTATAACAATATGGCTCTTGTGAGATAGACAAGTATAATCACATTACGCTTATTTCGTGTTAAAAATACGTAAGCACTAACATTTTGACAGGAGCACGATATACATTGATTGTTCTGTTCGAAAAGTTGGTCATTACAACGCAGCCAACAACGCAATGTATAGTTTATCTGTCAAAATGAACGCCTTCTAGAATGCGTTTTTTTTCTTTACTTTATAATCAGATAAGAATTTTTAAGTCCCATGAATTATCCAATGAGGCTAATTGTTTCCCTACTGCAGAAAAAATATCCAAAAGGGAAATACAACATACAATGCAAGAAGGTATAAGAAATTGTAAGGTTTTTAAAGCAAGATTAATTAAATACGCACTGCATTAAAATAGAGTTTTTATCAAAACAGCGATAAGCAATCTTCATCAAATTGATAAAGCTGATAGCAGAATACAATATTATTTTAATTGATTAAGGTGTTAATAAAATAAATTTCATATGTGCTGAAAGTAGATATGGGAAAACGTATACTATTATAGACTGATCCTTTCTCCGATCGAGATTTTGTATTATTTGAAAAGAAAAATGAAGTGCTAAAGAGCTCTTTATAGTTAAATAGTAGATAAATAAAAAATATTTTGACTCCCGCCTGGCCTAAAACGCTATCAGTTGCTCGATTCAATTTCGAGCAAATTCGGGCAAAGATACGGACAATGTTTCGTTTGCATGTAACATGGGACTAAGGCATAACTGGCAATTCCAAGTTAAGATATAAGCCATATATTGCAAGATTTTTCTACAATATAAAGCTGCTTTATGCAAAAATTCGTGAGCAGTAACCTCTTTGGTTTGACTACCATAGGGGACAGCACAACCTACCTCAATCTGTCAAATTTCTGCAATAGATTTTCAACCTTATCACAATGGTGGAAGGTTAATGTTCCATTGGTAAAATTTGACAGATTCGGGTAGGTTGACCTGCTGGCGTCTGTACATAAAATAGTTTTTATGTAACAATTTTCTATAAATACCTTTCGGCACTTTATGGTAGTTCATGGAACTCGAAGTCGGTGTATAGTTTTTCGACGCGAGCGTACACCTCGTCGCAAGATGTGAGCGTCTGTGGTAAGATGGCTAGTGCTGCTGTTAAACTCTCGTCTGTACCGAAGATCTGGAAAAACAAGGGACAATATGCATTAGTTTTTGCGAAAATGGTAAGCTGAAAATTCGCGACATTTTCGACACACGGTCATTGTCAGGCTGAAAATGAGCAGAGTGCCGCAACAGGATCTGGACGTTCAGCTCTCTTCCTACAGCCCCTTACTAATATTCAGATCAGCATATGAAAGCATATAGGAGAGTACATAAGAGTGCATAGGGGGACTATGTAAGAGCAGTACATAAGCGAGTTCATAAGGACACTATATAAGATAGCATTTAGGGAGAGTTCATAGGGGCAGTAAATGATGGGATCATGGGATGTAAGTGGTTATTCCATAGCACTGGCCACTATGGAAAATTCCCCGTTGATGTCAGTGTTATTCCCTTCACAAAAGTACCCTTGTTATCAAAACAGATTACAGGTAGGAAATACACAAGACAATCCCCCACGTCATAACACTATATTGATAAGAACGATAACATCGAAACATTACAATTAATATTATCAGCTCGCGAAAATGTGGCGTGATAATCAGCATATATTATAGCGTCATTGTTTATTAAATAATCTTTAATCTTTTAATGCTTTTCAGTGGCGTGGCGTACTAGTAGAACATCCGTTCAAGCGTTTACATAAGGAGATTGAATTAGGATTATGATAGACTGACGTAGTGTAGGAAGGCGTACCTACACGGATAAAATATAGCACATATGTTACTTGTGAAATAGTTTTACGAATAGATGCTATATAGTTTCGGAGCCTCTAGGATGCAAAGAAATGCTTCCTTCTTATTGGTGCAGGTAATAGAAGAATTATCAATATGTAGAAGAAATAAGAACTGTCGGCCAAAAAAAAAATTATGAGGACAAAAGTGCGATTTTGTGAAGTTGACTTTTGTCTATTTGTACGCTCGTGAGACCTTTTCTAGACTCCGACCAAGCTTTTTAGGAAGTGAATTTCCCTTTTTCCAATACGAATAGCGACGCTATACGCGTAGTCCAATATAATTAATGACGTCATACCCAGGAGTGATAGAGTGGGCATGCAAACGAACGCTAAAGTAATAATCGAGTGGTGATTCTCACAATTATACTGATTGCTATTTATTGATTGGCGCCGCAAACGACCCAGTTGCTGCCGCGTTGATTGTCAAGGCTTCTTATAGGAATGTTGGAATTCAGTAGAGCGAGAAATTACGATATTTTTTGTTTTTCCGCAGCATTTTTTTTGCTGACGCCAGTAGTTAGATAATGAAGGGAATTCCTGTACACTTATTTGTATATTTTGCGAAGGACAAGCAGAATTGATAACCTCCTCCTTTTCGGGAAGTCGTTTAGTAAAAATATTAATTTATTCTCCGCAAGCCACTTGGACAGTCTGTAGCTAAGCCATGTTTACTAGTGTAGACTAGACTTTCTATCTTCTAATTAGGTATATGATCTATGCGAGAGGTGGGTGAAAGCACAAACACAGCTAATCGTAACTAATACAACTAATGCGAAGTTAACTCTGAACATTTGCGTAAAAGTTATAACATGATTTCTTCCTATTCTTTTTACTTTTTTTTCTAATATAAGATGCAGAAATAATCTATTCTACGCAGACAAAATCGCAGTTAAAATCTAGTTAAACAAATCTTACCTTTTTCAATAGATCAGGTCTCGACGGCAAGGCATGCATGGCCAGTGTAGCTGCCTTCCTAATGTACCAGGGATGGAAGTTCGCCAGGGTCTCGTTATAGGAGCCCTGGCATGTGGTACAAGTGTTCATGTCCTCGTCAGCTTCACTCAGGCGCTTCAGGAACAATCGTATGAAGTCTGCGAAGAAATGTTTAAAGTTAGAATGTGTGGCATTACATGTGCGTCGGTGGGAATTGATGGCATCGGTATTATGAAGACCAGTTATGCAGGGGTGAGTAGGTCTTAAAACTGGGTTGTGTGTATACATCCGATATGACTGAAAATTGATGTACATTCACATTCATTAAATTCAGGTATGTAGGGGGAGATACATAAGGAAGTATAAAAGGAAGTGAGTATACATATAGAGGAAGTAGATAAGGGATTAGGGTTATTTATAAAGAAGTACATAAAGAACTGTGATATAAAAAGTAAATTAGGGTTGTGGGCATGACCACAGTGCCAACTATGGTAGATCTACCATTGGACTAACATACCAGCTATCTATGTAATAGAATAACATTTAGTTTGTCACTGATTGCTGCAAAATCATTGCTCTGACATAACATATTATGCTCAATTTACTATCTATTTAGTGTCTCTTAATATTTGGGTCACGGCTAGTCCTATTTATCATACAAGCTACTCATAAAATCATAGGGATACTCATGAAAGGATTTTACCCAGCCTAACATTATAAATTTGAATATTTGTAAGATGGATCTTTTTTATTCTTTCCCAGTTAAACCTTAATCAACAATTTAGTCTAAATAACAGTATAATTATAATAACAATAGTCATTATATGTGCATGGTGGACCATGTAACAATTAATTAATTAACTAAGTATAATTATTTGTATTTAACTTTCATTAAATTTTACTGTTAAACTCAAATCTCATTAGGGCTAATTAATAATAACATAAAACATAATACTGCACTCTAATGATATGAAAAACATTTATAATGTCATGCACATAGGTATTAAAAATACTTTTTATCAAAATAATAAATAACATAATCTTTAATTTAATGATTATCAGACAAACTGTATCATAAAACATTCAGTTGAATCAATAATCTACTGATAACTAGCTGTTATCTTGGGGTTTCACCTGTAGGAACTACTGCCTGTACCTAGATAAAATGTAACCTATGTTACTTGGGCTAACAGTGCTACTCAACAGTGAAGGATTTTTTAAAACGGTTCAGTATTTTCATAGCCTCTATGGTACAAACCAACCAAAACAATGCTTTTCTCTTTACTATATTACTAGTTTCTGAAAGCAGTTTCACCCACATCCTGTGGAAACCTCTGCACAAGCCCAGAAAAATAGGCTTAATCAATAAATGCTATATAAGGCTATCTTATGCTGAATCGTTCAAATTGGGCCAGTAGTTATTGAGATTTAGCGCATTTAAAGAAATAAACAAAAAACTCTTCAGCTTTATAACTTTAGTATAGACAAAGGAAGATGCATACCCAAACCACGATGCAAACGCAGCATTGTCCGGGAGCCAGACACAAATCCATTTTTGTCACATAACTTTGTCTCTTTTTCATACGTCATCATTTTCTTGAATGAATCGTAATGTACTGCATCGTCTCCCTCTCTGTGCTTCTCCATTATTTTAATTTTACTTTTGACATCACTGCTTACGAATGAGAATACTGATCCTATCAGATTGAGGAACCTGAAAGAGATGTTTTACATACAATAGGGGTCCAAATATTTTGACATAATTAATCAGATTTTATTGTTTTAAAGGCTAAATCCTTTAATTTCACCTCTTGGGCTAAGAATAATGAAGATTGCAATTTTGGAAATAAAAACCTTCTTGTTTCTTCATAAAACCATGGATGAAATGAAATAAAAGTTAAATTGTCTTCTGTGAACAGCTTGTTATTGTAACATTCTTGTAGTCCTCAGTAAGTTATGCAGATTCTCAACAAGTTATTCTCAATTAACATGAATAACACATGAATCATGGTCATGTTTCGTTATACACCATAAGAATAAGAAGGAAAATTACTGTAAATAAGTGACATTAAGATTTAACTTCCATAATATACCTATGTATTTGAAAGGACAAAATATTCTACGGTGTACCATAGACTTAATTGAAAAGTCCCGCGCTCAACTGCATAGGTGCATAACTCCAAAATGGAATTGCCTGCATTGTTTCAAGCCAAACCATTGTTCAACTTTAAACACATCTATACATTGAATAACGTAACTACAATGTACTATTTCTCGCTAATTCGCAACCAACGACCTCGTAAATGTTTTGTCCAATCTTATCTAAGCACTTAATAATTTAAAATCCATATGGAAACAATCTAAAAAATCTTACTTCACTAATTCATTGTAACCGTCTATGTAAGCTTCGATAACAACGTCGTCTTCTTCTTTGAGACTCCTCTGAAAACTCTGGTGAACATGGTGTAAATCCAACGCGTTTTCGTTAGACATTTCTCTCAAAATAATTAAAAATAATTTTAAATATCGCTAACTACTGCACAAACGACACAGCTGACAACACGAACTGTCGTTGACACTTTGCTTTGACATTAACCTGATGATAGCAATAGCAACTGGCATTCCTATTAAGGCCGTCTGTCAGATGTCAAAATAGTGTTGCGGCACGAATACGAGTTTGCATGATAAATATTAGGTATTTTTCTAAAATAGCTTTAGTACATAGGTTTTTAAAATACCTTATTTATAAGTGATATATGAAGGCGTTTTACATTTGCAAGTTTATCATTTGTTGATTAAGCAAGATACTTACGTGAGTAAAATTTACAAGTGTAAAGGCGGCCTTATAATATTGATCATGTGATTTTTTTTTCATTAATGGTAATCTTTAACTCCAGAGCTGTCAATGTCAAAAATCCTATTGGATGAAATTGACGCTGTCAAAATTCCAAGGCCTTCGCTTGTTGAGTGCGAATTATTTTCGTTTTCGTCGTCCCCATTGCGAAGATAGCAAAATAATATTTACTTTCTGTCTCACTTAGCAAAAGTGGCGACGATAATAATTAAACGATAGTGCGATTTGCGTATTATGTAATGTCAACTGGTGTATAAACATAACAATTGCATTTTGTCACGACATCGAATTATCCGGTAAGTGTTATTTTTCTACCTACACGCGAAAATATGACAAGTTTCATATTTTATTTTTAGTTACGGCGTCGAGTGGCTCTGGCTATCAAGTATTCAGGCTAATCAGTGATTGGTGTTGCTTCATTGAATGTTATTTAATTCTGTTAACATCCTTTGCATTGGTTTATTTAGCTTAGTTGGCAAAGTGCGTCTCATCTTACATTGTTTATACGGCGGGGAGTTACCTACCTCATTAGAGAAATACCTATGGTTAGGTTTTAGGTATTGTGCATTATCTCCCCCTGACTTGCGAATTTCGTATTTATAGGTGAATTTAATTCTCAATTGAATCACCAGTGACTCATAATAAAGTTTCAGTGTTTACATTCAATTGCTCAACCAATTATTTTACTATTTGGACCTGCAAGTGGTAAGTTTTCTGGCTATTATTAATCAATAAATTAAGCACAGAATTTGTTACTTCTTTCCTTCATATTTTTAATTTGGTTAAACACAATATCATAGACAATGATGCAATGCTCAGCAAAAAGTTCCTTATCAAGTAGAACAGGATGTCATTATCACCACATTTGCTTTAAAATAGAAAGTACTTTAACTATAAAGTTTTATTATTTACTGAAATTAAGTAGTTCCCAATTATGAATATACTTAATTGGATGCATTCAACCTTTCAGGAGATAGTTGTTTTATTGTTGTAAACTGCAAAACTGGCTCGATCAGCCTGTCATGTTTTTTAATTGCTACAATAAAGACACTATTTATAACTTTGAGCCCTATTGTAACTTACAGAAATAAAAATACATTACTAATTATGTAATAAACTTGATTGAGATTTTACAATGCCTTTTCAGCAGGAAATTCAGTCCTTTCTTTATTTAATTCAGCCTTTCTGAAGCTGGAACTGATTAATTTCCTTCATCATCATCAGCCTATCGCAGTCCACTGCTGGACATAAGCCTCTCCAAGTGCACGCTACTGAGATTGGTTAATTTCCTTATAATATTATTTTTCTTGTGTTTTGTATCTATGGAATCAAAAAATATATAAGACTCATGGATACTGCTAAACTGTACTTGAGTCAATATAGAGTAACGTGATGTTAAAAATTAAGTAGCAATATCATTTGAATTTACACAGCTGCAAAGTTTTGTTGTTTTATTGATTATTTGCATATTTTTTATATGCATAATACATGCTTTGCATAACAATATGCTTGTTCAGATGATTCTTGCTATTGTTATCTACCTTCACAAAGAGATAAATGAAGCGATATAGATAAGTGCTTCAGCAAACTTCAATATAATGACATTCAGCTAATAGCAGTACCACTAATAACATTCCTTTGGGAAAATTACCTGTATTTTAGAATCCAATGGTCCTATAAAAAAAAATGCAAGTCAGGTTCAGATCCATTCTATTCATTGCACGCTGTTGACATTTGCCCTGGGGTTCTGCAACTGCTAGGCATTTACTAACTTGTCCCAATGTGGCCCAACACCTGCACAGCGAAAGATCTACTCGCCGCCTCTGATAATCCTGTGTATGTGCCGAAATACTGGGCCACTGGTAGCCATCAAATCGCTAAGAAGAAGAAAGGCCACTTCTCATTTTTCCCATGAGTCAGGAGTCCTATTCATCTCAGTACCCAGGGAACCACAAGTTAAAGTCGGCCATGATTATAAGCCAAGAGAGAGAGTTATTCTTTTTCTTATTAGATTCTAGTACCACAGTAACATATTCTTAACTTTCTCTAACAAGTTAGTAGTGTTTGTTAGCACACTGCCTTGAAGTAACCCAAAAAGCTCTCAATGTCGGAAGGGCGTAACTGCCGTTATAAGAAGTCACGGTTTTTACCTGTATGACCTTGTTTTAAGGTTGCTAAGGTTGCTAATTGATAAACGTGTTCTCAGAGCTGTTATATATTTTTCAAACAGTCGTTCTCACGCGATTATTGAAACCAAAGGGCTCACGAGAACTTGTGACAGCAATTATAATTCAGTTAATTATAATAGCGCCGTCTCACTACTACCGGATGGGAAATTCACGTTGTGGTATGGACAACAGCACATCAACCTATCTCAATCTGTCAAATTTCATCAATAGATTTTCAATCTTATCACAATGGTAGAAGGTTTATGTTCGATTGGTGAAATTTGACAGATTTGGGTAGGTTGACCTGCTGGCGTTTGTACAATAGAACGCCGATTATTGAATATTCGGATAATAGACTGGTAATATATAAAAACTGTGTGTGTCTGTCATAGGTACATGGCATTAACTTAGGATGTGACTCCAAAAAGTCGCATTTTGTTATCACATCATTGACAAAATTACGCAATAAAATAAAATACGTAGGTACCTATAATTTATTTTGTACTCGAGTTAGGTACTTAATATGCTTCTAGGTCAATGAAATGCTTGAATAAATTGATAGACTACATAAATTGATACCATTGAACGTAATGTTTTTTTGCGATTGGAATGAAAACAATAACATACTTATTTATTGTTATTATGACATTTGATTATTATGTAAACATTCTAGAAGTGCTTAAATTGATGAATGATTTATGTATTTAAAATATAAACTGTGCTACGAAGTTAGAATAATAAATTCCTTCAAGCATCTTTCTTGCCAAAATTATCAAAATTGGTAGTTTTTTTTGGGTACCTACACTTTATAACTCTGGAATGCATTGTGAAATGTGTCACTTGCTAAAATAATGAGCAGCAGGTTGTTGGCCTATTGCTTAAAAATGGAACACAGACCTATTTCTTATAATTGACTCATAGTAGCCAGGTCAAACTATTCTTATGATACGAAATAACATGTACTTAGAGAAATAATTATAGTTCTCAAGCTATCCGATCTAGCTTCTGTTTTGGTAATTAGTGAAATTATTTAAGCTTCTAGCTAGACAGCACTAAAGTTACGTAAAATATCGTGATAATGAGTAGAAAAGCACATGAGGGCCATTTTGGGCCATTTGCTTTTGGCCCTATAAATGAGCTCTCGTTACCTTTTCGAAGGCCGTATCCTAATATCCGTAGGCCGTAGGACATTTATGTATCAAAACGCAGTGCTTTTTCAAGTTAACTCCTACTAGGTACTGGTGTACTCAGTCTCCATAGGAAATACCCGTATTCATTTAATTTCAAACTCCAAAACACTCGACTGTTTACCCCTAACTTCCCATTCCAGATTGATGTGATACCATGACCAGCCTTCAGAACGGGGACGAAGATTCGTTCATCATCCTCGGAGCTTCTCCAGGGTCGAGCCTGGACATGAAGTGCAATGGCATAGACCACGGAGACGTGACCCTGGATAAGGAGCAAATGGAGGAAGCTATGAAGGACTTGTCTGTGGAAGCTAATATGGCTTTTAAGGCCCATTTTAAGCTTGGGGATTGTGTGAGTTTATTTTAATATTCTTTTTTTTTAGTTCGGTTGTGTGTGTAAGGGTGTGTCTACACGGGTGTGTCTTAAGTGACAATAGCACGCGGGTGGGTACTTTCCTTTGGTACATGCGTGAGTCGCTGGACGCGCACGTTTTTAAAATGCATGTAACCTGCAAGCTTCTTGCAACGTGTAGATGCACCCTAGCAATACCTTTGTGCATTTTAAAGTCGACTTGCTTCTATCAGCGGTTCACCCGAGTCGATACAGGATATGATATTTTTTCCACTGAAATATTTTTTGAAATCGGCCCAGTGGGTTCAGAAATTCAAAAGCTTTAGCTATTGATTTAGGCCGGTATTTAGCGTTCTGATGCCCCAATTTTAAGGGTATTCTTATATACCATACCGTAGTAGACAGTTTACATGCCATATCATAGCATTTAAGCTCTACGTCTGTGACGGCAACGCTTCTGTAATTCCTTTGTTATAAGACCAGTTTACCGCGTTTCATACATGTCCGTGTTTGCCACAATTTTGCGAAAAGGAAATAAGAATAATAAGGAGCTAGTTAGACTAGACTACTAAACGCATTTACAAATACTTATAAGGGAAATACTTTCATGAAATTGTTTTATCTTTTTAATACATCAACATCCTACACACATATTGTGTTATCAAAAGATTATTAATATTTTATCTTTATCTGCGGAATCTGGCCCCTTATTGAGATATGCGGAATAATGGAACGTCATGACGTGAGTACTTGGGGAAGTACTAGGCACCACACCTTATTTACAATGCTCTATTTGAGTTTAGGAGAACCTTTGACATTTTGAATTATTTCAGTATCATATCCAGTCAAAAATCTACCCTTTGTCACATCAAAGAAATTTTAAGTTTGAGCACCACATGAAAACCTTGTTTGCCTGAAAGATTGATAGATTTGAAAATAGCTTCAGAACTATCGACCCTGGTTGAACGAGGACAGTTCTAACTAATGCAATAGCTTGCATAACAATAGGTTTTTTAACCCCAAGGCAAAAAGCTTTATTCTCCTTAATATTTGTGCCAAAGGGAAGAAATCGATGTGGTTATGACTTCCCAAGAAATCCTCAATTTCATCATAAATTTTTTGGGATGTTCGGTTATACATGTCACTTAATTAGTGACGTGAAACTGATTCACTTACTAATATGTGTTGATAAAATCGCACATCCTCGTACGCAAACATGATTCATTACGATACTAGGTATAAATAAGTTAGCCACTTGCATCTATAGAATTCTTATACATACTAGGTAGTGGTTATCCTTAGAAGCCAAATCAGAAGGGGTACCTAAACATTAAAAACACATAATTCATAGGCAAGTTTTATTGCTTATAAACTTAGCTAATTATGATAATGATAAATTTAGGCTATCATGATGATTCTAAAGGTCTGTCATACCCCTGGATGTCGAAACTTCTTCTTGTCAGCCTAGTCAGTGCAAGTTGTCGTATTCGGCTACAGCGACTGCTTACTACTAAACTCGCGCCCGTAGTTTCAGAACCCATATAACCATTTTTGCGAACATAACGTAACCGTTTCGACACTTAGTGTCGACACTGATCTATCTCGAAACATAATCTCGTCGACGTTCCGTGTTAGCGCCGTCGCTGCAACTAAAAATGGGGAAGATCTCGACACAATAAACAAGTAACATTTGGTTTCTAATTTACGTCGCTGTGCCGTAACATTGTTACCATATTTTAACCAGAGTTCGCACTAATCATTCAATCATTCATTCGTTCGATCAATTTCGTTGGCTCGTGCGTGAGTGACACGACGAAATAATACAAAATCCCAAAATGATGGTTGAAGTATGATAATGATAATGAAGTAAACAAAGTTTTAGTTTTCATTAATTAATATGGTTAATAATGCTCAAATCTTATTGGGATAAAAAGTTTACTGTGTAATTTCTTTGAATATGTTGATATTTCCAACGCGCCACCGTAATATCATGTTTTAATAATTCTGGCGAAAGAAAAACTTTTGTTAAAATAAAATAAAAATACAAAATGATGCACATCGAGTGCTCAAAAGCTTCCCTTTAAATACAATATCAAATATTTTAATCCTAATACAAATTATTTTAGCAAGATTTACTCATAAAATTGCTAAATAATGAACTATGAAAAAACATTTTTGATGTTTGTTATGAAAAATATGCTCGTCGCAACTAGTCACAAAGTTACGATAATGTGTCGACACGTGTCGACATGTTACGGTAACTTGTTACAAAATTACTAGATTTTTAAGATGGTTTCTCTTAACATTTGGTTACAGTGTTTTCCAAAGTTTTTATCAAGATGCCTTTTTGCATTGTTCTAACCAAAGAAGGCTCATCAGAATTAATATCGCTTGTACCGAGTACTTGGGTTAAAGACGAAGACGTCTTGTTTTGGCCGAGAAAAAGAAAAAACAGCGATTTGGAGCTCGAAAGTTGAAACTTTGGCACTAGGGACTATACCAATAAGCTCCTCGGTACGAAAATCCGTACTGTTTTCCTGTAAATGGCCTAGAAAAGAATAAGTTTTGAGTTCAATAAATGGGTATCCGTCAATTTGCCCTACCAACAATGCAACATCATGAAAAAAATATTATTATAATAAAAAAAACCTACATGTACTCGTACGAGTACAATATTTTGGGGCGTACTTATTTCTTTAACTCTTCTGTAAAAAGTTGAAGTCCATCGGAATTTACGTAAGGTTTTTGGTTGTTTACTCATTTTAAATTTCATTAAATGGTTGATAACGGCAGAAAACATAGACAGTTTGAGAATAACTGGCTCTCGTCATGTTTTTATATATGCAAGTTAGTGTCAAAGTGTTCTGGAACATCGACTACACCATGTTACTACCCAATTACAACACAATTGTGTCAACATTGCACACTGGTTACAAACCAAACGCAAAGTTTATAAAATGTGTGATTACCAATTAAGCTGCAAAGTATCGACACAGCGACCACACAAAGTTACTGAATCTAGTTTCCGTCACATTTTTACTGAACCGTTACAACACATAAAAGCTAATCCCTACACAGTCACGTTGTGTCGTACCTGTTACGAAACTGTTGCGACTTGTTACATCTTTATCATATCTGCGACCAAAAATGGCTGTATGGGAAAGCAGCTTTGGTTTGTGATCGAAGCCTGTTCAGGTTAAAGAGCGAAGTGTTGATGCTAGAACACATCCTGACTTTACACCAGAGACCATTTGTAGGTATTACTAACGGTAAACACTCTGGATCAAGGTCTTGGTTGAAAATTTGAAATTCTAAGTGCTTCATGTTTATTGGGAAGTGAAACAAAAGTGTTTACTTCATGTTATGAGCAAGGTTTTATAAGTTTGGCGTAAACTATTTTTGGTTTTTGCAATTTTTATAATTCTTCATTGTGCATCGTTGTTGTATACATACTTAGAATATGACTTTATCTCCTAGTGTTTTCGAAATTGTCTCTTGAATTATGCTCTCGAAAGTAGTTACTTATTGAGTAACTACTTCAGAACTTGTTTTTGATCGAGTTCACGTTTTACATAACGCTCTTAGGTACTTTAATGTTTTTTTATCGGTCAGGGTAGGCCGAAATGAAATAGCAATGACGTCTCTTCATATATAAGTACAAAAAAATAAAGATAATTTTGTTTTTCTTCACAAGCAATCTTTACCTCTTTATAGAAAGGAGGTAAAGATTGCTTGCTGTACTTAGCTTACAATGAAAAATGTTCAATTTACAAACCAGTTTAGCAAAAGTACAAACAATAATATTAGTTTAGGTTTTAAAAATCCATCAACGTCATAGACAATATTCAGCATGACTTGCAATAATAAGAAGACCCCGACATAAATATGCGTCAATAACGAAGATTAAACATTACAATCAACATAGAAAAAATAATGATACAACAGATAGTAATAAAAGTGAATCGTATGTAAGCATGATTCGCTTAATGTCAAGTCGTTGGTCTAGTAATGTGAGACAACGACCGATTGACGTGCCTTTCTAGACAAAGTTGAACCGGGATAGGTATTGGGTTTGAGCACGTAAATGTCGGTCCTGCGCCTGATCTCTCTCCGTGTCGGATTGCCGTCCCATCGGGGTATGAGAGTGAAGGAATAGTGAGTGCACCTGTGTCTGCGCAAATTCTTGTGCACTATAATATGTCCTGCGCAGTTGTCTAATCTCCTTATATGAGAACAGTCGCCGTAGCCGATAATCGGCTAGAAGGACCTCCATTGGGTTTCATCTAGGTACGCGAATTAACTGCATTGAATAGGTACTAGCTTCCGCCAGCGGTTTCACCCTATAAATTTCGCGCACCCGGATGAAAATCCTAAGTATAGCCCTTCTGGATAAATGGGCTATGTAACACTAAAATGTTTTTTCAAATCGGTCCAAAATGGTTCCCGAAATAACCGCGTCCAAAAAATAAGTTTTTTGTCTTTGCTTACGTTATAATGTTAATTGATGGTCAGAGTAGTATTTTTTTTGTCCGTTTTGCATTGATTTTTTTCTCTGATTTGTTTTGAGTAGATAAATAGAATATTACGCATATGTTTAAGTACAAAGCTGGAAAGAAAACTTAAATTTTTGGATAAATGAAGAGATTTTACGGGCGTACAGAAGAATTTGTTTAACTCAGCTGCCGTAAAGAGCCCTATATTTTTAGACTAACGGATACAAGAATGACTAAGGGGGAAAATTGCGGAAAAAATATCTATCAATTACCTTAAGCCTACTCGGTGGGAAATTGGCAATATACGTATACTATCTTTGTTATCTGCTGTCAATCAATTTGATATGTATACTATATACTATGTGTATGTACGTGCGTGATTGATAACAAGCTGATGCAACCGTGACTCATGGTAAAATAGCTATAGATGGTTCTAGTTTAGGTTTATTTAAGGGACTTTTCTATTATTTATCTGTCATAGAAATAGGACTTTCATTCTTATCTTGTTTAGATGTTTCATTTCAAGAGAGTAAGCTACACTTATCTGTGCAAATATGCACATGGTCTTTGTCAGAAGCCAGTAATACTGACGCCAGTCTAACCAAGGGGTGTCGGGTTGCCCGGGTAACTGGGTTACGGAGGTCAGATAGGGCAGTCGCTTCTTGTAAAGCACTGGTACTCAGCTGAATCCGGTTCGACTGGAAGCCGACCCCAACATAGTTGGCAAAAAGGCTCGGAGGATGATGATGCACATTGTCTTTGTATGCGTAAGCTCGGGAGCGCTCAGTTGTGGATTGGTCTAGTAGTATGCTAATGTTTATCATCATGTAAGTATGTTTATTTTGCACGAAGCTTAAAAGCACTGTAAAATCTTTGCACAAATAAGATAATGCTGTAAATATCCCGCTCGCTTTCGAGAGATTAGTCAATTTCCTCTAAACTGAGTAAGTAAATTATTTTCCTTCCTGCACCATGTACCTACCTGCAACGAGGTTTTAATAAAAACAGAATTGTTGTTAGAAGTCAACGTGAGAGCCATTTGACTGCCCGCCGGGGCTACGGGATTGTCCGAAAGAGTTACCGCGGCCCTGTACATAAAAGGCCTACGACGGAACACGATGGATTTTTTGTCAGTAAAAGTCTGACACTCCCTCACCGCTGCCAACCCACAGCGGGAGGGGTCATTTGATGATTTTTGCCATCGAAAAAAGAGCCATTTGACTCCATCAAGTATTTAATCAATCATTTAGCAGTGAAATCATTTTATAGCGGTCCTTTTCCCATTTCGAATTTGCCACACTTGGACAGGTGTAGTCTCCAAAAGAATAAAGCAGTAGTTCACTTATTTCGGTGCTTTCGGATGCAAACAAACAACAAAATATATCCTATTTTTATAATATAACTATAGTATACATGATACATACTACAAAATGTTGGATTATATAAAGCAAAAAACTAATACCCCTAACTTTCGATAACATTGTTCTTTGTTCTATCTGAACAATCTACTGTTTATTTAACTCTACACACACTGCGTCACGGGATCTTGTTAGACGGACGTATTGCTTCCAAGTACCATTTAAAGTATAGAATAAATATTTCAATATCAAATTAGTATATTATTTCTTTTAATCCCATACCTCCTATAGGTTATGGGCCCAGTGCGAAAAAGGACATTTAGTAGTGAGAACATTCAGTAGTGCGTAGTGACAGTAAAGTGCATAGTTGTAAATAAAAATAAAGTTGTGACAATGGAAAAAGTGAAAAGAAACATTAAGCCTTTTAATGGAGAAAAGTACAGTGTATGGAAATTTAGAATTCGTACACTGCTTTAAGAGTTAAACTTGCTCAGTGTTATTGACGAAGAAATTCCTGGAACGCGATCCGCTGAGTGGGAAAAGAATAATAAGGCAGCCAAAAGTATTATAGTCGAATATTTGGCGGACTCATATCTTAATTATATTAATGAAAATGGGACTGCTCAAGCAGTTTTAAACATTTTGACGCGATCTATGAAAGGAAAAGTGTAGCAACTCAATTAGCGCTGAGAAAACAATTATTGGGATTAAAATTAAAAGCCGATATACCCTTGATCAAACACTTCTCAACATTTGACGATCTGCTGACAGAATTATCAGCTGCTGGAGCTAAATTAGAGGAAACGGACAAAGTAGCTCATTTATTACTTACTCTCCCGAATACATATGATGGCGTTATCACTGCAATTGAGACACTATCTGAAGAAAATATCACTCTCGGTTTTGTAAAACTAGACTATTAGATCACGAAGTAAAATTAAAAACGAGAGTCGTGATACCAGTTTAAAGATACTCCATGTTGAAGAAAAATATAATAAAACAGATACAATCGCACAAAACAAAACTATTTGAAGAATACAACATTCAAGAAAACAAACAAACAAAAATTTGTGAAATGTCATTACTGTGGACGCAAAGGACACAAGAAACAGGATTGTTTCTATTTCAAAAGACAGACAAATATACAAAACAATGCCCCAGAAAGGACAAGACAAGTCCAAACTATTGCCCTGCAAGAGGGAACGACCTCGAATTCTTCTTTTCAGGATTTGCGTTCATGACAAGCGCATACCATTATGAAAAAGACCACTCGACAATTAAATTCCTATTAGATTCAGGAGCGTCTGATCACATCACAAATAGAGATGATCTCTTCACATCGTTTGAATGTTTAAATCCTCCTTTAAAAATTTCAGTAGCTAAAAACAATACATTTATTTCAGCAACTAAAAGGGGAAACATAAATCTTATCAGTCAAACAGGAGTGCAAGGAATACTTACAAATGTATTGTTCTGTGCCGAAGTACCATATAATTTAATATCGGTATCAAAGATGCAGCAAGCAGGATTCACCATAATATTTGATGACAAAGGCACACAAATTACAAAGGAAGGTAAAATCATCATGAAAGGTAAGACATTGAATAATCTTATAGTTCTAGAGTTTAAAATACCAGTAATAAAAGGGAATCCGCTTCCCAAGCATGTTATGTTAATGAAAATAAATATGAATTATGGCATCAACGCCTAGGACATATAAGTAAAACTAAATTCCTGCAGTTAAAATGTCATAATATGATTGATGACTTAGATGAAATAAATACCGTAACTCCAAATGATAAGTTGTGTGAAGCATGCATAAATGGGAAGCAGACTCGCCTGCCTTTTAATAAAGTTAAAGACAAAAGTTACATTAAACGCCCTCTGTTTATTGTGCATTCAGATGTTTGTGGTCCTATAACACCTCCAACAATAGATAACAGAAATTATTTTGTTTTATTTGTTGATGAATACACACATTATTGTGTGGTGTATATGTTAACTTACAAATCAGAAGTGTTTACAGCTTTTAAAGACTATGTCGCTAAAAGTGAGGCTAAATTCAATTTCAAAGTAGTAAATCTTTATAGTGATAACGGTGGTGAATACTTATCCACCGAAATGAAAAACTACTGTAGAGAAAGAGGCATAAGCTATCATTTAACAGTTCCTAGGACCCCACAGTTAAATGGTGTTGCAGAACGTATGGTTCGCACAATAACAGAAAAAGCTCGTGCTATGTTAAATGGCAGAAAGCATAAACTTAAAAATTAATAAGCCCATTATTTTATATGAAGATAATAACGGATGTATTAGCATAGCTAATAATCCAACAAGTCATAAAAGGTCCAAACACATAGATATAAAATATCATTTCTCTAGAGAACAAGTTGAGAAAAATGTAATAAAATTAAATTATATTTCCACAGGTAACCAGTTGGCAGACTTGTTGACAAAACCTTTACCAGTCGTGTCTTTTATAAGACTGAGAAAAGGATTGGGTATAGAATAAGTTTTAATTTAAGTACAATTTCATTATGAAATGGTCTGATCAGGTTTTTCTGGGTTTTCCCTGATCCTGTGCAGCAAATGTTGGACCATTATTGTACAGTTGTCCCAGACCTTACTTGGAAGTATAATATGTTACGTCGTATTTATAAGTTGGTATTCACTTTGTAATGTTGAATTGTAGACTAGATACTGTATAGTAAACTAACGAATGACTAAAAGTTAGGGATTAATTTTTGAGGGGGCGTGTTGGATTATATAAAGCAAAAAACTAATACCCCTAACTTTCGATAACATTGTTCTTTGTTCTATCTGAACAATCTACTGTTTATTTAACTCTACACACACTGCGTCACGGGATCTTGTTAGACGGACGTATTGCTTCCAAGTACCATTTAAAGTATAGAATAAATATTTCAATATCAAATTAGTATATTATTTCTTTTAATCCCATACCTCCTATACAAAAGTCATGTTACTCATGGAGGCCCGCTATACATTCCTGAGTGTCCAATTTCGAAACTTCGCAAGTACTTACCTACTGTTCTATTTGTTTAAGTTCAAAAAATGTCACTTGTATGAATCACTACTATTTATAAATTAAATGTTTTATTTTAATAATAAACTTGACATGTATTCTGTTTTCCAGTGTCCTAAGTTAAAGACTATTAGATAGATTGTGAAATCTTGCTGACATCGCATAAAGCAGGGATTTTTTGTTCCTTATCAGATTATTATCATAATAAATAATCCGTATCGGTTCTCTTAGATATTTGTAGATAAATAAATAAAATAAATAAGATGTATTTTTAACTGTACTACTAAAATTAATCCATTTAAGGGTGTGCACACATTTACGTTTAAACTACCTTTAGGTACTTACCACATGCGATTTTTTTAAATATCTTAGAAAAATTTTGCTCAGTTTTAGTGTAAACTAAACTGAATTATTTTACTTAACAAACACCTATTAATTTCCATTTAAACAAAAGCGACTATCTAAAAGACAAATTTACACAAATTTTAAATTCTTTAGACTTATATTCAGGTGGGAACATTTATTTTAAAAAATCGGATGTGTGCACACCTTTACATGGTGTAGGTAGGTCTTTAAAAAGGGACTTTACCTTCGATAATACTGTACAGAGGAAATAATCCATATGGAGTATGTTGATAGGCACTTACATTCATACTGTAATGCAGTTTGTGGGAGGTCGGCCTTAAAAGCAGGGAGCAGGGAATTTTTCTTTCATTCACTGGTTTTCCTTGTAGCTTTACACTGAAATTTCAGTGTGGGTATTTTTTCTACAATTTACCTAAAATTATTTCACGAAAATTATTACATACATACTTAGTTTTAATGATTCAGTTAGTGTAAGCGCCTTTTATCGTTCCTTTTTCAAAAAGCCAAGACAGTCTATGATTTAATAAAACCTCTTTTTAATCCTTTTTTTTTTCTTTCCAGCCATCACCAGCGAGCATGATGGTGGCCAGTACGATGATAACAGATGACAGAAGCACAGAGGAATTGCAGAAACGTTTTGGGGAACTTCTAGACGAAAACGTGATCTTAAAGGAGACTTTAAAACAAAATAATGAGTCTATGAAAGAGCAGTTTTTGCTGATCGCATCCTGTCAAGAAGATATGATGAAGACCCATGTTTTACATAAGGAGAAGTTTGACGAAACCAAGGAACTGGTTGAGAAGGTATGTTGACTTTTGTTTAAGTGAAAAGAGTTCTTATGTTATGATTGGTAAAGTTTGAAGTCCCTTGGTTGCTGGCAAATATGGTTATTTGCTAGTTTGTAGTTGAGGTTTCCTTATTTGATATTCGCGAAGATTATGGAAAGCATAAAGTATGTGAATGTGTTAATACGAGTATATCAGCTCTGCAAACACCATGACCTGTTAAGTAATATTTTGGTTTAATGTTATCATAAAAGGAAAAAAAATGCCGTTTTGAAGTTTTTCAAACATATATAAACAGGAACTTGAAAACTAGCTACTGAAATGTTGTAAGTAAGATATCTTGTTTATCGGAAATCAAACAATGGTGGTTTTTGTTTGTGATTTAAGAACCGTATTATGTATACTGAGCTATTGTGCACATGAATAACTGTGTGCCTTTAACAGTTTTCATCTTGATATTACAAAAATAATAATCGCAAATTATAATAATTATAGCAGCATCCAAATTGTGAACATCCATTATTAAAGTCGGTTAAATAACACATTAACTTTTTAACGGTATTAAAGTAAATAAATAAGTTTGTGTAGTATATAGTCGTAGCGTCTATTATAATTCGTCTAGCTTGCTAAATTGCACAGGATTTTGATCTAGGCCTGGTTAAAGATAATAAGCTAAGGGTTGGACCACATCTGGCAGCACGGAATCGCCTTTTTCCGTCGCCCTTTCTCTTTCTGTCGCTTAGAACTGCCATTTGCTAGACCGAGATAGAAAGCATAATGCGATAGCATGCGGCGGAATCCTCGAGGCGATCGGCATCATGGACAAAATGCAATGGTCGGCAGGGAGACTCCGGATCGCTAAAGCGCGCGATAGCATGCTAACGCATCCTTTCACCAGTTCACAGAATCAGATTCACCAGTTCGCAGTATGCTGCCAGATGTGGTCCAACCCCAAGACTCCAAAAGTCCAAATATATTTTAGGAAAGTGACATACCTACGCAAAATTGAAATCTTATGTACATGTTATTATAATTTTTCCCCAGCTCCGCCAAGAGAACAAAAAGCTGAAGTCAGACATAGCTCGTTTAAGCGAAGCCGAGGCGCATTCAGTGAGCAGCGAGACGGGCGAGTCGCTGCACTCGAGCAAGCCCACTGGCGCGTCCGGCCCGCCGTCCGTGATGGAGTTCGTCACGTCTCCAGACGACGACACCATTAACAAACTGACTGCGCAGCTTGAGCTTGTTGAGAAGCAGAGGAGACAGGTTTGTTACCTTTAGCTAAGGCTTCAACTAGTTGTCAGGGCTGTGGAATTTCAAAAGGCTCTAGGGGTTTGTTAACTTAGGGCGCATCTACGCGGTGCAAGTAGCTTGCGCATGTTGAGGCACATGCGCTGATTACATGCATTTTAAAAAAGTTAGAAGTAAAATTCGATGGATGCCGAATGTAAGAGCCAATTTAATAACAGTATTTGTTTTGTAACAGGTGATAGTAGATAACGAAAAGCTGACATGGCAGAAGGAGTCACTAGAGCACATAGTGGACGCCACCTCCAAGGAGAGAGACGACCTCAAAGAGAAACTTAAGAATGCTGAAGTGAGTGTTTCTTTATTACTTACTTACATTACGTATTGTACCTGCTTAGCAGCTCAAATCCCTTTTTTCGAACGCAACAATGTTAGGTAAATATTGGTTCCCCGAAGAGCTGTAACCAATACTCGTCCTCTCAGGCTTTACACTATCTGTGTATTTTTTTTTCAATGGTTCAGTAGTTGGCGTGAAAGCGCAAAAAGAGCTCTCATTTATGATATTAATTAGCGACCCACTCTTATAAGAGTATTTCCCCAATATTTAATGGATGTCATTATACATATAAACCTTCCTCTTGAAACACTCGATTTGATAAAAAACACCGCATGAATATTGCGTAGCAACAGGCACAGAAATTTACTTTTCAGTTCTATACCTAAATGTAAGTATCTGTTGCAAGATTTTTAATTTTCGAAATGTTCTTGCAGCTTCTTCTATCAACAAAGGACACAGAACATGCTACAGAATTAAATAATCTCAGGCTCACGATACAAGATTTAGAAGCACAAGTGCAGACCGCCAGTAATTTTGTAAGTTTCTTAATTTTTTTCGTACTAAGATAGATACCAAATCAGTCTTTGGATATCATAGACTTTTCGAGGGCCTGATGATGGTTGGTACACACGCAAAAGTAAAAGCGTAAATATAATATAGGGTGTTAACACTTTTATATGATCAAAATTTATTATTTTAATTTTACTTTTATTTTGTCTAGATTTACTTTTAAGTCTTCAATTGTAAAACCTAGTCTCAATTTTGCTACATAAGGGAAAGAGCAAGATAGTCCCAATACAAGTATTATTAATTACTTACTGGGGTTGTCTCATTTATAAAATTATTCTGACTGTTTTGAGACAAAAAAACATTTTTATTTATTTATTCATAAAATTAATTTTCGAGTCCCGAATCTCTTTTCCAATAAGTTTCCCATACATTAATCACTGCTAATCTACTTCCAGACCAGCATATCGTCAGAGGAAGTGACGAAACGTGACCAGTTGCTACGTCAGCTAGAAGCCAAGGTGACCTCACTGCAGAGCGAGCTCAAGACTGCACAGCTCAGGATATTGGAGCTCGAGAATGTTAAGGTAAGTTCCTAAAACTTATGTTTGCTAAGATTATTGAGGTGCATAAAGTAGTTTCATGCTACTGCGACCGCTGGTAGCCATAGATATGACTGCTAAAAAAGTAAAAAAAAAAAATAGTTTTTCATCCTTGTCTATTTAGGTGAACCATTTAGGTTCACCACCAGTTCTTGAGATGAGCGCGTCATAAACTACAAACTCTTCGGCTTTACGATATTAGTATAGATATCATCAGTTTCACTAACTTCCTATCTTTCAGTTGCTAATGCTAAAATTTTGTTAATGTTCCAGTTGGAATTCACAAAATACAAGTCTGGCGTATCGGAAGCTACCAAGATATACAAGGATCAAATACAGGACTTGCATGTCAGGCTAAAGGAAGCCTCCACTACTGTGAGTCAATAAACTTTTTTCTATGTATTATCTTTTTCTTTATTTTATATATTTATGTATATGATAATTTGTGAACTTCCATGTTTGGAATTCAGTTGGCATATCATTTCATGGAAAATGGAAATCCTTTTAAAATCTGTTGACAATCGGAATGTTTTGAGACTAATTATTTCACTTACATTACATAGTTTTTAAATTCTATGCTAAAAAATGGATGAAATAGATAAATCGTTACCACCAATATTGTTCGCAAACAAAATGTCGCAAAAATTAAAAAAAAAACTACTTATTGAGAACATCCTCTTTTTGGGAAGTTGGGTAAAAATTATAAAATGAACTCTTATAGTTCATTCACATAAGTTTAATATGATAATAATTCGTTGGTTCCAGGTGTTCCAACCGGTACGTTTCTCAATCAGTTCGGAGTCCGACTCTGGGTCGTCAGAATACTCCAGTCTGACATCAAACGTCAAGTTGTATGACAAAACGTTGAAGCATTTGGCTGAGCTGCTCAATATATTGACTCATGGGTAAGTTTATTTATTTATTTTTGCTTTTTTATTATAATATCATGTACAGAGTTCTCTGGCCAGCCTTTCCGTTGGGGTCGGCTTTTTTTTTTTAGCGACGTAAAATCATCAAATGACTCCTCCCGCTGTGGGTTAGCAGCGGTGAGGGAGTGTCAGACTCTTACTGACTAAAATCGTCGTGTTCCGTCATAGGCCTTTTATGTACCAGGGCCGCGGCATCTCTTTCGAACAACCCGCAGCCCCGGCAGGCCTTGGCCGTTGGGGCCGTTGGGGTCGGCTTCCAGTTAGACTGGAACTGGACCAAATGATTTTATGAAACATACTCTTCTTTGCCAGTCGAGTAATAAACAAAAAAAAAAACTTCAGTAACTGCGTCAAATCTGGGTTTATAGCTATGGTGATAGCATAGTTTTGGGAATAAAACATCAATATTATAAAAATAAGTGAGAAATTAATATCTATAGAAGCTTGTAGTAGGTTAGTAGAACCTGTAGAAGTTTTAGGACGTAATCCGCAATTTCAACTTACTGTTCAATATCCGATATGGTCTAGTGGCTAGGATACCTGGCTCTCACCCAGGAGGCTCGGGTTCGATTCCCGGTATCGGAATTACTTTTTGTTATTTTTCTTTGTATATTTTAATTTGTATGTGAAGACAGATAATGATGTATATGGAAAGATGTAGATGTATATTTTACATGAATAAAATGTATTTTTATTATTTTTTTAGCATGTCAGACAGTCTAGTCCAGACTTTAGGCTTGGTGGCAAGTCTTCACGACTACAAACTGGAAAGGGTGACAGCAGATCAGTTCAAAGCTGGCTTAGCTGAGGTTAAGTCACAGCTTGAGAAACAGCATAGTACTGCGTTGAATAATATGTAAGTTATTATTTTACAGAAAATTTTTGAATAATTATGTAGGAATTTAACGCCTTTTTTGAGGAGTAGCTATTGTAATTATGAATGTAAAAATAGTTCTGAATATTGTAAATATGTTTTCAGTCCATTTTTTAGATATCAAAAAGGCCTAGATATATCACAAAAAATATATTTGCTTAATTCATAGCTTCTCAGTTACTTAATTTGCTAAAATAACATGTATTAAATGATATAAGGTCTATGTTTTATGGGTAGTATCTTTGGAGATATGTTAAAGTCTATGTAATTCCATTTAACCTGCCTTATTTAAAAAAAAGTTAAACTAAAACCAACCTTAAACCTTTCACATAAAGTCTATAACCTCTTTTCCAGAGGCCAAGTCCGTGGCAGCCTATCAATCTTCGAAGGCATTTTCAAGGACTACAGCGAAGTCCTAAAGAAGTCGGTGTCGAAGCCCCGGGTGGAGCGCGGCGGTAACGTGGAGGCGCTGACCGCAGCCCTGGTCGCCCGGGGGCAGGAGCTCGCAGCCCTGCAGGCCGAGGTGCACAGGCTCAAGGGGGAAAAGGATGATACGGAATTGTTGAAGGCCCAGATGGATCTGTATAAGTGAGTTTTTTTTCGTTTTGTTGAGTTTTGAAAAGGAGGTTTTTAAGTCTATATTTCCTATGTCTAATTATCGACTCGACGACTATATTTTTAAGCGACTTCAAAAGAATGTTAAATGTATTTTTTTGTTAAAGTATAAGGTAGTAATTTTAATGTTTCTTCTAAAGATCCCTTGGCTTGAATCTGCAAGGGCTTTTATAGCAACTATAGGATTTATAGGATCTACACGGTGCATATAGCGAGAGCAAGTTAACATGCGCAAGTGACAAGAGCACGCGGGTGAGTATCTTGCTTTGGTACATGCATGGGTTGCTGGACCCGCACGTTTTTAAAATGCCTCAACCTGCGCATGTGCCTCAACATGCACAAGCTACTTGTACCTTGTAGATACACGTTTACAAAAAGCTATTGCTAATAATTTTTAATTATATCAGGAGTGACTTCGAAGCGGAGCGCGAATCTCGCGAGAAGATGGCGTCCGAGAAAGAGACCATCATGACAGATCTCAGAACCACGAAGAAACGGAATCAGGAATTAACTCAACAGGTAAATAACCATTATCAGTGGCGGCTGGTGGGTTATCGAACTGGTGGTGCACATGACTAAAATCTTAAAATTCCTCAAAACAACAATTGATATAAAATATGTTTATTTTTAAATTTTTGTTATTTTCTTTAATATAATCAATGTTTATACTCATTTCAACTGATACTTAACACAGTACAGAATAAAAAAGTTCAATTATAACAAAAGTTCAATTATAGAATCAAAACAATTACGAAAATAGTTATCAATAATTAACGCGTCGCACATGCAAAGTTGTCAATCAATCATGGCTGCCGTCGCCTCGCGCCCATGCCGGCCGGCCCAATTCGTCATAGATCGGGTGCTCTCGGTAATCTTCGGTACGTGCGTGCGGCGCTCGGGAACAGACTCATTACTCGGTACATTTCTATGAACTATTTTTTGTTTCACGCGTGAGGCGTATTCATTCGTATCTCATACAAGATGTATTAGCAGTCCTCGTGCGCTCGTCGGAGCGCACGATATTAGTTTAGTAAAGCGCTCCAACTTTTTGACCATAATTGGAAATTTAATTTTTTATACGTTTTTGTATAATAAATGTATGTAAAATAAATATTGAAATGGTAATTTAAAAATAAAGATAAAGTAAAATGTTGTAATTGTTAAATCTTTTGAATTGGTGGTTCAGCGCACGAGTGCACTTAAGGTACAGCCGCCACTGACCATTATACAAAGTGTGTCATAGCTAATCACATTAAATTAAATACTCTAATATAGGTTAATTGATGTTAATTAACACAAAGATAAAATAAAAATACGCAAAAATAAAAATGAGACTTTTCGAACAAAATAAGTACAATAAAAATGTGCTACAATTACAGCACCATATAAGAGTCAGTCATTACAAACAGCGGAAATTCTCCCTCGAATACTGACTTTTATCTCTGCTTTTCACATGATCTTCTAAATTATGAGAACAGAAAATGACTCCTTGTGGTTAAACCACTGAATGGATTAGGTTATTTTTTTACAATTCGCCACGTCTAATATAAATCATTTCATCAAGTAGGTACAGTGCCATGGTTCTGTTGAAGATATTCTTTTAACCACTACAATATCAGTGTGTTATATGTTTTTTATCATCCCACAGCTAGAAGAAGTCCGCAACATAAACCCGGGGCTATACCGCACGGTGACGTCACGCGGCGCCCGCCCCGCGTCCGCCGCCCGCGCCGCGCCCGCAGAGCCCGCGCGGACGCCCGCAAGGACTGCGCCGACGCAACCTACTGGGAACATGGTACGTAGTTGCTTTATTTTGATTAATTTATCTTTCAGGATTTCGGAAATATTGCTGTTACGATAGAGTTTGAAACTGATAAAAGTATGTGTTACTGTATGTTACAATAAATGTAAAGGCTGAATGTAATTCTTAAAGGTGTCTTAAATGTAATTGTCAAATGTGACAAATGGCATTTCGTAAAAAAAATGTGTGTTCCGAAATATAACTCAGTACACTGGCTAGTGTTCATGACGTCATACTCCACGTCATTTTGAGCCAGCAGCGCAGATCATAACTTTTGTACTAGCGAGACAAGTGTGAATTATTTTGAATTATATTTCAAAACACACTCACATAGTTTCACATCAAACAGAAAAATATATACTGTGTTCTAAACTCAAAATTATAAAAAAAAGGTTCGCAAAAAGAAGAAATTATCAAATGAGGTCGACAAACAAGAAGAAGGTGCTACCAAGGAGGCCACACCGCCGCCGCTGCGCTTCGACTGCCCAGTGTGCGACAAGCCTTTCAAAACCATCATACTGTTGCAACAACATGTAGACCACTGTTTACCTTGATTTCAGTCTAGTTAAATAGTTAATTTATTTATTACTTCTTATTGTATATTTATTGTCTTTTTTTTATTACAAAGTCAGAGTTAGATAAATCTGTATGCCAGAAAGAGTCTCTTAAGTTCGGCGTTCAAATTCTGGTTTCGCAAAAGTTCCATTTAGATCAATCTTATATTAATGTTTGCTGTAATATTTTCTGTATCATATTTCTGGCTTTTTTGAGTGCTAAAATTGGCAAAACTACGAACATTTATATATTTAAGTAATAATTTGTATTCTGCAATTTCTTTAAAGTCGCAGTTCTATTTAAACTTTCCACTACATACCACAAAATAAGTAAGCTTAAAAGTTGTGTAAGTAAACTTAAAAGAAATATTTTAATCGAATCTAAGCATTTGAATTATTCTTAATATGGTGAATAAGGTAACCTGTTTAACCTACATAACACACCTGGCCTGGGACACTAAGGCCGTAAATTCTGTCGACCATTATCGTTTTGGAGTCATAATCATTATTATCGAAATATCTTTTTTTTCAGACAAATTACATAGGGTTATTTTGCCGTAGACATACTTACCGCTTTCTTTAGAGTGCCCAAAACAAAACACGACATAAATCATAATAGAATGCCACAATTTTCGTTATATTTTTTTAATACTGAGAATGGTCAAATAGTCAACTAAAAAAGGACAATCCCTTGAAAACTACTGGGTATAACAGGTTCCCCTATCCTTTATTTATGATTTGATTTAAAGATTTTCAAACGTAGGTAGCAAATAATCTATACATATAATAAAATGATAGGAAAGTCAAAACTGTACATTGAATATTTTTTTAAAAGAATACTTGGGCGGTGATCCATGATCGATTCTGAACCCAAATATGTAGTTTTTAGAATTTTTGTCTGTATGTCTGTTTATCTGTTTGTCTGTATGTTTGTCCCGGATAATCTCAAAAAATACTGCATGGATTTAAATCAAATTTTGCATAACTATTATCTGGAGGCCGGTTCAACACATAGGCTATATATTATCACGCTATCACCCACAGGGGTTGAGCAATGAACGATTAAATAAACGAAATTGGAAATTCTATATTGCCCACGCAGACGAAGTCGCGGGCAACAGCTAGTATTATATAATAAGATTTATTTATTAACACTAAACTATTTTCAGTTACCAGTTCTTCTGTGTTTTATTAATGCATTTTTATAATTAAAGAAACCAATGTCGCAATTAGTCAATATGTAAATAAATATGGTCAATATTTTGCCGCCATTTTTCGGCCATATTGTCAAATTAACTAACCATAGTGCATTTATTTTTATTACTGTCACAATTTTTGTAATAGATGAAATTATACATATTTCCTACTATATGTTATTATATATTTTTTACATTAAATCTATAAAATAGTCTACTTTTCTGCAATTAGGTGAGCCAGTGTGTATGTGTGTTGTGTTTTTGAACTAGATAAATAATTAATAAAGTTAATATAATAATTCTTCTGTCAAAATTAGCACGATTGTTTATTTAGTGTTATTCTAACCTTTGCTGTTTGTGAGTTTTGAATTAACCTAATTTTTCTTAAGCATTTCAGTGATATATGTATCGATAAAGCTTCAATATCGTTTTTTGTCGTTGCTCCTGTACCGATTTAGGAATTATTATTATGTAAATTAATATATCTAACTAATAAACATAACTTATTGTTATATATTCCTGTTATAAGCATGTGTGTTTAAACTTGCCTTGAAAATGCACGGATGTGTTTCCAAAACATATTTTTTGTATGTAATATAATTTCTAACATATTCTTTTTTGTATTTTCAGGTGTTCACGTGTCCAAAATGCATGAGGTTTTCATGTGACCAGTACAAAATAATGGAAGATCACTTTGATTTCTGCCTCGACGACTTTTAATTACGGTATAGTAATATACAGTCTATTTGGGTGTACTATGCCAAATCGAATGACAAATAATCGAATATCAATTGATCGACCACTATAAATCGAAATTCTAAATACTCGAACATTCATAATATCGAATGGTTATTAAATCGAACATTCAATACATCGCGCAGTCAATACATCGAGTGTTCAAAATATCGAATGTTCGTTTGATCGAGCGTTAAATACATCGCATATTCATCCTATTGAAAAATCTATATTTTTTATGAATACAAGAAAAACACAAAATTTATGAATATATTCGATTATATATGTTCGATTTATAGTGGTCGATCAATTGATATTCCATTATTTGTCATTCGATTTGGCATAGTACACCCGTCTATTTTAATGAAGTATGACATCTGTTGGCCTAGTTCAATGTGAATACACCAATTAGATAAAATAATGTATGTGATATAAATGTCGGTCCTTCTGTACGAATTTGCTTTGACGTAGTCAATACATATATGTATCTTAAAGAACTATTCATGTCACAACCCTCCGATTCATAAGCAAAGATAAACGACAAATACAAAGTCGATTTTTAATTATGAAAATTAAATCAATTCTGAGAGGTGCCATTTAAAAGCTAGTTTGGTTCACAAAATCCATGTTCGACTTTAGTGAAAGCTTTTAGTTGCAAATTGAATGTAAATAAATCAATATTGTGTATATAATAAAAAATATTACTATAGTAGTATTTTTGCACAAACTATTCCATACAAAATTACGAATTCCTTAAGTTTGTGGAGCTATGGTATCAGACAACACGTCACTATGTTCATATTTTCATAAACGTCTTCCGGTAACGGTATTACCGTACTTATATGTTTCTATATGAAAAAAAATATTTTGTTAGAAAAATGCCGCCCATGTTCTGTCCGTAATATCGTAGTATTTGGGTCACTCATGGCTTATGAATTTACAAAGCGTTATTTGTAACAGCTTAAATATATAATTTGCTAAAATATTCTTTATATTTTTCATTGTAAATCTATTTTTTTTGCAATACATGGAATGCCCAATTTCCCAAAATATTCCGTCTAAACTGGCAAAATGTATTTAGTTTTAGGTTCGTAAAATTGGGATGGTGTATATAGAGCTTATTGAAGGAGTGCCTGTTTTCTGTCAAGGCAAAATTAATACTAACATTTTATGAAGTTATCCAAAAAGCAGAACCGCGATAATTATGTACAACCAACGTGAATTTAGTTCTTCTGATTTTTAAATGGCGAACTATAGATCCAACTATATATTTGCTTGCCCAAAAGATTTCAGCTGCGCAAAATTTTGCGCATTTTGCGCAAAAATAACTTTCAAGGTTCTTACTTGACTCCAATGTGCAATTGGGATAACTTATTAGAATGTTAGTGCAAATTAATGTGTGATTGTTATGAGACTGGATTATATTTATTTAGGAAATTCCAAATTTATATTTGAGTAATTATATTCGCAATTGTTAGAAACATTCAAATTATTTTTTAGACTAATTAGCTTAGCGTACATTCCTTGAATTTTAGACAACGTGCAACGTTTGGTAATTATGGTGTTTTTATGTTAATAATATAATAAATTAAATGCTTAATGCGCAACGTTACTTTTATATGTAAAATGTACTGTATATAAAACTTGTTGCAGATTATGTAGGTGATAAAATGCCATTTAGGACCTTATGCGAGACCTCGGGTTTTACGTACCTTAGAGCCTTGTATCTCTGGTCATGTTTAAATGATGTCCCGTAGAATATGAGTATGGTTCTGTCAACTCATAAGGTTATGGCACACATGACGGGCACGGCACGGCGCTGCTATAGCAAGGCTCGTGTTCGGTAGCTGCATCACCCTGTCATTAATGTTTTATAAAGTTACGTTTTAAATGCTAGCTGCCGACTGCAATCTGGCATCGACAGCGATTGCAACTTCATGCAGTCGCGGCATGTGCGGTCGACAGCTAGATTTCAAAACGTACCTTCAGAGATACGATTTAAGACTTCAATTCAAATGACATGATAATCGCTAGGTTGGAGCTTCGTCCTGCCGTGCCGTGTATGTAACGTATATTTTTATATCTCTACGTATTTCACTAGTCTTCCTTGAGATTAGCCGAATTTCGGTTAGAAGAATATTTTTTTTTGTCAAATCTGCAACGGGATTTTGTTCACCGCATCTTGCGATATTTTTAATGACGTATCTACGTACATGTTTTCTATTGAAAAGATTGGGGCTATATAAGACGGTTATAGCTACTCGTTCAATATCTTTGGGCCATTCATTAGGCAGAGTAAGATATCGCGTACAGCATTGAATTTTTTGAGGTCTGGTGACTTGGCATAACTCAGACTTATCTTATAGCTTTACATAATTTGAGTTTGTTGGGCAAGGTTCGACAGCGCACCTCAATATTTAAGAAAAAAAAACAAGCATCATTCGGAAATACAAAGTTACAAGAAAACTGACCTATTAATTTTCGTCATCATTTTTTTATGAACGCCAGCCCGTTAACGGTCGTCTTTTTTTCTTAAACCAACTTAAATAGCCCCATTCACAAACATAATATAAATCTAGCGTGCTAATGTTGCCATTAACATAAAATGAACTTTATTTAGTTATCTGTAATTAATTCAATAATGTAAGGAATTGAATAATAATGTAATTATGTATACTTATGTACTGTGATCCCCTGAACTGCGTTGTCATATCTGATGTCAAAGATTTATTACGTTAAATATATGAATTAGGATTTTATTCTTGTATTATTATTATTTTAATCATTTGAACGAAACTATCTCTCGAAGAGAGCTATATTTCTATAGCTTTTGAGTTCAAAATCGAATGGCATTCCTACTTAAAAGATTATCTTGCAAAAAATCATTCATACTCTTCAGAGGATGGATAGGGATAAAAAAATACATGTATGATTTTCAAATCAAATATATTTCATGGAACCCGTAGCGTTTCTTAGCTGTTTTTATAAAATTTATACAATTATTTATAATAATTTACTAATTCATTTTTACAAACGCGTCCTATACATTGTTTATATACCATTAGCTAATTTTTTTAAACCTAGTGTCTTGCTGACAATAATTGGCACCATTTTATCTATGTCACAGGACAGACTGTTTTGTGTCGAAACGATGACGTCACTGTGTCGATATTCATTACAAAGTATGTCTATGAAACATAAGAAACGCTAATAAACTAATAAAAGATGAGATTCGAACACAGACAAGAGTTACAGCGGAATTTACAAAAAGAAAACTTTTAAATAAGTATTAACCGCAACTTAAAGATAATAAAAAAATCAGGAATATAATATGAGTAGTTAAATATTTTTTCACACTGGTACACTCTATCGCTGCACGAAAAAGTTTCTATTCATACTTATTATTAAAAAAATATAAATAAAAAGTAACAATAGGTAATAAATAGGTCGGAAGTATATAAAAATAAATCTTTTTTTAAATACTTACTAACTAATGAAATTAACTAATAAAAATAATCATAAAACTCGCTCGGCTATCAAACGAAGAGGGCATAATTTCGGTAGAATTTGTGAATAGTCAAGTTTTCATTTGTGCAAGTAGACTTACTTATCTTACTTACTTACATTTACTTGCACCAATGAGAACCTTAAGGCCCAGTTTCACTAACCAAGGTAACCTGACATATGAAAATATTTTTTATTCTATTACATTAAAATTGGAAAGTTTTAGCATTTATCAGTTAGTGAAACTGGTCCTTTTGCATGAACATGAATAATAAATAAATAAATAAACGCGAATGACAACTAAAACAATAAACTCCCTGAGTTTTGTAGAGATAAACCTAAGTGATGTATAAGCCACATGCGTGATTTACGTACAAACTAACTAGCAACAGATTGTGAATACTAAGTTTTAATTAAACTAAAATCAAAGTTTCTTGGTAATTAAGTTCAAATTCGTATAGCAAAGAAGTATATTGGTTCAGAACCTACCTAACATTATAAAATCAAATACTATCTTGTAAAATCTATTGTAAGGCTTTTTAAAATATAATTCAAAAATTAATACAAAAATGTGATAAAATGAATTGTAGACTTGAAAAAGCGTAAGTATTCGTTTTTTTAAATACTGTGATTGGAATGCGTCGCTAATCAGCTGTCGCTTTGAGACGTTCGAGTGGGAGCCGGGCAGCTGCCGGGCGAAGCTGATCGGAAGCGGGGTAAGCAACCAGCTGCCTCCAGACACCCAGTCGCCATCTCAAAACGACACCTAGACATTAAAATCGTTAATCTCAGTCGGATCTCACGAGACAGGACAGATGACCAGCATCGACACCAAAGGCTGCCTCAAATTTTCGAATTTCAATACTAGGAGGTGATACAATGTACTTTACACTTCCCTAAGTAAGAAGCTTACAACATTTAATAACATATAAACCATAAAATAGATAATAAATGTCCTTAGTTTACTTAATACAAATTACAATAACATTACATTTAGTTGCGAACATAAAACTATTTACGTCGCTTAAGGACTAGAATATGTTGAGGAAGAAAGCAGATGTCCAACTGGAACATTGTCTATGGTCTGCTTTATGGCAAAGCGGTCGTTGCGTGAACCTTTGCGTTGGAAGTTGGTACTGCGTAGTTATTACACGGTTAGATGCGTCGGAACTTTTTGGTCGCGATTGTAGATTAGCGTTTACCGACGAAGTCGATCATCTGATCAATTTGTTCCTTTTCGTCGTAGAGGTACAAAGACTCCATGCATCCCTTGAAATAGGGCGATGTGAAGCATTTCTCCCTGGAACACAGAAATATCTTATTAGTTTCAGGAATAATTGTTAGGCACGTAGAAGAAGAGGCAGGCGATAGAAGACAGAATAATTTAAAAATATAAATCAAATATAATTAACTGAATAAAAATATTACGGTGCAAGGCAAGATAGACTGATAAAAAAATATTTGGGTACAAAGTTTAACGCCAATTCAGGTTTATGCAAATCAGATCAATTAATAGCAAGGCAAGTCAAGATTATAAATTAATTTCAATGTAAAAAACTCCTACAAGACAGTTAACATTATATCAGGCTACGTTTTAAATAATGCAATTTTTTACATTCAAAAATTAGCCATTAGCATTTTAAGTACATATTTTATATGCAATCATTAGTCTGTGCTTGATTAGCCTAAAATAATGTTATCTGTTTACACTAATTTTGAAGAGGTAAAAAGTAAGAAATTTTATAATAGTGCTTATAGTCAGAAAATTGTATAAAAGTGCTGAAAAGAAGGCGTGAAGGCATGCTGTTAATTCTGCACAAAATAGAAGATAAACTTGCTGTGAAAAGAAGAATTAGATATGTTACCTGTATTTCATACTTACGATCCTTGGGTTAATATTTTTATTGTAGGCATAAGATATTTATTTTAAAGGTGAAACTGGTTATAAGTGCAAGCCTACTGCGTAGCAGTGTTAAAGTTTTATATAACATAGTGCAGTAAATACGTGAATATAGCGTGCTGTTAATACCCCAAAGCTGAAGGAATGCTTAACGCATTAGAAAGAGTTAGATATAGGAAATATAAATTTGTAAGAAGGAGAGGCAAAATAAATTCGGTTGGTACCTAATTCCCAGCCGGGGGGACGGCCCCGTGTAATATTCTTATATATTCCTTGAACTGTTCTAACTGGTCAGTTTCTTGTAGCACCTCCACGCAGCCTTTGAAGTAATCTGTCGTGAAACAGTCTTTCCTGTGCCCCAACAAGGAATAATGCACTTTATTACATGGTCATTGAGGTTGGAATTGTATGGTCATTTTGAATTGCGAATTAGTTTCGTTTTTTTTGGTTGGCAGCACTGTGATATGATGCTCCATAAAAAATATATCTGTTTTTGGATAGCAATGTGACTAATGTTTTTAATTATCACAATTATATTCTAACGAGAGTAAAAACCATTATAACGTCACGGAACTAATTCAAAATCCCAAACCAACTCATACAAATTCCCGCCAATTCACAACACAAAAAAAAACTGAAAAACGTCACATTTCAAAACTAGAATGCCAATCAAAACGCAACGAACCTGCATAGAGTGTAGAGTTGTGGTTCTCTAAAGAGGTTGTAGCAGTCGTCACAGATCCTATCGAGGCGGGCAAAGATGGCCGCGTCGTAGACTCCTTTGCACTCGAGGGTGAAGAAGGAGCGCCTCGCGACGTGGTGCGACGACGAGGGCGGCGCCGCCGCGCCCAGGGCCACCGCCACCAGTGCCGCGCACGCCAACTGAATCGAACTTAGATGCATCTGGAAACAACAAATATAAGGACTTTTAGAATAATTCAGCTTTTGGAAGGAAGGAGTAAATAAATATTTCTAACACTCGGTTTTGACCGCTATTAGAGTGTGAATAACAGCGGATGACATGCTTTTATATGCATATAAAATTAAATTTTTCCCCAAAACTCAGTGTAGGCATGAAGTAGGTCATATTTATTTCAGGCATGTGTTTGTAAATTAAACACGTATCCGTAGGGATGTGATAGTTACTGATTGCTACAGACTGGTCAAGTTATTCACACCAGGAAGCTAAGAAGGTATACATAAACGAGTCTGAACCTACATACATTTTACAGTTATTATAATCCCACCCAAAACAATAATGTGAAAGACTGCCAAGTTCGATAATATGGGAATGCTTCGCCTATAAAAGAAGTGAGATCTGAATAAGTACCAAGTTCCATAGTTACATATACCTCAGTTCAAAATAGTTACTTTTTAATGATGCTACTTGGCAAGTTTTCACACATCTTGTTATAAACCTACTAAACGCAATGAATCAAGTATTTAATTTTCTATTAAAACTTGCCAAGTAACATCATTAAAAAGTAACTATTTTGAACTGAGGTATATGTAACTATGGAACTTGGTACTTATTCAGATCTCACTTCTTTTATAGGCGAAGCATTCCCATATTATCGAACTTGGCAGTCTTTCACATTATTGTTTTGGGTGGGATTTCATGTATTTTTGTAGGGTTGTTTATTTTATTTTTTTCTTATGATGAAGTTACTTAAAGAAATGTCTCATTTATACTATCTTTCAGATTTTTGAATATGCACTATGCTTCTTACAAAGAAATGCAATAGATTAACTAAATGGATTAGATTTACCAACCAACTGACTGACATGACATGTTATCATATATTATGTTCGTGAATCAAACTTACACATTCGTTATTTTCGAAAGTGATTCACACTTGGCCGTTTTCAGATCAGATTTTTACTTTACTTTGACTTAATACAAACCTTTAACGAATTTCAGATCGGTACGACCATTCGAAGATATATTATATAAATATAGATAAATTTATTTCGTTTTAGTTCCTTAGGGGTATAAAATTACACCGGGTATAAAACACCTTCATTATTTTGAAACCGACTCACACTTGGCCATTTTCAGATTTTTCCCTTTACCTTGACATAAAGACCTACCTCCATGCCAAATTTCAAGTCAATACGACCATTGGAAGTGGTCTAGGTTTTTGATGAGTGAGTCAGTCAGTCAATCAGTCAGTCAGTCAGTGAGTGTATAGTAAAAATAGCGATTTTCTGACGTCAATATCTCAAGACCTACAATAGGTATATTAATGAAATTTTGTATTTTAGATAAGTGAGGGGGTCTCAACAGATACTAGAAATTTGGTATGCGTAAATAAAATAGATTTTGTGTTATAGGGGGGTCGAATTTGGCCCGAAATGGTTCGTGTAATATAACCCACGGCCGGTGTGTCGCTTTTTTTGCTCGAACTTGGCGGACACACTGCCGTGTGTCTAGATAAGTACTTTAACATTATCAATAAGTAAAAGGCCGTTATTTAGTAACGGCGAGGAGGATCAAAGGAGCGGCGTTGGCGCAATATTACCGCGGAGACTGCGTCTGCGCCGGTTGTCACGAGGTTAAGGGAAATACGCCTTACCTTAGGCATTTAATAATGTGGGAGAAATTCCCATGTTTTTAAAATGGATTTTTATGATTCAACAGGGAAGAGACTGCTCAAAATCAATGTGCATGTAACGGTAACCGTTAGTTCACGGGTATGGTTTTTCCATCATGGAATTACAGTATAAAGTATGTACCTAAGGACCAAAATTTGTATTTTTGCGTCCTACTAAACTGCAGTTTTAAACTCCGCCTTAAACGATACCTATCGATAGATTAAAGCGCAAAGTGAACGGGCGATTATCTCAAAGTGGACCCGGTAAGTAGGTACAGCACGCCCAGTATAAAATTAGCTGGCTGAAATAGGAAACTAAAATTAGACTATGGTTGTCTTTCTTATTATAGGCATAGAGGTACCTAGGCTATAAACGTGTATATATTCATCCTAACTGCTTTTCTGATTAAATGGTCGTTTAATATTGAATTTATAATATTTTATAGTCATTTCACTGCAATGAAAAACCTGTCATATGACCGGTAATGATATCTCGATTATTCTCGATGTTAACAATCTGGATGTTTGATTAATCGATTTATTTTATCGGAATTGTGGAATCTACGTGACTAGTGTGATAGTGATCAATCAAATTGTGAGACAATGAAGGATTTAAACAGGCCGTAGGTGCTTATAGTCTTCAATATTTGTATGAATAAAAACCATTGTAGATTAAATATTAGTAATAGATACCGTGACACAGGAAATTATCACAACTTACAACATATTCCACGCTCCTTTCCCTTGCTTTCCAATCAACACGGATATTAAGAACTTGTGCAATTTCTATATCGAACATTTACGATATCTCATATTTATTGATATAAGCTGCTATATGAAGTTAGTCAACCGGATTCGAAATAAGCTTAGAATCGATTACATCTCGATTCTCGTTATAACTCATTAAAATTTTTAATTCGATTATTCATTTGTGTTCTTATTTGATATTTCTCGGAATTTTTAAGTTCTTAATTATTTTAATAACGATTGGGTGTAAGAACGTGTGCAATCTTAGAAAAACCGCGGCTGTCAACTACTCGATACCGTATATATCGTCTTATCTTTTGGGAAAGCCACATTTTAGTGAATGGAGACTTGAAATTGTTTCATTGGAGGCCTACTTTATCATGATTCACGTCATTGCGTGAGGTGATTGTCCTAAACTATGCTAATGATGGTTATGACCTTATTTTTTGTGATTTATGTGCGAAAGTATAAACCTTAATGCTTGCAGGTCATTTTAGCAAAAAGTGAAAATGATTTTACTTTCTTAGGTCATGTAATTTAAATACAATTTGATGGCTATGTAATGAAGATATTTGGCACAAACAGCTTATCGGGGAACCTAGTAAAGCAACGAAAGTTTAACAAAATATCCCATTGTTTTATTTCAATAAAAGTCGAAACTTGTCACTACTTAACCCTCCGCCGCGAACGCACTTAAATAAAGTGTTGCCCCTCTCAATAAACAAACATAATATATACGTAACGTTTCCTGATTGGGCCAAGTGGACCGGTTCTTACTTCGGTATCAGTATAAAGTGAGCCGACAGTCCACCAAAAAGTTTTTAACAGAAGTTTTATCATAAGATTGGGGCATACTGTCTTTTAAAACAAAAACGCATCGAGATGGGACAGTTTACTTTAAAATGCAACTGGCTAATGTGTTGTTTATTTCAGTTGCTGTGTTATTCTATATTTTATTGCGTCGGCGATTAAGTGGGCCTTTTGTTTTGTACCTTTTGGTGTATCGAGGACGGCAGTCGGCATCGCTTTAACGTTTTAGTAACGAGGGACGCCCCAGGCAATGGTGATTCATGGACGATTTTATGAAGTTATTATGCCATGGTGGGCTCGTTTAATGGTGGCCCCGTGGTTGGCAGTTGTCAACGTATTGTATACTTGCGTGATAAGGTACTCGGGTATATTGTACTTGTATTTTTAGAATTTAGAATTCTTTTAGAATTTAGTTTTGAAAATGAATTATCTTTTAGTCATGTTACAGTTGACATACAAAATCTTAATTGTCCTTCGCTACTTTTGAAACCAATCTTAAACTCTCACATTTTTAAGAATGAACCGTTCCTCAAAAAATAATAAAGATTCAATACAGTGAAGATAAAAATCTTGCAACTCAACACGGACGCGCATTGTGCAACATGCATTCAACTTTCTCAGTAAAACAATATCTACAGTTAATACAATCAAGTGAAATTATGCTCCGAATATAATGAATGAAGATACACTTTAAAAAAGGTCTTTCGTCACTTAATCTAAACTATGTGCCATCATTAGCAGGGTTAAAATCCATTTTCTTTTTGAGTGCCTAAAAAAGGAAAAAGTCATCACAATATAAAAAAATCTGAAACGTGTCTATGCAAGTATTATTTATAAAAAAAATCAGAACCTACGATATTGACAGGAAAAAAATATCTTTAGTCTATAGTTAGTCGACCAAAAAGCATAGATATAATATTACTAAACAAGATTGCGCACGCTCAAAATATATATTTACGAAAATGAACTCTATACTAACGCAATAAGGTACTAAATTGGTTGCATAATACACAGAGGCAAATCCGAGCCGAGAGGGATAGTTCGAACGGAGGCTGTTTGTCTCTTTCTAACACCTTGCCAGCATAAAAAAATGTTGTGATCAAAAGTTTTGTCTTCCCAAAAAACAATTGAATCACTTATATTTTTATCTTATTTTAACAATTGTAAGTCAACAAATTAATAACAATCGCATTAATTTATTTGTATTTATTATTAAAACATAAACAACATAAATTTTTATTTTGCTTTTTTTTATTTTCTAGCGGTAACCCTGAACATTCTTGGCGCGTAATCAGCATTTAAAATTTTGTTTATATTTTTTTGTATTAAATCAATTTAAACTATTAAAATGGTGAAAAGTGTTGCGTTTCTACTTGCAAAAGTGAATCCTATGGCGGTTGCAATATATCGTTCCACAGGTTAGCTAATAATAACATTTTCGTAAACCAAACAACTAGGGTGCCCATAAATTCTTGTAACGAATCAAAATATGGGTGATGGATTTTAAAACTGTTGTACTATTGTTATAGCTTCCCAAAAAATGAAGAAAGGCGACATAAATGGCTCAGCAGTCTATATATGAAGTAGAAATACAAAAAAAAAACAGTCTTCACTTCGAATCTCCCTGCTTTTATACTGCTAATTTCCGCTAATTATTAAAAGCCTTTATTGCCTTTAAGCCTGTATCTTAAGGTCACAAACTGCGTAAGTTAAAACTTCAATACTAATCTGTGTTTAATATTCTTAGCAAATTCGGATTTGTCTCACATAGCTTAATCTCATAGTCACCCTATTAGAAAGGGACAGACAGCCTCCGTACTAACTGTTTCACTCGGCTCGTTTTTTGGGTTTATATGCGCAGTCCTGTTTACTAATATTATGTCTATGCCAAAAAGTGTAACTAAACGAGGCCTCTAAGACCTAACTAGCGGTAGGTGAATGTAGGCTGAACAGACTAAGAATTAAACATGAGAGCATTAACGAACTAGTTATAACCAGATTGTTGGTCTGCTATGCGTAAGCGCAACTGTCCAGCAACATGTTGAGAACATACGCTTACCGATTTTATGTAGTTAATTTTGTATAATAATGTTAAAAGAAAGGAGCTTTGCAGTTAAAGTTTTTTTTCCTCAAAAGTACGGATAGACATTTGATGAAAACACTAGATTTGATTAAGATATTTGAATAATAATTATTATGCTTATTAGCATGAAAATATCAAATATTAAAAGCCTAGAATTTAACTTTTTTTTTATAAATTACTTAAATGATCTACCTATCTACATTTAAGTGCTAATCGCGCAAGCCGATTACCATCGACAACAGATGCCATTCAAAAGGAATTTAACCTGCACTACATATTCATTAAGAGGCCTATTTCATTGAAAACTTAACTTTCTTCTGGCATATGATTAGGTGCGTTTCACACATATCTTAACGAGGACATTAATAATGTAACAGTCGGTGCAGACTGTCGTTTGTTACGCAAGTGTGTGCCAGAACTAGTATGTTTATTGACTGGGAAAACAATTGCCAGATACTTGATAGATTTATCTTTTTACTGTATAATGTTGATACTTCTTCTGCCATGTTAATTGTGACCATATATTTTTACACATACAGAAAATTTTAATAAATAACTGAAAGCTATTCCCGAAAACCTCAAACTTAGCTCATTGTTGCCAAAAATTCAATGCTCAAAGGAATTGTAAAAAAAGTAAAATTCAAAATTAGATCAAGTCTCAAAGTTGCCAGTTCAATTAATGTCATATACAACCTCTTTATTCCTTGCGACACTTGGTATAATTATGACATATACAACCTTTTTGTAGATTGGATATTTGGTATAGTTGAAAATTGCTCAGGCAGTGTGTGCTCAGCTTTACGGTCCACGCACTCAGGCGCAGGGAGCATAGCAATTAATTATAGATTGCAGACTGCTCGGCTGCTCAACTAGACTGGTTCTTCTAGTGTGGGAGACTCGTACACTTTGTATAGGTTTTATTGATCTCTAGTGAACGCGCTGATCTATACGATACAATATCCATTGGGATCACTTGTAATTTTAAACAGGTATAGCATGCATCCGCTTAAGTAGGTAGCAATTTATTGATAGAAGCTTAGATTGCAACATTGTGTTGAAATAATGGCAGTTAATTCAGAAAGGGATATTCAGCGGATAGCTTCTATCGGAAGATATTTCTGTTAAAAAGAATGCTGTAAAAATCACTTCGTTATGAAAAACTATCTCGTCTACTATCTAAAAATGCATTAATAACCAAATAAGTTATTAGAACTTAGTCGCCAACAAGTTAGACACAGCGGCGTTACGCAAAGTTTGTGATAGTGTGCGTCAGTTTGCCGCTCACGCGCCGCGCGGCACGCCCTCTGCATCGCAATGACTTGCCGAGGCAGACTGGCCACCAGCCACCCATCGAGGTTTCAAACCTCCTTGCTATGCAGCATGCGACTCTATGGTCGAGAAACCAGAGTAAACAACGTGGGCGAAACCTTTGATAACTCAAAATAGTTTAACTAGTTTATCTGGATTATGAATTAGTTAGACTAGCTTAGTAGGCGGTTTATGGAAGCCTAGGATTTGCTAGAAATAACTTGGTTGCGGAATTAGAGACCATAACGAGTTGTTGAAAAACTCGACCAAAAATGAAAATATGATTTCGGGACATGTCAATCACCATAAATACTTACATAATAAATACAGATTAGATAGGAAATCGACGTCATCGTTCGAGTCATGATGATTTTCTCAACAAACCCCGCACAAGTTTATCAATATTCGTGTTATTTACAAACAACAACAGCAGCAAACTAGCATTGCATATGTCCAACTCATAAACTCTACCACTTTATATTGTTTACAAAATTAACAAATTCCATTAACTATTATAATTAGACCTTCTTGGTGGTGTCTTGTTTATGACTAAAGAGGTCTTATTGAACTGGGTGTTCTATAGACGGTATGGCACCGGTCGGTTTTACGAGTATTTTGATCATGCACGCCCACAAACTATTGAAGCGATAAGTGGTCCATGTTTATTATTTTGCATTTCTTTACATGGTTAATTTAATGTCAACGAAAGGTTTAGTTTAGTAAACCCGGTCTACCTGGGTTATGACTTCCAAAGACTGAAGTGGCTAGAAATACTTTACATCTAGGTAGATGTAAAGTAAGCTTTTCTACTCCTAAATAAATTAGAATTGTTTCAAAAAATGAAATTTTTAATAAAATAAGTAACTAAAAAAAACATAAATTGTGGTAAATAGTTATTGTCATGTAAAATTACTATCATATCACAAAATCAGCGCCGCGATCCGTTAAATTAATTCAGTGGCAGAGACAATAGAATGGCATATGGCGCGCATCGGCCGCCATTGTGTCTGCGTAGGCGCAACCTTCAGCTTGTGGCCTTAGCTGACAAATTGGGATGCTCTCACTTCCTAGATTCACTGGATACATGACTAACTGCCAGATACTGGCCAAAGATGACAATTGACAACAACGATTATGAGAAAAAAGCAAAAAATACGGATTAAAAAACAAAAGAAAGTTGAAAAAGTCAGCTGTCATAAAAAACAGTGAGTTTTCTGAATCTAAGAGAGTTTTTTAATGTCTGTATGCATTTTAAAAAGGGAGACTGCAATGAGATTACCATAAGGTTATTGCACCTTGTAATGAAATTCTAATGTTATCAAAGCAGTGTAGCACTATGAAATAAAGATGACATAATATTACTGAAACATTAAAAACACTGTTTAAAAACTTCATTGCATTAAAATTAAATCTTAAAATAAACAGAGATTGCTTTTCGAAGAAATATCGTTAAATTCGGTTGTAGTGGTATTTAATTTTATTTTATGTAAAGCCGCCATATTTGTTTTGGAATCTCCTAGAATCTTATCGGGATAAACTTTGCGATATCTACAAGGTCTATTATGAAACTCAATAAAAACAAATGTTAATTCTTATAAAGTGTCATTAATTTACCTTATTTGAAAAGAAGAATACTGATTATGAAATTAATGAGTATGAATATTCAGGTTTGGAATTCATCTGCATTGACTAGAATTGTGATAAATTGGTGGTGAGGTGAGAAGTGGTGAAAATGGGCGAAGATAGAATTTCACAATAACAGAACAATACTGAAGTTATTGTGGTCTTTGAATTGATGATATCTGAGTAGGTATGGAATCTAACATACTTTAACTTTAGTTTAACAGCGATAAATCGACGGTAAACAATACTAAACGATTCGACAGAGTACTTTTATGAATTAAAAATGCAATTTGATATTCTTTTGAAGGAGCATACAAACCTATGTTTTTAATAGACGCTATAAATAGTATGCCTAGGTATGAATCAGATTGGCACGTGTAATACGGCGTGTAGGTGTATCAAGTTATTCAATGATCTTGATAGACACTCGTGAACTATTTTTTGTAGGTAAATGACCTCATGTCTGAAAATTCTATGGTGGCCATAGAATTAGGATCCCACTGCCGTTTGATAGATTGGTAAATTGGTAATGTGTGACATAATTATATTTTGTGGTATTTCATAAACTAGTCGATTGAGGAAAACAGCACATATTACTTACTCACACAAGAAAAAGTCACGCAACTGATGTATTTTATTTTTGACTTCACTAAAAATGATTCTATTACTGATCTTCTATTTTAATGATACACCTAAATTCACTTTTACATGAAGTTTTACTGATCTTCAGTGTCCAAAAAAAAATCACTTTTTTCATAAAAAAAGTCTTAATAAACAAACAAACAAGCTTTCCACAATTCACTAAACTACCAGGCGTGCAGAAACATGTGCTGGTACACAGTCGCAGTCCTACGTACGCAGCTCGTTTGTGTATCTCGTAGAACAATTAGCGGGGCTAGGTCGGCGTCGCGTGATGCCTCCGCCAATCAGCGACAATTAGTGGTGCCACTATGTAGGTCAACGGAGAATTAGAGAATACGGTGACGTCTAGCGTGGTTATGCGTCCCTGGTAATCTGGATTCTAAAATTATAGTCATGTTCATAATGTTACTCATCGAATATTGAGAGTGCAAAAAGATCATGATTTTGAAGAATTTCTTATTTAGAGAAAGAATGAGCTTCTCAATTTGTGGTCATCTTTTTATCTTTAATATTTATAACTTAAAACAAGTATTTTGGAGATGAAAAATGAGTCTATCTATTTGATCTATCTATGCTATCTAACCTCCCAGTTACTAGTTCTCAAAAGACAAAAAGTAATCATACTAAGTACGTCCGTAGCCACTTCTAGTGAATGTTTAAGTCTGCGTTGGTGTCATTGGTAAGAAGCTGTCGTCATCCATTGTTTGATGCCAATTTATTAGTCGTCATCACTGTACAGAGTATTTTGGTACACATGACTGGGTATTTATGATTTTTAACTATTAAAAATACTGTTAGGATTGCACGAGAGAGAGTTTTCTAAGATTTTTCAAATATTTTTCGGCTGTGGTTGCAACACGTGCGGTACTTCAGAAATACTAAACGCCTAACTAATTGCAATCGCGTTGATTACAAAACGTGACTGCTGAAAATTCCGTAACAGCCAGCCATAAAAGTAATTCTTATTAATGACCCGTTTATCTCTTTATTAAAATGTTTACGAGGTAATCTTATATCCTTTAGAGGTTTGCAACACTGCATATTAGGGTGGAGCGAAAATGTATGGAGCAAAAAAAAAATCGTTTTTTCTCAACGGAATAGGGATGAAAAGTTGTCTTATAATATTCAAAACAAGTGTACAAAATTTGACTTACCAGTCGCAATATTTTGAGGTGCCCCAGAGGAGATGAAAATAAAAAATATAAAAAAATCCAATTTTTCTATTTATTGCAAAAATTAAACATTAAAAAAGCAAACTTAAATATCAAACTGATTTTTCGTATTAAAAGTAGGCATTCGTTTACGCGAAAGCAGTCTCGCTCTAATGAAACCGTCTCTTTTATTATCTCCACAAACTGCATTTGATGCTTCTGTCACCAACTTGATGCAGCGCTCTACTGCTTGAGTGTGACATGGAAAATCAATAATCTGACACATACTGAGACCGTTCTTGACCACATTTTTCAAGGTTTCAATAATGCCAACATCTTTCAAGACAGAAGAAGCTATAATAACAGCGGCTCTATGCGAAACTCCAGTACGATCGCATGCAAGAGCTAATGAGGTTAAATTCAATCGTTTTTTTTTTATTAGGTGGCGAAGCTTTATGTTTTACCTGTTCTGGGTTTTTATACTGAGGACTAGTAGATGGCACAAGCAAACTATCGCATGAGCTGCTGCTTTCTGTTACCAAATCATCAGTCAATGAACGAGAACAACAAGGTTTATCAAAATAGTTTACCTCTCTACTGCGATATAAAGCTTTTCTTTTCTTTCTTGCTTTTTATTTTTGCCGCTGTAGCCACATCGACACCGCCTATTATCATTTTTCTGGTCGTTCTTTGATCCAATAAAAAAACAACTTCCTCCTTGGGAATGCGACATTCTTTAGGACAGTTACAATCCGATATAACTTTGCATTTGCAGCTACAAATATCAAAGAAATGAAAGAAATGAAAAGTCTGATATGAATTTATTATTTTTTTCTTGGTATTTAATGTCCGTTTGACGGCCTCGATATGGTTTCATTAAGCATCTGTATTTGTCATGATAAACGCGAATCAATTGTAGGATTCTTTTGAAACTTACAGTTGGCAGCGACGATTTTGCCATATTTATAAAACTTCTTGAGCCAGCCTTTCAGATATTTCATGAACTGTTGGCTCTTTTGTTGCTATATCAGGCTTCAATTCATTTTGATAAATAAATAATATTTCATAATGTCGTTGTAAGTTGGTAACTGGGAAACAGGCAACTTTTCTGGCAAACCAGAGGCAGGACAGCTTGACATTTGTCGTGTTTTAACTTGCAACATATTTCTGTAATTAAGACAAAGAATACTTTTAATAGTACTACGGTTATAACCGAAACTGCAAGTTTTGAATGTGAAAAATATTACTTACAATATATGTATTTGTTCCCAGCCGTCAGATTCGATGTGTCAAGTACCTAAGTGCACGACAAACAAGTGAGCTCGTGTACGCGCGCGAGTTGGCTAATGCCATTTCTTTGATGAGAGGGAACCTACCGATCAGAACAAACACGTTTCCAGTTCAATCTTGTTTAGTTTACACTAATAAAGCATCGCTAAGAATATAATTCCGAGTTTATACAATGTTTGCGATTTTATGGAATTTGCGCAAATTTTCAAAACTTTACGATGATGGGGGCACCTCTAAACTTGACGTAAACAAACTGAGCTTTCTCGTATTTAGTAATGACCTAAAATAGCAACTTTATACAGGTATGCCGAAGCAAAAATTCAAAAAAAATAAAATCGCTCCACCCTACTGCATATCATGAACAAACCTCTTCGCAAAGAACCTATTAAGTAAATTTTCATCTATCACTTATCGATTTTCCACTCGATTTTTCCCGCAAATCGATTCATCTATAATAGCAAAGTCACCGAACTCGATAGCAAGTTCAAATCTGTCTAGTTCATGCATAGCTTGGCACTAGTTGGCAGCGGCGTGTATTCGTCGGCACATCGTGCGCAGGCGATCGCGCCCCGCTGTCTGCAACGAGAATCAGCGGCCGGTTATACGCACACATGCGCAGTGCGTACGCGTACCATAGCCGACATTTTTTTTTAAAGTAAGGGCTGTGAAAATTGCCTATTCGTTAAACTGACTGTCTCTTAAACGGAGATGACGGTTTTCCTTTCATTTTTATTATAAAAAGGAAAATGCGTGTTTTAAGATTCGTGACAGTTTCAATGTCATCTTTCAATTTTCATCTTCAATTTTATGTAGAGCCTGTTTTAACCACTTTGCACAATCGCGTTCTGATAAACCTAAATCCGGCGAATGAATACCTACGAGTTTATGTCTCACTGTTACAAACATTAAATTCGGTTTATTTTCTGAACTTCTGACCCATATGAGATTAAAATCGACATTTTCAAACCAAAACTTTGCAAACTTCAATGAAGACCGAAGGTGATTAACAGCAATTGTTAGAAGTTAACTATAACACAAAATATTGTACAGGCAGCCCACATTCTTCACTACGGACAACCCTAACTACCTCGTCGTGGAAATTACATGAATTTTCCTTTTTCGCAATCGTTAGGGAGTTAATTGGCAACCAGCAGGTAGGATGTAATCATTTGCTGATTATGATTGACTTTTAGCTAAACGTGCAAATATATCATGTGCTGCACTTACGAGCAATTTCAACAGAATTAATTTTGCAAAATTATTGGCTGGGGTTTAACGTTAATGTTTTATTAGCTTGAACTATTAAAGCCTTGCAACACTGCGGGTTAGTGAAATAGGTGAGCGGGCAACTTGGATATTAAGCAATTAAGACATGTAGACTTTTCGTCGACATCACACGAATAACTATCTAACTTTATAGAAAATGCTCTTTAGTACCTAATGCAGTAGAAATGATGCAAATTTTGTAAGTACAACGAAGATGCTTCATAAAACATCTAGAAGGTGCAGTAGTCAACACACGTGCGTTACAGCGAACAGAAAAATGATCCCCAGTCACGTAGGGATATCGTTTTCATTTTAACAAGACTCTTGACATGCCACTTCAACGAAGGCCTACGTAAACTGCATCCAACAAATAAGTATCAAGCATCAGCATACATCGAGCGACTCAGATATATTGTGTTAGTGCAACAATGCGTGCGCGTGAGTCGCATAGCCTAGCTCTATCAGTAGCCATACATCTGCAATGAGCAAACGTAATAAATATTACAATCACATGACTAATGCAATAAATATGCGTTTCTCTTTGATGAAATTGTAGGATTCATTAAAACTATCACTAATGTAAGTTCAATAAAACTGAAATAGAGTTGGGCTCTATAAGAACTGTAACGTTGATCACTAATCATCTAAGTTACACGTAAAAAAACATTTTACTAATAAAAACCAGTTTCCAAATTAACATAAAAGTTAATTTTATTTGTTTGTGTGTGGTATTCTCGGAAAGGGCTTAGCCCGCCGATAATAACCATACCACCAAGAATATCGCCTACATAATTCATCCGACAATCAACCACGGTTCAAAGCTACTAATTATCGCACCGCTCCCTACGATCCCACCATTATGCCACATAACTAGACTAGATCAAGTTTATTTATGTAAAACTAGATCCCTAGTCATGCAACTAAAAAAAACGCGCATTGGAAAATTGTCGCGCAAAACGGCTTGGGCAGGAAAGTCGGAACATTCGAGAAGGCGGCCTGTTTTAACGTAACAAGTTGAGCGCACGACGCCGATCACATGTAGTGTCGCACAGTTTATGTTTACGAGCTAAGTCTAAGTTAAACTGCCCTGTTTATATTCAGTGTATTAGATTGTAGTCAATCCATCTCGAGGTGTTTATGGCGGCTCTAAAGTTCCATAATTTATTGCTACTTGAGCAGCAACGAGGATCTTTCAGTAAACTTGTTAAAATGATAATAGAAATGTAATAGAGTGTGCAAAGCTCCTGAATTTATTGCTAAAGCCGTATATGTAGTCGTAAATATTTGCGGTATTTATTCAAATAGTCCTGTAATCCGAATAGCACAAATTGTCCCATTACTTGAATAAGTAGCAGTAGTCCTATTGCAAATTACTATAGGAAGAAAACACGCTAGCCTTTGCCAATAATAGTGCGTGAAAAGAAAGTGTCGGTCTTCAGTATGACGTCATCATACAGCTGATTACTGTACAGATAATAAATAACGCATGCCAAATTTACTGCAGACGCCTCGTGGTTTTTTTTTCAAACGGGTACGACATACCGGTTTTTGGTCAGACGGTTTTTTTGACAGCGACGCGTCATGGGCGGAGCCTGCAATTTTGAAACGGTAATTAATTTTGGTTGAAGGAACATCACTGTGAATTAAGTGCGCCTAAATTAAATTGAGTTATTAAATGAACGAAGAAGTTTTGACTAATCATAAATGAAGAATTTAAGTTTTATGCTTATAGAAACATATCTGAAGCAATAGTAGTATTAATAATGCAAAAATAGAACGATCATTACCATAACGCAAACAAAAAAACCCTATTTCATGTAACCACTAACCCAGAGATCATCAATTAGTTCACCGATTCTGTAGCCCACCGTGGAAGATTAAAAAACAACCGATTCGCGGGCAAAGACATTAATCGCGCATCCAGACCAAGATACAGATTAAAAAGAATAAATAAATAAATACACAAACGGCGCTTTGGCGGCAAAACTTGTTTCCGATCTGAAGTCCAGTTCGCCGCTTTTATACGTGTAATAAAGTTGAATATCGTTTAAAATAACATTTGACAGGTGTAAATGACGCGGTTGTGTTAACCAGACGGACTGGTTGGGTCTAGTGCCGTTGAACCGCACAGGTGGTCCTTGAATTACTATAGATAAATTTAATACAGCGTAATAATAGAGGCGGATGACGTGACGCCTCTGCGCTGAAACCGAGAGTTAGGGGTGCAAACCAAAATGTGCGTAGTGGGTTTTGAGTTCTGCCAATCTTCTTATCATGGGAAATATTGAGGCATAAATGCTAAAGTTAAGGTTTTGCGCATTTAAGAAAAACTGTGTATTTTGATCAGTAAAAAGCTGGTAAATAAGTTTGGGAATCCCTGCTAGAAACAGTTGATTTTTATTTAAACCTTTCTAATTTCTTGAAAACCGTCTTACCTAAGAAGTTAACTACCTACAAAATAAACAAGGGACAAACATTGCAATCATCTTATTTGAAATCGAAAATAAATATGTAAGAAGCAGGTTTTACGCCCGACTAAAAATATGTATATAGCTCGGAAAATAGGTACGATTTTTTTGCACTATGGTTTTCCTCGATGGGTATCAAAAAACCCTTAATTACAATACTGCGTTGTTATTATCGTTGCCATCAAGGCATTCATATTATGCAAATGTACAAACGTCATTATGTGCGTATATTCTGCGTACCATAGCGAAGTAACCTCAATTTGTATTTTTTTTCCATGAGTATTTTTCCAGAGAAAAAATATGCCAGTAATATGTTTCACGTCTAACAGTAGAAATTATATTTTTTCTTCTCACCCAATAGACGAGAATATTATAAGGAAACGCTTCTTCATACATACTTGCGTAAAAAATCTTCAGAAGAGTGACTCAGTATGATAATAAGAAAATGCTATGACAATTTTCTTACTTCACAATTGCGTAAAAAATGTAAAAAAACGTGAGTCAGTGTGATGATAGTGTTGGATTATATAAAGCAAAAACTAATACCCCTAACTTTCGATAACATTGTTCTTTGTTCTATCTGAACAATCTACTGTTTATTTAACTCTACACACTCTGCGTCACGGGATCTTGTTAGACGGACGTATTGCTTCCAAGTACCATTTAAAGTATAGAATAAATATTTCAATATCAAATTAGTATATTATTTCTTTTAATCCCATACCTCCTATAGGTTATGGGCCCAGTGCGAAAAAGGACATTTAGTAGTGAGAACATTCAGTAGTGCGTAGTGACAGTAAAGTGCATAGTTGTAAATAAAAATAAAGTTGTGACAATGGAAAAAGTGAAAAGAAACATTAAGCCTTTTAATGGAGAAAAGTACAGTGTATGGAAATTTAGAATTCGTACACTGCTTTAAGAGTTAAACTTGCTCAGTGTTATTGACGAAGAAATTCCTGGAACGCGATCCGCTGAGTGGGAAAAGAATAATAAGGCAGCCAAAAGTATTATAGTCGAATATTTGGCGGACTCATATCTTAATTATATTAATGAAAATGGGACTGCTCAAGCAGTTTTAAACATTTTGACGCGATCTATGAAAGGAAAAGTGTAGCAACTCAATTAGCGCTGAGAAAACAATTATTGGGATTAAAATTAAAAGCCGATATACCCTTGATCAAACACTTCTCAACATTTGACGATCTGCTGACAGAATTATCAGCTGCTGGAGCTAAATTAGAGGAAACGGACAAAGTAGCTCATTTATTACTTACTCCCGAATACATATGATGGCGTTATCACTGCAATTGAGACACTATCTGAAGAAAATATCACTCTCGGTTTTGTAAAACTAGACTATTAGATCACGAAGTAAAATTAAAAACGAGAGTCGTGATACCAGTTTAAAGATACTCCATGTTGAAGAAAAATATAATAAAACAGATACAATCGCACAAAACAAAACTATTTGAAGAATACAACATTCAAGAAAACAAACAAACAAAAATTTGTGAAATGTCATTACTGTGGACGCAAAGGACACAAGAAACAGGATTGTTTCTATTTCAAAAGACAGACAAATATACAAAACAATGCCCCAGAAAGGACAAGACAAGTCCAAACTATTGCCCTGCAAGAGGGAACGACCTCGAATTCTTCTTTTTCAGGATTTGCGTTCATGACAAGCGCATACCATTATGAAAAAGACCACTCGACAATTAAATTCCTATTAGATTCAGGAGCGTCTGATCACATCACAAATAGAGATGATCTCTTCACATCGTTTGAATGTTTAAATCCTCCTTTAAAAATTTCAGTAGCTAAAAACAATACATTTATTTCAGCAACTAAAAGGGGAAACATAAATCTTATCAGTCAAACAGGAGTGCAAGGAATACTTACAAATGTATTGTTCTGTGCCGAAGTACCATATAATTTAATATCGGTATCAAAGATGCAGCAAGCAGGATTCACCATAATATTTGATGACAAAGGCACACAAATTACAAAGGAAGGTAAAATCATCATGAAAGGTAAGACATTGAATAATCTTATAGTTCTAGAGTTTAAAATACCAGTAATAAAAGGGGAATCCGCTTCCCAAGCATGTTATGTTAATGAAAATAAATATGAATTATGGCATCAACGCCTAGGACATATAAGTAAAACTAAATTCCTGCAGTTAAAATGTCATAATATGATTGATGACTTAGATGAAATAAATACCGTAACTCCAAATGATAAGTTGTGTGAAGCATGCATAAATGGGAAGCAGACTCGCCTGCCTTTTAATAAAGTTAAAGACAAAAGTTACATTAAACGCCCTCTGTTTATTGTGCATTCAGATGTTTGTGGTCCTATAACACCTCCAACAATAGATAACAGAAATTATTTTGTTTTATTTGTTGATGAATACACACATTATTGTGTGGTGTATATGTTAACTTACAAATCAGAAGTGTTTACAGCTTTTAAAGACTATGTCGCTAAAAGTGAGGCTAAATTCAATTTCAAAGTAGTAAATCTTTATAGTGATAACGGTGGTGAATACTTATCCACCGAAATGAAAACTACTGTAGAGAAAGAGGCATAAGCTATCATTTAACAGTTCCTAGGACCCCACAGTTAAATGGTGTTGCAGAACGTATGGTTCGCACAATAACAGAAAAAGCTCGTGCTATGTTAAATGGCACTAAAGCATCAAAACGTTTTGGGGAAATGCAGTTTTAACTGCAGTTTATTTAATAAATATTACGCCTACGAAAGCTTTAAGTCAATCAAAGACACCATACGAGATGTGGCATGATAGGAAACCAAGCGTTAAAAATCTCAGAGTTTTCGGTTCAACTGTATATGTTCATAATAAAACCAGTAAAACAAATTTGACAATAGGTCGTGGAAAGGAATACTGGTAGGTTATGAACCCAATGGTTATAAAGTTTGGAATACAGAATTCGAAAAATATGAAACTGTAAGGGACGTTGTAATTGATGAGACTAATTTTATCGAATCTAGGCCTTCATTACGACCTGAACGGAGTAATAATACATATTCCCAAGACGAAACTGATAATGACTCCGTAACAAAATCAGTGTCTTATAAGTCTCATAGTTCTGGCCCTAAATCAGATAGCTCTCAATCTGATGAATGCAGTACAAGTAAAATTCGAAAAATCGGTAGTCATGAAATACCGAATGAACCTGAAAATGAATCTGAGAGTAGTTTGAAACACAAAAATCAGGATAAACCTGATGAATTTTAAATTTACGAAGAAGTGAAAGACTGAAAACATGTTCGCGTAAATCATATAATGAAAATGACTATGATGTCTATAGTGCGTTATCCATCACAAGTAATATACCAAAATCATTAAATGAAATTAAATCTCTGAACGATAGGAATCAGTGGGAAAAAGCAGTCAGAGAAGAACTCAATTCTCTTAAGAAAAATAATACATGGACATTAGTACCAAAACCATTAAATAAAAATATTGTAGACTGTAAATGGATATTCACTATTAAAAATGACGTTTCAGGTCAACCTTCAAGATATAAGGCACGTCTTGTCGCTAGAGGTTTCAGTCAAGAATATCTTAGTGATTATAATGAAACATTTGCACCAGTTGCTAGAATAGCAAGCTTTAGATTCTTAATTAGCTACGCAAATCAATATAATTTACTGATTCATCATATGGATGTAAAACAGCATTTCTAAATGGTACACTAAAGGAAGAAATCTACATGAAAGTTCCTGAAGGTGTAAAATGTAAAGATAATTACGTATGCAAATTAAACAAAGCTCTTTATGGCTTAAAACAATCAGCTAGATGTTGGTACGAAACATTTGAACAATGTCTCAAAGAAATAGGTTTTCAGAACTCCCCAGTAGATAGGTGTATATATATGAAAGGTAAAGGAGACATTTCTAAAAATATTTACGTAATCTTGTACGTCGATGATTTAGTTATAGCATGTGCAGATTTGCAAACAATGAATAATTTCAAAGCATATTTAATGACTAAATTCGAAATGACCGACTTACACGATATCAAATTATTTTGGGCATTAAAATAGAGAGACACCATGATAAAATTACTTTAGACCAAAGTGCTTACATTAAAACCGTTTTGAATAAATTTAATATGAGTGATTGCAATCCTATAAACACACCGATGGAGCTTAAATTAAACTATGAAGCTCTTAACGCTGATAAGAAGTGTGACGCACCATGCCGTCACCTGATCGGTTGTTTAATGTACATTATGCTTTGTACGCGTCCGGACTTAAGTACATGCGTAAATATTTTAAGTCGGTACACAAATAAGAACAATAAAGAATTGTGGTTATGCTTAAAGCGAGTTTTAAGATATATCAAAGGCACAATTGATTTGAAGTTAACATATACAAGAAATAATTACAATAACATCCTAAGTGGATATGTCGACTCAGATTGGGGTGGCCACGATTGTAATGATAGGAAAAGCACTACTGGATATGTGTTTAAATTATTTGATCAAAATACAATTACATGGTGTACAAAGAGACAAACATCAGTAGCGGTCTCGTCTACTGAATCCGAATATATGGCTTTATATGAAGCTGTTAAAGAAGCATTATGGCTTAAGTCTCTGGCAGAAAGCATAAACTTAAAAATTAATAAGCCCATTATTTTATATGAAGATAATAACGGATGTATTAGCATAGCTAATAATCCAACAAGTCATAAAAGGTCCAAACACATAGATATAAAATATCATTTCTCTAGAGAACAAGTTGAGAAAAATGTAATAAAATTAAATTATATTTCCACAGGTAACCAGTTGGCAGACTTGTTGACAAAACCTTTACCAGTCGTGTCTTTTATAAGACTGAGAAAAGGATTGGGTATAGAATAAGTTTTAATTTAAGTACAATTTCATTATGAAATGGTCTGATCAGGTTTTTCTGGGTTTTCCTGATCCTGTGCAGCAAATGTTGGACCATTATTGTACAGTTGTCCCAGACCTTACTTGGAAGTATAATATGTTACGTCGTATTTATAAGTTGGTATTCACTTTGTAATGTTGAATTGTAGACTAGATACTGTATAGTAAACTAACGAATGACTAAAAGTTAGGGATTAATTTTTGAGGGGGCGTGTTGGATTATATAAAGCAAAAACTAATACCCCTAACTTTCGATAACATTGTTCTTTGTTCTATCTGAACAATCTACTGTTTATTTAACTCTACACACTCTGCGTCACGGGATCTTGTTAGACGGACGTATTGCTTCCAAGTACCATTTAAAGTATAGAATAAATATTTCAATATCAAATTAGTATATTATTTCTTTTAATCCCATACCTCCTATAGATAGATATCTGAATAATTTTATTTTCTACATAAAGGGCATAAGAAGGAACATACCTATTGGGTTTTAGTAAGAGTCTGACACTACACTGATGATTTCCCGTAAAAAAAACACTTAGATACTTTTCCATAGTTCTAATTGGCATAGACAATTGACAAGTGTAGTGTGATCTATGCATTATGTCCGCTTCCTACTAAGTGTTCCGGTTGTGTCATATAATTGCTAATAATTTATACCTATTAGGTACATATAACTATTGTGCTATAAATACAATCGCAAAATTCAAAGAAATAAAGGTAATAAAATTAATAGTTCACACAATTTATGGTTTTCTGCATCCCATACATAAGCTTTTACGTTTTATATCCTGTTACGACTATAATACATAGTTTGTTTTGTATTTATTAATAATATTAATAGTAATTACGATTTATATTAGTAAAAGTAAGTTGCGTAAAGTATCTTCACATTTTGTGCCAAGAAACAGTCGTATTTCAATCAAAATGTTGGATTATTTTATAAAGAGTAGGTAGTAGGTAACGTATGAAGTATGAATTATTCGTGTGGAGTTTCATATAGATAGGCACATTTTCCAGTTTTTAAAGAACTTCATAAATAACCAGAGAAATTGAATAAAATGAAATTGTGGCAAATGATCAAAGAACCCTCTAGCACTCAAATTAAATATATCCTTAATTCAAAAACACTTCGAGATAATTGATTTAGTTGATGGAAGTATCAAGAGTACAGACGCATTCGATAACATAGCAACAGCTTCAAAGGAAATCTGCCAACATTACTTTTGAAACATAAATAAATAAAATAAAATGTAACATGGCTATCGATGAAAAAACCAAAATAAACAAACTTTAGAGGACATTCGTCTGGCGCATAAACAAGTCATGGCGGCGCGCATGCGTAGTGCGAGCCAAAATTAACCAATCGTACATTAGCAACAGAACGCCCAGACGAAACGGACTTTTCACTTCCCTCCAAAAGTGAATCATTTGTCTTTGAAATTAAAAAAAAGTTTGATTAAAAATAAGCTAGTTAATTGTGGATAATAATCGCCGTTGCCTTCACTGCAGAGTTATAAGAGTCTGCCTACAGATTCCAGAGACGTTATTTTCTAGATTCTTCATAAAATATTATGTCATTGTATAACAGATTACGTACCACACGAGTTACTATCATAAACACGACTTGCGGTTTCTTTTTCACTGCTCAGCTATTAATAATACGCAGATATTATTTAAAAGTTATTCTGTCTCGCAAGATAAACTTTAAGACTGAGTCATACGGATAGGTTTCGCGGTACACTCGTAAGATGTTAAAGCCTCTAGAAAATATGACCTTTATTCGAATGATTATACGGGTCGTGTTGTTATAAATTACTATATTTTGCTAGCGGTTTCACCCGCGTCCCGTGGGAAATAGTTCACGCACCCATATAGCCTCCTTGCATAAATGGGTTATCTAATACAGATTTTTTTTTATTCTATTCATAGCAGAAGGTACCTTCTTCAACAGGTTAGCGCGTCCAAACAAACAAACTCCTCAGCTTATTAATATTAGTAGATATAAAATAGATAATGTTAATGAGTTCAAACACCCATTTAAATAATTACGTAACTTTGACTAATTTGTTATGTAATCATAAACTGGTTTAGGAATAGGTATCGTTATTCCCAATATCCTATTTTGGTTGTTTGGATATTTTTTTATATATAGTAATAATGGTTTATATGGGTAACAACAATAATTTAGTAAACGTAAGATAAATTATGTTGGTCCAAAAATAGCCTGATGAGTAATTAAGTTTAACATTCAAAAAAATACGTGAGAATCTGGTACATTTAGAAGCCTTACACATAATTTATGTACACCTAAATAAAATAAAGCATAATGAAAAAAATTCACGTGAATTGATTTTCGTGAAATGTAAATGCCTTATCTGACCCCACAGAAGCTCACTAAATCAAATCAAAACTATAATAAAATGTATTAATCAATTCATCCCAACAACTAATTTCACTATTCCTAATCTTCGTATGCAAAAGCCGTCAAAAGATTTCAAACAAATAATAATCTAACTCATTTTATTTTCACCTCTTTTGAGTAAACTTGTTTAGTAAAAGTGTCATCGCTGTCTGGACCGTATACATTATCTGTATTTATTGTCTCTGGCCAAATATATGGCGTCTCCGAAGTTGGCGGGAATCCAACAACTGCTTATCATCTTGAGGATGTAATAATTCAGGTTCATTCACGTTTTACTAGCGTGGGTTGCCATTCACGGGTTGAATTCATTATTTATTTATCATAATCAAACATATTTTGTGGATTTTCATAATTTTTAAGACAAAACACAGAAGCAAAAATCAGCAGTGACATAAAAAAAAATGCTCTACATTTATGTCCTAGCGACATTTTAGAGCCCCAATAAATTACTTCAAGCGATCGAAAGATAATATAGATTATGTAGACCAGAAAGCACTTTATTAGCTCGTTTTTTTAGCGAGAGACCACCCAGTTTTAATGAAGATACCTACGTTTAAATATAGTGGTTGTAAATTGCGTGATATGTATCTGGCTCTCGAGACGGCGCGGGTTCGAAGACGGTCATCGTTTACAGGGACGGATCTAGGAAGGCTTGGGTCCAAATTCCAGTTTTATATAGAGAGGTACACCAATAGAAGTGGAGAATAAAGCGACAAATACTAAAGGTCCAATCCAAAGCACGACGAAAGAGAGACAATAATAATTGAATTAATTAAGCTTCGATAAGAATAAATTATTGTAACCCTAAGTACCAAGAGGCTTTATTTTAGTAAAACTTTCTATTAAAGTTGCCGAGACAGATATGTCAATAAAAATGAATTCAAATACAATTTTTGTTCACCATGCACCCCGGGCCCACATCCTGAGTACACCCCTGCTCTCACCGACGTAAACGCGTGTATTTTGTGTTGGCTCAACCGCAGCCATGACAAGCCCCGGCCAGGAAGGTGAACCCTGCGGTTTCCGATTGATATAAAACTGTCAAAGATACTGTCTGCGCCCGCGCCGTGGAAAAATATGCTTTCATCTTCAATGACGATTCGGAGATAATTGAGGCGCGACACTTGGCAGACTTTTGGATTATAAATACTGAGATACGTAGCGTATGGGAAGGTAGGAAGGAGAGGAAATTTTGGTGATGTTGAGTGACGTTCATAAAGAAGGAAAGGATAAGAACTGGTGAGGGATATCCGTAGAAATAGTTTATTTAAGGAAAGGTGATGATGATAGAGCTGTAGCGTGTCATGAATGGGCTAATGAAAAGTGTATTGTCAACAGTGAAATGATTCTAGCGTTTAATGCAGGTGATGACTTTTTTGACGTTCACAGTTTGTATTTCTTATACGATTAGTGACTCGTATTTGTGAACAGAAAACCAAAATGTGATTGATGATAAAGAAATGTATATGAAGAGTTACAAATATCGAAGTAAAAAGCAATAGTGGTCAGTGTCTAAATATAAATTACCTTCTAAGACTGACGGTAGCAAGTATTAAAAATCAATTACTTTTATGTAGAATATGGTACGACATTTGATTAATAGACCAATTAAAATGATGTAGAAGTCGATATCTGCAACCATTAATGATGATTGAAATATGTAGGTAAATTGTGTCTCAGTGATTAAACTACATAAATATAATGAGTTGCAATTTAGAAAGAGATTTGGTTATTTTAATTTTATAGATTTTTTGTTATTAAATTCTTAAGATTAGTAGAGTAAAAGTTGGATTATTTGCAGGCAGATAGACAAAACGCAGTTTATTAAGCGACCAGACAATTGGCAAGAGACAAAAGCTAACTTTAGCTCCCGAGCGGGCCCGTTTAATTTTATTTATTTCATTAAACCGCTGTAAATATGTCTTATTGGTGTCCAGACGGCTTTCACTGTAAATTCGGTTTATTTTGAGGATAAACTGAGTACACTCTCTTTGAGTTTAATTTTGCGTTTTCCTGTAACTACACTTGGATATTTTTTCAAGCGTCGACTACGACTTTGAATAATTTTTACATGCAATACTATAAGAATTTGTGTAGAAAAATGATTTAAATATATGCCTAATCAATTCATACTGTGGAAATATCGAAACAGGTCTACACTACAGGTCACTAAATGCTAATCATAAGATTACACTCATTTTAAAACTGTATTTAAGCAAAGCTTTACAAGATGTTTCCAAATTTCATCTTTAGCTTTTGTTTCTGCAATTAAAAACTATCTTAAAACAGCTTTCAGTCTATCAGTCGTTACATACTTCAATGAATCGAGACCAAATGTCTCTATATCAAATATGTAACGTACTCGATACGAATATGCTACTATATTTAGCATCGCATATCGAGTTACTAGATACAGCCGCTCAGGGAATTCATTTGTGACCTACAAATCAACGGCTATATAAAATGTTAGCTGATATTTTCTTAGACATGTCTGATGCTCTACTGAAAGGAGATTTGGATTATTTGTCATTCAGTGAAATAAGATAGGGAATAGACAAGGGAAACAAGAGAAAGGTGACCGCTTATAAAGCAAAAAGTTTGAATACCTATTTGAATATGTGCATTTGAGTCTGTGACTGTAGCCTTTTGTTATATAAAGAATCTACCTAAGTATGAAGTTTTACTTTGGCAGGTAATGAAGATGAATGTAGAATAAATAATTTACAAAATATCTTTAGGTACTAAATGTCCAAAAACTTTCACTACGGATCGTTTAAGAAACACTTGGTGTTTCAAAATATTAAAATTTTGATTGAGTTTCTATTACTGGCTGAATGTGGTTTATAATAAACGGTTTTCCCCTTAGAGTATGCCAATAAATACATAATATTGAATGGGTGCTAGACGATGTAGTAACTCCGTTAGTCATCAGACAGATTAACTCTTCAACGGACGTCATAAATTGTTTTCAAACTTAAATACATAATATCCTTGAATAATTTCCTTCCCTCTTATGAATTAGAACGCCATCACAATGATTTTAGGCCTATTGAACTCGTTGACCAAAGAGGATGAATAGCTAATGATATCATATGAAATACGTGACATATTGCTGGTGTACTAAAAATATATACAAAAAATCATACGTTAATTGCATTATTACAATACTTGTTCCAAAAATGTCACAGCAGAACATGTTTTAAAATCCTTGAACTTTAAAATGTCATAGACGAAAATATATCTACACAAACATTAGGTTATCCATAGAGGTTCGCAGACGCATCGTCGCCGCGTAATCCGACCTCCTTATTTGGGTCATTCTTGAGTACAGACACATGATATTTCATTAATAACGCATTAAATTTAATATTGTGTACATTTAGAGGTCGCGGGAGTAGTATGCAAGTTTTTATCAACAATTATTTGACCATAAAAAGATGTTATTTTTATGCTCATGCTCACGTTTTCTGTCGTGTGGTGAGGACCAGTGTCTGTACAATTCGCTTCGGAAAGTGCATGTGACTTGCTGTTGAATTTACTGCCTGGTGGAAATGTCAATACCATACTGGTCGAATATTTAATCGACTTACAAGAAGGAGAATAATGGACTGCCATTTTAGATCTAGAATTTGACTCTATTCAAGAGGTTTTGAACTTAAACTGCCAATTTTCTTAGTTTCATCAATAAATGTTGCTATGAATCTTCAATGAACTGCATCAACATGCCTAATAAACGAAGATCTATAAAAAATGCAGTCACTCACTACTGGATGTGACCAACGTCCGTTGTACAGGATATTTTTAGCAATAGGTCTGAATGCAGTTGAGGATAACATTGTGTAAATTTTTCTCCTGCAATTGTAAAGGATAAATAGGTGTGTGAATTTGTATACGGGGATTTTTGTAATATTCTGATTTTAAAAGGCAGGCAAATGACTCAAGCCTAACCCTTTACTCAAAAAGCTACACTGTTCACAAATATTGATGTGAAAATAAACTTAGTGGAACGAACAATTACCTAAAAGTTATTTTTAACTCAAGTACTCCTTTTAAACACGATATTTTTACTCAAAACCAAAAAATTCAAATAAAAAAAAAACTGCATCCGACAATAAGACATGTTTGTACACAATGGCGTCTATTTCAAGAACAATGACAGATGATGGACCGTGAGAAACAATTTCCACGTTCGTTTTCATTGAGAATATTAATATAAATGTAAGAAGAATCATTTTATAGGTGCGTTGGCTCCAACGAACACGTGGTGTGTAGCGTGTTCGCTTAACGATCGCATTGTGAATAAGTGTTGACAGCTTTAAATATATTACGTCATAAATCGTGCTAGAAGTTAGCTTGAGTGGTGCTTAATAGATCAATTGGTTTTATGAGTATGCTGTCTGTTAAGCGTAGTTTGTCGCGCCTTGAAAGCAGACAGCGTTGGCAATCACTGTCGCTTCTAGATTGTATTTTATATCTGTGGTAACTTTCGATTCGGATCTTCTACTAATAAATTGATGACATAATTTGCATATAAGTCAAATTAATTTAGGTTTATTTTTATCACTTCACTTGAATATAAACCACTTAATTGCACAAAAGCAAATACATATCTGAGAAATGAAAACCGACAAAAAATTAGGTACCTATTAATGAAATGGCCAATTGTCGCCATAGCCGATAGTAATAATAATTTAGTTATTTATTAACAAATGAATAACACAGCAATAGAATAACACATATGGTAAAAACATATCCATTTAGGTATGTATTTGTCATATTATTTCATTCATAGTTCCCTGACGCGGGAAAATTGTGACATAGTGTACATTTTACTCGCGTGTTTGTCCTAACTGAGTAATATCATATATGTACCTATATAAACTTTCTTCAAAGTTTCTATAAGGATTTAGAACAAAAGCAAGCTGTGGATAATATTTATGACTTAATTTTCATTAGTTAAAATAATCCCTTCTTCAGTCTTCGAACTTTTCAGATTTTTTATGCATTCTCAAGATGTTTTTTGTATATTGAATGGTATTTGTGAACAACATATAGCTATTATTATAATTAACTTTTTATCAACAGGCGGAAGGAAAACCCTTAATTTAAAGAGAGACGCAATATAGATATTTTTTTAACTTTAACTTGAGGAAATGTTAAATTATATTTCGTATTATTTCGTATTATATTCAGTATTTAGGCATGGCTGACTTCATTAATATGGTATGCAATTATTATTGAAATGCCATCGAATATAGTACCTAATCTTTAGGTAACGAATGACCCCTTTTGGTATATTATGTAGGTTACTTGCAATTTTAATTTTGATATTGCATATTATTTATTGAATAACAATTTATTACATTTGCTACAAACTTGCAAATTAAAAAGATAACGGTGATTTTTTACAGGGAATTACGCTTTTAGGGAAAACTACAAGAACCATATTTTTATCAAGTGTCCGAATTGAAACTTCTCAAATTAATTGTAATCATACTCCGCATTCGAACTTAAAAAATGACCATAGTCAAAACGCAGAACATTTGCCGTGCAATTTGCCAGCCAGTCCCAAACTCAGTGAGCAAAAAGTTTTTAATCCAAAGCTACCTACTAAGTTGAGGACAGCACGGCATAAGATTTTGTAAAGCAAGTCGGCTCGGAGCTGCAGTTCGCTGATTTTCCCTACGCGCATGTGTGTGTGTATCGGGTTTCACGCGCAACGTGCGTGTGTCTGTGTGAGTGACTGCGGCAGACTCGATGGCAACGCGCGCTTGCGCATCTAAGGGCTTGGCTAGAACGGCGGAGTAAAAGTTTTGTGCATTTTTGAAGGCTATACAGGAAAAATATATGAGAAGTATTATAATTTCGTAGTAAGTATTATAAGTTAGAGAAGTATATTATTATTGGAATAATATATTATTTTGAAATTAGTAGGCATTGCATCACACTTAAATAATTTAAAGTCTTTAAATATTACTGTAAGTCAAATGATCTCATAAATTGTATGTGTAACTTACATATTACCTAAACTACCATATCCGTTTGACATCGTTTGCACAGACGTAGTTAAGTTGACATGACATACAAAATGTAACGATTTGCAAATATTACGATGTGTGATAGAAATATACTGGTTCTATATTTAGTAACAGGTTAGTAATGTGTTTATTTGTTAAGTTTTTAGTGAGTATAAAGTTAAGTATAAGTTATAATTTGATTGAAGACTTTTGAAGTTTTTAGAAACTATTATTAGAATATTTTAAGGTTGTTAAATAATTCTAAGGTGTTTTCCGTTTGAAGAAACTACTTTTTTTAACAATTATTGCAACACAGATAAACAAAATTTAATTATTTTATCAATTAACTAAATAAATCACAAAAATCCTGTCTTCCTATAATATACTCCAGTATATCTCGTCCCTACAGTTGCGTATGTGTGCGTCACCCGAGGACACACGGAGACAATTTGACGCCTTCTACGGCGCATGCGTGCAAACCAATCTACATCGTTACTGCGCGCGCGCTGCCATGTTGCAACTAAACACTGCTATCTGCCACTCAAAACTGCCCTTGATCTTGTAGAAATTTAGTAGGTACATTTTAATAAGTAAAATAATTAACATGAATAAGATTTGATAAGGTAGACATTGTTGAGAATGAGAAGCAAGAATTTAAATGCAAAAGCTCATAAGACTGTTAAAAGGAAGTTTTGGAAGATAATACTTAAAAGTATGACAACATATGTAACAAATGGTAAAAGGAACGGTTGAATGTTTCATTAAAAAAAAACTTGGCACAGTTTACTCAAAACATGCTATAAGTTAGAAGTTTCATCAGTATGAAAGCAAACTTGCAAAAAAGAAATTGACATTAAACAACTAAGGAAAGATTATTATTAACAGAACTATCTTTCAAGGTAACATAAAACTCAAAACACAAACGAAAACCGACTACAAATGCATTTCCAATCAAAATAAAAGAATAAACCCAACATTGAGTTTACTCGTATAAATAGCACTATTCGCAGGAATACGCAAATGTGGCCACTATTAATAGCTTGTGAAAACAGTCATACGGTTAGCTGACAATTGACTAACAAATCGAACTTAGTCACTGACAAACCATGTTCATAAAAGTATAATGATGACTTAGCTTGTAGTTGTTGATAGAGAATTTAGTTTTGATGTAGGTAATAGTAAATTAAGCTGGCTAGTTGGAGATATTGATAATAATGTTTTTTATGTAGCTAAATTTGAAATTAAACTGATATTTGATTCATCGTAAGAGCGTCAAGAAAACGAATTGCATTTCGCTGCTAAATGCAAAACCAATGACGAGAATCTTCTAGAATGATTGAACATTGCACCAAGCTACGAGGCCTATAAAGGATTATTCCAACATCAATTTGATATGCAACATAAAATAAACCTGGTACAACTGCAATGATTTCAAAGTCTGACGTGTGCGACAAGACTACAAAGGGCCCCAGAAATGAGGTCTAACACATAAAAATGGTTAAAGCGACAATAAGGTTTGCTGCATTGGGACATAACAACATATTTTAGCATTACTTTCAAAGTGCAAGTGGTTTACAAGTTAACTTGCGAAGTATTGTAGTATTAGAGGCAACGGTAAGTAACGCTGCTACAAGTTATGGCTTTACGACAGCTTGCGGTGTCTTTTGACTTGCAGTGAGAATGGCTACCGCAATGTCCTGTTTATTTAAAGTAGGTTCTTGATTTATCGTAACACTAATACTTTCTTTAACATCAGTATCAACATTTGTATTTTTAATATCTAAACTTCTTTGAGGACTTTGTGTTTGGGAATTTTCAACTACAGCTTGATCGTGACCCTTGTTTGGTCTGGTTGGTTTATCAATTTCTTCATCTTCATCACCCCTATCACACACAGCGTTAACGTGAAAATATTCATAACTCATTAAGATCAGATTGTCGTTTGACGGCACAGCAATCGTTCTCAAGTTCTCAAGGAAAACAACATTTAAGATCTAATTACAGATACGTACCTCCTTTCACTAGGGCCCGTGTTAATTGCCAGTAATCAACGAGATTCTTTATCTGGCTAGTACTCTTAAGATTGCGCGTGAATATATGGGTAACTATTTGTGTAATGCTCTAGTGTCCGCTACTTCCTCCTTTATATGTTATTAGTGATGATTAAGTTGGTTTTAATGTTACTAGTAACAGTAAGCTGTTGGTTTTGTTGATTCTTTAGGGTTGATAATGTTAGTGGCGTAACGATGAAAGGGATGCGACAGAGATCTTACTAGTGATAAATGTCATTGGATTATACGAATTGCAAAGTTCTTCTTTGAGGCTGGAAAGTATCAAATCAGTAGTCCCAGTTTTAATCATTAGTGTCTTTAACCTATTTAAATGTTTAAGAGTTTCTCCTTACAATCTAACATTGCAAGTAATATTCATTCATTAACAAATTAATAGATATTCTGTATAATCTTAACACTTAAATGAGAATATTGGCTTCAGCGATCACTTTTTCTTTATTTGAAACCCTATTTCTTCCCTCATAAGGTGTTTAATTGCTTGTTTTGACAATACATTTTGATCTCAGTTTAAGACAGTTTATAAATGAAGTCGGCTTCATAACGAACGTTTCTTTTGAACTAATATATGTACTAACCTCGTTTATAAGTACGGTTGTAGGAACATTGAAATCAGAGAAATGTTGGCACTGGACGCAATGAGAAAGTTATAATGTCAACTCACTTTGATAATTCTATTTTCATGGGTTGTAACTCACGGGATATTAATGTGCCTGGTGATGGGAGAAATGAGATGTCGAGGTAAAATAGAGTTGACAGTTTTAAGGATAAGAAGAAAGGTGACCTCTAGTTTGACATAAGAAATGAAAAAAATGAAGATAATGTTAGATATTGTCAAAACAACGACCACGATAAAATGATGTAGGTACCTATCTATGTATTTTTGCTGTCCTGTTAATTTAAACCTAAAAATAACTTCAACAAAAATAGACCGAAGAAAAAAGCACATTAGCATATTGTTATAAAGAAATCTCACGTTAAAAGAAAATAAAGTTACAAAATAAAATGTAACTTAACAAGATCTGGTTTGTAACTTAAGTAGCGGGTTGAACGAGACTTGACGGCGACTCTTGCGCTCGTTCCGAGTGCCCGAGTGTAGCCGAGCCCACCCGAGCGGCTCCGAGGATTAAGATGATGAAAATCGCGGCTATCAACTATGCTGAATATTTACTTTTGACTGATAAATTACGGGAAACTGCTAAAGATGCCAAATTAACTGTAGATATAGGAAACTTTGAAATAGCACAAAGTGTATCATGTGAAATATCAACAAATACTTGAAATAAAAATCTCAATAATGATAATCACAGAGATATAGAACCTAATCCACAATTAGAAAAAAACTAAACATAACAACAAAAATCTTGTAGACACAACTAAAGATGGAGCTAAACTATTAATAACACAAGTTTCTAAAGGCAATAAAGAAACAATACATATTATCACAACACGATTCTCATTAATTAACGATAGTCACACGTAGGATAGGTCATGTGTCAATGCAAATGTCTGCCGACGTACCGGCGGTTCCGCGTAATAAAATAGCTATGGTGTTAGCTTACTCCTTGGGCAGGCGTGTGAAGCATAACACTGGAAGTGGACCTACTGTGAATTAATATAGGATCTGATACTGCTACTGTGGGCCTTGTAGGATTTCCAGAACATTCAAAAGGTGAATTTTAGGATTTTCAAAGTTTAAGTAAGCATTATTATGATTGTTGACTAATATATCTGCAGTTTTATGGTCTTCAACATCAGCTTAAAATCTATCACCATCTTTATTATAAACTTCTTTAAATTCTTTATTCTTAAGAAAATTAAAAACGTTATTCAACACATCAAAATGAATCATCAATGAAACCTCTTTCGAACCTCTACCTGAAGGACCGTCGAGACATTCGATATTCGAAAAAACATTTTGTTTATGGCCAAATTAGTGGTCAATTTACGGTCAGTCGGCGCCGACGCTCGTATCAGGTTACACACAGGTGTTCGGCCATATTCAAATATTGGAACAATAATATAAATTATGTTTAACATCAAATTAATTTTAATTTAATATTGAATCGTTTATTAATATTATTAATGGGTGTTTAAGTTTTAATGTGATTTTTTTCTCCGTTGATTTGAACGAGTTTTGTGAAAAGCGTTCTTTACACATCATACAAATTGTCGATGGTCGAGCCTTTTCGTCTTCTTTTTCAGGAGTTACCTGCTCCTTTAACACTAGTCTATTATTAACAGATCTATTAATAATTCTAACAATTTCCCAGGGTCAGACCTCGACACAGTATGTAATGACAGAGCTACATTGAGTTGAACAACCTGACCTCGGTGGGGTCAGCTTGGCAGGACTTTGGACCGCTGTCATATATCACCATCAGATGAACGTCGTATTGATTACCGGCTTTTCTTCAGAGTAGTCAGAATTGACTGATGATGGCAACTTTTTATGACGAAGCTTGGTCAAGGGAATTGAGGACATAGCTTGGTAATATCATATTTGTGCATTAGCAATGTTCTTCAGGTGACGTGTAAATGAATTTGAAGCTATTTGCTTTAATTGTAGATTTTGTACCATGTCCCGAGTGTATTATGTCAAGGATTAAAGTCTATCATCGTCTGCTTAGACTTTTTCCAACTATGTTGGAGCCGGCTTCTAATGTAACGGGATACATCTAACCTGAGGACCAGTGTTTTACATGGAGCGACTGCCTATCTGAATAGGTGCAACGTGAAAAATTAAAGATGTAACCTTTACAGAAAGGCTGAAAATACTCTTTGTTCAGCATCATAGACCGTGTGTGCTACGCTGAGATATGTTCAGTCTACTTTGTAAACAAAGTATTCGACAAGTCGATGAACTATTAGCTACAAATTACAAAGTTGCGGATAACTAAGCAATCAAGATATTGCACCTGAGATTGTTTTGCTCCAGATAACCAGCTTTCGTTTTAAAAGACTATTTTAGAACATAGTCCATTTTATACCATTTCATGCCTCTGGATAAGTTTTGGCAAACGTTGTGTGCCAGATAAGTTGCCTAATAGTTAATACAAATTAAATGAGTATTTATGAATTATATTGAGAGCGTGGATGTCTCTAGATAGTAAGACTTATTTTTTTTTAGTAATTTTATATTTGTGACATTATGCAAATAATATTATTCTTCTTAATAGCAATTAAGCTACACCTGTGCACGAAACATGTATATTTTAGTTCTAATAAAAGTAGTTTATCGAGAATATTAAATGATAGTTTAATAGTTGGATATACGATATGTCTTAGGTACTATAAAAATCCCTATAATATTTCTGTGTATCATTGGTCTGTATGTCTGTCTGTCTAAAATACTAAAACACACTTATTTAATTGGGGACAAAAAAATGCTAACATGTTCTTTTGTCGAGATTTTTTTACAAAAAGATAAACAACGCGACTAAAAATAGGGACAAGTTATTTTAGGCTAACTTAGTAGTAGTGATATAATTGCAATTTAAAATCAATTAAAAATAAATTTGTGTCACAATTAACTAACACTGATGGGTGGCACGAGCGACAGAGGGTTACTTAGAAAAACCACACATTAAAGTAAATAGATTAATTATCTAGAAACTATTGGGTGATTCTTCGAAACACAGTTTTTACGTGTTTTTTACCGAAGAACATATGAAAATATCATTCGATTGGAATGAAAGTTTCAGGTTTTATGTAAAAGGTAAAGGTCTATCGACGCCTCATGTAACTAATTAGAATTTATAAAAAAAAACTATAGTTAAGTTAGCAGAAAACAGTAAAACCTAATTAATCTGGTGTGTCCCAACGACGGTTTTTGCTGCATTATTTAACTTTCTGCGAGCTACGGTCGCGTTACAATAAAACTAATGAATCCAAATGATCTTTAAATATGTGTTTTTTAATATTTTAACATTAAAATAAAAGAAAATGGTGTATTTTCATAATTACATAAATTTAAAAATTGTCCCCGACTAAATTCATCATTAAGCTGGCTCGATTTGTTCAATCATTATCTATACGTAAATAAAAAATATTTGAAAAAGTAATATTTACTTGTAAGTGATCGCACCGGTCAGCACCGAACGGTGACAGGGAGTGCTCGTGAGCGGACGTATTTTTCCAAAAAAATACGATTGCAAGTTGTCATCTGGTGTTTGTAAGGCAAGTAGTCATATCAATCTGTATTAATTAACTGATAGTGTGTATCTGCTATCGGTTTGTTGCCAAGGCAAAGTGTCTTATGAGATGGTTTTGCTAACATTAATTGCATGTTTGATGCTTTATGTTTATAAATAAAGGAGCAGGATTTGATAATCTGCGAATTCCTCATTTTTCTGTCCCCCATTAGTCTGGATTCATCTGGCTCTTAAAGCCAGATGAATTTGAGCGGGACATATGAATTAGATTTCATTCAAATTCGGGCATATGTTACAGGTATGTCTAAAGACATTTCTTAATTGTAGTTTGTATACTTATTTGTTAATTTGTGTTGGCTTCTAGTGCATTGTTTTTTGTTCAAATACCGTGGAAATAATTATACTTATTTTTTAATTTCAATAAGATTACTTAAGTAAGTAATACAAAAAAATAAAGCTGTTGGTTTTTATTCCGAAGTTCAATTTCTGAGCTAGAGGTTTTGTTTTTTTTTTTATCGTCGCTAGAATAGCTTTATATTTTTTTAGATCCATTATATCAAAATTTCATAACGAAAATTATAAACAAGAGAAGAAATACTAAGAAAAAACACTAGCGGATAAGAGAAGATATGACAGAATAAATAATAATGAAGAATTATGGAAAGAAAAACAAGAAGGAATAGACAAAACTATATACGCAGGAAAGAAGAAAACAAAAAACTACTGATAGGAGAAATGAATCTCAACGTCTGATTCATTTTCAGCGTTCTGCAAGTTTGGGAGATCTAACCTGATTTTCGATCAATAGAAACTTTTTTAAGAGAGGGAAGTAAACATTTTAGTGTCGATTTAGAAAATATAAATCCATACTTAATAGACAGTGATGATGAAATATTTAATATTTTTTATTAATTTAGGTAGGATATTAATTAGTTTTCTACTATCTCAAGCTTAGAGTTCCTATCGTACTGAAAAATTAAGTCTGATTTTGATTAGTAAGTTTTATCTCTTTTTAATTGAGAGTTTGTTTTCGGTGAATTTTATTTTTGTTTTAAGCTAAGATTCGTTTTTGTTTTGTGTTATTAAGAGGTCTTATTAAGATAAGTTTACCATTTCATATAATTATTAAAGCGTTGAAACTAGTGTGATTTAACAACCGTAACCGTTTAATAAATGATTAATTTGAATGAAAGCGTTACTGTTTAATTAAATCATAATTATTTTCTTGTGTCAGCCAAAAAAAAGTGATAAATTAAGTAGTAATAGGAGCAATTATTTCAATATTTGGTAAAATCTATACTAATATTATAAAGTGGAAAACTTTATTTGTTTGTTTGTTTGGTTGTAATGGATAAACTCAAAAACGACTGGACCGATTTTAAATATTCTTTCACCATTAGAAAGCTATATTATCTGCGAGTAACATAGGCTATATTTAATCCCGGTGCGGGCAGTAGCTCCCACGGGACGCGGGTGAAACCGCGGGGAAACGGCTAGTTTTATGATAAAGATCATTGGAAAAATAAAGGAAGTATCATTAATCTGTACTGTCACAATTAATCTGGCCCAGCAATTAATCAGCACCTTTTAAATCCTAATCTACGTGATGCAATTCGATGCCTTCGATATATGATATTGCACATAAGGAACTGGGTCAAACTATTACGTCAATTTAGGTCTAAGAGCAAAAAAAAATTGAGCCAGATCAATGAGTCAAAAACACTCGGTCTCGAAGAATCACCCTATTATTTTACCCACTAGCTGTGTATAATATACCTAAACAGTAAAATGTATCCGCAGACTCTTATTTACCTATACTAACATTATAAAGATGAAGTTTATTTGTTTGCTCTATCTCGTAGTTCCTACAGTTTGCGAGTGAAACAACTGGTAAAAGCTAGTGAAAATTAAATTTCAGTTGAAAAATTTGAGAGGAGACACACACTTTTCAGATAAAAAGCCTTTTCGGTGCATCATAATGCTCAAGAATATTCAACTTGTACTACATAACATGAGCATTATGAAACATTATGTAATACATAAAGTTACATTAAAATTAAGTAATACTACCGCATCATAAAACAATATTACATATACGAGTATTTTATATTTTATGCCTCATTTTATATACCGACTTGCGGAGACTCCCTTCTCTTGCTAACAGTACTTTTAAAGATAATTCTTACAGATTTTAATAAGGTTTAACACTATATGGATGGTTTTATGAAGGTGTGAAAAAGAAAAGGATTTTGGCAATATTCAGCATAAAAATTGTGCATTGTGTGTACTTTAAAATCTAAGACTAATGTATTTTTTTCGCACTAATTTTACTTTGGCGTACATAAGTTGCGGCTGTTTTCAATTTTTAACCGATATTTTAATATCAACATTATAACAGATTTAAGGTGAAACGGAATCCCCGTGTACAATTTTACTAATTAGCAACTCTAATCGCTTAAACACAAAGTTGCATTTACCATGGCAAAAAAAACAAATGGCGTTGCAATTCGTCAAATGCGATACATATAAACGCAGGTATATAAAGGTATTTAATATAAAGCTGTATATTACACGTGTACTCGCTAGGGGTCACTGCGGTTCGATGAGACAATATTCTTGGAAGGACCACGCCGAGCCATGTGGGGTCCAGAACTCAGTGCGTTGATGTCTTTTGTATACGGACGCAAAATATCCAAACTATATACATTTTTTGTGTTGTTCCAAGGTTTATTTATTGGTATTTTGTTTGGTTTTGATTTATTAATTGGATTGACGGTTGAAATTTGAAGTTACACTTCATATTGTTAAGCTATTTTATGCATTTGATTTAGCAATTTGGTCGCGGTTTTGACGAATTCTCAGTCACAACAATCAGTCGACCGATAGTTGACCCGATGGTTGTCAACAGTTTTCAATCGGTCTGATACAGCTAAATACCTGATATTTGTAGTATGCGTAGGAACTACCACTCATCTTTTATTATGAGCCCAAACAAGCTATCCGTCGACTAAAAGTTTGCAGAGTGCTACAGTACCTCTGGATATATGTAGTTTATTTCATCAATAGTTATTCCGTTTTTCATAACCCATCTATCGAAACACTGAATATCATCTCATTCAGTTCAGCAGTTACACCGTGATAGTCACATTAGCAAGGATAGCTTATCAATGAGTGTCCAATTCTTCCTTCAAATAGAACCTTTCACACGGAAATTCGCACCTTAACGGTAGTTACAGCCGCTAACTAATGGGAAATAACTGTCTGTCTGTATGACTTGCCGAAGAATTTGTTACGTTTTTTTAAGTAAAAAATAAATATAAGTATCACTAGACACGTTTTTATGAGAATTTATATTTTTAACAACATGTTTGTCTATTCGCGATTTACTCACATTAAGCTCCACAAAACGACCCATGCTTTTTGATAAGATTTTGATAGAATGGGTAGACGCGTCCCATAAGGACTAAATCCTTCATGGAGCTGCATAAAAAGTATCCTATAACCTCCCTTGATAAAAGAGGCTATCTAACACTAAAACAATTTTTGATACAGGACAAACAGTTCTTCGGATTAGCGCGTTACAGCAAACTCTTTAGCTTTATAATATTTATAAGTATAGTTTTCGCTAGCATAACCTATGAAACGCCACACAAACTAGCTAATATTACTAGAGCCTATAAATGTTTGAACTCCGCTCGCCCGTAGTAATGCCATCACGAAGTATGTGCTCAGCATTGCCTTCAGTCATTGGATGGTCGTTACAGCTACTTTATCTGTCAGGCTGTTTGTTTAGAACATTTACTTTAATTTTACAGGCTTTTTCTTGTGGCTTTATTTGCATTCTTGAAGAAATGTTGAGGCAAAAAAATCTGTTGGGACTGGTCAGTTGTCCGTATATTTTTTTTTAATCTTTATCTTTTATTCTGTTTAGTAGTTGAAAAGAAGTGTAAAACAAACAAACTTGTAAATTGTGAACCTCCTCCTTTTTGAGAAGTCGGTTAAGAAGAGTTATTTTGCAACTATGGAATACATAGCCTGTCCTGTATGCCAATTTATTTTAAGACCAATCTATCACCATTGATATTTTACTCAACAACAAATACCTCTAGTGGTTCACTTGTTTTAACTGTCACTGGACACTGGCGCCCCAAGTTTGATCTTACAAGCCATTACTACGTAATGTTCAAACATTCTTACGTTTTACACGACAGTTATTTGTTTAACTATCCGTTTTACTACTTACGTATGAGGTAAGTAGTACGAGAGACCTCTTAAAGTCATGTGTTAGGGGTATTAACAACTCTAGGAATTTAAGGTCGCGTTTTAACTGGCTTTTAAGCGAATATCTGGCATTTTTCCACGATTAGAATTTATTTAAATTGTGTTGATGTAATTTGTATGACCAATGGTCAAGCTGGCTGAATCATTAAAAAAATAAATTTATTCAACTTTTAATAAGTCGGTCGTTTTTAAATGTCACACATTGATTATTGAGCATTTACAATTTTATCTAATGCAAGTACAAAATGAATACCTCATGGTTGCTAAAATTCATTATTTCAAAGACAAATCCTACCGACTTGCAATGGAGAAGCAACAAACGATCCAAAACTTTTACTCTTTCAAAAAAAGCTGGCAAAATAACCACCATCATCTATTTCTAATATCACATTATCTAATACTACAGAAATCAAGAAAGACAAAGATAACAATTTTGATGTAATTACAATAGCATTAGAAAGGACAGCTATGCACTATCATAGTGAAACAGTCACAGTTATTGCGTCACCCGATGACGTTGCAATGGAGAAAGGTGACAAGAAGCAAAAATGTGACATTACAATATAGAACTTGTAGCTTCTGACATAAATACCAAAATTGAAAAACGAGACTCAAGAAGATGTCCCGAAGAAATGAAAAAAATGTGAACAAGATTTGAATGAAGAATTTGGAGCAGAAATGAAAAAGTCGCATTTATTTGAATTCAAGGGAAATAATATAGAAGGGTGTAAAGTTAATGTCAATAATGATAAAGATGCTGTAGAGCTTGAAACTAAATTAAGATACCATTAAGAATGTCAGAGAGTTAAAGCTGTTAAGAATCATATAGTGATAGTAGATCATCTAAAGCTGCAAAAGAAGCAACATTTAGACTAAAAAACAATTGACATGATTGATATTTACTCCTATAGAACTATTTCTGATTGCCCTACATACAATGTTAATTGATAAAGTTGTCTGTAAACCACTCTATATGACTCATATCAATACCTTCTAATTCAATAGACATAGAAATATGAATTTCCAACGTCATATTAACTATTAGTCATGTACTAGTTCTCATCCCAAATTCCATTCTTCGTGCATTCCTTAGGAGCACACTGCAAACTTTTAGTCGGCCGATAGTTTGTTTAGGCTCATAAGGTAGTATGAAGATGAATGGTAGTACGCACATTAGAAAGATTTGGTATTTATCCGGTATCAGACCGAATGGATTGGAATCAAAATTACCTTTTAAAATATTTTTTTACAACCATTGAGTTAATTTGTCGGTCAACTGTTTAGTCTGCAGTGTGCTCTTAATTCAACAGTTCTAAGCATATTTGTGGTTGCTTAAGGTAAATAAACACAAACTTTCGTTTTCCATATTTACTCGGGTTTTGTGTTCACGTGAACACTCGAGCATTAAACTAAGACTAAGAGTATCTTCATCTAACTGGTTTATCACAATGATATTTACTTTCTGCACGTAAGATATAAGATGATAACTATGACACAATTTTATCGAAACGGACAAAATGTGTGAGATTACTCCTCTATTCGTGGACATGCAAATATTTATTGAACTTGTTTGATTGCGTATTTGATTCGTGTGTGGCTCAATCTATGTAGGTATGTATCTTGTGTATTTAAGTAGTTCTTTACATATTATCTTATATCAATCAATCAATCAATCAAGAAGAAGTGAAAAATACTCAAGAAAGGCCTTTCAGACCTGTTGATTCTTCTGTGTAAATCAGATGAAATTGATAATCTGGATGATCATGAAAAAGATAAAGTAAATCGTCCGATAATATTTATGTAAGATATCGAGATAAGGCTTTATATCAAAGTTCAGTCCATGACTGATCACACAGAAATATGCAGATAATGTAACGACAAGTACTTGATACATCTTTCGTAAGCGTTGGACAATAACCAATCAGATGCATTATCAACATGCATCTTCTATATCAGAAACTTCTCAGTTTACATCAAAAGTTCCGATCCAATATTAAAGGCGGTATCTTATCGTCACACTCAATGCATTAGGTGTAACAGCTCTACGTTGAGAAACACTGCAAACACTCCTTCACCGCTCACTAATTTCCAATGCAAACATTATCAAAAAAGATACAGGTATCACTTATTGCGACTAAAATTGTTGCCGACTATGAATGTCCACTTGGAACCAATACGAGAAGTTTGCACATTATGAACTGAGGTAAAAAAACTGATAGCTTACTTTGAACTAAGTTAATATCACTTGAAGCAATCCTGCATCCGATTACACACTGGTTCCGACTGGACACCCACAAGAGACAAAACGAAAAAAGTTGCAGAAAAAATATTGTTACTTTTTTACTCACTTTTTTTATTCCGAAATGCGAACAACACAACACTGAACGTTTACGAACGTAAATTTTATTGAGCGACCGAATGTAGCGCGTACCGTTTGACACCGGCGTGCGTTCTGCCTCGCGTACGATTCTCGTTTGGTCTTTCCGCTTCACGCTTGACGTTTTTATGGATCAGTCAACGCTGTGATTGGCCGAGGCGACGAGCCCGTCGCTACGTCATACGAAAGCCTTTAGGGCTCACGCAACAGATAGATTTTTACTACAGTTTGGCAATTCGTATAGAGTTGTAGCACTGTGCAGTTGGATTCACTTGTTGGAGTCCTGTTTACTTAGGTGGAGTTTTGTCGAGTCGGATTCGTTTTAAAACTCATTGTAATACGGCTGTGGATGTTATATTAGTACACTTTTATGAAATACGTTTTGATTTTAAGCTTTTTCACTTTGCATCGTATGTATATAAATATGTATGATAATTTAAAGTATAAAAAAATACAAAATAGAAATACGAATCTTAATCAAACAACTATTAAACAAACTATAATAACATCACCACAACCACAATTAATCCGAATTAAAATCCGAGCACTACAAAACACCTAACGAAACGCACAGACCGTCTAAAAATACAACCCAGTGTTTAACACGAGAAAAAAACCGTCCAAAATTTCGACTAAAAGTTTTACTCACCCAAGTGTTATAAGAAAACGTTTATTCGTCAAATCCAGTGAGTAGCACGATCACAAACGTCTCGTCGAAGCTCTGATTGCTTGCCGACTAACGTGCGCTCTGTCTCTCTGAAATACGCGAGTACATCGCACCATTGTCTTGTCTCTCTATACGTGCACTGTGGCGTGTCCCTGTGTGCATCCGATCCATATTATGTATGCGTGTTTTTAATTCCAACTTGTTCAATTTTTGGTGGTGAATTAATCGCTTATTTTGTGGTTGGATGATGTAATTAATTAATGTTATTCAATAAATATTAGTGACAATATTTAGTTTGAAAAACAATGTTAATTTATACTCGGTATTAAACCTTCTACATATAATATTGACTAAAAGTTACCTAAAGTCCATCTTTGTTTGTATTGTTGTATTTTTCGAGCAGAACCGCAGACAAGAGCTAGTACATAATAAAGTAAGATGATGCACTAAGCGCCTGTATTCCGAGTGGCATTAAACGAAAGTACCCACTGTGACGTCAATGACTGTGTCTGACAAAATCAGGTGTCGGTCACCTTAAACCGTCGGTCTAGTGACTGACATTAGAATAGTTTAATAACTAATGATAAGGTATAAAAATGGGCCTAGCTTTCATCATCATCAGCCTTCTTATCGTCCCACAGCTGGGCACAGCCTCCTCTCACACGGAGTAGGATTGAGAGCTAATCACTACGCTTGCTCAATGCGGGTTGGTGATTTCAGACTTTATAGTCCTGGTTTCCTCGAGATGTTTTCCTTCAAGATATACTTTAGATCTTAGCTATAGGGGATGTATTCGGGATAGCTAGTTTGTTTTGAAGATTCGGAATTTTAAGGTGTGCAAAAATCAAAGGCCCCGATTAGATGCATGCTAAGATAATGAGAATTTTCTCGGAAACGATAAGGCAGCCTTCGACTTGTCACTCTATAATCTACTGTGTCACATGCACAGAGGTAATTCAGTGTCAAAGCAATTTTGTATTTACCTATGTTAAGTGACTATACCTACGTACCTGTTGTACTGTGTCTAGTTTTTTTCCAGGGTGACACCAAAATAGCCCACTGGGACGTCACAAAAATGGCATTTGTTTATTTTACCAGCCCGTATTTAAAAGAGAGCCTCTTTTTTACACGTCAATGAAGAATGATAAAATCTAAATTACTGAATTCTAGGTAAAACAGACGTAATAAAAACCAAGTGTGTCATAATTGCTGACACCATCAAGTTAATATGGGCGCGGCGACCATTTTGGGCGTAGAACTTCAAAGAAAAAAAACTATTTAGGTAATGAAAAAAACTTTGAAACTATCACTGATATCAGTAGCTATCAGTGAGATGGAAAACCGATTACTTAAGGTTCTAGATTAAGATGAAGATGGATAAAAACGATAAAATGAAATGCAGACACAATTTGCTTATCTGTAGATATTGTGTATTGGCGCCACTGAAAGATGACGCGATATTATGAAAGCTTTATCTCTGACTAGCTTCCACCAGCGGTTTCACCAGTCGCCCGTAGGTACGGTACCTAGCCTTCTTCGACATATCTAACACCGAAGGAAAATCATTCAAATCGGAGATAGCGCTTTAAAACAATCTAGCAAAATCTACATCCTTTTAAGATTAGTATTGATACTTCACCCTTTTACAAGCTTTTATTTCAGATTTACTTAGTAATTTTAGGACGACCGGTAGCGAAAATCATGCATAACTGTCACCGTGCCTCTTTCCAAAAGGGAGTTGAACAAGTGGGAGCTTACATAACCCCTTTTGACAATAAAGTACAATTGGGTACCTCTGGCAAACAAGTTAGGTCATGTATTTATTATAACTAAAAGAATAGGTATGACAGTTAAGTCATACTGTTTCACACGTTCAAAATAAACACAGCGCCGTTTTAATTAGTAATAGTTTAATAATATTATTTAAGTAACAGATGAGTTTGTTATGAAGTCTGCGGTCTTTTTATTGAGCTCCAAAGTTCACAAAAACGACAATAATGCGTTGAATAGCCGGGAAACCCAATATTATGGCGGCTCGTAGATTTTAAGTGATGAGAGAAATCATCTATCTAAGCGGCATTTGCTAGTCAAAACATGTTCAGAAGTTTTACGTACACGCTACGGTTAAACATGTTATTGAGGTATTTTTCTCAATTTTCTTAGCCTTTGGGAGTTCTGTTATTGTCCTCTATCTAAAAACCATATAAATACACACTAATGGATGATATGGCAACATCTTTTGAAATTAGTATTTAGTAAATATACATGTTACCTTAACCTTTAACATCACGGGCGGGGTCTAAGCAGACCCCACGCGCTCTTTTTTAACTGTATTTTTTCAAATTGACAAGCTACGATCGCAGCATTTTGGCTAATCTCAGTGCGCCGCCGACGCTTTCGACGGGTGAACTTACGTGGCGTTACGGTTAAGGTAAGTACATTTTTTACTCGTGCGGGGATACCTGTGGACCCCACCCGTGATTATACGTAGTATGTTTTTTCACTTTGCAAATTTTTCAATTTGTTGTTTTTTCAGAATTATTGTTGAAAACTGAAAAAATGAGTCGCCAAATATCAGAAGACGCCATCGCACAAATCCTACAGGATATTAGTGACTCTGAAAGTGAAGATATTGATACAAATTGATCGACAAAGAAGACCCTTTGCCTAGTTCAGATGAGGCTGGTCCTAATGCTCCAAAAATGAAGCGGAGGTGCTCTATTTGTCCAAGGTCTAAGGATAAAAAGAGCACTTTTGTTGTAGATCATGCAAAAAAACTATTTGTAAGCCTCATTCAGTAGCAATTACTTACTTATTGTTTACCGTGTCAACCAAAATAATTATTTTTTACTTTAGCGCCCGACAGTAATATTGAGGGGTTGTGATTTTTTGTATTTGTATGATTATTGTTTAGTTTTCCTTATATTACGTTTCTTTGTTTCCTATTTTATTAGAAAGTAAGAATATATTAGTCAAAAATTGATAATTAAAAAAAAATTAAGAACATTAGTTAATTGCCTTAAAAAATTGCTATGTACAAGATGTTATTTCGTTAAATGTTTTTTCACTATGTAAAGACTGATTGTTTTGCTGACAATAAAAACTTTTTATACGTATTAATATGTATTTTCTTTTAATCTAAATTAATATTTAAGAATTTTTGAAAAATACGGAGCATAAATGTAAAATACCTATGGGGATACTTCCGGACCCCACGCGTGACGAAACGTTACCATAAACAACGCGTGTACTTAAAGGTTAAATACCTAATTAGCAAAATTCTGAATAAACTGTCTCTATCGTTTAAATTTTCAGTTACACCAGAAATACGCATTGGCAAAGTTAGGATTTTGTTTTGTTCGTCTATTTCTGGCTTGGGCTTTATTTGAAAACCGTAATTTAAAACAAAATTTTATTTTTAGTCCGCTACAAAGCCTAACAGCTATATACGGAATCGGAACACAAACAGTCAAAATATTTATGTTTAATAAACAAGATTTCCTTGTTATCAGATAACAGTACGGTTACGTAGATTATGTATTTGTTGATATATTATGACGTAAACACATGTGACTAATTTGTTTAAGTCAATATGAGGGATCTTACGGTCGTTGACGAAAATATAGAGAGTAGAAAATTGAGTTTTAAACAATGAAATGAATGACAGCGACAGTTAAAAATGACTTTCATTTCGATTTTGTAAAGTCGGACTACGTAGATGTACCTATGCATATGCAAGCAGTTTAGTAGTATTACATACTTATTTTCTATAGTCGTTCTGCAAAATCCCCACGTAAATAAACTGAGCAGTTTCAAAATTGAGACGAAATTTTATCGGAAAACCCAAAAAACATGTAACCGCAAGGTGCTAACAGATAGGAAGTCCAAATCATTAGTCAGAAGCTCTTACAATCTAACACGGTGTTAATAAAAAGCAATCCTACAGACATTTAACAAGATTTAAAAAAGAGTGGCTGAAACCGCAAATTAATGACGTTGACCAGATGAATCATAATATATGGAAGTATGGCCATGACTTTGAACCGGGGGCAAGTCAGGTCGTGTACCACGGAAGCGTACAGGGTCATCAACGCTTTTCACGTCCACTGATAGTAATTAGGCACTATTACTTGTGCTTAATTTGTGGTGAAAGATCATGTAGACCTTGATGATTAATTTGAAGAAAGAGCTTGAGTCAATAAGGTGGAATTACCTGAGAAGTGGCAAAGTTTAAAAACATAGGTACAGCAGAGGAGAAGGCGATATGGCTTTTGTGAAGACCATAATGTCTAGCAGTAACTGAATAGTAATAAAACAATGATGATCACGAAAAAGAATATGCTTTAACAACAGACAAGTATCAGATTCAAGAGGTGAAAAGTCCTCAAATGATGACTGTGACTACAGCCGGAGAAAGTGTCAATCTTTTAATAAAGAACTATCCCACTTCCTTTTGCAGTCATTACGAATGCATTTTAGAAAATAATAATAAGACATAACCTCAAAACGCTAACTTAAGTGCAATAAAAAGCGCTGCAGCTATTTATGTATTCTGTTCAGCCTACTTACGCCGAAACTGAGATATTATGCTTTAGAATAAACACATTACCATGCAGCGTTTGAAGCGGCTGCAGGTGCCATATCTAAACCTACACAGACCACGAATTTATGATAATGGAATGATCAGACTGCTTTTATACTTGGCGATTGTTTAGCTTTATGTCTGTGGTTTGATTCTGCAGTTGAGTTAGTTAGGTTACCTCAAATATCCATTTCTCAGTTGCAGTTTAACAGGATTTGTATTCGGGTGACAGCTAGGAGCTCTCTTTGGATCTTAAACTTTATGGCTAGCTTTTGACATCTGTCTGATACATTTGACGTATCGAGGTCAAATCAGTGACGTATTTATTTCACAAATGTCATAAATGTTTTGAAATAAATGTCAAAAAACCTCTGACCGATAGTAAGTAGCCTTGAGAACACCATATCAATCATTGTTTGAAGTCTAGCTGCCATACTAATCTAGATCATAATAGATAGACCAATGAATCATGACTTTGCATTTTACAGATATTTATTCCGCTTTGATTTGCTTGATAACTCTATAGATTAAGGAAAAGATTCTATTGATTTTTATCTTTCGTTAAGTGTCGCTTCTCTAGTTTTAATAAATTCTATATGAGCTACAAATCTGATTCATAAATAACAAGCAGATTCTATGTCACCCTGGGAATGTCACAAGGAAGAATCTTAAGCCCTCTTCAGTTTGTGCAATAAAAAAAACTAATGCATCTCTTAAGTAATTGTAAAAGTTACAATAAATTGAACATCGCGTGATGAACTAACCATTAATCAAGTTTGTCAGGTAAAGGAGGTAAATAGAAGCAAATCTTTACAGTTATAACATCATGTCTATATAAATAATTTCCTTAACTCGATATAAAACAAGGAAACAAACGGACCCTTTATTTTTAAATTCTTATCGCTAGATAAGGCCGTATTACGAGTTAATTTTGTAACACATTATAAAATAGGTTTCCGGAAAAGTCTATGAACTGTGGAAATTTTTGATGGTTTATCTAATGGCTGTATCTATGTAGGATGTTAAGAAGATATTTTGTTAAGACTGGTTGTAGGAAGAGACTAAATGTCTAGTTACACGTGTAAATATTGTCCTTTCTTTTTCTTTGCCCTGCTGGAAAATTTATAGATTTTATGGTTCATTTTAATTGCATAAAATTATTTAAGGGAATAAAGTTACCCAAGCAAGAAAGAAGGACCACATATTCAAGTAATTTATTTTCAGTAGGGGTTTTGGATTGTCGGATATTGCACTCCTGATACCTATAAATTTTACTTTGAGGAAAATCTTTACACGGCTGCTGTACAGAAACTTACAGACACGAGATGAAATTGTAGAATGCAAAGTAAAATAATTTTCTAACTACATACGCTATTTCATTAATATATGACGATATGATTAATGTATGATAATAGAGGACGATCGTCATAGTCATGACCACCAATTACATATAAAAACTTTGCGGAAAACCGTTAACAATTGCTAACCAAGATTAATCACATTGGAAGCATTTGAAAAATGTTGATATGTAATTAATTGTACATTGTATCATCATCCCTGCTTGTAGGTAATATTTAGAGACCCCAAATGAATCACACTTCCACGTCGCATCTTTGAAGTTTCCAGAAATATAGTGAATCAATTTTTTGATCCTCTCAGTTTTGATATGATTAATTTTAGGTTTATTAATTTTAGGCAGAGGAACTGTGAAAACCGTGACGTGTTTAGCGGATATTTCCTATTCTATGTATAGAATTGGCGTCAGTAAAACAAAACTAGTACCTAGTTAATTTTTTCAGGGAAACTACTCCGCACCCTTTGGCTTTGGCTTTTTAGCCTTTCTCAATAAATGGGTTATCTAACATTGGTCCAGTACTTTTAGAGATTAGTTCATTAGACACTTTCAAACAAACGGGCATTCAAAAAACAATTTATCTTCAGCTTTATAGTATGTATTAGTAAATGTATATGATTATAGCTCAGGTAGAACGTACGGACATTATAATTAATATCTGTAGAGAAAATGAGATGTAGTATTAAGATACAAACTTACTGTTTCCTTATGAAAATTCGAATGAATACTGATTTAGCGAGTCGTAGCATGTATACTTCGATATATAAATTATTATGTATATAAACGAATAGATTATTGACATTAATGAATTCGTGTTTGTATAAAAAATTTTGAGTTTTAGCTTCTATATCCTAATGAATGCATGATTTATCAATATAATGTGTTGATAATACAAATCTATCAAAAATGTGCAAATTAGAACTATTGTCATGTTATATAAGTTCGGGTGTAAATTTTATTGTATTTGGTAATATTCCTCGTATTGATATCCTTGTTTGGACTTTTATCGTCTTAATTTCTTCAAAAAACTTTGCATCAATCATAAACTAAGCAATCATAAAAATATAAGTACCCATAACAGACCAATAATGGCAAAAAAAGGCGGAGGAAAACATCTCGAGAAAACCTGAACTGTAAAGTCTGAAATCACCAACGCGCATTGAGTAAGCGTGGTGATTAACGCTCAATCCTTCTATGTGTGAGAGGTAAAAAGGCTGATGATGATGATGATGATTAATATGTGAAACTACGTAACTATGAAGAATATTTGAAATATTTTAAAATAATGTAAGCCCGAAGCTATGATGACCGATATCCTATTTTTTTCTTGAAACAGTTTGGACTTAAGATCCGTTTGTGCACACGAAAATTCAGCTCATATAAGCCTGAACTAAACTGGTATAATCCACTATAATATACTTAATAGCCTACGTCACTGTGACGTCACTTCAAATCTCTTGGATTTTTCATAAGGCATGTTTTTTTTACCTACAAGTCTCTTACCACAAGATATGACGTAAAGAATTGATTTTCAGAAACTGTTCTCTTTCTCCTTACAATTATTGTTTCAATATTGTGAGAAAGAAACACTTTCTCAAATCTCTTTTTTTTTTAACTTTTTGAAGTTTAAAAATACTGATAAAGTCAGAAAGTCGCTAGGCAGAAATAGTTTCCATGATCATTCTCCAGAAATGCATCTGATTTTGAAATGTAAAACAGAATGATCGTAGGTATAAATAAAAAATAGACTGCCACGTCTAAACAAAAAAAGTGTATGGGAATTTAGATTTTCCGTTTATAAGATGAATCATTAGACAGGTAGACTTACACGAATTCATATTTTGTGTTGCAAGATTTTTTACCGGATCTGAACATCTTACGATATCATTCAGGAAGCTTTTTCTACCTACTTATTTATTTATTGACCGCAAAATATGAGTCAATTCATAGACAAAGTTGTACTCTATGACCCAGCTGCATCATATTATGACGTATGCAACCTTTTTATCCCGTTTATAGGTGGTCAAGTGAACAATTGGCTCCATTTTCAAATGTTATGCAACATTGACGTAGACTGCGGGAATTCTGTGATGATTTAATGAGTCTACTGGTAGTTTGGTATTTAACTCCTTAGACTGTAATTACTCTGTGGATTTTTTCCGCTCTTCCGTTGTTCATTTATTCGGTTTTATACACGTTTTACTTCATAGTTTCGCCTTCTATTTGTAGATTTGATTATTTTTTCTTGAGCAGTCATATAATTGGTGCCAGCAAAATAAAAATAACCATAAGGTAATTCTAGAGCCACTAACTTTGTCGATCTATGATGTCTCTGAAGTTTTTATTTGGGAAAATGAAATTATGTTTTGAAAGAAAAGTGTTAAACATGACTCCAAAATTATATCCTCATTCAATTATTGTCGATGGGAATTACCGTATTTACTGAACTAGTTAGAATTTGAGGTTTCGTGTTGAAATGAAAACTGAATTAAACCACGCCCCCTGTCACGCCTTCTTCGTGACTATAGGTGAACATATCTATGTATATCTATACCTATAAATAAAATCAATTACATTGGTATATGTTGCAATATATGTTTGTACGCATTTAACTTCCGAACGAAAAAATTCTTATTTGCAATTAACAAGCATTTTTTTGTGTCACCATATTTTTAGGAAAAACCAATCATACGTGTGAATTTGGCGCATATAATAATTATCTAGTATACTATGTAATATGTAAGTTTTCTACTAACTGTTCTATAAAACGATAGAAATATGAGTCGTGATGCAGATCTACAGTTTTTTTCCTCAATCCAAGATAAATATCGAATATGGAAATATCCCTGCATTCTTTGTATACATTTTTTGTTGATAAACTTATTCATTTCCACTGCTAACTTTAATAACTCAATCAATAAATACGTCCTAATACACAATAGCCACAAGTAGTGAAGAGGTTCCGTAGACATAAAATATTATTAATTGTTAGCACACATCGGCACTTACATGGTTCAACACTGTCACCTAGGATAGTAGGTAACTATATTTTTCATTAGAAATATTTACGCTATTTTAATAATTTAGACGCCTCTCAACATTGATGCCTCAAACTATAGAAAAAAACTTCTGACGTGACCATACAGTTTTTAAGGGTTAACGTGTGTGAACTACAGAACTCTAAACGCAACCATTATAATATTCTAACATGCAATTGATTGACAGGCGTGAAATTTTCCACCTGTGGTTACAAGAAATTATTTTACCTGACTCACAGAGCATTGGAACTTTAATCCAAACTTTTCCGCCATAAGTACTAGGAAGTATATTATATACCCGTTATTTTTGTGTACGTACTGAGTTAATAACAGCGGTCGAAATAATATAAATAGGTATAATTTCTAGGTACCGGTGAACGGGTCTGCCCTTGGTATTTCATTTGTATTACATTAATTGTAGTTTGAGTTTGTTCCGATTGCTTGGGGATTGTTTCCGCTGAAAACTGCTAAGCATTAATTATACTGATATTGTAACGATTATTTGTTTGTTTGTTTGAAAGCGCTTATCACTAGAATCACAGACTTCAGTGATGGAGAGTGTATTAACTAGAAAGGTTACTTTTTCAGGATCAGGATATTAAGTTTTTATAGGAGCGAAGCTATGGATAATAATATAAAAGTTACGTGACCGTTTTCTTAAAAAAAAAAAAACTATTTTTGAACTTTCAGGGCAATTGCGAAAAACGTCATAACCTCTAGCAGTTACAAGAAATCTTAAAATAGCCACCGTGACTTAGTGTGTAGTTTACAAATACTTTCTCAAAACGACCGCAAATAGTAAGTTCTGGGAAACACTAGTTGTAGTTTAACCGCAACTATACTAACTGCGCTGACTCACGGTTACCTGAGAAATAAATCATAGTTTTATACAGGCTGAGGTTGAACAATCTATTTGTAAGTTATCTTGAGCTACTGTATGAATTTGTGCAGCCTTTTTTAATAGTGGTTTAGAGCAATTTGGAGACTCGGTTTTCGAGAGTCAAAATCCAAAAAAGTGTTCTTTCATTTATGTACATTGAAAATTACAATTTATGTTAGGCATGAGCTTACTATTAAGTATTAAGAATTTATTGGTAGGGTTCAAAATGGTAACTTAGAGTGAGTTACTTTTAACGATAACTGAACATTTGCAGTTGTAAATTTTTGTGGTTCTTAAAAAAAGTAGCTTAAAGGTAGAGTAAAAATATTACAAAAAAATAAATAATTATACAAAAGCCCTGCCTGTACAATGCTACATTTTAAGTGACGGCTGACGCAATAAAAACCCCGGTTACCAGGAGTCTAGGAAATTAAAAAGAAACTAGAACTTTGCCTTGAACTCGGTCTGACTACTGGCTGTACAGAGGCATGTTTGAATAACCTTTTAAACGGCTCTAAATTAGACTTGCGGTTACAAGTTATGGAGCTTTTACGTCAACGGTTAGCAAACTTTAAGCGCTACTGCAAACTGAAGACTAAACTGTCGGCCGACAGTTGACAGACCCGATGGTTGGCAATTTTTTTTAAATGAATATATTGATGCCTATCTATGTTTTCAATAGGTCTTATACAGGCGAGATACCTGATCTTTGTAACGTGCTTACTACCATTCATACTGATTTATGAGAACAAACAAACTATCGACCGACCAAAAGTTTGCAGTCTACGGGTACTGTAAAAGTCGGATACCTGTAGAGTTTTGAACTAAACTTATTTTTCAAACTTTGTAGTTTATACTTGTTGTTATTTATTAGTTTTCTTTCATTAGGTATTAAGGTTTCTACTTTTTATTTTCGTAATAACAATGTGCTGTTGCTGAATTACAACTTTTTTAACGTAAAGTTATGATGAACAAACTCATATTTCCATTTATATACTGTGGGGGTAGATATCAAAATGTAAAAGCTTCTTTCATATTTTCAGATTTTTTATTACTACTTATATAATTATTCCCTTACCCAACCTTAACTAACTACTACCAATATACGTACTGAATAATATAGTAAAAAAGTAGAACACACAAGTTGCCGTCGGCGTTTGTGACGTCACTGCCTATGTGACGTTTTTCTTGACGTAGCGGGTGTAACCGCTTGAATGAGACGTGCGTCTGTTATCGACGCGCGCGCATATCGATAGCATTTTGCGGTCGTTCTAATTTCCCATTGTCCCTTTTTAGGGTTCCGTAGCCAAAATGGCAAAAACGGAACCCTTATAGTTTCGTCATGTCCGTCTGTCCGTCTGTCCGTCTGTCCGTCTGTCCGTCTGTCACAGCCGATTTACTCGGAAACTATAAGTACTACAGTGATGAAATTTGATGGGAATATGTGTTGTATGAACCGCTACAAAAATATGACACTAAATAGTAAAAAAAAGAATTGGGGGTGGGGCCCCCCATACATGTAACTGAGGGATGAATTTTTTTTCGATGTACATACCCGTGTGGGTATCAATGGAAAGGTCTTTTAAAATGATATAAAGTTTTCTAAAAAACATTTTTCTTAAAGTGAACGGTTTTTGAGATATCAGCTCTCAAAGTCGTAAAAAGTATGTCCCCCCCCCTCTATTTTTATAACTACGGGGTATAAAATTCTAAAAAAAATAGAGGTGATGCATGCTAATTAACTCTTTCAACGATTTTTGGTTTGATCAAAGTATCTCTTATAGTTTTTGAGATAGGTTGATTTAACTGTAATTTACGGAACCCTTCGTGCACGAGTCCGACTCGCACTTGGCCGGTTTTTTAGGGTAAAATCGGAAGTTATCAACATATATCTATATCTGTATATGTATGTATTTGCGTCATGTATGTGTTTTATATTACCATTCTCCTTATATTTCGTTATCAAAGTGCTTTTTGTCTTTAATCTACAGTTACGGTTACAGCCTTTTTATCATCCCACTGCTGGGCACAGGCCTCCTCTCACACAAAGAAGGATTGAGCGTTAATCACCACGCTTTATCTACAATAACTGTAAACTATTATACATATTCTCTTTTTTTAAATGAGCAACTAACTAGGTATCCACTAGAATCGCGATGTCCGACTATTTTTTTAAATAAATAAAGTTTTCTCACTATATTTTCCTTTAACGTTACTCACATGACAATCTCTGACGTAAAGAAATTAAAAAAAAAACTCAGATACCGTATTAAAACTCCTTTTTTGAACTCAATACTCAGATTACAGGGGTGCCCCCAGAATTCAAAAAACTTCCTCAACCGTCGACACGTCACTAAAAAGGTCTGCATCAGGCCTCATCTTCATTGATTCATCTTAACTGGCAACCTAATAAAAAAGGTAAAAAATAACATTTCCAGGGAGTGTTGCCATATCTGAGTCATTAGCAGGAAACTCATTATAGTTGGGGTACCTATAATTTTATTTTAAAACGTGGCCTTACTCTTTTTTTGCGAGAAATGATTCAATGATTGTTTCCTGAATGAACGGAAAGCTATTTAAGTGATTAAAGAAACGTAATTTTAATCGTAGAAGCAGTGGCCCAATATGTTGAAATACTAAAAATACTTTGGAGGCATTTAACATCCTTGGCAGTCGTTAAGGGTAGTCAGAAGCCAGTAAGTTAGACACAAGTCTTACCAAGGGGTATTGGGTTTCCCGGCTAACTGGGTTGAGGAGGTCAGATAAGCAGTCGTTCCTTGTAACACACTGGTACTCAGCTGCATCCATTTAGCCTGGAAGCCGAACTCAGCATAGTTGGGAAACGGCTAGGGAGATAACGGGGAGTACTATGGTGTAAGTACCATGACTCTGATGTGAAATCACGCATTTCTGCAAATAATCCAAACTAGTTCAACCAGAACTGTATATATTAGACTATTTAACACGAATTACATGAGAATGTTCTACCAAAAAGCCTTAGCATAAACTAATAAACGTTAAAGTAAACACTACACTACCGAGAATGCATCGAAAATCTACAAATTCACGATATTTAGATACAAATACTCCGACTGCAAGATTCAGTCTGTATTTATCTTGCACTGTCAAGCAAAAATGAACTTTATCGTCTTAAAAATAAACGTCACGATCATGTTAATTCGCGTTCAATCAAAGGTATACGTGCGCACAGTCACATCACAGATACAGTTGCATAGGTCATTGTATTGTAATAATAATCCATCGATGGACTGTAATTAGTTCGTGGAAATCACTTTTGTGCATATGTGTACACTCGTATCATGTGCCCTTGTCTGTTGAAAGGATACATAGTTCTTTTTACACGTTATGGTCAGCCAGGGCTCAAATCATCATGAGACCATTCCATGTATTCCATTTTCGATTTTGGGACTCATTGGTCCTTAAGTAATTTTTAAGGTAGGAATTTTCAGATAGAAATGGGTCGGAATTTGAATTTCTTCTTACTGCTCTATTGCTATTTAAATTAATTATGTCAATATCAAATGGCGACTTTCTAGTGCTGAGATGCTATTAGTAAATCCATTTCGCTTTTCGCATGCTTAAAATCAAACTAACGTATTTCTATTACTATAAAACAAATAGCTGAAGATCCATATTTCATATATCCTTGAGTTGAGACAAGTTTCAACTAAAGTTTTTCCGCAATCAGCCGCAAGATTTCAGCTGTTTTTTTATAACACGCTCAAGAATCATGATATTCTAATACAGGTATTTCCCTAAGGCCATATATTTGTACATAACAACTGCGTACGTAGGTAAAAATATAATTATTTTCATAATTTAGTGTAACGCTCCAACGTCATAACGTTTTCGTCAACAAAAACGATCAGAATCATATGACTGCCTTTATATCAGGTATTATATAGTGCGGTATTTAAATTATTTTTAACAAAATATTTGTATTACAGTCTTGAGAAAGTTATATAGTATTATAAGCACGTGGCTTTACTTGCCTCTGAAATAATCATGTTAAACTGTGGCTTATGCGTCTGATTTGAGGAAAAAATCCTCATGGGTGCCAATAATAAAAATTTCAGTAGCATTTTTCCGCGTATTTTTCTATTCACTGTGCAATTTATTACACTCAAAACTCTACCAAATAACAAACGGATAGACAGACTCTCAAAACGAATAATAATGTGTAGAAAACAGTTTACTGCAAAGAGCACGTGCTTGCAAACAGAGAGACTACTTATAACCGCCGAATACTGAAACGCTACTCAATTTTAAAGTCAACACAAACTTACTTCTATCTCTTTTACAATAACAGAAATCGCTATGACATAAAGACTTAACGTACCTAAGACGTAAAGTTAAGTAACGTCTGAGTACTTTGAGGTAACTATAGTGTTTGCAATGATGCTCTGCAGGCATATAGGTAAGCGCCACGATTACTCATCCACTGCCGGCAGAACCGAGATAAAACAGATGCTGCAATATGGAGAGCAATATCTCGTGTAGCTATCTGATAATGTTAACTGTATAAATATAATAGTTATTTGGGAGATATGTCTTTTACAACTGTATTGTAATGACAAATAAACAGTTCACAGCATTAGTTTTGCATGCTGACTTTGCGCTTTTGGTATTGTAGTTTTTCGTAGCGTTGTTCATATTTTCATTAAAGGGCTAAAAGGACGGGTAACTATTGACTATGGAGGTCAGAAAGGCAGTCCCTGTAACATAGGTTCTCGAGATGAAGATGGGCCAATATAAGAAAACGCTAAAATAACACAATTCGAAGCAATTTGTATCACCATAAATGTTTAAAATTAAAAACATTACCGTTACCACAGTATTACAAAATAAAACTGCGGGTTTCTCCAACCAAGTTGTTTAGATAAAACACTGTGAGAACCAACAGGGCTGTCTTGTAACTAATTTAATTAATCCCAAATTGCCAATCAAACCAGAATTATTTTAAGAAGTCAATGTTAGTAAAACCCAGTCACTAATTAAAAGAATAAAAACCATGTACCTACATGTGTACGAAGGTGATACATATTTCTTATAAAATCTATATTTAGAGTGGGACTTTCCAAGATCCCTAAAATAAAGTTTAAGACCCACGACATTATGGTTCTCTTTTTAACCTGTGGTTACACCACAGACAACTGAGTTATGGATTGAAACAAAAACTTTAGAACAAATATACAAAAAAATCTGTATGCTGTTGAGTCACACCTATTTTACATAATTATAATTTATTCAAGTAACCAAAAGATCCTATTTTAATTATTAGTAAATAAAAATTGTCACGAGTATTTTCTTTTGTCCGTAGGTACCAGCAGTTCCCTATTATTTCACCCACCAGGAACCATTTTCCTCACCCTGATAAAAGTAGACTGTCTTTTCTTAGGCTTAGCGAAAATGCACGACAGACAGAGTTACTTTTGCATTTATAATGTTAGCGAGGAAAGATTGCATATTGTGTATGTAACTATTAAAGTAAATTCTTATTTCTTCAGTTACAAAAAGGCCTTTCGTTAGGCTTATTTATTTCTATATATTTTTAAGCCTAAGCCATTTTTACCAAACTTTGCATGTGTACATAGCCTAGGTTCTCGCTAACCACAAATTGCGTGCTGTGACCGCGTTATAGGGCTGCGGCTTCCAGCTAATAATGTCTAGTTTTCCAAGAAAAAATAAGTATTTAGGTATTACACTATTAGTCACTCATTCATATTTATAACGAATTAAATATTATTTTATACGTGTTAACTTTTTTCTATGCATAGTCATAGGTACTAAGAATATTATGATTTATTCCATCCTTGAAACTGAAATACCACTTACGCTAATGTTCTAAAAAGAAAACTTCAAAATTACGTAACAGGCCAATGTATTACATAAATTAATATTAAATAAATAAAAACTTGATAACTTTATTAAATCAAATGATTTTCACAATTTTAAATTTCCCAGCAACGGACAACCCTATATTGTTTATCGATAAAACAGGCGCCACAACCCTTTAAAAACATGGCAGTGAGGTCATGGGGATACCCCTCAAATACCAACAGTTTATGGCCGTCAATATTTTTGACTGATTCATAATTAAAAGCTTTTTTTTATATCTCTTCCTGATCAAAATTAAGCAAGATAAGGCTAGCCAATAAAGAAGATTAGATAATATCATTCTAGTCTGGGTGTTACGAGTTTTTATTTTATAATATTTACATTAATTTTAAAAATTAATAATAAACTTATATATACAACTTAAAACTAATACATTGCATCAAAAAATTGCTCCTCATCGCTGTCACTGGGTAATGTACCTAGTCTTAAGTAACCTACATTCTAAAAGCATATAAAATAAATTTTGACCACAACTTTAGATTAAAAAAAGGCTAGACTGGTGCCCTGACATTTCTCCCAAACTGTTGGCTTTTAACCTAATTTACCGTACAGCCTTTATAACTGTCGCTTAATTAGACTGTTATGTATACCAAAATTATTCTAGGCATTAAACCTACTTACTTATAATTGAAATAGGTTTGCATAGGCTGATAGTCTAGAATCTTCTGTTTTTAGAGGCGACTCACAACTCTGAGTGTTGCAAAAACTTGCGCATACGTCACATCACAGCATTGGCAAATGTAATGCGTAAAATGTTTGCGTATGAAACGTCATAGGATTGCGTACTCTGTTAGCTAGTAGCTGCTAATGAGAATGGGTTGGATTTTCTTTTTCTTTTAAACCAACCGACATTTTTAGACCAGAAATATGCGTTTCAAGGTTTTATTGATTCAATGCCTATTTTAAAAATATCTTATTTGACGTAGGCCCAGATCTTTTTAAGTCAGTTCTTTGGTCTTCAAATTCACCAACAACTTATGAAAGTTTGATCACAAACTCTAGCAAAAAGGTATTACTTAAATAAATCAGCTCTTCCTATAGGTATTTAACATTTTTAAGGTTCCGGCTCATCGAATATTTTTATCCAGGAGTCCAAAAGGAGTTATTTGGACTCCTGGATAAAAATATTCGATGAGCCTACATTTTCGTTAAAAACCTTGTGTCCTGCGTAGCTTCTAAGGAAAAGACCAATATAGTAAAATGAAACCTATATTTCAACCAGCCATATCAACAGTTCTCTCCAAAGACTTTCTTGCACAACATTTCTCAGTAGCATCATTTTTTCACCCAACTCAAATTGGTCATTCAACTTCTTCATTGATGCAGATGATGCAACGTGGTCTGCACTCAAGTCATTGGGTGCAGCCGCCAATTTCGTAATGCATTAAGGTCACTATCACGCTAGTCTGATGTAAGACTGTCAGACGGTTGCGCGGTGAGAGGGGGGATGTTTGGGTGTAACCATAGACGGTGATCGGAACTCCTTGGGCTTGAATTATGCAAGTGTTTGTCTATGAATGATGATAGCGTGGAATGTTAGTGGCAGTTATTATTGAGGCTGTCATTATGGTTCAATTGATACGTTTTTTAGCTTACATTTTAAGAATTAAGTTGCCGAAACATAACTGTAGGTGCCGATGTTAGATGCTCGATATAATTGTGCTGTTTTGTAGATATATTTTTAAAGTGCAGACATCATCCCCTCTCTATCAAAACAGACATTCAAATTACGTTTCAATAACGACTGATGAAAACACATTTGTCTATTGCTCAGAACATTAGAACTCCTTGGTAACTTTTACAAGATTACTATAAAAGCAAATTAGTGGTTTACCTTGCGACTGATAGATTGTGCTGTGATTTAGATATTGTACATTGAAGGTTTTATAAATTATTGACCAGTCATACTGCTATTTGCAATTAGTATTATTATTGATTTATATTTCTTTTACAATTATTAATCAAAAGTTTACCAGAGACAGATTAATATTGAGAGGAAAGGACATAAAAAAATGTCATGGAGACTATAAAAAAGCTATTAATTTAATCTTAATTGACATTTAATTATCTTATGATAATAATATCTTAAGTAAAGTACAGTTACACTTCCAGAGATCACAAAACAGTTAAATAACTGGCAAGTCTAGTGGACATGACAGTTACTGTCAAGTCAAGCGAAATATCATCTCTCTACATGACAGCCCGATTCTCAATACACGACTAACGAGCCATCACTCGGATACAATAATCGATTAATCGCAATCAGTTTTGCAAATCGATATAGAATCGAATTCGCAGCTATACGATACTCTGATTAGCTGGTGTCGGGGCGCGGTGCCAAACTTATTGATGTCAAAATAACTATAGGTGTTTAACCTCTAGTTAGTTTAATTGTTTGAGTTAATTGTAGGTGGAGTGATTAAGCTGCCCATACAATATAATATTGTATGTAATACGATGGATCGTGTGCAGGAAAGGATACACAGATGATGGCACATGTCAACCTGAACTGCATAGACTGAAATATTTCCGTATAAGAGTGTGATTTTGGCAAATTTTAAGACCCAGTTTTCAATAAGCGACTAACACACATAATGCGTAATTTATTTACTATTTATAGGTAGATATGTGAGATACTCTACAACTAGATCAAAGACAGGAAAACCCTCAACAACGATTAATAGAACCAATTATCTCTGACACTTCGATACAGTTTCTCGTTTCAACGGATATCTTATACATATCCTTTCAAATTAAGAGGAACCAGGCCGTTTCTCCATAAGTCTGAATTCCTGAAAATTAAACTGGTTTACTTTATGACTTCATTTAACAAAACTTCCAATCATTTGCGCACCAGAGATCCGACACACATTAATAAAAACTGCTGACATAAGTCATGCACTCTAATACTATATACATAAGGTTGATAATCAAAGATTAATTAGTTTGATAGCCGCAAATAAGGTTGTCTATCAATGATGATCATTCAAGGAGGACTGTTAAGTTTGGTCTTTTTGCAAGCTTTTTTTTTATTAAATCGCTGCAAGGGCCTTGCGTCATCGTCTGCGAACGCTAGCGATGCAAAATGATATGTTATGAAGATTTGGTATGAAAGCTAAGCTTCTGCGTTATTTGTATGGGTAGGTAGGCTATAAGTGCATAAATATTCTTTGCATAGCAAACTGTCCTAATAAGTTCATGAAAGAAGTTAAGGAGCTTTTACAGGCAATACTTTTACAGATGTCAGAGGCAGCAAAAACCAAAGTTTTTTGAGGAATTTAAATGACTGCTATAGCAATAATCCAAAAGTCTAGAGCCTCCTTTATGTCTTATGTAAATAGTTTGAATATGAATGGAATGCCATGTGTTCCAAAACCAAATACGAAGTTACTCCGGTTCTTAACAATGTGACATAATATCAGTGCTCCAGATAGCTGACAAATTATTTTAACACTTATGTGTAATAAAGATAAGGATGCAATTTAATTGGTGGAAAGTTAATAGGCGTGTCGTCGCGCTGTCTGGTGCGTGACAGATATACTTTTTAAATGTGCTTTCCGTTCATTGGTGTTCTTTACTAATGAGGTTTTAGTTAAAAATGAGTCTTTCATTCAGCCAGTTTTAAATTGTTTTTCATAAATATTACAAACCTCCATATCTACAATTAATTATGTAATATAGAAAAGTGGTTTTTCTCATGTTTTGACCCATGCATTGATTGGTCGTACTTAAAAGAGAAGAAAAAACTAAATTGCAATAACAAACCAATAAACTTAAGAAGGCAAAACGCTTCCTATATAAAAAATGTTTTTCCGAGTGTTTGCTCGCGTCAATTTTTTTTTTGCAGTAGGCACTTAATTGAACTTTAATTAGCTGATCTTAATCATTACTTTGCTCACTACGTTTAATAAACGTAAATGCAAAACTATAAAATTTAGTGAAAATAGAGGATGATAAACAATCGAATATTCCAGTCACAACTTTTATCAGACGCTATTTTCTTCTTTTTGTGAAAACGCTGCCAATTAGTAGACAATCTTATCTTAATCCACTAGGTATAAACAATAAACTACCACAGTTAATCATTTAAATAAACCGAACAAATCGATTTTCATGGCATCAATTATAATAATTTATTACAAAAAGTTGGCGCCACTAGCCACAAGAAACGGAAGTGGTCGGCCTTCAACCTTAGAATAAACTGCTGTTGTCTGCGAGCTAAGGAAAATAAAAAATAGGCGGCAAAGTGTTCTTCAATCTGTGGTAATAGTGACGTTTGAGTTTGCGCGGGAAGTATTGGTACGACGATCGTAGAGAAAATCTGTTTCCCGCGATTACTTTTTTAAGAAACCTTACATCTAAATTCACCATACCTTTATTCCTACACTTTATTTTATCAATTAATATTAGCATACAATGTTTATAAATGATCATTTTACTGAAACTGGTTCACTCCAATAAAAAAGTCGCTCCAATTTGCGTGTCCGCGCGAAATGTTCAATTAAATAAATTCATTCACACACAATAACTTTTTTTATTTCCAAAAAAGTCCCGTACGTAATCCCGTAATGTTGGTAACATTATATTTTACTAAAAGTCAACACAGACAGTCTATTGATGATTGAGCGACGGCAAAAAATTGCATGATACGAATTAAATACGACCTGACATTGAAATATGATTTGGGCACGAGAAAAAAAATGGGTATTGAAGACATAATTATAGAGTAATGAACTGGCGTCTGTAACGAATTAATTTCTATTAGTATAGGAGTCAAACGAGGTGAAGTCTGACCGGTTACTTTTTTCATGTTAAGGTAAAAATGCTTGACTAAATAAATAGGCCATTAATGGCCGCTAATTTAGTCTATACTTACCATGTAAGTTTATCAATGTAGCAGTAACATGCCTATCTAGTTGTAATTTTCGTTAGTACAGAAGAGGTTTGCTGAAAAGTTTACTCCCGTACAAAGCAGCCGAGATTTCGCAGTTGATGCAGATAGAAAATCTTAGAGTGAAAATAAAAGAAGAAATTAAATCTTTCCATCGCTTTAGGTACAAACACACTTGATCTACCTCATTAGGAATGTTTCACAAATCTATGATTACATATATTATGCAAATTGTTAACTAACTTGCCCAATTAGAGTTTCTATTCCACGCAAATGGATTTCCCGTCTATTTTTAACTCGACAAGATAATAATATCTAAAAACTCCATCTTGTGTTTCTAAAGTATAATAGGATTTCCCAAAATATATTCTTGACATTTTGGTCACAGCATAAATTAATTTCATATGTTTCGGAACACGCTTCCTCTAATTTATTTTTATTTGACATTAATATTTATAATGAGAACCGTTATACTTCCAGGGAATGCCATATTGCCAACCTACGTCAATAACGCAAGTTTTATCTGATACAACTTTTCCGAAAACTTGGGTAAAGACGGTTAAATGAACGATCAACTTTCAATTTTCTTCCTTTCCTACCATGACATAATTCTGAAGCATAGACAAAAAGCGGAAAAATTACGTGACGCGAAAAATTGCGCCACAATTTTCTATGACGACAACTTCGAGTACTCGGAACTTTAAAACTATAATCAATATACTAATCCATGAGATACTTAATTATAATCTGTACTAAGCCCTAAGACGTGGTAGATCGTCTCCGAGAAACGCGTAAACTACATGTTTTACAATGATGAATGTATCATTTTCTGAGAAAATGTATGTCATGAAAAGCAGAACCATCACTGTTGACACAATAAATTAATGTCCATGTATGTGGACCATGAGATTATGGACATTACGGAATATTTGGTTCTAGTGTATTGCAGTGGCTTTTAGGTAAAACACGAACAAGCTCGCTTCTACTATAACGTGGTAGTTTTGAACGAAAACATTATTTTATCTATGTCAATTAGGTACACAAACCACACGATGTATTTGTACTAATCCTAAGTTTAGGCTTCGTGGAGCTTTGAAATTTTCAAATCATTGACGTTTGAACTCTTTTCAGCACATAGGTATTTAACAATAAATTCAGTTTCTAAAAGATAAGCAATTCACTTTTATCCAGATATTATTAGAGAGCTATTAGCCCGTTCAAACAAAGTTTTCTTAGCATTAGGCATCTTTCTGCCATCCTGTTAATAGTAAATTCAAGATGACACACAGAAAACCAACTCATAAGATGTAACTTAATAATTAGATACTATGTGTCAGCCTACACCCACTTTTTGTAACATTTTTTTACCACAGTCATTTGTAATGACTCAGTTTTGATTAGAGTTCAGTCAATAATAATAAAATAAGGAGTTGATTTAACTGGATTTTTGTGGTTACGATTAAGTCCTCACTAAGCCATTTTTAATGATTTTTATGTTCATTTAATTAAAGTGTAGCTTTGATCACGATGTTTTTGTGTTGATCATATTACGCGAACGAAATCTACCTAGATGCGTTTTTAGATATCCTTGTCTTTACTTGGTCCTATCTATCATGTAGAACTAACCATCGTAACTTCAAAATGCTTACTTGATTTTGGTCTTATATAGATACTCTTCCAAACAGCCACTCCTAAGAAATGGTGCTTTATTAGCAAAAGCATGTGGTACATGCGTGCTTAAGAACTTTGTATTAACTTAATATTTCATTGCCGTCAAAAAGGTCTTAGAACAAACCAAAAATAGATGTCACCCCATCGTTTTTCCCATAAAGCAACTAGGTACCGGACATATTTCAACTAGTTTTCCGATACAAGGTCCATTATTATCTCGTATTGTGATTAATGAATGACGGCTCGAGTAAATATTAGAAGTACCGCCTCCGGTGTCAGCAGTTTCCATTGTGCAATTCCTATCTTAATAGTTTTGCAGGAAATAGGACCAATTAGATCTTGACTCACTGTTTAAATGGAAAAGTCATAGTAGGTGACTTGGCATTTTTTTGTATGTAACTTTAATGGTAAATGGAAAATGTTTAGCTGTCATTATTTTGTTGGTGCATTGGGTATTAACTTACCTACTGCATTACGCTAGCTCGAGGTTCAACCCTTGTCGCACTCGGATAAGAAGTAGCCTTTATCCTTTCTCAGACTATTTTGTTCGTTACTTTCGCAATCATAAGCATTACAATTATATTACCATTAGTAAGGAATTGCTCATGTGGAGGCATTTTGTTGAAATTAAGCAAGCAGTACCTATGTTTGGCTTCCAACTGCCTTAAAAGACACTTAAAAAAATAAGAGCTGAAACCAACAAAATTTATCTACTTATTTGTGCTATCCGAAACTCAGGCATTAGTAGCGATTCGTTGCATAATTGGTAAACTTTGCGAAGTTTTAGTTTTATTAGCAAACTGAATATTTGTAGGCAAGTATTGGCGACATCCGTTATGTAAAGTAGAAGTAGTTTGTCAAATACAAGTGATTTCATTTTAACTAATATAGCTTGGTGAGTAATTCTTTAAATAAAGTTTCCGGATACATGCGGTCAAGCTTTCAGATAATGATTGATTTCTTCTTCTGTAAAGGCGAAATTCCACCGGTGTGAGGCTCTATGACACACAGATTTTTTGTTCGCGAACAATTTTGCTAGAATCTCGCTTCACAAAACTGCCCAACTATGTTGGGGTCGGCTTTCAGTCTAACCGGATGCAGCTGAGTACCAGTGCTCACATAGAGTGTCCTATCTATCGCATTAGGTTAAGATAAACCTGTAATGGTAGATTAGTGGTGTAAATAAATATAAGTATAGAGCTTCTTCCAATTGAATCTCCCCCTAAAGGGACTGGTTGTCAGACTTTCTACCCTCTGTCTATTCGTAGGGACTGATGACATTAGTAACATTTCGATTTTTCTGGAATAACTGGAGAAGGTAAAAACAAATATGGAAAACATATTTGTAGGTCTGTATCTACCAACTGCTAAATAGATGCATATAGGACCCATGATAATGCTGACATAACCATGCACTAGATAATATTATAATTACACATAAAAGGTAGGAAAACTGCATAAAATGTCGGCTTGGAAAAACTACATTACTATGCAATTCTAAATATATCCTTAGTATTCAACATATGCATACCTACCTACATATTTCACCTACTGGATTCTGACCGATACCGACAGAGAGAAAATACATTTTCACTCGTTTTCAGTACATAAACAGATTTTGAATAATGAAGCTCAAGATGAAATATTGTAGTATTAGTACATAATATATATAAAGAATGTTTATAGGTAGTCTTCCGTAATACGTAGACTGAACCAATTAAGTAGTATTGGACTAGAAAAGTGTTCAGTAAGTCTCTTTTACAAGTAAACAATTTGTTTTCTTTATAAAGTAGGAATTTTCCTACGACCATCTACTTTTCTGAGTTTTCGACACAATTCTTATAGAAAATTCAATTAAAAATATAAATTGTGAACGTAACTCACACTACTTGTAAGGAATCATGAAATAAAGAATTTTAATGAAATTCTTAATTGAAATAGCCAATTAAGTTTCCCAATTTCGTAACAGTTATTTTATTACATATTCTTGATCGAAGCTCTATGAAATCTATTTTCTTTTGTGAACGCAGTTAAAGTAAGAATAGGTATTTATAGCAGATATATAAGTGAAACATATTTCAAGCACCTACGGATACAAGGGAATTAAATTCCGTCATGTTTTTTTTGTTTGTTCCAAAATAACTGAATCATACCTCTACTTAGTGAATATATTCGAGATTCTTTTAGGTTCGCAAACTAAACACTTAACAATAATAAGCGTCAGTGAAAAAAACAGTAACACTTTCAATAAAAGTAACGTACCTATTTGCATAATTTTTAAACTAGAAAATGGTATCTGATTATCTGAAATGATTTTTTTCAAAAAGTACGATATCAGTCACATTTTTTTATATTAACGCCATCTCGCGATATCACAAAGAACTACAACGAAGCCGCGTTAATGCTGAATGAATGTAGTAATGAATGACTCCGCGAGATATCGTTACGCTACCACCAATAAGAATGGGGAGATAAATTGCAACAAACTAAATACAAAACAGCTCATCAGCTGATAAGTAGTAGAGTAATAGTATATTTATTGTCGACATAATAAGAGAAAACATTCATTGCAATCAAGAATATTGAAGTGAAAACAGTGCGTTTTGAGTGTCTGTGATGTGATAAGAAAAAGTTAACTTGGAAAAAGGAACAAATAAAGTTAGTGGCCAATGTTACAAACATAACCTCAAAAAAGTAAACAAACTAAGGTCAAAGGTAAATATTCTGTTACTTTGTTTTGACGATATTTAAACGACGTTTTAATCGCTGGTAAACTTCCAGTGTGTTGGAATTTGTAACTGTGTTGTTATTTGGGCCTTTTTGTTTTCTTGTTTTAGATTTTTTTAATAAAATATCTACTGTTTGCCTGCACCGAGTTATTAAGAGCAAATCATTTATAAAAATATTTTCCCACAATATTGCATTGCATTAATTATCTTATGCATTAATACAATGTTAATGAATTGCTTTAAACTAGTTTTGTCTATCAATATGCACGTAATTTAATTTGTTTTGTTTTTTATCTGTCATCTGTCAAATGATGATTTTATAACCTAGATAGATAGAAACGCAAAAGTAATCATGTATAGAGCCTAGAAGTTTTGAAGCTATATTGATCTTGATAAAAATACTGGTAAAAGACTTACCTATGGTGGTCAAAATTTGTTTCTTTTCGTCGATTAGGTGAACGGAAAAAAACTAAATCCCACCTTAAAACAACCACTGATAACTAGAAATGGTAAAAATAGTAAACATTTTAAGGGCAACGATAATGCCTTTAAACACACACCTGTTCACGATAGCTAAGTAGCCATTAATGTAAGGGATACTACACCACTTTATACTAATGACAGACTCACCTAAAACGTTATCGCATCAAGTAAATAGAACTGTTCGAATGACTCAACCGCTGAGTCGGCGAAAGTGGCTTCTTTTTTTTTACACTGGCTGCCAGGCGTCGAAACTCAGGCATGTCCGTCACTATACACTGCACAGGTAAAATTCTCTCATAAAATGCACTTTTCCATCCTCAACACTGCATCCATGACACAATAAAGATAGAGATAAATAGATAAACTTGTTAAAGTTCTCAAAATTCGTTATCGTTTTCGAGATCGCTTGTGGCACATCGTCCGCCGTCGCCGACGTCCGTCGATTGGCGGAGCGATGGCTCACCAGAGCCACGACACTTGAAACCCACACGAGGATGTCTACAATGACACGAAACGTGATCACACACACGATTAGGGAGACATGAACAATGAAATTTAATTTCTGGAAACGAACATGTGGCTTGGAGGAGCGAACTCTTAGCATTGACTGGACTGCGCTTGGGCCGTGCAGGATGCGACCCATTAGGCAAAAGAGCGTCCATTATTGTATTGTCGTGGGCTTATCGTAGTGCTAGTGTCTCCTTAAATTGCCGACCCGGGCCAAGTGGACGTGTGTGGATCACAGAAATTTGGGAGCGATGCCTTTATAGTTGTAAGACACTTTAATTAACTTTTTGACACCAAGAATGATCATGATCAAAATCATATTGGCAGGTCGGATATTTTAGTTATAAGCTTATTGACCTATTTGCACGCGCTAGCTAGTATCAGAGGTCCAGCTCATCAAAAACATCCTTTCACGATACGATCGTGACGTAAATCAGTCATCATCAGTAATAACTGCATTTAGGTACATTAAGAGGCCACAACGAATCAAGTCACGGGACCGGATCCAGGGTTATCACGCTCGTTTGTTCAATTGGACGGTTAAGTACCGGCGAAGCTCTGAAGCCGGCCGTTTCCGTTGATATTTCACACAGGAACCTGCGTGTGGAAGTGTGGGCATGGCCCATGGCGCAACTTGACGGCCCTTCCGATGTGTACTAACAGATCACCTCGTTTCATCCAAGATGAATGCCTGAGAACGTACCTACTAGATGCATGAAACTGCTGTAAACAGCCTGGATTTGAAACCACTAGTACATTGCCAACTAAAAAGGTGTGTAACCTCACACCATCTATGCATTGCAGCAGGACATGGCTGCAACTCTATATGCTATATCCCGTTCCTCAAGACCTCTGGGGAACTGCAAATCTCCGGTTCGAACAAGCGATGAGAACAAGAATATGTTCTTTAAATCGGTGTCGTTGGCCGTCTGTAGACTCCAACCGAATTCGATCAAGGATGTGTACAATGAGTTTATAAGGTCGAACGACTCAACTGCTATTTGTGGTTTATTGTAAACAAATTCAATAAGATATGCCTGACTCCCGCGACGATTGTATTTGGGGCAAAAAACTGAATCCAAAATGGGATTAAGTGGTCAACTTATCACCATCATAGCTATGATAAGCAAGTAGAAAGTAGAAGCTTGTTCGATTAAGCAGATGTGCAGGTCTATTCTGAAAACGATTGCGATTTTTGAGATATTTTCCTACTAGTTTTTGTTTGATTATACCGAAGTATCTACTAAGTTTAAGAAGGTACCTATGAATTCACATGGAATATAGTTTTCGGCAAACTTTTTGTCGCTACTGAACGTTGCGCGACTTTCTGCGCAGAATCAATTTTTAGGAGGAGAATTGGCCAATTGCTCGAACTTGTTCCCTTTGGTTATAGCATACCGCCATCGTCATTACCTTTTACGAAAACTGTAGGACGAAACGTAGGCAATAATTCGGACCGACATAACACAAATTTTTAAATAGAATTTTCGTGAGGAATCACACTAGAACAAATTGTAAGTACTATGCACCATCTTGCACGTACGCCAACAGTTAGGCTGTTGGCGTAATACACACAAGTCAACAAGTACAAGTCTGCAAGGATGTAATTAATTATGTGAATAAACTCCGTGACGTCATACAGCGTCCTTCAGTAACTGTTACATGAGCCCACATAAAACACAAGATAACACGCCATGAACACGGTAGTTTCCAACTAGTCAAATTCATTTATTTTATTGAACTGTCAAAAACGGTTCCTTTCTATGCAATGCGTATGAAAACGCGAGCTTTGACGTTGCTAATTTTTCATATCCAACTGCATACTTATTTGGTTTATAATATCAAAAAAGAAAAACAATTATTTCATCAAAATGATAAACTCGACATTTTTATACGCTTTACCAAATGAATATGACAACGTAATTTATTTTACTATATTATTCTACCAAATTTAAGCAACGTCAAATAAAATTATCGCTTTCAGTAGTACGAAAGCATTGGCAAAGGTATCGATTAAATCAGTATTTATGCTTAGGTTTCTTATTACGGATGCGCACACGCAGGTGTAAACGTGTAACGGTCGCGATCGACGTGCGAGGTGCGCCGGTCACACCACCCTTGTCGACCAATCGGAAATCAGCATTCGATAGGAATGTACCTCGCTTCGTTTAGTAACAATTTTACTAAATATAGTTAGGCTTTCTAATGAGTTTAGATAGTAGATTTTTATTCTTTTATGTGGATGATATGATACTGCTTTGATTTATGTGCAGTGATAGATTTTTTTTGCAAAGATATTTAACGGAAGACTAAAAAAAAATATTAATTCCTAAAAATAGATCCTGATAACATCACATAAGATAGTACATCAAAATATTGAAGATATTTAAAATGTATGTGCGTCACCCACAATAAAGTTATCGTGGTTTTTATGTAACTTTAATATTCCTCTAATAAATCGTATCATTGTCCTACAAAATTAAAATATTATCAACAAGGTCTTTTCGCTATTCTTATCTACTGGCTTCTCTTCTATTTTTTCTCCCACTTTGCATCGCAAAACAGTATGTTGGTTTTTAATATTCCAGAGATATACAACCTTCTTAGAAGCGCCATATTTGCTTATAATATTAGGTTACACAACAAAACTGAAAGCTAGTCACATAAAATCCAACGTGCAATTCCTAGAACAAGTAAAACCTCGTTTAAAGGCTTCCAGCAAACAAATTAATATGTATAAAACGTAGAAATTTTATCACGCAACCTTAACACCTTTTGCGAAGGAAAATTAATAAATGTAGGTACCTATAGAAAGGGGTATTGGAAGCCATAGAACGGAGTTACCACGCTCCGGTTACGTGCGGCCAAGAGAAATGTACTAATAGGTAATTAATAAAACTAAAGGAACCCTAAGCTATTCGATGTAAATGTCGTTGAGTAACATGGTTGACTTATATAATTTTTCTAGGACACGTTAGCCACCACAAGTCTCTTACTTGATGCAAAGATTCTAATTTTGAATACAAACTAAAGATACGTTAGGCTTAGCTAATACTGGGCTCGTAAAAGATAATGACATTTGACCTAAGAGAATCCTAAAGAAAAAAATCTATGGCAATAATCTTACTGGCCAGTACGCTACTTACTCGTCGTCAAGCGTCCCATTCCCATAGCCAATTTCAGAGACTAGAAATAAATATTGCGTTCCGTTCATGCCCTGTGATAGGTCAAAGTGTCTATATCCAATTCAAATTGGAAACTACAGTTGGTTATTAGATTATAAACTAGTTTACAACTTTGATTAGGTCACTAGTAAGTTTAACCTGAGATATCTAACTTGATCTAGCCCGTGGCGGATCAGCGAAGACATTTGGACCTATAGGTCCTATAGGTCTTATACCTTATTGGAACATTTTTCTACTTTATGTAGCAATGCATCTATTTAAGATCCTAATGAAAACTTTAAAAAATAAATAGATTATTCTGTAAAAAAAATATACTTACATCGACAGATGTATTTACTTCTTTACTGAAATAATCTTTATTTTAGTTATTTATATCCTCTTTATAATCAAATAACTGGATTTTACGCGTAGGTATTTTAAACAATGTTAGGAAATGAATAAGTAAGGAAAAAAATGGATTTACATATTTCCCCCACATTATTTCTATTTACTTATTTCACGACAATCATGGCCACGTGCTTATTGTCAATGTGTCACGTAAATAGGTCTATACTCTTTACTTTGGTATAAATAATGATAAAACCAAGTTCAATATATTTGGGTCACTCAATATTGAGATACATGTACTTATCTAATCTAATAAATAGAAGAATTCTGCGTAATGGAACGCAAGACGCATTAATGTTGACTCTGCGATTATAGGTACCTATCAAATTAATTATTAAATCACACCGTAGGTACTATAATAAAAAAAATCCCCGAATAATAAACTAGGATAAAACACGGAAGACAAAAGTTATTTTGCCCCCCGTGGAATAAAAGCAGAAGGATGTACCTATGAATTGTGGACGTTTTGATAAATACAAGTTAATTAAGTGTAGTCTAAGTTCAGAGAAATTACATTCAAAGATGAAACCTACACGATATTGAATGGAATAGTAGAGATCGACTTATCATTTTTAGAGATAAATGACAGCTAAAAATACTGTTCATGTAGGATATGGAAATTGAATAGATAATATCAAACGATAAAAAACATGTCCACATCCACAATTTGTAAAACATTTTTTTTTGCTCTTTGCAAAGAATATCCTACACAGGGGCGTTTTGGCAACTAGCCTATAATTTCGCCACTCTCACTCAACCTTCGATAGCTCAGTTGGTAGAGCGGTGGACTGTAGATGTATAAACTGTGGATATCCATAGGTCGCTGGTTCAAATCCGGCTCGAAGGAATTATTTTTTATTTATTTTAATGAATAATTTGACTATAACAGATGACTTAGGATTCCTACATAATATTATTTGCCTTGTATAACATTCGCTTATGATGACACAAAAAATCACAGGGAAAAAGCCTGTAAAATTTGGAAGCAGAAACTTTGCCGTGTCATAATCTGTTACATGCAAAAAGACACTGTTTCCGCCCGGGATCGAACCGGGGACCTTGTGCGTGTGAAGCACACGTGATAACCGCTACACTACGGAAACGATGAGCAGGAGAGCAAAATTACAGTAGCATCTCCAGAATTTTTGTTTTGGCTTTGTCGTAATTCGCAGCGTACAAGAAATTCTTCAAATTCACTTTTTTTTTTTTTTTAAGAAATATAGTTAAATATTTTTAGCTATTTTCTCTTATGGATCAACATTATCGTTCAATCGTTATCATTATCTAACACCTATGCCTTTACCTGTAAATATTTTTATTCCAAATATTTCTTATGTCACATACGTGTGTCCTAATTTATATTTATTTATTTATGGAAGGCAAACCGAAATCACTTCTACGTTTTGTGGAACAGAATTTGTCACACCAAAATTATCGTAACGTTACTTACCTTTTTGGTAAGAAGCACAGGTAGCACAGAAAAAAAAAACTTAATTCGAAATTCGAACACAAGTCACAAGCGTCTCCTGAGACGACGCTTCGAATCAAGTTGGTGGGAAATGGCTGGCATATCGTTTTTATACCATCGCAAATTGCATGGCTATATTGACCACCCGCTTGAATATGGTTCATTACTTCCATCCCATGGGTGTGTTTATGTCTAATTTGTAATTGTGTTCGCACCCTGTCTTCAGCTCATCTTTTACTTGTACCAACGTATTCTGCCAATCTCGCTCGTCTGCGATGTCATTGCTTGCAACGTCATACATTGCGTAGTATGTAAAGGCTGTCATTATTGTACCCCTGTGAGAGCAAGCAATGGATTAAAAATTGGATTACATGTTTTGTATCGCAATTTTTGCACGGGACCTCCCACGTCACACTATGATTATATTCGTTGCTAAAAGAAAATTACTTTTCATCTATTTTTATTCACAATCTGACGTGTGATAGGGTTAATGAAATTAAAAGTTTTAGTAGCCTCTAGCTTTATTAATTAAATCAGTGTTCAGTGACATGTGAGATTAGCATAACGTCTTCGTACATACAAAGTGACGATATAGGTAAATTAATTTGTAAGTAAAATTGTTTTTCCTTGCAAAATTAATTCTAGAACACGGAATGCATTTTTTTGCATCACCAACTCATTGTATCGCTGAATCGGGTAAGAAATTAACTGATTAGGAACCATTTTCTTTTAAGGTTAACTAGCGTACGTATTATCTATGTAGTCAGATCGAGCTATAGGCAATATTCATTGTGCTATTTGAATTGTTATCACTTCAGCACGTGCCGAATAATAAAATAATGCCCTCATCTTAGTGGTCTTTATAATCATGCTACTTATTTATAAGATTAGCATGGTGTAAGTATACAAATAAGTATTATTACTTAGTTGTTTGTACCGACAAAGTATGCCCATCATCCCTGATCATGACAATGAATCATGCCAATGATTAATTTACGCATGTGTTCCTCTGATTACTACAAAATCATAGAGTGCAGAGGTCAAACGCATAATTAGTGTTAAATCCATATCAGCTCGCTTCACTAAATCCGTGATATAAGGTAGCGCCTACACTAACAAACTGCACCAGGAAATGTTCTAAATATTGAGACAAGGAGAGGTCGTGCCAAACTTAATGGCAGCTCGGAGCATGGGTCACAAGCATAAACCTTTACCCGGAATCAAAGTACTTGGGAGCAACCAGTGACTGAACTTAGGGCCTTATTTTCTTTTCCTCCAATTAGTCTCCGATCTCCGAAAACAAATGAGGTTTTACTTTGTTGTACCGGTGCCCCATCTATCTGATCTATTGAACTATACCAAAAAATATGAAGCGGTAGAAAGGTTTTTGCTTACAGTTTAACAATTATTGTTTAGGTAGATTACAATATGTGACAAAATGAAGAGTTAACATCTCGCGAGATAAAAATCTACAATTTAACCTTACACACACATAATTACGTCTTCCTTAGTTCAATATACATGTCTCCTTAAAGGAATCACGCGCATGTTATCGTGGCTGGCTCTAGCATTGCCGGCATACCGACCATTCCAGTTTCCTCCAGATTATTCTATTTATAGTGCATTACGATCGTCATTTTAGATAACTTTAACTACGATTGTGGTTTGTGGGTGTGATTGAAGATAAAATTTTATAAATAAATGGAAAATGGACAAATGACAATTGCTATGGGTTGCGATCGGTAAACGGATACGTAATTAATGCCTATTTTGTACACCCACTATGTTTTGTTTTTTTCTGTTACCTAATTCTTTGTTACTTTGATATTTTTCTAAGTGTACCCATGCTCACTTTACGAAATTTAAATTTATTTCTTTCTGCTTCCATCAGAACCATGGCAGTCGAAGGCGTAATGGTGACATACAACTACTCAAACAACGGCGAATATGCGAACATCCTCACAGTATCAGCTTCAGGCATCAGATTCTCCGAGCGCTGGGTACTGACACACGGCTCCATTCTCTCCCCGTTAAAAGAAGCAAAAATAGTCAAAAAGGCTAAAGGAAAACCTATCCTCAGTGATGAGTTCTACGCGAACCTACCGGAGATGTACGTGACGTGTGAGAAGAGACAATCACAGCATCCGAACATTTATGAGAGCGTTGAGAAGTTGAGCAGGGAAAGGAATATGAGTCAAGGAGACTTTGAGCATAACAGCTACTTGATTAGAGTGTTAACTGGAAGGTATGTTTGATTTCATTAGAATGAGTAAATTAGATACTTTTTTGTGCTATTGTTTGTCGTGTAGTGGCTACGTAGTGTAAGTATACGTAAATAGAGCACAAGCACAAGCACCCCTGCACAACCAAGCCTTCAAAGCTCACTACTTTCGACTTCCCTTCATTATTTCCCTTAACTTCTAAAGCCTAGTTTGAATACCTTAATCTTCTTGTAAGCATGCTCCATGTACATGAACAGTATGTTCAATCGCATACTCATGATAAATCAGACCAAAACCAAGTCTTATCAACTTGTAAATAAAACACATTTTACATTACATTGTCTACAGAATATGCCACGTCTGGAAGTGCCCCGTGCTGGACAGGTGTTCGAACGACATCCTCTACAGCTGGACCATCGGCCACAAGGAAGGTGACATCGACAGCCAGATGAAACTCGGGAACGCACTGTTCTCCGTCTTCGTGCTCATTGACTTGGAGAGTGATAAAAGAGGTTGGTATTTGTTTTTGATGAAAAATGCTTATGAAAAAACTTCGGTATCAGCTGATAGTTCTGTTGGTTCTGTTTCTATAATTTTGTTACTTGGAAAAAAAATATCGCGAGTCTTTCGATAAAAATGGAGAAATGAATATTCTATTGAGGCTTGATACATAAAGTTGTAATTAGTGTGAAAGCGGTAAATAAAATCCTTCAGTTAACCAAATATACTTTATTAAAATTAAAATAGTAAGTAACAATAACTAGCAGGTCAATCGCCACTGGTGGCTTAAGTCTAACTGGCAGGTCAAACTTGGCTGGCAGCTTAAGTCTAACTAGCAGACCTTCTTCTTCTTCTTCTTTTTTTTCTTCTTCGCGCCTTGGGCCGCGGCTGCCTCTTCTTCTTCATCATAATCATCGTCATCATCGTCGTCGAAGTCATCATCGCAAGTGTGCCGCATATCTGCCAAAGAAGACGCAATTTTTTTATTTATTTTAGTAGTTTAGTTATGTTAGTTTAGTTATTTATTGGTTTACCAACATCGTCAAAACTCTTCGAGTAAAAAACGATATAAAAAGAATAGGGATGTGTGACAGTCACTTTTAAGGATAAACATGTTTACTCTCTATCGGTAGATGCAAGACTAATTTGGACCTAAGACTAAGCTGACTAAATGCCAAAATGTCCGTAAAGGCAGACTAAAAGTTCGTCACGGATTATTCACAGTGTGAACTCATATGACGCACAACATCCATCGATGGTTGAGAGCCCCTAAAACCGAACAATATTCAAAAAAACAAAAGATACTCACCATCGCGAGGATCACGAACGAGTGAAAAGTCTCTCTTAGCTCCAGTGATGGTGTTCATGCCGCGGGGATATTTGGGGAATATTGCCACTCCTCTGTCGACTGATTCCTTCTTGATTACTCCGGCGATGCCTAGGAAGATGCCTCCAGCTACGATACCATGCTTGGAGCGGGTGTACAGGGCCACCAATGGGCCACAAGCGAGACCACCTGGAAACAATAGATCAAAAAATATGAATCTCTGAAATACACTACTGTATAACATCCAAAAATAAACTGTGAAACTGAATGACACACTGAGTTTAGACTGACTGACTGACTGACTAGCATTTTACATTACCTTTGTCAGCAAAAACATGTCAGACTTGTCTCTAAAATAAATCGTGTCTTGTCAAAAATTCTTTTAAATAAAGACAGGTTGTCTTTTTATTTAAATTGATTATTGAATCTTACCAAGGAAATAGTTCAGGGGATCGTCGGCTTCTCTTGCATGTTGCACGGCGTTAGCGACCACAGCGAATGTTGCTCCCATCAGGCCTATAGGAACCACGTGGCGGGCATACCTGTACTCAGAACAATAGTTTTTATTATCTCTTTTTACCCAAATATCAAGAAGGGTTATGTTTTGATTAATTTGTACCTTAATACGCTTACATCTTTAGGTAACATTTACAACAAAGCATCCCTTGTAGATAAATGAGGTGATACTATCCTATAACCTACTGCATATTTTTATTAGCTGCTTCCCGCGGGTTTATTCACGTCCGTATTTCCCATATCCAGATAACATAAGCCTTTTCGGTACAAACAAAAAAAATCCTCTTCTATTTTAAGTGTAGGTCGATGTAAAGAGTTCCAGAAGAAACAGTGAGTTTAGTCATTACCTCGAGAGGATGGGCATCAGCCCCACGACATGTGAGTACATGAGGACATCGTATGTGCCCGCGATGAGACCTGCCACGATGCCGTAGCGGCTCGCGACCATGACCTAGGCAAATAAGAACTATATTAGTTTGGCGATCTGTAGCAAAAAGTGCTTAAATTTCCACATACATAACTTCTTTAAGTCTACGGGTCTAGTCAGTAGTAAGGTCTAGGGTTTACGTAAGGGCAAACGGCAATATACTTCAGTCAGACAAAAGCTACATGGGATGTTTTAAAAGTGTTAATTAGATGAGCATTTGACCATATTATGTCAATGGAGTTACAAAGTTTGTTCCAAACTCCATTAAAATCTGCCCATTATCCCTTCATGGAGTCATTTTGATGATTATTGTGGTGATGATATAAATGTTCTTACTAGAGCCTAGCTATCTCGTGAGTGACACTCCCATGGTCGACTCGGGGGACATAAACAGCGTGAGCGACTATAATTACGCGCGGGGGTGGCGTTGACAGCTGACAAGACTGTCCCGTGAGCCCCATGAACCATGGGAGGGTCCTTAGCGACCTGGCCAGTAATTTCTGTTTACAAAAGTGTTTAAGTGTGGTAATACCTTCGTATCGACATTGCAGCCGTCAGGTGTATCGTAATATCTAGCATAATTGCGAGGATCACATTTTGGCGGTTCTTCAACTTTTTCCATTTTGCACCTGACAGAATGTCGAAAACGACAAAATTGACATTTCGCGTTTTTATTATTTAATATTGACAATTTAAACGACCACTTTGATAAAAAAAGTTTTTATATTCCTAATTAAAACTGCATAAGAATCTTCTAAAATCTATATTATTTGTTTTGGAATAAAAATGTTTTTCTGAGTTCTTTAACAGCGACTTCTACTGCTAATAGTCGACGCATTCAAGAAATATCTTTGTTAAATTAATATTTCAGGTGTAGAAAGCTTAAGGCCGCTGTCTTCTCTTCTAGACGTGGTGCGTCCACCTACGGGAAGAGGATCCACTGTAGAAGTCCATTCTACACCTTTTGGATGTGAGGTAAGGGTCCTTTCAAAAGGCTATGATATATATTGGTGCCTCTCAGAGTCGTGGCTTGATTGCTCGAACATTTAAGCTGCGTTTGTGGTCTATGCCTCGGAAATCGAAAAATAATGTTACATACCTTATATTAATTCAGGGATAAGTGTTTTCTAATAGTTGGGTTGTTTAACCCTCTGTATGCCGGAGCACTGATATAAACGAGACACGAATGGTTTTCTATTGTTCTCTAATAAGCACAGCGCAAACAAGCAATTAATTCAGAAGGTATTCATAGGAAGGAACAACCTGGAATTCAGCTGTGCTGTCTTTTCAGGTATTCTTAAACGCAGTAACTCAGGGTTCGGTCTGCGGTGTGGTGGGCAATAAGCCTTCCCTCCTGTTGACTGACGCAGCCACTGCGCTAGGGTCTGAAGGTGGACCGGTCTTCACTGAGGGACCTACGTAAGCATCTGTCAAATGTCTCATAGATTCATACGGCTTTCCATACATTTATATCGTACGAATCTACATTTTTGTGCTGTCCATAGTTAGTTAGTTAGTTACAGCCTATTTATCGTCCCACTGCTGGGCACAGGCCTCCTCTCACGTGGAGAAGGATTGAGCATTAATCACCACGCTTGCTCAATGCGGGTTGGTGATTTCAGACTATATAGTCCAGGTTTCCTCAAGATGTTTTCCTTCATCTTTTTATCAGCCATTGGTGTCTAAGATATACTTAGAAAGTACATACAAACTTAGAAAAGTTGCATTGGTACTTGCCTGACCTGGATTCGAAACCGCGCCCTCATACTCGAGAGGTTGGTTCTTTGCCCACTAGGCCACCACGACTTTTTTTTTTTGCTGTCCATAATCAGTTCTTTTATTGCACATTTCTTTTCTCGTCACCGATATAGAATACTCATTTCCATCCCCGTAGCAACATCATCAAGACTAAAAAAACTGCTACAACGTGGGTACATCAACTAAAGTGTAATCACTCAACTTATTTAAGCATTTAAAATTTTGTAAATTGTCTAGTGTTTATATGTATCTCCTTTTCGTTTTGCGTAGTTTGTCAAATACATCTCTTGTTATTCTAATCCTCTCATAACAGGCCTTCACAATCTTTCTTTTCGTTCTTGTCTCACCAACTATCAAATAAATAACTGAAGATACTGATTCCCCAGCAAGCAGCTGATAGGTATAGTGGTGTGCAGCGTGTCGTGGTGCCGCGGCGAGTGGGTGGGGCTGACGCTGGTGGCGCCGCTGACGGCCGTGCTGGCCGCCAAGCTGCGAGTGCATGTCGCAGCACCAGAGGCCCCATTGCAGCCGGCGCATCCTTTGCAGCCTATATTAAGTATGTCTGTCTAATCCAACCCTGTATCGATCTTCCTTCTAAAACTTTAACTGAGAACAGAACAACATAATTATAGTCCTATAATTTTGTGGGCATTCGATTCTTTAAGTTTTATCATTACTCTGGCTCCTGGGACCTTTATTTCGCATCCTCAGTTGGGGGAGTGTGTAAATTCACGTTTACCTCGGATTTAAGTAATGCGCTATATCTTAGTTGACCTATCATTTCTTTGATTTCTTTTTTATTTTTTTTTATTTTACTGATATAATCTGCATTGATAATGAGGAGCTTCTGCCTACAGCGTCGCTGGACTCGTGCTGCGTGCTGGTGCGGTGCGGGGCGGCGTGGGGCGCCGGCGTGTACCTCGGCGCCGGCTACCTCGTCACCTGCTCGCATGTCGTCACCTATGTGAGTACTGTACTCATTATTACTCATCCAGCTAACACCTGGAACACATCGGTTAATCATATGGTGAAGCAACGCGGTCGGTTCACTGATGGGTGACCATCTCCTCATGACTCCTCATGTTCCTTGTTTCCGAAGGCAGGATAAATTGGTCGTTACGGATCCTGAAAACTGGGTTGAAGAGATTAGATAGGTAGTCACTCCATAGAGTACTACACTAGTACTCAACTGCATCCGATTAGACTAGAAGCCGACCCCACCATGTTGGGAAAAGGCTAGTTTATGATATAGTATTTCCCTAATTCTATTTTGATTGATGTATTCTTATGTGCTTTTTCCACAGTACCAATCAAACAAGCTGTCAGTATACTGCAAGGGAGTGAGTGCGACTGCCATAGTCCGGTACAAGACGCCAGACAAGAAGGCGTATGATCTAGCTCTGCTGTTCACTAACCCGGACTGGCTAAGTCACTTGAAGCCGGCTGTGCTGTCCAATGTACCCGCTGAGAGAGGTAACCCTCTCTACCTATACATATGTTTGGGAATGTCTTTTAGAAATAAAGTTTAAAAAGCTCTTTCGGGTACCTATATTTTTTGTTTTTGTATCTTTTAAAATATTCATTGTATTCAAGTTATAATGTCTAACAATGGCTTATACTTGAACTTATATGTCATATTTCGTCCATCTAAATAACTCTTCGTATATGTTACTTCAAACATTTACAATATTTAACAAGCTTTCACCTTCTTTAAATAGCATTTACTTACAGTGATCAGTACATAATATAGTAAAAAACTTAAATTGTTTCCAGGTGAATCAGTGCTAGCAGCTGGGTTTCCTTATTTCAACGAGTTTGACCTCACAAATCTGGTGCCTACTATAACGTCCGGCCACGTGAACTCAGTGTCGCCCTCTATGATACAGACGTCTTGTTGTGTGCAGTCTGGGTTCAGTGGAGGACCTATCGTTAGGATTAACAGGTACAATACATTGACGAAATTATATACTTGCAGAAATCAGTCGATCTATTATAATGGCTATTTATCGGGTGTATGAATTTACTGGTGTCACACATGTCCAAAAACGCTCGTAAAACCATATTAATGTGTGCCATTTTAATTTTTTTTAACTCGCTTTTATTCCCTTTAGTACCTACATAGGTAGGTATCTTAACCTTTTTCACTACCTTTCAATCTTGTCTTCAAATCGGACCTGCAGATTTTAAGTTTAAATTCAAACAAGCAACAAACACAGCTGCATAATTGTTAGCTATTTACGTGGGAGTGTCAGTATTTTACTGACAAAATTCACCATGTTCCTTCTTGAGCCCTTTATGTACCAGGGCCGCGGAAACTCTTTCGAACAATCCCGCAGCCAAAGCAGGTATTCGCCCCACTGGGAAATATACCAACCTAACAACAACATTAATGTCATGTTCCAGGTCAAAGAATAGAGCAGAAGTCATAGGCATAATAGCCATGAATGTAACGATAGAAGGCGGTGGTGGCCCGAGCTTCCCCTACGTCAACTTGGCGGTACCTGTGACGGTGTTCAGCGATGCCTTCGAACATTATATGCGCGATAAAGGTAAAACATACAGCAATTTATTTTTAACCACTGGAACCGCTATGAATAAGAAGAGAGTGACTGACAGTATGAGGAGTGAGAAAGAAAAGTGAAAGACATATTGCGCCAACCCCAAATATAATTGGGAACAAGGCAGGAAGAAGAAGCAGAACCGCTTTGACCACAAAATAGAATAGAATAGAAGACAAATCTCAAAGTTCTTATTACGTACGGACAGGACATGAACTTACCTCAATCTGTCAAATTTCTTCAATAGATTTTCAACCTTATCACAATAGTGCAAGGTTCGATTGATAAAAATTGACAGTTTCAGCTAGGTTGGTCCAAAGGTCTGTCGAGATTCATTTCAAAATCAAATTAGTTTCAACTGTTTAAGTAATCATTAGGTACATACTAGGTAGCTATGAATATTTACAGTACATTTTTTTTTCAGATGATTCAAAACTAGCGTCGATAGAAAACAACAAGGATACGATACAATTACAATGGAGGCTGATGCCTTATAGATCAAAAATTTAATTTATTTTTCAACTTACAACATAGAGCGAAATGTGACATAATTTGTTAGGCCGCGTGATTCCAATCTATACAAGGACACAACGCTCAAGTGTTCATGTAGAGATTGTAAATATGCGGGGATACCTACACCCCAATACCTACGAATGGATGGACCAATATTATTTAAGCTGCTGATGATGATGATGATAGGAAAAGTTATTAAAACTCATACAGTTCCTAGATATGTGATGATGTGTTGTGATGTCGGGGCAGGAACTTTATTAGTACAATTATATTTTTGACAGTTTTGTATGCCTACGTTTAACGGGCACATAAATATGCTTACTTATTATGTGGAAGTGATGAAACTGGTCATTATATGATATACATATTATATGCATTACCTTTGAATACAGGGAGGGTATAAATAAATAACAAGTTGCAAATATTTTTATTAAAATATCGAGACTGATTGTTTTTTTGTATCTAGGTGTAGGTTACCTACACATTGATATTAATGACATAAATATACTTATTTATGCAATGTTGTTAAATGTCTTAAGTCTAAGTTATTAAAATCTCTATTTTTGCAAAATGCCTTTTATTTATTTCATCAAAATAATAACGTGACAATAGTCATAGTCAAACAAAGTGCAAAAACTGCAAAAATTTTTGCACTTTAGATCCCTTGTATTTTAGCTTGCTGATTGATTTCGGTATCTGCTGGCAACCTTTGTAGAGACACTGAAGAAGATAAACATAGCAAAAAAAAAGAAAAAAAATGCTATAAAAAAACATGTGTAAACTTTCATGACATTTGTAACGTCTTCGTAGACAAAAGTCAGAAACTTTTAGTTAAGGTTATAAGGCGTTGAATTTGTTATAAATAAATAATGGCGCGAAAACAAGCAGTTTCGATCCAAGAAACTGTGGAAACCAATGAGGATTTCGAGGCCTACCTCGCAGCTCATAAGGATCAACTTATTTGTAAGTACGACGATTTTATTGTGAACTTCTTTTTATGATGAACAATTGAACCCATCCCAAGTCATAATCATTGTTTCCCAGACTTTCCACAAAATTGCGAAAATTTTCACAATGTTATAAAAGTTCACACAACTTTGAAATTCTTATATTCTTATTTTTTCTCATGTAACAGGTATGGAGGTGTACTCTGATTTCTGCGGCCCCTGTCTGGCAACTGGTAACGCTGTCAGAAAGGGTAAGCTGGAGATTGGTCAAGACCGAATCGCTATGGTCAAGGTAAGAATTTATTTATTTCGATGTTAAAAAAGCCTGGAGTAGGCAAGTTAGTGAAAGGCTTATGTAGGTACCAAGACAATGATCTAAAATTGTATAAGTAACCATCTCTCCTGTGTGAATCAAACTTTTTTTTGCACTAGGTATAGTAAAATGTAGTTTTGTCTTAAAGTGGGTATGCAATATACAAAAGACTCATTGTTCTAGTGTTGCGCTGACAATATAGATGCACTGGCAAGATTCAAGCATCATAGCGAGCCGGCGTTTCTGTTCTTAGTGGTAAATATTTTCACCGTGTCTTCGCAGCTATTTAAGTATTTTGTATATATTAAGTACATATTTTGTAGATACATGAGACTGACATAAATTGCAAAGACATTATATATGCAAACTTTACATATTTACAAACTTCGTACGTGATAATCCTGGGTCGGCCCCGGTATCGGTCCCTGCGAGACTCCACGAGATATCGTTGTTTCCATTCTCCAAGGTGATTCCAGTTACTGACGTAGGATATTTCACATTGTGTTTAAAAAGCCTAATAAAATGCATCTACTATTCGGATCAAATTTCTTAGAATTCATTCGTATTAGCAGTTGTTCTAATATTGAATGTTCCTTTTCATTTTCAACAGAATGGTAAACTGACCCGTGCGATGTTCGGCCCAAACGGCATAGATCTGTGCCGTATCATAGAGGAAGAACTGAAGATCATGGACAGGGAAGCCGAGGGCATTATTGTAGAGAGGCCTCGACTTGAAGTACATGAGATGCTGCCTGAAGAAGCGGTAGGTCTACTTTGATAAATAACGGTAATTACAACATTGGTCATTCTGTAGATGCAGCTGTTTAGATCGGTATTCAAGTTGTTTAGTTTGTGGCTCCCGAATAAAAAGGAGCTCATGTCCTTTCTCAGACTGTTGCCTATCTCTGTACCGATTTGTTTAGATCTTATCAAAAGTTTTGGCGTGAAAACACGCAGATAGCCTGACCAGATTTTAAAAAATAATATAGTAGGAAACCAAAATGATCCCTTCTATATTTGAATGAATCGACATTTTTCAGGCTAAAATGCAAGAAAACTTGAAGATCGAGGAAGAATACCGTGACGCAGCCGAGCGTCTCCGGGTGCTGACGCTAGCGGCTCGCAAGAAGAGAGTGAACGAGCGCCTCTCGCAGAACATTAAGAGACTGAACTTCATCATGTTCTGGCCACATTGCCATCAAGCGCACTACGATTTGTATGAGAAATGGGATATGATCAGTTAGTTTTCGAACATCATCGTCATTTATAAATTGATCAAAAAGTAACATAAGTAGGTACATATACATAGGTAAATCAGCGATACATAAACAGACAGACAAGATGACAATAAGCATACGCTGTGGGCCAAATGTGACTGTTATAGTTTCCATATTTTTATCCTTACCTAGGTAGGTACTGTAAACTTTCATAATTCATTTGATTGACATAAATAAATGGAAGATAATGTGAAATAAATTCTCTGCACTGCAACAACGTGGAGAAACTCATTCAAGTCCCGGTTTTGATTTTCTCGTAAAGCTACCAACTGAGAACTGTCTGGAAGAGATCGCTTGCAGCGATAAGGTCACCCATTATACCATCTTCTTTAATTAGTCTTAAGATCCAAAAAGAGCATTATACTCGTATCAGGTACGAAGATATACAGGTATTATCTCTTTTACCAAATCGCTCTGCAGATATAACGGTGGCAGCAAAAGACACGTTCCAACTAGACGAGCGGGGAGCCCGCGAGGCTCTATACATGAGCGATGTGGATCCAAACGAGGCGTGTGTTCACGCGCTGCTCGCCGGCCCCGTGCTGGTCGTGCTGTTCAAGATGTTCGAGACTGATACTAGGGACTTTGTCAGTTAGTAAACTGTATTTTGTGTGATTATATTTTAGACGCCAGAGGCAGTTAGAGGCTAGTTTGCAAGCTGATCTGAACGAAACGAACGAAAGTTTTATAGCCTTTATCCAAACTAGTTAGTCAACTTCCAGTGTTAACCGTGTGCAGCTGTTTAACATAACCGCATGACCCATACCCCTTGGCAAGATTAGTTGGCAGGCTCTTTGGCTTCTTCATAACGACCACCAAAGATTTTTAAATGATAACCGAGACCTAACAATTTGACATGCCTTCCGAAACACGGAGTAACTGGTCGTGATAAGATGATTATCCTTCCAAGGACCAACCGCGCCAGTGGCTGCTACATAGCTACAAGCTCCTCTTATTTTATTTCTACTGCAGTTGATTGACCTCTATTACTAAACCCCAAACAGAGTTAATGCGCTACACACTTTACGAGGAGATCCCGATCCCCAAAGAGGACGTGAGCCCCGAGAAGCAAGTGCCGCCGGTGCCAGCTTACGAGAGATACGCCAGCATCAGCAAGACTGCGCGCGAAGTGCGCCGTGACCGCTACAATGCGAAGCTGCAGAAATTGGTGAGAGAATCCGTCTAAATGTGTATTTAGCTGCACAGTTACCTTTAACCTAACTCATTGAAGTAATCGTTAAGTTGCGTACAACCAACCTTTTTTTTTGGGGGACCGGGGGTAATATTCATGGATTTCCTCCGCCTGGGGAAATGTGGAGGGGTGTGCCGGACTCTTACCGGCTAAAACCTCCCTGTGTCCTCCTTGTACGTGGGCGCGGGACCGCGGGAATCCAAATACGTACTACCAACCTTACCTAATCTTATTAACCTATATCCACTTCTTCTTTTTATTGTGGCTCTTCCAAAGCGGGCCTGCTGTAAGAGCCTTTTAAAGAAATAAGTAGCCTTTGTACTTGATCCTATTTTGTCTTGTCTTATTAACTCTGTACAGAAATTTATAAATAGATATAGTGAATTTACTTCTCTATAAGCGGTAATAGTTTGAAGAGTCCAACTAAAACTCGCAAAAATATTTCTATATTACTAAACAGAAAGAAGAAAAAGAAGACGCGGAACGTCTCCAAGCTGAACAGGAGCGATTGGCGCGCGAGGCTCAGGAGGAAGCCGCCAGGGTCGAGAAACAACGCCTGGAGGAAGAGAGGATGGCCAGGATTGCTGCTGGGGTGAGACGTTAGTTCTTTAGGGTTTTGAAAGTATTGCGCAATTTGCAATTTGCGGGGATATGCATTTCAGTTTTGTACATTGCCAATCTGTATTAAGCATGATTATTACTCATTCCGTCGCTATGTGAGAAAAGGGTTGTAAAAGGGGCCTGTACTCTGTACATTATGAGATTTTCAGTTGCTTTTTAAACCGATGGGCAGTTAAATTAATAACAACAAAAAACTAACAGCACTTTCGATATTTTCTACACAATTTAGTTGCCAGCCGATCCTGAACCACCACCGCCACCGCCGCCACCAGAACCGACAGAAGGAGAGCCTGCAGAAGGAGCGGAAGGAGTAGAAGGAGAAGCGACAGAAAGCGGGGAAGGAGGAGAGGAGAAACCAGAGACAGTGGAGACAGCGTCGGAAGTGGCAACTACTATCACAGACTTAACTCCAGGAGAGGTACCTACCCTCATTTGTTTTTGGAATGTTGAGTTTCTGACCATGAAGTTTTTTTTCCGATGGAAAATGATCAAATGACTTTTCCCGCTGTGGGTTGGCCGCGGTGAGGGAGTGTCAGACTCTTACTGACAAAACCCTTCATGTACCTTTTTAGGCGGTTTATGTACCAGGGCCGCGGTAATTCTTTTAAACAATCCCCGTCAGTACTATTAAAAGTCTAAGAAAATATAAACGCCTAATTGTAGTACGGTAGCTTGATTTTCAAACACTTAAATCGAGCAAAAAATCAAGTCTCCATGTAGGTTTGTCGCAAAGTTAATCATCCTAATTGTTCTGTTCGAAGGGGGGTCCAGAAGACGCTATGTTAGATGAGGATGTAGGAGAAAAAGAAGAAGAGTTTAATTCCGATATAGAAGTGGAGGGAGAGGATTACATCCCTCCCGGAGGTCTGTTCGTGCCAGGCTTGTATACACCGGCCAATGAGCTCGCTAAAGCTAATGGACTTGCTTTTTTCTATCCCAAGGTGCTTAGTGTATCTATTTTAATTGTGACAATTTTTCTGTTGATTAGCCAACATTTCATTTTCCATAGTCTGACATGCTAAGATGTCACTAAATAGTGTTAACTGGAGTAGCTTTTTTCGAAGTGCATCATATTGATATAAATTGCTAAATTCAAATTCAAATTCAGCGTCAATTCAATAAGGAACTCTTTCAATTTCAATTTAAACTTATTTAAGTTTTATCCATTGTCCTATCAGTAACCTCTTCCTGACATTTTGCAGCAAGTAGCAGACTTGGCAGAGGTGATAGAGACAGAGTACCTGCCGCCGCACGTGCTCGTCATATTCCCCATAGACAAGCGCTACGATGTGCAGGAGGTCGTCAACTTGTACTCCTCCGAGATCTTGAATGTGAGTCAAAAGTTAACATAGCTGTGTCCGAAACTAGCTATTTCTTTAGACTTTACCGAAGTCAAAATATATAAAAAAACAAGTGGTTGTCTTCGGAGATGCAAAGTTATGTGACGAAACTGAACTAAGCTATTTTCCCACAAACAAGTCCTGAGAGATTAAGTAAGAAAGTACCGAAAAGCAGATTTTCAAATTCTGTAGTTCCACTAGGTATATAGAAGATATTTTGAATACAATGTGGAGTGGTATGCAATCACTCCTCGCCCGAGTAATTGAATTAAAGAGATCAGATAATGAATTGCTGCTCAGCTGCATCCAGCTAAACTGGAAGCCGACCCCAACATAATTGGGATAAGGCTAGGCAGATGATGACTCACTGTGGTATTGCAGATGGGTATCTTCGTGGGTGAAGACCCATATAGCGCGGAGCACGTCGCCTACAGCATCAAACAGTACGACAAGATGGAACGCCCGAGGAGATAGTAAGATTTCTACTCAATTTTATTTTTACATCTTTTATCTTCAGGCACGGAAAAGCAGTTAGTTGCTCAAAATATATAATCGTGTCATTTTTCCGCACCTCGCGTGCCAAACTCAAGCCCTCAAATGTGAAAGCACTCTTTATATTAAAATCCAATTTTTGCAGAACTTTTTCATACCTTCCCCCAGCTTTGACCGCCTAGCCCTGATGGTCTCCCGCAAGCGTTCCTTACCTCTACTCCAGCTGGCTGGTCTGAACCCCGTATATATCAGCTCTGATGTCATCAGCGGGGAGAGGGAGTGTCTCGCCATGTTCCCCGTTGGCTACGGAGACGATCACGAGGAGATTGAGAGCGTTGAAGAAGAGGAGGTCGTGGTAAGGAGATCCTAGTTGTTGGCTAAGGAGATTGTTGAGTTTCCTCTTTGCAGTAAGAAGTAGGAAATGGTTTGATACAAATGTAGTATGTTTCTCAAGGGTAATCCGAAGCCAGTATGACAACTAGGCTTACCCATCCCTATACCGTTGTACCATTTTTATTAGGTTCAAAAATTAATAATTTGTTTGATTTTGATTGATAAAAATAATTTTGTGCTTTGTATTCACAGGTAACCGAACAGCCACAAGAAACAGTTCAAGAGGTGTGTCTCGGATTTTTAGTTATAATAAACAGACGCCTTAAAATGGGTAACTTATTTTTAGAGGGAATGGTTCAACTAAAAAATATTAATTTTCATCAGACTGTTGCTGCCGAAGAGAGACCAGAAGACGAAGACGAGGATGAAGAAGAGGAACCAACCATGTGATAAGCCTGAATCATGAAGTCACCCTCACGAACTGCCGATAAGTTTATGTAATGGCCTGTTCAAACAGCGAGTCGTGCTTGTACGGAAGCTTGGAATTGAGTTCCGCTACGATCCTGCACAACTTTACTTTTTAGCTTCCACTGACCAGCGTCAGAGTAGATGCCGTTAAAGTATGTCTAAAAAAATTATTTGAATAAAAGCAAATGTCATAAAAATGTTTTATTTTGCTGTATTTGTTTGTACAGATAGATAAACCGAGGTTTACTGGTGAATTGAATTCGTCAACCGGTAGGAGTAACTTTTCTATCGACCAATGAAAAATAGTCTAAACTTGATTAATCTTAAAATATCTCATGGAACTGAATTTGCCAAAAGTTAGCGATGCCAATTAATGCGGTGCAATTTTTAGCAAATTGTATTGATATTATCTAAAATAACCTGTTTCTTTTATTAGTTGCAAAGGTTCCAACTAAGTAACTGTTAGTAATCTGTGCCAAAACGGCCACCTCTAAAATCATATATTTTCTGTGCTCACTTGGACTTGGTGACATTCACTTGTGTCAAGTCTGGCTGTCAAGTTAACGCGAAACGTCACAGTATTCTCTAAGTTTTATAAATGAAAACATTTCAATTTGAGGGAAATTCGTAAAATGTTCAGAATATTATATGTTCTCGAACTTTATACTATCTTAAACTTCGTCTAGTTCCCTATGTTTTTACGGTCAATTTTTAAACATGTATGCGTGAGAACAATAATGGTTCATGTTTAAATTTAGGGTGTACACAACCCATTGTGATATCTCATGGGAGTCAAAATTAGTGTTTATGTGTGGTGCTGTCGAGGTTTATAGTTTTGGGACAGACTTTTGGTGTTAAAAATGAAGTGCAACATGAGAGTGTTGACGGTTTTGATGTGGAAACATGCAGTGGTCAGGGCGCGAAGGTTTATCCACACAGCTGTGGATCTGGCGTCCCCCTTAATGTTTTTCATCCTCCTATTTGTTTTAAAAAGTTACATAAATATGAATCCTGAAAATAGCAGAAGGGTGAAAGATCCAGTGGCTAATACGGTGAGTTTTTTGTAAATATTTAATTACTACCTACTCATTAATAATAAAATGCTTCTTATAATATCAGATATTCATATTATTTACATTTTACATTGGTAGGTTCCACGACCCACTGACCCAGGTTTTAAGGTAAAATTTAATTGTTGGTAATCATCAAAGTGGACTAACAATGTTTGTAGAATAGAATAATAAGTAATGAAACTATTTAAATTTGATCTTCCTTAACACCTTTAATGGTACACTCTGACCCAATTTAGTAAAATTATGTTTAGGAAGATAGTTTAATTATTAAAAGAGGATAATTTTTATATTGGCCGAGCTGACAAGAAATATGCTGTGCCGGAATCCAGTCAAACTACAAGGCAACCCCAACATACTTAGTTGAGAAAAAACTAGGTAAATGATGAGTGTCAGATTATAATTTTTACTAAATAGGTAAATGCCAGAGTTGCATAAAATTTGCATTTCCAAAACTGATTTACTTTACCTAATAGTACAGTTATCACTAGCTACTGGGCGGTATATTATAGGTACAATTCAGCATTTTGCATCTAATGGTGCCTCTTCATTACTGAACGTTGGCCATCAGCTATTCTCTGTCTCATTGTGCTTAGAATTCTCATTCTGCATACAGCTACTAAAATAATCTTACACAGGCCTCGCTCCTTGAACATGTTTGAAAGTAATCAAAGTGAAATAAATTCCGTCTTAGTTGGATTATTGTAATATTTTTTCTAGTTCTCCAATAGTTATATAATACACCCAGATAGCAAGACTTCAAAAATTAATCAAAGTCCATAATTTTATCTCTATTCTATTGTTGTAAGATACTGTATAACAATTTATAACTGAAATGGTAAAAATCAATCATCAATCAATTTTCATATTCAAGCTGAAGCTGAACTGTTTATTATGAATAATAAACAGTTGTTTTAAGAAAAAGGATGTTTATGTAGTCAGTGAACCCGAGCCTGCGTGGCCTTTTAGATATTGATGTTCAGGGAATTCCCCAACTTACTCAGTGTATTGGACTTGAGATCTAAAATTAGCATAAGTTGGTTGTAGCCAAGTGATGATACAGAGCAATATACATGTAGCTTTTGTACAAGTTGGTGCAGCTATTTCTTGAAATACTTTTATGATTTGTATTAAAAATTTCATTGAATTGAAAATAATCATTTGAATTGAAAGAACTTTCAGAGTTAAACAAAGACAAGTATTTAGCTACCTAATAATTAGATATATCATTTTATTATTAGATGCACATTATGTTATCTTCTAATAATATGTAGTACGATGATATTAGAATGCAATGCCAATGATGATAAGACTACGTCTCATATTCCTTACGGTATTACCTCATTGGCATTGTATGTTATCTAATACATACAGTAACTTAGTTAAAATATCTAATCGTATTTATGTTGTAGCAATTAACTTAAAAGCTCTAGTTTATATAATAAAAAAAAATAGTTTTTTGCCATAGATAATGTCTGTGTAATGTAGAGATATTTTATAGATAACTTTTGTCTTTTTAAAGCCTTAATTTGCTCTATTTTGTTTGAGCCTCTTCTTTGTCCTTCCTTTATCCGGATGCGCGAAGTAGTAGCCTACTCATCTCGAGACGTAGGCATAACTACAGTGAACATCTAGTTTTTTATACACATATCAATGGACGTAACGTAGGTAGTAAATGGCGATTGTATACTTTACGTGGAAAAGGCATCAACAGAAGCGACCATACAATCACCCGTCGCTCGCACGATGATTCACGCGTGACGTCACATTCACCGCCAGTGGGGGCCACTCTTTCCCTGCGTAGAAAGTGTCATGAGTCATAATTTTATTGATACAAACTTCAAACTTCGGAGGGTAAAAAAAAAAGGTGACAACACCCCATAAATAGTATTTTTTGCCGTTTCTATCTTGTCAACGACCAGCCTTTTCCAATATTCTATCCTTTTGTGGCTTTGCTTACTAGAGATAGTATTTTGACATTAGACCTATACGGATACCTACAAGTAGGTACCTAATTCCTGTCTCTAGGAAGCAAATCAATAAATATCTATATTGAATACTGGGAACGGCCCTGAGATACCAGTAAATAAAAATCCCTTTATTTCGTATTGAATCTCTAACAAACGTTACCAATGTTTATTTATAAAAAAGTCAATAGGTAATATACCCATGACTACACGGAACTTTGCATAGAGCATAGATAGAGAGAGAATAATATGGCATAGACTCATAGCGTAAACAATCAAGGTCTCGTCATAAATAACCCGCTGTTAAAACTAAACGAAGTGTTCCCCTATTATGTTAACTATGTTGTTATCTCTACAATAGTTCTGTCGGTAAACAGTGCACATTGAACGCATAGAGGTAATTATGTAGGTACATACAGAGGTACCTAAATATTATCATTCATTCATATCATTATCATGCCACACGTTTAAAGTAGCACCGCCACATAAGTAGTGTTAGCCCAGTAGTGGAAGCACCAACCTCTCAAGTCTGAGGGTTCGATTCCAGGTCAGAAAAGTACCAATGTACCTTACTTGCTTAAGAAAACCTACCACAACCACATCAGTAGACGAAACGACGAGCATCGTAGAGGCTTTAAATAACCTGATCGACAAGAACGAAAAGACTACGCCAACTAGTGGTCAAATATGCAGAAAGAGAGTCTAATCACACATAACCCAGGACAGAGTTCTCTGGCGCAGACATACAAGGGGACCCGACCCCAGCTAAATAGGAAAGAGGGGAAAAAGTCAAAGTCAAAATCGTTTATTGAAAGTGGGATAAGATTAGCATTTTTTCACGTCAATATTACAAAAGGACAGCACCCCCAAAACCCTTTTCACCACTTCCCAATTTAAAGATAAAGACATTTAATAACGATAATGACTTTCCTGTGTCAATTGCAGTGAATGTTCATTCATTAATGGCTCCCAGCAATGGCCCTGTTTATAATTTCGGTAATGTTTGGCGAGAAGCGTAACATTTGACACCCGTGTAACCTAAACGGTTCGGCCTAGGCAAACCTACCTACATAATATCGGATAGTCAACATTAATTAGGCAGTAATGTTCTAGAATCATGCAATAAGAGGGATGGTGAACGACAGGCCTAAATTATATATTAGAAGTATACCTGTTCCCCATAGTGTTGAACTCTTCCTGAGAGAGCTACTTCCTACAGCCAGAAAGCATTTAAATACAAAACAATATTCAAGAAACGATAAAAAAAAATATCTCTAAAATTGCATATCCTTCTGTGAGATTCAAGTGAAAGGAGATCAAATAGCGAAATTTTTGATGAATGACCTTTTACATATTTATGTTTATTGTAAAGGCGTGGGAAAGTAGTAACTACCTGCTTTCTTATTCGTTACAAGGATAATGAAAACAGACTGACAACGTATCGTGTGTAATTACAGGCTTTTATTTAACTTGCAATGTTATAAGTTAATAACACGTAGGTAATACGATACCTACGGTCTGTCAACGTTTGGTGAATCAGTTAAGTAAGATGTCTAAAATTACCATGGAAGATACTTTATTTAACATTATCTTAAGAATCTAGCTTAGCTGACAACTGTGTTTAAACTAAGGGAGATTGAGCCTCCCCCCTCTAAAACTAAACAGACACCTTTTCCAATTTTGCTAAGTACTTATCTAGCAAATATTTTTCTATTCTATCAAACAGACTTGACACACTTCGCCTTTTTTTTCATTGAGAGTAGTTAACCCCCCTCGCCCTCTTTGTAAATGCGCAGTTCCCTGGCCAAAACCTACGTACTATTTTTAGAACCATGATGGCCTTATTTGTATCTCCTAGGATGAGGAGATCGATATCATCCCCTCGTTTTGGCGCCAACAGTCTGGTGGACCCGGAATTATGGGAATTGGGGATGTTTTTGGCATTGTGCCAAACAGGTTATGGGAACAACTGTCTGAGAGTAACATTACTTGCTACTTTCAAGAAATGAGGGCGAATAATCCTTATAGGGAGGGGGATACGAGCCCGGAAATACTACGTTTGGCAATAATCAGCAGGATTTTTGATTCATGAAGCTGAAAATATGTTGCATCGACCCCAAATAATTTGGGAACAGGGCAGAAGAAGAAGAAGATTAGTATCAAATGGGACTTGATATGGTTTTCTTTTTTGGTCAGCCAAATGATCCTCGTACATTACTTAGTCGAGCATACGTCCAATTTGGAAGGATGAGACATCGATCTTTGTAATTACTCATGAAACATTTAATAACACAGACTGTAGGTCTTCATTTAAAAATAAGTCGTTAACAATGAGTTTGTTTAACATTGTCGAGAAGTGTCACTTAACGTATTACAAACGTGCCCTGTAACGAGTTTTTAGGTACCAATTTTTTTTCGGGAGGAAGTCGATACTTTTTAAGTTCCTCGTCTGTGGTTTTCCCATAGCTGTTACCAGCTTAACTTTCCTTACTGACAATAATTTATTAAATTCCTAACTATGAAAACATCGCTATCTTGTAGTCATGGGAAACGTACAAGGAAAAATTATACACCACACCATCACACTACCACAAAATATTAGAAATTCTTCCTCTTCAATACCCCTCATTAATTATGTAAGGTTTTAATAAAAAAAAATAAGGTTAACATAAATAAATAAAAATAATCAAAAACATGGTCACAATTAAATTAATGGATACGGCTTAGTTGATAATATTCAAAAAAAGGTTTACTTGAAACGGTGTTTCAGGGTAATTGTGCAAACAAAACTTTCTAGATGTCCTAAAATAAAATAATTGTTTCTTCACAGGACATAATACCGTTGTCGGAACTGATGCCGGGGCCATATTATGTCCTGTACACACCGGACACGCCGCTAACCAACTCGCTGATGGACGATGTGGGACCCAAGCTCAATTTGCAGAGGCTGGACAGCTTCCCAGGTAAGGATTTTTTTAAGTACTACGCGAAGAAGCCATAAATTAAATCAAAATAAAAAAAATACGAAGAATCGAACTGACTCCAAAATTATAACTTAAACCTTCACCTAAGTCTGTCAAATACTATGCTGATTACAGCATCAGAATCGGTTAATCCAAACATGAGATAATCACACAACATACATACATACATACAGACAAGTCAAACTGAAAACCTCCTTTTGTGACGTCAGTTAAAAATATTGTTCCGAGACTTTTTCATGCATTCCCTACTGTGTTGTTTGACTACAATAGTAGCTAGTTATTTAGTCCCACTCAGCACCGTGCCAATTTAATACTTACGTAATCAACTTCCCGCTAACTAGGGAACACGCTGTCATTTTGTTAAACAAAAAGTCATCGACAATAGGCATGCTAATAACACAGTATTTTTGAAATAAACATAAGTTGCCAGCATTATTTGGTGATAAAGCATTTTATTTAGTTTAGTCATTATATCTATTTGCATCTTCGTAGATGGTAATGTGATCCGAATTCGTTCACAACATGCTTTCTCTATCATTTATTTCTTTATCTAGGATATAGAAACATGTGTACCAAAAAGTGTTTACTTTTCCACACTGAAGCAAATAAGTCAAAAGGACAATGCCTAAAAACGTCCCCACCCACCAACAGACTTGAAAGTAGTGTCATTGGATGCGCCTCATTTAGTAGATCATTTCTTATTATGGAGACATATTCCAAAAGTATGGGGTTTAGGAACTATAAGACAATTTAGTATCCTTAATAATCAATTAACTTCAAGTTTGTTAACCAATTACTCGGAGTTGGGTGGACCGATTTTGATGTTTTTATTTTTATTTTACAGAATCTATCTCAAAGTTAGTCTAATTTAATTTTCATCAAGATCTTTAAAGCAGTTTTTGAGTTATCATCGGTTAAAATATCGGTATGAAGAGGCAATGTAGGATGTCTTAAGGACACCTTCACCACCACCAACAGACTTGAAACTAGTGTCATCGGAAGCGCCTCCTTTGATAGATCATAACTATCATAACAATTTAATCCAAATGTATGGGGTTTTGGAAATATCCGACGTTCTATTATCTTTGCATTAAAAAAAAGTCATCAAAATCGGTCCACGCAACTCCGAGTAGGTAATTGGTTAACAAACTTGAAGTTAATTGATTATTAAGGATACTAAAATGTCGTGTATTTCCAAAACCCCATACATTTGGAGTAAATCGTTTTGATAATCATGATCTATCGAAGGATGCCCTTCCGATGACACTAGTTTCAAGTCTGTTGGTGGGTGGGGACAGGGTCCATACAAAATCCGGCATTGTCCTTTGACACAGAGATTTGAGTTGGAGTTCTATTGAAACAACAGCAATAAGTAGTCTACTTTTATCCGAGTGTTCGGAGTAGCTCCTACTTGCTACCTTGGGCAAGAGCTAGTAACAACATATGTCTAGCATTTCAAGAGACCTTCACTAACTCAAAACAAATACAAGAATTACTTTTATTGTCTACAGATCGCACCAAAAAAGGCTACTTCGCATACAAAAATGAATCTGAACTGGAACCATTCATACGTAACATGGGTATCTCCGATGCCATTATTATATTCCAGGTAAGTTATTATAAACCTCTTCATTTTCTGCAAAACAATCCATGGTAAAGTTATTGTGAAAATAGCTTATTTATACACAAATGCCCAGCTGAACCATTTATTTCCGCAATAAATCATAATAAACAAGCGAAAAACGCCATTCATCCGTCTATCCCCTAGTAATTTAGGTATTATTATTTTTTGTAGATTTTATAGACGCTAGATTTTATGTCCCAGCAAAATCCTTATCACTGTATCAATGAAAAAGGTTTAATAAGACCATATGGCCTGTACGGGCAATGGTACTAAAAAGGTGTATGAAATGAAACAATAATTGCCCGATTGCACCATTTAACTATAACAATAACAGAACCATTTTCAGTTGTCAAATCGCCGATTTGATCAATGGGTGGCGAGTACACGGCTGGTTATGGTTTGGTTATCGTTAGGTATATTTAAATGGGGTAATTCACCCTACATGCAATTGTCACTAACAAATTTTGTTTTAAACAGAAAATGTCCGGAGAAACATGGCCGGAACGGTTGAACTACACCATAAGATTGAAACACGAATTTCTAACGGGGACCTACAGTTCGCTGGACGATTCTCCCGGGCCACACAGGAATTTTGGTAAGATATCATCATATTCCACCTTAGACTTATCAAACTGTAGACCAGTTGGTTCCATACTCTTTAAATGTATGTATAAACGAAAAGATTGCATCTCATGAAGAAAAATATTTGGCGCAGTTAAAGTTACGGAAACTATGAGTAGGAAGCTAAAACGAGAACTTATGGTAATAATGCTGTCAGATTTAAATCATATTTTAATAAAATTAAATCAAATCAAATCATCTATTTGACTTCTATTTGACTTTTTGATACTGTTATGAATCTAGTCAACTCACTCTGCGTCTTTTTTTATTAATATATTACTGGCAGATATTTCTATGTAATTGTATGACATGTTTTCTATAGGTTTCAAATATGGAATGTTCATGCGCATACAATGGGCCATCGACACCAGTTACATCAAGCTGTTAACTGGCTCCGAAATTACACAGGTAAATTAATACATTTTCTACTTTATTCTTATATCTTTTCTGAAAGAGGACTTGAATAAGAAGGGAGAACTCGTTAGTATGACGGCTAACAGAGAAATGGAAGCTAAAAACATTGCGCCGACTCCAAGTAACTTGGGAACAAGATAAGAAGAAGCAGAATCTGTAATGTTGAGTTCCTGTAATGATACTGCTTCTGACACGCGGCTTCACACGCGTCTCGACTTCTCGAGGGAACTATTACCAGCCCTGTAATAGGGTAGAAAGTAGCCTATATGTTATTCTGATGCACAAGCGATATGCTGTAAAGTTTCATCAAATCTTTACCGTCAGGTTAAATGGATGTTTATCATGATTAAAAATGTAGGCTTTGATTTTTTCCAGCCGGAACGGGCTAGAAAATTCCAAACCTTGACTTTACAATACTACTTTGTATGATACTTAATAATCGTGAAGTATTGCTATTAATATTTTTCCATGCACCTACACATTGTGTACTTTACTATTAAAATAGTTAAAGGGCAAAACCATATGTACATTAAAAGAAATTAGAATTCTATTTCTACAATTGTTTATTAATTCGTTGCTATGACGACACGGCATTTAAGCACTAAGTCAATATAAAGTTTTTATAACTTTGTTTTTCTATTAGATACTAGACTTTGGATCATTAAAACCTTCATTAATAAAAATGGGACATTAACAAAAAATATACAGTTCAATATGTATAGCATTTATAATATTACGTGCAATGTTTTGATGTATAATATGTCCTTGGTACACCCTTATCTAGTCATGAAAATCATTCTATTCACTGCTTTTTATAGCCCTGAATGTCATAATCTGTCTAGAGTTGAGGCAACTTTGTTGGGTTCAGCTTCCAGTCCAACCGACTGCCTATCTGACGTACTCAGCTCGATACCCATTTGCAGGAGAGTTTGTCAGAGTCTGCTCTCTGATTTCCTCTACTACTTCTAACGACAGCCAATGATGTTCAAGTTCACCCGGTACCCACAATTATGCATGCCTTTCGAAACACGGAAGCACTCATTATGACATAGATGGTCATCTAACCCCAGATTGAGTGGCTGTTACTTAGATACGAGTTCCTCTATAAACCCCGGATGCACATTTTATAAACATTATTAAAATGAATGTAAAGGTTTTTGATCTGCATCGAGAAATATCAAACAATCATAAAATATTACGTTCAACTGTTTATCAGGACTACCGAGAATTAATTGCGATAGTATTCATAATTATACCATAATGAGCATGACGAATAATGTATAGGCAAATACGTATGTAGGTACATAAAAATACTTTCATTGAAACGCGCAAAAATCACCTTTAACACCTGAGGAACTAGGTTCAATTTCGTGTGATTAATATCGGACGAGTTTTGATGGACAAAGGAAGCAATTATTAACGGTTACTACGTTTCAAAGGTATGTTGTAGAGCATAGGTATATGTAGCCCATGACTACATACTTTAAAATGATTCCTAGAAAAATGATAAGGCTTGTATTGCCGAACTTCGGAATTACAAAGTTTTTTCGCGCAAACTGTACGAGGCTTTGCGCGAAAAAGTCACACACATAAAGTTTTAGTCTTTGGTCACACAAGATGTAATGTTAAATGCGCAAAACCTAAAAATAGTTTGATCAGAACATGAGCATATAGGGTAGTTATTAAAAGAAAATAAATATGCCATTAATCGCGTCGCTGCGTCGTCACAGACGCAAGAACTGAATGAACTGCCTGTAGAACTTAAACGGATCATAAAATCTTAAATAACAGCCATTTCCCCGTCTAAATTTGGTCAATTAAAATCGTTTGGTGTATTTAAGTATTTTTCGCAATTTGACGTTATAAGTTATAAGAGAAGTGACCCATGCCACATGCCCCATAGTGAACCTTCACAGTGCATTTCAGTCTACACAAGCCCATTGAACAATGCCCTTTCAATGTTCAATGATTTAAAAAACAATATCCTATTGTATTCAGTTGTTTTGTTAGTGAAGCCAGCGTAAAGCCGCCCTGTGGCATGACAAATATATGCTATTATCTTTTTATATGACCCGTGAATGCCGTTGGCAGAGATTATAGGCTGTTCGTACCTTCCTCACTCCGAAGGCAGATGTTAACTTCCTTATAGTCTATAAACCACTACTGCGCATGTGCGAATCGTCAAATAGCTAATTTCAGAGCGGTAAAATTATATGACGAAGGCTGTAAATTACGTTGTTGCACATGCAACACGAGGGGTCTTTCGCATACCCTAATAAAAATGTTCATGTTTAGCACTCAGCGATATTCGGTCAGACTGAAAGCCGACCTTAATATGGCTAGCTAGGAAGATGATGATATTCGAGGCTTATAAAACCGAGTCACTTAATGAAATGAAGGTTGCATTTAGTTCGTAATATTTTATTGAAAACAGTGATTTTTTGCGGGTTCCTCTCCATAGAAGCACACTTGAAGGAAACGTGCCAGAATAACCGTTTCTTGTCGCTCACTATCTTCATGCTAAGTTTCATCAGCCGTTTTCAAAGCGTAACAAACAAGAAACATTCTCATTTTAAATATTATCTAGGATCGCTATTTAATCTCCAACAATGACAATGGAATGTAGCTTTCACGATTAGAAACTCGTCAGCGCTATTTTGAAACCGCATTTTGTCACTGTGTTCGGTAATTTTGACATTGAATGTAATTTGTAACGGTTTGATCGAAACGATAAATAAAATAAAGGAGAATAAAAATAATTGAAGTTCAATTTATATTGTCAATTATTATTGAGGTATAAATTTAGATATTTAAAAAAATGAAAACTAACATTCTCTTTTGCAAGCAATTCCATATTTGTACAAGCAAATTGCTGACGTATGGTTTCTCTCTATATTCTTCTAAATTAAAAAAAATGTGCATGAAGTACTAAATTGTCTTCAAATACACAGTTCACAAATCGCGACCCAAAATATTCCTAGCTGGCCACCGCACCCTAGGCTGACTGACCAAGTTTAATTTGCATCAATACTTAATTACGTAATTGACACAGATAGGTATGAAAGAAGACATGCGATCTTTTTTTTATCGACGTAAAATCATCAAATGACCCCTCCCGCTGTGGGTTAGCAGCGGTGAGGGAGTGTCAGACTCTTACTGACTAAAATCGTCGTGTTCCGTCATAGGCCTTTTATGTACCAGGGCCGCGGTATCTCTTTCGAACAACCCGCAGCCCCGGCAGGCCTTGGCCCTGCTGGGCCCCGCTGGGGTTGCTGACGTCTCTTTGAGGAGCGCGTGGAACAACGCGCGCCGTCGACACGGGTCTGTCGTCTAGGAAGACAAAGACATGCGATCTCAAATAATTGATTGACGAATGAAATATGATGATGATGATTTGTCATAGTACGGTAGACCGCACATCAGTGGTAACTGTCATGCACCTTATCTCAATAGTAATAAGTTTGATTTTCCTATAAAACTGTTACCACTGACCTGGAGTTGACTGTACATAATAAAATACATGGCTAATTTCACCCGTTACTAATAACGCCAGGAATTTATCTGAAAGATAAACTGTAACTTTTGGGTTAGCAAGTCTCGGATAGCAATTACAAGCAAGCAAAGCAGAAATTACAAGTAGCTTTTTTCATGCAGATAACATTAACTATCGGATAACTAACGGGCACTTTATCGATAACTAGTGAAATCTTGCCTCATTCTATCAATTCATTTGTATACGATATTCATTTCCTTAGCATGTAATTAAATTTTTAAATACCTATCTATATATATAAAAGAAAGTCGTGTTAGTTACTCAACTTATAACTCAAGAACGGCTGAACCGATTTAGCTGAAAACTTTCAGGGAGTTAGTTTAGAGCCAGGATAAGACCATAGGATAGTTTTTATTACCTACAAAAAGTAAAAACAAAAAATACAATTTATTCCGCACATACAGCGCCATCTATTGTTCAAATCAAGGATGTGCCGGATGCCACTATGCCACGCGAACGAAGTCGCGGGCAAAAGCTAGTTAATTATAAAAAGAAACATTTGAATTATTTGTTACAGAATCTATCGATCCAAGAGTTCCCTTACTACGAGAGATCTGTAAACACGGATGTGGCCATCGTGTGCATATTGTTGCAAGTGCTGTGCTGGTTGTCTCTCATGCTGACCTTCGTGTTCCTCATGTGCAGGCTGCTGGAGGAACGGTCTTCTGGCATACAGGTGAGAACTGCCCTAGTGTAAAAGAGGAATTATTATTATGGTAGAATCGATGTTATGGTTTAATAGATCAAGAAAAGAGACTCTTAGCCACCTAGCGCGACTGCCATGCGGATGTCTCGTGGTGGTTTCACGCGTTGGGAAGAAGTATTTAAAGAAACTAGAAAGCCCTAAGATTGGAAGTTGATAATTGAAACACCCATGCATCGGAGAGTACGTAAATGACGGTCCTGCTTGAGAACTCTATCCAGACGTGTCGGATTATCATGCCACCGGACAATGAGTAAAGCTTGGGTTTCCTAGGAAAGCGGTGCCGTAATATAGCGGCCGTCATATTACGAACGGAAATAGACGGTCGTCTTTACGGTGATGACATGTGGAAAGTTCCGCGGCCGTTTTAACACACCGTCATAAACTTTTTGTTAGTTGTATCATACTTACTATCCTGTTTTATTTAATATTTCTCAAATTTCATGACACCAATTCTGTTTTAGTTGACTTTTTCTATAATCTTTACTTTTTATATTATATATTGCTTCGTGGTTACGAACGAAATCTATTAAAGTTTCGTCGTCCTCGCTGCTCCAAGAGTTGTAACAAATTTTTGACGTTGTTCCGAAAAAAAAAACACAAATACGTATTAAAAAAGCTTCACCGCTTTCAATAAAACGTTCACCAAACTATCTGACACCGTCAAGACGGCCGTCATGCAAATAGCGGCACCGCTTTTTGAAGTTACGGCGTCAGTTACCGCTCTCTAGGAAACCGCCACATTCTGTTTACATAGACAACGTTCTGGTGACGTCATTCACCGCTGTATTACGGCCGCTATATGACGGCACCGCTTTCCTAGGAAACCAAAGCTTAAGGGAGTAGACAACAGCTGATCCTCCAAGATAACCCGGTGGTGATGACAGTGGGCCAGTACGCCATTTGTCGCCCTTTTCTCAACATATTTATTTATACTTCAGGCGCATTTCGTACAATGGTGGACTTAACGCCTTAGGCGTTTTCTCCCATTATTGTGCTCATGAAAACTACTCTAGCAATAAAAGTATTATCTTTTACAGGAACTCATGAAGATGGTAGGAGTATCGCTCAACACTCTAGGCGTCACGCACTTTCTGAACATCTTGCCATGCGGTCTGGTATTCGCCATAGTCGGGAGCGTTCTCCTCAAAGTGACTGCTCAGCCGTTGATACCGCATACCAATGGGTTCCTCATATTCTTGATGTTGTTACTGTACTTTAATAGTGTCGTGGCCTTGGCTTTTGCGTGCAGTTATATTTCTAAAGGCAGTAAGTGACTTTTATATTGTTTTAGGTGGAAATAGATGATAATAAGTGTTATAGCAATTTGACCTTTATAACATCAACACAAAATGTCGTTGGTGGCATAATTATAATAATTATTTTTTAACTAAATATTAAATTGACCACAAAATTGTAGCCATCTAAAAAATATTACATTGACCACAAAATTGTAGGACAACATTACACAAAACATTTAAATAAATTTAAAGACGGAAGCACAGTGACGGAAAACCGTCCCAATATTTTTGTTTTTAATGACTAAGCGGATTCAATAATTGAAATCAGGCTTTGCGGAAATCCATGACATAGGAAAAATATGTACTCCCGAAATTAAAGCTATACATATTTTTCCTAACATTTTCATAAATCACATGATCCTCTTAATTAGTCTTGACACTTTATTTTAACCAACTTCAAAAAAACGATATTTTCTCATATCGATTATTTGCTCCACAGCACATTACGCAGCCACTTTATCAGTTTTGGCGTACATACTGCTGTGGATCCCGACGCGCGTGGCTTCGGAACACAATATTTCTCCAGCCCTGACCTTGCTGACGGGCTTCTTCCCTCACGCACCCATGTACTGGTTCTGGGATGAAGTGGCGAATATCGAGATGTTTGGTAAGTAGTATACTACTTTTAAAGCTAGATATTTTTTTGGCTGGTGGGTTAGCCCGGATGGTTAGCGCATCTCGTATAAAATCTTAATCAAACACATCTTAATTTGATCTGGACACATCATTTTCATATACATAGCGAAATTATGTCGCACCAGCTTTTGTTTCGTCCTGTCTGACGTGAAGTCTAACATACCAAAATATAGCGGCTCCAAATATGATTCGCTCTGCAGAAACAATTTTAGAAAGCTCGGAAATTTGCCCCAAGCCGCCATAAACTTTGGCGTTAACAATATCAATGTTAAAAAAAACATTTTCAGGTGCCGGTATAACCTTTAAGAACATAGCAACGCGACACGACAAAGTGTCAGTGGCCATAAGCTTTTTCTTCCTGATTCTGCAATCAGCGTTGTATTACGTGTTCGCTTGGTATCTGTCGCTCGTACGACCCGGACGATACGGACAAGCTTTACCATGGAACTTTCCCTTCAAGGTACGTGGCAATATAGAATAGTTTTTTGTTTATGTGATAAATAGTTTTTAAGTGTATGTTGGACGGACGGAGGTATTTATTTAGGGTCTGATAGCTCAAATTTAGTCGACAAAGCGTGATGATTTTATTGATCATGTCTTCTCTTTATAATAAGGGGTCTTTAGGTATACAGCAGAAGCCTGTTGTCACAGAATGTAGGTTGTGTATGTTTGTAAAATTTGCACGCAAGCACTATCAATATTTGGAGTAAATGAGAGAAGTGAAGAGAGAGATTTTAGGGAATTGTAAAAATGTTGTGCTTAGGATAATTAGAAAATTTTCATGGGTTGTATTAAAGATTTATATAAAAGTCGAATACGACGTATTCGACTTTTTACACGGAAACATTGGAGTGGGTAATACTTTAATTGTTCCTGAGATTTTTTACGTACCTCATTGTTATGTAAAATTGACTAATTCAAAAACATTGCAGTCAATTTGATATGAAAAAACTACAGTTCCAAATACTTTAATCAGAAAGAAAGTTGATACAATTTCAGCGCAAACCCAAGAAACGACCTAAAATAAAGAAACCCCCTAAAGTGGACGATAAGAAAGTGGGCGACGACATGAACGGGGGTGACTACCAACTGCCCGTGTTCGCCCGGACTGAGTACCACTGGGAGGGTAGGCATATTCGCCCGAGAGTCAGTAGAGCAGTCGGCAGTGACAGGGTCAATCGGTTCACTCAAGTTTATCGTACTGATGTTAGTACATTTTGTGTTCAATTTCCAGTATGTAATTATAAGTAGACACATACGTTGAGTACATTTAGTAAAGGAAACTAAGGCGTTTCTAGGCGTCGGGATGTCCCGTATACTTGGATGTCCAAAATCGCCTTAAATACTGGTTTTAGTCGGAACTAAGCGGAAAAATGGATGAATTGATGCGTATTTGCTACAATAGAACGTTGGATATTTCAGGTTACGATTGATCAGTAATACCTAGTGTTAGTGTGTAATTTTGTTACCCTTAGCATAGTGGTAGCTTAGAAATACTATTAAGATTTTTTGATGACTTTGTGTACGGACCTACAATTCAAGTATGTTTTAAATTTTTTGTGTTCGACCCTCATGTGCATCTCTCTCTTTGCTTCTACAAGGACACACATAATAACCTACAAATAATTTTCCCTTCAGGCGTCCTATTGGAGGAATAAGAACGAGGTGAGACCTGATGGTGACGATGAGGAAGAGGATCCGATAGCTCACGACCCTCGGTACTTCGAGACTGCACCCTCCCATATGGATGTCGGCATCAAAATCGTCAATGTTTCTAAGGTAAGTTTAATACTCAATACTGTATTTCATTCCATAATGTGTACTAAGTTGGTGGGTAAAAATAAATAGAAACAATAATGGACCCTGTCAGGCACAGCAAGATAGTTTATAGAGGAGGAAAAGTTATAGAAATATAAACCTGCTTTGTAGTCCGTCATCCAATATTTACAAATGATATCTGATTTCTTATCTGACCTCTATGTTAAAGACTGGTATGAACAGTACTAGTGGTACTCAGCTGCATTTAGTTAGACTGGAAGCCGACCCCAATATAATTGGGAAAATACTGGTCAAATGATGATGATCTTCAAATGTGCACAACCTGAGTTTTCTTGTCCAGGTGTTCGCGAAACAGGTGGCATTACGTAATGTCTCTCTGGAGGTGTACAAGGGAGAAATCACAGTACTGCTGGGACACAACGGTGCTGGCAAAACTACACTCATGTCTATTATCACAGGTAAGTCAACATATCTATATAATCGAACTAGCTGGTGCCCGCGACTTCGTCTGCGCAGGTTTAGTATTTCGAACAATATGTTTACAAATTGTAGCCTATGTGTTATTCTGATGTATAAGCTATATTATTGTAAAGTTTCATTAAAATCCATTCAGTAGTTTTTGCGTGAAAGAGTAACAAACATCCATACATCCATACATACAAACTTTCGCGTTTATAATATTAGTAGGATTTCTTAATTGTGTTGTATAGGTTGCAAAGGTTTTGAATACAAAATCATTAGGAAAAAGTATGCATCTTGTTGTTTTACGAAATAAGCGAATAAGCAAACTTAGGTTCGCAGTTACCTTAACATTATAAAGCTGAAAATTTTGTTTGTTCGCAAAAAAGCGCTAATCTCACGATCTATTGGTGCGATTCTAAAAATGATTTCAGTTTTAATTAGTCCATTTATCAAGGAAAGCTATAATATATTTTTTGTCCGGTTCGTGAAGTAGTTCCCGCGGGATGCGGATGTAAACCGATAGGGAAAACTAAAACTAGTAATATTATGGTGTGGAGGCATGAGAGCAGAGAGTAAAGCTCATCATACCTCGCACTAAAGGGAGGATCCTCCGACCGGACAGCTGGTTTTGTCCGGTGGGCTATCTAATCTAGCTAATTATCAAATTGTCCCCAGGAATGACAAGTGCCACAGAAGGCAAAGTGTACGTGAACGGCAAAGACACGGTCACTCAGCGCGATGAAGTGCGACAGAACATAGGCCTGTGTCCTCAACACAACCTCTTCTTCCCCAACCTTACTGTGCAGCAGCATATCATGTTCTTCACTCTGGTAAGTTTTAGTACTCTTCTGATAATAAGAAGATGATGTAAGATACTGTTTCTGGCCTCATTCTGCAGCCATACAGTAAATGTAGTTCACCTTCATTCATTTTTGTAAATATGCGATGGTCTGAATAGTCTTCTGGGAAAAGAAGGTGTTATATTTTAAACTCTGCACCGTTTAGAAGTTTTGCTGTGCACGAGTTCGATTCTCAGGTCGGACCGAAATAGCTTCTTGAGTTTTTAGAATTTTTCACTAAAGTAACCTGTGCTTTGGAAAGCACATATGGACATGTCGATCTCGATATACATATCTTTTGGTGTATCACTCAATTAAGAAGTAGTAAAAAGGGGTGTTGTGGCTGCTGGCTTTTTATAAGTATTGACGTGAAAAATTGAGTTTCAATAAATGACTTTGACTATCTTTCAGCTTAAACGCGGCTCATACAAACAAGCACTGGAGTCATCAGTCACATTAGCGACTCGGCTAGGGCTTCGCGACAAGCTGCATGCACAGGCACACGAGCTGTCGGGCGGCATGAAGCGCCGCGCCCAGCTGGCATGTGCCTTAGCCGGCGGCGCCAGTGTGCTGGTGTTAGACGAACCCACCTCCGGACTCGATGTGGAGACCAGGAGGGAGCTATGGGACCTGTTGCTGGTGAGTTATATAAGCAACTGTCGGGCGGCATGTGCCTTAGCCGGCGGCGCCAGTGTGCTGGTGTTAGACGAACCCACCTCCGGACTCGATGTGGAGACCAGGAGGGAGCTATGGGACCTGTTGCTGGTGAGTTATATAAGCAACTGTCGGGCGGCATGTGCCTTAGCCGGCGGCGCCAGTGTGCTGGTGTTAGACGAACCCACCTCCGGACTCGATGTGGAGACCAGGAGGGAGCTATGGGACCTGTTGCTGGTGAGTTATATAAGCAACTGTCGGGCGGCATGTGCCTTAGCCGGCGGCGCCAGTGTGCTGGTGTTAGACGAACCCACCTCCGGACTCGATGTGGAGACCAGGAGGGAGCTATGGGACCTGTTGCTGGTGAGTTATATAAGCAACTGTCGGGCGGCATGTGCCTTAGCCGGCGGCGCCAGTGTGCTGGTGTTAGACGAGCCCACCTCCGGACTCGATGTGGAGACCAGGAGGGAGCTATGGGACCTGTTGCTGGTGAGTTATATAAGCAACTGTCGGGCGGCATGTGCCTTAGCCGGCGGCGCCAGTGTGCTGGTGTTAGACGACCCCACCTCCGGACTCGATGTGGAGACCAGGAGGGAGCTATAGGACCTGTTGCTGGTGAGTTATTTTAAGAATATCAAAGAGAAAGTGACAATGGTCAAGGCACATAGCTCGCAGAACAAATGGCCGAGGGGGCAGAAAATTTGTCCAGAGGCGACAGCGATCCGAAAGAGACAGCGTATTGAAGCAGTGAAAGCTGAATTCGGATGCTTGTGTTTCTTTTTGCAGTTATTATATTGTACTTCGTCAGGATTTTACAAATTTCGGTTTTATTTCAATAGTATACCTCGAAGTGCAGACGTAAGAGCTATCATGGCATATATTATCTCCATTCCCCCCAGGCCCTGCGCGGCGAGCGCACGGTGCTGCTGACGACGCACTTCATGGAGGAGGCGGACGCGCTGGGGGACCGCGTCGCCGCGCTGCACCTCGGCAAGCTACGCTGCTTCGCTAGCTCCATGCATTTGAAGAAGGCTGTCGGTCAGTATATGTTGTAGCTAGACAAAAATACTAGGAGACATAGTGTCCTTAGATATGAGAAATAAGATAAAACAGATGATAACACATCAATAAACAATTCCGCCATAAAACTAAACTAATGCAAAAAAGGTAAAAACTATTATTCGTTTGGAACGTAAATACTCTAAAACTAATTCGAAAAATTCTTTCACTGTTGGGAAGCTCGAGTATTATAGGCTATTTTACCCGGGAACTTAATATAAATACCCCAAGTACATGGATGACACAGCCAGAAACAGCTGATCACTAGACAATCTAGACTTTTGAAATTTTTAAAATCAAAACTTTAATAAATTCAACTATTTAGAATTCTTAATACTTTTTTCCTTTTCACTCCAGGCACCGGCTACCGTCTATCATTCACCACGATCGGCACTCCAAAAGACCAGGCAATCACCAAAGTTGTGACCTCCCACGTTCACGACGCAACCCTTAAAGAGAAGACCATCAACTCGTTATCATACAACTTACCCGCGGCCGCTAGTGCGAAGTTCCCTGCGCTCTTCACAGCTCTCGAGTCCAAACGATCCGAGTTAGGGATCGATTCTATCGGAGTGGGAGTTTCTACGCTTGAAGAGGTGTTTTTGAAGTAAGTGGCTCTTAATATCTTGAGGGCAATACATCTCCCTATTTAGTAGAAGGAACATGTAAGCCAATTTTGATCTCCACTGGTGGGTAAAATTGAAAATCTGAAAGGTAAAATTCCTCGCGTACCATCAACTCGTTATCATACAACTTACCCGCGGCTGCTAGTGCGAAGTTCCCAGCACTCTTCACAGCTCTAGAGTCCAAACGATCCGAGTTAGGGATCGATTCTATCGGAGTGGGCGTTTCTACGCTTGAAGAGGTGTTTTTGAAGTAAGTGGATTTTAATGTATTTAGGGGGATATCTCTTCTTCACATCAGTGGCGAAATATAAGTCACTTGTGGTCTGAATAAAGCCATCTGAAAGGTATTCTATCAACTCGTTATCATACAACTTACCCGCGGCTGCCAGTGCGAAGTTCCCTGCGCTCTTCACAGCTCTCGAGTCCAAACGATCCGAGTTAGGGATCGATTCTATCGGAGTGGGAGTTTCTACGCTTGAAGAGGTGTTTTTGAAGTAAGTGGCTCTTAATATCTTGAGGGCAATACATCTCCCTATTTAGTAGAAGGAACATGTAAGCCAATTTTGATCTCCACTGGTGGGTAAAATTGAAAATCTGAAAGGTAAAATTCCTCGCGTACCATCAACTCGTTATCATACAACTTACCCGCGGCTGCTAGTGCGAAGTTCCCAGCACTCTTCACAGCTCTAGAGTCCAAACGATCCGAGTTAGGGATCGATTCTATCGGAGTGGGCGTTTCTACGCTTGAAGAGGTGTTTTTGAAGTAAGTGGATTTTAATGTATTTAGGGGGATATCTCTTCTTCACATCAGTGGCGAAATATAAGTCACTTGTGGTCTGAATAAAGCCATCTGAAAGGTATTCTATCAACTCGTTATCATACAACTTACCCGCGGCTGCCAGTGCGAAGTTCCCTGCGCTCTTCACAGCTCTCGAGTCCAAACGGTCCGAGTTAGGGATCGATTCCATCGGAGTGGGAGTTTCTACGCTTGAAGAGGTGTTTTTGAAGTAAGTGACTTTTAATGTATTTAGCTGGATATATTTTCTACACATCAGTGGCTAAATATAAGTCACTTGTGGTCTGAATAAAGGTATTCTATCAACTCGTTATCATACAACTTACCCGCGGCTGCCAGTGCGAAGTTCCCTGCGCTCTTCACTGCTCTCGAGTCCAAACGATCCGAGTTAGGGATCGATTCTATCGGAGTGGGAGTTTCTACGCTTGAAGAGGTGTTTTTGAAGTAAGTGGCTTTTAATGTATTTAGGGGGATATCTCTTCTTCACATCAGTGGCTAAATATAAGTCACTTGTGGTCTGAATAAAGCCATCTGAAAGGTATTCTATCAACTCGTTATCATACAACTTACCCGCGGCTGCCAGTGCGAAGTTCCCTGCGCTCTTCACTGCTCTCGAGTCCAAACGATCCGAGCTAGGGATCGATTCCATCGGAGGTAAAATAAACGACAATTTTTTGTATTTTTTTAATTTGGTGGGAAAACACATCATCAGAAATTTACAGAAGCCTTGTATTTTCTTGTGTATATTTTTTGTATTTTTTTAATTTGGTGGGAAAACACATCATCACAAATTTACAGAAGCCTTGTATTTTCTTGTGTATATTTTTTACTTATTTCATTTTTTTATTGAAGGTTATGCAGCGATGTGGACACCTCAATTAGTGAAGACGAAGTGGACAATGTCCATGAACCAGGTTTGTGACTTACTACTCAATAAATGTTACAAAACAAATTCGTCCGAAACTCAAATACTGCTGTACGGATTTTCATGCAGTTTCCACTAAGAATTTTGATCGGTGTCAGGTTTTGGTATTTGTACCGTTCACTTTCGTTTAGTTCCACTTTGTAAATTGATTTAGTCAGACACCAGTTGAAAAACTTTATCGAGATCCGTATTGCGTGTAAATAATTAATGAAACCTTACCATATTATATATAAATATAATAAATACTTATTCTTTTTTTTATGGTCTTGTAGAAAGAACTCCAATTCGGATCACCGGTATTCCCTTATATTTGCGGCAATTGTATGTGTTGTTGAAACGACAAGTCAAATTCGCCTTATACAAGAAGTGGAACTTCCTTATTCTGGTTAGTATAAAATAAATATTTAATATCTGCATTACCAACTTCCTGCATCCGGTAAAAAACTGTTTTACCTTGACAGCGTACGCGACAAATACTCATTTATGCCTTTATTAAATTTATGACTTCAGAAAAGCATTTACAATATATGTTGGTATCAGTTGCTCCACCCGTGTCACGAGGAACTACTTCCCGCACCTGAATAAAAAGTACTCCACGTCCTTTCTCAGGTTACTAATGTACCTAAATAAACTGTCGTGTCGGAGTACCAAAATTGATTTAAATCTGTTTAGAAAATTTTTTGGAGTTATTTTTATGTATACGCTACAAAGAGTATCATCAAAATCGATTCAGTATGCCTTTTGAGAGAATCTATATATCTTTCTCATTGTTTGTAATATTTTTTTCAGCAAGTAATACTACCAATAATCATGATAATGGTTTTAACCGATTTATTCAACAACAAACTCAGTCAGCCTACAAGGGAACTGGACATGAATTTGGATATATACGCCGACCGGCCGGAACGTCGCATTTTGTATCGATCCGATCTGCCCGACATTTCAACCGATGCTATCGAACGTTCGTATAAAAAGATTAAGTTCGAAAAAGTTGCGAATGTCGCTGATGGTGAGTATTTTTTTATATATATTTAACTGTATTTTTTTTTTCGCATTCGCAGTCTTATTAAATTTTGTTAAGTTATGTATACTGTTTTATATAAGGCGACAGTCTGACCACTGTATTAGGTACTTACCAATATTCTTACGTATCATTGCCATACTTTTTGCTAGAACGCTAGTGATCTTTTTAACCGGGAATTAGTTAGAACTCAGACCGTGTGCAAAATTAAAATTTCATCCTAATCGAAGACCGGGAAGTGGGTCAAATTAAGATTCCAAGATTTTCTTACATACAAGTGAAGCTAATATAATAAGGACCAACCTCTCAAGTATGAGGGCGCGGGTTCGATCCCAGGTCAGGCAAGGCACCAATGCAATTTTTCTAAGTTTGTATGTATAAGTATATCTTAAACACCATTGACTGTGTTTCGGATGGCACGTTAAACTGTAGGTCCCGGCTGTCATTGAACATCCTTGGCAGTCGCTACGGGTAGTCAGAAGCCAGTCAAAATCAAAATCAAAATCAAAATCAAAAGTCATTTATTCAAAGTAGGCTGAAAATCAGCACTTTTCGAACGTCAATACAAAAGACAGCCCCCAAAACGCCCGCCCTTCACCACTTCCTATGTGTTTTTGCTGGGAAGAAGAAGTGGTGGAACAAACTCCCCAGCAACACAATTCTGTCTGTATGGTTTGAAGAACCGTATACAAATATTTAAATATCACTATACAACATTGTGTACATAAATTTGTATATAAAATCAATTCAAATAGTTAATCATGTTGGCTAGTACACACCTTACCCATACCTATTACTCAAGCAGTTACAAAAGAAATCTATTAAAAAAAGAGTGAAAAATATAAAAAAATATAAAGCCTCCATTCAGTGAAGATAGATATAGTTTAGGGTGCACCCACCGACATGTCAAACAGTTTTTATGAAAAATAAAAATAAAATAACAACATAAACAATGAAAACGGTGAACTAGGACTACCGTTCAAACCAAAATCATATACATTAGGTATATTACGGGTGTACAAATATGTAGTCAGCAAGACGACCTGGTACCACAAGCAGCACCCGTTCACGAGCATAACGCGAGGATCAGCCATCGCCCCCCTCGCACATTTTTGAGGGAGGGAGGCAACCCGACCACCGACGCTACCGCAAGCAATACCGTCAAAGGGAGCATGACGACTTGCAGCTACACGACAAGAAAACAGTTAATACTAATAGATTCGCAGTCGCTAGTAGACCATTTACAAAATTAAGGAACAACTCATCGTAAAAACAGAACGATGATGGTAATTAGTCAGTATACATAAAAATAAAAAATGTCACGTATAAAATAATATAAATCACATCAACTCATAATGATAACTTTTGAAGCTGTCCAGTGTTTAACATGAGGACCAACTATTTTTATCGTTTATGTAGTCATTAACTGTATAATAAGCTTTCTTCGACAGAATAGATTTGACCTGCACTTTAAATTTATCAAAAGGCAATTCTAAAAACGACTGAGGAAGTTTATTATAAAATCGAATACCAAGCCCCATAAATGTTCCATGTATGTTTTTTTAGCATTAAGAACTAAATTATTTGCTGTAAACCAGTGCGTAACTAAGGAGAGTGCATTGTTCACGTCATCAAACTGCTGCCTATTCCTATCAACTTTGAAAATGAGAGATGTATCATCTGCAAATAATACTACATCACATATATTTTTTAAATGGAATGGTAAATCATTTATATACACTAAGAATAAGAAAGGACCTAGAATAGAACCCTGCGGCACGCCTAATTGAACTGGTAGGCCTGAAGATTTGACACCGTTGATGTCTACGCATTGCAATCTATGATTTAAATATGATTCTATGACGTTTAAAGCTCCGTTTTGAACGCCGTAATAACGTAACTTGCGTAAAAGTGTGTCATGTTGAACGCAATCAAATGCTTTGGAGAGGTCGCAAAAGACTCCAATTGCGTTTTGAGAGTTTTCCCATGCATTAAAAATATGTTTTAAAAGAGCAACACCAGCATCAGTAGTCGAACGACCTCTAGTAAAGCCATATTGTTCGCTATGGAGGAGGCAATTTACATTAAAATAACTGAGCAACTGCTTGAGTATTAACTTTTCAAATATTTTACTAAACGCAGGTAGAATTGAAATTGGTCTAAAGTTACCAATATCCGACTTGGTTCCTGATTTAAACAAGGGAACGACTTTACTTTGTTTCATGAGGTCCGGAAATACACCCGCATCAACGCATTTATTGAATGTAACAGCTAGATAGGGAGCAACAATGTCAATGATATTACTTAAAAGTTTAGTGGAAATACCCCAGTAATCACCGGTGTTTTTTGACTTAAGAGTTTTGAAGACATTGATGACGTCATGCGGCGTTACATGCTTAAACTTGAACAAGAAGTCACACTTGGGTACACTATTACGCAAAAGCTTCTCAGCATCAGTCGAAGAAGAATTTAAGGAGCGAGTTGTAGCTATGGGTATATCGGCAAAGAACTCGTTAAAGGCTTTTGCTACGTCGTCCGCATGACTAACAAGTTTGTTATCGACTAGGATTTCAAACTTCTTTTCATGACTGACCGATTTACCAGTTTCGTTATTTATTATTTTCCATGTAGTTTTAACTTTATTATTAGACTTTTTAATTGTGTCGCTTATGAATTTAGATTTTGCCATATTACAAACCTTTTTGAATAATTTTGAATATTGCTTAACATAACTAACAAACGCATCATCAAATTGATACGTTTTTATTTCATA